>NC_141020.1:18908164-20283164 GCF_052327205.1 Somniosus microcephalus | reverse complement strand
AATCTGGAACTCTCTCCCCATATTCGTTGTTATAAAGGTGGTTATGGCCATTTGAAGGAGCGTTGCTGTCAGACTGGTAACCAGCCTGTGAATCCCTCCGCTACAGGGGAAGAGTGCGGGAATAAAGCAACAACAGCAGCCAGTCAAATTGCTGGCTCGTTAGCCAATGCTCTGAGGTTGACCATTAGGTATTGACCATTGAAGTAACTGGGATGACAACAAACAACAGTCTGCATTTTATATAGCGCCTTTAATGTAGTAATTCATCCCAAGGTGCTTCATAGGAGCATTACCTGACAAAAATTTTACAATGAACCACTTGAGGTATTAGTACAGGTGACCAAAAGCTTGGTTCAAGAGGTAGGCTTTAAAGAGCGTCTTAAAGGAGGGGAAAGAAGTGGAGAGGTTCATGGGGGAATTCCAGAGCTTCGGGTCTAGATGGCTGAAGGCACGGCCGCCAATGGTGGGCGAAGGAAGTAGGGGGATTCACAAGAGGCCAGATAATAATAATAATAATCAACTTTATTGTCATTGTTAGTGCACAAGTGCAGTACAACGAAATGTAAGCTTGCGGCTCCCCGAGAGTGTACATTTTGATTAAGACATTTAACATACATTTGGCTTGTAACATAAACATAATAACAGATGTGCAGGCTTTAGAGTTTATTTGTGGAGTTCAGTAGGATGACAGCCCTGGGAAAGAAGCTGTTCCTAAATCTGGTCGTGCGGGTGCGAATGCATCTGTAGCGTCTCCCAGATGGAAGAGCGCAGAGTTATCGGTGGGTGGTAGGGCTGGAGGAGGTTACAGAGATGGGGAGTGGGGGGCGAAGCCATGGAGAGATTTGAACACGTGGATGAGGATTTTAAATTTGAGGCATTAGTGAACCAGGAATCGATGTAGGTCCGCGAGCACAGGAGTGATGGGTGAACGGGATTTGGTGCGAGTTCGGACACGGGCAGCAGGTGAACCAGCTGCTTAATGTCTGTTGACTGCACAATATCAGGAACTCGCCTCAAGGAGTCAACTTCGAGGACCCCTGCACCGTGGAGTCGCTGATCGGCGAGTTGCGCTGACGGCGTTTACTGTGTAGGGTTTTCATATTGTTGCAGCATGAGATTTTTGGTTTAGAGTGAGGCGTGTTGTTGGGAGTGGTTAAGGAAGGTTTACTCTGCCTCCAACCTCTGCTGTACCCCATCTGTAAGCTCTTTATACTAAGACTCCATACTAACAACTGCCAAGTGTCCAGAGTTTGTACCTGGTCACTGGGGAACGTTTCTACTGCAGCACAAGTCACTACAATGCGGTCTCATTTTTATTTTTAACCAGGAGACGGGGCCCCTTTAAGCTGTGTACTGTTGTAGTTGGGAGTTTTAATGCAACAAAAATGGGTGCCTAACCTCTCTGCTTTCTTCCCAGTTATTGTCTGCGGAGCACTGAGCAAGCTGAAGACTTCGATCACTCCCCAGTTTGACCGGACTTCTGGTATGTTGTGTTTCCGAGATCCCTCACTCTCCGACTGATGGTCTCTGATGTAATAAAACTCACTACGTACTTGGTTTGAGTATAAAGCAAGGCTTTAATCAACTTGTTTCAGAACATGGAGGTCTAGTTGTCCTTCACTAGTTCCTGTCTTACAAAATGTCCCTGGAAAGCTGGGGCCCACGCCCGAGTATTTATACTCCTTGGACGGCGCCACCAGCTGGCCGTCCAGTGTTATTTCATAGGTAGTTTCTCAATGATGAGATTTATGACAGTCTCCTTATTTAAGGGGGGATATACTTGCATTGGAGGCAGTTCAGAGAAGGTTCACTAGGCTGGTTTTCTTATGAAGAAAGGTTGAGCAGGTTGGGCCTATACCCATTGGAGTTTAGAAAAATGAGAGGCAATCTTATTGAAACATATAAGATTCTGAAGGGGCTCGACAAGGTAGATGCAGAGAGGATGTTTCCCCTCGTGGGGGAATCTAGAACGAGGGGGCATCGTTTCAGAATAAGGGGTCGCCTATTTAAAACGGGGATGAGGAGGAATTTCTTCTCGGAGGGTCGTGAATCTGTGGAATTCTTTTCCCCAGAGAGCTGTGGAGGCGGAGTCAGTGAATATTTTCAAGGCGGAGATAGACAGATATTTGAGCTACAGGGGAGTCGAGGGTTATGGGGAGCGGGCGGGAAAGTGGAGTTGAGGCCAAGATCAGATCAGCCATGATCTCATTGAATGGCGGAGCAGGCTCGAGGGGCCGAATGGCCTCCCCCTGCTCCTATTTCTTATGGCAGAGTCTGCCAGCCTGTGATATTCGGGTTCCAAAGGATATCGGCATTGCCTGACCCGCATGAAGTGTGTGAGGTATTGGAGCATATGGACTCTTGGAAATTAGAAAATGGCTATTGGGGCCCAAACAAGCCCATCCACTTTCCCATGGTTGACCCCTGCCTTTTCACCTGGCATAGGGGATCATTTCACAAAAAAAGCCAGCAGCTTTCATCCTTCAATAATCCACCTCTCTTCATTTTCTGATGCAGCTTTGCATTCAAACAAAAACATAAGAACATATGATTTAGGAGCAGGAGTAGGCCACATGGCCCCTCGAGCCTGCTCCACCATTCAATAAGATCATGGCTGATCTTCGACCTCAACTCCACTTTCCCGCCCGATCTCCATATTCCTTGGATTCCCCTAGAGATCAAAAATCTATCGATCTCAGCCTTGAATGATTGTGAATTCCAAAGATTCACAACCCTCTGAGTGAAGAAATTCCTCCTCATCTCAGTCTTAAATGGCCGACCCCTTATCCTGAGACTGTGCCCCCTAGTTCTAGACTCTCCAGCCAGGGGGAAACAGCCTCTCAGCATCTACCCTGTCAATCCCCCTCAGAATCTTATGTTTCAATGAGATCACCTCTCATTCTTCTAAACTCCAGAGAGTATCGGCCCAATCTACTCAATCTCTCTTCATAGGACAGCCCTCTCATCCCAGGGATCAATCTCATGAACCTTTGTTGCATCATCTCTCAAGCAAGTATGTCTTTCCTCAGGTAAGGAGACCAAAACTGTGCACAGTACTCCAGGTGTGGTCTCGCCAAAGCCTTGTACAATTGTAGCAAGACTTCCTTACTCGTGTGCTCCAACTCCCTTGCAATAGAGGCCAGTTTGCCATTTGCCTTCCTAACTGCTTGCTGTCCCCGCAGTTGTATAGACACACTTGGGTCCTTCATCTGGGAGGGTGGGATGCTCCAGCCTGTGGGCTTGTCCATGATTGCTGCTAATTCCATGGCGTTCTACGATCATCTTAAAGGGTGTGCTCTACTCTGCTCAGATGGGTAGTATTGGGTTAGTTTCCCCCTTTCCTGAGATGGAAGTACCTGTTGTTCAGAGAAGTTCCTACGCTGGTCTCCCAGCCGTGACCATCATGACCAAGGCTGATGGTCTGGATTAGTTCAGAGATTGAACCCGAGGCCCTTGACCTGCGATGCTGGTACAACATTATCAACTTGCATTTGTAAAGAGCCTTTAACATAGTAAAACATCCCAAGGCATTTCACAAATCAAATCTGACGGTGAGCCGCACAAGGAGACATTGGGACAAGTGGCCAAAAGCTTTTTAAAGAGGTAGGCTTTATGGGGTGTCTTAAAGTAGGAGAGAGAGAGGTGGAGAGGTATAGAGGGCTTAGGCCGCAGAAGCCACGGCCACCAATGGTGGAGCGATGAAAATTATAGTTGCGCAAGAGGCCGGAATTGGAGGAGCGCAGCGATCACAGAGGGTTGTAGGGCTGGAGGAGGTTACAGCGATAGGGAGGGGCGAGGCCATGGAGGGATTTGAAAACAAGGGTGAGAATTTTAAAATCTAAGAAGTCACACAACACCAGGTTATAGTCCAACAGTTTTATTTGAAATCACAAGCTTTCGGAGCGCTGCTCCTTCGTCAGGTGAAGTGGAGAGATGCATAAAGACACAGCTTATATAGTCAGAGAATAATGCCAGATGATTACAGGTAATCTTTCTAACTGCCATTTATCACACCTCGGCAGAGAGATAATCACAGCAATCAAAGGTGTGAATGGTGTCCAAACAGGTCAGTCAGGAAAACATTACATCAAAGAACAATGAGGTGGGGTCACAAGGGGTCAAATGTTGCAGATGCTGGGGTCTGTATGAAAGACAAAAAACAGACAAAAAAACATTTTTTTTGCTGGAAATCACAGCAGGTCCGGCCGCATCTGTGTAGAGAGAACAAGCCAACGACGACTCGAGTCTGGATGACCCTACGTCAGGTGGGGTTACATGTAGCGTGACATGAACCCAAGATCCCAGTTGAGGCCGTCCTCATGAGTGCGGAGCTTGGCTATCAGTTTCTGCTCTACGATTTTGCGTTGTCGTGTGTCTCGAAGGCCGCCTTGGAGAATGCTTACCCGAAGATCGGAGGCTGAATGTCCTTGACTGCTGAAGTGTTCCCCGAATGGGAGGGAACACTCCTGCCTGGCGATTGTTGCGCGGTGTCCGTTCATCCGTTGTCGCAGTGTCTGCATGGTCTCGCCGATGTACCATGCTCCGGGGCATCCTTTCCTGCAACGTATGAGGTAGACAACATTGGCCGAGTCACATGAGTATGTACCATGTACCTGGTGGGTGGTGTCCTCACGTGTGATGATGGTATCTGTGTTGATGATCTGGCATGTCTTGCAGAGGTTGCCGTGGCAGGGTTGTGTGGTGTCGTGGTCGCTGTTCTCCTGAAAGCTGGGTAATTTGCTGCGAACGATGGTCTGTTTGAGGTTAGGCGGCTGTTTGAAGGTGAGTAGTGGAGGCATGGGGATGGCCTTAGCGAGGTGTTCGTCATCATCGATGACATGTTGAAGGCTGCGAAGAGCATGGCGTAGTTTCTCCGCTCCGGGGAAGTACTGGACGACGAAGGGTACTCTGTTGGTTGTGTCCCGTGTTTGTCTTCTGAGGAGGTCTATGCGATTTTTTGCTGTGGCCCGTCGGAACTGTCGATCAACGAGTCGAGCGTCATATCCCGTTCTTACGAGGGCGTCTTTCAGCGTCTCTTAGGTGTCCGTCGCGTTCCTCCTCGTCTGAGCAGATCCTGTGTATTCGCAGGGCTTGTCCATAGGGGATGGCTTCTTTAACGTGGTTAGGGTGGAAGCTGGAGAAGTGGAGCATCCTGAGGTTGTCCATGGGCTTGCGGTAGAGTGAAGTGCTGAGGTGTCCGTCTTTGATGGAGATTCGTGTGTCCAAGAATGAAACCGATTCTGAAGAGTAGTCCATGGTGAGTTTGATGGTGGGATGGAACTTGTTGATGTTATCGTGTAGTCTTTTCAGTGATTCTTCGCCGTGGGTCCATAGGAAGAAAATGTCGTCGATGTATCTGGTGTATAGCGTTGGTTGGTTAAAATCGATCTTAAGATTAAGATATTGGGGGCGATTCGTCATCAGGCACTCCCAGCAAGTGTACCTTGGAAAATCGTAGATGCACAGCTCATTATTTCATAGAATCATACAGCACAGGAGGAGGCCATTCGGCCCATCGTGCCTGTGCCGGCTCTCTGAAAGAACTATCCAATTGGTCCCACTCCCCCTGCTCTTTCCCCCATAGCCTTGCAAATTCTCCTTTTGCAAGTATTTATCCAATTCCCTTTCGGAAGTTATTATTGAATCTGCTTCCACCGCCCTTTCAGGCAGCGCGTTCCAGATCACAACAACTCGCTACGTAAAAATATTTCTCCTCCTCTTCCCCTCCGGTTCTTTTTGCTAATTATTTTAAATCTGTGTCCTGCCATAGAATCATAGAAATTCGGGGCCCAGAAGGAGGCCATTCGGCCCGTCGTGTCTGTGTCCTCTGGTAACCGACCCTACGGGTCCGTGGCTGCAGCCTCCTGCTGCTGAATTTCCACTCTCGCCCGCCGGCCAGGCTGCAAAACAGGCCGGGTGTCAGGCGGGAGTCAGCGAAGAGATATTTAAATGAGGCCGTGCCGTTAAAATCGACAGGGCTGCCACGTCCTCGGGCTTGTTATCCACTACAGTGTTCCCCCGTGCACTCCCCGCCCTCCCGTTAATACCGCAACACACGTTTCCAAAGCAGGTCAACGTGAAGCACTTTGAGACAGTTTGATGCGATCAGGCACTGTGTCGATGCAAGTATTATCTAATATCTTTTATCATTGACTCAGAATATAACCGTCTTAACGTGTTGAAAGAAAGACTTGCGTGTATATATAGCGCCTTTCACAACCTCCGGATGCGCTTTACAGACAATTAAGTATTTTTTGAAGTGTAGTCACTGTTGGAAAAGCGACAGCTAAATCGCGCACAGCAAGCTCCCACAAACAGAATTTGTGATAATGACCAGATAATCTGTTTTAGTGATGTTGGTTGAGGGATAAATATTGGCCAAGGACACCGGGGGAGAACTCCCCCTGCTCTTCTTCGAAATAGTGGCCGTGGGATCTTTTGCATCCACCCGAGAGGGCAGACGGTCTAAACATGTTGGGGAGGGTATCTCCGTAATATAAACTCTGCTCTGTTGAGATTTTACGCTGTTTGTTCTCTTCCTTTCCTTTCAGTTGCTCCTCTTCAGCAAACAGCAAGTCCTGAGGTTAACGCTCTCCTCACAGCCAAGCGAAAAGCAACAGACGACTCTTCCCATACTCCAGGGATCACCGTGAAAAAGAGGTACTTGAATGGGCAAGTGCAGTGAAATGTATGTTTCACTTTGGATTCACTTCAAAAATAAAAATTGTCATCCAAATTTGAAATTCCGGGTCTTAATAACATACTGACATAGCATGTTATTAAGCACCTGACAAATTTCAAAGTGTAATCTTTATATTTTGCAACGTATTCTTTTAATAATTTATACTGAGAACATTGACAACAACAATTTGCTCACATAAACAGCGTTATTTTCATAACTGCAGTATTTCTGCTGAGAGGCTGTTTCCCCCTGGGTGGAATAACTAGAACCAGGGGTCTCAGTCTCCAGATAAGGTGTCGGCCATTTAGGACTGAGATGAGGAGGAATTTATTCACTCAGTGGGTTGTGACTCTTTGGAATTCTCTGCCCTAAAGGGCTGTGGAGGCTGAGTATCTTCAACATAGAAACATAGAAGATAGGAGCAGGAGTAGGCCATTCGGCCCCTCGAGCCTGCTCCGCCATTCAATGCGATCATGGCTGATCATCCAAATTCAGTACCCTGTCCCTGCCTTCTCCCCATATCCCTTGATCCCTTCAGCCGTAAGAAATATATCCAACTCCTTCTTGAATATATTTAATGAATTGGCCTCAACTGCCTTCTTTGTAGAGAATTCCACAGGTTCACCACTCTCTGGGTGAAGAAATTCCTCCTCATCTCTGTCCTAAATGGCTTACCCCTTATCCTTAGACTGTGACCCCTGGTTCTGGACTCCCCTGCCATCGGGAACATCCTTCCTGCATCTAGTCTGTCTAGTCCTGTTAGAATTTTCTAAGTTTCAATGAGATCCCCTCTCATTCTTCTAAACTCTAGCGAATATAAGCCTAATCGACCCATCGCTCTTCATACGTCATTCCTGCTATCCCAGGTATCAGTCTGGTGAATCTTCGCTGTGTGCATTTTTTATTAATTCAGGGGATGTGGGCATCGCTGGCAAGGCCAGCATTAATTGCCCATCCCTAGTTGCCCGTGAGAAGGTGGTGATGAGCCACCTTCTTGAATCGCTGCAGTCCGTGTGGTGAAGGTACTCCCACAGTGCTGTTAGGGAGGGAGTTCCAGGATTTTGACCCAGCGACGATGAAGGATCAGCGATATATTTCCAAGTCAGGATGGTGTGTGACTTGGAGGTGGTGGTGGTGTTCCCATGCGCCTGCTGCCCTTGTCCTTCTAGGTGGTAGAGGTCGCGGGTTTGGGAGGTGCTGTCGAAGAAGGCTTGGCAAGTTGCTGTAGTGCATCTTGTAGATGGTACACACTGCAGCCACGGTGCGCCGGTGGTGGAGGGAGTGAATGTTTAAGGTGGATGGGATGCCAATCAAGCGGGCTGCTTTATCCTCGATGGTGTTGAGCTTCTTGAGTGTTGTTGGAGCTGCACTCATCCAGGCAAGTGGAGAGTATTCCATCACTCTCCTAACTTGCTCCTTGTAGATGGTGGAAAGGCTTTGGGGAGTCAGGAGGTGAGACACTCGCTGCAGAATACCCAGCCTCTGACCTTCTCTTGTCACAGTATTTATGTGGCTGGTCCAGTTAAGTTTCTGGTCAATGGTGACCCCCAGGATGTTGATCGTGGGAGATTCATCACACCCGCCAGGGAGCTGGGAAACATATCGAATGTGAGCAAAACAGCTGGAAAAACTTGCAATGAGGAAGCAGGTGTCGGAACAAGTTTTTCACTAATTAAATCTCTTACAACCAAAGATCAGCTCATACTTCATTAAGATGATTGTCCTCAGTACAATATATGGCTTCGACTGACTCCACACTAACATTAAATTTCTTTTTAAAGATTATTGCGAATTACAGTAAACCAGGCTCACAGACCGGCCAATGAGTAAGCAGTGATTGGGATGGTAGCGCAACGTGTGCATTGAGCTTCCTTCACTCCACCATTGGCGGCCAAGGTCCCAAGCTCTGGAATTCCCTCCCTAAACCTCTCCGCCTCTCTACCTGTCTCCACCTCTAAGAAGCACCTTAAAACCTACCTCTTTGACCTGCCGTAATATGTCCTTATGTGGCTCGGTGTCAAATTTTGTTTGATAATCGCTCCTGTGAAGCACCTTGGGACATTTAACTACATTAAAGGCACTAGCTAAATGCACGATGTTGTTGTTAAATGGTATTAATTGTCCTTTTTTGTCATTTGTGATATTGAGGGGAGTCGATGAAAAGATTCAGTACACCATGCACCAAAATTTCTGTCGTTTAATTTCCTATCTCTCACCTTTCCTAATCTCTCCTATGCGGCTCGGCATCATATTTTGTTTGGCTCCTGTGAAGAACCTTCGGACGTTTTACTGCATTAAAGGTGCTATATAAATACAAGTTGTTGGATGCTCCAGTCGGAAGTGTTTATGCTGGTGGCCATTCCAGGAATGCCAACTGGACACAGCTCCTCCACTCTCTCCATTCACGGACGTATCTCACAGAGAATCGCACAGAAATCGCACAGTGCAGATAGAGGCCATTTCGGCCCATCGAGCCTGCACCAACACATATCCCACCCTATCCCTGTAACCCCACGTATTTAATCCCCCTAACACTAAGGGTCAATTTATCATAGCCAATCAACCTAACCCGCACATCTTTGGACTTGTGGGAGGAAACCGGAGCACCCGGAGGAAACCCACGCAAACACGGGGAGAATGTGCAAACTCCACACAGACAGTCACCCGAGGCCGGATTCGAACCCGGGTCCCTGGCGCTGTGAGGCAACAGTGCTAACCACTATGCCACCGTGCTGCCCTCTATAAAGAGTGATGTAATAAAACTCACTACGCACTTGGTTTGAGTATAAAGCAAGGCTTTAATCAACTTGTTTCAAAACATGGAGGTCTAGTTGTACTTCACTAGTTCCTTGTCTTACAAAATGTCCCTGAATAGCTGGGCCCACGCCCAAGTATTTATACTCCTTGGACGGCGCCACCAGCTGGCTGTCCAGCGTTATTTCATGAGTAGTTTCTTGATGAAAGAGGAGATTTATAACAAGGAGCTCTTCTGGTCTGGTCTTCCTGGGCATTGCTGTCTCTCTCCTCCGTGTTTTAATTGTCCTTTTTTTGTTTCATCGCAGGAGGTCAGTGACGGAGCCTGAGCCTGAATCTCCTCTGGGTGGTCGCAGTCCAGGAGTGCCGGACTCGACCTCTGCAGGTCATCTTCTGTTGTTACTTATTATGTTGTTGCGTATCTGGGGCAGCGAGGGTTTCTCCATGGTCTCGCCCCGCCATTTTCCCGCCTGAAATCGGGTGTTGGCCATAGCGAACACTTGGTCCATTTCTTTGGTGGTTGATCTGTTGGAGACCCTGGAAGTAGAGAGGTCACAGGAGAGGGAAAAGTCTGAGGGGGCTGGCCATGAATATAGGTAGGAGAAGCTTAGGGAGAACAAGAGAGCAGTGAATTCAGAGGCGGGCAAGGGGAATAACTGGGTGTTGGATTAATTACTGTGCAGTAACTGGGTGTTACATCTATGAACATACCAATGAAGCAGCATTGATGGGATTTGCACATTCCACCTCGGACAGAAGGGAGGGAAAATGATGGGAGGACCGCCCTACCCTGAAAAGCCTGTCAATCCATGAGGTGAGGTGAGGTAGAGAAGGACGATCGCCTCCTGTATCGGAACACGTCCGTTCTAAAATTCAAAGGGATGAAGTGGAAGTCTCTCTTAGGATGTGTTGTGCTGTGTTTTTTTCATTACAGTTGGCGACCAGGCTGAGGACCTGTTCTCCGAGGGGGTGGAGAGTCCTGTTTTCCTGAAGCCGTCGATGGAAGGGGCCATCCCATCAGCAGGGGGCAGTAACGCACCACCTACCTCCTCCGTGACGAGGCAAGGGAGCAGGAGGGCAGCATGTAAACAGGCACGGAGGTAGGGCTGGACACTGGTCAAGTGTTACACGTTGGGTTGGTTTACCCAGGATTGAGTTAAAGAATGAACAAAATTGATCTTGAGGCCCGCGCCGGGACTCTGCAGGGAAACATTGTTGATTTAATTACTTCATCTGGCTGCGATATCATTTGTAATTCTGGTAAAGGGATAAAAAGAAAATAATGTGATGTTTGTAGAATCATAGAAATTTACGGCCCAGAAGGAGGCCACTCGGCCCATCGTGTCTGTGCCGGCTGAAAAAGAGCTCTCCAGCCTAATCCCACTTTCCAGCTCTTGGTCCATAGCCCTGGAGGTTACGGCACTTCAAGTGTATGTCCAAGTACTTTTTAAACGTGATGAGGGTTTCTGCCTCTACCACCCTTTCAGGCAGTGAGTTCCAGACCCCCACCACCCTCTGGGTGAAAGAAATTCCCCTCAACTCCCCTCTAAACCTCCTACCAATTACTTTAAATCTATGCCCCCTGGTTATTGACCTCTCTGCTAAGGGAATTAGGCCCTTCCTATCCATTCCGTCTGGACCCTTCCTAATTTTATACATGTTGGTTATCTGGACTAACTGAGATTGCTGGGATCAGCCAGCCATCAGCAACAGGAACGATGGAAAAGAATGAAAATAATTTGCATTTATACATGAACCTCAATGTCCCGAAGCCCTTGGCAACCAATGACGTGCTTTTGAAGTGGAGTCACTGTTGTATGTTTTAATGTAGGGGGATTGACAGGGTAGATGCTGAGAGGTTGTTTCCCCCCTGGCTGGAAAGTCTAGGTCCAGGGCTCACAGTCTCAGGATAAGGGGTCGGCCATTTAGGACTGAGATGAGGAAGAATTTCTTCACTCGGAGGGTGGTGGATCTTTGGAATTCTCGACCCCAGAGGGCTGTGGAGGCTGAGTCTTTGAGTATATTCAAGGCTGAGATCGATAGATTTTTGGACTTTAGAAGAATCGAGGGATATGGGGATCGGGCAGGAAAGTGGAGTTGAAGTTGAAGATCAGCCATGATCTCATTGAATGGTGGAGCAGGCTCGAGGGGCCGTGTGGCCGACTCCTCCTAATTCTTATGTTCTTAAAGGCAGGATAATGTTGATGGGACCTTGCTTGGAGCAAACAATCTCTAATTGAAATATTAACCTCTTTTTCAGATGCTGGTAGACCTTTGAGTATTTCCAGCATTTTATGTTTTAATTTGACATTAACACAGGGGATGGATTACAAGTGTAAGAGTCGGATAGCCAGGTGGAGAAGGATCGAGTACGAGAGCCCAGTCTTTAGTTGCTTACAAGCCTTTATTCACACAGACGCACATTACACACTGTGCACCCCCAAGATAAGCTCGCAGCCCTTCCCCAGCCTACTCCCCTATATATGAGAGCAGGAGATTTGCGACTCCCACTATCTGCATATAATTAACACTCAATTGCTATACACCACTTAACAACTAGGAGGGATTTTAGGTGCTAATCTGGCCACGTAAAAAGACTTTTAATCGCCTTCAAAACTCTGAGATTCTCTTAAATTGAGTAACTGGGACGAAGAGACACAGCCTCTTGTGTGGGCTGATAAGTGGCAGGTAACATTCGTGCCACAGAAGTGCCAGGCAATGACTGTCTCCAACAAGCAAGAGTCTAACCACCTCCCCTTGACATTCAACGGTTTTACCATCGCCAAATCCCCCACCATCAACATCCTTGGGGGGTCACCATTGACCAGAAACTTAACTGGACCAGCCACATAAATACTGAGCAGGTCAGAGGCTGGGTATTCTGTGGCGAGTGACTCACCTCCTGACTCCCCAAAGCCTTTCCACCATCTACAAGGCACAAGTCAGGAGTGTGATGGAATACTCTCCACTTGCCTGGATGAGTGCAGCTCCAACAACACTCGAAGCTTGACTCCATCGAGGATAAAGCAGCCCGCTTGATTGGCACCCCATCCACCACCTTAAACATTCACTCCCTCCACCGCCGGCGCACCGTGGCTGCAGTGTGGACCATCTACAAGATGCACTGCAGCAACTCGCCAAGGCTTCTTCGGCAGCACCTCCCAAACCCGCGACCTCTACCACCTAGAAGGACTTGGGCAGCAGACACATGGGAACACCACCACCTCCAAGTCACACACCATCCTGACTTAGAAATATATCACCGATCCTTCATTGTCGCTGGGTCAAAATCCTGAAACTCACTCCCTAACAGCGCTGTGGGAGTACCTTCACCACACGGACTGCAGCGGTTCAAGAAGGCGGCTCACCACCACCTTCTCAAGGGGCAACTAGGGATGGGCAATAAATGATTGCCTTGCCAGCAACGCCCACATCCCATAAACGAATAAAAGAAAAAGGTGATGTCGTGTGTCCAGTTTCTACACTGACCGCTTATAGCCAGGTACTGCGATTTTGAATGAGCGATATCAAATCACTTAACTTGCGCATGATGCAGGACACTATCGAGGCTGAAAATAGTAGGAGAGGAGATGAGGTGATTGTCAGTTTGGTTCAGTTAGTAGCAAAAAGCAAAATACTGCAGATGCTGGAAATATTCAGCGGGCCAGGCAGCATCTGTGGAGAGAGAAACAGAGTCAGCTTTTCAGGTCGATGACCCTTCGTCAGAACTGGAAAAGGTTAGAGATGTAACAGGTTTGAAGCAAGTGCAGGATGTTTCCCCTCATGGGGGAATCTAGAACAAGGGGGGCATAGTTTCAGAATAAGGGGTCGTCCATTTAAGAGGGAGATGAGGAGGAATTTCTTCTCTGAGGGTCGTGAGTCTGGAATTCCCTACCCCAGAGAGCTGTGGAGGCGGAGTCAGTGAATATATTCAAGGCTGAGAGAGATATTTGAACGACAGGGGAGTTGAGGGTTATGGGGAGCGGGCGGGAAAGTGGACTTGAGGCCAAAATCAGATCAGTGATGATATTGAATGGGCTCGAGGGGCCGAATGGCCGACTCCTGCTCCTACATCTTATGTTCTTGGAGACAGGGAAAGAGGGGAGGGGGTAAAGAACAAAAGGGAGGATCTGTGATCGGGTGGAAAACAGGAGAGATTAAATGTCAAAAGTGGTGATTGGTGTGAGGCAGAAGGAGATGGGAATGGGACAAGTAAAGAAACAAAAGATGGGTCTAGAGGAGGTGTAAATGACAACAGCAGAATCATTGCCAGAAACTGCTATCCGAACAAATGGGAGCGGTGGTTATGATCTGAAATTGTTGAACTCATTGGCCCGGATTTTGCGGTGGGTAATGACGGCGAAACTGTCGGCGTTCGCTGTCATTACTCCTCTGAAACTGACCGTAACTTCCGGGTTTAGCACACGCACAGATAAACATGGGATATCCAGAAGTTGTGGTCAGACATTCCCTGCTCCGCCACAGGTTGCGCTGTGGAACTCCCCAGAGCAGGCAATCCGTGAAATCACACTGAAAGATGAAAACATAGACATAGAAGTTAGGAGCAGGAGTAGGCCATTCGGCCCCTCGAGCCCACTCCGCCATTCAATGAGATCATGGCTGATCATCCAAATTCAGTACCCTGTCCCTGCCTTCTCCCCATATCCCTTGATCCCTTTAGCCTTGAGAAATATATCTAACTCCTTCTTGAACATATTTAATGAATTGGCCTCAACTGCCTTCTGTGGTAGAGAATTCCACAGGTTCACCACTCTCTGGGTGAAGAAATTCCTCCTCATTTCTGTCCTAAATGGCTTACCCCTTATCCTTAGACTGTGACCCCTGGTCCTGGACTCCCCCGCCATTGGGAACATCCTTCCTGCATCTAGTCTGTCCAGTCCT
This sequence comes from Somniosus microcephalus, assembly GCF_052327205.1. NCBI lineage: Eukaryota > Metazoa > Chordata > Chondrichthyes > Squaliformes > Somniosidae > Somniosus > Somniosus microcephalus. The sequence continues at coordinate 20,268,826 of NC_141020.1, read as the reverse complement.
GTTAGAATTTTATAAGTTTCGATGAGATCCCCTCTCATTCTTCTAACTCCAGCGAGTATAAGCCCAATCGACTCATCGCTCCTCATACGTCATTCCTGCCATCCCAGGTATCAGCCTGGTGAATCTTCGCTGCACTCCCTCCATGGCAAGAACATCCTTCCTCAGATAAGGCGACCAAAACTGCACACAATACTCAAGGTGTGGTCTCACCAAGGCCCTGTACAACTGCAGCAAGACATCCTTGTTCCTGTACTCAAACCCTCTCGCTACGAAGGCCAACATACCATTTGCCTTCTTAACCGCCTGCTGCACCTGCATGCTTATCCTCAGCGACTGGGGCACAAGGACACAATAGTAACAGCCGCTTGCAAAATCGTCCCGAGGTGCTTCGCAGAAGCGTCATCAAAACAAAATTCGACAGCGAGCCACATAAGGAGATATTGGGACGGGTGACCAAAAAAAAGCTTGGTCAAAGAGGCAGGTTTTAAGGAACGTCTTAGAGGAGAAAAGAGCTCGAGAGGTTTAGGGAGGGAATTCCAGAACTTGGGGCCTTGGCAGCGGAAGGTACGGCTACCAATCTTCTTCTCTTCTTAGGCAGTCCCTTGGAACCGAGGATGACTTGCTTCCACACTAAAAATGAGTTCTCAGGTGACTGATGAGTCCAATGCGGGACCTACAGTCTCTGTCACAGGTGGGGCAGACGGTGGTTGAAGGGGTGGGTGGGTGGGGTGCTTGGGTTGACGTGCGCTCCTTGCGCTGTTTGCGCTCGGCTTCCGCTTGCTCCCGGCGAAGAGACTCGAGGTGTTCGGCGCCTTCCCGGATGCTTCTCCTCCACTTTGGGCGGTCTTGGGCCAGGGATTCCCAGGTGTCGGTGGGGATATTGCACTTTTTCCAAGGAGGCTTTGAGGGTGTCCTTGAAGCGTTTCCTCGGCCCACCTGGGGCTCTCTTGCCGTGCCGGAGCTCCGAGTAGAGCGCTTGTTTTGGGAATCTCGTATCGGGCATGCGGACAATGTGACCCGTCCATCGGAGCTGATCGAGCGTGGTCGGAGCTTCGATGCTGGGGATGTTGGCCTGAGCGAGAACACCAAAGCGAAAACACGGCCACCAATGGTGGGGCGAAGAACAGCGGGCATGCACTAAGAGTTGTGAAGTGGACAGCAACACCGCCACATGGCCAGTCTTGCCCCACCTCTCACATACAAGCCAAGGCGAGTCTGGCAAGTTTGGTCCTTTACCAAAGTTTAAATCATGATCAAGAATTTAAGCTTAACGCCTCCAGCTAAAACTCCAATGCGGTTAGTTATAAACAGTCCAAATCATGTTGGTTCGTCACTTTGATAAACGGTAAGTTAAATTCATATCAATCACACTGGAACATTAGTCACAACAACACTATAGGTAGAAACAGAGAGGATATTTCCCCTCGTGGGGAAATCTAGAACTCGGGCACAGTTTCAGAATAAAGGGTCGCCCTTTTAGAACTGAGATGAGGAATTTCTTCTCTCAGAGGGTCGTAAATCTGTGGAATTTGCTGCCCCAGAGAGCCGTGGAGGCTGGGCCATTAAATACATTTAAGGTGGAGATAGACAGATTTTTACAAGATAAGGGAGTGAAGGGTTATGGGGAGCGGGCAGGGAAGTGGCTTTGAGCCCAAGATCAGCCATGATCTTATTGAATGGCGGAGCAGGCTCGAGGGGCCAAGTGGCCTATTCCTGCTCTTGTTTCTTATGTTCTTAGGTATATATCAACATTAATGATAGATCGTACATTAAGGGGACCATCATAACAAAGCATTCTTTACAAATCATAATCCCACAATGAAATAAAAACAGAAAATGCTGGAGATACTCAGGTCAGGCAGCATCTGTGGAGAGAGAAAAACAGAGTTAACGTTTCAGGTCGATGGCCTTTCGTCAGAACTGGAAAAAGCCAGAGATGGAACAGGTTTTTAAGCAAGTGTAGGGGCAGGGAAAGGGGGGAGGGGAGGAAAGAACAAAAGGGAAGGTCTGTGATAGGATGGAAGGCAGGAGAGATTAAGAGAGATTAAGAGATGGTGCGAGGCAAAAGGAGATGGTAACGGGACAGGTTAAGAAACGAAAGATGGCTCTAGATGAAGTGTAAATGGCACTGGCAGAATGAAAGACAGCTGCCATGTGGGAGAGAGAAAATAAATAAATAAATAAAATGGAAAAAAAGGATAGGGGCGGAGGTTATGGTCTGAAATTGTTGAACTCTATGTTGAGTCCAGAAGGCTGTAAAGTGCCTAATCGCAAGATGAGGTGCTGTTCCTCGAGCTTACGCTGAGCTTCATTGGAACAGTGTAAGAGGCCGAGGACAGTGAGGTCCGAGTGGGAGTGGAGCGGAGAATTAAAGTGACAGGCGACCGGAAGCTCAGGGTCACCCTTACAGACTGAACGGAGGCGTTCCGCATATCCCACAATGACTTGTACTTGGCTGGTCTCACAGCCTCATTTCCCACGTTACATCAGTGACTAAAAAAAAATACTTCATTGGCTGTAAAGCACTTTGGGACGGCCGGTGGTCGTGAAAGGGCACTATAGAAATGCAAGTCCGTCATTCTTGAATGAATATCTGAGACGTTCATCCAGACACCTGGGAAACGTTAATCAAAGATTCTGCTGCCTGGAAGCGGACTGTGAAACTTGGCACCTCGCACACTGAACTCAGCGGAGTGCTAGCAGCGGAGGACAAGCAACCAGCAACATCTGCACAGCAACGGGTGTGCGTGCGTTGAAAAAAGACTTGCATTGATATAGCGCCTTTTATGACCACCAGCCATCCCAAAGCGCCTCACAGCCAATGAAATATATCTATGTTGTAATTGTAGAAAAGGCGGCAGCCAATTTGCGCACAGCCTGATCCCACAAACAGCAGTGTGATGATGATCAGATAAATCGGTGTTTTTAGCGGTGGGTTGAAGGATAAACATAGAAGATAGGAGTAGGCCATTCGGCCCCTCGAGCCTGCTCCGCCATTCAATGCGATCATGGCTGATCATCCAAACTCAGTACCCGGTCCCTGCCTTCACCCCATACCCCTTGATCCCTTTAGCCTTGAGAAATATATCCAACTCCTACTTGAATATATTTAATGAATTTGCCTCCACTGCCTTCTGTGGTAGAGAATTCCACAGATTCACCACTCTGGGTGAAGAAATTCCTCCTCATCTCTGTCCTAAATGGCTTACCCCTTATCCTTAGACTGTGACCCCTGGTTCTGGACTCCCCGACCATCGGGAACATCCTTCCTGCATCTAGTCGTCCAGTCCTGTCAGAATTTTATAATAAATAATAAATATTGGCCACAACACACCAGCGAGAACTCCCACGCTCTTCTTCGAAGTAGTGCCATGGGATCCCGCCCGAGGGGGCAGACGGGGCCTTGTTTTAACATCTCATCCAAAAGACGGCATCCTCCGACGGCAAAGCCCTGGGAGGGTCGGCCTAGATTTTGCGCTCAAGTCTCTTGGAGTGGGGCTTGAACCCCCGACATTCCGGCTCAAAGACAAGAGAGTGCTGCCCACTGAGCCACGGCCGACACCACGGTTGAGCTTTGGCCTATGGAGTCAGTCCTGGAAGCATGACTGACTGTGATTCTTTCCTATGTTGGTGTGCCATGGACATATTTACTTTGAAGTAACTGCTATTATTACGCTTCTGGAATGGAGTTACAAATAGACTACATCAACAGATGTTTGAAAACGATACAAGTTACGATGTGCCAGCGCAGTCCAGATGGGATGGATTAGGTAGCGGGAGATGCAAGCCAGGAACACAGATGTATCTGAATCATGGGCTGGTCTGACAGCCGAATCTTAACTCCCCATGTCCTCAACACTTATTTACATTTGCCCTCGTCTCTGAAAAGAAAAAGACAGACTTGCATTTCTGCAGCGCCTTTCACGGCCACCAGACGTCTCAAAGTGCTTTACAGCCAATGAAGTGGTTAGCACTGTTGCCTCACAGCGCCAGGGACCCGGGTTCGAATCCGGCCTCGGGTGACTGTGCAAACTCCACACAGACATTCTCCCCGTGTTTGCGTGGGTTTCCTCCGGGTGCTCCGGTTTCCTCCCACAGTCCAAAGATGTGCGGGTTAGGTTGATTGGCAATGATAAATTGACCCTTAGTGTTAGGGGGATTAAATACGTGGGGTTACGGGGATCGGGTGGGATATGTGTCGGTGCAGGCTCGATGGGCCGAAATGGCTTCTATCTGCACCGTGGGGTTTCTGTGATTTTCTGTGAAGTGAAGCCACTGTTGTAATGTGGGAAACGTGGCAGCCAATTCCCGCAAACAGCAACGTGACGATGACCAGATAATCTGTTTTAGCGATGTTGACTGAGGGATGAATATTGGCCCAAGACACCCTGCTCCTCTTCGAAATAGTTCTTGTGGGATCTGTTACGAGCACCTGAGAGAGCAGACGGGGCCTCGGTTTAACGTCTCATCTGAAAGACGGCACCTTCGACAGTGCGGCACTCCCTCAGTACTGCACTGGGAGTGTCGGCCTAGATTGTGTGCGCAGGTACCTTGCGTGGGACTTGAACCCACAACCTTCTGACTCGGGGACGAGAGTGCTACCAACAGAGCCACAGTGTCTGGGTAAGTTTGATAATGTGCCCAGGATAATGAATATAAAACTCTTCTTTCGATTTGCTTCAGCTACTGGTTCTACCCTATGCCCCCCAACAGGATACATCTGTGTTTGAAAAGTGCCAGGACGACACTGCAATCGGCTTCATCAAGGCTATGCCAATACTCAGGCAAGGGAATCAAACCAAGCAACCACCCGCTTACCTCGCACCACACTTGGCCATCCGAGCGTCCCACACCACGAACTCTCAGTGGGGAGGATGGTAGCTATGCCCCTCTGCTTTAGTTTGTTTCGTGAACCAGAAGGTCCACTCATCCCGCGTTGGGGAAAACACCAGTCGTAGGGTTCCCCCTTCCGCGCCGGCAAGGGGGATTCAGGTTTTACTTCAGCTTCCGTAATTCTCTGAAAGATGCGATGGTACCAAGTGCTAGAGCTGATAAAAAAAGACCCACAGCAATGTCTCCCCCCACGAGGCAGAATCCTCCAGTGCAACTGTCGATATTAATTGTGTGCTGGATCTTGACCCTCCAGCCTAACTGCCCTCCATCCTATCAGAACACAGCGGCGATGGGATTCGCGACGGAAATATCTAGCACACTTTCTCGACTTTTCCAAAGAGCTGGAGGTATCTCGGGTCGAGGAAGTGAGGCGATTTCTACGTAAAAATATGGACATTTCTGGAAAAAGGTTGAAAAATTCAGGAGGTTTTTTTCCCTCCCCTGAAAAACTGTCTTCAGAGAAGCATTATTCAAGAGAGTCAGTTACCAAGAACAGAACAACAACAACCTGTATTTATATAGCGCCTTTAACGTAATAAAACATCCCAAGGAGCTTCACAGGAGCGATTATCAGACAAAATTTGACACCGAGCCATATAAGGAGATATTAGGACAGGCTTGGTCAAAGAGGTAGGTTAATGGTGGAGCAATTAAAATCAGGGATGCTCAAGAGGCCAGAATTAGAGGAGCGCAGAGATCTCAGAGGGTTGTGGGGCTGGAGGAGATTTCAGAGATAGGGAGGGACTTGAAAACAAGGATGAGATTTTTAAAATTGAAGTGTTGCTTAACCGGGAACCAATGTAGCACACATGGCTGATGGGTGAATGGGACTGGGTGCGAGTTAGGACACAGGCAGCAGAGTTTTGGATGACCTTAAGTTTACAGAGGGTAGAAATGAAAGGGGAGCCTTAATTTTGGGGCAATACCGTTGGTACACATTCTGTCCCCGACTCAAAACACATTCTTTCCTGGGGTTTCATAAAGGGAACCCATCTCACTCAGGTCTTTTTTTCCTTTGGAGTCACCTAATCACAGCTTTCTCATCCTCCCTCCTCCTCGTTTGAACTTATATACTGTCCTGTCTTGGCCGTTCTGCTCGGTTTTTTAATGAGATGTCCTTACTGTCACAAGTTGTGTCCAAGGCAATCTTCTATTAATATGGAGTTTAGAAGAATGAGAGGTGATCTCATTGAAACTTATAAAATTCTGACAGGACTGGACAGACTAGATGCAGGAAGGATGTTCCCGATGGTCGGGGAGTCCAGAACCAGGGGTCACAGTCTAAGGATAAGGGGTAAGCCATTTAGGACAGAGATGAGGAGGAATTTCTTCACCCAGAGAGTGGTGAACCTGTGGAATTCTCTACCACAGAAGGCAGTAGAGGCCAGTTCATTAAATATATTCAAGAAGGAGTTGGATATATTTCTCAAGGCTAAAGGGATCAAGGGGTATGGGGAGAAAGCAGGGACCGGGTACTGAATTTGGATGATCAGCCATGATCGCATTGAATGGCGGAGCAGGCTCGAGGGGCCGAATGGCCTACTCCTGCTCCTATCTTCTATGTTTCCATGTTTCCACATATCTACCTAAACTATAAATCATTGCATCAGAGAATCTCTGGATCACTGTCACATCGAGTTACATCAAAACTACAGCACATAAACAGCTGGTCCACATCGCGTTAGTGCTCCACACGAGCCTCCTCCCTCCCCTCTTCATCTAACCCTCATGTGGACATCATCACATATCAAGTACTTTGTGGGCAGGAGTCATCAGCATCTGGAGCAAAACTCACCACCAGCACCAAACAGCGCTGACCCAAAATGGAAAAACACCCCACAAGCTTTTTGAAATTACTTCAAAGCTTTTTCAAAATGGAAATACGAGACTGTTTGAGGCTACGTTGTCATCTATTGTTTTTAAAAAAATTTAAACATTCACGGGATGTGGGCATCGTTGGCAAGGCCAGCATTTATTGCCCATCCCTAATTGCCCTCGAGAAGGTGGTGGTGAGCCGCCTTCTTGAACCGCGGCAGTCCGTGTGGTGAAGGCGCTCCCACAGTGCTGTTAGGGAGGGAGTTCCAGGATTTTGACCCAGCGACGATGAAGGAACGGCTTGTGAAGAGTGCCAATAGGACTGGCGTAGAACTGGTATTTACTTATTTTGTTGAAGAAGTTTCTGGTTAAAAGTAGTTTACTTGAAGTTTTAATAGATTTCTGATATGGTTATGGGACTTTGTATATTGTGGTGTTATTTAGTGTTAAAGTCAGGATGGTGTGTGACTTGGAGGGGAACTTGGAGGTGGTGGTGTTCCTATGTGCCTGCTGCCCTTGTCCTTCTAGGTAGAACAGGTTGCGGGTTTGGGAGGTGCTGTCGAAGAAGCCTTGGCGAGTTGCTGCAGTGCATCTTGTAGATGGTACACACTGCAGCCACGGTGCGCTGGTGGTGGAGGGAGTGATTGTCTTGTAGATACCGCTTCTACCTGAACGTGACTTCCTGATGCAAGAAAGAACTTGCATTTATATTGTACCTTTCATGTCCTTGGCGCCTTTTAAAGTGCTTCACAGGCCTTCGATCACTTCTGAAGGGCAGTCATTACATGAATTTACAGAAACAGGCCATTCGGCCCAACTGGTCCGTGCTGGTGTTTATGCTCCACGCAAGTCTCATAGAGTCATAGAGTTATACAGCACAGAAAGAGGCCCTTCGGCCCATCGTGTCTGCGCCGACCATCAATCCCTGTCCAGTCTAATCCCATTTTCCAGCATTTGGTCCATAGCCTTGTATGCAATGGCATTTCAAGTGCTCATCCAAATGCTTCTTGAATGTCATGAGGGTTCCTGCCTCTACCACCCTTTCAGGCAGTGAGTTCCAGATTCCAACCACCCTCTGGGTGAAAAAGTTCCTCCTCAAATCCCCTCCAAACCTCCTGCCCCTTACCTTGAATCTATGCCCCCTTGTTATTGACCCCCCTACTAAGGGGAAAAGTTCCTCTTTATCTACCCTATCTATGCCCCTCATCATTTTGTACACCTCAATCAGGTCCCCCCTCAGCCTTCTTTGCTCCAAGAAAAACAACCCCAGCTTGTTTAGTCTTTCTTCATAGCTGAGGCGCTCCATCCCAGGTAACATCCTGGTGAATCTTCTCTGCACCCTCTCCAAAGCAATCACATCCTTCCTATAGTGAGGCGACCAGAACTGCACACAGTACTCCAGCTGTGGCCTCACCAGCGTTCTGTACAGCTCCATCATAACCTCCCTGCTCTTATATTCTATGCCTTGGCTAATGAAGGCAAGTATCCCATATGCCTTTTTAACCACCTTATCTACCTGTTCCGCTGCCTTCAGGGATCTATGTACATGTACACCAAGGTCCCTCTGACCCTCTGTACTTCCTAGGGTCCTACCACTCATTGTGTATTCCCTTGCCTTATTTGTCCGTCCAAAATGCATCACCTCGCACTTTTCAGGGTTAAATTCCATTTGCCACTTTTCCGCCCATCTGACCAACCTGTTTATATCGTCCTGTAGCCTGAGGCTTTCCTCCTCGCAATTTACCACCCCACCAATTTTCGTGTCATCTGCAAACTTACTGATCATACCTTTTACATTCGCATCCAAATCATTTATGTAGATCACAAACAGCAAGGGTCCCAGCACCGATCCCTGAGGTACCCCACTGGACACAGGCTTCCAGTCACAAAAGCAACCTTCGACCATCACCCTCTGCCTCCTGCCACTCAGCCAGCTTAGGATCCAACGCGCCAAGGCACCCTGGATCCCATGGGCTCTTACCTTCTTGACCAGTCTCCTATGCGGGACTTTGTCAAAAGCTTTACTGAAATCCATGTAAACCACATCCACAGCATTTCCCTCATCCACACACCTAGTCACCCCCTCGAAAAATTCAATCAGATTGGTCCGACATGATTTACCCTTGACAAAGCCATGCTGACTATCCCCGATTAATCCTTGCCTCTCCAAGTGGAGACTAATTTTGTCCCTCAGAATTTTTTCCAATAATTTCCCTACCACAGATGTTAGGCTCACTGGCCTGTAATTCCCTGGTTTATCCCTGCTACCCTTCTTGAATAATGGTACTACGTTAGCTGTTCTCCAGTCCTCTGGTACATCCCCTGTGGCCAGAGAGGTTCTCCTCCCACCCTACTTCATCTCACCCCATCAACATATCCCTCTATTCTTTTCTCCCTCATGTACTTATCTAGCTTCCCCTTAAAATTATTCTGGTTACCTAGGCAAATGCAGTAATCAATTTACGCACAGCAAGATCCCACAAACAGCAATGAGATGAATGACCAGATCGTCTGATTTTAATGGTATTGGTTGAGGGAAAAATGTTGGCCTGAGCACCTTGACCCCCTTTGCATCATGCCATGGGATCTTTTTACATCCACCTGTCCAGGCAGAAGGGATCTCGGTTGAACGACGGCACCTCTGGCAATGCAGCACTGCCACCATACTGCGCTGAAGTGCAAGCCTAGATTAGATGTTCAAGTCCATACTGGGGTTTGAATTCACAACCCTCTGACTCAGAGGCCAACGTGCTACCACGATTCGGCCTTCCGGACTTAAAACTGGCCTGGAATTTGGGGTCAGCGGCGAAGCGACGGCGCTCGCAGTGACCTCGAAGAAAGCGATATCTGTGGCATTGATTTCAGCTTTCCCGACCTTAGTTTGAATCTGGCGCCAAATCAAGTGAATCTCCAGCATCCAGCAACAGTGAGGTCATCAAGCTGGCTAAGCCAATCACATTGAGGAATTCTCACAGGCAGCAAACCAGGAAGTAAAATGCAGAGATTCTAATTTACTTTTTATAAATTTTTACAGCAAGCAAAACAAAGATTGGGACATACACATAGGATTAAGGTAGAAGCTGAAATACCATAAACAAACTTTAAAAAAAAAAAAAAAAAAAAAAAATTTTTAAAACCAATCTGGGCCGTTGTAATTCTGAATCATATTAATGGAAAAAATTAACATTCCACAAATATAAAATTAGTTTTTCAGGGCCATAATGATTGTTCAGCAGTCAATACACTAAAAACTCAGTTACAGCTCAGTCAACAAGGCGCAACTTTTTCTGGGGGGGGGGGGTTCAAACAGCGATATTTCAGCAGAATAGGGGAAGGATGTTCCCGATGGCGGGTGAGTCCAGAACCAGGGGTCACAGTCTAAGTCTAAGCCAATGAAGTATTTTTTTTTAGTCACTGATGTAACGTGGGAAATGAGGCTATGAGACCAGCCAAGTACAAGTCATTGTGGGATATGCGGAACGCCTCCGTTCAGTCTGTAAGGGTGACCCCGAGCTTCCGGTCGCCTGTCACTTTAATTCTCCGCTCCACTCCCACTCTAACCTTTCCGTCCTCGGCCTCTTACACTGTTCCAATGAAGCTCTGCGTAAGCTCGAGGAACAGCACCTCATCTTTCGATTAGGCACTTTACAGCCTTCTGGACTCAACATCGAGTTCAACAATTTCAGACCATAACCTCCGCCCCTATCCTTTTTTTCCATTTTATTTATTTATTTTCTCTCTCCCACATGGCAGCTGTCTTTCATTCTGCCAGTGCCATTTACACTTCATCTAGAGCCATCTTTCGTTTCTTAACCTGTCCCGTTACCATCTCCTTTTGCCTCGCACCATCTCTTAATCTCTCCTGCCTTCCATCCTATCACAGACCTTCCCTTTTGTTCTTTCCTCCCCTCCTCCCTTTCCCTGCCCCTACACTTGCTTAAAAACCTGTTCCATCTCTGGCTTTTTCCAGTTCTGACGAAAGGCCATCGACCTGAAACGTTAACTCTGTTTTTCTCTCTCCACAGATGCTGCCTGACCTGCTGAGTATCTCCAGCATTTTCTGTTTTTATTTCATTGTGGGATTATGATTTGTAAAGAATGCTTTGTTATGATGGTCCCCTTAATGTACGATCTATCATTAATGTTGATATATACCTAAGAACATAAGAAATAGGAGCAGGAATAGGCCACTTGGCCCCTCGAGCCTGCTCCACCATTCAATAAGATCATGGCTGATCTTGGGCTCAAAGCCACTTCCCTGCCCGCTCCCCATAACCCTTCACTCTCTTATCTTGTAAAAATCTGTCTATCTCCACCTTAAATGTATTTAATGACCCAGCCTCCACGGCTCTCTGGGGCAGTGAATTCCACAGATTTACGACCCTCTGAGAGAAGAAATTCCTCCTCATTTCAGTTCTAAAAGGGCGACCCCTTTATTCTGAAACTGTGCCCCTGAGTTCTAGATTTCCCCACGAGGGGAAATATCCTCTCTGTTTCTACCTATAGTGTTGTTGTGACTAATGTTCCAGTGTGATTGATATGAATTTAACTTACCGTTTATCAAAGTGATGAACCAACATGATTTGGACTGTTTATAACTAACCGCATTGGAGTTTTAGCTGGAGGCGTTAAGCTTAAATTCTTGATCATGATTTAAACTTTGGTAACGGACCAAACTTGCCAGACTCACCTTGGCTTGTATGTGGGAGGTGGTGCAAGACTGGCCATGTGGAGGTGTTGCTGTCCACTTCACAACTCTTAGTACATCCCCGCTGTTCTTCGCCCCACCATTGGTGGCTGTGTTTTCGCTTTGGTGTTCTCGCTCAGGCCAACATCCCCAGCATCGAAGCTCCGACCACGCTCGATCAGCTCCGATGGACGGGTCACATTGTCCGCATGCCCGATACGAGATTCCCAAAACAAGCGCTCTACTCCGAGCTCTGGCACGGCAAGAGAGCCCCAGGTGGGCAGAGGAAACGCTTCAAGGACACCCTCAAAGCCTCCTTGGAAAAAGTGTAACATCCCCATCGACACCTGGGAATCCCTGGCCCAAGACCGCCCAAAGTGGAGGAGAAGCATCCGGGAAGGCGCCGAACACCTCGAGTCTCTTCGCCGGGAGCAAGCGGAAGCCGAGCGCAAACAGCGCAAGGAGCGCACGTCAACCCAAGCACCCCACCCGCCCCTTCAACCACCGTCTGCCCCACCTGTGACAGAGACTGTAGGTCCCGCATTGGACTCATCGGTCACCTGCGAACTCATTTTTAGTGTGGAAGCAAGTCATCCTCGGTTCCAAGGGACTGCCTAAGAAGAGAAGAAGATTGGTAGCCGTACCTTCCGCTGCCAAGGCCCCAAGTTCTGGAATTCCCTCCCTAAACCTCTCGAGCTCTTTTCTCCTCTAAGACGTTCCTTAAAACCTGCCTCTTTGACCAAGCTTTTTTTTGGTCACCCGTCCCAATATCTCCTTATGTGGCTCGCTGTCGAATTTTGTTTTGATGACGCTTCTGCGAAGCACCTCGGGACGATTTTGCAAGCGGCTGTTACTATTGTGTCCTTGTGCCCCAGTCGCTGAGGATAAGCATGCAGGTGCAGCAGGCGGTTAAGAAGGCAAATGGTATGTTGGCCTTCGTAGCGAGAGGGTTTGAGTACAGGAACAAGGATGTCTTGCTGCAGTTGTACAGGGCCTTGGTGAGACCACACCTTGAGTATTGTGTGCAGTTTTGGTCGCCTTATCTGAGGAAGGATGTTCTTGCCATGGAGGGAGTGCAGCGAAGATTCACCAGGCTGATACCTGGGATGGCAGGAATGACGTATGAGGAGAGATTGGGTCGATTGGGCTTATACTCGCTGGCGTTTAGAAGAATGAGAGGGGATCTCATTGAAACTTATAAAATTCTAACAGGACTGGATAGACTAGATGCAGGAAGGATGTTCCCAATGGCGGGGGAGTCCAGAACCAGTGGTCACAGTCTAAGGATAAGGGGTAAGTCCAAAGATGTGCAGGTTAGGTTGATTGGCTATGATAAAATTGACCCTTAGTGTTAGGGGGATTAAATACGTGGGGTTACGGGGATAGGGTGGGATATGTGTTGGTGTAGGGGTTACGGGGATCGGGTGGGATATGTGTCGGTGCAGGCTCGATGGGCCGAAATGGCCTCTATCTGCACTGTGGGGTTTCTGTGATTCTGTGATTTAGGACAGAAATGAGGAGGAATTTCTTCACCCAGAGAGTGGTGAACCTGTGGAATTCTCTACCACAGAAGGCAGTAGAGGCCAATTCATTAAATATATTCAAGAAGGAGTTGGATATATTTCTTAAGGCTAAAGGGATCAAGGGATATGGGGAGAAGGCAGGGACAGGGTACTGAGTTTGGATGATCAGCCATGATCTCATTGAATGGCGAAGCAGGCTCGAGGGGCCGAATGGCCTGCTCCTGCTCCTATCTTCAATGTTTCTATATCACAAGTCCCATTGAGATGTGTACAGCCTGGAATTCCTATCAGAGAGCAGGATTATGTGAGCATGAAGAGGGGAGGAGGCTAACGATGAGAAGGGGAAGCCGAGAAAGCTGAGGCAGGATCATTACAAGTACAAATTAAAAAATAAAATGAACGTAAAGCGCGATGTGTGACCACTAAACCGGAGTAAAGTTTAGCGGCTGTGATGGACTCGATGAGATTGTGACTAATCCCAGTTGGAGCATCTGCTTTCCCTGAAACAGCGTCTCTCTCGTGACATTTTATGAAGGGAGATTTTTTTGCCTTGCAAGCAGAATAGTTTTTGTAGCCATCAGCTTTTAATTTTAAGTCGGTTAGAAAAATGAACGATTCAAATGCCACTCTGTTAGAAATCCTGAAAAAAGGTTAGGTTGACTCATTCTAAACTTAGCATTAAAAAAGACTTGACTCAATGCAGCTGCCCATCTTGGTCTGTCAAAATTGTTAGATTCGGATAAGTATGTGTTTATGTATAATTTATTCAATTTAGAAAATTATATCTTGCTTAGCCCCAATTACTTAGCAAACTTGCTGCCTGATGTGGTCTTAAAAACCACACAGATTGAAGAGGTCCTTGACCTGTGCTGAATTCGTTGATTTGACTCGAGCTGGCAGAGTGTCTGCTGTGACGTTCATCCACAATTGGCCGCCTTGTCGGCCCGTGGCTCAGTGGGCAGCGCTCTCGCCTCCGGGTCAGAAGGTTGTGGGTTTGAGTCCCACTCCAGAGACTTGAGACCATAATCCAGGGCTGACTCTCCCAGTGCGGTGCTGAGGGAGTGCCGCACTGTCGGAGGTGCCGTCTTTCGGATGAGACGTGAAGCCGAGGCCCCCGTCTGCTCTCTCGGGTGGACGTAAAAGATCACGTGGCACTATTTCGAAGAAGAGCAGGGGAGTTATCCCCGGTGTCCTGACCAATATATATCCCTCAACCACGTCACTAAAAAAAAAAACCCAGATTATCTGGTCATTATCACACTGCTGTTTGTGGGAGCTTGCTGTGTGCAAATTACAGTAAACTCTCGTTTAAACGGCACCTAATCAACCGGAATTCTTTAATAACCGGCAAAATAAATAGCCGGTAATCTTGCCAAATCCATCCATTTTTCGTTTTTCTGAGTCCCAAGTTTCCCGCAGTGGCTGAGTTAGTCACTGGTTTTTATTTTTTTTGTTAAAAATTGCCGACCTCTCTGTTATCCGGAATTTTTAATCAACCGGCACCATCCCGGTCCCGTCGGTGCCGGACACGAAAGAGTTTACTGTAGCTGCCGCGATTCCCACATTACAACAGTGACGACACTTCAAAAGTACTTCATTGGCTGTAAAGCGCTTTGAGATGTCCGGTGGTCGTGAATGGCGCTTTAGAAATGCAGGTCGGTCTTTCTTTTTTGGATCTGCTGCCCGCACTTGTTGCTGATTCCTCTTGTGTTTTCCAGAATTCTACCTGAGAGAGAAGCCAGTCCCTGGACTTTGGGAGACCAGAAGGAGAGAGTTAGGAAACCACTGCGCTGCTTCGGTCTAAACCGAGGCAAAGATTCAGTAAGTTAAATCTGTGGAAGGACGGAGGGTTTTGCGAAGAAGTTGAACCTCTTGCTGACGCAATATACATTCTGGCTGCTAAATGCTTTCTTAATAAAACCCAGGATTCAAATCATTCATTATCTAGAATATTGCCCAAATCATTCTGGTCAAACAGATTAGTTCCACTGGTTGATGTGATGATTTAACCGCCAATTGTTGACCACTTTCCTCGGCGCCTCACTCGGCAAAGGCAGTGTGTGGCTGAACCTGACGACTTGTAGGTCCCAGGTCTGTGCTCGGTAAGTCAGCACGCGGGACTGTTCCAAATTGGCCTCGGCTGACCCTAGGCTAAGGAACGAGCAAAGCTACATAGAATCGGAATCACATAGCACAGAAGGAGACCATTTGGCCCATTGTGCCTGTGGCGTAACTCTAAAAGATTGATCCAATTAGAACATAAGAAATAGGAGTAGGAGTCGGCCATTCGGCCCTTCGAGCCTGCTCTGCCATTCAATAAGATCATGGCTGATCTTCTGCCTCATTCCATTCACCAGCCCTACCGCCATATCCCTCGATGCCTTTACTGGTCAGCAATCTATCGACTTCTGTTTTGAATATACCCAATGACTGAGCCTCCACAGCCCTCTGGGGTAGAGAATCCCAAAGATTCACCACCCTCTGAGTGAAGACATTTCTTCTCATCTCAGTCCTGAATGGCCGACCCCTTATCCTGAGGCTGTGGCCCCTGGTTCTAGACTCCCCAGCCAAGGGAAACATTCTCCCAGCATCCCAATTCGTCCCAATCCCCTGCTCATTCCCCATAGCCCTGCCCCCTCTCCTCCAATCCCCATTCTCCATCCCAGTCTCCCTCTTTCCTCGACCCACATTCCCCAGTCTCCCTCTCTCCTCCGATCCCCATTCCCCAGTCTCCCTCTCTCCCCGATCCCCATCCCCCAGTCTCCCTCTCTCCTCGATCCCCCCAGTCTCCCTCTCTCCTCGATCCCCCAGTCTCCCTCTCTCCCCGATCCCCCAGTCTCCCTCTCTCCTCTCTCCCACATTCCCCAGTCTCCCTCTCTCCTCGATCCCCCAGTCTCCCTCTCTCCCCGATCCCCCAGTCTCCCTCTCTCCTCTCTCCCACATTCCCCAGTCTCCCCCTCTCCTCCAATCCCCATTCTCCATCCCAGCCTCCCTCTTTCCTCGACCCACATTCCCCAGTCTCCCCCTCTCCTCTGATCCCCATTCCCCAGTCTCCCTCTCTCCTCCGATCCCCATTCCCCAGTCTCCCTCTCTCCCCGATCCCCCAGTCTCCCTCTCTCCTCCGATCCCCATTCCCCAGTCTCCCTCTCTCCCCGATCCCCCAGTCTCCCTCTCTCCTCTCTCCCACATTCCCCAGTCTCCCTCTCTCCTCGATCCCCCAGTCTCCCTCTCTCCCCGATCCCCCAGTCTCCCTCTCTCCTCTCTCCCACATTCCCCAGTCTCCCCCTCTCCTCCAATCCCCATTCTCCATCCCAGCCTCCCTCTTTCCTCGACCCACATTCCCCAGTCTCCCCCTCTTCTCTGATCCCCATTCCCCAGTCTCCCTCTCTCCTCCGATCCCCATTCCCCAGTCTCCCTCTCTCCCCGATCCCCCAGTCTCCCTCTCTCCTCCGATCCCCATTCCCCAGTCTCCCTCTCTCCTCCGATCCCCATTCCCCATTCCCCAGTCTCCCTCTCCCCCCGATCCCCCAGTCTCCCTCTCTCCTCCGATCCCCATTCCCCAGTCTCCCTCTCTCCTCCGATCCCCATTCCCCATTCCCCAGTCTCCCTCTCTCCCCGATCCCCCAGTCTCCCTCTCTCCTCTGATCCCCATTCCCCAGTCTCCCTCTCTCCTCCGATCCCCATTCCCCAGTCTCCCTCTCTCCCCGATCCCCATTCCCCAGTCTCCCTCTCTCCTCCGATCCCCATTCCCCAGTCTCCCTCCCTCTCTCCTCCGATCCCCATTCCCCAGCCTCCCTCCCTCTCTCCTCCGATCCCCATTCCCCAGTCTCCCTCTCTCCTCCGATCCCCATTCCCCAGTCTCCCTCTCTCCTCCGATCCCCATTCCCCAGTCTCCCTCTCTCCTCCGATCCCCATTCCCCAGTCTCCCTCTCTCCTCCGATCCCCATTCCCCAGTCTCCCTCTCTCCTCCGATCCCCATTCCCCAGTCTCCCTCTCTCCTCCGATCCCCATTCCCCAGTCTCCCTCTCTCCTCCGATCCCCCATCCCCCAGTCTCCCTCTCTCCCCCATTTCCCCCATTTCCCAGTCTCCCTCTCTCCTCCGATCCCCATTCCCCAGTCTCACTCTCTCCTCCGATCCCCCATCCCCCAGTCTCCCTCTCTCCTCCGATCCCCATTCCCCAGTCTCCCTCTCTCCTCCGATCCCCCATCCCCCAGTCTCCCTCTCTCCCCCATTCCCCAGTCTCCCTCTCTCCTCCAATTCCCCCATTTCCCAGTCTCCCCCTCTCCTCCGATCCCCATTCCCCAGTCTCCCTCTCTCCTCCGATCCCCATTCCCCAGTCTCACTCTCTCCTCCGATCCCCCATCCCCCAGTCTCCCTCTCTCCCCCATTCCCCAGTCTCCCTCTCTCCTCTGATCCCCAGTCTCCCTCTCTCCTCCGATCCCCCATCCCCCAGTCTCCCTCTCTCCCCCATTCCCCAGTCTCCCTCTCTCCTCCGATTCCCCAGTCTCCCTCTCTCCTCCGATCCCCATTCCCCAGTCTCCCTCTCTCCCCCATCCCCCAGTCTCCCTCTCTCCCCCATTCCCCAGTCTCCCTCTCTCCTCCGATTCCCCAGTCTCCCTCTCTCCTCCGATCCCCATTCCCCAGTCTCCCTCTCTCCCCCATTCCCCAGTCTCCCTCTCTCCTCCGATTCCCCAGTCTCCCTCTCTCCTCCGATCCCCATTCCCCAGTCTCCCTCTCTCCCCCATTCCCCAGTCTCCCTCTCTCCTCTGATCCCCAGTCTCCCTCTCTCCTCCGATCCCCCATCCCCCAGTCTCCCTCTCTCCCCCATTCCCCAGTCTCCCTCTCTCCTCTGATCCCCAGTCTCCCCCTCTCCTCCGATCCCCCATCCCCCAGTCTCCCTCTCTCCCCCATTCCCCAGTCTCCCTCTCTCCTCCGATTCCCCAGTCTCCCTCTCTCCTCCGATCCCCATTTCCCAGTCTCCCTCTCTCCTCCGATCCCCAGTCTCCCTCTCTCCTCCGATCCCCATTCCCCAGTCTCACTCTCTCCTCCGATCCCCCATCCCCCAGTCTCCCTCTCCTCCGATCCCCATTCCCCAGTCTCCCTCTCTCCCCCATTCCCCAGTCTCCCTCACTCCTCCGATCCCCAGTCTCCCTCTCTCCTCCGATCCCCCACCCCCCAGTCTCCCTCTCTCCTCTGATCCCCATTCTCCCACTCCTCTGAACCCCCCCTTTCCCCACTCTCCCGCTCTAGTTTTAGAAAGAAAAAGCAAATTGCAAAATAATCTCCCTCACTTGGGCTCTTTTGGGAGAATTATCCCTTCCTTCGCAAGTTGAGGCCATGCCCATTAGATACGTCAGAACAGAATAAAGTTTGACACCCATTCCGCATAATTTTAATAAAGGATAAATCTTCATGAAGGGTTGTCTGTTCCACAAAATTCTGCACAGCCAAACGGTATGAGTCGGGCAAAAGGAGAAACTCACGGGCACCAAAGCCGAGTCAGTGGAGCTGATCTGACAAGACACGATACTTACCCTTTCACTCTCTGCAGCCTGGTGGGGGAAGAGATTTATCGTGCAGTGGTGTCTTTTGTGTGTCGCTTGCTAATAAAGAGTGCCAGTTCAGTAAAGAGCCTCTGGGGATATCTGCAAGTGCAGGGGGTCCACTGGCGTTTTCAGATAAGGGAGTTTGGGTGGAGTAGGCCTGTGTTATGTCTGGTCCATTCTGCGTATAGCCTGGGCGTGCATTATGTTGGGGCTGGGTGCAAAGTAGGAAAACGCTTGGCAGAATTCCACTCTCACTCTTGCACTCGCACGCTCATGCTGCCTGAGTGGACTCAGTTTGGATATTAAGTAAGGGGTACAGTGGCTATGCTACTGGACTAGAGGCCAGGACTAATGATCCGGCGATTAAAGTACAAATCCCCACGGCAGCTGGGGAATTTAAATTCGGCTCGGTAAATAAATCTGGAATAAAAAGCTAGTATCAGTAATGGTGACCATGAAACTACCGGATTGTTGTTTATAAAAAAAAAAAAAAAACCATCTTCACTAATGTCCTTTAGGGAAGGAAATCTGCCGTCCTTGCCCGGTCTGGCCGATATGTGACTCCAGACCCACAGCAGTATGGCTGACTCTTAACTACCCTCTGAAATGGCCAAGCGAGCCACTCAGTTGTATAAGGCAGTTCACCACCACCTTCTTGAGGGCAATTAGGGATGGGCAATAAATGCTTGACAGCGACGCCTACGTTCCGTGAATGAATTTTTAAAAAAAAGGCTGTTAACTCTTGCTGATCTTCCTTATTTGTTCATGTTGTGGATTAAGCAATAAATGCTACCTTCCTCTCTTAATGGTTTTCTTTTCCTTTTAGAAATTCAACCTCCCATTAAATTTGACTTCCAAAGAAGTGACGGCGACTTGCCGTAATTTGCTGAACCTGACCATAGCTGGTAGTGTGGATGGATCCCCATTGGCTGGACCAAATGACCTTTTGACCCCGGTGACACAGAGGAGTGGCCCACTGGACAGCGGTATGTGCCAATTAAACCAGGCATTGCCGGTTCTTGAACCTAACTATTCTATTCCATCTGAGCATGGCCCAGGCGGTGATGCTTATGCGCAGTTTGGTGTCAACTTACTGCAGTTGTACCGGGACAGCGGGAGTCGGGGGAAATGTCACAGACTTTCATGTGTTTAATGTGTCAGTCCGTGGCTCAGTGGGTGGCACCCTCGCCTCTGAGTCAGAAGGTTGTGGGTTCAAGTCCCACTCCAGAGACTTGGGCAGAAAAATCTAGGCTGACACTCCCAGTGCAATACTGAGGGAGTGCTGCACTGTCGGAGGTGCCATCTTTCAGATGAGACGTTAAACCGAGGCTCTGTCTGCGCTCTCGGGTGGATCCCATGGCACGATCCGAAGTAAAGAAGGGGAGTTCTCCCCGGTGTCCTGGCCAACATTTATCCCTCAACCAACTACTAAAAACAAATTAGCTGGTCATCATGTTTGTGGGAGCTTGCTGTGTGCAAATTGGCTGCTGCGTTTCCTACATTACAACAGTACTTCATTGGCTGTAAAGTGCTTTGGGATGTCCTGAGGTCATAATACGCTATATAACTGCAAGCTGTTCTTTTCTTTCAAGTATTCTGCCACTCAACCGCTCTCCGTCAGGATTGGTTGCGAGCTGAGGAAGGGGTTGGTCTGACGTGCCTGGCAGGGACAGGCGTGGCGGGAGGGGGAGGTGGGTGTGAACTGCAGCCAATGGGGAGGGTAGGTGCTGGGTTGAGGTTTGGGGTGTGTCGAGCACTAGGGCTGGGCATTGTGGAGGTGGGTAGACTCGGGCGAAGGACCATAGTGGGGCCCGGGACTGGAGTGGGTGGTGGGCTCCTTTATAGATTCATAGAATGATACCGCACAGAAGGAGGCCATTCGGCCCATCATGCTTGTGCTGTCTCTTTGAAAGAACTCTCCAATTAGTCCCACTCCCCTGCTCTTTCCCTATAGCCCTGCAAATGTTTCCCCTTCAAGTATTTATCCAATTCTCTTTTGAAAGTGACTCTTGAATCTGCTTCCACCGCCCTTTCAGGCAGCGCATTCCAGATCACAACAACTCGCTGCATAAATTTTTGTCGCCTCTGGTTCTTTTGCCAGTTACCTTAAATCTGTGTCCTCTGGTTTCTGACCCGCCTGCCAGTGGAAACAGTTTCTCTCTATCTACTCTACCAAAACCCTTCTTGATTTCGAACACTTCGATTAAATTGCCCCTTAACCTTCTCTGTTCTAAGGAGAGCAACCCCAGTTTCTCTGGTCTCTCCGCGTAACTGAGACTTCAGTCTCCGCAAACTCTGCCTCCACACGGTCCCCTTCCTTCAAATAATTGATGGCCGAGGAAAATGGCCAGAGACCCAATCTGAAGACCCCGAGCTTCCGGCCGCCTGTCATTTTAATTCACCGCCCTATTCCCACTCGGACCTCACCGTACTCGGGCTCTTGTATTGTTCCACGGGAGCACAGCGTAAGCTCGAGGAACAGCACCTCATCTTCCGATTAGGCACTTTACAGCCTTCCGGACTCAGTATCGAGTTCAACAATTTCAGATCATAACCTCGGCCCCCATTACATTTTTACTTATATTTTTTATCCACACCTTTGTTTTGGCCCTCCTCTCTCTCCCCCCCCCCCCCCCCCCCCCGCCCCACCCCTTTTTTTCTCTCCCACACGGCAGCTGTCTCCCATTCTGCCAGCGCATTTCACACCTAATCTAGAGCCGTCTTTTGTCTCCACTAGTCCTACCACCATCTCGTCTGGTTTTGAATACCTCTTAATGTCTCTTCACTTCTCTTTTGTTCTCTCCCAGCCCCCAACCTGGCCTTTTAATCTGCAGGAAACTTTTGTTTAACCGGAGGTTAAATGTCCGGAAAGCTCTATCTACCGGCAAAATTCAGGAGCCGTTTCCTATAAGTTTTTTTACTTCTCGTTGCTTTTTTCCCCAGTCAGGCTCTGCAAGGTCTAGCTGAAGCTGTTGCTTAGCTACAGAGACGCTTTTAAGCTGCGGCTGACTGTTTTGAAGCTGTTGCTAAGCAACAGGGTTTGTTGATTCATACGGAGCTCAAAAGCTCCGTATGTTTTAACATTAGCGCTGGCTTGTACGGCAGTTTTGATGGTACGGCACCAGCTCGGTCCCGTCAGTGCCGGATATCAGAAAGTTTCTTGTATTTCATTTCCTGTGCCTTTCCAGTCTTGACAAAGGGTTTGACCCGAAACATTGACTCTATTTTCTCTCCACGGATGTTGCCGGGCCTGCTGAGTTTTTCCAGCATTTTCTGTTGTTATTTCTACGGTGACCTGCTTGTCCTTTCTATCCATTTTAGATGCTACTACCTTTACAACTGCCCGTTGTCTCCTTGGTTACTTATCCACTTCAAAAGCTACGCTTCCATTCGTTGCCCTTCTACTTTGTAACATCCCGTGTGGTACTCTTATCATAGATTTTGCTAAAGCCTAGCTATGCTAATTGTGCTGCGTTCTACTTGTCCACTAACAGTTCTTTGCTGAGGAAACTCTAGCGGCTTTGATGAGCACGAACTACCGCCTGTAAATGTGAACACCTTTATTCCTGCAGCTGCCTTACTGCTCTTTCTCGAAGGATACTTCCTATTATCTTCCCAACTATCGATGTTGAGTTCAGAGGCCTGTAGTTTCATGGGTTGTCTGGCCATCCTCTTTTTTATAATCTGGCAGCACATTTGGTTGCCTCAAGTCCCTTGGCACAACTCCCATATTTAATAATACATAAGAACATAAGAAATAGGAGTAGGAATAGGCTGACGTAATAAAACTCACTACGCACTTGGTTTGAGTATAAAGCAAGGCTTTAATCAACTTGTTTCAGAACATGGAGGTCTAGTTGTACTTCACTAGTTCCTGTCTTACAAAATGTCCCTGGCAAACTGGGCCCACGCCCGAGAATTTATACTCCTTGGACGGCGCCACCAGCTGGCCGTCCAGCGTTATTTCATGAGTCGTTTCTTTATGATGATGAGGTTTATAACAGGCCACTCAGCCCCTCGAGCCTGCTCCGCCATTCCATAAGATCATGGCTGATCTCTGGCTCAAATCCACTTCCCCATAACCCTTCACTCCCTTATCTTGCAAAAAAATCTGTCTATCTCCACCTTAAATGTATTTAATGACCCAGCCTCCACGGCTCTCTGGGGCAGAGAATTCCACAGATTTACGACCCTCTTGAGAGAAGAAATTCCTCCTCATCCCAGTTCTAAAAGGGCGACTCCTTTATTCTGAAACTACGCCCCCTTAAAAAAAAAATTTAAAAAAATCTTATCAAGATGTGTCTTGAATTCAGATCCCTCCATGGCCTCATCCCTCCCTATCTCTGCAACCTCCTCCAGCCCTACAACCCTCCACCTTATCTGAGGAAGGATGTTCTTGCCATGGAGGGAGTGCAGCGAAGATTCACCAGACTGATACCTGGGATGGCAGGAATGACATATGAGGAGAGATTGGGTCGATTGGGCTTGTACTCGCTGGAGTTTAGAAGAATAAGAGGGGATCTCATTGAAACTTATAAAATTCTAACATGACTGGACAGACTAGATGCAGGAAGGATGTTCCCGATGGCGGGGGAGTCCAGAACCAGGGGTCACAGTCTAAGGATAAGAGGTAAGCCATTTAGGACTGAGATGAGGAGGAATTTCTTCACCCAGAGAGTGGTGAACCTGTGGAATTCTCTACCACACACAGCAGTTGAGGCCAACTTATTAAATATATTCAAGAAGGAGTTAGATATATTTCTTGAGGCTAAAGTGATCAAGTGATATGGGGAGCAGACAGGGACAGGGTACTGAATTTGGATGATCAGCCATGATCTCATTAAATCTCATTCGGTCTCGAGGGGCCGAATGGCCTACTCCTGCTCCTATCTTCTATGTTTCTATGAGATCTTTGCGCTCCTCCAATTCTGGCCTCTTGCGCATCCTCGATTTTTATTGTTCCGCCCAATGTTCCCTCGAAGTTGCGCGCGTCGGCGCAGCGAGTGGGAAGGCGCCGTGCAGGCCGCTCGCGGGCCGCTCCCACTTGAGGTACCGCGCGGCCACCTGCAAATTTAAAGGTAATGCGCACAAAAAAAATAATTTAGAGGGAACATTGGTTCCACCATTGATGGCCGTGTCTTCAACCGTCTAGGGCCTAAACTCTCCCTGAACCCCCCTCCTCCTGTTAAGATGCTCCTTAAAACCTTGACTAAGCCTGTCCTAATATCTCCTATTGGCTCGGTGTCAAATTTTGTCTGGTAACGCTCCTGTGCAGCGCCTCGAGACGTTTCACTATGTTAAAGGCGCTGTATAAATGCAAGTTGTTGTCTCATTTAATTTGCCACCTCCCTTAATAGTTTGTCATAAGAACATAAGAATTAGGAGCAGGAGTCGGCCCCTCGAGCCTGCTCCGCCATACGGCCCCTCGAGCCTGCTCCGCCATACGGCCCCTCGAGCCTGCTCCGCCATACGGCCCCTCGAGCCTGCTCCGCCATACGGCCCCTCGAGCCTGCTCCGCCACACGGCCCCTCGAGCCTGCTCCGCCACACGGCCCCTCGAGCCTGCTCCGCCACACGGCCCCTCGAGCCTGCTCCGCCACACGGCCCCTCGAGCCTGCTCCGCCAGACGGCCCCTCGAGCCTGCTCCGCCAGACGGCCCCTCGAGCCTGCTCCGCCGTACGGCCCCTCGAGCCTGCTCCGCCGTACGGCCCCTCGAGCCTGCTCCGCCGTACGGCCCCTCGAGCCTGCTCCGCCGTACGGCCCCTCGAGCCTGCTCCGCCGTACGGCCCCTCGAGCCTGCTCCGCCGTACGGCCCCTCGAGCCTGCTCCGCCGTACGGCCCCTCGAGCCTGCTCCGCCGTACGGCCCCTCGAGCCTGCTCCGCCGTACGGCCCCTCGAGCCTGCTCCGCCGTACGGCCCCTCGAGCCTGCTCCGCCGTACGGCCCCTCGAGCCTGCTCCGCCGTACGGCCCCTCGAGCCTGCTCCGCCGTACGGCCCCTCGAGCCTGCTCCGCCGTACGGCCCCTCGAGCCTGCTCCGCCGTACGGCCCCTCGAGCCTGCTCCGCCATTCAGTTAAGATCATGGCTGATCTTTGACCTCATCTCCACTTTCCCGCACGATCCCCCTATCCCTTGATTCCCCTAGAGTCCAAAAATCTTATCGATCTCAGCCTTGAATATACTCAACGATTCAGCATCCACAGCCCTCTGGGGCAGAGAATTCCAAAGATTCACAACCCTCCGAGTGAAGGAATTCCTCCTCATCTCAGGATAAGGGGTCAGCCATTTAAGTCTGAGACTCTGTCCCCTAGTTCTAGACTCTCCAGCCAGGGGGAAACAACCTCTCAGCAGCCACCCTGTCAATCCCCCTCAGAATCTTGTATGTTTCAATGAGATCACCTCTCATTCTTCTAAACTCCAGAAAGTAGAGGCGCATTCTACACAATCTCTCATCATAGGACAGCCCTTTGAGGACCTCTTGTTCTCTTTATGTTGCCTTACCTTGTTTATCACTTGTTTGTAGGTCGTCTTCTAAATCTCGGCCTGGAGTTTCCACTAGGTTGCGCTGGTTTTTTTTTTTTTAAGCACAAGTCACCTGAAATCGGC
Organism: Somniosus microcephalus; assembly: GCF_052327205.1. NCBI lineage: Eukaryota > Metazoa > Chordata > Chondrichthyes > Squaliformes > Somniosidae > Somniosus > Somniosus microcephalus. Next base: position 20,243,757 of record NC_141020.1, on the reverse strand, counting down.
CGAACCAGCGCAAAATAAGCCGGCCCCGCCCACAAAACTGGCCTCGCTTCCCTCCCCCCACCCCCCCGGATCGGATTAATCACCATTGGGCATTGCCACTAATTGCGCCCGTTTGCAAGGCTCTGAAAAATTAAGCTTTTTTTGTGCACAATGACGCCAATAGGCACGTTTTTAAAGCTTTTGAATATAATAACTGACGTAATAAAACTCACTACACACTTGGTTTGAGTATAAAGCAAGGCTTTAATCAACTTGTTTCAGAACACGGAGGTCTAGTTGTACTTCACTAGTACCTTGTCTTACAAAATGTCCCTGGAAAGCTGGGCCCACGCCCGAGTATTTATACTCCTTGGACGGCGCCACCAGCTGGCCGTCCAGCGTTATTTCAGGAGTAGTTTCTTGATGAATGAACTGTTTCAACTTACTAAGCTACTGACTGCTATACACCAATATAAGTAGCAAATGGTTTTGTAAAGCCTCGTTCAGTTACTTAAAATCAGGTTACTCACGGGGGGGGTGCAGTGGACCAGACACTGATTAAAACTAGCTTATTTTTTGTGATGATCCCATTTTTAGCAGTATTAATCAACGTGCACCAGGTTACCACCAATGTTCCCTATTAGTTGCGCGGCTGCCCAGCTCTCTGAAGGTCCTGCGCGGCCGGCGAGCCAGCTTTTGAATAGAAAAACCGCCCCTGCGCGGAATTTTGAAGGGGCCGCGAGGTTAGAGGGAACATTGGTTAACGCTCTTTAAATATATCTACAGCGCCTTTCATGACCACCAGACGCCCCCAAAGCGCTTTACAGCCAATGAAGTACTCTTTTGAAGTGTGGCCGCCGTTGTAAAATGTGGGAAACGCGGCAGTCAGATTGCGCACAGCAAGATCCCACAAACAGCAACGTGATGATGACCAGGTCATCTGCTTTTGTTATGTTGATAGCGGGATAAATATTGGCCCCAGGACACCGGGGAGAACTCCCCTTTTCAAGCAAAAGCATTTTTCTTTAAATTATGCTCTGAAAGGTTGCCCGATCGCGCCGGTTCCTGACCGATTTGCCGTTTGCCGATATGCAAATGAGTTTGAGCGGAGACTTGAAGCAAAAGAACACGTCTCAAAACTCTCGCGCAATTTTGGGCATGGTTTGCGCCCAGATCGCCGATTGTGCCCAAATTGGAAACTCTACCCTCGATTGTACCCCTCCCCTTCTCTTGCCCATCAAGTTCTGACTTGCTCCTATCAATGTTCTCTAAATCCCAAAATGTGTTTGGAGTTGTTTTGGAGAAGTATTTAAAGGAATTTCCTCCAACGACCCCCTGAAAATGATGAACAAACCCCAGGATATCACCCCAACGTTACTTATCCCCAGAATGTCTTCCCACGTTTAATCTCACTAGAGATTCGTTAACCTTATTCTTCTGTCCTCTACCTCTGTGGGTAAAGTCAAATTATATTACACACTTTCGTCCACATCATTCAAATTGTCTAAGAGCTGGATTAGTTTCCTTAATTGCGTATCTCCAGTAAATATAAACTCAACTCTTTTAAGTATGCTTTTGTAACTTTGAAACCCCAAATCATCCTGGTCATTCTTCTGACAAGGGCATACAAATAACAAACCAGGCACCAGGGTTTATTTCTAGAGGGATTGAATTGAAAAGTAGGGAAGTTATGCTAAACCTGTATCGCACCTTGGTTAAACCACACTTGGAGTACTGCGCACAATTCTGGTCGCCATATTGTAAAAAGGATACAGAGGCACTGGAGAAGGTGCAGCGAAGATTTACAAGGATGATACCAGAAATGCGAGGTTCTGTCTATCAGGAAAGGATGAACAGGCTGGGTCTCTTTTCTCTTGGAAAAGAGAAGGCTTAGGGGTGACCTAAAAATTATGGAAGGTTTTGATAGAGTGGATACAGAGAGAATGTTTCCACTTGTGGGGAAGAGCATAACTAGAGGCCATCAATATAAGATAGTCACCAAGAAATCCAATAGGGAATGCAGGAGAAACTTCTTTACCCAGAGAGTGGTGAGAATGTGGAACTCGCTGCCACAGGGAGTGGTTGAGACGAGTAGCATAAAGGCATTTAAGGGAAAGCTAGAGAGGTACAGGAGGGAGAAAGAATTAGAAGGTCCTGCTGATCGAGTGAGATGAAGATGAGTTGGAGGAGGCTCGTGTGGAGCATAAACGCCAGCATCGACCAATTGGGCCGAATGGCCTGTTTCAGTGCTGTAATAATTTCTATGTAATACATCAATTACTTTTTGAAGATGGCTGTCCAAAATTTGATACACTATTTCAAATGTGGCCTGGCCATTTGACAATTGGCTCCTGGAATTGTCTGTGATTTTTTTTATATATATGCAAGATATGTGGGGGTTGGGAGAGAGTCTTCAGAAAGTCACGCCACAGAACCAGCTAGTGGCCAAGGGCCTTCACTACATTGTGATAGTTGACACAGTATAATTGAATAGCAATTTATAAGCGCAATTTGTATTGACAGAGAAACGTGAGCCAAAAAGTTTGACAACAAGTGGTAAGATTTGTGGATCAGGAATGTGTGTCCTACACAAGATTTTTAATAATACATAGATGAGGTATCTTTCTCCATATAGTGTTAACAGTCTTGAACAGACCCTTGCAGAACTCATGTAGTTACTGTCTCCTCGAAGAAAGTCTTCTCCAGTTATCTCACTGCTCGCTCTCTGTAGCCAAACTGGCTCGGAATTCAACCAGCTAATTTAGCATTAATAGGATGGGAATGGAATAGCTGTTATCGCACTAATTCGAGTGATTGTCAGATGGTGGCTACGCTTTGTACACTTCCAGTTTGAAGTTCGGTACTAATGCACTTCACATCTCGTGTATTGTCTGCACTTTATATACAGTAAACGACCCGCCGAGATCTCGGCATTCTTCCGATTCTGGCCTCTTGCGCTTCCCCGAACTTCATCGCTCCACCATTGGCGGCCGTGTCTTCAGCTGTCTAGGCCCTAAGATCTGGAATTCCCTTCCTAATATCTCTACTTCTCTCTCCTCCTTTAAGATGTTCCTTAAAACCTACCTCTTTGACCAAGCCCTGTCCTAATATCTCCTTATGTGGCTCAGTGCCCATTCTTATTTTGATAACGCTCCTATGAAGCACCTTAGGACATTTTACTATGTTAAAGGCGCTATATAAATTCAAGTTGCTGTTATGTTAGAAATGATGATGGGAAGCCAATTCATTAATTAGAAATGAATCATTTTTTTCAGATAAAGTGACGTCCCATGCCAATAAGTTAGCTTTACAGACTATTGAGTGACGTTGAATGTCTTGTGTTTCATTTGCTGCAGGGCTTTTCAATGGGAATGAATTGGAAGACGATGCTTCTCGTCCTCTATCACCGCACGTGGATTTCAATACCTTATCTGATACTGAACCAAGCAAGAGTGAAGGAGCTCTTCTGCAGGCTAGCCCTGGTTTAATAATAAGCCCATCAGATCCTGCACTGGAGGCCAAAAAGCCTCAGCAAATGCTACGCAAGTTCCTAAGACCAAGTGTTGCCGACACCCCAACCCACACTTTAGGGTCAGAGATATCTGAATGGGATCAACCATGGAGAGACCGCAATGACGTTTTGAAATTGGACCTTGATTCCCCGATTGGCGGCGATGTCTCGACTCCATGTTTTCTTCAAGTCCCTCACTATCGTTCAGTTCCAAATTGCAAGGGAGTTCGGCGATCATTAAGCTTGCCCGAGACCATTTCAGAAAGCAAAGGCAAAGAACTTGCAGAGGGGGATGCAGAGTTTGCAGAGAACCCTGACGCCTACCTAAAGACTTTAGGCGGCAGTAATGATGCTTCATCTGTGGCAGTAAATGAGAATACACTAAATTTCAATAGAGAAGACAAAAACCGATCTGTGCCATGTGTCAAAGCTTGTCCCCACTCTACAGAAGTGGAAGGTTGTTCAAAAGGTATGAGCGGAAACTCTAAAATGACTCCAGGGTTGCCCACGCCTTTCATTGTTCTTGTCGAGGAAGACCGCGTGGAACCCTCCACCTCAAATTCTTTGTACGGTACAGAAGATCGACTCAAGTCTGCAGAGAAGTGCTATGACCCAGTGAGTGATACCAGTGAGAAGCCCTCGCCACAGCCAAGCAGAATGGAAATGGCTCGCTCATCTGTGACCGAATACATCCGTAAACTTAACAAGCTCTCCGCAAAAAGGCTAAGTGTGAAACCCAATTTCTCAAAGGTTCCAGCGAGTTCCAAGCATATTCCGTATCCGTCCTCGGTGTTGAGGTTTGCCCAGCATGCAAGTACACTGTTTGGAAAAAAGCCAGAGGGACACGAGCATCGGGGCGCAAGGCAGCCCATGAGAAGATCGTTGAGTCTCGAGAGCACCTTGCGTGCTTGTAGAGACCTAGAGGGGCTAGAAGGTGAGCGTGCCAACAAGCATGATGTAAATGACTCCTGCTCACCTGAAGCACGTAATCCAGACTGCTCGGGTGTCTCCGACCAACACCTCTTCAGCAAAAAACGTTTAACTCTCCACTCACCTCAAGAAAAGATGTCTAGGCTGAGCCCGTTGAGAAGACCTGTCCTGAAAGATAGAAGAAAGCAATTGTCCCCAGATAAGTCTGGTACTGGAGTAGAGCCTCACCAACCCAGCGAAGGTATAAGCAAGCTGAGGATGGCCAATAACGCACCAACATCTGGACTTCTGCTCGAGAAAGACGTCTGTACCAAGATTCAGCCTCCTGCAGATGATCTGGTGGTGCCTGGGGAAGCTTCTAATTCTGAAGCCAAGTATTAAATTCAGAATCTTAGGTAGAAATTACAATTTCCTTTCTCTGGGTTGAAAACAAAACATGGTTTCCAGACCCCCTTTGCTCTTTTTTTTTAAAACTGATTTTAATGTGAGTAGATTATCGTGATAGGGAGAAAGATGGGAACTTTTTCTGTGTTTGTAGTAAGGCGGGAGATCCACGGAGGAACTAGGTAGTGAACACATCAAGGTTTGTTGTATGAATTAAGTCTTGAGAAGATCTTGTCATGTCATATTTTTGCCAGTTGAGATGGATCTGAAGGCACTGTGACTGTCTCCGTTTTTGTTGCAATGTGTAGATGTCAGTCTTGCCGTTTTCATCAAATTTCAATGTAATTTGCCTGAACTGTTTAAATATTTCTTGCTTTTTTTTTTTAAGGTCTCCGTACTACGTGCCTTACTTCAGACAAGGGTAGTATAATATGGCCAGTGACTAGGCAGGCCTCTGTAATATCCCTCTCTAGCCAACTGCTCGAAGGTTGGTGAGATTGGCGCAGAGTGACTCCCTTGGCCTCTCTCTCCCTCATGGCGAGTGGGGCAAAGTTGTCTTCTGCTCCATACTTCTCTTTCATTGACCTGAAAACAATGGAGCAACTCGTGTCTTGTTGCTTTGTGGTTGCGCACTACCATTTTCTTAGATACATTTGACCAAGCGATGCTCGAATACTGGAGTTTTAAGGGTTTTTCAAGTTTGGACATTTAAGTCTGCGTTAAGCCCACAAGCGTGCTCATTTTTGATACTTGTTTTTCTCAAAGGTACATTTTTTTCTTACTGCATCAGTCCAAATAAATTCTTGAAAATCAAATTGTTCCTTAATGATTTTAGCCATGTTGTTCAAAACAGATTTAGAATTGCCCTCGTTTAAATATTAAGGTGAACTGATGTTGACAACCTTGGTCTACAACACAACAAGCAGCATTATTGACCCCAGGTTTACAATCCTAATTGTTAGTGAAGATCGGGTTAACATAGAAACATAAAAGATAGGAGCAGGAGTAGGCCATTCGGCCCCTCGAGCCTGCTCCACCATTCAATGCGCTCATGGCTGATCATCGAAACTCAGTACCCTGTCCCTGCTTTCTCCCCATAGGGCAGCACGGTGGCATAGTGGTTAGCACTGTTGCCTCACAGCGCCAGGGACCCGGGTTCGAATCTGGCCTCGGGTGACTGTCTGTGTGGAGTTTGCACATTCTCCCCGTGTTTGCGTGGGTTTCCTCAGGGTGCTCCGGTTTCCTCCCACAGTCCAAAGATGTACGGGTTAGGATGATTGGCTATGATAAATTGACCCTTAGTGTTAGGGGGATTAAATACGTGGGGTTACGGGGATCGGGTGGGATCTGTGTCGGTGCGGGCTCGATGGGCCGAAATGGCCTCTATCTGCACTGTGGGGTTTCTGTGATACCCCTTGATCCCTTTAGCCTTAAGAAATATATCCAACTCCTTCTTGAATATATTTAATGAATTGGCCTCTACTGCCTTCTGTGGTAGAGAATTCCACAGGTTCACCACTCTCTGGGTGAAGAAATTCCTCCTCATTTCTGTCCTAAATGGCTTACCCCTTATCCTTAGACTGTGACCCCTGGTTCTGGACTCCCCCGCCATCGGGAACATCCTTCCTACATCTAGTCTGTCTAGTCCTCTTAGAATTTTATAAGTTTCAATGAGATCCCCTCTCATTCTTCTAAACTCCAGCGAGTATAAGCCCAATCGACCCAATCTCTCCTCATACGTCATTCCTGCCATCCCAGGTATCAGCCTGGTGAATCTTCGCTGAACTCCTTCCATGGCAAGAACATCCTTCCTCAGATAAGGTGACAAAAACTGCACACAATACTCAAGATGTGGTCTCACCAAGGCCCTGTACAACTGCAGCAAGACATCCTTGTTCCTGTACTCGAATCCTCTCGCTATGAAGGCCAACATACCATTTGCCTTCTTAACCGCCTGCTGCACCTGCATGCTTACCTTCAGTGACTGGTGCACAAGGACACCCAGGTCTCGTTGCACTTCCCCTTTTCCCAATCTATTGCCATTCAGATAATAATCTGCCTTCCTGTTTTTGACACCAAAGTGGATAACCTGGGTTGGGGGAAGAGGACTTGCAAAGTATCTCCCTCTTTAGAAAAAAACATCTCCCTCTTTAGAAAAAACAATCACCACAATATCTTGCCTTTTAAGAGAGATGGTCCATTTTTTGGGTCTGAGTCTTGGGTCTCTGCTTCTATCCTAAGCTGCCCTGATGATATAGGTGGCCCACGTGTATGCTTGGTATTGATGTGGGCAGTCGGCTCAGATGGGGCTGGGAATCCAATTATGAGCCACCGGCCTCCTGAATGCAACCACTGCCACCTGAGTCTGCAGCTGTACCCAGTCAGAGGGGATTCCTCCACAGTGCCAACTGGCGCTGATTTATGGTTCAGCACCCATGGCCAGTTTAAAGGGCCAGTTTTTCCTGCAACCAAAGGAGTTGCCATGGAAACAACAACGGCTTGCACTGATGTAGCCTTTAACGTAAAACATCCCAAGGTGCTTAACAGGAGAGTTATCAAACAACATTGGACACCATGCCATGTCGGGAAATATTAGGACTGGTGACCAAAAGCTTGGTCAAAGAGGTAGGTTTTAAGGAATGTCTTTGTTATGTTCATTAATAACTAGACATTCTTATTATGAACACAGCTAGCTTCTAGCTAGTCATTTATTCAGTACACGTTCTCTAGGTACAGTATCTGTAGAGATGCAGCAAGTGTGCTCCTGTGTGCAGGCTGCCATCTTGACTGTTGCCTTGTGGGTAGCCTAGCCTCATGGGTAATTGAAATAAAGACTAGATTTGCCTTTCTAATCTAGGCTTTATTAACTTTAAAAACCCAGTAGCACATCTTTCAACACCAGTCTCCAACAATGACTAGAGAGAACTGAATTTAAGATGGCCACCACAAATCACCTGACATCCACTACCAATGAGTTTACAGCATATATCTCAAGGTAGAAACAAACAACCAATTACAATACTTCTTACTAATACAGAGAACAACCACCCCATTCACCAATCACAATACTTCTTATTAAACATAGGAAATAATCACCACATTCACCCCTCCTTTTAAAACATGCTCCAACCTAAATAACCTTTACAATTTATAATTAATTTATTTACAACTAAAATACAAATATAATATTTCAACAACTTTAAAACATTACTATCAATTTAAAAGTCCATTTTCAATCGGTCGACCGGATATCTTCGTGTCGACCTTCTTAACCTTGGTGAAATTCCTTGCCCTCCCACACCCGGAGGCACCGAAGTATCTTCTGCAGACAGGCTATCCATATCCCGATTATCAACGGTTTCCGGATTGGAAATCCCATCAGGAAGTAAACTAGGACGGTCATGAACATCCATCAAAGGCTGACTAATAGAAGTATAATTACCTGCAATAGGATTGGAAACATTTGTAGTATCTATAACAACATCCACATTATCTGAATCATGACTATTATTAGTATCCTCGGAAGAGGGCTGGCCACCACAAGGAGCCAAGTCTTTAATTGAAACAGTACTTTCTTTCCCATCTTGGAATCGAATATGAGCATATTGGGAATTTGCCTCCAACAGCTCCACCTCCTCCACTAAAGGATCATATTTTGACAATCTAACATGGCGTCGAAGCAACACCGGTCCCTGCATAGTAAGCCATGAAGGTACCGAATATCCCGTAGTAGATCTCCGCGGGTAATTAAAGAGCCTTTCGTGGGGGGTCACATTAGTAGCTGTTGAAAGCAATGATCTAATGGAATGCAGGGCATCAGGCAGTACCATTTCCCACTGTGTATTCTTAAGATTCCGGGATGTCAAAGCCAACATAACTGCCTTCCAGATCACCCCATTGTATCGTTCGCACTGTCCATTACCCTGGGGGTTATACGGGGTAGGTAGTTCTACTGGTAGAAATTCCCCGACTCTGAAGGTATTCCTTCAACTGGGAAGACATAAAAGAACTTCCTTGATCTGAATGGATATACGCAGGCATCCCAAAGATGACAAAAAGTTGAGTCAGACATTTGATAACTGTAGCAGCTGATACATCTGCGCAAGGAAAAGCAAAAGGAAACCTTGAAAACTCATCCACAACAGTAAATATGTATCGATTTTGAGTCGTTGAAGGAAGAGGCCCCTTAAAATCAACGCTCAAACGTTCAAAAGGAGAAGTAGCCTTTATAAGATGAGCTCGTTGAGGCTTAAAGAAATTCGGTTTACACCGAGCACAGATAGAACATGATGAAGTCATCCGCTTGACGTCTTCAACTGAAAAGAGCAAATTCTTACTGCGTACGAAGTGTATCATCCTCGTAACCCCAGGATGACATAAAGCATTGTGAAGATTAATAAGCGTATCTCCGTGAATCACAGAACAATAAGCCCTCGACAGTGCATCAGCAGCAACATTATCCTTCCCCGGACGATAAACTATATCAAAATGGTAACATGCCAACTCAATCCTCCACCTCATTATTTTATCATTTTTGATCTTTCCAAAATGTTTAACATCAAACATAAAGGACACAGATTTTTGATCGGTTACCAACGTGAAATGTCGCCCCGATAAATAATGTCTCCATTTACGCAGTGCTTCTACTATTGCATATGCCTCTTTCTCTATTGAAGAATACCTTTTTTCACTATTGTTCAAAGTACGTGAGAAAAAGGCCACAGGTCTTCCATTTTGGTTCAGAGTAGCCCCAATTGCAAAATCAGAAGCATCCGTCTCAATCACAAAGGGAACCTGCTCAGCAATAGAATGCACAACTGCTCCTAGGATATCCTTTTTAAATTTATCAAAACATGTCCTAGCTTCCCATGATAGAGGATATGTCGTAACCCGTATAAGGGGCCGGATCTTCTGCGAAAAGTTTGCAATCCAATTAGAATAGTAAGAAAACAGTCCAACAACTCGTTGCAAAGCCTTAGAATTAGTAGGATAAGGTAAATCGATCAATGGTCGCAGACGTTCTGGATCTGGTTTAATCTTATTTCCCGAGATAATATACCCCAGTAGATTTACCTCAGTAGTCGAAAAGATACACTTCTCTTTATTAAAAGTTAAACCAACTTTTTCCGCAGCTTGAATGAATCTTTCTAAATTAGAATCATACTCCACCCTTGATTTACCACACACCGTGATATCATCTAAATATGAAAAGGTGTCAGAGAGAGAGTTATCACTTATAAAAGCATCCATTGCCCGTTGAAAACAAGCAACACCATTAGTAACACCAAATGGTATTCGGCAAAACTGATACAGCTTTCCACCAGCCTCAAAGGCTGTATATGGTTGATCCCTCTTAACAATAGGAATCTGATGATAAGCACTCTTTAAATCAATAGTGCTAAAAAACTTATACTGAGATACTTTGTTGATAAGCTCATCAATCTTAGGCAAAGGGTATGCATCTAATTGAGTATACCTATTAATAGTTTGAGAGTAGTCTATCACCATTCATTTCTTATGCCTCTCGTTAGTGGTGACAACTACCTGAGCCCGCCAAGGCGAACAACTAGGTTCAATGATTCCTTCCAATAAAAGACGTTGGACTTCAGAATTAATAAATTCTCTATCCTGACTGCTATACCTTCTTGACTTGGTAGCAATTGGCTTACATTCCGGCATCAAATTGGAAAAAAGTGATAATGGAGAAATGGATAAAGAAGTTAATCCACAAATGGATAAGGGTGGCTTAGTCCCTCCAAACGAAAGACTAAGACTCTCGTGTAATTTAAGCACATCATGACCAATCAAAATATCCGCACAAAGATTAGGCAAAACAGATAGGCGTATATCAGTATACGTATTACCTAGAAGAATCAATTTCACAAGGCAACAACCAGCTACTTGTGAAGTAAGGGTCGTCTGAGCCATACACACCTGATAAGTAACAGGCAAGATTTTCAAACACTTTTCCTTCACAAACTGAAGACTTATAAAACTCTCGGTGCTGCCCGTATCTATGAGAGCCTTCACTTCTAACCCATTAACTTGGGCCATAACTATAGCTTTGTTTAGGCCATGAGCAAATGCAGCAGAAATTGATGCAATAAACGCCCTCTCTACAGGTTGAATAGTCGCAGAAGAGGAGGTAATTGAACCTAATGATTTACAAACACGTGCATAATGACCTCTCTTGCCGCATTTACTACATACAGCCTCCCGGGCAGGACACTTCAAACGAGGGTGCCGGACGTTCCCACAAAAATAACACTTCTGAATCCTAGAGGCAACAGCCGCCGAAGTAAAAGGTGGAGCTGTTGGAGTAGAAACTATTTCAGAATCTAGTAAACCACTCCCATTAAGTCCACCTAATTCCTTTTCGTCCGGAACTGCCGAAACCACAGTCACAGGCCGATTAGAAAGAGCATAAGAATCCGAACTTCTCTGAGCCATATCCAATGTAGAAGCTTGCTCAAAAGCACTCTTGAGATCCAAAGTCTTATTTTCTAACAACCGCTGACAAATTGATCTAGACAGTAGTCCATTAATAAAAGCATCCCGTACCGATTCTTCCTTATATTCTTCAGCCGTCACGGCTTTATAATTACAGTTAGCACCAAGGTGCCGAAGTGCTTGTAAATAAGTATCCAAAGATTCTCCTACCTGCTGCCTACGGGCAGATAGAAGGTAACGTGCAAATACCTCATTCTTTGGTTTAACAAAAATCTTCTCCAATGTAGAAATAGCCAATTCGTAAGTTTTACAGTCCAAAATATACTTATACACATCCGGAGCAATGTAGTTGATCAGCATATTCAGCTTATTCAGAGACTCTTGTTTCAACACACCCAAAAAGTTTGTAAATGTACAATACCAATGTTTCCATTTATCATCCACTCCTGCAGAATTAGGGTCAGCATTGAATCGTTCCGGTTGAAGATATCGCTCCATTCTGATAAAAAGTTAATAAATTGAAATAAAGAATAGATTTGCCTTTCTAATCTAGGCTTTATTAACTTTAAAAACCCAGTAGCACATCTTTCAACACCAGTCTCCAACAATGACTAGAGAGAACTGAATTTAAGATGGCCACCACAAATCACCTGACATCCACTACCAATGAGTTTACAGCATATATCTCAAGGTAGAAACAAACAAACAATTACAATACTTCTTACTAATACAGAGAACAACCACCCCATTCACCAATCACAATACTTCTTATTAAACATAGGAAATAATCACCACAGTAATGTAGTCTTAACATATATATACAGCTGGGTAGTGTAGTCTTATACATACAGCTATATACAGCTCTACTGCTCCACCTAGTGTCCACCACAGAATGACATGTTATTGATCACTACAGTCTTAAAGGAGGAAAGAGAGGCGGAGAGGTTTAGGCAGGGAATTCTAGAGCTTAGGGCCCAGGCAGCTGAGCAATGAAAATCGTAGACGCGCAAGGGGGGGCCCAGAATTGGAGGAGTGCAGAGATCTCGTAGGGCTGGGGGAAGCTAACTGAGATGGGGCGTGGCCGAGCCCAGGGAGGGGGGTTTGAAAACAAAGAGGAGAATTTTAAAATTGAGGCATTGCCGGACTGGGAGCCAATGGTAGGTCAGCGAGCACAGTGGGTGATGGATGAACGGGACATGGTGTGAGCTTAGGAAGCGGGCAGCAGAGCCTTGATACAAGTGAGCTGCTCCATGAAGCTGCTCAGAAAGGGACTGACAACCTGAAATGGGAGGTCTTCCTGAGTGCAAAAATAGATTACCAAGGTGAGGATATGGAATAAAATCTTTGTCGTTGAATTGAGCCGTGCCAATATTGTATGAATCCATTTGGGTGACATTCCTTTCTCTCTTATCTTAACAGGGGTGTCAACCCACTTAAAATAAGTTACTATTTCTATTTAATAAAAAGCACACAGAACAAATCCATATCCACACTTGTATGGTAATATGTCCTGGGGCCAATAGTCATCCCTCAATCAACATCACTAAAACAGATTATCTGGTCATTTATCACATTGCTGTTTGTGGGAGCTTGCTGAGCGCAAATTGCCTGCCACGTTTCCTACATTACAACAAAATACTTCATTGGCTGTAAAGCGCTTTGGGACGTCCGGTGGTTGTGCAAGGCGCTATAGAAATGCAAGTCTTTTTTTCTTTCTTCAAAGCACGCAATTTCAAGGCACTGGAAATGATTTTTTGTTAAATTCGACTTTAACGTGCGAGACTGTGCATCACTTCGCCCAGAAACCCTTGGGGATTTTCCTCCCCCCCTACCCCCATCTCTTACTGTAAATCTCGCAATCAGCTCTTCTCCTGAAAAAGCCCTAACCGATCTTGTTATTTTAGACATAAAACAGAGTGCTTCCAGATAAATGTTTATGCCACGGTGTTCTTTGATCGCTTTACGTGTGGAAATATTTGCGTAAGCTGTTAGTGCAGTTAAAGAGGTGTTGAGGTGGAAAACACATCTGTGGTTGCCTAGGGGATGGGACCAGGTTTCCCTCTAGTTGAAAGGGAAAAGCTACCAGAAGTTCACGTTTCCCGGCGAGGGGATTGTTTGTCACCATTAGGTTTATTTGGTAAAGGTCTATCTCCCTATATATGTGCATTGGTGTCAAATTTTTTGTCTTAAAATACTCCTGTGCAGCGCCTTGGGATGTTTACTATGTTTAAAAGGCGCTATATAAATAGTTGTTGTTATATTACCATGGCGACAATTAGAAGACAATAAATGCATGCTGAATATGGATCAAGGAAGGATTCTGAGGACTGATGTGAAGACCAAGGTTGTTTGACCTTCTGACGCATTTCCCCCCCTCCCCACCCCGGCCTCACTGCTCTACCTTCAGGTCATTATGAAAGGAGAAACCATCCTTTGCTGTTGTTTGGGGTTGATGGCCGACGAGGCCTTGTGCCTGACTTTCCTTGTTGGTTACCGACTGGTTTTATCTGCAGCAGCCGCAATCCAGGCTGACGCTCCAGCGCGGTGCTGCGGGAGCGCTGCGCTGTCGGAGGTGCCGTCTTTTAGCTGCGACCTTAAACCGAGGTCTGCCCCCTCGGGCGGACGCAAGAGACCCCGCGACGCTATTTCGAAGAAGAGCAGGGCCAATATTTATCCCTCGACCATCATCACGGGAGTAGATTATCTGGTCATTACCACGTTGCTGCCTGTGGGATCTTGCTGTGCGCAAATTGGCTGCTGAATTCCCTACCTTGCGAGTGACTACACTTCAAAACGTGCCTCATTGGCTCTGCAGCGCTTTGGGACGTCCTGAGGTTGTGAAAGGCGGCATTTGAAGCAAGATGCTGGAAATACTCAGCAGGTCAGGCAGCCTCTGTAGAGAGAGAGAGAGAGAGAGAAACAGAGTTAACGTTTCAGATCGATGACCCTTCGTCAGAACTGGTCATCGACCGGAAACATTGACTCTGTTTCTCTCTCCACAGATGCTGCCTGACCTGCTGAGTATTTCCAGCATTTTCTGTTTTTATTTCAGATTCCCAGCATCCGCAGTATTTTGCCTTTGGCATTTAAAGCAATCCTGCCTCTCCTTCCTGTAATTGGTTGCCCTCAATTCCTTCTCCTTCACCTTCACCTTTGCTGAAGTGCTGGTAATGGGTATGAGATTCCTGTTGAGATTTCCTAAAGGCTGTGAAAGTTATTGACCCCCGTGTTCCGCCGCTGCCCTTTTTAAATTATCAGCATCCCTTTAAATTTCACCGTAACCCAATTTTCCGCTTGCACCACCAGGGTGGATGATCCCTGCACCCGTCAAGCTCTGCATCTGCGAACAATTGTGCAAATAGACGGCCTCGGAGAAGTCAGTGCTATTAGCACATTACGCATTCTGGTATGATTTGTACCAGTACTTAACCATTTAGAACTGGCCTACATCAGTACATGAAGATTGACAGCAAAATCTCCACTCCAAAGATCTGTGGGGTTCCTAAATCGCAAACTAATTCCTCATGGGTGGAAATGTAACACAAACTGACACGATACTGTTTCATGGACAGGCCACGAGAATGACTGGCAATCAAAGTGTCACACTGCTGTGGTTAGGGAGTTCTTTTTTGAGGTTAAGTTTAGCGAACAGCGTTAGGATCGTATTAAAGGAGCTTTGTTTGGTCTGCGTTTGACCCGACCCGGGAATACTTAATGCTGATCCTGCCAGTAAACCTAGAAAATTGGCACCATCACATGCTGGCACCCGGTTTGGAGCTTTAGAGATGTTTGGCCAATTAGAATTCAATCGATCGTACCTCAAAATCATTCACATAGGAAGCGTACAGCAGGCAGACAGAAAAGGTTCAGGCCCCGAGATGGGATGATGTACCAGTACACTGAAGGGTAAATTTCTCTCCGCTCTGTTCCAGCTCTGTGCCTTAACCCCTGCCTCTACTGCAGTGATTTTTTCCAATCATTTGGAAAATCACTGCAGTAGAGGTGGGGGGTTAAGGGTACAGTAGCGTAGTGGTAATGTCAGTGGGCTAGTAATCCAGAGGCCTGGACTAATGATCCGGAGACGTGAGTTTAAACCCCACCACGGCAGCTGGGGAATTTAAATTCAGTTAATTAATTAGATCTGGAATAAAAAGTTACCATCAGTAATGGTGGCCGTGAAACTATCAGATTGTTGTAAAAACCCATCTGGTTCACTAAGATCCTTTTTTAGGGAAGGAAATCTGCCGCCCTTACCCGTCTGGCCTGTATGTGACTCCAGACCCACAGCAATGTGGTTGACTTTTAAATGCCCCTCTGAAATGGCCTAGCGAGCCACCAAGCCAAGCTGGCTCATCTCAGGGGCAATTAGGGATGGGCAATAAATGCTGGCCTTGCCAGTGATGTCCACATTCCATGAATTAATTAATTAAAAAAAGTGATTTTCCAAATGACTGTGAAGGGTCCCCTCCTCTAAACACTTCTCTGGAGCTCGATGACATACAAAATCTGACACCGAGCCACATGAGGAGGTATTAGGGCAGGAGACCGAAAGCCTGGTCAAAGTGGTAGGTTTTAAGGAGCCTCTTAAAGGAGGAGATGTTTAGGGAGGGAATTCCAGAGCTTAGGGCCCAGACAGCTGAAGACACGGCCGCCAATGGTCGGGCGAAGGAAATCGGGGATGCGCATGAAACACTGCTGTCATCGCAGAAAATATCTCCAATAGCAGCAACTTAAATAATCGGCTACTAAATCAAGAAATATAGAGGAAACGTTGAATTCTGTGTGGCACTGTTGGATGATCTGCCTGATCCTAGATGGACAGAACTTGCAGACAAAAGCAAAATACTGCAGATGCTGGAAACCTGAAATAAAAACAGAAAATGCTGGAAATACTCAGCGGGTCAGGCAGCATCTGTGGAGAGAGAAACAGAGTTAACGTTTCAGGTCGATGACCCTTCGTCAGAACTGGAAAAAGCCAGAGATGGAACAGGTTTTTAAGCAAGTAGGGGCGGGGAAAGGGGGGAGGGGAGGAAAGAACAAAAGGGAATGTCTGTGATAGGATGGAAGGCAGGAGAGATTGAGAGACATTAAGAGATGGTGCGAGGCAAAAGGAGATGGTAATGGGACAAGTTAAGAAACAAAAGATGGCCATCTTTAGTTTCTTGTCCCATTACTGTCTCCTTTTGCCTTGCACCATCTCTTAATGTCTCTTAATCTCTCCTGCCTTCCATCCTATCACAAACATTCCCTTTTGTTCTTTCCTCCCCTTTCCCTGCCCCTGCACTTGCTTACCTGCACCTGTTCGATCTCTAGCTTTTTCCAGAACTTGCAGATACCTTGGGATCTCCTCTGGGGACATCCTACGGTCTATGGAGGGCTATCCAAACTTGTTTCTTCCTAGGCTACGTAAGTGTGTACAACGGAGCCTTGGGGCTGCATTCAGTTTAAAGGAATGTTGCTATTCACTATCATATATCTCAAGATGCTAACAGATCTTGGTTATCTGATGGGATTTGTACAACCTTTCCAAACCTCCAAATCAACAATATTCAAACGGGGTCAAACCAGCAAATAAGTAATAAAAGGGTTGAGTTGCCTGGGTTTTGAGGGTCAAATCACTAGGGTCATGGGTTGGACATCCTGCTCTACTGCAGCCATGTATTGTTTCTTATGACCTCTCTCAGTAAGATTTGCACGAGGAGGTGGATTGAAATTGCTCAAAACCCACTTTATGTTGGACCTTTCCAGTCACGAAAGTACGCAGGCTTTAGTCTTCTGGCAGCATTAAAAGAAAATCATGGGAACGTGCATATTGCTCCCATTGAACATGTGTTCTAAAGCGGCTGTCAGTGAGGTTGGAACCTGCCAAAGGATTTACCAAGGCATGCAGTGTTTGCGCAATTAGTTAACCCTTAACTGATAGCAATGTGAATCTGAGCTAAGACCGGGACCGTGTGGGAACCTTCTGGTCTAGTCGCCCCTCCCTAACTCTGTAACCTCCTTCAGCCCTACAACCAATGTCCCCTGTAAGATGCAGGGGCCACAAACTGCTCCAGGGAACCCGTGCAGCCGGCTTGCCGGCGTTTCAATGTAAAAACCGCGCCTTATTTTTTAATATATATTACAGGGAACATAACCTACAACCCCCTAAGAACTCTGCGTTCCTCCAATTCTGGCCTATTGTGCCTCCCCGATTTCTTTTGCCCCCAACCATTGGTGGCCGTGTCTTCAGCTGCCTGGGCTCCAAGCTCTGGAATTCCCGGCCTAAACCTCTCCACCTCTCTACCCCTCTCTCCTCCTTTAAGACGCTCCTTAAAACCTACTTCTTTGACCAAGCTTTTGGTCTTCTGTCCTAATATCATCTTATGTGGCTCGGTGTCAAATTTTGTTTGATAATCGCTCCTGTGAAGCGCCTTGGGACGTTTTACTACATTAAAGGCGCTATATAAATGCTAGTCCTATTGTCGTGGTAGTGCTCTTGCCTCAGGATCAGAAGGTTGTGGGTTCAAACTCCACTCCAGTGACCTGTGCGCAACGCTAAGGTTTACATGGCAGTGGAGAAGTGAGGGAGCACTAGAGTGTCAGAAGTGTCATCCCATGGGCGAGATGTTAACCTGAGGCTCCATCTACCTGCTCTGGAGGTATAGGTGGGCTTAATGAATATGTAGTACTGTATGGAGAGGAACAGGGACTTCGCCCAGTATCCTGACCCACATTGTTGACTTGACCCTCACCACGGAAAGTAGTCGATCTCAACTCGTTGCTGCTTGTGAGGTCTTGCTGTGCGCAAAATGATGGTTATGCTCGTCTCCATAAGAACAGTGACTGCACAATGTAACTCATCGTATGTGAAGCACTTTGGAGCAGTTTTGAGATGTGATAAAGTGCTATATATATGCAGGTTATTTCTTAATTGTTAATATTTATGGGTGGAAGTTTATATTTGACAGTTGTGTGAAAAAATTCTACATATGGCTCTCCCTAACAAGGAGATCCCAAATCAGGCTCTTAAAAAAAAAAGCACCTTTCAATACAAACCATTTTACAGCTAATGCAATACTTTTTTGAAGTGTTGTAATGTAGGAAACATGGCAGCCAATTTGCACACAGCAAGGTCCCAACAGCAATGTGATCATCTGTTTTTAGAGATGTTGATTGAAGGATAAATATTGGCCGGGACACCGGGGCGAACTCCCCAGCTCTTCGAAATAGTGCCGCGGGATCTTTTACATCCACCTGAGAGAGCAGACGGGGCCTCCATTTAACATCTCATCCGAAAGACAGCACTATTGCAGCGCTCCCTCAGTAATGCACTGGAGTGTCAGCCTGGATTGTGCGTTCAAGTCTCTGGAGTGGGTCTTGAACTCGTAACCTTCTGACTCGGGGACAAGGGTGCTACCCACTGAGCCATGGATGACAACTGTTATTTTGGTTTCATTGGTAAACTTGTAGATCACTGTCAAAGGATATGCTGTTCTGTAGGGCCAGCACCTACCAAGTAAAGCACGAAGTATTATTCCGCCGCTGAGGTGTGTGTGGGTGTGGGTGGTGTGTCTCTTTAAGGCTGTACGGTACAACTGCTACAGACAGGTGAAGCCTGAGCTCAAATAAAGGCTTGAATACTGTTCGTCACATGTGAGGCAATTGGAGGAAGTTTCTCTGTAAATTGGCAACAGCTTGTGATTGGCTGGCTTCTCCCCAAAGTCACAGGGAAACCAGCAAGAAATGACTGGCTCTTTTTTTTATTAAGCGTGGCACCGGAGAGTTTCCGTAACCTCTGAAGTATGATGGATGTGTGCAAGATGCAAGACTGTTTATCAATATTCCCTCTAATTATTTGTTCTCCCGGCGGGGGGGGCCCTTTAAACTTGTGGAGCCTCGCGATCGGTGCGTGGTCATGCACCTTAGGGGGAACAATGCAGCTTATATACACTGATGGGTTTTATATAACCTTCACAGAACTTCACAGAAACCCCACAGTGCAGATAGAGGCCATTTCGGCCCATCGAGCCTGCACCGACACATATCCCACCCAATCCCCGTAACCCCCTGTATTTAATCCCTCTAACACTAAGTGTCAATTTATCATAGCCAATCAACCTAACCCGCACATCTTTGGACTGTGGGAGGAAACCGGAGCACCCGGAGGAAACCCACGCAAACACGGGGAGAATGTGCAAACTCCACACAGACAGTCGCCCGAGGCCGGATTCGAACCCGGGTCCCTGGTGCTGTGAGGCAACAGTGCTAACCACTATGCCACCGTGCTGCCCTGGAGGGACTGGGGAGTCATTTTAACCGAACCCAGGTTTGAGACAGACGCCCATTTTACACCCGCCCGATTTTTGTGCTCTGCTGCCTTCAGTGGAGCCATTGGTGATGCGCTATCAATTACTCATAAAAGACTGAGAGTTAGAAGAGTAACTAAAGGCTTTTATTAACAACAGAATGGAGGTCTGCCTCGAGTGGTCGACCGGTCCAGGATACCAAGGGCTGGGGAGCAGTCACCTTTATACTAGGACCTGTGGGAGGAGTCAGCCGAGGCATGTCCAGGCATGTACACAGTGGAATACAAACAGGACAAACAGGAATACAAACAGTGGTTTACCACAATTGGTTAAAATGATCCCTGCTGTGTTTTACTGATAAGTTCCTCATTTTATATATACTTGAACTAGTTCGAATGTTCGTCCTTTGGAGAAAAGCCACTTGAAGGAGTTCTAATATAGTTTTACCAATATTGGTTGTGGCTCTGTTAGTAACACTCGCCTCTGAGTCAGAAGGTTGTGGATTCAAGTCCCACTCCAAGAGAGTTGAGCACAAATAGCCAGGCTGACACTCCCAGTTCAGTGCTGAGGGAGTGCTGCACTGTCGGAGGTGCTATTTGAAGAAGAGCAGGGGGAGTTCTCCCCGGTGTTCTGGCCAATCACTAAAACAGATTATCTGGTTATTCTCACACTGTTGTTTGTGGGATCTTGCTGTGTGCAAACTAGCTGCTGCGTCCCCCACGTTACAACAGTGACTACACTTCAAAAGTACTTCATTGGCTGTAAAGAGCTTTGGGTCATCCTGAGGTCATGAAAGGTGCGATATAAATTTAAGTCTTTCTCTTCAGAAGAGCCGTCACCAGTTGAGTCGTGGCTGCTCCTCTCTCGCTGTGTTTGCTTTGGAGGGCACAGTTCTTGCCTAGTCAACCTACAGTTCATTCTTTTGTGTCTCATGCCAGATTGCGGGTTTGCAAACAATACAGGCTCTCCTCTAGTCCAGCCACAGACTGTTGGGCCCCCGTGCGATGCACACACTGCTGTGTACACACCATCCATCACAATTATAATGCCACGCTCCGTTTTCATCTTTGAATAATAGCAGCCTTTATACAACCAAGATGAGGCTCAGGATCGCCAAAGCTGCTCCAATGAAAAAGAAAGACTTGCATTTGTATAGTGCCTTTCACGATCTCGGCACATCCCAAAGCACTTTACAGCTATTGAAGTTCTTTTGACATGCATTGTAATGTAGGAAACACGATAGATAATTTGCGCACAGCAAGCTCCCACAAACAGCAAAGTGATAATGACCAAGTATTCTGTTGATTGAGGGATAAATATTGGCCCGGGACACTGGGGAGAACTCCCCTGCTCTTCTTCGAAATAGTGCCAGGGAATCTTTTACGTCCACCCGACGGGGGCCTCGGACACTCTCTAAAGCTCCTGTTCACATTGTTTTAGCGCGAGTGCCAAGTGGTGGGGGATCTCCGCGGAGAGGCTTGCCTGACGTCACTTGCACTTGGCCCAGCATCGAGTCGAACTCTGATGTGGATTGAATTCAGGTTTAAAGAATGCTCACACGGTCCGTTGCTCCTGCTGAACCCTCTCGATGTTTACAGAAGAATGCCTCTTCAGATATTAAAAGTTTCCCGCTGGACAATGGAATTCTGGGCACACCGGCAGAATGCAATTCGCAGCCACAGTATAACTTCGATCTCTCGGGCTGGACTCTGCACTCCCCTTCTGTAACTGTTCATGTAAAGCTCCCGATTATGACATTTTATACCAAATGCAAAATATTGCGGATGCGAGAAATCTGAAATAAAAACAGAAAATGCTGGAAATACTCAGCGGGGTCAGGTAGTGTCTGTGGAGAGAGAAACAGAGTTAACGTTTCAGGCCGATGACCTTTCATCAGAACTGGAAAGTTAGAGATGTAGCAGGTGCATGAAACACAAAAAGTTAGTATGCAGGTGCAGCAGGTGATCAGGAAGGCCAATGGAATCTTGGCTTTTATTGCAAGGGGGATGGAGTATAAAAACAGGGAAGTCTTGCTGCAGTTATACGGGGTATTGGTGAGGCCACACCTGGAATACTGCGTGCAGTTTTGGTTTCCATATTTAAGAAAAGATATACTTGCTCTCGAGGCGGTTCAGAGAAGGTTCACTCGGTTGATTCCGGAGATGAGGGGGTTGACGTATGAGGAAAGGTTGAGTAGGTTGGGCCTCTACTCATTGGAGTTCAGAAGAATGAGAGGCGATCTTATTGAAACATATAAGCTTGTGAGGGGGCTTGATCGGATGGATGCGGGGAGGATGTTTCCACTGATGGGTGAGACTAGAACTAGGGGGCATAATCTTAGAATAAGGGGCTGCCCTTTCAAAACTGAGATGAGGAGAAACTTCTTCACTCAGAGGGTAGTAAATCTATGGAATTTGCTACCCCAGAGAGCTGTGGAAGCTGCAACATTAAATAAATTTAAAACAGAGATAGACAGTTTCCTAGCTGATAAGGGAATTAGGGGTTACGGGGAGAGGACAGGGAAGTGGACGTGAGTCTAGATTCGGATCAGCCATGATCCTATTGAATGGCGGAGCAGGCCCGAGGGGCCGTATGGCCTACTCCTGCTCCTACTTCTTATGTTCTTATTTTTTTTACAGGGGCAGGGAAAGGGGAGGAAAGAACGAAAGGGACTGTCTGGAAGGCAGGAGAGATTAAATGACAAAAGGTAAAAAGGGGGTGGTAATGGGACAAGAAAAGAATCGCAAGGCGCATCACAGCGGCGTTCTCCGACAAAGAAGGAGACATTAGGGCAGGTGACCAAAAGCTTGGTCAAAGAGGTAGGTTTTGAGGCGCATCTTAAAGGAGGAGCGAGAGGTGAAGAGGTTTGGGGAGGGACTTCCAGAGCTTAGGGTCTGGACGGCTGAAGGCACGGCCGCCAGTGATGGGGAGAAGGAATTCAGTGATGCGCAAGAGGCCAGAGTTGGAGGCATGCAGAGATCTAGGAGGGTTATAGGGCTGAAGTAGGCTGCAGAGATAGGAAGGGGGCGTGAGGCCATGGAGGGATTCGAACACGAGGATGATGAGAATAATAAAAGAGGAGAGAAGGCTTTTTACCCACGGTAGCTCCCTCACCCCATTCACCCCCCACCCCCATATTCCAATTCCTCCAGGTTAACAGGAACTGCAGTAGGCCATTCAGGCTTAGTGCCTGCTCCACCATTGTGTAATCTGGGACACCTGTCCATCCTTCTTATGCCAACGCCCTTGCCATTCTCCATATTCCTTAATACTCTTAATTCCTGTGAAATCTGCTATCATTTTTGGACACCCCTGAATCTACGGCCTTCTGGGTCAATGCATTCCACACGCCAACAACATTTTGTGTGAAGACGATTTGTATCTTTCGATGGTTTGGTTGGAATCGTAACGTTGTTTAAGACTTGAAGTATTCCACCATTTTGAGTAATCTGTAAAGTTGCACCTTTACTACCCAGCCTAGTGTTGCCAACTCTTTTCGGATATATTCCTGGAGGTGTCATCACATGATCTCCCACCTCCGACCGCCCCGCCCTGCCTAGCTGTTTTCTCCCTTCTCCAATAATTTTATAACTAATGAAAATTTTAAAAAAACACACTTTTTTATTATGTTTCTCCGGGGTGTTACATAAGAACATAAGAAATAGGAGCAGGAGTAGGCCAATCGGCCCCTCGAGCCTGCTCCGCCATTCAATAAGATCATGGCTGATCTGATCCTAACTGCCAATCCACTATCACAGAACCATCTCCTGAATCTAACAGAATTAGACACACGAAATAGGAGCAGGATCAGGCTACACGGCCCCTGGGCCCGCTCTGCTACCCACAGGGCCATGACCGATCCGAACCTAGACTCATGTCCAAATTCCTGCCCGCTCCCCGTAACCCTTAATTCCCTTTACTTCTAGGAAACTGTCTATTTCTGTTTTAAATTTATGTAATGATGTAGCTTCTACAGCTTTTTGGGGCAGCATATTCCATGGACCTACCACCCTCTGAGTGAAGTAGTTCCTCCTCATCTCAGTTTTGAAAGAGCAGCCCCTTATTCTAAGACTATGCCCCCTAGTTCTAGTTTCACCCATCATCGGGAACATCTTCCCTGCATCCACCCAATCCAATCCCTTCACAATCTTATATGTTTCAATAAGATCGCTTCTCATTCTTCTGAACTCCAATGAGTAGAGTCCCAATCTACTCAACCTGTCCATTCCCTCATCCCTGGGATTAACCGAGTGAACCTTCTTTGTACTGACTCGAGAGCAAGTATGTCTTTTCTTAAGTATGGACACCAAAACTGTATGCAGTATTCCAGGTGCGGTCTCACCAATACCTTGTACAACTGAAGCAATACCTCCCTATTTTTATATTCTATCCCCCTAGCAATGAAAGCCAACATTCCATTGGCCTTCTTAATCACTTGCTGCACCTGCATACTAATCTTTTGAGTTTCGTGCACCAGGACCCCCAGGTCCCTTTGTACTTCAGTACTTGCCGCTGATAGCGGTGTCCAGGAGCTCAATCTTTAATTCCCAGAGACTCCAGGGCAATCCCGGAGAGTTGGCAACCTCTAACCCAGCCTGACTAGTTATTCCAGCCATCCCTCGCCCCCTGTGTAAAGAAGCTCCGTCTGGTATCGCGTCTAAACTTGATTTCCAGTGGGTTTATATTTTTGACCCCTGGTTTTATTATCCCACCTTATCTTAAAGAAGCAGTCAGAAGTTACCTTATGGAAGTCATTTCATGTAATTTACATACCTCAGTCAGGTTTTTTTTTCCCATTGAATCTCACAGCACAGAAGGAGGCCATTCGGCCCATCGTGCCTGCGCCAGCTCTTTGAAAGAGCTCTCCAATTAGTATCACTCAACCTGCTCTTTCCCCCTAACCCTGCAAATTTCTCCCCTTCAAGTATTTCTCTGATTCCCTTTTTGAATGTTACTATTGAATCTGCTTCCACCGCCCTTTTCAGGCAGCGCATTCCAGATCACACAGAAACATAGAAGATAGGAGCAGGAATAGGCCATTCGGCCCCTCGAGCCTGCTCCGTCATTCAATGCGATCATGGCTGATCATCCAAATTCAGTACCCGGTCCCTGTTTTCTCCCCATACCCCTTGATCCCTTTAGCCTTAAGAAATATATCCAACTCCTTCTTGAATATATTTAATGAATTGGCCTCTACTGCCTTCTGTGGTAGAGAATTCCACAGGTTCACTACTCTCTGGGTGAAGAAATTCCTCCTCATTTCTGTCCTAAAAGGCCTACCCCTTATCCTTAGACTGTGACCCCTGTTTCTGAACTCCCTGCCATCGGGAACATCCTTCCTGCATCTAGTCTGTCCAGTCCTGTCAGAATTTTATAAGTTTCAATGAGATCCCCTTTCATTCTTCTAAACTCCAGCGAGTACAAGCCCAATCGATCCAATCTCTCCTCATACGTCATTCCTGCCATCCCAGGTATCAGCCTGGTGAATCTTCGCTGAACTCCTTCCATGGCAAGAACATCCTTCCTCAGATAAGGCGACCAAAACTGCACACAATACTCAAGGTGTGGTCTCACCAAGGCCCTGTACAACTGCAGCAAGACATCCTTGTTCCTGTACTCTAACCCTCTCGCTACGAAGGCCAACATGCCATTTGCCTTCTTAACTGCCTGCTGCACCTGCATGCTTACCTTCAGCGACTGGTGCACAAGGACACCCAGGTCTCGTTGCACTTCCCCTTCTCCCAATCTATTGCCATTTAGATAACCTGCCTTCCTGTTTTTGCCACCAAAGTGGATAACCTCGCATTTATCCACGTTATATTGTATCTGCCATGCTTTTGCCCAATCACCCAACCTGTCCAAATCATCCTGGAGTTTCTCGGCATCCTCCTCGCAGCACACACGCCCACCCAGCTTTGTGTCATCTGCAAATTTGGAGATATTACATCTAGTTCCCTTGTCTAGATCATTAATATATATTGTGAAGAGCTGGGGCCCAAGGACCGATCCCTGCGGTACCCCACTAGTCACTGCCTGCCACTCGGAAAAAGACCCGTTTATTCCAACTCTTTGCTTTCTGTCTGCCAACCAGTTCTCTATCCAAGTCAATACCTTGCCCCCAATCCCATGTGCCTTAACTTTACACGCTAATCTCTTATGCGGGACCTTATCAAAAGCCTTCTGAAAGTCAAATACACCACATCCCTTATCTATTTTACCAGTTACATCCTCAAAAAATTCCAGTATGTTAGTCAAGCACGATTTACCTTTTGTAAATCCATGTTGACTTTGTCCGATCCTGTCACTGTTTTCCAAGTGCTCTGCTATTACATCTTTTACAATGGACTCTAGCATTTTCCCCTCTACCGATGTCAGGCTTACCGGTCTGTAATTCCCCGTTTTCTCTCTACCACCTTTTTTGAATAGTGGGGTAACATTAGCTACCCTCCAATCCATGGGTACTGTTCCAGATTCCATCGAATGCTGGAAGATGATCAGCAAAGCATCAACTATTTCTAGGGCCACCTCCTCAAGTACCCTAGGATGTAGATTATCAGGCCCTGGGGATTTATCGGCCTTCAATCCCATCAATTTCCCTAACACCATTTCCCTACAAATACTGATTTCTTTCAGTTCCTCCCTTTCATCAGACCCTATGTTCCCCGACATCTCTGGGAGGTTATTTGTGTCCTCCTTTGTGAAGACAGAAACAAAATATGTATTTAATTGGTCTGCCATTTCTTTGTTCCCCATTATAACTTCCCCATATTCTGACTGCAAGGGACCTACGCTTGACTTCACCAATCTTTTTCTCTTCACATATCTATAAAAGCTTTTACAAGTCGCTGAGTAAAGAATTTCTCATCTCCCCTCTGATTCTATTGTAAATTATCTTCAATCTGTGACCTCTGGGCTCTCCTGCCGGTGGAAACAGTTTCTCATTATTTACTCTTATCAAAACCCCTTGTAATTTTGAACACCTCTATTAAATCTTCCCTTAACCTTCACTGCTCCAAGGAGGACAACCCCAGCTTCTCTAGTCTCGGCATAGAACTGATGCCCCTCATCTTTCCTCTTAGCCTTCTTTGCTGTAAGGAGAACAATTCCAGCTTCTCCAGTATCTCCACATAACTGAAGCCCCCTCATCCCTGGTACCATTGTGTGGTTGACTTTAACTCTCTTCTCCCTAAGCTGTGTCTGTCTTATTTTCCTGCACTGCCTGTGGAGTTAGACAGATTTTTGAACGATAAGGGAGTCGAGGGTTATGGGGGTCGGGCAGGGAAGTGGAGTTGAGGTCGAAGATCAGCCATGATCTTATTGAATGGCGGAGCAGGCTCGAGGGGCCAAATGGCCGACTCCTGCTCCAAATTCTTATGTTCTCTTAAGATAAGGTGTTTCGGTGTCACCTTAGTTTAGGCATCTACCTCAGTGGGTAGCACTCTCGCCTCTGAGTCAGAAAGTTGTGGGTTTAAATCCCACCCCAGAGACTTGAGCACAAAATCCAGGCTGGCACTCCCACTACAGTACTGAGGGAGTGCTGCACTGCCGGGAGTGCTGCACTGCTAGAAGTGCCGTCTTTTGGATGAGATTTTAAATTGAGGCACCGTCCGCTCTCACAGCTAGCCATAAAAGATCCCCTGGCACTATTTGAAGAAGAACAGGGGAGTTCTCTTCAATGTCCTGGCCAATATTTATGCCTAAAACATCAATGAAACAGATAATCTGGTCATTATCACATTGCTGTTTGTGGGATTGGCTGCGTTTCCTACATTACAACAGTGATTACACTTCAAAAGTACTTCATTTGGCTGTAATGCGCCATGTGGCATCCTGAGTTCGTGAAAGGCGCTATAGAAATGCAAGTGAAAACAAAGATGGGAGTTTGAGACTGCCGCGATTCTCGGCTGTGCCATTTTGAGAGACTAATAGCCACACGTCGTGTCAGCCGTGGCTCAATGGGCGGCGCCCTCGCCTCTGAGGCAGATAGGTTGTGGGTTCAAGTCCCACCCCCGAAATTTGAGCACAAAAATCTAGGCTGACACTCCCAGTGCAGTGCTGAGGGAGCGCCGCACTGCCGGAGGTGCCGTCTTTCAGATGTTAAAGATCCCATGGCACTATTTCGAAGATAGAGCAGGGGGAGTTCTCCCCGGTGCCCTGGGCTGATATTTATCCCTCAACCAGCATAACAAAAAACAGATGATCTGGTCATTGTCACATTGCTGTTTGTGGGAGCTTGCTGTGCGCAAATTGGCTGCCGCGTTTCCCACATTACAACAGTGACTACACTCCAAAAGTACTCCATTGGCTGTAAAGCGCTTTGGGACATCCGGTGGTCGTGAAAGGCGCTATAGAAATGCAAATGTTTCTTTTGGCAAGAGTGACATCCCTCATCTTGAGCATAAAACCCAAACAAAAAGGCAAATTTAAAACAAAATAAAGACAATTGCTCGGTGACTCTTGCACCTTGTTTACCGTAGAGAGCAAAAATCGTGTTCTGGTTTCTATTTGCTACAGTGAATTCATCAGCGATTTAGTAAATACAGAACAAGCAAATACTGTAATAAAGTGATATTTCTTTTATTGTGAATTTGCTATGGGCGATAAGTGCTTGTGGGCCCCACATTCAGACTCCGAGTGGCGTTAATGTGGCTGCCTCCCCCAGCTTTTTGGCACTTTCCGCAGGACCTGTCACTTTTTGGTATGTTTCTTCGACAGCACCTCCCAAACCCGGGACCGTTACCACCTAGAAGGATAAGGGCAACAGGCACATGGGTACACCACCACCTCCACACGGACTGCAGCGGTTCAAGAAGGAGGCTCACCCCCACCTTCTCGAGGTCATTTAGGGATGGGCAATAAATGCTGGCCTTGCCAGTGACACCCACATAGAAACATAGAAGATAGGAGCAGGAGTAGGCCACTCGGCCCCTCGAGCCTGTTCCGCCATTCAATGCGATCATGGCTGGTCATCCAAACTCAGTACCCTGTCCCTGCTTTCTCCCCATATCCCTTGATCCCTTTAGCCTTAAGAAATATATCCAACTCCTTCTTGAATATATTTAATGAATTGGCCTCTACTGCCTTCTGTGGCAGAGAATTCCACAGGTTCACCACTCTCTGGGTGAAGAAATTCCTCCTCATTTCTGTCCTAAATGGCCTACCCCTTATCTTTAGACTGTGACCCCTGGTTCTGGACTCCCCGACCATCGGGAACATCCTCCCTGCATCCAGTCTGTCCAGTCCGGCCAGAATTTTATAAATTTCAATGAGATCCCCTCTCATTCTTCTGAACTCCAGCGAGTACAAGCCCAATCGACCCAATCTCTCCTCATACGTCATTCCTGCCATCCCAGGTATCAGTCTGGTGAATCTTCACTGCACTCCTTCCATGGCAAGAACATCCTTCCTCAGATAAGGATCCCAGGAACGAATAAAAAAAGAAGTTCCCCTCCAAGTCACACACCATCCTGACTTGGAAATATATCGGCCGTTCCTTCATCGTCGCCGGGTCAAAATCCTGGAACTCCCTCCCTAACAGCACTGTGGGAGCACCTTCACCATACGGACTGCAGTGGTTCAAGAAGGCGGCTCACCACCACCTTCTCGAGGGCAACTAGGGATGGGCAATAAATGCTGGCCTTGCCAGCGATGCTCACATTCCATAAACAAATTTTAAAAAATGTTTTGAATACAAAGCTTTATATAGAAATAAAGGAGAGGATAAAAAAGTCAAAGATTTTGTGGTATCACGTGAGTGGGATTAAAGCAAGCTTTCAGTCTGTCAGTAGGGGGGGGGGGGTGGGGGGGCAGACAGTCAACCCACACTTCCAGGACCCTGGGGGTCTATGGAACCAATAACCCAGATGTGGATAAATGTGAGGTTATCCACTTTGGTGGCAAAAACAGGAAGGCAGATTATTATCTGAACGGCAATAGATTGGGAGAAGGGGAAGTGCAACGAGACCCGGATGTCCTTGTGCACCAGTCGCTGAAGGTAAGCATGCAGGTGCAGCAGGCGGTTAAGAAGTCAAATGGTATGTTGGCCTTCATAGCGAGAGGGTTCGAGTACAGGAACAAGGATGTCTTGCTGCAGTTGTACAGGGCCTTGGTGAGACCACACCTTGAGTATTGTGTGCAGTTTTGGTCGCCTTATCTGAGGAAGGATGTTCTTGCCATGGAAGGAGTTCAGCGAAGATTCACCAGACTGATACCTGGGATGGCAGGAATGACGTATGAGGAGAGATTGGGTCGACTGGGCTTGTACTCGCTGGAGTTTAGAAGAATGAAAGGGGATCTCATTGAAACTTATAAAATTCTAACAGGACTAGACAGACTAGATGCAGGAAGGATGTTCCCGATGGTTGGGGAGTCCAGAACCAGGGGTCACAGTCTAAGGATAAGGGGTAAGCCATTTAGGACAGAGATGAGGAGGAATTTCTTCACCCAGAGAGTGGTGAACCTGTGGAATTCTCTACCACAGAAGGCAGTAGAGGCCAATTCATTAAATATATTCAAGAAGGAGTTGGATATATTTCTTAAGGCTAAAGGGATCAAGGGATATGGGGAGAAGGCAGGGACAGGGTACTGAATTTGGATGATCAGCCATGATCACATTGAATGGCGGAGCAGGCTCGAGGGGCCGAATGGCCTACTCCTGCTCCTATCTTCTATGTTTCTATGTTTCTATGTAACAGTAAACACCTTCAAGAAATGAATATTAAAAAAGCAGAAATTGGAGTTAACGTTTCAGGTCAATGACATTACAGAAAGGTCTCAGTGACTACACTTCAAAAGTACTCCATTGGCCGTACAACGCTTTGGGACATGTCGAGAGGCCTGACCCGCTGGCCGTTCCCAGCATTTTCCTTTTTCCATTTCAGATTTGCAGGATCCGCAGTATTTTGCTTTTAGGAACCGAAAATGGGTCGGTTATCTGACGCACCCAATTCTACCTTATTTATTTGTATTTGGATCACTGTGAAAAACCTTTATGCTGCTTGTCTAAGGCCTGCTACCTGGAGTGTCGGCCGTGGCTCAGTGTGCAGCACCATCACTGTTTGGGTCTGAAGGTCGTGGGTTCACAATCCCACTCCAAGAGACTTGAGCACAAAAATCTAGGCTGACACTCCCAGTTCAGTGCTGAGGAAGTGCTGCTCTGTTGAAGATGCCGGCTTTCGGATGAGACATTAAACCGAGGCCCCGTCTGCTCTCTCGGGTGGATGTGAAAGATCCCGTGGCACCATATGAAGAAGAGCAGGGGAGTTCTCCCTGGTGTCCTGGCCAATATTTATCCATCAATCAACATCACTCAAAACAGATTATCGGGTCATTATCACATTGCTGTTTGTGGGATCTTGCTGTGTGCAAATTGGCTGCCGCATTTCCTACATTACAACAGTGACTACACTTCAAAAAGTACTTCATTGGCTGTAAATTTTGTGATGTCCTGTGGTCGTGAAAGGCGCTATAGAAATGCAAGTCTTTCTTTTTTAGTTAAGATGCATTTAAGGGAAAGCTAGAATTACAGAAGGCTGTGCTTTCTTTTTAATCATTCAGGGGCTGTGGGAGTCGCTGGCAAGGCCAGCATTTATTGCCCATCCCTAATTTCCCTTGAGTGGCTCGCTCGGCCATTTCAGAGGGGCAGCTAAGAGTCGACCACATTGCTGTGGGTCTGGAGTCACATATCGGCCAGACCGGGCAAGGACAGTAGATTTCCCCCCACCCCCCACTAAAGGACATTAGTGAACCAGATGAGGTTTTTACGACAATCCGGCAGTTTCATGGTCACCATTACGGACGCTAGCTTTTTTTAATTCCAGATTTATTTAATTAACTGAATTTAAATTCCCCAGCTGCCCTGGTGGGATTTGAACGCTGGATTATTCGTCCAGCTCCTTCGGGATTGACTAGTCCATTAATATTAGCGTAAGCACTATGCTAACGTTCTAGTAGAGTCAGATGAAATAGGGGTGGGAGGAGGCTGGTGTGGATCACAAACCCCAGTTGGGCCAAATGGTCTGTTTCTGTGCTGTGAATGCGATGCAAATGTTACTGTTCATTGAAGACTATAATAACAACCCTTCACAGGATAGTTGGCATGCTTAAAAGCCCCCCGCAGCGACCCTTGGCGATGCTCTTGATTCTGGGAGTGTGAATACAGCAGTCGAACACTTGGCTCTGAAGCCCCTAATGCATTTTGAGATGCTTTAAATATTTGGGGATGGGCTGTTGCAAAATCGAGTAGAGAGTCACAGGTGGAAGTAACTCCTCGCTTGTGACTTTTTTTTTGCTTGTTTTCCAGATCTCCGGAATTTGATGGTGAAATCGGACTCGGGGAAGGGGAGGAGGAGGAGAGAGAGAGAGCGGGGAGGGAGGCTGGGTGTTTGCCTTTAAGGATTGTTGCTGTGCCGAGGATCGGCGCCACACATGTCAGAAGCTGGGCTCCTCCGCAAGACACACACACTGACACAGACACCGCGGGATCGGCGCAACTCACTCCGCCACACCTCGGATTACTGAGCGCACATCTGGAACGGCGTCCCGCACAACAGCAGGTGAGACGTGAACACACACTTTTGTTTTTTTAAACTTCGGAAAACAAACTTTAGCGACCTACCCCCCCCCCCTTCCTATTGTTACATATTTCTTTTAAAAATTGGATCAAATTCTGCATAACAATCTTGATATTTAAAGATTAATGATCTAGTGATTAACAGATGTTATATTAACATTTCATTTTCTAATCATAATTCTATTTATTACAAAGTTCACAATTTAATTTCACAAGAATTTGTAATTTCACATTTTAATTTCACAAATTTGTATTTCACATATTACAAATTTCACTTAATTTCACATGAATTTGTAATTTCACATTTTAATGTCACAAATTTGTAATTTCACATGTTACAAATTTCACATAAATTTGTAATTTCACATTTTAATTTCACATGAATTTGTAATTTCACATATTACAAATTTCACAATTTAAAATCCATTTGTATATATTTTAAATATGCCAAATTTTATATGGCAACCTACGTACATGATTTTAAACATATATTTTCCAAATGAAATGTATTTAATACTGGATTTAAAAAAAAATCAAGGAGCTTTTCCATGTTCTCAATGTTTTAATATGCACTTTCTAATTCGCCGCTAAACTCTGTTTTAAGAATCGCATCTATTGACTCCAATGTGCCTCTGTTGCTATTGACCCGTCCTGTTTATGCCAGGGTTCTGGCCAGCTGCTGCTGCTGCCGTCTGTTTAAGGGATGATTTATCTGCAGAGGAAATGTATCCAAAAAATCTGAAATGCTTTGCACCTTCTCAGCCTGCGATCTGGGCAGGGACAATCTGTGAAACGTTGTACTGGCTAAAAAAAAACATATTCCCCAGGTAGGGTGAGAAAGCGCTGAAGAGGTTAAGAAAGTCGGTGAGCTGCAATGGTTAGCTCTCTCTCTCCCTCTCTCTCTCTGCTTCTTTATCTGGCTCTCCCTCTATTTCACTCTCGTCAATCTGGATTTCTCTCCCTCTAATTACCCCGTGTCTGTCTCACTTTTTCCCTATTTGAATTTCTCTCTTGATTCACTGTCTTCTCCTTTCTCTGACCCTGTCTTGACCACCTGACTGTTCCCCCTTGCCCCATTACACTTCTCTTTCTCTCTCTCACTCTGTGTCGCTCAGTGGGCAGCACTCTCTCTTGCCTGTGAGCCAGAAGGTTGTGGGCTCGAGCCCCACTCCAGAGACTGAGCACGAAAGTCTAGGCTGACACTCCACTGCGGTACTGAGGGAGTGCTGCACTGTTGGAGGTGCCATCTTTCGGATGAGACATTAAACTGAGCCCCTGTCTGCTCTGTCAGGTGGACGTAAAAGATCCCACGGCCACTATTTCAGAGAAAAGCAGGAGAGGTGTCTCGGCCAATATTTATCCCTCAATCAACCTCACTAAAAAACAGATTATCTGGTCATTATCACATTGCTGTTTGTGGGAGCTTGCTGTGCGCAAATTGGCTGCCACATTTCCTACATTACAACAGTGACTGCACTTCAAAAAGTACTTCATCGGATGTAAAGTGCTTTGGGACGTCCGGTGGTCGCGAAAGGCGCTATAGAAATGCAAGTCTTTCTATTGTCTATTCCATTTGTTTTCTCTACTTTTTCCTGCCTCTTTCTCACTCATTTTCAACCGCTGCCTGTTAGAAAACAAAGCTTGTTGATGAAGAACGCGTTGGTTATTGTTTAGGCAACATTAAGGGAGAGTGTGAGGATTAACCACAGGCTCCAGTGTACCACAGACTATGTGGCACGGGCTGAAGCTCAGTGCTAAATCCCAGATAAATGATTATGAGTGTAGAAGATTAAGGGGCAATGTAATTGATGTAATTCAGGTGATTAAAGGATTTGACAGGGTAGATCGAGAGAAACTATTTCCTCTGGTGGGGGGAGTCCAGAACAAGAGGGCAGAGCCTTAAAACTAGAGCCAGGCCGTTCGGGGGCGATGTCAGGAAGCACTTCTTCACACAAAGGGTGGTGGAAATCTGGAACTCTCCCCCTCAAAAGGATGTTGAGGCTGGAGGTCAATTGAAAATGTCAAAACTGTGATGGATAGAGTTTGTTGGTTAAGGGTATTAAGGGTTACGTAACCAAGGCGGGTAGATGCAGTTAAGATACAGATCAGCCATGATCTAATTGAATGGTGGAACAGGCTCGAGGGGTGGAATGGCCTCCTCCTGTTCCTACGATTGTTACTGTGGCTAGATTGAGTCTATTTTAATTGGACCAGTGGAGGTGCCACTGGGAATCTCCAGAATCAGCGCCGCAAGTATGCCTTTAGGAGGATGTCTGTCAAAATAATCTAACTGAGGGCCAATCAAACTAAAAGAAGCTTAACGTGAACTTAATCAGTACTTTAATAACATCAAAAAATGCTGGAAAAACTCAGCAGGCCAGACAACATCCGTGGAGAGAGAAATAGAGTCAACGTCTACAGAAGGGTTTCGACCTGAAACGTTGACTCTATTTCTCTCTCCACGGATGTTGCCTGGCCTGCTGAGTTTTTCCAGCATTTTCTGTTGTTATTTTGGATTTCCAGCATCCGCAGTATTTTGCTATCGTATTAATCAGTACTTTGTTATTTTCATCAATTGTAGAATGAACATTGGGTGGGTGGGGGGGTTGTAAATTTTTGAGTAACATTTTATTTTACGTTGCTGCCTGTGATGCTCTTGACCAGAACAGCAGTGACGGAGGCTGAGTGACAATTTGTTTGTCGTGAGTAGGAATGGGAGGAGCACAGTGTTTCAGATCTTTACTTACCTTGCGCTATGTCTGGTGGAAAGAGCATTCATTTGTGCCGGGGAAAAAAAACAATCAGCCAATAAGTAATTAAAAGGGGAGTGCCCTACTGTTGCCCGAGTGTCAGTCATGGCTCAGTGGGCAGCACCCTCGCCTCTGAGTCAGAAGGTTGTGGGTTCAAGTCCCACTCCAGAGACTTGAGCACAAAAATCTCGGCTGACACTCCAGTGCAGTACTGAGGGAGTGCTGCACTGTCGGAGGTGCCGTCTTTCGGATGAGATGTTAAACCGAGGTCCCGTCTGCTCCCTCAGGTGGACATAAAAGATCCCGTGGCAGTATTTTGAAGAACAGGCGGAGTCATCCCCGGTGTCCTGGCCAATATTTCTTCTCTTCTTAGGCAGTCCCTCGGAACCGAGGATGACTTGCTTCCACATTAAAAATGAGTTCTCAGGTGACTGATGAGTCCAATGCGGGACCTACAGTCTCTGTCACAGGTGGGGCAGACGGTGGTTGAAGGGGCGGGTGGGTGGGGTGCTTGGGTTGACGTGCGCTCCTTGCGCTGCCTGCGCTTGGCTTCCGCTTGCTCCCGGCAAAGAGACTCGAGGTGTTCGGCGCCTTCCCGGATGCTTCTCCTCCACTTTGTGCGGTCTTGGGCCAGGGATTCCCAGGTGTCGGTGGGGATGTTGCACATTTTCAAAGAGGCTTTGAGGGTGTCCTTGAAGCGTTTCCTCTGCCCACCTGGGGCTCTCTTGCCGTGCCGGAGCTCCGAGTAGAGCGCTTGTTTTGGGAGTCTCGTATCGGGCATGCGGACAATGTGACCCGTCCATCGGAGCTGATCGAGCGTGGTCAAAGCTTCGATGCTGGGGATGTTGGCCTGAGCGAGAACACTGACGTTGGCGCGCCTATCCTGCCAATGGATTTGCAGGATCTTGCGGAGGCAGCGTTGGTGGTACCTCTCCAGTGCTTTGAGGTGCCTGCTGTACATGGTCCATGTCTCTGAGGCATACAGCAGGGCGTGTGTCATATTTAGCCCTCAGTTAACATCACAAAAACCGATGATCTGTCAGTGACACATTGCTGTTTGTGGGATCTTGCTGTGCGCAAATTGGTTGCCGCGTTTCCTACATTACAACAGCGACTACACTTCAAAAGCACTCCATTGGCCGTACAGCGCTTTGGGGCATCTTGAGAGATGCTATAGAAATGCAAGTCTTTCTATAAGGGGTAATACTCCACTGTTGCCCTTAATGATCTAAGGCCGCCTAATGGCTTCCAGCGCAGAAGGTTGTGGATCTCAACACCATAGCAGGACTTGAACACACAATCTAGGCTGATGCACCAGTGCTGAGGGAGTGGTGCATTGTCAGCGTCCCTGGACTGAGATGCTATACATGTAGTGCTTATCTGCCAGCCCAGGTGGGTGTTGGGAAGCTGCAACAGTCAGACCAGTAGGGTGGATTTTCTGGAGGGACGAGATCAAATTTAAAATTTGAGTGCTACCTTAAGCAGGTAATATCTCCTCCCAGCCACTGATGCACCCAAAGGAGGAATGAAAACTCAGCTCTTGCTCTTCTGTAACTGTGTTCTACAATCATTCTGGCCTAGGAATTCATGTCAGGCGGTGCCACAAGACGGGAGGTATTGGATCACCCGCCCATGGCCGCTGATCCGATACTGCTTGTTTTGCGGCTCCGCCCGACACGAATTTCTAGCCCTCTCAGTTAAAATGAGCCACAGCAGGGATGAGGGACTTCAGTTACGCGGATAGACTGGAGAAGCTGGGATTGTTCTCCTTAGAGCAGAGAAAGTTGAGAGGAGATTTGATCGAGGCGTTCAAAATCGCGAGGGGTCCGGACAGAGTAGATAGAGAGAAGCTGTTCCCATTGGCGGAAGGGTCGAGAACCAGAGGACACAGGTTTAAGGTGATTGGCAGAAGATCCAAAGGCGACGCGAGGAAAAACGTTTTTACGCAGCGAGTGGTGAGGATCTGGAATGCACTGTCTGCGAGGGTGGCGGAGGCAGACTCAATCGTGGCTTTCAAAAGGGAGTCGGATAAGTACCTGAAGGGAAAAAATTTGCAGGGCTACGGGGAAAGGGCGGGGGAGTGGGACTAGCTGAAGTGCTCCTGCAGAGAGCCGGCACGGGCTCGACGGGCCGAATGTCCTCCTACTGTGCTGTAACCATTCTATCATTGCCTGCATGCTGATCAGAGACAGCAAAGCATTTAATGTTCATTCCAGTGCGTGGGTCAAACAACAACACCTGATTGGGAACTGTGCACAAGCTCACCATTCCGTAACAATTATTTCTTAAAGAGATTTTTTTTAAAAAGAAACGAATTAGAAAATGCCAGGAATCTGATATCAAAACAAAAATTCTGGGAATGCACATTTGAGAAGGGGGAAGACAGATTCATCTTTTATGTGTGTGTGCGGACTCCTCGTCCGATCAGCATTGCTCAGGTGCTGACGGAGCAACCGTTGTATCCAGCATTCTTTTTCCACCTATTGTGGGTTTATCAAACTCACTGGATTGATTGATTATCTATTACTTATTGGATTTTTGAAGAGTGTTTTTTTGACACCAATACCGTCTCGTAAACCAGATTTTGGATTAGTCAGTTTAAAGTGATTAGGTTAAACCAGTGACTTTCCAACTTTATTAAAAAAAAAGACTTGCATGTACAGCGACCTCAGGATGTCACTCAGCGCTTTACAACCAATGAAGTACTTTTGAAGTGTAGTTACTGTTAAAATGTAGGGAACGCGGCAGCCAATTTGCACACAGCAAGCTCCCATAAGAACATAATAAATAGGAGCAGGAGTCGGCCATTCGGCCCCTCGAGCCTGCTCCGCCATTCAATAAGATCATGGCTGATCTTCGACCTCATCTCCACTTTCCTGCACTATCCCCATATCCCTTGATTCCCTTAAAATTCAAAAATCTATCGATCTCTGTCTTGAATATACTCAATGACTGAGCCTCCACAGCCCTCTGGGGTAGAGAATTCCAAAGATTCACCACCCTCTGAGTGAAGAAATTTCTCCTCATCTCAGTCCTAAATGGCCGACCCCTTATTCTGAGACTGTGACCCCTGGTTCTAGACTCCCCAGCCAGGGGAAACATCCTCCCTGCATCTACCCTGTCAAGCCCTGTAAGAATCTTGTATGTTTCAATGAGATCACCTCTCATTCTTCTAAACTCTAGAGAATATAGGCCTAGTCTACTCAATCTGTCCTCATAGGACAACCCCCCCATCCCAGGAATCTAGTAAACCTGCATTGCATTCCCTCTAAGGCAAGTACAGTAAACTCTTGTTTAAACGGCACTTAATCATCCGGAATACTTTAATAACCGGCAAAATAGATAACTGGTAAATCGTTTTGCTGAGTCCAAGGCCTCGATTTTCGGCTTGTGTGGGAAATGGTCGGGTTTCCCAGAATGTGGGATTTCTGACACACATAAAAAAGTGTCAGCCAGCTCCACGCAATTTTCCCTCAAGTGGCCAATTAATTCCCAGCATGTGGGAAGCCTTGCTAATTGTCCAATTCCAGTCAGAAATCCCCACAGTATGATGTCATCATTTGTGGTGCTTTCAAGGTCCATAGCAAGCACTGCATCCTCTGAAGGCTTCCAAACGAACCATACAGGATGGCAGAGGAGCCTACAGCAGCTGTGGCCAGTGCCAGACCCCGAGCTGCCTTCAAATTCGATGAGGCTTAACTGCAGGCATTATTGGATGGGGTTAGGGCCCACAGGGAGGTCCTCTTCCCTAGGTCAGGCAGGAAGAGGCCTCCCACTGAGACCAATGCTGCATGGATGCAGGTGTCAGCAGATGCCAACTTGCTGGGAGTCACCAGAGGAACCTTGGCATTACATCTCTAACTCCTTCCTTTACTCCCCCACAGTACCATCCAGAGCCCCCGTCCTCACTGTGGAGGAGGAGAGGCTGTGCAGCCAGACTCCTCAGAGGAAGCTCCAACCTCTGAGGGCGCAGCGTCAGCAGAAGTAAGCGCACCCAGCACCAGCGCAGACACTCACACCTCGGGGGGGACCTTCGGGACATAGAGTAGTGTTGTCACCTGGTGCTTCACAGCTCACAAGTGAGCCTCAGCAGATTGTGGAGACAGGGACAGCAGTGGAGAGTCCTCGTCGGAGGGCGCAGGACTCTGCCAGCTCAGCTCAGCTGCACTGCATGTCGACCCTCTGCCTCTGGGTCCATCCGCAAGAGAAGAGATGATGGATCTCCATGCACAGATGCAGGAGTCTCTGGCAGGTTTTGTCTCCAGGGTCGCTGCGAGTGTGGAGCGAATGGAGGAGTCCATAGCGACCATGAGCAGAGCCTTTGTGGAGTCATTGGCGCATGAACGCATCACCATGGAAAGGTTGGCAACCTCCATGGAGGAGATAACTCACCAGGGTACGGAAAACATGGTGAGTGCTCATAAGAGAATGACATCTCTTGAGGAGTGCTGGCCATGTGTTGAACAGAGAAACCAGATCTTCATGGAAGTCCTTCTGAGTAGGACTGCCAGTGCAGAAACGGGTCCCCATGGCTCCCTAAAGCGCAGCAAGGTGCTCTCAAGCCACTTCCAAGCGCTGGCCCCTTCTGGCCCGTGCAACTTCAGGTGAGTGAGCAGCAGCCTGGTGCTCCTGGTGCTCATCCTGCTGTTACTGGTTCTGCTGCTGCCGCCTCTGCTGCTGGAGATCCTCTAATGGTAAGAAGGGAAGGAAAAAAAGGCGTCCCATGCTTCTCGTAGATGCCTCCGCTGAGGAAGTGCTGAGTGAGGGTGGCGAGAGGGGCTTCCCAGGAGATCACATTGGAGAAGTGTGTGAGGCTCCAACCTTCCACAGCTGTGCCTAAGCCTTGAAGAAGTAGCCCCAAACCTGCAACAACAAGGTCCTTCAACATACAAGTGCTGTCCCTTTAAATCGCAGCTTCTCCGATTGACCTGCAGCTGACAGCAAGCAAGCCGGCAAGCTTCACGCCAGGTCTCAGCAGCGGGGTTCCCCGCAGGCGGGTTTGATGTGGGGGAAGCCCCAAAGTTGCAACGGCCCCAGAATAACTACCTCAACAAGCTGATAATTGGTAATTAGTGTGCAGACGACCAGTCCCGCCAGCGGCGGCCGGGACTGAAGCGGGTCGCGGGGAAACGGCGGCCCGAAAGTTGGACAGGGCGGGGAATCAGGCGGGCGGGGGGGGATTCCGACCCGCTTTTTCGCTGATTTTCAGCCCACGGCCGCATGAAAAACCGCCCGACGGCGGCCAGAAAATTGACCCCCAAGTCTCCCGCGGTGGCCGAGTTAGTCAGTGGTTATTATTTTTGTTTGTGTTAAAAGTTGCCTTGGTAGGTACACCTCTCTGTTATCCAGAATTTTTCATCAACCGGCACCATCCTGGTCCCGTAGGTGCGGGATAAGAAAGAGTTTACTGTATATCCTTCCTTATGTAAGGAGACCAAAACTGTACACAGGTGTGGTCTCACCAGGGCCCTATATAATTGCAGTAAGACTTCTTTACTCTTATACTCCAATCCCTTTGTAGTAAAGGCCAACATACCATTTGCTTTCCTAATTGCTTGCTGTACCTGCATGTTAACTTTCAGTGCTTCGTGTACAAGGACACCCAGGTCCCTCTGAACACCAACATTTCCCAATCTCTCACCATTTAAAAATAGTCTGCTTTTCTATTTTTCCAACCAAAGTGGATAACTTTGCACTTCTCCACATTCTATTCCACAAACAACGACGAGATAATGACCAGATAATCTGTTCCAGTGATGTTGGATGAGGGATAAATATTGACCAGGACACCGGGGAATAACTCCCCAGCTCTACTTTGAAATAGTGCCGTGGGATCTTTTACGTCCACCTGAGAGGGCAGACAATTTTAATTTAATGGTTTAATGTCTTGTCTGAAAGACGGCACCTCCGACAGTGCAGCACTCCCCCAGCACTGCACTGGAGTGTCAGCCTAGATTTTTGTACTCGAGTCGCTGGGGTGGGAAATGAGCTCAGAGGCGAGAGTGCTACCCACTGAGCCACAGCTTACAGAAGAATACTTTATGAAACGGGGCATTTGAAGGCAATTCTTAATGTATGGGCTGTGCTGTGAACTTTATTAGATTATACTACAGGAAACTTTTCGATTTACCGGCACCTAAATAACCGGAAATCTCGGTTAACCGGCAAAATTCAGGAGTAGGTTCAGGTAAGTTTTACTTCTGCCTTCCTCGATCTGTTGCTGTGCAAGGGTGTGGCTGCAGCTGTTGTTAAGCTACAGAGACGCTTGGAACTTGTGGCCATTGTTCTGAACCTGTTGCTAAGCAACAGGGTTTGTTGCTTTATACGGAGCTCTCAGCTCTCCGTATCTTTTACTATAGCTTTCGGTTATCCGGAAGTTTTGATGAACCAGCACCACGTCGGTCCCGTCGGTGCCGGATAAAAAAAGTTTCCTGTATTAGAAGGCAAACCCTCTCCCACATTGTATTGAAAAGTATTGTTAGTGCTAAATTTTAAACACTGACAAGCTAAACTTTATTTATTATATTCTGAGGATGTTATATACAATGAATTGAGAAACATTATTTTGTAGCTATATTGGTCATTGTAATTCTACTTTCTGAAAGGTTAATCGTTAAAGCTATATGGCATTTCTTTTTCAAATTGACTATGAAGGAATGTGCACATTCTGAATGTTGACTCCTTTGTCAGTATTTCTGTTTATAATCTCCTCCATCTCCCTCTTTCATCATTTTCTCCCACCCTGCCAGTGACTTGTCAATTTGATTCTGTGACTGGCCAC
The DNA here is from genome assembly GCF_052327205.1 of Somniosus microcephalus. NCBI lineage: Eukaryota > Metazoa > Chordata > Chondrichthyes > Squaliformes > Somniosidae > Somniosus > Somniosus microcephalus. The sequence continues at coordinate 20,202,113 of NC_141020.1, read as the reverse complement.
TAGGGTGTGCACAAGAGCATCTAATGGGCCATAGCAACAGGAGGAGGCCATTCAGCCCCTCGAGCCCGTTCCGCCATTCAGTGAGATCCTGGCTGATCTGCGACCTAACTCCATCTGCCCACCTTTGCCCCATATCCCTTAATACCTTTGGTTAACAAAAATCTATCAATCTCAGATTTATAATTAACAATTGATCAAGCATCAATTGCTGTTTGCGGAAGAGAGTTCCAAACTTCTACCACCCTTTGTGTGTAGAAGTGTTTCCTAACTTCACTCCTGAAAGGACTGGCTCTAATTTTTAGACTATGCCCCCTAGTCCTAGAATCCCCAGCCAGCAGAAATAGTTTCTCTCGATCTATTCAGTTCCCCTTAATATCTTGAAAAATTCGATCAAATCACCCATTAATCTTAATCTTCTAAATTGTAGGGAATACAACCCTAGTTTCCATAATCTATAATCTAATGTAATTTAACCCTTGAAATCCGAGTATCATTCTGTTAAACCTACGCTGCACTCCCTCCAAGGCCAGTATATCTTTCCTAAGGTGCGGTGCCCAGAACTGCTCCCAGTGCTCCAGGTGTGGTCTAACCAGGGTTTTGTACAGCTGCAGCATAACTTCTACCCCCTTGTACTCTAGTCCTCTAGATATAAAGGCCAGCATTCCATTGGCCTATTGGATTCTGTTCTGTACCTGTCCATAGTATATTTTAATAAGAGGACTTGCTCTCCTGATTCCTCTATCCCCTCCCTCCTCGCTTCCCCTGCCTCACTCCCAGCCTCGCCGCTGATGGTCAGCTTGAGTTTGGGAACTCGCCCTGCGAGAACTATGACCTTCAAACTGCCTCCCACCAACCTGCGGCCAACGCTCCCTGTCCGCTGGAGAGTGAAATCGGACGGGGTCTAAAACAACCGTTGCACCCGATCCTGTCAATTTCCCGATGGGCGGATTAGGTTAAATTTGGCCCGCGTGGATTCTATGTTCTGCGTTGAATGCGTCTGTTTGTTTTTTGTCCATTAAAATGAAGCCCGTCCATATTTTTCTGTAACTCAGCTTATATATAAAAAAAAAGCCAAAGATGAGTCTGTGTGATTTTCCATTATCGACTCGAGGGAAGAGTTACGTATGCATGAAACTGTGCAAGGCCCTTTCTTTGGGGGAAAAATTCGGTGGCGCCCCCTTTTGAGGCACTAACTTCACCGGGGCGCTACTGAGAAAGTTAGCGCCCCAACACCGTAAATTCAGTGGTAGTGCCCCAAGTAGGAGGCGGGGCGCTACTGGAAGCGCTCCCCCCCTTCCTGGGGCGCTGCGAGTGAATCTCACGGCGCTACGTGCAACAGCGCCACGTGCACCAGCACGTCGCGCCACGACATTGCAGGCCTCTCTCCCCTGATTAAAGGGGAGGGGCCTAGCGCTGCACCCTGTTTGACCGCCAGGGAGCGGGGGTTGCCGGGACAGCAGCGAGCGCCGTGCTGAGCGATCGCGGCCGGCACCCCGGATGAAAACGGGGAAGGGGGGGGGATACATGCGCTGGCAGGTGGCCAGAAAAAAAATGGCTGCCCGGCGCGCCTGCCCCTTTAAATACCGCGCCGCGGCCGCAAAAAAGTCACCCTAACCCTGTCGGACATATCGTCCAGCGGTAGGTCAGGGGGCGCGACCGAAGTTTGCGACCGGGGCACTGCGCACGCCGATGATGTAATCAGCGGAGGTGCAGCTCCACTGGGTGCTACCGGCTACCGCCGCCACTAAACTCCCGCTGAATTTTGCGGGAGGCGTTAGCAGTGCCGCGCCCGGGCGCTAGGGGGCTTTGCGCTAACGGGAGGCGCAAAGCAACCCAATTTTTCCCCCTCTGAGTCCTATCTTCACCCAAGAAAGAATTAGCACCTTATCATCAATGTTCCCTCGGAGCTGCGTGGCCGCACGGAGGTGCAGTGTCTGTGAGGTCCCGCGCAGGCCACTCACCGGCTTTTGCATTGTAAAAACCGCGGGTGCGCAAAATTTCAATGGGCCGCACATAAAAAAAATTGAAAGGGAACATTGCTCATCAAAGTACGTAACAACCAGAATTGCTTTCTGAAATGCACTGTTGTTTTGTAAGTAAACATTGCAACCAATTTACACACAGCAAGATCCCATGAAGAACACATGGCCAGCTGATCTGGTTTTGGCTGTGTTGCGTGCGGTAGCGTTGTTGACTAGTGAACCTGCTGCTCTTCCTCAAATCGTGCCATAGGATCTTTAAACATCCTCCCGGTCAGGCAGACAGGGCCTCAGTTTAACATCATGCCCGTATGAAGGTAGCTCCGACAATGAAGTACTGTGCACAGTTCTGGTCTCCTTATCTGAGGAAAGATATACTTGTATTGGAGGCGGTGCAACAAAGGTTCACTAGATTGCTCCCTGGGATGAGAGGGTTGTCCAATGAGGAGAGAGATTGAACCTATACTCTGTGGAGTTTAGAACAATGAGAGGTGATCTCATTGAAATATATAAGATTCTGAGGGGGATTGACAAGTAGATGCTAAGAGATTGTTTTGTGTTGAATTACACTTATGCGATATTCCTGCTCCTAATTCTTATGTTTTTTTTATTCATTTGTGGGCGTCGCTGGCAAGGCCAGCATTTATTGCCCATCCCTAATTGCCCTTGAGGAGGTGGTGGTGAGCCACCTTCTTGAACCGCTGCCATCCATGTGGTGAAGGTACTCCCACAGTGCTGTTAGGGAGGGCGAAGCCAGGTGGTCCGTCCGGTTTTATTCTTATTATTGTTTTTCGTAGCGGTTTGGTACAACTGAGTGACTTGCTAGGCTATTTCAGAGGGCTGTTAAGAGTCGACCACATTGCTGTGGGTCTGGAGTCACATATCGGCCAGACCGGGTAAGGACGGTAGATTTCCTTCCCTTAGGGATATTAGTGAACCAGATGGGTTTTTATGACAATTCGATAGTTTCTTGGTCACCATTACTGATACTAGGTTTTTATTGCAGATATAACTGAATTGAAGTTCCCCAGCTGACATCAAATCAAATCAAATCAAATCAACTTTTATTGTCATTGTTAGTGCACAAGTGCAGTACAACAAAATGTAGGCTTGCGGCTCCCGAGAGTGTACATTTAGATTAAGACATTTAAACATTCAACATTTATTTGGCTTGTAATACATTAACATTAACATAATAAAGTGCATTGGCAGATGTGCAGGCTTTAGAGTTTATTTGTGGAGTTCAGTAGGATGACAGCCCTGGGAAAGAAGCTGTTCCTAAATCTGGTCGTACGGGTGCGAATGCATCTGTAGCGTCTCCCAGATGGCAGGAGGGTGAACAGACTGTGGCTGGGGTGGGTAGGGTCTTTGATGATGGACCGTGACCTCCGTAAACAGCGTTTCTGGTGTATGTGCTCTATGGTCGGTAGCCGGGTGCCGGTAATGCGTTGGGCAGTTGTGTGGTGGGATTGTGAACTCCTGTTTCCGGATCATTAGTCCAGGCCTCTGGATTACTAGCCCAGTAACATAACCACTATGCCTAATTGCCTTCGAGAAGGTGGTGGTGAGCCGCCTTCTTCAACTGCTGAAGTCATGAGGTGAAGGTGCTCCCACAGTGCTGTTAGGGAGCGAGTTCCAGGATTTTGACCCAGCGACGATGAAGGAATGGACGATATATTTCCAAGTCAGGATGGTGTGTGACTTGGAGGGAAACTTGGAGGTGGCAGTGTTCCCATGCGCCTGCTGCCCTTGTCTAGGTGGTAGAGGTCGTGGGTTTGGGAGGTGCTGCCGAAGAAGCATAAGAACATAAGAAATAGGAGCAGGAGTCGGCCATTTGACCCTTCGAGCTTGCTCCACCATTCAGTAAGATCACGGCTGATCTTCTACCTCATCTCCACTTTCCTGCACTATCCCCATATCCCTTGGCGAGTTGCTGCAGTGCATCTTGTAGATGGTACACACTGCAGCCACGGTGCGCCAGTGGCGGAGGGAGTGAATGTTTAAGGTGGTGGATGGGGTGCCAATCAAGCAGGCTGCTTTGTCCTGGATGGTGTCGAGCTTCTTGAGTGTTGTAGGAGCTACACTCATCCAGGCACAACTTCTGAAACACTCTGTTTGCTGCCAATGTGTGTGAATGTGGGAAATAAGTTTTTAAAAATTCAGTTTTTAAAACAAAATGGATTCAAGTTTATCGCATAGTAACTGGTGGTTGCCATAGTGAGCAAGATTGGTCCCATTTTTGACGGTTGATTTTTGGAATGTTCGTATGGAGCACGTGCGGAACGCAATGTTTCCGTCCCTGTGTGAAAGCGATATGTCGTCAGGAAACGGAAGTACACAATTGGTCAGTCAGAACCGGGGGCACGGTGGCATAGTGGTTAGCACTGTTGCCTCACAGCGCCAGGGACCCGGGTTCAAATCCGGCCTCGGGCGACTGTCTGTGTGGAGTTTGCACATTCTCCCTGTGTCTGCGTGGGTTTCCTCCGGGTGCTCCGGTTTCCTCCCACAGTCCAAAGATGTGCGGGTTTGGTTGATTTGGCTATGATAAATTGACCCTTAGTGTTAGGGGATTAAATACGTGGGGTTACGGGGATAGGGTGGGATATGTGTCGGTGCAGGCTCGATGGGCCGAAATGGCCTCTATCTGCACTGTGGGGTTTCTGTGATTCTGTGAATTTGAAAGGGTAAAGAAAGAGAGACTTGCATTTCTATAGCGCCTTTCATGACCTCAGGACATCCCAAAGCGCTTTAAAGCCAATGAAGTACTTTTTGAAGTGTAGTCACTGTTGTAATGTGGGAAACGCGGCAGCCAATTTGCGCACAGCAAGCTCCCACAAACAGCAATGTGATAATGACCAGATAATCTGTTTTTAGTGATGTTGGTTGAGGGATAAACATTGGCCCCAGGACGAACTCCCCTGCTCTTCTTCAAAAAAGTGCCGTGGGATCTTTTACATCCACCTGAGAGAGCAGACGGGGCCTCGGTTTAATATCTCATCTGAAAGACGCCACCTCCGACAGTGCGGCTCTTCCTCAGCTCCACACTGGAGCATCAGCCTAGATTTTTGTGCTCAAGTCTCTGGAGTGGGACTACGAACCCACAAACCTTCTGACTCAGAGGCGAGAGAGTGCTGCCCACTGAGCCATGGCTGACACTTAAAGGGCAGGTTAGCATTTTGGGCATAGAGCCTCTGTCAGGATAAAGGCCCTGGCTGAGCTGCTGTGTATTCCCAGCATTTTCCACCTCCATCAGACTTCCAGCACCTGAGAGATTATGTTGCAGCCTTGAAATCATTTGCTGCCATCTGTTCTCGTTTACAAATTATACTTACTGTTTCATAGTGGCCAAACTCACTGCTTGAAGTACTACCGAGAGTGACACCCAAGCCAGTCTTAACTGATCTGCGCAGAGTTAGCAAGGGCTGGTACCAGGGGTGCTAAACATGTTCTGGGCCAGAGGGAGACCAATCAGCTCGTGGCCCCATTTCCTGATTAATAACCAGTGACTACCGCTTGAAAAAGTGCACAGAGTTTATCATCGGGTGAGAACAAGCTGTTAAAGAAAGACTTCGCACCTTTCACAACCTCAGGACCTCCCAGATCCATTTACAGCCAATGAAATACTTCTGAAGTGTAGTCTCCATTTGTAAATGTAGGAAAAGCAGCAGCAAATTTGGGCACAGCAAGCTCCCACAAACAGCAATGTGATAATGACTAAGATAAGCTGTATTTAGTGGTGTAGGTTGAGGGATGAACATTGGCCAGGACACCAGGGATAATTCCCCTCATCTTGATACAGGAAACTTTCGATTTACCGGCACCTAAATAACCAGAAATCTCGGTTAACCGGCAAAATTCAGGAGTAGGTTCAGGTAAGTTTTACTTCATATTGTACTTGCCTTCCTCGACATGTTGCTGTGCAAGGGTGTGGCTGCAGCTGTTGCTAAGCTACAGAGAGGCTTGGAACTTGTGGCCATTGTTCTGAACCTGTTGCTAAGCAACAGGGTTTGTTGCTTTATACGGAGCTGTCAGCCCTCCGTATCTTTTACTATAGCGCTCGGTTATCCGGAATTTTTGATGAACCGGCACCACGTCGGTCCCGTCGGTGCCGGATAAAAAAAAGTTTCCTGTAGAATCATACAGCACAGGAAGAGGCCATTCAGCCCATCGTGTCTGTGCTGGCTCTTTGAAAGCGCTATCCCCTGCCCTTTCCCCATAGTCTTCCAAATTTCTCCTTTTTGAGTATATATCCAGTTCGTTTTGGAAAGTTGCTATTGAATCTGCTTCCACCACCCTATTAGGTAGCACATTCCAGAGCACAACAACCTCTTTGGAATAGTGCCATGGGATTTTTTAAGTCCACTTCTAGTTAGGGCAGTAAATTGTGAAGAGGGCACAAGGAGACTACAAAGGGATATAAATAGATTAAGTGAGAGGGCAAAGATCTGGCAAATGGAGTATAATGTGGGAAAATGTGGAATTGTCCCATTTTGGCAGGAAGAATAAAAAGAAGCATATTATCTAAATGGTGAGAGATTGCAGAGCTCTGCGATGCAGAGGGATCTGGGTGTCCTAGTGCATGAATCGCAAAAGGTTACTATGCAGGTACAGCAAGTAATTAGGAAAGCTAATAGAATGTTATCGTTTATTGCGAGGGGAATTGAATACAAAAGTCGGGAGGTTATGCTTCAGTTATACAGGGCATTGGTAAGACCACATCTGGAGTACTGTGTACAGTATTGGTCTCCTTATTTAAGGAAGGATGTAAATGCGTTGGAAGCAGTTTACTAGACTAATACCTGGAATGGGCGGGTTGTCTTACGAGGAAAGGTTGGACAGGCTAGGCTTGTATCCGCTGGAGTTTAGAAGAGTAAGAGGTGACTTGATTGAAACATATAAGATCCTGAGGAGTCTGGACAGGGTGGATGTGGAGAGGATGTTTCCTCTTGTGGGAGAATCTAGAACTAGGGGTCGCTGTTTAAAAATAAGGGGTCGCCCATTTAAGACAGAGATGAGGAGAAATTTTTTCTCACAGAGGGTCGTGAGTCTTTGGAACTCTCTTCCTCAGAGGGCGGGGGAAGCAGAGTCTTTGAATATTTTTAAGGCAGAGGTAAATAGATTCTTGATAAGCAAGGGGGTGAAAGGTTATCGGGGGTAGGCGGGAATGTGGAGTAATCAGATCAGCCATGATCTTATTGAATGGCGGAGCAGGCTCGAGGGGCCGAGTGGCCGACTCCTGCTCCATATGTACCTGAGAGGACAGATGGGGCCTCGGTTTAACGTCTCATCCGAAAGACGGCACCTCTAACAGTGCCGCACTCCCTCAGCACCGCACTGGAGTGTCGGCCCACTCTGGAGTGGGACTTGAACCCATAACCCTCTCACCCAGAGGCAAGAGCGTTACCCATTGAGGCACTGCCGACTGTCAGTACTTGTGCTCTTCCTGACTGTGATCTGTCCTGATTGACGCTATCTACTGCTGCAATAGCCTGGGATGTCAGTGGCAGCAATATACAGGAAACTCTCAATTTACTGGCACCTAAATAACCAGAAATCTCTGTTAACCGGCAAAATTCAGGAGTAGGTTCAGGTAAGTTTTACTTCATATTAGTGGCCGTTCCTGGATCTGTGGCCGTGTTATCGGGGTTCCTGCACCTGTTGCTATGCAACAGGGAGGCTTGGTCTGTGGCCTGGGTTCCTGCACCTGTTGCTATGCAACAGGAATGCCTGGATCTGTGGCCGTGTACGGGGCTCTCGTACCTTTTACTATACCTCTCTGTAATCTGGACTTTTTGATAAACCGGCACCACGCCGGTCCCGTCGGTGCCAGATAATAAAGAGTTTCCTGTACCTTGTACAGCAAGCACTGAAGCACCATAGAAAATCTGTAAATAAATGTTTAATGAATACTTCAAATTTGTCATTTTATGGTTCACGCATGTAATGCATGAATTTATTTTTAAATGTACACACACAAAGGGAACAATCTATAAAGTTAGAAACAAGAAGAGTTTTAAACTGTCAACAAAGTAAAGGAAACGTGATGGAAGAATTATCTGTCAGAACATCAGTGTGGTCAATGCAGGCCAGAGGAAACTTGGAAGGAATAATCGGTGGAAGAAGATAAAATAAGCTGAAGGTATTTGGGAGAAGGTCTGGGGTCTTAGAGAAGATGAAGCCACGAGGAAGAGGTCAAAGACACTTGGTGGGGAGTGGTTAAGAAATAGCCAAGAGCAAGGAGTGGGTGTAAAGTTGGAGGAGGTCTCCTAGTGAGAATGGGGTGAGAAGAAAGTAGCGGGGTAGATTGCGGCTGAAGAGTGGAACAGAAAGCAGCGAACTAGAACACAGAGTCTGCGAGAGGGGGTGAAGAAGGTCATTTTAATGTAAGTGGACATCGTATGAAGTTCGTTCAGCCTGAGAACGGTGGGCAAAGGACATGGGGAAGGAGAGCCCACGAGCAGGCGAAGAATGGAGTGAGCGGGCAAAGAAGCTTTTTAATTTTAATTTAACTTAAACTTAAAAAAAAAAAATAACCTTATCTGGAAAAAACAAAATACTGGGCAGACATGGCAACTTGTGGCACAGCGTCCCCTGGTGGTCAGAAACCTGCAATGACAGCGTGACAGGCAAGTTGTTTACATAGAGTTTTTCTATTATAAATGTTGACACATGGGGGTGGTATTTAATTACTGCAGGGGTCCTCCTGCTTGTCTGCTATAGTTTCTGTGGAATAGCTGTAGAAACCCCGGAGTATCAGCATAAGCACCGTCGACACTGTTTTCCCAGGGTTCCATGGGTCTTCTGCCAAAGTTCTGGCGGATGAATGGCAGAACCCCATGAAGATTTCCCTCCGCTAAGATTTCCATTATAAATGTCAGCAGAAAATCATTATTCACAGGAAGTAGCAGTAATGTGACTAGGAAGTGCAAACAGTTGCAAGACTTACAATATATTATAGATATTAATAATACGAGAGCATAGTGAATTTCCCTAATTTAGTAGAAAGTCACCAGTAAAAGTCTAGTAACATAAGAAATAGGAGCAGGAGTAGGCCATTCGGCCCCCCGAGCCTGCTCCGCCATTCAGTAAGATCATGGCTGATCTTCGACCTCAACTCCACTTTCCCACCCGATCCCCATATCCCTTGATTCCCCTAGAGACCAAAAATCTATCGATCTCAGTCATGAATACACTCAACGATTCAGCATCCACAGCCCTTTGGGGCAGAGAATTCCAAAGATTCACCACCCTCTGAGTGAAGAAATTCCTCCTCATCTCAGTCTTAAATGGCCGACCCCTTATCCTGAGACTGTGCCCCCTAGTTCTAGACTCTCCAGCCAACATCTACCCTGTCAAACCCCCCCTCAGAATCTTATATGTTTCAATGAGATTATAGTAATTATCATATGATGCATTATAACTGAGAGCTTTGTGATAATGATGTGAGACAAGGGTATTAAGGATTATGGAGCCCAGGGGTATAGCTGGAGTTAAGGTACAGATCAGCCACAATCTAATTGAATGGCAGAACAGGCTCGAGTGGTTGAATGGCCTCCTCCTGTTCCTATGTGTCTGCTAATAATGTGTAAATGCATGGGTTCTATTTCGCAGGGCAGGTTATCAGCTGACTACAGTGCTTGGCTTTGCCCCGTGTGCTTTCATTAGCTATCTGCTCTTCCTCCATTTCACTGGCGATGACAGTAACTTGCATTTGTATAGCACCTTCAGCATAGAGAAACATCCCAAGGCATTTCCCCTCAGGTGTGCGGAAGACGAATGCTGAGCTAAGGAAGGAAGAGGTGACCGAAAGCTTAGTCAACGAGGTGGGTTTTAAGGAGAAGAGAGAAGTGGAGGTTTAGGAAAGGAATTTCAGAGAGTGGGACCTAAGCAACTGAAGGCACAACTGTGAATGGTAGGGCAAAAGAGAAGGGGGTTGCATAAGAGATGCTAAAATAAATCGCCAAGCAGTTAGCAGCTTTACTGCAATCCCTTTAGTACAGGTTGACTATCCCTTATCCAAAAACCTTGGGACCAGCTGTGTTTCGGATTTCGGAAATTTTCGGATTTCAGAAGGTATATGTTTATGAGACTGGGAAACTCTGAACATTAAATTAATTTGGTATTAGTACCTGTATTTGTATTTAATATAAATTTTTAAAGTTCAGGCTACCTCTTGCGACTGTTCCGTGTCTCATTCCCCTTCCTGCTTCTCTGTGCTGCCGCTCCCAGTCTGTTTACAGCGCCCCCTGCTCCGTATCTGAATTCCTTGATTTAGCGGGGGTCTGGGGCTCGACTGCCGCCGCCAGTTGTGGGAAAGCCGGATATCGGCTGACTCCTACGCTAAGCTGGCCCGCAAATCAGGTCAGAAAAGCATCGGCCGCGTCGGGTCATGTTTGGCGCCACTCGGGTTATGTCGTGCGCACGACTTACGCTCCACAAAAAAACTTTCGGTTTTCAGAGGTTTTCGGTTTTCAGAACTGCGGATAAAGGATAGTCTACCTGTACTGGCAATACACCAGGTCACATCTCCAATCGGAATGGCAATAGTACTCTGTGCACTTCCACCAAAAACCACTCAATGGGCATAGCAACACCAGATTTCACATTTGGCCAGCCATGTGTCTAACATGCATGGAAACCCATTATTATTATGCTTTTGCTTAGAATTGCATAGAAACAGGCCATTCTGCCCAACAGGTCCATGCCGGTGTTTATGCTCCACACGAGCCTCCTCCCACCCCTTGGAGAAGCTGAATTCGTTTTCATTGGAGCAAAGGAGGTTGAGGGGTGATTTGATATAGGTGTACAACATTATGATGGGTTTGGATAGGCTAGACAGGGAAAGGCTGTTCCCACTAGTTGATGGTACAAGGACTAGGGGACACAGATTTAAGGTTTTGGGCAAGAGATACAGGGGGGGATGTGAGGAAAAACTTTTTTACGCAGTGAGTGGTGAGGACCTGGAACTCACTGCCGACGGAAGTGGTGGAAGCGGAGACACTCGATGTTTTCAAGGGGAGACTGGATAGGCACTTGAGGGAAATAAACTTGCAGGGCTACGGGGATCGAGCGGGGGAATGGGACCGACTGGATTGCGCTACAGAGAGCCGGCGCGGACTCGATGGGCCGAATGGCCACCTTCTGTGCCGCAATGACTCATTTAACTCTATCAGCATAACCATCTAGTCCATTCTCCCTCATGTGCTTATCTAGCTTCCCTCTTATGTCTTTCCAAACCAAACTAGGGATAAATCCACACAGGCAGAGCTTCTGTTTGCCAGTATGGAGTAGGGACACTAACCACTTACCTTACTCCAGAGAACAGGCACAGGTTGGCCAGCGCAAAGGCTCAGGGCTCCCCAAGTGCACGCAGGGGGACTGGTGAAATTTAGCCAACTGAAATTGTACAGTTTACCAGCACAGAGCTCTGACAAGCTTCCCACTGCTTATCCAGCTTGGACCATCCTGTAACTGTACTTGCTTCCAAAGTTATCTGGCGTTGAGTGGGAAGAAACCCAGCTCCCAGTGATGGGTCTACCTCTCTGATTCCATTAATGAGCCAGGCTTATCTGGACAATCTGGGTGCATCCCTGATTTCCTTCGCCCCCACCATTGGCATCCGTGCCTTCGGCTGCCGAGGCCCTAAGCTCTGGAATTCCCTCCCTAAACCACTCCGCCTCGCCACCTCTCTCTCCTTTAAGACGCTCCTTCAAACCTACCTGTTTGACCTGTCCTAATATCTCCTAGTCGTTATTGTTTTCCTCCAGGTAACATCTGCCAACAGCCATTATCTCTATGGAAATGGCGACACACAACACATGGTAAGGATAGCGGTGCCATGTCGCACAGATGCCTGGCGGGAGTGACTGCATGGTGTGGCACAGCCCCACTTGGAATCCATGCAGCACTAGAGTGCATGCAGTACATGTCCCATTATGAGTGACAAAACACCACAGCACACACTCCGTGCTCCCGTCCGGTAAGAGATACTGAAGCATACGGTCTCATACCAACAGGTTTCGAAACAGCTTCTACCCCCAGGCCATAAGACTCATGAACGATTAATTTATTATTATTTATTACTGTTGTTTTATTTATTATTACTGTCTTTCTATTAGTATTTCTATTAGTATTTTTATCATTGTTATGCCATATTTATTCCAATGTTGGGAGGACTCGTAAAAATCAACATTTCATTGTGCAGTACACACGTCTGCTGCATATATGACAAATAAAATTGAATTGAATTGAATTGAGGATCCATTCATTCAGCAAACCGATTTACCATTTTTATCTCTTGATATTGTCCTTTTCCGGACTAGTTTTGTGTTGTCAGGGATTTTGTTGAAGAACATACATAAAAACATTCAAGTACTTATCCAATTGCCTTCTGAAAGTTACAGATTCAATAGTAACGTTCAAAAGGCAATTGGATAAACACTTGAAGGGAATTTTTTTTTTCAGGCAATGGGGAAAGAGCAGAGGTAGTGGGACGAGTTGGATAGCTCTACCAAAAAAACGGCACTGGCACAATGGGCCGAATGGCCTCTTTCTGTGCTGTATCATTCTATGATAAGTAGGAGCAGGAGTAGGACATTCGGCCCCTCTGAGAGAAGAAATTCCTCCTCATCTCCGTCTTAAAAGGGCAACCCTTTATTCTGAAATTATGCCCCCTAGTTCTAGATACCCCCACGAGGGGAAACATCCTCTCTGCATCCACCCTGTCAATCCCCCTCAGAACCTTATATGTTTCAATAAGTTCACCTCTCATTCTTCTAAACTCCAATGAGTATAGATCCAACCTGCTCAACCTTTCGTCATATGTCAACCCCTTCATCTCCGGAATCAACCGAGTGAACCTTCTCTGCTGAAATAACAAGCAGTTGTGAAACTTTGTAGCATTTACGTAAGAGTGTATCAGACTGAGAGAGACCACACATCTGGCCCATTTGGAAAGTTCAAAAAATACTAACGTTCCTCTGTCTCTCACCTCTTCAATCAACGTCCCTGAAAGGTAGCTATCCAGTTATCTCTTGAACTTGCCAATACTACTCTCCTCCCTGCCTCGCTGGGCAGTCTGTCCATTTAGTGTCAGTCGTGGCTCAGTGGGTAGCACTCTCTTGCCTTTGAGTTAGAAGGCTGTGGGTTCAAGTCCCACTCCAGAGACTTGAGCACATAAAGCTAAGCTGACACTCCAGTGCAGGGATGAGGGAGTGGTGCACTGTCGGAGGTGCCGTCTTTCGGATGAGACGTTAAACCGTCTGCCCTCTCAGGTGGGCGTAAAAGATCCCCTTGTAGGAACGGAAGTTCCTATCAAAAAGACTGAGTTCGACTCAGGCAATTAAAATAATGAACTTTAATGAAACCAAACGAGTTTAAACTGGAAACTGCTAGAACACATCAATAACAGGTCGACTCTCCTTGAGGGCTCCACGAGGACTGATCCTCTGGTCAGAAGACTGACGTCATGACGTCATGACGTTCTTCCCGCCATTGGGGCATCACGTGACTAACGGCATGACGTCATCACGTTGAAACCGTGCTATAAAGGTAACTAGACATTTTACAGTCAAACAGAGTAATTAAAGGTACAGGCACAGACAGTAACTACATTGCTGTTAAAGGAATTATGTACAACTGCTCTGAGACCTTCGGTGGCTCCGCCACACCCTGACACTATTTCGAAGAAGAGCAGGGGGAGTTCTCCCCGGTGTCCTGGCCAATATTTATCCCTCAATCAACTTCACAAAAACAGATGATCTGGTCATTATTGCATTGCTGTTTGTGGGAGCTTGCTGTGCGCAAATTGGCTGCCGCGTTTCCCACATTACAACAACGACTCCACTTCAAAAAGTACTTCATTGGCTGCAAAATGCTTTGAGACGTCCGGTGGTCGTGAAAGACGCTGTAGAAATGCAAGTCTTTTCTTTCTATATTCAGAACCTTTGTTGTAAAGTAGATAAAGCTCAGCTGTCTTGTCACCTTCCCTTTGAGCTTGAGTCTGTGCCCCCTTGTGTTCCTGTATATATGAGCCACACGCTGGTATTACCCACAAAGAGAGCTTGCTTGTTAATTCAGTCTTTCAGTTCCGTGTTCAGGTTGTTGCCCCGATTTCAGAATTTGTGGAGACGTTCCCAAGTTTATAGTGACTATCATCTGACGTTGGTTCTCATTAACCAGTGAATCAAAGCCCCTCAATACTAATGACCAATTCCCTCGCTGCCGAGTGGGCTCCACTTATACTGCAGGGAGGACCACATCTGCAGCCTTCCGGACTCAATATCGAGTTCAACAATTTCAGATCATAAGCTCGGCCCCCATTTCATTTTCTCTTGTAATTGTTCCACCCCTTTCCCCCCCCCCCCCCTTTCCTTTTGTTTCTCTCTCACACCTGGCAGCTATCTTTTGCCCTGCCAGTACACTTTACACCTAATCCCAGCCTATTACCATCTCGTCTAGCTTCTAATCTCTTTTACTTCTTTTGTTTCTTTTATTCTTTTGTCCGATCGCAGCCCTGCCTCCGATCTAGTTTCTTTTCTTTCCAGTTTTGAAGAAGGGTCCAACCCGAAACGTCAACTCAAATTTCTCTCCACGGATGTTGCCTGACCTGCTGAGTTTTTCCAGCATTTTCTGTTGTTATTTCGGATTTCCAACATCTGCAGTATTTTGCTATCGTGCCAGCAAGGCCGACATTTGTTACCCTACCCGAGGGCCTTGTCCTCGAACCTGCGGTTTGATACAACTGAGAGGCTTGCTAGGCCTCGTCAGAGGGAAGTTGACAGTCAGTCACCTTGGTGTGAGACTGGAGTCACCTGTAGGCCCAGACCGGGTAAGGACGGCAGCTTTCCTTCCCTGAACGGCATGTGTGAACCAGTTGGGTTTTTACGACAATCCTTTAGCGCCCCGAAAAGTTAGCGCACCTGCGTCGTAAATTCAGTGCTAGCGCCCTGAGCAGGAGGCGGGGGCGCGATTGGAATCGCTCTCCCGCCTTCCTGGGGCGCTACAACTGAATATCGCAGCGCTACGTGCAACAGCACCACACGCGTCGACACGTGGCGCCACACGCGTCGACACGTGGTGCCGTGCCATTGCAGGCCGCCCTCCCCTGATTAAAGGGGAAAGGCCTAGCGCTGCGTGTCATGAATCTTATCATGACTCATGAAGTAACACTAGGCGGCCAGCTGGTGGCGCCATCCAAGGAGTATAAATACTCGGGCGTGGGCCCAGCTTGCTCAGGATGTTTCTGTAACCAGGAACTAGTGCTGTAACTAGAATCTCACGGTTGTGAAACAGTTGATTAAAGCCTTGTTTTATACTCAAACCAAGTGCTCAGTAGTCTTTTTACATCACTGCCCACACCGGGGAGCGGGGTGCCGGGAAAACAGCGCGGCCGGCACCCCAAATAAAAAAGAAGGGGGCAGGTGCTGGTAGTCGGCCTAAAAAAATGTCCGCCTGGCACCTGCTCTTTAATTTGCGCCGTGCCGGCTGCAAAAAACGCCACCCTGACCCTGTCGGACATCTCGTCTGGTAATAGGTCAGGGGGCGCGACCGAAGCCTGCGGCCGAGGCGCGAGCGGGGCGCTGCGCATGGCGATGACGTCATCGGCTACCGCTGCCGCTAGCCTCCTGCTGAATTTCGCGGGAGGCGTTAGCGGCGGCGCACCTGGGCACGAGGGGCTTTGCGCCCCATTAGCGTCCCCCCGGGGGCGCTAACGGGAGGCGCAAAACAAACCAATTTGTTCCCGCCAACTGTTTATTTCCAGACTTTTTAAAACTGAATTCAGATTCTCTAAAAGGCCATCTTCTCTGGACTACTCGCCCAGCAGTATAACCACTGCACTACCGTACCCAGAGATTAAGGCGCATTTGCAAGATCCACACATGCAAAGCTGCTCTAAAGTTAAGATGCAGTCGCATTTGCGAATTTACCAGTCCGGTTGGGACCTTCTCTGACGTTGAGGGAAGGTTCTCACAGGTCAACAGCGCGTTCATCCACCGGACCTTTTGAGCAGTCCTTGTACAGTTCTTCTTTCAGACTCTGGAACTAGCAGTGTAACAGACAAGAGACTTTTGGCAGTTGAAAAAAAACTGTTTTCTCCCAGAATACCAGAATAATTTTCCGGGTAATACAATGGGACCGACAAAAGAAGGCGCCTGTGGCCAGACTCCCTGTAATAGAAACATAGAAACATAGAAGATAGGAGCAGGAGTAGGCCATTCGGCCCCTCGGGCCTACTCCGCCATTCAATGAGATCATGGCTGATCATCCAAACTCAGTACCCTGTCCCTGCCTTCTCCCCATATCCCTTGATCCCTTTAGCCTTAAGAAATATATCCAACTCCTTCTTGAATATATTTAATGAATTGGCCTCAACTGCCTTGTGTGGTAGAGAATTCCACAGGTTCACCACTCTCTGGGTGAAGAAATTCCTCCTCATCTCGGTCCTAAATGGCTTACCCCTTATCTTTAGACTGTGACCCCTGGTTCTGGACTCCCTGACCATCGGGAACATCCTTCCTGCATCTAGTCTGTCTAGCCCTGTCAGAATTTTATAAGTTTCAATGAGCTCCCCTCTCATTCTTCTAAACTCCAGCGAGTATAAGCCCAATCGACCCAATCTCTCCTCATACATCATTCCTGCCATCCCAGGTATCAGTCTGGTGAATCTTCGCTGCACTCCCTCCATGGCAAGAACATCCTTCCTCAGATAAGGCGACCAAAACTGCACACAGTACTCAAGGTGTAGTCTCACCAAGGCCCTGTACAACTGCAGCAAGACATCCTTGCTCCTGTACTCGAATCCTCTCGCTACGAAGGCCAACATACCATTTGCCTTCTTAACTGCCTGCTGCACCTGCAAGCTTACCTTCAGCGATTGGTGCACAAGGACACCCAGGTCTCATTGCACTTCCCCTTCTCCCAATCTATTGCCGTTCAGATAATAATCTGTTTTCCTGTTTTTGCCACCAAAGTGGATAACCTCACATTTATCCACATTATACTGCAGCCCAATCACCCATAATAAGGTAGCTTCTTCATTTAATACTCCAAGGAACAGTCTCTAGGTATTAGGACACTGGCAGTAATCTGCTTGGAGCACCGTTTGTATGAGGGGATTCAACTGTACCGATGATGATAACACAAAGCTAACATATCCACAGGAGTTCCTGTATTTTATCGGGAAAAATTGTGTATGAGTTCAACATAGGAAGAAAGTAGAAAGAAAAGAAAGAAAGACTTGCATTTCTATAGCACCTTGAACGACCACTGGACGTCCCAAAGTGCTTCACAGTCAATGAAGTACTGTTTGAAGTGTGGTCACTGTTGTAATGTAGGAAATAATGCAACTCCCAAATTATCAAGTCTTTGAAATGGTTCTAAGATGGCTGCCCTTAGGAGAAACTTCTTTATCCAGCGAGTGGTGAGAATGTGGAACTCGCTACCACGTGGAGTGGTCGAGGTTAATAGCGCAGATGCTATTAAGGGGAAGCAAGATAAGCACATGAGCGAGAAAGGAATAGAGGGTTATGCAGAGAGGGTGAAATGAAGAGGAGTGGGAGGAGGCTCGTGTGGAGCATAAACACCGGCATAGACCAGTTGGGCCGAATGGCCTGTTTCTGTGCTGTAAATTCTATGGTTTTTTTTATTCGTTATTGGGATGTGGGCGTCGCTGGCAAGGCCAGCATTTATTGCCCATCCCTAATTGGCCTTGAGAAGGTGGTGGTGAGCCTTCTTCAACCGCTGCAGTCCGTGTGATGAAGGTACTCCCACAGTGCAGAGAGGAAGTTCCAGGATTTTGACCCAGCGACGATGAAGGATCGGCGATATACTTCCAAGTCAGTTGCTGCAGTGCATCTTGTAGATGGTACACACTGTAATTCTATGTACACGGTAACATTTGTAATTTGAGGGAAATTATTCACTGAACAGAACTTTTTAGGCAAAAAGTTATTGACTTAACAGACAGAAAATGATTTGGGATTCTCTGCATCAGTTATTCACCTTCCCTCTCTTCCCTCCCTCCATCACACCTTCCCTCCCTCCCTCCATCACACCTTCCCTCCCTCCCTCACACCTTCCCTCCCTCCATGACACCTTCCCTCCCTCCCTCCCTCCCTCACACCTTCCCTCCCTCCCTCCCTCCATCACACCTTCCCTCCCTCCCTCCATCACACCTTCCCTCCCTCCCTCCATCACACCTTCCCTCCCTCCCTCCTTCCCTCCATCACACCTTCCCTCCATCACACCTTCCCTCCCTCCCTCCCTCCATAACACCTTCCCTCCCTCCCTCCCTCCATCACAACTTCCCTCCCTCCTTCCCTCCATCACACCTTCCCTCCCTCCCTCCCTCCATAACACCTTCCCTCCCTCCCTCCATCACACCTTCCCTCCCTCCCTCCCTCCATCACACCTTCCCTCCCTGCCTCCCTCCATCACAACTTCCCTCCCTCCCGCCCTCCATCACTCCTTCCCTCTCTCCCTCCCTCCATCACACCTTCCCTCCCTCCCTCCCTCCATAACACCTTCCCTCCCTCCATCACACCTTCCTTCCCTCCCTCCCTCCCTCCCTCCCTCCCTCCCTCCCTCCCTCCCTCCATCACACCTTCCCTCCCTCCATCACACCTTCCCTCCATCACACCTTCCCTCCATCACACCTTCCCTCCCTCCCTCCATCACACCTTCCCTCCCTCCCCCCCTCCATCACACCTTCCCTCCCTCCCTCCCTCCATCACACCTTCCCTCCATCACACCTTCCCTCCCTCCTTACAAAGGACACCTGATTGTTGTAAGATCTACCATTAACATCAACAATCTTTTGTTTATTTTTATATTTATTGAATATTTTTAAATGTTTTGATTAAATGGTGAATGCTGATGACTAAGGCAAGAGTGTGACATCCCACAAGCAATTCTAACAATAAGGGAGTGAAGGGTTATGGGGAGCGGGCAGGGAAGTGGCTTTGAGCCCAAGATCAGCCATGATCTTATTGAATGGTGGAGCAGGCTCGAGAGGCCAAGTGCTCTATTCCTGCTCCTATTTCTTATGTTTTTATATTCTTAATTACGATGGTCCAGAAATTTGGGTCAGAGGCTTCCCGCGGGTGCAAGCCTCCGACCTGCACTTATGGCGCGCCGGCCGTTGAGCTGTGGGCCCCCGTGGAATTGCGATCCTGGGCCTCCTCAAACTGCCGGCACGCAGTGCTTACGTATCCCAGGGGCGCAGTTAGTTCGATGCATCCCCTGGGATCACATGGGCCATGGAGAGCCAATGGTAGCAGGGAATGCTTCATTCATAAGTTTGACAGGAAGAGCTGTCAAACCGATAAATACTATAAGCCCCAAAACATCACTAAATCTTCAAATAAATTTTAAAAAGCATCACATTTTTAAAATGAACTATAAATTACATGAAATAACTATTTTAAACAATAATTTACATTTTTGAAAAAAATAATTTTATTTTCTAATGCGGCTAAAAATAAACTTACCTTTCTTTAAAGTATTTAAAAATAATAAACCTGTGGAAGAAATGTTTAAATTTTAATTAATTCACCACTTACCTTGTAAAAAGCAGGCCTTACGACTGCTTTTTAAATGTGTAACTTCTGGAGGCTTACCCTCCCGGGAAAACCTGCAAAAAAAACGTAAGTTCGATGCGCACGCGCTGCCTCTCCGGCGCACGCGTTCCACCTCTGAACCCCTTTCAAGGGAATCGACGTTCCGGTTTCCCATGCACGCGCAGTGCATGCACGAAACCGGCACTTCCATTGGGCCTACAGGTGAGTACCCCGTGCGTACTCACCCGTGGAGACCCGAAGTTCTGGGCCAATATTAATATTGCTTATCGTGTGGAATGTGATTTGTTCCCCCAGTGCTACAATTTTACATCAAAAGTCTTGGAAACAGGGAAAAGGCCAGTTTCTGATCAAATCTGAGCAATGACAAATTATTGGTCATGCTAATCAATGAACTTCTCGCACTTAGCTGTGGCTCAGGGGGCAGCACTCTGTCCTCTGAGTCAGAAGGTCGTGGGTTCGAGTCCCACTCCAGAGACTTGAGCACAAAATCCAGGCTGACACTCCCAGTGCAGTGCTGAGGGAGTGCTGCACTGTTGGAGCTGCCGTCTTTCGGATGAGACATTAAACCGAGGACCCCGTCTGCCCCCTCAGGTGGACGTAAAAGATCACGTGGCACTATTTGAAGAAGAGCAGGGGAGTTCTGACCAATATTTGTCTCTCAACCGGTATCACTAAAACAGGTTATCCGGTCATTATCGCATTGCTGTTTGCGGGAGCTTGCTGTGCGCAAACTGCCTGTCGTACTTCCTCCATTACAACAGTGACCACTCTTCAAATAGTATCTCATTAGCGCTTTGGATCACCCTGAGGTCATGAATGATGCTATATAAATGCAAGTTCTTTCTCTGAGTAGCTTACTCAAGGGTTCCATAGGCAGAAACCCTGAGATTAAGTCAACTGCTGGTCAGTCAGTGACTGATGTGTGGCAAAGGAGCAGGTGAGGAAGAGGAGGTCCTCCAAAGGCTCATTTGGTTAATTCAACACCTAGCCATACTGAGCAGGCAGGGAACATCGCAGAGCACTGATATTGGCCTCGTTGCCTGCGGGGTTAGGAAGAGGGGCAATCAGCCAACGTTCCTGAATCTCTTTCCGACGACGTTTGCTGGAAAATGTGTCTGTGAGCATCCGGAAAGGATGGCCAACAGCCGACTGCTTCATTGTCTAAGCTTGTATCCGAACAATGCGCCGTTGAGTAAGGTACTGGAGGCTTGCCTGTACTCGGGGAACGGTACCCCCAACCAAACTCAGCAGAGCGCAGCTGTGACCAGGAGTCAGATGTGAACCTCCATCGTCCCACTCTGCCAGTATCGCCAAGCCTTGCGCGTGCTACAGACCCACTCCCGGGCAGCTCCGTGTACTTGCAGTGTTTCCTTCACTGCAGTTATTTTTCTCTGGGTTTTGGTACACAGCAAGGTAGAAATGGCTAGACGAAAAAATATCGAGCTCCATCTAGTCCACCTTCGACCAACCTGGCAGTCGCACGATACAACAATAACGGGGTTGTTGGCAATCGGTCTCTTAGCGATTATTCTTCAACAGACCCAGACATGGGGTGAGGAGAATTTTTAAATCGAGGCCGATTTGACTGTAGCGCCGGCGCTTGCACAGCAGGATCCCACACACGGCCGTGGGACGATTGACCGTTTACTCTGTTTCTGGTGCTCTGGTTGAGGGAGGAATGTTGGGCGCTGATAGCAGGAGAACTGAGTTGTCCACCTGAACCCATTGGAGAGATATAGATGAACAGGAGAGGCTCCATGGAAGGCCAGCAACACGCTGCCGCATAAGGTTAAGTCAGGTTCCACTTCACATTGAAGTTTGGCACAGCTATTTTCTACCTTTTCCACAGAGATAGTTAAGCCGGCAATGTGGTTGACTCTTAACTGCCCTCTGCGGTTCATGAAGGCGGCTCACCACCACCTTCTCAAGGGGCAACTAGAGATGGGCAATAATTGCCGGCCTTGCCAGCGACGCCCACATCCCGTGAACGAATTAAAAAAAAAACTCCCGGCTCCTCTTCCAATGTCATGGGATTCTTACCGCCCTCCTGAACCAGTTTTTTCCGCGGAATAGTGCGAGCGGGTGACGCAGAAGCGGAAAAGCCAGTCCCACGTCTCACCTGCACATCCGCCCCTCCAACAATGCAGCACTCACGCTGCACTGCACTACTGCGGCAGCCTAGCTTATGCGCTATTGTCCTCAAGTGGGGCTTGAAACCACAGCCATCTGCCTCAAAGGTAAGAGTACTATTACCTGAGCCAAGCGGATCCTAGCATTGGGTCCATAAAGAAAAAGAAAGATTTGTATTTTTACAGCGCCTTTCACGACCCCAGGACGTCCCAAAGTGCTTTACAGCCAATGTAGTGCTTTTGCAGTGTGGTTACTGCTCTAATATAGGATACGTGACAACCAATTTGCGCACAGTAAGCTCCCACAAACAGCAATGAAATGATGTCCAGATAATCTGTTTTGTGGTGATGTTGGTTGAGGGATAAATACTGGCCCCAGGACACCGGGGATAACCCCCCCCCCTGCTCTTCTTCGAAAAGTGCCGTGGGATCTTACACGTCCACCTGTTGGTGACATAAGAACATAAGAAATAGGAGCAGGAGTCGGCCATTCGGCCCCTCGAGCCTGTTCTGACATTCAATAAGATCATGGCTGATCTGATCTTGGCCTCAAACTCCACTCTCCCGCCCGCTCCCCATAACCCTCGACTTCCCTATAGCTCAAATATCTGTATATCTCCGCCTTGAAAATATTCAATGTCCCAGCCTCCACAGCTCTCTGGGGTAGAGAATTCCAAAGATTCACGACCGTCTGAGAGAAGAAATTCCTCCTCATCTCCGTTTTAAAAGGGTGACCCCTTATTCTGAAACTATGCCCCCTCATTCTAGATACCCCCACGAGGGGAAACATCCTCTCTGCATCTACCTTGTCGAGCCCCCTCAGAATCTTATATGTTTCAATAAGATCACCTCTCATTCTTCTAAACTCCAATGAGTATAGGCCCAACCTGCTCAACCTTTCCTCATAAGACAACCCCTTCATCCCAGGAATCAACCTCGTGAACCTTCTCTGAACTGCCTCCAATGCAAGTATATCCCTCCTTAAATAAGGAGGCCAAAACTGCGCACAGTAATCCAGGTGTGGTCCCACCAGTGCCCAGTAGTAGAATTGGTATCTAGGGTATCAACATTTGGTGTGAACAGCAACAGTGTTGGTACTGGGCCTGTAGCGGCCAATTAGAAGCTTCCAGTTCTGAAGCATGTTCCTCAGAGAACAAAACCAGACAAGGTCATGGGGAGGAGAGGCCACTCTCTCATTAATGAACCGCTCGCCAATCTTCTGATGCTTCGCCTTCAGAATTCACTATTACCCGTGAAAATGTAGGGTGAAAGTAGCCAAGTGCTTCAAAGTGCCAGTTGCCAATAAGCAACAGCAAGTTCAAGCCCCAACGGCCATATCGCCTGCACGAACCTGTCTGCTCGTAGATAAGTGGCCTTGGGGGTACAAGCGTTACTTGGAAAAACTGGAAATCAAGGTGGTTCTGGAATTTTATAATTGTATTTCTGAGAAGTCATCTTATCTCCTCAAACTGAATTTAAAAACACCCTACACTGGAATATCTGTACGCTGAAAAAAAAAAGTGAAGAGGAGTTGGTGATGGAACTAGGAGGTTAATATGCTGTCTCAACAAGCTCATGATAAGTGGAACCCCACCAAACAAATGCACATAACGTACGGTGTAGGTCCCTGTAGGGTTCAGAAGTAGAATTTCAAGAATGTTTATTGAGTTATGGGAAAGTTGACAGGAACTGAAGCATTCCAATTGGATTGACTTTGCAATGACGGTATCCCATTGAGTGGTTAACCCGTGCCCAGCCGTGAGGTCCCAGGTTCTGCCACATGTCTGCGCTGCCGTAGCCGGTCCCAGCTAGGTCGGTGTATGGGCGCCGCGGTTGAACTCAGCGACCCCGAGTCGGAGCGGAGAAAATCGGCCGGGCTTTCTGCCGACGACCGTGAGCCAGCAACCCCCGATTGGACGGGGCACGCGTGTGGGTGTCGTGCGGGGACAGGGTCGGGCGCGGATGAATAACCTACCGGCTATCATTGCCAGGGCTGACACGTGAATATTGGCCAAGTGAGCAAGATACAGGAACGGAGATTCGACAAGCAGCCAATACCTTCAGTCGAGGATAAGGGTTGTCAACCTTCAGGGCTTGTTCTAGTGTCTCCAGGAATTAACATGTCTGTGAGCAACACACGGCAGAAGAAAAACCATATGAGCTTTAAATATCATTTTTTCATGTTCTTTTTTTTTCACTTTTGTTTAATAGTTATAAAAATATTGGGGAGAAAGGCTGTTTGGCCGAGGATTGCCGGGGGGAGTTTTGAAGTGGGAGGTTCTATGATGAAAGCTCCAGGAATATTCCAACCAGAGTTGGCGACACTAGTAGACGGAGGGGAGAACGCGGGCAGAAACAAAATGAGCAAGCACAAGAAATGAAGGTTTTTGCCTCAGAGGGAAATGTATTTCTCCCTTTTTTTTAAGCGAAGAAAATATTATACAGTAATCTGTATTTCTAGAGTGCTGCTAATGTATAGAAAGACATCATCACGGGATGGACATTTGTCAGCCTCCGGTTTCAGGCTCGGAGGGGGCGATACCATCACAAGCCGGGAGTCCCGATGCCAGCCTGAAATTCAGCCTAACAATCCGGGCGAGCCGGCCACACCGCGCCGGGCAGCTCGCCCTGGTGCAGGGAGCAGTTTTGGTCCCACTTGCTTCACCGGGAACAGCCCTCGGGTAAGGTTAAGTTATGGGCCTAAATCGAGTGCAGCGGTTAACCAGTTTAGCAGGGCAGAGGCCTACGACCAGTCTGCACGGGATTCCGGGCCACTGCTTAATTGGTCAGGACCTCTTTTTTTAGGCGGGCTTGCTGGCCGCCTGAACTGAATGCTGGTGCCATTTCAATATTGAAATGAGGCTCCTGCACTCATCTCTGTCCCAGACTCCTGGCATTTCCTGGTCTTCAGCAGCCTGACCCGCAGTTGGTAGCCTTGTGGTTATAGAGTCATAGGGGGAGAAAGTCAGTGGGCTGCGCCACCCGTTAGCGCCTTAAGAGGGCGCTAAGTGGGTCGGAAGCCACTGGCCACGCCTCCCGCTAACTTCAGCGGGAAGCTAGCCATTAGCGCTGCGCCGTTACCGATGACGTAATCGGTGTGCGCAGCGCCCCGCTAATGCCCCGATCGCGATATTTAGATGCGCCCCCTGCTTTAACGCTGGGCGCTATTTGCGACCGGTTCAGGGGGGCCTACCTGCGGCGGTAGAGGCGCTAATTAAAGGAGAGGTGCGGGGCGGCCATTTTTTTTGCTGGCCACCTGCCAGCACCTCTCCGCGCTGCCATCCCCGGCCTCCTGAGCACCCCCCTCCCCCCCCCCCGCGGAGTGCCGACTGTGTTCCAAGAGCCTGGCACTTCTCCTCGGTGCCGGGCACTTTTGCCGGCACTCGCGATCCTCGATCGCGCTGCACAAGGCCCCTCCCCTTTAAGAAGCGTGTGGTGCTGCGGCACGTTGTGCAGCGATATTCAGCTGCAGCGCCCCAAGAGGGATGCGGGGCGCCTCCAGTAACGCCGCGCTTCCCTCTGGGGCGCGCAAACTGAATTTCCGGCGGGCGGCCGCGACTGCTTCTGGGGCGCTACTTTTAGTGCCCTGGCGTTTCAAGTGCTCATCTAAATGCTTCTTGAATGTTGTGAGGGTTCCTGCCTCTACCACCCTTTCAGGCAGTGAGTTCCAGATTCCAACCACCCTCTGGGAGAAAAAGTTTTTCCTCAAATCCCCTCTAAACCTCCTGCCCCTTACCTTGAAACTATGCCCCCCTGGATATTGACCCCTCTACTAAGGGAAAAAGTCCCTTTCTATCTACCCTATCTATGCCCCTCATAATTTTGTACACCTCAATCAGGTCCCCCCTCAGCCTTCTCTGCTCTAAGGAAAACAACCCCAGCATGTCCAGTCTCTCTTCATAGCTGAAGCGCTCCAGCCCAGGTAACATCCTGGTGAATCTCCTCTGCACCCTCTCCAATGCAATCACATCCCTCCTATAGTGTGGCGACCAGAACTGCACACAGTATTCCAGCTGTGGCCTAACTAGCATTTTGTACAGCTCCATCATAACCTCCCTGTTATGTTACTGGACTAGTAATCCAGAGCCTGCACTAATAATCTGGATATTGTGAATTCCCACCGGGGAAGTTTGGGAATTTGAATTCGGTTTATAGTTCAGTACGGTAAAAAGTGACCATAAAGCAGTCGGATTGTCATTAAAACCCAACCGATTCATTAATGTCCTTTTGGGAAGGAAATCTGCCGTCCTTACCCAGTCTGGCCTACATGTGACTCCACCGTGATTGACCCTTAACTGAAGTAACCCAGCAAGCTACTTAGATGTATTGCAATCTTCTCAGGGATGGGCAATAAATGCCGCCCTGGCCAGAAAAGTCCACCTGCCGTGAATAAATAATTTAAGATAGTTGGAAGGTACAATCTACAAGGCGCAAGTCAGGAGTGTGATGGAATACTCTCCACTTGCCTGGATGAGTGCAGCTCCAACAACACTCAAGAAGCTCAACACCATCCAGGACAAAGCAGCCTGCTTGATTGGCACCCCATCCACCCCCTTAAACATTCACTCCCTCCACCACCGGCGCACCGTGGCTGCAGTGTGTACCATCTACAAGATGCACTGCAGCAACTCGCCAAGGCTTCTTCGGCAGCACCTCCCAAACCCGCGACCTCTTCCACCTAGAAGGACAAGGGCAGCAGGCCCATGGGAACACCGTCACCCCCAAGTTCCCCTCCAAGTCACACATCATCCTGACTTGGAAATATATCGGCCGTTCCTTCATCGTCGCTGGGTCAAAATCCTGGAACTCCCTCCCTAACAGCGCTGTGGGAGCACCTTCACCACACGGACTGCAGCGGCTCAAGATGGTGGCTCACCACCACCTTCTCGAGGGCAATTAGGGATGGGCAATAAATGCTGGCCTTGCCAGCGACGCCCAGATCCCATAAACAAATTTAAAAAAAAAGTTCTGCAGATGGGAGCAGTAAGTTACAAATGGACATAGACAGACTAAGTGAGTGGGCAAAACTATGGCAGATGGAGTTCAATGCAAAGACCTGTTAGGTCATTCACTGTGGATCTGAGAATGACAAGCCAGAATATTTTTTTAATGGTGAGGGTCTAGGAGCTGTAGAGGGGCAAAGGGATTTAGGGGGTCCATGTATACAAATCACTAAAAACTAGTGAACAGGTGCAGAAAGTACTTTTCTCGAGAGGCTGAATGGCCTACTTATAGAACCATAGCATGGTTACAGCACAGAAGGAGGCCATTCGGCCCATCGAGCCTCTGCCAGCTCTCCGCAAGAGCTCTTCAGCGAGTCCCGCTCCCTCCCACCCTTTCCCCGTAGCCCTGCAATTTTTTTCCCCTCACGTACTTAACCAAATCCCTTTTGAAAGCCACGATTGAGTCTGCCTCCACCACCCTTTCAGGCAGTGCATTCCAGATCCTCACCACTTGCTGAGTTAAAAACGTTTTTCCTCACGTCGCCTTTGGTTCTGCTGCCAATCACCTTGAATCTGTGTCCTCCGGTACTCGACCCGTCCGCCAGTGGGAACATTTTCTTTCTATTTATCTGTCCAGACCCCTCATGATTTTGAATACCTCGATCAAATCTCCTCTCAACCTTCTCTGCTCTAGGCTGACACTCCAGTGCAGTACTGAGTGAGAGCTGCATTATCGGAGGTGCTGCTTTTCGGATGAGACGTGAAACCGAGGTCCCGTCTGCTCTCTCAGGTGGACGAAAAAGACCCCACGGCACTATTTCGAAGAAGAGCAGGAGTTGTCCTGGGGCCAACATTTGTCCCTCAACAAACATCACTAAAAAAGATGATCTGGTCATTATCACATTGCTGTTAGTGGGAGCTTGCTGTGCGCAAATTGGCTGCCGTGTTTCCTACATTACAACAGCGACTGCATTTCGAAAGTACTTCATTGGCTGTAAAGCGCTTTGGGACGTCCTGAGGTCATGACAGGCACTGTCGAAATACGAGTTCTTCCTTTCTTTCATCTAAGGTTGGTTGCTGTACGTGGCACATCTGACCAGCATCATGGTGAAACAGTGGTGTGATGCATTGCCAACAGTAGGTAATATGCAAACCGGAGTAGGGAACACATGACTTCAAGCTCCTTGTAGGTCAAGTTCAAAGCCACGGCTGTCTGACTAACCATGTGGATCCATTTGCTGACAAGATAAGTGAGGTCAGCAGCACATTGGTTTCTTGGAAAAACTGAAAATCAGAGTTTTTTAGAATTTTATACACCAATCTTCTGGGAATCCTTATCTGCCTAAACCGGAAACAGAGTTCCAGTTACATAAGGAGTCAGTGAGTAAAAAAACATCACCAAAAACACATTCACAGAAAGTATGTTTTCAGGAGTCGTTCAGATGTGATAAGAAGAATGGCGGCATGTGCGATTGTAAACAGACCGCCTGTGTGTAGATTTTAAACCGTGTCCCCGCCTTTAGTTCTCTCCCTTCCTCTCCACGCCTTCAAGAGCTTAGCCCCCAGGAAATGTATTTGACAAAGAAAGAATGTGCCTTAGGCAGCACCTTTCATGTCCATAGGGCATCTCAAAATTAATTAAGGACTCAAGAAATAGTAGCAGGAGTTGGCCATTCGGTTTCGAGACTGCTCCGCCGTTCAATAAGATCATGGCTGATCTTCTACCTCATCTCCACTTTCCCGCACTATCCCCATATCCCTTGATTCCCTTAATATTCAAAAATCTATCGATCTCTGTCTTGAATATACTCAACGACTGAGCCTCCACAGCCCTCTGGGGTAGAGAATTCCAAAGATTCACCACCCTCAGTGAAGAAATTCCTCCTCATCTCAGTCCTAAATGGCCGACCCCTTATTCTGAGACTGTGACCCCTAGTTAAACATAGAAACATAGGAGCAGGAGTAGGCCATTCGGCCCTTCGAGCCTGCTCCGCCATTCAATAAGATCATGGCTGATCCTCTATCTCAATACCATATTCCCGCTCTCTCCCCATACCCCTCGATGCCTTTTGTGTCTAGAAATCTATCTATCTCCTTCTTAAATATATTCAGTCATTTGGCCTCCACAGCCCTCTGGGGTAGAGAATTCCACAGGTTCTCCACCCTCTGAGTGAAGAAATTTCTCCTCATCTCAGTCCTAAATGTCCTACCCCCGTATCCTGAGACTGTGACCCCTCGTTCTAGACCCCCCAGCCAGGGGAAACATCCTCCCTGCATCCAGTCTGTCTAGCCCTGTCAGAATTTTATACGTTTCAATGAGATCCCCTCTCATTCTTCTAAACTCTAGTGAATACAGGCCTAGTTGACCCAATCGCTCCTCATATGACAGTCCTGCCATCCCAGGAATCAGTCTGGTGAACCTTCGTTGCACTCCCTCTATGGCAAGTATATCCTTTCTTAGGTAAGGAGACCAAAACTGCACACAGTACTCCAGGTCTAGACTCCTCAGCCGGGGGAAACATCCTCCCAGCACCTACCTTGTCAAGCCCCTTAAGAATTAATTTTGAAGTGCAGTCACTGTTTTGCAGGCAAACGTGGCTGCCGATTCCCCCACAGTAAGGTCCTTCGCACAGCAAGACCTCACAAATAGCAATTAATGTGAATGACCGGTTATACTCCTTTTGATGATATTGAGAAGAATATTGGCCAAGACGCCAGGAGATCGCCCTGCTCGTCTTCAAATGGTACATGTTTTGCATCCACCTGTACAGGAAGGCAAATAGATGTAAATGGATATGATGTAATTGGAATTATGGAGACATGGCTTCAGGGTGACCAAGGCTGGGAATTCACCATTAAAGGGTATTCAATATTCAGGAAAGACAGGCAAAAGGGAAAAGGAGGTGGGGTAGCATTGCTGGTTAAAGAGGAGATTAACACAATAGTAAGGAAGGATATTAGCTCTGATGATGTGGAATCTGTATGGGTAGAGCTGAGAAATACCAAGGGGCAGTAAATGTTAGTGGGAGTTGTATACAGACCCCCAAACAGTAATGCTGAGGTTGGGGATGGCATTAAACGGGAAATTAGAGACATGTGCAATAAGGGCACAGCAGTTATCATGGGTGACTTTAATCTACATATAAATTGGGCTAACCAAATGAGTAACAATTCTGTGGAGGAGGAATTCCTAGAGTGTATACGGGATGGTTTCCTGGACCAATATGTCGAGGAACCAACTAGAGATCAGGCCATCTTAGACTGGGTATTATGTAATGAGAAAGGATTAATTAGTAATGTTGTTTTGCGAGGCCCCTTGGGGAGGAGCGATCATAATATGATAGAATTCTTCATTAAGATGGAGAGTGAAGTAGTTGACTCAGAGACTAGGGTCCTGAATTTAAATAAAGGAAACGACGATGGTATGAGGCGCGAGTTGGCTAGGATGGATTGGGGAACATTACTTAAAGGGTTGATGGTGGATAGGCAATGGCAAACATTTAAAGATCGCATGGATGAACTACAGAATTTGTTCATCCCTGTTTGGCATAAAAATAAAACAAAAAAGGTGACTCAACCGTGGCTAACAAGGGAAATTAGGGATAGCATAAGTTCCAAGGAGAGGACATATAAATTGGCCAGAAAAAGCAGCAAACCTGAGGATTGGGAGCAGTTTAGGATTCAGCAAAGGAGGACAAAGGGATTAATTAAGAGGGGGAAAATAGAATATGAGAGTAAGCTCGCAGGGAACATAAAAACTGACTGTAAAAGCTTCTATAGATATGTGAAGAGAAAAAGATTGGTGAAGTCAAGCGTAGGTCCCTTGCAGTCAGAATCAGGGGAATTTATAATGGGGAACAAAGAAATGGCAGACCAATTAAATATATACTTTGGTTCTGTCTTCACAAAGGAGGACACAAATAAACTTCCAGAGATGTCGGGGAACATAGGGTCTAATGAGAGGGAGGAATTGAATGAAATCAGTATTTTTAGGGAAATGGTGTTAGGGAAATTGATGGCATTGAAGGCCGATAAATCCCCAGGGCCTGATAATCTACATCCTAGGGTACTTAAGGAAGTGGCCCTAGAAATAGTAGATGCATTGCTGGTCATCTTCCAAAATTCTATAGACTCTGGAACAGTTCCCATGGATTGGAGGGTAGCTAATGTAACCCCACTATTTAAAAAAGGTGGTAGAGAGAAAATGGGGAATTATAGACCGGTAAGCCTGACATTGGTAGTGGGGAAAATGCTAGAGTCCATTATAAAAGATGTAATAGCAGAGCACTTGGAAAACAGTGACAGGATTGGACAAAGTCAACATGGATTTACAAAAGGTAAATCATGCTTGACTAATCTACTGGAATTTTTTGAGGATGTAACTGGTAGAATAGATAAGGGCGAACCAGTGGATGTGGTGTATTTGGACTTTCAGAAGGCTTTCGATAAGTTCCCGCATAAGAGTTTAGCGTGCAAAGTTAAGGCACATGGGATTAGGGGTAAGGTACTGACTTGGATAGAGAACTGGTTGGCAGACAGGAAGCAAAGAGTTGGAATAAACAGGTCTTTTTCCGAGTGGCAGGCAGTGACTAGTGGGGTACCGCAGGGATCGGTGCTAGGACCCCAGCTATTCACAATATATATTAATGATCTAGACGAGGGAACTAAATGTAATATCTCCAAGTTTGCAGATGACACAAAGCTGGGTGGGCGTGTGTGCTGTGAGGAGGATGCAGAGAAACTCCAGAATGATTTGGACAGGTTGGGTGATTGGGCAGATGCATGGCAGATGCAGCATAATGTGGATAAATGCGAGGTTATCCACTTTGGTGGCAAAAACAGGAAGACAGATTATTATCTGAATGGCAATAGATTGGGAAAAGAGGAAGTGCAACGAGACCTGGGTGTCCTTGTGCACCAGTCGCTGAAGGTAAGCATGCAGGTGCAGCAGGCAGTTAAGAAGGCAAATGGTATGTTGGCCTTCATAGCGAGAGGATTCAAATACAGGAGCAAGGATGTCTTGCTGCAGTTGTACAGGGCCTTGGTGAGACCGCACCTTGAGTATTGTGTGCAGCTTTGATCGCCTTATCTGAGGAAGGATGTTCTTGCCATGGAGGGAGTGCAGCGAAGATTCACCAGACTGATACCTGGGATGGCAGGAATGACGTATGGAGAGAGATTGGGTCGATTAGGCTTATATTCGCTAGAGTTTAGAAGAGTGAGAGGGGATCTCATTGAAACTTATAAAATTCTAACAGGACTAGACAGACTAGATGCAGGAAGGATGTTCCCGATGGCGGGGGAGTCGAGAACCAGGGGTCACAGTCTAAGGATAAGGGGTAAGCCATTTTGGACTGAGATGAGGAGGAATTTCTTCACCCAGAGAGTGGTGAACCTGTGGAATTCTCTACCACAGAAGGCAGCAGAGGTCAATTCATTAAATATATTCAAGAAGGAGTCAGATTTATTTCTTAAGGCTAAAGGGATCAAGGGATATGGGGAGAAGGCAGGGACAGGGTACTGAATTTGGATGGTCAGCCATGATCTCATTAAATGACGGAGCAGGTTCGAGGGGCCGAATGGCCTACTCCTGCTCCTACCTTCTATGTTTCTATGTTTCTAAGACGGGCCCTCAGGTTGCTGACTTCTCCAAGAGGACGGCAACTCCAACAATGGAGCGCACACTCAGCACTGCACTGCAGTGTCGGCCTAGATCTTGTACTGAAGTCTCTGGAGAGGGACTTGGACCCACCACCGTTTGACTCAGAGACAAGTGTGCTACCAAATGAGTGAAACTAAAGAAAACAGATGATCTGGTCATTATCACATTGCTGTTTGTGGGAGCTTGCTGTGCGCAATTTGGCTGCTGCGTTTCCTACATTACAACAATGACTACATTTCAAAAGTAAAGAAAGACTTGCATTTATACACAGGAAACTTTCTGGTATCCGGCACTGACGGGACCGAGCTGTTGCCGTCCCATCAAAACTGCCGGACAAACCAGCGCTAATGTTAAAACATACGGAGCTTCTGAGCTCCGTATCTAGCAACAAACCCTGTTGCTTAACAGCTTCTAAACAGTTGGCCGTAGCTTGCAAGCATCTCTGTAGCTAAGCAACAGCTTTAGCTAGACCTTGCAGAGCCTGACAGGTGAAAAAAAAGCAACGAAAAGAAAAAAAACTTACTGAACCGACTCCTGAATTTTGCCGGTGGATCGAGCATTCCGGACAGTTAACCTCCGGATAAACAAAAGTTTCCTGTAGCTCCTTTCACGACCACCGGACGTCTCAAAGCGCTTTACAGCCAATGAAGTACTTTTGAAGTGGTGTCACTGTTGTAATGTGGGAAACGCGGCAGTCAATCTGTGCACAGCAAGCTCCCACAAACAGCAATGTGATAATGACCAGATCATCTGTTTTTGTCCTGTTGATTGAGGGATAAATATTGGCCCAGGACACCAGGGAGAACTCTGCTGTTCTTCTTCCAAATAATGCCATGGGATCTTTTATGTCCACCTGAGAGAGCAGACGGGGCCTCGGTTTAACGTCTCATCTGACAGTACAGCTCTCCCTCAGCACTGCACTGGAGTGTCAGCCTTGATTTATGTGCTCAAGTCCCTGGAGTGGGACTTGAACCCACAACCTTCTGACTCAGAGGCGAGAGGTGCTACCAGCTGAGCCACGGCTGACACTTTTAAAAGTAATTGGTTGTAAAGTGGTTTGGGACGTCCTGAGGATGTGAAAGGCGCTATATAAATGTAAGCTTTTTCTTCTATAACACAGACATTATTTTAAATGGGTTAATGTTGCCTCTGTATAATAAAGGAACGTATACAACCGCGTTTAAACATTTGTCTGTTTATATTGCAATAATATTTGCCCATTCATAGCCAACAGTGCTGAGATGCTACATGTTCATTATAAGGCTCTTCACCATATAAAATAATGCATAGCCAAGACATTGCAAGGCAGTAACACTGAGGGATTCATAAAATGCTATTGATGTTCATCAAAGCTACCTGAATTCCAAATATATTACTAATTTGAAACACCCTTCTAAGATACACTTCTTATCCTACATCCAGTCCATCACCAACACTGCATCTCCAGCTCCAGAGAATTGCCTACTTATGCCTCTACCTCTCCCCCACCACTGCTGAAACCCTAATCCACGTCAGTACCCAGGAGGACTACCTTCTCAAAGGCTTTCCTTGCTGTCCTCTTCTCCATCATCCACTACTAACATAAGCTCATCAAAATATGCATGATCCCTCCCTACACATCTATCAACCTTTTTCCCCCGGGGTTTCTGCCGTTCTTCCACTGAAATTACATTGGGCGAGTGGGCAACCCCCATGGACACTGATTCCCCTAATATCATGGAGTGCAATTTTAACTGAAGAGTGTTTGGTTCTTGGGTACTGACATGAATCAGTCATTCATGAAAGAAAGACTTATGAAATAACACTGAGCGGCCTACGGGTGGCGCTGTCCAGGGAGAGTATAAATACTCGGGCACGGGCCCAGCTTGCGCAGGACATTCTTAACAGGAACTAGTGAAGGACACAGCTAGACCTCCATGTTGTAAAAGTGTAGATTAAAGCTTTGTTTAACGCTTAGACCAAGTGCCTAGTAGTTTTCTTACATCAGGTACCATGATGTAAAGAATGCTGAGTGTATCTGTGGGGTGTATTACGTGAAGTAACCGATATCAGGGAGTGGGCTCAAGCCTATAATCTCATCTCAAGTCTTGCTCTTGTGGTTTATGGTGTTCGCTGTACTCCCATGATTACATCACCTTGACTTTTCACCTATTGGATAGTTTAAATATTTCCCCCATTCTTTTTGCAGTTTGTCTGAGGAAGGATATACTTGCCTTGGAGGCAGTGCAACAAAGGTTCACTAGATTGATTCCTGAGATGAGAGGGCTGTCCTATGATGAGAGATTGTGTAGATTGGGCCGATACTCTCTGGAGTTTAGAAGAATGAGAGGTGATCTCATTGAAACATACAAAATTCTGAGGGGGATTGACAGGGTAGATGCTGAGAGGTTGTTTCCCCCTGGCTGGAGAGTCTCGAACTAGGGGGCATAGTCTCAGGATAAGGGGTCGGCCATTTAAGACTGAGATGAGGAAGAATTTCTTCACTCAGAGGGTGGTGAATCTTTGGAATTCTCTGCCCCAGGTGGCTGTGGCTGCTGAGTCTTCGAGTATATTCAAGGCTGAGATCGATAGATTTTTTGATTTTGGGGGAATCGAGGGATATGCAGATCAGGCGGGAAAGTGGAGTTGAGGTCGAAGATCGGCCATGATCTTATTGAATGGCGGAGCAGGCTCGAGAGGCCGTATGGCCCATTCCTGCTCCTAATTCTTATGTTCTTATGTTAATCCATTCTCTGGATGATGCGCCATCAATTACTCAAAAGACTGAGGTTAAGCGAGTAACAACCAGGCTTTTATTAACTAAAGAATGAAGGTCTAGTCTTGAGTGGTCGACCCGTCCAGAATACTAAGGGACTGGGAGGTAGTCACTTATATACCTGGAATAGTGGGAGGAGTCAGCCGAGGCATGTCCAGACCTATACCTAGTGGAATACACATACACATACAGACAGGTATAACAGTGGTTTACCACATTCACCCCTTGTTTAAAAATGAGTCCGGCGGGGTGAAGTGTATTTAAAAGTTTGTGTATTGGAGTCTCTCCGGAGGTCTTGTCTGCCGCTGTGATCGACGTGGCGACGGCAGGGGTGGTGGAGCTTCTGGCGTCGCGTCCCGTGTAGGCTGGGGCACTGGAGTGTAGTCCTCGTGGGTGACGGTCCAAGGCGAGCCGGCTGCTGGGGTTGGATATTGGGTCATTGGGGGGGGGGGTGGTAATGGGTAGTGGGTTACAGCGGTCCCCGAGGGTGCGAGGTCTCGTATGGAGACTGTGTCCTCCCGCCCGTCGGGGTACGCAATGTAAGCGTACTGGGGGTTGGCGTGGAGGAGGTCAACCCTCTCGACCAGGGGGTCCGTTTTATTGGTCCTCACGTGTCTTCTCAGTAGTACCGGCCCTGGGGACGTCAGCCATGGCGGTAACGCTGTCCCCGATGTGGACTTCCTTGGGAAGACAAACATTTTCTCGTGAGGGGTGGCATTGGTGGCAGTGCAGAGCAGTGACCGAATCGAGTGGAGCGCATCGGGGAGCACCTCCTGCCAGCGGGAGGTCGGAAGGCCCCTAGACTTTAGGGCTAGTAGAGCGGCCTTCAAAACTGTTGCATTCTCTCTTTCCACCTGTCCGTTCCCCCGGGGGTTGTAACTGGTGGTCCTGCTTGTGGCTATACCCCTAGCGAGCAGGTACTGGCGGAGTTCGTCGCTCATAAACGATGAGCCCCGGTCGCTATGGATATAGCTGGGGAAACTGAACAGGGTGAAGAGGCTGTTCAGACATTTAATGACCGTGGCACTGGTCATGTCCGGGCAGGGGATAGCGAACGGGAAACGGGAGTACTCGTCAATGATGTTGAGGAAGTACACATTGCGGTCGGAGGAGGGGAGAGGCCCTTTAAAATCGACGCTCAGGCGATCGAAAGGGCGAGTGGCTTTTATCAGGTGGGCTCTGTCTGGTCTATAAAAGTGCGGTTTGCACTCAGCGCAGACTTGGCAGTTCTTGGTCATGGTCCTGACCTCCTCAATGGAGTAAGGCAGGTTGCGGGCCTTGATGAAGTGGAAGAACCTGGTGACCCCCGGGTGGCAGAGGTCATTGTGGAGGGCCCTCAGCCTATTGATCTGCGCGCTGGCGCAGGTGCCACGCGATAGGGCATCTGGGGGTTCATTGAGCTTCCCAGGCCGGTACAAGATCTCGTAATTGTAGGTGGAAAGTTCGATTCTCCACCTCAAGATCTTGTCATTTTTGATTTTGCCCCTCTGCTTGTTGTTGAACACAAAAGCAACTGAACGCTGGTCAGTGAGCAGGGTAAATCGTTTTCCGGCCAGGTAGTGCCTCCAATGACGCACAGCCTCCACAATAGCCTGGGCCTCCTTCTCGACCGCGGAGTGTCTGGTCTCCGGGCCCTGGAGGGTTCGTGAGAAGAATGCCACAGGTCTCCCCGCCTGATTAAGGGTGGCGGCCAGAGCGAAGTCGGACGCATTGCTTTCCACCTGGAAGGGGATGGATTCGTCCACTGCGTGCATGGTGGCTTTGGCAATGTCCTCCTTGATACGGTGGAAGGCCGAGCGGGCCTCTGCCATCAGGGGAAAAGAGGTGGATTTGATCAGCGGACGGGCTTTGTCTGCATAGTAGGGGACCCATTGGGCGTAGTAGGAAAAAAACCCTAGGCACCTCTTCAGAGCTTTTAGGCAGTGGGGCAGTGGGAGTTCCATAAGGGGACGCATCCGGTCCGGGTTGGGACCGATGACCCCGTGTTCCACAACACAGCCAAGGATGGCGAGGCGGTCTGTGCGGAATATGCACTTCTCCTTATATGTCAGGTTCAGGAGTTGGGCGGTGCGGAGGAATTTCTCGAGGTTTGCGTCATGGTCCTGCAAGTCATGGCCGCAGATGGTCACATTGTCTAGGTAAGGGAAAGTGGCCTGCAGCGCGTTTTGATCGACCATCCGGTCCATCTCCCTTTGGAAGACGGAGACCCCATTGGTAACGCCAAAGGGAACCCTAAGGAAGTGATAGAGGCGGCCGTTTGCCTCAAAAGCAGTATACTGGCGGTCTTTGGGGCGGATGGGGAGCTGGTGGTACGCTGATTTCAGGTCAATGGTCGAAAAGACGCGGTACTGCGCGATCTGGTTGACCATGTCAGCTATGCGGGGGAGTGGGTAGGCGTCCAGCAGGGTGTAGCGGTTTATTGTTTGGCTGTAGTCGATGACCAGGCGTTGTTTCTCGCCGGTCTTAACGACCACAACCTGGGCTCGCCAGGGGCTGGAGCTGCCCTCAATAATCCCCTCCTTCAGGAGCCGCTCCACTTCGGTTTTGATGAAAACCCTGTCCCCGGCACTGTATCGCCTGCTCTTTGTGGCGATGGGCTTACAGTCGGGGGTGAGGTTAGCAAACAGTGGGGGGGGTGGGACTCTGAATGTGGAGAGGTTGCATCTGGTGCGCGGCGGGCAATTTGGAGGCTGCTGGCTGCGGACTGTGAGTGGGGGGAGGGGGCCACCGTACGCCATCGTAACGCTTTTGAGGTGGCACTGGAAATCCAACCCCAGTAGAACGGCAGCGCAAAGTTGGGGCAGGACCAGGAGTTTAAAATTATTGAACACAGTCCCGTCTACTACTAGTGTCACCACGCAGTAGCCGCCAATGTCCGCTGACTGGGACTCGGCGGCCATAGAAATCCGCTGGTGCGCAGGCAGGACTGGGAGAGAGCAACGCCGCACCGTGTTGGGGTGGATGAAGCTCTCTGTGCTCCCGGAGTCAAAAAGGCAGTTTATTGCATGGCCGTTTACCTTAACGTCCATTTTGGACCGAGCTGGTTGGTGCGGTCTCGTTTGGTCCAGCGTAACAGAGGCCAGCGTAGGGTCGGTGTGTCGCTGCGGGTATCAGGTGGGGGGGGGTTGGCGGCCTGCTGCGTCCCGGCTGGTGTCCAAGATGGCGGCGTCCATGATTCCCATGTGGCTGGAGTCATCCAAGATGGCTGCTGCTGCGGTGGTTCGCACATGGCTGGGGAGGCCCAAGATGGCGGCCCGCACGGCCCACACGCGGCGCTGTTGGGGGCCCAAGATGGCGGCTCGCACGGCCCACACGCGGCGCTGCTGGCGTTCGGGGTGGCTTTGGCCTTGCAGACGTTAGCGTAGTGTCCCTTTTTCCCGCAGCCCGAGCAGGTCGCATTCTTCGCCGGGCAGCGCGCTCTGGGGTGTTTGGCCTGGCCACAGAAGTAGCATTTCTGGCCTTGGGATACTGCTGTCTGGCTTTGGGACACTGCTGCGGTGGTTGGGCCGTTGTTGGGCTGTGGCTGGGGTGGCACGGTGCTATGGGGCTGTCCTACCGTGTCCCAGGTTGTCGTTCCCCACGGCGTCCACGGTGCAGAGGAGTAGGTTTCCATGCCCCGGTAGCCTGCGTCCAGCGTTAGTGCGATTTCGGAGGCTTTGTCGAGGGTGAGGTCACTCTGCTCCAGCAGTCGCTGTCGGGTGTAGTTGGACCTGTGGCCCGCTACGAAGGCATCCCGGATCAGTTCCTCCGTGTACTTAGTGGACGTTACCGCCTTACACCCACAGGCCCGGCCAAGCACGGACAGTGCTTGGAGGTATTCCTCAGTCGATTCCCCAGGTTGTTGCTTGCGACTCCCCAGGAGGTGCCTGGCGTAAACTTCGTTCACAGGGCGCGTGTACTGGGTCTTGAGGAGCTGGAGGGCGGCTGTGTACGAGGTCGCGTCCCGGATGACTGAGTACACTCGGTGGTTCACCTTGGAGATCAGGACGGACAGTTTGTTCGCATCCGTTACGACCGCAGTGGAGGCAGTCAGGAATGTCTCGAAGCACATGAGCCAGTGAGCAAACTTGGTGGAAGCGTCCGCTTCCCGACTGTCCAGGTCCAGGCATGCTGGTGTGAGGATCTTCTCCATTATAAAACATTTAGTTAATAAAATTGATGCGCCATCAATTACTCAAAAGACTGAGGTTAAGCGAGTAACAACCAGGCTTTTATTAACTAAAGAATGAAGGTCTAGTCTCGAGTGGTCGACCCGTCCAGAATACTAAGGGACTGGGAGGCAGTCACTTATATACCTGGAATAGTGGGAGGAGTCAGCCGAGGCATGTCCAGACCTGTACCTGGTGGAATACACATACACATACAGACAGGTATAACAGTGGTTTACCACACTGGATATGCACTGAGAAATGTCCTTGTTAACACTCCTTGTGCCCTGCATGTTATGAACTTCCAGCTGAAAGTATGAAATATCACGGGCTAGAGACAGCTCTAAAGCCACTGCCACATGTGCTTAGTTTACACTTTACAGTGTAATTTGCAGGCAAGTAGGCAGCGCTCCCCTATCCGTGTCCTCACCCACAAGATAGACCACATATTTACAGGGCTGTGCTGCATTTAACAGCTGAGATCTAGAGCTAATGAAACATGTCCAATGGAGACATGCCCAGTGTTCTACTGCACAAATGACATCTCATTAATCATACTTTACTTCCTCGTCAGTTATGTGACATTTCTGCCTAGTGTCACTCCTTCACAGCACAGTGCCCATCCTTGTATTTCTTCCCTTCTTCACTGTTCATGTCCAATATTTGCAATATTTGTAAATTTCCCTGTAATTTGATGATTGGAATGAAGGATCTCTGTTGTAATGTTTGAGGGAACTCTGGCAAATTCACCAAGCCTGCAAGGGAGCCTTGCACAAAGTGAGTTCTCCAACCCATTCTCCCTTCAAATGCAACTCCCAGCTGGGAACATAGGGTTGGTGAAAGTACCCTTATGAGTTCTATTACTCTATGCTCAGGTCAAGATTTGTCACACTGTCTCCTATCATAATTCATCCTTTCCGAGGATCTCAAAACTGTGGAACGTCTTACTTCCTCGGTCCTGCCTTCCTTCTACAATCTATCTTCTTTTAAAACCCAAGCTGGTGTCTGTTGGACTACTTTCCTGTTCCTCTTCATGTCATTACTTTAAACACCAGATTACACACATACCCAGTTGTAGCAATGTAGGATCGGGTCTTTATTGAAACATCATACTTCACAAATCCAGTCTGAGACCTCAGGTCTTTCCATACTACACCATTCCAGTCTGACAGCTCAGGTCTTTCCAAACTACACCATTCCAGCATGGGACCTCAGGTCTTTCCATACTACACCATTCCAGTCTGAGAGCTCAGGTCTTTCCATACTTCACCATTCCAGTCTGAGAGCTCAGGTCTTTCCACACTACACCATTCCAGTCTGAGAGCTCAGGTCTTTCCATACTACACCATTCCAGTCTGAGAGCTCAGGTCTTTCCACACTACACTATTCCAGTCTGAGAGCTCAGGTCTTTCCATACTACACCATTCCAGTCTGAGAGCTCAGGTCTTTCCATACTACACCATTCCAGTCTGAGAGCTCAGGTCTTTCCACACTACACCATTCCAGTCTGAGAGCTCAGGTCTTTCCACACTTCACCATTCTAGTCTGAGAGCTCAGGTCTTTCCATACTACACCATTCCAGTCTGAGAGCTCAGGTCTTTCCACACTACACCATTCCAGTGTGAGAGCTCAGGTCTTTCCATACTACACCATTCCAGTCTGAGAGCTCAGGTCTTTCCACACTACACCATTCTAGTCTGAGAGCTCAGGTCTTTCCACACTACACCATTCCAGTCTGAGAGCTCAGGTCTTTCCACACTACACCATTCCAGTATGAGAGCTCAGGTCTTTCCACACTACACCATTCCAGTCTGAGAGCTCAGGTCTTTCCACACTACACCATTCCAGTCTGAGAGCTCAGGTCTTTCCATACTACACCATTCTAGTCTGAGAGCTCAGGTCTTTCCATACTACACCATTCCAGTCTGAGAGCTCAGGTCTTTCCATACTACACCATTCCAGTGTGAGAGCTCAGGTCTTTCCACACTACACCATTCCAGTATGAGAGCTCAGGTCTTTCCACACTTCACCATTCTAGTCTGAGAGCTCAGGTCTTTCCATACTACACCATTCCAGTCTGAGAGCTCAGGTCTTTCCACACTACACCATTCCAGTGTGAGAGCTCAGGTCTTTCCATACTACACCATTCCAGTCTGAGAGCTCAGGTCTTTCCACACTACACC
The DNA here is from genome assembly GCF_052327205.1 of Somniosus microcephalus. Lineage (NCBI taxonomy): Eukaryota > Metazoa > Chordata > Chondrichthyes > Squaliformes > Somniosidae > Somniosus > Somniosus microcephalus. The sequence continues at coordinate 20,160,735 of NC_141020.1, read as the reverse complement.
ATTCCAGTCTGAGAGCTCAGGTCTTTCCACACTACACCATTCCAGTCTGAGAGCTCAGGTCTTTCCATACTACACCATTCCAGTGTGAGAGCTCAGGTCTTTCCACACTACACCATTCCAGTCTGAGAGCTCAGGTCTTTCCACACTACATCATTCCAGTCTGAGAGCTCAGGTCTTTCCACACTACACCATTCCAGTCTGAGAGCTCAGGTCTTTCCATACTACACCATTCCAGTGTGAGAGCTCAGGTCTTTCCACACTACACCATTCCAGTCTGAGAGCTCAGGTCTTTCCACACTACACCATTCTAGTCTGAGAGCTCAGGTCTTTCCATACTACACCATTCCAGTCTGAGAGCTCAGGTCTTTCCACACTACACCATTCTAGTCTGAGAGCTCAGGTCTTTCCATACTACATCATTCCAGTCTGAGAGCTCAGGTCTTTCCACACTACACCATTCTAGTATGAGAGCTCAGGTCTTTCCACACTACACCATTCTAGTCTGAGAGCTCAGGTCTTTCCATACTACACCATTCCAGTCTGAGAGCTCAGGTCTTTCCACACTACACCATTCCAGTCTGAGAGCTCAGGTCTTTCCACACTACACCATTCCAGGCTGAGAGCTCAGGTCTTTCCATACTACACCATTCCAGTCTGAGAGCTCAGGTCTTTCCACACTACACCATTCCAGTCTGAGAGCTCAGGTCTTTCCACACTACACCATTCCAGTCTGAGAGCTCAGGTCTTTCCACACTACACCATTCCAGTCTGAGAGCTCAGGTCTTTCCACACTACACCATTCCAGGCTGAGAGCTCAGGTCTTTCCATACTACACCATTCCAGTCTGAGAGCTCAGGTCTTTCCACACTACACCATTCCAGTCTGAGAGCTCAGGTCTTTCCATACTACACCATTCCAGTCTGAGAGCTCAGGTCTTTCCATACTACACCATTCCAGTCTGTGAGCTCAGGTCTTTCCATACTACACCATTCTAGTCTGAGAGCTCAGGTCTTTCCATACTACACCATTCCAGTGTGAGAGCTCAGGTCTTTCCACACTACACCATTCCAGTCTGAGAGCTCAGGTCTTTCCACACTACACCATTCCAGTCTGAGAGCTCAGGTCTTTCCACACTACACCATTCCAGTCTGAGAGCTCAGGTCTTTCCACACTACACCATTCTAGTCTGAGAGCTCAGGTCTTTCCATACTACACCATTCCAGTCTGAGAGCTCAGGTCTTTCCATACTACACCATTCCAGTCTGAGAGCTCAGGTCTTTCCACACTACACCATTCCAGTCTGAGAGCTCAGGTCTTTCCATACTACACCATTCCAGTCTGAGAGCTCAGGTCTTTCCACACTACACCATTCCAGTGTGAGAGCTCAGGTCTTTCCACACTACACCATTCCAGTCTGAGAGCTCAGGTCTTTCCACACTACACCATTCCAGTCTGAGAGCTCAGGTCTTTCCACACTACACCATTCCAGTCTGAGAGCCCAGGTCTTTCCATACTACACCATTCCAGTATGAGAGCTCAGGTCTTTCCATACTACACCATTCCAGTATGAGAGCTCAGGTCTTTCCATACTACACCATTCCAGTCTGAGAGCTCAGGTTTTTCCATACTACACCATTCCAGTCTGAGAGCTCAGGTCTTTCCATACTACACCATTCTAGTCTGAGAGCTCAGGTCTTTCCACACTACACCATTCCAGTCTGAGAGCTCAGGTCTTTCCATACTACACCATTCTAGTCTGAGAGCTCAGGTCTTTCCATACTACACCATTCCAGTCTGAGAGCTCTGGTCTTTCCATACTACACCATTCCAGTATGAGAGCTCAGGTCTTTCCATACTACACCATTCCAGACTGAGAGCTCAGGTCTTTCCATACTACACCATTCCAGTCTGAGAGCTCAGGTCTTTCCATACTACACCATTCCAGTCTGAGAGCTCAGGTCTTTCCACACTACACCATTCCAGTGTGAGAGCTCAGGTCTTTCCATACTACACCATTCCAGTCTGAGAGCTCAGGTCTTTCCACACTACACCATTCCAGTCTGAGAGCTCAGGTCTTTCCACACTACACCATTCCAGTCTGAGAGCTCAGGTCTTTCCACACTACACCATTCCAGTCTGAGAGCTCAGGTCTTTCCACACTACACCATTCCAGTCTGAGAGCTCAGGTCTTTCCACACTACACCATTCTAGTCTGAGAGCTCAGGTCTTTCCACACTACACCATTCCAGTCTGAGAGCTCAGGTCTTTCCATACTACACCATTCCAGTCTGAGAGCTCAGGTCTTTCCACACTACACCATTCCAGTCTGAGAGCTCAGGTCTTTCCATACTACACCATTCCAGTATGAGAGCTCAGGTCTTTCCATACTACACCATTCCAGTCTGAGAGCCCAGGTCTTTCCATACTACACCATTCCAGTCTGAGAGCTCAGGTCTTTCCACACTACACCATTCCAGTCTGAGAGCCCAGGTCTTTCCATACTACACCATTCCAGTCTGAGAGCCCAGGTCTTTCCATACTACACCATTCTAGTCTGAGAGCCCAGGTCTTTCCACACTACACCATTCCAGTCTGAGAGCCCAGGTCTTTCCACACTACACCATTCCAGTCTGAGAGCTCAGGTCTTTCCATACTACACCATTCTAGTCTGAGAGCCCAGGTCTTTCCACACTACACCATTCCAGTCTGAGAGCCCAGGTCTTTCCACACTACACCATTCCAGTCTGAGAGCCCAGGTCTTTCCACACTTCACCATTCCAGTCTGAGAGCTCAGGTCTTTCCATACTACCCCATTCTAGTCTGAGAGCTCAGGTCTTTCCATACTTCACCATTCCAGTCTGAGAGCTCAGGTCTTTCCATACTTCACCATTCTAGTCTGAGAGCTCAGGTCTTTCCATACTACACCATTCCAGGCTGACTGCTCAGGTCTTTCCATACTACACCATTCCAGTCTGAGAGCTCAGGTCTTTCCATACTTCACCATTCCAGTCTGAGAGCTCAGGTCTTTCCATACTTCACCATTCCAGTCTGAGAGCTCAGGTCTTTCCACACTACACCATTCCAGTCTGAGAGCTCAGGTCTTTCCATACTACACCATTCCAGTCTGAGAGCTCAGGTCTTTCCACACTACACCATTCCAGTCTGAGAGCTCAGGTCTTTCCACACTACACCATTCCAGTCTGAGAGCTCAGGTCTTTCCACACTACACCATTCCAGTCTGAGAGCTCAGGTCTTTCCACACTACACCATTCCAGTATGAGAGCTCAGGTCTTTCCATACTTCACCATTCCAGTCTGAGAGCTCAGGTCTTTCCACACTACACCATTCTAATCTGAGAGCTCAGGTCTTTCCATACTACACCATTCCAGTCTGAGAGCTCAGGTCTTTCCATACTACACCATCCCAGTCTGAGAGCTCAGGTCTTTCCACACTACACAATTCCAGTATGAGAGCTCAGGTCTTTCCATATTACACCATTCTAGTCTGAGAGCTCAGGTCTTTCCACACTACACCATTCCAGTATGAGAGCTCAGGTCTTTCCACAGTACACCATTCCAGTCTGAGAGCTCAGGTCTTTCCATACTACACCAGTCCAGTCTGAGAGCTCAGGTCTTTCCATACTACACCATTCCAGTCTGAGGGCTCAGGTCTTTCCACACTACACCATTCCAGTATGAGAGCTCAGGTCTTTCCACAGTACACCATTCCAGTCTGAGAGCTCAGGTCTTTCCATACTACACCAGTCCAGTCTGAGAGCTCAGGTCTTTCCATACTACACCATTCCAGTCTGAGGGCTCAGGTCTTTCCACACTACACCATTCCAGTCTGAGGGCTCAGGTCTTTCCACACTACACCATTCCAGTCTGAGAGCTCAGGTCTTTCCACACTACACCATTCCAGTATGGGAGCTCAGGTCTTTCCACACTACACCATTCCAGTCTGAGAGCTCAGGTCTTTCCATACTACACCATTCCAGTATGAGAGCTCAGGTCTTTCCATACTACACCATTCCAGTATGGGAGCTCAGGTTTTTCCATACTACACCATTCCAGTCTGAGAGCTCAGGTCTTTCCACACTACACCATTCCAGTCTGAGAGCTCAGGTCTTTCCACACTACACCATTCCAGTCTGAGACCGCAGGTCTTTCCATACTACACCATTCTAGTCTGAGAGCTCAGGTCTTTCCATACTACACCATTCCAGTCTGAGAGCTCAGGTCTTTCCACACTACACCATTCCAGTATGAGAGCTCAGGTCTTTCCATACTACACCATTCCAGTATGAGAGCTCAGGTCTTTCCATACTACACCATTCCAGTATGAGAGCTCAGGTCTTTCCATACTACACCATTCCAGTATGGGAGCTCAGGTTTTTCCATACTACACCATTCCAGTCTGAGAGCTCAGGTCTTTCCATACTACACCATTCCAGTATGGGAGCTCAGGTTTTTCCATACTACACCATTCCAGTCTGAGAGCTCAGGTCTTTCCATACTACACCATTCCAGTCTGAGAGCTCAGGTCTTTCCACACTACACCATTCCAGTCTGAGGGCTCAGGTCTTTCCATACTACACCATTCCAGTCTGAGACCTCAGGCCTTTCCATAGTACACCATTCCAGTCTGAGAGCTCAGGTCTTTCCATACTACACCATTCCAGTCTGAGACCTCAGGTCTTTCCATACTACACCATTCCAGTCTGAGACCTCAGGTCTTTCCATACTACACCATTCCAGTCTGAGAGCTCAGGTCTTTCCATACTACACCAGTCCAGTATGAGAGCTCAGGTCTTTCCACACTACACCATTCCAGTCTGAGAGCTCAGGTCTTTCCATACTACACCATTCCAGTCTGAGAGCTCAGGTCTTTCCACACTACACCATTCCAGTCTGAGAGCTCAGGTCTTTCCATACTACACCATTCCAGTCTGAGACCGCAGGTCTTTCCATACTACACCATTCCAGTATGGGAGCTCAGGTCTTTCCATACTACACCATTCTAGTCTGAGACCGCAGGTCTTTCCATACTACACCATTCCAGTATGGGAGCTCAGGTCTTTCCATACTACACCATTCTAGTCTGAGACCGCAGGTCTTTCCATACTACACCATTCCAGTCTGAGAGCTCAGGTCTTTTCATACTACACCATTCCAGTATGGGAGCTCAGGTCTTTCCATACTACACCATTCCAGTCTGAGACCGCAGGTCTTTCCATACTACACCATTCCAGTATGGGAGCTCAGGTCTTTCCATACTACACCATTCCAGTCCGAGAGCTCAGGTCTTTCCATACTACACCATTCCAGTCTGAGAGCTCAGGTCTTTCCACACTACACCATTCCAGTCTGAGAGCTCAGGTCTTTCCATACTACACCATTATAGTCTGAGACCGCAGGTCTTTGCATACTTCACCATTCCAGTGTGAGAGCTCAGGTCTTTCCACACTACACCATTCCAGGCTGAGAGCTCAGGTCTTTCCATACTACACCATTCCAGTCTGAGAGCTCAGGTCTTTCCACACTTCACCATTCCAGTCTGAGAGCTCAGGTCTTTCCACACTACACCATTCCAGGCTGAGAGCTCAGGTCTTTGCATACTACACCATTCCAGTCTGAGAGCTCAGGTCTTTCCACACTTCACCATTCCAGTCTGAGAGCTCAGGTCTTTCCATACTACACCATTCCAGACTGAGAGCTCAGGTCTTTCCACACTACACCATTCCAGTCTGAGAGCTCAGGTCTTTCCACACTACACCATTCCAGGCTGAGAGCTCAGGTCTTTCCACACTTCACCATTCCAGTCTGAGAGCTCAGGTCTTTCCACACTACACCATTCCAGGCTGAGAGCTCAGGTCTTTCCACACTACACCATTCCAGGCTGAGAGCTCAGGTCTTTCCACACTTCACCATTCCAGTCTGAGAGTTCAGGTCTTTCCATACTACACCATTCCAGTCTGAGAGCTCAGGTCTTTCCACACTACATCATTCCAGTCTGAGAGCTCAGGTCTTTCCACACTACACCATTCCAGTCTGAGAGCTCAGGTCTTTCCACACTACACCATTCCAGTCTGACAGCTCAGGTCTTTCCACACTACACCATTCCAGTCTGAGAGCTCAGGTCTTTCCATACTTCACCATTCCAGTCTGAGAGCTCAGGTCTTTCCATACTACACCATTCCAGTCTGAGAGCTCAGGTCTTTCCATACTTCACCATTCCAGTCTGAGACCGCAGGTCTTTCCATACTTCACCATTCCAGTGTGAGAGCTCAGGCCTTTCCATACTACACCATTCCAGTCTGAGAGCTCAGGTCTTTCCATACTACACCATTCCAGTCTTAGAGCTCAGATCTTTCCACGCTACACCATTCTAGTCTGAGAGCTCAGGTCTTTCCACACTACACCATTCTAGTCTGAGAGCTCAGGTCTTTCCACACTACACCATTCCAGTCTGAGAGCTCAGGTCTTTCCATACTACACCATTCTAGTCTGAGAGCTCAGGTCTTTCCATACTTCACCATTCCAGTGTGAGAGCTCAGGTCTTTCCATACTACACCATTCCAGTCTGAGAGCTCAGGTCTTTCCATACTACACCATTCTAGTCTGAGACCGCAGGTCTTTCCATACTACACCATTCCAGTCTGAGAGCTCAGGTCTTTCCATACTACACCATTCCGGTCTGAGAGCTCAGGTCTTTCCATACTACACCATTCCAGTCTGAGAGCTCAGGTCTTTCCATACTACACCATTCTAGTCTGAGAGCTCCGGTCTTTCCACACTACACCATTCCAGTCTGAGAGCTCAGGTCTTTCCACACTACACCATTCCCGAATGAGAGCTCAGTGTAGTGTATGTACCCGTCTACCTTTAAGGGAACTATTGAATGTAACCGTTCACCTTTAAGAGAACTACTTTCGGTGTGGCACTATTTGTTTGGCTTCTGTATACTGTAATACCGATAGTGACCACACCAGTATATGAGTGTTGTGGCAGGATTGCTGGGGCAGATTCGCCCGGACCTTCGAATAGTAAAGACCTGTTTGTTTGTTACTTCTGAAGTCTGTGTATTTATTAACTGCACAACCCACAGACTTTACAGTGGCGACGAGTCCGATCGTACCCTGCGGCAAGATTACCAAAAGCAACGAAGAGCGTCGAAGAGAGACAACCGCCCTCGTCGTGCTACCAAAAGAAAACACGAGGCTGCAACAACAGAAAGCAGGAAGACTAACAACAAAAGCTGTATCAGCAACAGGCACTGACTACCCTTCTGCCACGGTGCAGAGTGAGCCGACCAGCAAGAAACAAGGCGGCCGAAGAGACTGTGAGTAGGGGAAGGTGTCGAAGTATCCGGAGGATAAGGGCAGAGCACTCGACCTCGGTCGAGGGGGAGCTGTGCCGGCCAAAAGTCGGGTCCAACGGCGTTGGGTGACAGCCGGACCGCGATCGGCGGGAAAAATCCGGGCAGCGACCGCAGCCACGAAGCGCTGAGCCTGCGAGTAGGCGCGGGAAGAGAAACCCAGCCGCAGCCGGGGAGGGAAACACCGGTCTGCGAGAGGGCTGGGGAGGCGAACGGGAACCGTGCGGGTGAGAGCCGGGTGCGGAGAGAGAGACTGCGAGGAGCCAGTCCAGCGGCTGAGCTGTTCTCCACCAACGGGGTACACAGAGCCGGCAAAACCGAACGTGCGGGAGTGGGTGAGAGACACAGCCGAAAACGGGGTGAGAGACTGCGCGAGAGCCAGTCCAGCGGCTGAGCTGTTCTCCACCAACGGGGTACCCAGGGCCGGTAACACCGAACGTGCGGGTGAGAGAGCGACAGAGCTGGGTATGGAGAGAGAGACTGCGCGAGAGCCAGCCCAGCGGCTGAACTGTCCTCCGTTAACGGGGTGTACCCAGCGCCGGTAGAACCGTGCGGGCGGGAGGAAAAGACATAGCCGAGTAAGGGGAGCTGTGCGGTAGCCAGCCAGCGGCTGAACCTGTCCGCTGTGGGGGGAAGCGTACCCCTTCCACCGGGAAGAAACGCGGGAAGCCGCCATTAGGCGGAGAAGACGCCAGAAGCGGGAAACCGCCATTGAAGTGGGCGGGGCGAGAAAGGAAGAGCGGGAAACCGCCATTTTCGCAGGAAAACCGCCATCTTGATTGACATACCGCCATTGAAGTGGGCGGGGAGAGAAAGGAAGAGCGGGAAACCGCCATATTCGCGGGAAAACCGCCATCTTAGAAATAAACAAATAAATAAGAATACTTAAAGAAATACTGGTGCTGCTCCCAAGGGAAGAAAGATGCCTAAGCGAGGGAATATTAATGATTTTAATTCTGAGATAGAAGACTGGGCCACGTACGTGGAACGCATCGAGATCTATTGTGAAGCCAACAAAATAGAGGAAGACGACAAGGCGATAACATTGTTAAACTCGATGGGCGCAAAGACATACGGGCTCTTGAAGGATTTACTAGCACCAGCTAAACCGGCGGATCAGTCTTTCGAAGAGATTGTGGTTGTTATGAAGGACCACTTGAACCCCACACCGTTGATGTTGGCTGAACGATTCAAATTCTATGCAAGAACGCAACGGAAAGACGAAAACAACGCAGAATACTTGGTCGAACTGCGTAGGCTAGCGAAATACTGCCAGTTCGGAGGGAATCTGACAGAGGCACTGCGAAACAAGTTCGTAGGCGGATTGTCCAAGGAAGGGACGCAAAAGCGCCTACTAGAAGAGAACGACCTTACACTTGACAGGGCTGTCCTTATAGCCGCATCACACGAAGCCGCAGCGAAAGGAACGGCGGAAATGCAACTAAAGGCGGCGGCGCTCGGGGAGGACCAAATTACCTCGAGTACAACAAAATGCTATCGTTGTGGGAAGACAACACACGACCAGAATCAATGCTGGTTTAAGAACCAAGAATGTAGGAAATGTGGCAAACTGGGTCACATCGCTAAGGTATGCCGGTCAGGGAAGAAGACCAACAACCAAAGGAAGCCATCACAAGAAAAGTACAACAAGGTATACAAGGGGGCTGAGAAGAGTTCAGACGAACAGAATCCAGACTCAGATCCAAACGGCCAGGAGCTGGGTAGTCTGAGTATCCACCATGTGAGTAAGGAAGCTGACCTACAAACTATCTGGGTCATGCTAAAAATAGCTGGAGTCCAAGTGAAAATGGAGTTGGACACTGGATCAGCTGTATCAGTCATAAATCGAGGGGATTACCACCGGCTATTCTCACACATACCCTTAAGAGATACCAAGTTCGTATTGCAGACATACACGGGGCATAAAGTATACCCCATGGGAAAAATAAGAGTCAAGGTGAGAGATAGGGGTAAAGAACACCCAAGAATGAACTTGTATGTACTACATGAGGGAGGACCACCACTTCTAGGACGGGAGTGGATCAAGAAAATAGACATGGAATGGCACTACCTACAAGCAATGACGAGTGAGGACTCGGTGCAGACAAGCAGCTCAGACTCTGAGCCGGAAGACGATAAGTCCAGCCCACGTATGAAAAACAAGGTTAACATGAACTCACTGACTAAGGTTAGAAAAACGATGGCGTGCTTAAAGACAGAGAATTCTGAGCCTGTTCAAGTCACAGACATATGCATTACGGAGGAACACCGAGCTCGAACTCAACGTTATTTCAAAGTACGACAACAATTCGAACAATTAAGTTACCGTCTCGTACAAGAGATGAAAACAATGAAAAAGTTCTATGACACCGAATGGGAGAGTCTGGAAAGACAACAGAACCTGCTGGCTCAAGCAGAGAGCGACCATAGAGCCATCGTGACCAATTACCGATCACACCTCCCTTATGATGTTACGGAGTTAGAATATTTGCATGATCTAGAGATACAGCATAAAGGCAAACCACGCTACACTGAGGATTTTGTTCTGCAATTGGAGACGGAGCTAGTGCAGGCAAGGTTAAGAGAAGCTGAATCGCAGTGTGCACTTAAAGAGATGCAGAAAAAAATCTTGGACACGGAAAAGAGAAACGCTTATTTACCTGATGTGAATAATGTGGCCATGTTGCAAGAGGAGCTTATCACTCAGTTAAATGAAAATAAAGGGAAAATGACTGAGATAGACTGCAAGAATAAAGAAGATTTGATGGCAGTGAGACTTCAAGAGGCAGATAGCATAGCAGCCTTGGCTGAACTCCAACAGGAAATTGCGAAAGAAGCAAATGAAGAGGAATCTTCAGGAAGCTGGGATTTTATTCCAGTTCTTCTCTACGACTCCTTACAAGCAGAGTGTGAGAAGTGGAAAGAACAGTATGAACAGGCCCAGGCTACAATTCTGGAGGGGATTAACTCGGCAACCTCCGAAAAGCTAGTTTCAGTAGAAGCATATGAACAACTAAAGGTTGAACATGAGCAAGAAGTCCAAAGGCTGCAGGAAATTCTTGATGAGCTCAAGGCCAAGACAGACTCATCGGTAGAAGTTCCATCCATAGATGAGAATTTAGCGGTGAAAGACATGGCAGAACATGAAAGACAAGATGTCCAAGAACTCATAAAAATATTGGAGGAATCCCAAGACAAATATGAGGCGGCAATGACCGAGGTTCAACGACTTGAAGAGCAGAGTCAACTGGGAATCCTTTCAGTGGAAGGGAAGGAAACTGTAAGAAACACAGAGACTGTAAGAATGGGCTCTGAACATGAGCTTGGGAGCATCAAGGCGCAACTTCTTCGAGCGCTTGAAACCAAAGTACAAGAGGAAAGGAAGGTGAAAGCATTGGAGGGAAAGGTGGATGAAATGGTGAAGACTCTGATCCACAGAGTCCCCGCGGAAGAGTTAACGGTCAGCCAACTCCTTCACATGCTGAGAGACAAGACTCCACAATGGGAACACGAGCTTCAATCTGCAAAGGGAAGGAATTCGGAGCTCCCAAAAGTTACAGAAATAACTGAGGTGGCAACACAGATTTTGTGTTACAGTTTACTCTATGAAGAGTTCGTTGAATCACGTCAATGTGAACAGAAGAATGTTGAAACAGTTGCTTCAGTAGAAGGATTAAATAGCCTGATACCGCAATCCCCGGTGGAAGGGAAGGTATTGAACTCACAAATGAGGTCAGTAGTGAAGGAATGGCAGACAATCCAGGAAGAGCGGGATGAACATGAATGCATGAAGAAGTCTTTTCAAGAAAGATGTCTAGGGAAGGAACCACCGTCAGCTAACGTCCAGACGGGTGAGGAGGAAGAAGAAGGCTCTCTCGCTGGCCTAACTCAGGACGAACCCGAATATTACCATGACCTGTTGAGTGACACTGAATATTACGAGGATGTGGTCTGCCCAGCTTGTGATGAAAACTCCCAAAGTGCTGAAATCCGGAGGAAGCACTTAAGGTCTAAGGAACATAGAGAGTTGGTGGCGCTACAGCTGGCAGCCGAGAAAAGAGCTCCGAGAGTTTCAAAAAGGCAGAAAAGAAAAAGAAGAAGCAGAAGATAATAACTGTCTAAAATATTAGCACTTCTACCATCTCAGGCGGAACACTACGAAAGGAGCTAAATTAGTTGAAAAACTGGAAAATGTCAAGACAGCCAGTTGGTTGTAAAAGTCCGCACTGCTGGTTCAACAGGACGAAAGTTCAAGCTGTTACGTCAAGAAAAAGGCTATGGAGGAGTCACGCTAGCCAGGCGAACCGGCTACACCAAAGAAATGTTGTTCGGAACGAGTCAAGATCAGAGACTGAACCTATGAACTGTTTCCGCAGAGACTGAACCTGTGAACTGTTCCCACCGAGATTATATCTGTAATTTGTTTATAGGAAGTTGAAGATATGTATGTTTAACGGAGACTCTGTAAGTAATAAGCTAAAAAGGGTGGATTGTAGTGTATGTACCCGTCTACCTTTAAGGGAACTATTGAATGTAACCGTTCACCTTTAAGAGAACTACTTTAGGTGCGGCACTATTTGTTTGGCTTCTGTATACTGTAATACCGATAGTGACCACACCAGTATATAAGTGTTGTGGCAGGATAGCTGGGGCAGATTCGCCCGGACCTTCGAATAGTAAAGACCTGTTTGTTTGTTACTTCTGAAGTCTGTGTATTTATTAACTGCACAACCCACAGACTTTACACTCAGGTCTTTCCATACTACACCATTCTAGTCTGAGAGCTCAGGTCTTTCCATACAACACCATTCCAGTCTGAGAGCTCAGGTCTTTCCATACTACACCATTCCAGTCTGAGAGCTCAGGTCTTTCCACACTACACCATTCCAGTATGAGAGCTCAGGTCTTTCCATACTACACCATTCCAGTATGAGAGCTCAGGTCTTTCCATACTTCACCATTCCAGTCTGAGAGCTCAGGTCTTTCCATACTACACCATTCTAGTCTGAGAGCTCAGGTCTTTCCATACTACACCATTCCAGTCTGAGAGCTCAGGTCTTTCCATACTACACCATTCTAGTCTGAGAGCTCAGGTCTTTCCATACTACACCATTCCAGTCTGAGAGCTCAGGTCTTTCCACACTACACCATTCCAGTATGAGAGCTCAGGTCTTTCCACACTACACCATTCCAGTCTGAGAGCTCAGGTCTTTCCATACTACACCATTCCAGTCTGAGAGCTCAGGTCTTTCCATACTACACCATTCCAGTCTGAGAGCTCAGGTCTTTCCATACTACACCATTCCAGTCTGAGAGCTCAGGTCTTTCCACACTACACCATTCCAGTCTGAGAGCTCAGGTCTTTCCATACTACACCATTCCAGTCTGAGAGCTCAGGTCTTTCCATACTACACCATTCCAGTCTGAGAGCTCAGGTCTTTCCATACTACACCATTCCAGTCTGAGAGCTCAGGTCTTTCCACACTACACCATTCCAGTATGAGAGCTCAGGTCTTTCCATACTACACCATTCTAGTCTGAGAGCTCAGGTCTTTCCATACTTCACCATTCCAGTCTGAGAGCTCAGGTCTTTCCATACTACACCATTCTAGTCTGAGAGCTCAGGTCTTTCCATACTACACCATTCTAGTCTGAGAGCTCAGGTCTTTCCACACTACACCATTCCAGTCTGAGAGCTCAGGTCTTTCCACACTACACCATTCCAGTCTGAGAGCTCAGGTCTTTCCATACTACACCAGTCCTGTCTGAGAGCTCAGGTCTTTCCACACTACACCATTCCAGTCTGAGAGCTCAGGTCTTTCCATACTACACCATTCCAGTCTGAGAGTGCAGGTCTTTCCACACTACACCATTCTAGTCTGAGAGCTCAGGTCTTTCCACACTACACCATTCCAGTCTGAGAGCTCAGGTCTTTCCATACTACACCATTCCAGTATGGGACCTCAGGTCTTTCCATACTACACCATTCCAGTATGAGAGCTCAGGTCTTTCCATACTACACCATTCCAGTATGGGACCTCAGGTCTTTCCATACTACACCATTCCAGTATGACAGCTCAGGTCTTTCCATACTACACCATTCCAGTATGAGAGCTCAGGTCTTTCCATACTACACCATTCCAGTCTGAGAGCTCAGGTCTTTCCATACTACACCATTCCAGTATGACAGCTCCGGTCTTTCCACACTACACCATTCCAGTATGAGAGCTCCGGTCTTTCCATACTACACCATTCCAGTCTGAGAGCTCCGGTCTTTCCATACTACACCATTCCAGTCTGAGAGCTCAGGTCTTTCCACACTACACCATTCCAGTATGAGAGCTCCGGTCTTTCCATACTACACCATTCCAGTCTGAGAGCTCCGGTCTTTCCATACTACACCATTCCAGTCTGAGAGCTCCGGTCTTTCCATACTACACCATTCCAGTCTGAGAGCTCAGGTCTTTCCATACTACACCATTCCAGTCTGAGAGCTCAGGTCTTTCCATACTACACCATTCCAGTGTGAGAGCTCAGGTCTTTCCACACTTCACCATTCCAGTCTGAGAGCTCAGGTCTTTCCACACTACACCATTCCAGTATGAGAGCTCCGGTCTTTCCATACTACACCATTCCAGTCTGAGAGCTCAGGTCTTTCCATACTACACCATTCCAGTCTGAGAGCTCAGGTCTTTCCATACTACACCAGTCCTGTCTGAGAGCTCAGGTCTTTCCATACTACACCAGTCCTGTCTGAGAGCTCAGGTCTTTCCATACTACACCATTCCAGTATGGGACCTCAGGCCTTTCCATACTACACCATTCCAGTGTGAGAGCTCAGGTCTTTCCACACTTCACCATTCCAGTCTGAGAGCTCAGGTCTTTCCATACTACACCATTCTAGTCTGAGAGCTCAGGTCTTTCCACACTTCACCATTCCAGTATGGGAGCTCAGGTCTTTCCATACTACACCATTCCAATATGAGAGCGAGCTGCTGAACAGTGGTTCACTCACATCTCTTACACCAAATTTGATACCACCAATAAATCACAGTCCATCAAAGATACATACAAATGCCAACAGAATAACAGAATAAACCCAACAAACATGCACTTCCATAAACACAAGTGACTTAATTGCCGACATAAACTCTTCCCATTCCCCTAGACACAAGTGACCAAGCTGACATAATCCAGACCATTACAGATATGGCTGATTGAGTCGTACACATTCTATTATTTTACTTTCCTATATCCTTGCTTTAAAATCCCCTTGCACAATTTACAACCCCTGCTCAGCAGAAAGCCGGTTTAACTTTTAACTCATCATGTGCCCAGAAAGAACATTTGCGGTACTCAAGGTACGACGGACTTTTGCACCCAGTGTCCTGCACAGTGAGCCTTAGCTCTTCATCCAGGTTACGCAATGAAACAAGAATGGCCTAAAAAAAATGTGTATATGGTTGTAGGATGGCACAGCACCATATTGACATATCCACAACACAATATGCCACATTTGAAGCTTAAGATCTAGCCTGCGATGTCAGATGAGGCAGCATCAGTAGGCTTGCAAGACAAAAAAGAAATGGGGACTTCATGATGTGGAATGGAATGGCTAACTGGTTGTTCTCTGTCTCTGTGTCAGCCATGGATCGATGGTAGCGCTCTCGCCCCTGTCAGAAGGTCGTGGGGCTCAAACAATGTTTGCTCTAATTTATTTTACCGCGCAGTCCCTTTAAATTTGCTGCGCGGTATCTTTTCCAGCGGCAGCAGCTGGCGAGCAGCCTGCGCGGGACCTCCCGATTGGGCCACGCACCTTAGGGGGAGCATTGGTCTCCAGCCCCTCTCCAGCGACTTGAGGGAAAAATCTAGGCTGACACTTCAGTGCGGTGCTGAGGGAGTGCTGCACTGTCGGAGGTGCCAGTTTACGGATGAGACGTTAAACCGAGGCCCCGTCTGCTCTCTCAGGTGGATGCAAAGACCCTGCGGGCACTATTTCGAAGAAGAGCAGAGGAGTTCTCCCCAGTGTCCTGGCCAATATTTATCCCTCAATCAAGATCGCTAAAAAAAATTATCTGGTCATATTCCCACTAGTTGATGGTACAAGGACTAGGGGATGCAAATTTAAGGTTTTGGGCAAGAGATACAGGGGGGACGTGAGGAAAAACTTTTTTACGCAGTGAGTGGTGAGGACCTGGAACTCGCTGCCGACGGAAGTGGTGAAGCGGAGACACTCAATGTTTTCAAGGGGAGACTGGATAGGCACTTGAGGGAAATAAACTTGCAGGGCTACGGGGATAGAGCGGGGGAATGGGACTGACTGGATTGCTCTACAGAGAGCTGGCACAGACTCGATGGGCCGAATGGCCTCCTTCTTTGCCGTTATGATTCTATGGGGGAAAAATTCGGTATCACCCAATTTAGGGTGCCGTTATCGGCCGTGCACAAAGTTTAGCGCCTGGCGCTAATTATCGCCTCCAACAGCAAACTTGGCTTTTATCGCCCCTGGAGGTGATTGGAGCGCTAAATCAGGCGCTTCACACCTGTCTTAAGGCGCAAAGGCCGAGGAGCGAGGCGCTACCTCAGAGCGCTGGCGAAGCAAGGAAGGGCAAATCAAAATGAACCTGCAAAGTGCTGCTCAGTACTCAAAACTCCTTCACACAGCGTTGAATCTCTCCAGAAGTCTCTCTCTCTCTCTCTCAGAATGCGTGGTGCAAAAATGTCACCGACAAAACAAGGCAGGAAGCGGTCGCCTTTAAATAGTGCTCCCCTAATCCCTTTCTGACAGCATAATGCTCCCCTCAACCTGTCGTTGCTAGCGGCAGGCGGTAAGGCAGGGGGCGCCACTCAATATCCGGTCCGGGGCGCTAACGGCGTTGCGCACTCGACTGATGTCACAATCTGCTGGCGCAAGAGATCGTGGCGGTAGTGTTTAGCACCGCTGCAAAATGTCTAGTTAATTTCGCGAGTGGCGCAAACATCGCCGCGCCCGGCCTCTAGTTGCTTTGCGCCCCAATTGGCGCCCTCTTAAGGCGCTAATGGGAGGCGCAAACAACTGAATTTTTCTCCCTATGACTCTATGTCATATTGCTGTTTGTGGGAGCTTGCTGTGTGCAAAGTGGTTGCCGCGTTTCCTACATTACAACAGTGACTACACTTCAAAAAAAAAAAGTATTTCATCAGCTGTAAAACACTTTGGGACGTCCTGAGGTCATTAAAGGTGCTGTAGAAATACAGGCCTTCCTTTCTCTCTTCTTCGCTGGTGTCTCTGTTGCCATTATGAAACCAAATGCTGGGAGGCTCATGAGAAAACCTGTAGTCATTGCAGTGGAGTTGAGTATGGACTTTCCCAAATTCACTTCATTTGGGCCCACAGTCAAGGAGATTCCTTCATCCTTCTCTATGGACTGCATTTGAACCTCATGCCCAATAAGAAGAGGACAGGGGCCTAATACACAGTGCTGACAGATTGCCCTACAAAGGAAGAAGGGTTTTTCTGGTTCGCAACCTTGGTGTCATATTTGATCACGAACTGAGCTTCCTACCTATTATCAGTTCTATCACTAAGACCGCCCTTCTCCACCCTTGCCTCAACTTAGCTGCTGCCTGAACCCTCATCCAGGCCTTTATCACCTCTAGACTTGACTATTCCCATGCACTCCTGGCCGGCCTCCCTACTTCTACCCTCCATAAACTTGAGGTCATCCAAAACTCTGTCGCCTGTGCCCTAACTCGCACCAAGTCCTGCACACCCATCTCTCCTGTGCATGCTGGCCTACATTAGCTCTCAGTTAAGCAATGCCTCGATTTTAAAATTCTCATCCTTGTTTTCAAATCCCTCCATGACCTCGCCCCTCCTTATCGCTGTAATCTCCTCCAGCCCTATAATCCCCCTAGACCTCTGCGCTCTGCCTGTTCTGGCCTTTTGAACATTCCCGATCATTTTAATCGCTCCACCATTGGCGGTCGTGCCTGCAGCTGCCTAGGTCCTAAGCTCTGGAATTCCCTTCCTAAATCTCTCCGTCTCTCCACTTCTCTCTCCTCCTTTAAGACGCATGGGCCTAGAAATTCAGCTTGGGCCCGCCAGCTGGCGTGCGCCCAAAAGTTAGCGCTGCGCGCGGAGCCAGTTGCGCCCGTGAGATATTCAGTTTTTGCGCCCCAAGTTGGAACCGGGCGCTGTTCCAGGGTGTGCCCGCCTCCGCTTGGGGCGCTGAAACTGAATTTCAGCGCTCTAGGTGCCGCTGCGCCACCCGATGCGGTGCGGCAGGCTGCGGTACTGCAGGCCTCCTCCTTCTCTTAAGGTGGAGGTGCCTGCAACGGGGAGCTCGCCGCTGGATTGTGCCGGCAAATGAGCCCGGCACCATGGAGAAGTGCCGGGCTCGCGGAAAGCAGCCGGCAATGCCGCGGGGGGGGGGTGGTGGAGGAGGCCGGGGAAGGAGGTGCGGGCAGGCGGCCGCCGAAAAAGCGGTCGGCCGCACCTCCACCTTTATGCGCCCCACTAAGGCTGCAGGAAGGCCCTGGTCTCCGGATGTTAGTAGCGGCCGCCACGGAGGAGGCGGCCGCAACTAAATATGGGGGTCGGGGCGGTAGCGGGGCGGAACCGGGGCACTGTGCACACCGATGACGTCATCGGTGCCGGCGCAGCGCTACCGGCTACCGCCGCCATTACCGCGGCGCTCAATATCGGCGCTACCACCCCTACTGGTGCAAAAGCCCTCTTTGGGCGAAAACTGGGCGCAAAGCCAACTGAATTTCCAGCCCACTGTCTCTTTGACCAAACTCCTGCCCTAACATCCCTTTAAGTGGCTCGGTGTCAATTCTTTTTTGATAACGCTCCTGTGAAGCACCTTGGGACGTTTTACTACATTAAAGGCACCGTATAAATACAAGTTGTTATTGCTGTTGATCTTAATGGGATGAAATCTGTAAGGCTCGTTTATGAAACAATTGAGTTTAATTGATTTTGTGCCAAAGCAGTTTCAAAAATTATAGTCCAGGAACATAGGAACAGGAGGAGGCCATTCAGCCCTCGAGCCTGCTCCGCCATTCAATGAGATCATGTCTGATTGCTTCCTCAACTCCATTTACTCGCTTGAGCTCCATTACCTAACAAAAATCTATTCATCTCAGTCTTGAAAGTTTCAATTGTTCCCCAGCATCCACAGCCTTTTAGGGGAGAGAATTCCAGGTTTCTACCACCCTTTGTGTGAAAAAGTGCTTCCTGATTTCCCTCCTAAATGGCCCTAGCTCTAATTTTAAAATTGTGGCCCCTCGTTCTTGATTCCGCATCAGAGGAAATAGTTTCTCTGTAACTACCCTATGGAATCCTTTTATCATCTTAAAGACCGCGATCAGATCACCCCTCAATCTTCTAAACTCCAGGGAATACAAGCCAAGTTTATGCACCTGTCCTGATAATGTAACCCTCTAAGCCCGGTATCATTCTGGTGAATCTCCGCTGCACCCCGTCCAAGTCCAATCTCTTTTCTTCTCCTTAGGCCGTCCCTCGGAACCGAGGATGACTTACTTCCACACTAAAAATGAGCTCGCAGGTGACTGATGAGTCCAATGCGGGACCTACAGTCTCTGTCACAGGTGGGGCAGATGGTGGTTGAAGGGGCAGGTGGGTGGAGTGCTTGGGTTGACGTGCGCTCCTTGCGCTGCCTGCGCTTGGCTTCTGCTTGCTCCCGACGAAGAGACTCGAGGTGTTCTCCTCCACTTTGTGCGGTCTTGGGCCAGGGATTCCCAGGTGTCGGTGGGGATGTTGCACTTTTTCAAGGAGGCTCTGAGGGTGTCCTTGAAGCGTTTCCTCTGCCCACCTGGGGCTCTCTTGCCGTGTCGGAGCTCCGAGTAGCGCGCTTGTTTTGGGAGTCTCGTATCAGGCGTGCAGACGATGTGACCCGTCCATCGGAGCTGATCGAGCGTGGTCAAAGCTTCGATGCTGGGGATGTTGACCTGAGCGAGAACACTGACGTTGGTGAGCCTAACCTGCCAATGGATTTGCAGGATCTTGCGGAGGCAGCGTTGGTGGTACCTCTCCAGTGCTTTGAGGTGCCTGCTGTACATGGTCCATGTCTCTGAAGCATACAGGAGGGCGGGTATCACTACTGCTCTGTAGACCATGAGCTTAGTGCTGGGTTTGAGGTCCTGGTCTTCAAACACTCTCCAAGTGCAATAAATCCACGCTGAGGTGCAGTACCTAGAACTGAACACAGTGCTCCAGATGGAGTCTACCCAAGGCTCTGTACAGCTGAAGCATTACTTTCTCCCCATTGTATTCCAGCCCCTTTGAGATAAAGGCCAACATTCTGTTAGCCTTTTTGATTGTTTTTTGTACCTGTCCATGAGCTTTAAATGATTTGTGTACATGGACTCCCAAATCTCGCTGCTCCGCTGCAGTTCCTCACGTCCCTCCATTTAGAAAATACTCCAATTTATCTCTCTTTGGTCCAAACTGGATGATCTCACACTTGCCCACATTGCACTCCATCTGCTTTAGTTTTGGACACTCGCTGTCCCTTTGCAACTTCCTGCTTCCATCTGCACGACCTACTGTCCCTCCTAACTTAGTCTCATCTGCAAATGTGGATACATAACTCTTTAATCCTTCACCCAAGTCATTAATAAATATGGTGCAAAGTTGAGATCCCAGAACAGATTCCTGGGGAACACCACTTGTCACAACCCGTCATTCAGAGTATCTACCCTTTATCCTCACTCTCTGTCTCCTACGTCCCAATCAATTTCCAACCCAAGTTAAAAGGCTACCTCCAATTTCATAGGCTTGCATTTTTACCAATAATCTTTTGTGTGGAATCTTATCGATTACCTTCTGGAAGTCCATATAGACAACATCCATAGACACTTTATTCGTGACCTCCTCAAAAAATTCAACTAGATTAGTCAGACATGACTTATCTTTAACAAAGGCATGTTGTCTCTCTCTGGTCAGCTCATATATGCTCAAGTGCTCAGGCACTCGGGGGGGAAAATTCGGTATCGCCCCGTTTGGGGCGCCATTATCGGCCATGCGCAAAGTTTAGCGCCTGGCGCTAATTATCGCTTCCGACGGCAAATTTGGCTTTTATCGCCCCTGGAGGTGATTGGAGCGCTAAATCAGGCGCTTCACACCTGTCTTAAGGCGCAAAGGCTGAGGAGCGAGGCGCTACCTCAGAGCGCTGGCGAAGCCAGGAAGGGCAAATCAAAATGAACCTGCAAAGTGCTGCTCAGTACTCAAAACTCCTTCACACAGCGTTGAATCTCTCCAGAAGTCTCTCTCTCTCTCTCTCAGACTGCGTGGTGCAAAAATGTCACCGACAAAAAAAGGCAGGAGGCGGTCACCTTTAAACAACGCTCCCCCAGTCCCTTTCTGACAGCATAACGCTCCCCTCAACCTGTCATTGCTAGCGGCAGGCAGTAAAGCAGGAGGCGCCACTCAATATCCGGTCTGGGGCGCTACCGGGGTGTTGCACACTCGACTGATGTCACGTCCTGCCGGCGCAGGAGATCGTGGCGGTAGTGTTTAGCGCCACCGCAAAATGTCTAGTTAATTTCACGAGTGGCGCAAACATCGTTGCGCCCGGGCGCTAGTTGCTTTGCGCCCCATTAGCGCCCACTTAAAGCACTAACGGGAGGCGCAAACAACTGAATTTTCCCCCCTCTCTCTCTAATGACAGATTCAAGTAACTTCCCCACAACTGACATTAAATTGACAGGCCAGTAGTTACCTGGTTTCTGTCTCCCCCCCCTTCTTAAGTAATGGAGTGACATTAGCTATTTTCCCGTCTAATGGCACAATTCCCGAATCAAGCAAGTTTTGAAAGATGATAGCTGAAACTTCTGCAATTTCCTCACCTACTTCTTTTGATATCATGGGGTGGAAACCATCAGGTCTGGAGACTTACCGATCCTAAGTCCCATTATTTTCTCCATTGCCATTTTTGAAACTAATATTGAATATGTATGTTTGGGGTTATTTTATTAACTATTGAGCAATCAAGAAAACATCACAATGCCCAGATAGTAGTGCTAGCCTGTGATTAAAACTTGTTGATTGATTTCCTAATGTAAGACGTTTAAATTCACACTTGTCCTTTAACCCATCCAATGGTTTCCAAAGTTCAGACCCATGGAACAGACAACACAAAACACAAAGATTGGAGAATAACTTTCTTTTTACTTAAAATCAGCAAGAGGTTACAAGTAAGCTCACACAAAACTGTTGCATATAATACTCCCGATTATATCTAAGCACACACAGGTTTATTCCCTTACTTTAAGATCAAGCGATAATAAGACAACACTATATACGTACTAACACCAGCGAGTGGTCAGTTTAGCGATGGCTAGACATACGACTTTAACTGGCAGCTGGCCAGGTCACGTCCCCCGACTGCAGCAGCCCCGAGTGTCTTAAAACAGCATCTCTTATACCCTGGGCAGGCTCCACAATGTGTATGAGTCCCAAACTGTGTGACAAATGGTTAGCGACAAATGTTTTTCTCTTATCAGTGGGCCCCAAAGCCGTTCACACCACTTGCCTGAAGATGTTCCTGTCTATGTAACGCCCATCCTTTTGTTCCTGCTCAGGGTCTGTCGCTTCCATATCTGATTAACAGCTTTCGTACAAAGTTCCCACAATCTCTCAGCCTCCCGAAGCATGCTGGTATATTAAATTTGGTCAACTTTTGAAGTTTGGTCAAGTTATAGCAAATTCTTACAGCAAATGTGTGTCAGCTGTGGCTCAGTGGGTAGCACACAAATTAAACTTCAGGTTTTGATGTTAATATGTGGTGGAGGAATGGCTGTGCAGAGCGGCGGAATGGATTTGTATGATACAATGGAATGATCACGATGTTGTAAATGTTCTTAATGTTCAATTAATAATAATAATTTTAAAAAAGTGGGTAGCACACTTGCCTCTGAGTCAGAAGGCTGTAGGTTCAGGAACCACTCCAGTGACTTGAGCACATAAATCTAGGCTGACACTCCAGTGCAGTGCTGAGGGAGTGCCGCACTATCGGAGGAGCCGTCTTTCGGATGAGGCCCCGTCTGCTCTTTCAGGTGGATGTAAAAGATCCCATGGCACTATTTCGGAGAAGAGCAGGGGTGTCCTGGCCAATATTTATCCCTCAATCAACATCACTAAAACAGATTATCTGGTCATTATCACATTGCTGTTTGTGGGAGCTTACTGTGCGCAAATTGGCTGCCGCATTTCCCACATTACAACAGTGACTCCACTTCAAAAAGTACTTCATTGGCTGTAAAGCACTTTGAGACGTCCGGTGGTCGTGAAAGGCGCTATAGAAATGCAAGTCTTTCTTTCAAATGGCTCATTCTTACACTAATGTCTTAACTCTGGTAACAAGATTCATTAATTTCACCTCAAGAAGATAGCAGATTTTTTAAAAGAACCATACAAACATGGATTAAAAACATGGATACCAATCAGGAAGTTTGAAATTTCAACTCATGTGCTGCCTGTCATTTCAATTCAATCACTGCAATTTGCTCAAGCATCTGAACTCTCAAGTGGGCCACAGTTTTGGACCTATGCTCTGAAAGACTTGGCATTGCACAGAAAGACTTGGCATTGCATAGACACTTGGAATTGGAAAAGAAAGAAACAGACCTGGGTCAACTCATCCCCTGAGTGGTGCTCCTTGATGTCTGCTCACAGAACTACACCGGCAGTGATGATGAGACCTGTCTACACCATGAACCATCATACTTTTCCAGTTATGTGCATTTTGTGTTAGTCAGCAGCACGTTTCTGGAAAAAAATCAGTTAATATGAAGTAAAATATCTACATTTTTTCAAACACTAAAGATGTCACTGATCCCTCATTGCTAGAAATGAAAATTACAGGTATACAAATAGATTAAATGCAGGTCCCAAGTGCCTAATCAAACTCACCCAAGGGAGACCCTTTGTGATACATCCTTTTGTTTTCATTCCTGTCATGTGGGCGTCGCTGGCAAAGCCGGCATTAGTTGCCCATCCCAAGTTACCCTCGAGAAGGTGGTGGTGCGCCTTCTTCTTGAACCGCTGCAGTCCGTGTGGTGAAGGTGCTCCCACAGTGCTGTTAGGTAGGGAGTGCCAGGATTTTGACCCAGCCACGATGAAGGGACGGTGATATATAACTTGAAGGGGAACTTGGAGGTGGCGGTGTTCCCATGTGCCTGCAGCCCCTGTGCTTCTAGGTGGTAGAGGTCGCGGGTTTGGGAGGTGCTGTCGAAGAAGCCTTGGCGAGTTGCTGCAGTGCATCTTGTAGACGGTACACACTGCAGCCACGGTGCGCTGGTGGTGGAGGGAGTGAATATTTCAGCTGGTGGATCGGGTGCCAATCAAGCGGGCTGCTTTGTCGTGGATGGTGCCATGCGTCTACTGCCCTTGTCCTTCTAGGTGGTAGAGGCCATGGGTTTGGAAAATGCTGCCAAAGATGGTAACCTCAACTGGTCACTTTCAATAATGATAGAAGCAGCTTTACAAACATCAAATATGTTATATGATCAAAAGTGATAGCAGGGAGTTCCAATGCTTATGGAGTCTTGGAGCAATCCATTGGGAATAAAGCCCACAAGTTGCTGTTGGTATAATGCATTACATCAGTGGCAATTCAGCAATGGGGCAAAGGCAATGTCAGAAGGCCAGTACAGAAATTAACAGCTCAGATTGGACAGTTAAAGGGGCCACCCCCCACCCGCCACCCCCCACATTGCTGCAGTAACATACAACTTTTCCAATCCATTCATCTCACTCAGATTGAACAGAGGTAAAGGGAGATAATTCATAGAGAAAGTTAGTGCTTTAGTTCAAGTTAAGTAAATTGAACATTTTCCCACTTTCCAAGAATCTGGTATTCAAGGGGCTTGGCATAGGGCTGCCTGAGATGTCATGTGAGGTACTATCAAGTCCCATTGCTCCACTGTGCCATCTGTACCAGGCATAGCTGCTTGGTAATGGCAACAGGGAAGTGCCTAAGCAGACTGAGGATTAGCAGGGACGAGAATGAAAAAAAGCCAATTTGCACACGGTAAGACCCCGCAGACAGCAATGTGATACTGACCAGATTATAGTCATAGTCAGAGCGTTATACAGCACAGAAAGAGGCCCTTTGGCCCATCGTGTCCGCGCCGGCCATCAAGCCCTGTCTATTGTAATCCCATTTTCCAGCACTTGGTCCGTAGCCTTGTATGCTATGGCATTTCAAGTGCTCATCTAAATGCTTCTTGAATGTTGTGAGGGTTCCTGACTCTACCACCCTTTCAGGCAGTGAGTTCCAGATTCCAACCACCCTCTGGGTGAAAAAGTTTTTCCTCAAATCCCTCTAAACCTCCTGCCCCTTACCTTGAAACTATGCCCCCTGGTTATTGACCCCTCTACTAAGGGGAAAAGTTCCTTTCTATCTACCCTATCTATGCCCCTCATAATTTTGTACACCTCAATCAGGTCCCCCCTCAGCCTTCTCTGCTCTAAGGAAAACAACCCCAGCCTGTCCAGTCTCTCTTCATAGCTGAAGCGCTCCAGCCCAGGTAACATCCTGGTGAATCTCCTCTGCACCCTCTCCAATGCAATCACATCCTTCCTATAGTGTGGCAGCCAGAACAGCATCTTAACGTCTTTGTAAGTAAACGAACATGCATCCTGCAGATAGATTGTGTTGTAAAGTTGGTTCATGGGCTCACCGTTCCCAATGGTACTGGCACATCAGATCCAATTCCAAGAGAGCTCTGCTGCAGTGCGGACAGGTATGCGAAGCTCGGCTTACATTGCAATCTGAGGGCTTAGCATGTAGCCCCGGTCTTGGTTTAATATGAGGCAGGGCAGCCTTTGCAGCATCCATACTTTGCCCATCTTCCTGGTTTAGTGCAAATCTGGCTAGCCTTACGTCGGCAGCTTCTGGAGAACATTAACCATGTATCTCATCCGCACCCACGTTCTTTGACATTAAAGAGGAGATTAACACAATAGTAAGGAAGGATATTAGCTCTGATGATGTGGAATCTGTATGGGCAGAGCTGAGGAATACCAAGGGGCAGAAAACGTTAGTGGGAGTTGTATACAGACCCCCAAACAGTAATGCAGAGGTTGGGGATGGCATTAAACGGGAAATTAGAGACGTGTGCAATAAGGGCACAGCAGTTATCATGGGTCACTTTAACCTACATATAGATTGGGCTAACCAAATTAGTAACAATACTGTGGAGGAGGAATTCTTAGAGTGCATACGGGATGGTTTCCTGGACCAATATGTCGAGGAACCAACTAGAGATCAGGCCATCTTAGACTGGGTATTATGTAATGAGAAAGGATTAATTAGCAGTCTTGTTGTGCGAGGCCCCTTGGGGAGGAGCGATCATAATATGATAGAATTCTTCATTAAAATGGAGAGTGAAGTAGTTGACTCAGAGACTAGGGTCCTGAATTTAAATAAAGGAAACTACAATGATATGAGGCACGAGCTGGCTAGGATGGATTGGGGAACATTACTTAAAGGGTTGACGGTGGATAGGCAATGGCAAACATTTAAAGATTGCATGGATGAACTACAGAATTTGTTCATCCCTGTTTGGCATAAAAATAAAACAAAAATGGTGACTCAACCGTGGCTAACAAGGGAAATTAGGGATAGCATAAGATCCAAGGAGAGGACATATAATTTGGCCAGAAAAAGCAGCAAACCTGAGGATTGGGAGCAGTTTAGGATTCAGCAGAGGACAAAGGGATTAATTAAGAGGGGGAAAATAGATTATGAGAGTAAGCTTGCAGGGAACATAAAAACTGACTGTGAAAGCTTCTATAGATATGTGAAGAGAAAAAGATTGGTGAAGTCAAGTGTAGGTCCCTTGCAGTCAGAATCAGAGGAATTTATAATGGGGAACAAAGAAATGGCAGACCAATTAAATACATACTTTGGTTCTGTCTTCACAAAGGAGGACACAAATAACCTCCCAGAGATGTCGGGGAACATAGGGTCTAATGAGAGGGAGGAATTGAATGAAATCAGTATTTGTAGGGAAATGGTGTTAGGGAAATTGATGGGATTGAAGGCCGATAAATCCCCAGGGCCTGATAATCTACGTCCTAGGGTACTTAAGGAAGTGGCCCTAGAAATAGTAGATACATTGCTGGTCATCTTCCAAAATTCTATAGACTCTGGAACAGTTCCCATGGATTAGAGGATAGTTAATGTAACCACACTATTTAAAAAAGGTGGCAGAGAGAAAACGGGGAATTATAGACCAGTAAGTCTGACATCGATAGTGGGGAAAATGCTAGAGTCCATTATAACAGATGTAATAGCAGAGCATTTGGAAAACAGTGACAGGATTGGACAAAGTCAACATGGATTTACAAAAGGTAAATCATGCTTGACTAATCTACTGGAATTTTTTGAGGATGTAACTGGTAGAATAGATAAGGGAGAACCAGTGGATGTGGTATATTTGTATTTTTAGAAGGCTTTTGATAAGGTCCCGCATAAGAGATTAGCGTGCAAAGTTAAAGCACACGGGATTGGGGGTAAGGTACTGTCTTGGATAGAGAACTGGTTGGCAGACAGGTCACAGTCTCAGGATATGGGGTAGGACATTTAGGACTGAGATGAGGAGAAATTTCTTCACTCAGAGGGTGGTGAACCTGTGGAATTCTTTACCACAGAAGGCTGTGGAGGCCAAGTCACTGAATATAATTAAGAAGGAGATGGATAGATTTCTAGACACAAAAGGCATCAAGGGGTATGGGGAGAGAGTGGGAATATGGCATTCAGATAGAGGATCAGCCATGATCATATTGAATGGCGGAGCAGGCTTGAAGGGCCGAATGGCCTGTTCCTGCTCTTATTTATCTATGTTTCTGTGGTGGTCAAGAGGCCAGAATTGGAGGAGCGCAGATATCTCAGGGGGTTGTGGGGCTGGAGGAGATTACAGAGATAGGGGGGGGCGAGGCCATGGAGGGATTTGAAAACAAAGACGAGAATTTTAAAAATCAAGGATGCAAAAACAGAG
Organism: Somniosus microcephalus; assembly: GCF_052327205.1. Lineage (NCBI taxonomy): Eukaryota > Metazoa > Chordata > Chondrichthyes > Squaliformes > Somniosidae > Somniosus > Somniosus microcephalus. Next base: position 20,133,345 of record NC_141020.1, on the reverse strand, counting down.
CTGCAATTGCTTGCTCTTTCCTACTCTCTCCACCGCCAGCGAGCCGTCACTGGCAGGTTCTACCCAAGCCAAGAGTGCGCTCAAAAGTTCAATAAGTAACCAGGCCTATATCAGGAAATCCTGCCAGGTAGGCCTGGACCGTATTGGTGATGGTTAAGCTTGTACGCTCGCTCTCTTCGGAAAGTAAAGCCCCGAAAAATAAGTTTAAGTGTCTGCTTGGCCTCTTTTACACTGGACAGCATGATCTACAGGAAACTTTCGATTTACCGGCACCTAAATAACCGGAAATCTCGGTTAACCGGCAAAATTCAGGAGTAGGTTTTACTTCATATTGTATTTGCCTTCTTCCATCTGTGCTGTGCAAGGGTGTGGCTGCAGCTGTTGCTAAGCTACAGAGACGCTTGAAACTTGTGGCCATTGTTCTACAGGGTTTGTTGCTTTATACGGAGCGCTCAGCTCCGTATCTTTTACTATAGCGTTTGGTCCCGTCCGTGCCGGATAAAAAAAAGTTTCCTGTATTTATTTAAGAAAATTTAATTTAAATATACAGGAACATAGAAAGAGGAGGAGGCCATTCAGCCCCTCGAGCCTGTTCCATCATACAATTAGATCAGGGCTGATCTGTACCTCGACTCCATTAACCCGCCTTTGCTCCATATCCCTCGATACCCTGACCCAACAAAAATCTATCGACCTCAGTCTCGAACACTTCAATTGACTGCTCTCTTTCGTTAGCTTTGATATTCCTTGCAAGTGTTTTTCATATTCCCTTTTTGCATCTCTTATTACATTCTTTGCATCCTTTTGTTGCTTTCTATAGTTCTCCCAGTCTGCTGGATTTCCACTTTTCCTTGCATTTGTCGTAAACCTTTTCTTTTAACTTGATACTGTCTCATGGCTGCTTAACTGCACAAGTGGCACCTTTGTCTTTTAGGGGTATGTCCTGGTTCTGTACCGTGCCAAATACTTCTTTAAATACTTCCCGCTGTTTGGCTGTAGGTTTACCCATTTACAGTTCGGCCCAATTCATTTCTCATCCCTTTGAAGTTTGCCTTACTTCAATTTAAAACCTTGCTTTGTGACTCTCACCTCTCTCTCTCAAACCTAATATCAAATGTAATCAAAGGGATCGCTATTTGCAAGATGTTCCCCTACCGTCAGATCGCTAACTGATTCTGGTTCGTCAGTCATCACTCAATCTGGCCTGGCCTCTTTCCCTTGTCAGTTCTAAACCAGATTGGGCCTGCATTTGGGGTCGGAGGCTTCCCGCGAGGAAAGGCCTCCGATCCGCAAATACAATCCGTGCCTAACTGGGGCCTCGGGATCCGCGGCGACTCGCGCTCCTGGGCCTCTCGGGAACGTGCGGGTAAAGGCCCACGTGATCCCAGGGGCGCAGGTGGTTCGCGAGCGCCCCTGGGATCACGTGGGCCGGCTCAATAAAAGAAGGGGATCCCCCATTCATACTTATCGGGATCCCGTATGTACAGAATCCCCATAGGCGGACTCACATAAAAAAACACGTTTACATACCAAATTTAAAAAAAATTACATATTAAAATTGAATTGAAATACCATTTAATTAAACATTTAAAACAAAAAATTTAATTTTTTGAAAAATAAAGGTAAGGCACATGGGATTGGAGGCAAGGTACTGACTTTGATAGAGAACTGGTTGGCAGACAGGAAGCAAAGAGTTGGAATAAACGGGTCTTTTTCTGACTGGCAGGCAGTGACTAATGGGGTACCACAGGGATCGGTCCTAGGACCCCAGCTATTCACAATATATATTAATGATCTAGACGAGGGAACTAGATGGAATAGCTCCAAGTTTGCAGACGACACAAAGCTGGGTGGGCGTGTATGCTGTGAGGAGGATGCCGAGAAACTCCAGTATGATTTGGACAGGTTGGGTGATTGGGCAGATGCATGGCAGATGCAGTATAATGTGGATAAATGCGAGGTTATCCACTTTGGTGGCAAAAACAGGAAGGCAGATTATTATCTGAACGGCAATAGATTGGGAGAAGGGGAAGTGCAATGAGACCTGGGTGTCCTTGTGCACCAGTCGCTGAAGGTAAGCATGCAGGTGCAGCAGGCGGTTAAGAAGGCAAATGGTATGTTGGCCTTCGTAGCGAGAGGGTTCGAGTACAGGAACAAGGATGTCTTGCTGCAGTTGTACAGGGCCTTGGTGAGACCACACCTTGCGTATTGTGTGCAGTTTTGGTCGCCTTACCTGAGGAAGGATGTTCTTGCCATGGAGGGAGTGCAGCGAAGATTCACCAGACTGATACCTGGGATGGCAGGAATGACGTATGAGGAGAGATTGGGTCGATTGGGCTTATACTCGCTGGAGTTTAGAAGAATGAGAGGGGATCTCATTGAAACTTATAACATTCTAACAGGACTAGACAGACTAGATGCAGGAAGGATGTTCCCGATGGTGGGGGAGTCCAGAACCAGGGGTCACAGTCTAAGGATAAGGGGTAAGCCATTTAGGACAGAGATGAGGAGGAATTTCTTCACCCAGAGAGTGGTGAACCTGTCGAATTCTCCACCACAGAAGGCAGTAGAGGCCAATTCATTAAATATATTCAAGAAGGAGTTAGATATATTTCTTAAGGCTAAAGGGATCAAGGGATATGGGGAGAAAGCAGGGACAGGGTACTGAGTTTGGATGATCAGCCATGATCTCATTAAATGGCGGAACAGGTTCGAGGGGCCGAATGGCCTATTGCTGCTCCTATCTTCTATGTTTCTATGTTAAACGTTTTAAACTGGCTAAAAATAACTGTACCTTATTTTACAGGTGTTTTAAAATGGAAATAACTGAAAAAAATTATTCTTATATTCATTTAAACTCTTACGCTGGTAAAACAGGTCTTACGCTTGCTTTTATAGGCATAAGAATTTCACGGGCATTCGCTGGGCTGTAGTTGGGCAAATAGTCCAACTCTCTCCTCGCGGAGGCCCTTTTCCCGGGGATGTGCTGACTCTGTCAAGAAGATTCTTGACGGATCGCAAGTTCCGGGTTTTCGCGCATACAGGCCATTGTTCCAGAAAACTGTCCCGAACACACTCTAGAAATTCGCTGCCTTTAATGCTTGAGCCGTTCTGCTCCCCCCAGTCTGTGTGAAAATTAAAAGCTCCCATTATAACCGCATTGTTTTTGCTCCAGGCTTCTCTGATCTCCGTATTTATACATCCCCTGAATGCATCACCATTCTTCTTCTTCTTAGGCAGTCCCTCGGAACCGAGGATGACTTGCTTCCACATTAAAAATGAGCTCGCAGGTGACTGATGAGTCCAATGTGCGACCTACAGTCTTTGTCACAGGTGGGCAGACGGCGGTTGAAGGGGCGGGTGGGTGGGGGGCTTGGGTTGACGTGCGCCCCTTGCGCTGCCTGCGCTTGGCTTCCGCTTGCTCCCGGCGAAGAGACTCGAGGTGTTCGGCGCCTTCCTGGATGCTTCTCCTCCACTTTGTGCGGTCTTGGGCCAGGGATTCCCAGGTGTCGGTGGGGATGTTACACTTTTTCAAGGAGGCTTTGAGGGTTTCCTTGAAGCGTTTCCTCTGCCCACCTGGGGCTCTCTTGCCGTGCCGGAGCTCCGATTAGCGCGCTTGTTTTGGGAGTCTCGTATCGGGCATGCGGACAATGTGACCCGTCCATCGGAGCTGATTGAGCGTGGTCAGAGCTTCGATGCTGGGGATGTTGGCCTGAGCAAGAGCACTGACGTTGGTGTGCCTATCCTGCCAATGGATTTGCAGGATCTTGCGGAGGCAGCGTTGGTGGTACCTCTCCAGTGCTTTGAGGTGCCTGCTGTACATGGTCCATGTCTCTGAGGCATACAGCAGGGCAGGTATCACTGCTGCCCTGTAGACCATGAGCTTAGTGCCAGGTTTGAGGTCCTGGTCTTCAAACACTCTCTTCCTCAGACGCTGCGACATTGACATCGCCGCCCTAAGTGAGACCCGGCGGGCAGGGGAAGGCCAGCTCAAGGAGCAAGGCGGTGGTTACACCTTCTTCTGGAAAGGCAAACCCGAAGAAGATCACCACTGCCAGGAGGTGCGTAGACAACTCCCACCAGAGCCTTGCATCCTTCGCTGCTAATTCTACCCGTGGTGTTTCCACTGCTGGCTCACCCTTACTGAAACCCCTGCTTTCCATTGCTGTAATCGCGTCTTTTACTCCCTCTCCTTTCCCAATTTCCCTGTCCTCTCCAAAGATCTTATAGCCTGGAATATTTAGCTCCCAGTCATGCCCAAGCTTGTACAGGAAACTTTGGTTTATCCAGAGGTTAACTGTCCGGAATGCTCGAGCCACTGGCAAAAATCAGGAGCCGTTTCATTAGGTTTTTTTTCTTTTCGTTGCTTTTTTTTCACCAGTCAGGCTCTGCAAGGTCTCGCTGAAGCTGTTGCTAAGCTACAGAGACGCTTGCAAGGTACGGCCGACTGTTTAGAAGCTGTTGCTAAGCAACAGGGTTTGTTGCCAGATACGGAGCTCAAAATCTCTGTATGTTTCAACATTAGCGCTGGTTTGTCCGGCAGTTTTGATGGGATGGCAACGGCTCGGCCCCGTCGGTGCCGGATAGCACAAAGTTTCCTGTAGCTAAATCTCTGTAATGGCTACTACACCATTACCCTTAAAGCTGAATTTGAGCTTCTAACTCACTTGTTTCATTTCATATGCAAAGTGCATTCATGCACCAAAATCTTACTTGAGCAACTGTTCCCACCCTGTCCTTGTGTCCTGCTGGTGTTTTTCTCTCTCACACTTTCGGCTTACTGTGGGCCTATATTCGCTGGAGTTTAGAAGAATGAGAGGTGATCTCATTGAAACGTTTAAAATTCTTACAGGTCTTGACAGGGTAGATGCTGAGAGGCTGTTTCCCCCTGGCTGGGGCGTCTAGAACCAGGGGTCAAAATCTCAGGATAAGGCCATTTAGGACTGAGATGAGGAGAGATTTCTTCACTCAGAGGGTGGTGAATCTTTGGAATTCTGTACCCTAGAAGGCTGTGGAGGCTCAGTCGTTGAGTATATTCAAGACGAACATCGGAACAGGTGGAGGCCTTTCTGCCCCTTGAGCCTGTTCTGCCATTCAATGAGATCATGGCTGATCTGCGATCTAACTCCATATACCCGCCTTTGGCCCATAGCCCTTAATACCTTTAGTTAACACAAAGCTATCCATCTCCGATTTAAAATTAACAATTGATCTAGCATCAATTGCCGTTTGCGGAAGAGGGTTCCAAACTTCTACCACCCTTTGTGTGTAGAAGTGTTTCCTAACTTCACTCCTGAAAGGTCTGGCTCTAATTTTTAGACTCTGCCCCCCTAGTCCTAGACTCCCCAACCAGCGGAAATAGTTTCTCTCTATCGACCCTATCTGTTCCCCTTAATATCTTGAAAACTTCAATCAGATCACCTCTTAACCTTCTAAATTCTAGGGACTACAACCCTAATTTGTGTAATCTCTCCTAGTAACTTAACCTTGAAGTCCGGGTATCATTCTGGTAAACCGACGCTGCACTCCCTCCAAGGCCAATATATCCTTCCTAAGGTGTGGTGCCCAGAACTGCTCACAGTGCTCCAGGTGTGGTCTAACCAGGGCTTTGTGTAGCTGTAGCATGACTTCTACCCCCTTGTAGTCTAGTCCTCTAGATATAAAGGCCAGCATTCCATTAGCCCTTTTGGATTATTTTCTGTACCTGTTCATGGCATTTTAATGATCAATGTACCTGGACCCCCAAGTCTCTTTGGACCTCCACTGTTTTTAGCCTTTCACCATTTAGAAAGTACCCTGTTCTATCCTTTTTAGGTCCAAAGTGGATGACCTCACATTTGCCTACATTGAAATCCATTTGCCACATTTTTGCCCATTCACTTAATCTGTCGGTATCCCTTTGTAATGTTATGCTTTCATCTACACTGCATACAATGCCGCCTATCTTTGTGATAGATCAATAGATTTTTGGACGCTTAGGGAGTCAAGTGTTACGGGGATAGGGTGGAAAAGTGGAGTTGAGGTCGAATTTCAGCCATGATCTTATTGAATGGCGGAGCAGGCTCGAGGGGCCGAATGGCCTACTCCTGCTCCTATTCCATATGTTCTCACTCCCCCTTCTAATTTAAATCTTTCCCCACTATATTGAAGTCAGATGTTTTACATCTGAATTTATGCGTCTCACTGTTAATAGAGACAATTATGAAATCCATTCCCGGGTGGAGGACTTGGAATGGACAGTTTTTTGAAAGGAACCTTGTTGCCAATTACAGAGCAAACAAATAGCTGGCACCTGCCCAACTGGGACCAGAATCCGGGCATTGCCAAGAAATTGCTCAAGAAAAAGCAAACTAATGATTTTTGCACTTTCAAAGTAGTGCTATAATCTATTTGATTTTACTGAGCAATAATCCATGGTGTATTTCTGCAGGAAATCTGGTGTAGACGGCAATTTATGCAGGCTTGTCCTCAGTTTATATGAAGCAGGTACAGGAGGAGCATTAAGCGCTGTCGACACGGCTACCGCAGCACTGATGAAGCCGCCAATCTGCCACACCGAGAAAGATCAGCCTGCAGTCTGTACAGGGAGCCTAATCTAAGGCTTTGTGCCCACTAAGTGGGAGTTAGGTCCCAATTGTCTGGCTATTTCAAGACAAGCGGCTGCCAAGTTCAGTGTTTACAGCCTATGCACAATATCTGATATCACCTGGAGGACATTTTGCATTCTTTCCCGGGATTTGAGGTGGCGGGCAGCTCTCAGGCAGCAACGCGGCAGAATCTGTAGCACTGTGGATGTGGAGGAGGTGCATTGGCCAAATTTCTTGCTGGAGCAGGGCGTCTCCCCCGTGTCCCTTTAGTTAGGCTTCTTCCCAAACACTTCAGCACGAAAATGTTTGGTCCTGCAAGTTACTGGAAGTGCGAGCTGATAATGGGCATCATAGAGTCATAGAGTCAGAGGGCTGGATTTTGTCAATGGGGACGTGATGGAGGCGGGACTCCCACTTTTTGGGTTGTAGTCCCGCCTCCATCGACTTGTGGCCAACCCATGCTATTTTCCCTTGATTGACCTGGTTAAGCCCGCCCAGCGGGCTCAGCAGGCCAATTAAGGGACACCTGGTTACTGGTGACGTCAGCGATTGACATTTCATCTGTCAATAGCTTTTGACAGATGAAAAATCAGCGTTTGACAGCTCTGTGAAGCTGTCAAACACTGACAATCTGTCTTCTAACTTGAGTCCTTCTACTCAGACTCAGTTAGAGATCTCTCCAGACCAGAAAGCAGAGGCTGCAGATTTTGACAGTTCAGCGGCCATTCTGCTTTTTGTGCCGTTGAACTGAGGGACTCCCGAGAACTGAAGGGAGGAAGCCTGCAGGAGAAAGTAAAGGTAAATAAAACTTATTGGCCCAGAACTTGGTGTCGGGGGCTTGCCGCGCGTGCAAGCCCCCGATATGCACTTACCCGGCGCGCCGACATCTGAAACCTGGCTCCCAGTGGATTTCCTGTAAGTGGCCCGGTTCTGATGTCGGCGCGCTGTGCTAACCTGACCCAACGACGTAGTTAGTGCGATGTGCCGGCTGGGATCAGGTGAGCACTGTTCAGCCAATCAGGGGAGGGGAAACTTCATTCATAAGTTTGAGAGTAAGAACTGTCAAACTCATGAAAAGTACTGCACCCCAAAACACTACTTAAACTTTAAATAAAATTTTTAAAAACATCCCAATCATTAAATTAAGTATAAATAAGTTAAAAAAAATAATTTAAACAATTTTTTTTTTGAAAAAAATAAATTTTTAATAAAAACGGTCTAAAACTAAACTTACCTTATTGTAGATTCTTTAAAATAATAAACCTGTGGAAAAAAAATTCTAAATTGCACTAAAACACCACTTACCTGTAAAAATAAATACTTACGTGTGCTTTTTACAAGCGTAAAGACCGGAGGCCTTTACATATGCGCAAATCCCCCAAAACAGAGGAAATCCAAAACGCACGCGCTGCCCCCTACAGCGCACGCGCTAGCCTCTTCACCTCTTGGGTTAGAGGAGAGGAAATGCCGGTTTTCAGCACATGCGCTGTGCATGCTGAAAACCGGCATTTCCTCCGGCCAGACACGTGAGTAATTACTGCCCCATTAAAACACTTTACAGTTATCTCACACACTTACCTCTGCACACATGCACCCATCACTCACCTGCACAACGGACATCTCGAACCCTCCAACCCCTTCAGCCCGACGCTCCGCCTCGCTAACTTGGCGTGGTTCGGAGCCATCGGGAAGCCCACACTTCAGGGATAAAAATAGGGATTAGGCAAAAATTGGCACTAATCCCCTTCCCGCCTCGGGGAGGCGGCTCCCAGCACAGGTCGGGTATCTGCCTCCTGGGACATTGGCACGGAGGTGGGTTGGGGGCGGAATGGGTTCGTGCCCCCCGATTCTGCAATTTTCCCACCACTCCACGGGGCTTGGAAAATCCAGCTCATAGAGTTATACAGCACAGAAAGAGGCCCTTTGGCCCATCGTGTCCAAGCCGGCCATCAAGCCCTATCTATTCTAATCCCATTTTCCAGCACTTGGTCCGTAGTCTTGTATGCTGTGGAGTTTCAAGTGCTCATCTAAATGCTTCTTGAATGTTGTAAGGGTTCCTGCCTCTACCACCCTTTCAGGCAGTGAGTTCCAGATTCCAACCACCCTCTGGGTGGAAAAGTTTTTCCTCAAATCCCCTCTAAACCTCCTGCCCCTTACCTTGAAACTATGCCCCCTAGTCATTGACCCCTCTACTAAGGGGAAAAGTTCCTTTCTATCTACCCTATCTATGCCCCTCATAATTTTGTACACCTCAATCAGGTCCCCCCTCAGCCTTCTCTGCTCTAAGGAAAACAACCCCAGCCTGTCCAGTCTTTCTTCATAGCTGAAGCGCTCCAGCCCAGGTAACATCCTGGTGAATCTCCTCTGCACCCTCTCCAATGCAATCACATCCCTCCTATAATGTGGTGACCAGAACTGCACACAGTATTCCAGCTGTGGCCTAACTAGCGTTTTGTACAGCTCCATCATAACCTCCCTGCTCTTATATTCTATGCCTCGGCTAATGAAGGCAAGTATCCCATATGCCATTTTAACTATCTTATCAACCTGTCCTGCTGCCTTCAGGGATCTATGTACATGCACACCAAGGTCCCTCTGATCCTCTGTCCTTCCTAGGGTCCTACCATTCATTGTGTATTCCCTTGCCTTGTTAGTCCTCCCAAAATGCATCACCTCACGCTTTTCATGGTTAAATTCCATTTGCCACTGTTCTGCCCATCTAACCATCCCGTCTATATCGTTCTGTAGCTGAGGCTTCCCTCCTCGCTATATACCACTCCACCAATTTCGTGTCATCTGCGAACTTACTGATCATATCTCCTACATTCATATCTAAATCATTAATGCACACTACAAACAGCAAAGGACCCAGCACCGATCCCTGCGGTACACCACTGGACACAGGCTTCCAGTCACAAAAACAACCTTCGACCATCATCCTCTGCCTCCTGCCACTAAGCCAATTTTGGATCCAATGTGCCAAATTGCCCTGGACCCCATGGGCTCTTACCTTCTTGACCAGTCTCCCATGTGGGACTTTGTCAAAAGCCTTACTGAAGTCCATGTAGACTACACCAACTGCACTACCCTCATCCACACACCTCGTCACACCCCTGAAAAATTCAATCAAATTGGTCAGACATGATCTCTCCCTGACAAAGCCATGCTGACGATCCTTGATTAATTCCTGCCTCTCCAAGTGGAGACTAATTCTGTCCCTCAGAACTTTTTCCAATAATTTCCCTACCACTGATGTTAGGCTCACTGGCCTGTAATCCCCTGGTTTATCCCTACCATTCTTGAATAATGGTACTACATTAGCTGTTCTCCAGTCCTCTGGCACCTCTCCAGTGGCCAGAGAGATTCTGAAAATTTGTGTCAGAGCCCCTGCAATCTCCTCCCTTGCCTCACACAGCAGCCTGGGATACATCTCGTCAGGGCCTGGGGATTTATCCACTTTTAAGCCTGCTAAAACCGCTAGTACCTCCTCCCTCTCAATACTAATTTGTTCAAGTATATCACAATCCCCCTGCCTGATTTCTATGCCTACAACATCCTTCCGCAGGACCAATGCCATGGGGGGGAGTTTTCCCAGCCCTGGGGAGGCGGGTATGAAGGTGGGACATCTGGGAAAATGGCAGAAACTGGGAGCGGCGACCGACCCCGCTCCCAACCCGCCTCCGTACCATCTTCCCGGGAGGCGGGTCCCCGACTCGCGCCGGGACCCATCTCCTCGAGGCGGGAATGGGATTAGAGCCAATTAACTGCCTGTCAACAGGTAGTTAACAGGCAGTTAAGAGGCTTATCCCCATTTTATCCCTGCAAGTGCGGGCTTCCCGACGTCGGGAAACCCCGCCAGGGTCCGCGAGGTGAGCAGTGGGTCTGCGGGGTGAGAGGTGTCGAAAAGTCCGCTGTAGAGGTGAGTGATGGGTGCAAGTGTAGAGAGGTAAGTATGAGAGATGAGTGTAAAGTGTTAGAAAAAGTTTCCTTACCTTTGTTTCTTCCTGCAGGCTTCAACCATTGAGGATCCGGAGGTGCCTCATCTCAATGGCAGAGATGACAGAATGGCTGCTGCATTCTCAGATGCAGCAGCCATCTGTTTTCTGCTGAGGAGCGAGGTCTTGGTGAGCCTTTGTGCAAGGGCTCACATTAGAACAGAGATTGTCAGTGTTTGAGTGACAGATTCTCAAAGCTGTCAAACGCTGACAAGTCATCTGTCAAAATATTTTCAACAGATGAAACGTCACACGCTGACGTCATCTGTCACCGGCTTTCCCTTAATTGGCCGGCTAAGCCCACAGGGCGGGCTTAACAAGGTCAATCAAGGGAAAATAGCGTGGGTTGGCCAGACGTCGTTGGGGGTGGGTCTGAAATCCGACAACCAGCAGTTCCGCCCCCAACGCGCCCCCATTGACAAAATCCAGCCCAGATCTCCTGAAAGAATAAGGATTGAGAAAGAAATAGAGGGACAACAGAGAGGGAAATAGGGTGAATTAGAGTCAAATTAGACAGAGCAATAGAAATAGAGGGAAAGAAAGATTGGATTTGGAGTGAGAGGTAAAGGAGAGAAAGGAAAAGCAAGAAAAAAATAAAAAATGTTAAATTTTAAAAATCTCTAACAACAATTTAGTACAACAGCAACAACTTATATTTATATAGCGCCTTTAGCGTCCCAAGGTGCTTCATAGGAGCGATTATCAAACAAAATTTGACACTGAGCCACATAAGGAGATATTAGGGCAGATATCCAAAAGCTTGGTCAAAGAGGTCAGTTTTAAGGAGCGTCTTAAAGGAGGAAAGAGAGGCAGAGAGGTTTAGGCAGGGAATTCCAGAACTTAGGGCCCAGGCAACAGAAGGCACGGCCGCCAATGGTGGAGCGATTATAATCGAAGATGCTCAAGAGACCAGAACTGGAGGAGCGCAGAGATCTCGGAGGGTTGTAGAGCTGGAGGAGGTTATAGAGATAGGGAGAGGGGCGAGGCCATGGAGGAATAAAATTCCACAATTTAAATTGTCCCCTTTCTGGGCCGGAGAGGTTGAGTGGCATTGCAGGAACATAAATCCCGTCATTAGAACGGTCCTTATGCTGTTAAGTTCCAGCCCTAACTTTCTGCGGCGAGTTTAATGGACAATGAATCTGCAAGTGCAGCAATTTCTTGAACCTCACGGGGCAGTTCAGTGCGAGCTGCGGTTTTCGCGAAGCAACTTGCGGCAATTCGCAACTCACGGGGTGCCTTTTCCTCAGCACAAGCTGCCGGACCATTTACACGTTAATAACGCCGAACGCCGTTAAACTCGCACGTGAGTTTGGCGGCGAGTTCTGCTGTGCTCTCCGCGCGGGCGTCAGTTTTCCCGTCCTGGACCTTCTGCTCGTTGGCATTGGGCCAGCGTCTTTCTGTGAGGGGATGGAATGAGTCAGTCAGCAATTTGAAGCTGGATTTTTCTCGACTCACTGTCGACGCTTCCTCCATTTGGCAGGTTCTGGTGTGTTCGACCAACTGCCAGAAAGAAAATAAAAAAATCCCCCCTTTACACGCAAAAGAGATGACCGGCATTGTTTAAAACTGTCAGTCAGCCGCAGGCAGGGATCGCAGCCATAGGCTAAATGAGCTGCAGGAGACACAGACCGAAGCTGCTACTGTTGTGTTAGTTTGTGCCTGTAATAAACACTCTTCAGCAACAAGGAGCTCTTATGTTGTCAGCTTGTTTTCTCCGTTTAATACGTACACAACCGTATTGAGGAGATGTGCTGGGCAGTGCAGCATTCCACTTCTTTCATGAGTCATGGAAACCCTAATTACCCTTTGGGCCACAAGATGTCTTCCTTGAGTTTCTTGCACTGTCTGCCCAATTGGTGCGGGAATTCTTTTATTTAAAACTAGCTGGGGGTGCCCGGCGGTGCCAAAATAATGTTAAATCAACGTGTAAACTTCGGGCTTCAAAAAAAAAAACCCCAAGCCTGGCGTCACCTCGCTGTGTGTCGGTCGTGGCTCAGTGGGTAGCACTCTCTGAGTCAGAAGGTTGTGGGTTCAGAGTCCCACCTCAGAGACTTGAGCGCAATAAATCTAGGCTGACACTCCAGCGCAGTGCCGCACTGTCAGCGGTGCCCACTGTCAGATGCGACGTTAAACCGAGGCCCCGTCCGCTCTCTCAGTTTGGACGTAAAAGATCCTGCGGGCACTATTTTGAAGAAGAGCAGGGGGAGTTCTCCCCGGTGTCCTGGCCAGTATTTATCCCTCAATCAACATCACTAAAAACAGATTATCTGGTCATTATTGCTGTGCGCAGATTGGCTGCCGTGTTTCCTACATTATAACAGTGACTACGCTTCAAAAAGTACTTCATTGGCTATAAAGCGCTTTGGGACGTCCGGTGGTCGTGAAAGGCGCTATAGAAATGCAAGTCTTTTTTTCTTTTCATCATTCCTTCTCCTACTCTTTGGTCTTGGTGGTGTCATGCCCAGTGGATCTTGGCTTCGTGATTAAACAGAACGAATAAAAGCCTACAATTACAAACGTTTCAATATCCCGCACTGGTCGGTGAGCTGCTTCATGTTTGTTCCCCACTGGCAGCATGACTTGCTGCCCCCTGGGAGAGTCCTGACAGTGGAGGTGAAGCTCCTAAATATCAATTTTGTATCCACACATTTTGTCGGTCACACGGGGAGCTGTGAACGTTTGGCTGTTTTTGCACCACGCCACCAGGCTGAAATATTCAATAGAAAGAGAAAATGCTGGAAATACTCAGCAGGTCAGGCAGCATCTGCGGAGAGCGAAACAGCGGCAACGTTTCGGGTCGATGGCCGTTCGTCAGAACTGGAAAAAGTTAGAGAGATGTAACAGATTTTAAGCGGGTGCAGGGGCAGGGAAAGGGGGGAGGGGAGGAAAGAACAAAAGGGAAGGTCTGTGATAGGATGGAAGGCGGGAGAGATTAAATGACAAAAGGGATGATGGTGCGAGGCAAAAGGAGATGGTACTGGGACAAGTAAAGAAACAAAAGATGGGTCTAGAGGAGGTGTAAATGACACTGGCAGAATTATTACCAGCTGGAGTACTGTGTGCAGTTCTGGTCGCCTCACTATAGGAAGGATGTGATTGCTTTGGAGAGAGTGCAGAGAAGATTCACCAGGATGTTACCTGGGATGGAGCGCCTCAGCTATGAAGAAAGACTAAACAGGCTGGGGTTGTTTTCCTTGGAGCAAAGAAGGCTGAGGGGGGACCTGATTGAGGTGTACAAAATGATGAGGGGCATAGATAGGGTAGATAAAGAGGAACTTTTCCCCTTAGTAGGGGGGTCAATAACAAGGGGGCATAGATTCAGGGTAAGGGGCAGGAGATTTGGAGGGGATTTGAGGAGGAACTTTTTCACCCAGAGGGTGGTTGGAATCTGGAACTCACTGCCTGAAAGGGTGGTAGAGGCAGGAACCCTCACAACATTCAAGAAGCATTTGGATGAGCACTTGAAATGCCATTGCATACAAGGCTATGGACCAAATGCTGGAAAATGGGATTAGACAGGACAGGGGTGGATGGGCGGCGCGGACACGATGGGCCGAAGGGCCTCTTTCTGTGCTGTAAAACTCTATGACTCTATGACTCTATGACACTGCTGTCCAATAAAATGGGGACAGAGGTTATGATTTGAAATTGTTGAACTCGATGTTGAGTTCAGAAGGCTGTAAAGTACCTAATCGAAAGATGAGGTGTTGTTCCTCGAGCTTCATTGGAACAGTGTAATAGGCCGAGGACAGAGAGATCAGAGTGGGAGTGGAACGAGAATTAAAGTGACAGGCGACCGGAAGCTCAGGGTCCCCCTTACGGACTGAACGGAGGTGTTCCGCAAAGTGGTCACCCAATCTGCGTTTGGTCTCCTCAATGTAGCGGAGACCGCGTCGTGAGCAGCGAATACAGTATACTAGATTGCAAGAAGTACAAGTAAATCGCTGGTTCACCTGGAAGGAGTTTTTGGGGTCCTGGACAGTGGGAAGGGAGGAGATAAAAGGGGCAGGTGTTGCATCTCCTGTGTTTGCGCAGGAAGGTAAGGGGGTGTTGGGGGTGATTGAGGACTGGACCAGGGTGTCACAAAGGATGTAATTTATTTACTGAAGCTGCCATGTTTTTGTATACTCTTCCAGAAACCGGTTCTTCCCCATTTCTCCAGTCATTTTCCTTACCCTCGCTCAAGAACACTAAAAGACCTGCATTTCTATAGCACCTTTCATGACCTCAGGATGTCCCAAAGCACTTTACAGCCAATGAAATACTTTTTGGAGTGTAGTCACAGTTGTAATGTAGGAAATGCAGCAGTCATTTTATGCACAGCAAGCTCCCACAAACAGCAATGTGATAATGACCAGATAATCTGTTTTTAGTGATGTTGGTTGAGGAATAAATATTGGCCCCAGGACACCGGGGAGAACTCCCCCCTGCTCTTCTTCGAAATAGTGCCATGGGATCTTTTACATCCGCCTGAGAGAGCAGACGGGGCCTCGGTTTAACGTCTCATCCTGAAAGACGGCACCTCCGACAGTGCAGCACTCCCTCAGCACTGCACTGGGAGTGTCAGCCTAGATTTTTGTGCTCAAGTCTCTGGAGTGGGACTTGAACCCATGACCTTCTGACTCAGAGTCGAGAGAGAGTGCTATAGCTCATAGCTCAGTGTTACAGCTCTGGACAAAAATATTAAATCGAAATCCAGGGTTTTAGAAAAGGTTGAGGCTTTCCAGTAAATACAGAAAAGACAATTTCATTAATAAATGTTGTAATGTTATTGTGAAATATGTAATTCTTTGGATTTTTCAATTTATTTTAAACTCTTATTTTGGAGATTAGAAATTTCAGTTACTAAGAAAAAATAGCAGTTCGGAGAGGTGAAAAGTAAAAGTTGCATTTCTATAGCGCCTTTCACGACCACGGGACATCCCAAAGCGCTTTACAGCCAATGAAGGACCTTCTGAAGTGTAGTCACTGTTGTAAATGTGGGAAACGCAGCAGCCAATTTGCACACAGCAAGCTCCCACAAACAGCAATGTGATAATTGACCGGATAATCTGTTTTAGTGATGTTGGTTGAGGGATAAATAATTGGCCCAGGACACCGGGGAGAACTCCCCCTGCTCTTCTTCAAAATAGTGGCCATGGGCTCTTTTACATCCACCTGAGAGAGCAGACGGGGCCTCGGTTTAACGTCTCATCTGAAAGACGGCACCTCCGACAGTGCAGCACTCCCTCAGCACTGCATTAAAGTGTCAGCCTAGATTTTTTGAGCTGAAGTCTGGACTTGAACCCACAACCAGTTATAGATTCAGAGGCAAGGAGTGCCACCCAATGCTGGCACTCACCAGCTGAGAAGAAATATGTGAGTGATTTTTGGAGAAAAGACAATACAGCACCACTCAGTGGCCAGACTGTGCCATTACAGGGTGATGCGTTTATGGAGCCAATTTCCATTATGTGGACATCGAGGAAGTGGGTGGGAAGCAATGCTGCCTCTCACTTTTTTTTGGTACGCAGACCCTTTCAATTTGCTGCGCGGCCTCTTTACCAGCGGCAGCAGCTGGCGAGCGGCCTGCGCGGGAGGCCTTAGGGGGAACATTGGGGAAAAAGCCTTTCACGACCTCAGGACGTCCCAAAGCGCTTTTCAGCCAATGAAGTACTTTTGATGTTTTTTCACTGTTGGAATGGAGGAGACGCGGCAGCCAATTTACGCACAGCAAGCTCCCACAAACAGCAATGTGATGATGACCGGATAATCTGTTTTTAGGTGTTGGTTGAGTGATAAATATTGCAGCAGCCCCCTGCTCTTTTGCAGATTAGTGCCGTGGGATCTTTAATGTCCACCTGAGGGGGCAGACGGGGCCTCGGTTTAACGTATCATCTGAAAGACAGCACCTAAGAACATAAGAGTTAGGAGCAGGAGTAGGAGTAGGCCACACGGCCCCTCGAGCCTGCTTCACCATTCAGTAAGATCATGGCTGACCTTCGACCTCAACTCCACTTTCCCGCCCGATCTCCATATCCCTTGATTCTCCTAGAGTCCAAAAATCTATCGATCTCAGCCTTGAATATACTCAAAGACTCAACATTCACAACCCTTTGGGGCAGAGAATTCCAAAGATTCACAACCCTCTGAGTGAAGAAATTCCTCCTCATCTCAGTCTTAAATGGCCGACCCCTTATCCTGAGACTATGACCCCTAGTTCTAGACACTCCAGCCAGGGGGAAACAACCTCTCAGCATCTACCCTGTCAGTCCCCCTCAGAATCTTATATGTTTTAATGAGATCACCTCTCATTCTTCTAAGAGACTATGGGGGAGAAATTCAGTATCGCCCCGTTTGGGGCGCGATTATCGGCTGGGCGCAAAGTTTAGCGCCTGGCGCTAATTATCGCCTCCGACTGCAAACTTGGCTTTTATCGCCCCTGGAGGTGATTGGAGCGCTAAATCAGGTGCTACACACCTCTCCTAAGGCGCAAAGGCCGAGGAGCGATGCGCTACCTCAGAGCGCTGGCGAAGCTCATGTGATGTCAGTCAGCAATGGAACACAGACACACTGGCGCCGGCCAGTTCTTAAAGGGGAGGGTCGATCTTGCTCTCCATCCACACCCTGCTCATTGCAGCCTTGAATCTCGGCCTGGAGAGGCCTGTACATCAAATCTGCTGGAAAGAACAATGGAGGCGCCCAGGGAAAAAGCTCAGAGTGCAGCCCCCACAGTCTCTTCTAAATCAATGCAAGGAAGGTCAAATCAAAATGAACCTGCAAACTGCTGCTCAGTACCCAGAACTCCTTCACACAGCGTTGAATCTCTCCAGAAGTCTCTCTCTCTCTCTCTCAGAATGCGTGGTGCAAAAATGTCGCCGACAAAAAAAGGCCAGAAGCGGTCGCCTTTAAATAGCGCTCCCCCAGTCTCTTCCCAACTGCAAAACGCTCCCCTCAACCTGTCGTTGCTAGCGGCAGGCAGTAAGGCAGGAGGCGCCACTCAATATCTGGTCCGGGGCGCTACCGGGGCGTTGCACGCTCGACTGACGTCACGAACTATGGGCGCAGGAGATCGTGGCGATAGTGTTTAGCACCGCCGCAAAATGTCTGGTCAATTTCGCGAGCGGCGCAAACATTGCCACACCAGTTGCTTTGCGACCCATTAGCGCCCTCTCATCACAGAGATCAATCTGGTGAACCTTCATTGCACCAGCTCCAAGGCAAGTATATCCTTCCTCAGATAAGGAGACCAGAACTGCGCACAACACTCCAGGTGTGGTCTCACCAAAGCCCTGTACAATTCTAGCAAGACTTCCTTACTCCCATCAGCACTGCACTGGAGTGTCAGCCTAGATTTATCTGTTCAAGTTCCATTGAAAGGGGCTTGAACCCCATGACTTGGAGGTGGGAGTGCTACCACTGAGCCACAGCTGACACCAGCTATAAAAGAGGATAGTATTTTGTTGAGCCGAATAGCCCTTTTTCTGAAATAACAACAGAAAACGCTGGAAAAACTCAGCAGGCCAGGGCAGCATCCGTGGCGAGAGAAACAGAGTCAACGTCTCAGGTCGAAGACCTTTCGTCAGAACTGGAAATAAAGCAGGAAATGGAAAGCAGGTTTAGCGGCTGGGAAAAGGGAGAGGGGATGAAAGAACAAAAGGGAAGGTCAGTGATAGGATAGAAAGCAGGAGAGATTGAGAGACATTGAGAGACATTAAGAGACATTGAGAGATATTCAAGGCGAGAGGAGGTGGTAATGGGACAGGTTGAGGAACAAAGGATGGCTCGAGATGGGGTGTGAATTGCGCTGGCAGAATGAAAGACAGCTGCCAGGTGGGAGGGAAGAAAAAACAGGGCCAAACAAAAATTGTGGATAATAAAAGAAGAAAATATATATATGTGATAGGGGCCGAGGTTATGATCTGAAATTGTTGAACTCGATGTTGAGTCCTGAAGCTTGTAAAGTGCCTAATCGAAAGATGAGGTTCTGTTCCTCGAGCTTACGCTGAGCTTCCAGCCCTTTTTCTGAGATCACTTATCACCGAGCATACCTCCGAGTAGAAGTTAGAAGATTTGATGAATCCCTCATTAGAGAAATTGAGATGATTCACGCAGAAAGACTTACCTCAGTGAATATAATATTGTTACTACTTTGCTGGTTACACTAAATCAAACTAGGTCAACTCGGTTTCTAAGATTGGGTTACAGCATCCAAGCCTATTGCCAAGAGATTGATACAAGTCCAACAACTGGAATACTCTGGTATGTAAGTCTGGGCTGATTTGTGGTGCAGAATTCCATATATTCAGTTGATCTCCTGGACTGCTTTCGATCGCCTGAGGGGTTTCGGAGAAGAATTTTCCAGAGTATTTTTTTTCCCTTATTGGCTCCGGGATGTTCTCTGATGTTTTTTTTTTTGGCTCTTGCAGGAGATCCCACGGTTGCAGGAAAGTGGGGAGAGGAGGGAGGGGGGTGGGTGCGGGGGGCGTATAACGTGTCTAGCCATGATGTTCCAGCCATCGTGACTGTGGGGCAGACTTGATGGACCAACTGGTCTTTTCCCGCCTGTAAATTTCGTACGTTTGCATAATTATTTGACAAATTGCTGCTCGCATTAGATATAACGTTAATTTAAAAAAAAAATTGTACTTCGAAATAAAGCCAGACTAATAAAAAGAAAGTCTTGCATTTCTATAGCGCCTTTCACAACCTCAGGATGTCCCAAAGCGCTTTACAGCCAATGACCACTTTTAAAGTGCAGTCACTGTTGTAATGTAGGAAACGCGGCAGCCAATATTAGCACAGCAAGCTCCCATAAACAGCAATGTGATAGTGGCCAGATAATCACAGAATCACAGAATCCCCACAGTGCAGATAGAGGCCATTTCGGCCCATCGAGCCTGCACCGACACATATCCCACCCTATCCCCGTAACCCCATGTATTTAATCCCCTAACACTAAGGGTCAATTTATCATAGCCAAATCAACCTAACCCGCACATCTTTGGACTGTGGGAGGAAACCGGAGCACCCGGAGGAAACCCACGCAGACACAGGGAGAATGTGCAAACTCCACACAGACAGTCACCCGAGGCCAGATTTGAACCCGGGTCCCTGGCGCTGTGAGGCAACAGTGCTAACCACTATGCCACCGTGCCCCCCAATCTGTTTTGGTGATGTTGATTGAGGGATAAATATTTATGATTGTCCTGCTCTTACCAAAATTCACTCTTAAAGCTGTGGAAGTTCTCACCTCCTTCATTACAACATCTCATTTCCTACATTACAACAGTGACTACACTTCAAAAGTACTTCATTGGCTGTAAAGCGCGTTGAGACATCCTGAGCTTGTGAAAGGCGCTATAGAAATGCATGTCTTTCTTTTTTTTGCTTCATTCTTCTCTCCCTCTTACAATCTACAGGCTTTTAAAATCTAAGTTTAAAATCCCCACATCATTACTAGCTGACTTATCTCATCTTTTCTACTTCACTGGTCACCCTTGGCCATTCCCATAGGCTTCACACTAACGATACGTTGGATTATATGCAACTTTTTCTAATGCATGAAACTCTCGTTTAAACGGCACCTAAATATCCGGAATTCTCTATTAACCGGCAAAATTCTCACTCCGAAAACAACACCTCAATAACCGGCAATGTTGCCGAGTCTGAGTCTCCCGCAGTGGCCGAGTTAGTCAGTGGGGCTGGTTCTCCAAACTGCCACTACTCGGCTTCTTGGCACTGTCAGAAATCATTAAAGAGTTATGGATTACCCTCAACTGGCATCTTCCACCATCCATTTAACACAACACTCTGTAGGCGAGTACCCAATTATTATATACTGCACATTTCTTGATTTTTTTTATTTTTCTTTGTTAAAAATAGCCTTGGTAGATAACCCTCTCCGACATCCGGAATTTTTGATCAACCGGCAACACGCCGGTCCCGTCGGTGCCGGATACCAAAGAGTTTCCTGTAACGTAGCTTTCTGTATTTCTGTAGATCAAGCCACAGAATAAACTACACTTTACAATATAAGATGTGGGGCTGTTACTTACTAGTCCCAGAACAGTAATTCATTCATGTGTATGCAGAAGGGGCCAGTAAAAGGTTCAAATTGGAACCATTGATTGATGCCCCTTTAAGAGACATTTGTTACAGACTGGCCTTTATTCAAAAGACAATAAATGCAGCTGAAGACCTTAAGGCTGAAAGTTACTATCGAGAGTGTTATTGTATCTCGCCTCGGAGTCAGTAGGTTGTGGGTTCAAGTCCCACTCACAGAGCCTTGAGCACAAAATCTAGGCTGACACTCCAGTGCAGTGCTGAGGGAGCGCTGCACTGTCGGAGGTGCCATCTTTCGGATGAGACGTTAAACCCAGAACCCCGTCTGCCCTCTCAGGTGGATGTAAAGGATCCCATGGCACATATTCCGAAGAAGAGTAGGGGAGTTCTCCCCGGTGTCCTGGGCCAATACTTATCCCTCAATCAACATCACTTAAAACAGATTATCTGCTCATTATCACATTACCGGCTGTGGGAGCTTGCTGTGGGCTAATTGGCTGCTGCGTTTCCCACATTACAACAGTGACTACATTTAAAAAGTACTTCATTGGCTGTAAAGCGCTTTGGGAAGTCCGGTGGTCGTGAAAGGCGCCATAGAAATGCAAGTCTTTTTTATTACTTTATGAACGGTTAAATTGCTCATATCAAATTCCTTTCGCTGCTAATGTAGTGGAGGTAATATTGGATCAAAATAGTGGAGACAGAAATCTGATACAAGCACTTTAAACCCTCATACTATAACATCATCTACAGTCATTTCTAGCCTGTAGTTGTAAATATGTTGTCCAATTCATTTAGGAGAGACTGGGAGCAAAGCTTCCCGTTAAGCTGCACGGCCGCCCAGCGGTCTGGCGGTCCCGCGCATGCCGTTCACCGGCTTTACAGTGGTAATAACCGCGCATGCGCGAAAAATGAAACGGGCTGCGCAGCCAGTTAAAGGGACCACGCACCCAAAATAAAATGACAGGGAACATTGACTGGGAGTGTAGAGCATATTTCAAGTATTATTATTCGGGTAATACTTCTATAAACAAAGTTTACAAGCTGCGAATTGCAATTAATATTTGACTTATTATAGCACTGAGTAAAACGGCAGCAATGTGCATTCCCATTTATGTGTGGAGACTTAAAAAATGTATAGAAATAAGAGTGGGACTAATTGGTAGCTCTTTCAGGGAGCCAGCACTGGCATGTTGGGACGAATGGCCTCCTTTTCAGTGTTGTAAGATTCTATGGCCTAGAAATTCATTAAGGCGCTGCCAGCTTTGCGCCCAGTTAACGCCTAAAGAGTGGTTTTGCGGCAGAAATGAGTTTGCGCAGATATTCAGCACAGCGGTATTGGCGGCGGTAGCCGTTAGCGCTGTGCCGGCACCGATGACGTCATCGGTGTGCGCAGTGCCCCGGTTCCGCCCCGAAACCGGCCCGATCCCCATATTTAGTTGCGGCCGCCTCCTCCGAAGCGGCCGCAAACAGCGACCAGAAAACGGGGCCGTCCTGCTGCCTTAGTGGGGTGCTTTAAAGCGGAAGGTGCGGCCGGCCGCTTTTTCGGCGGCCGCCGGCGATCTCCCCGTTGCAGGCAGCTCCCCCTTAAAAGAAAGAGGAGGCCTGCAGTACCGCAGCCTGCCGCTCCGCAGCGGCTGGCGCAGCGGCGCCAAGAGCGCTGCTATTCAGTGTCAGCGCCCCAAGCGGAGGCGGGCACACCCTGGTATAGCGCCCGGTTCCGAATTGGGGCGCTAACAATGAATATCTGACGATCGCTATGGGTTTCCCGCCCAGCGCTAACTTTTGGGCGCTAGCCAGCTGGCGGGGCCATAGTGAATTTCTAGGCCTATGATTCTAAGTATTTTTTTTTCAGTTTCTTTGGAGAATTTCAACAACAACTTGTGTTTATATAGCGCCTTTAACGTAGTAAAACGTCCCAAGGCGCTTCACAGGAGTGTTATAAGACAAAAAATTTGACACCGAGCCACATAAGGAGAAATTAGGGCAGGTGACCAAAAGCTTGGTCAAAGAGGTAGGTTTAAAGGAGGAAAGAGAGGTAGCGAGGCGGAGAGGTTTAGGCAGGGAATTCCAGAGCTTAGGGCCTCGCCAACAGAAGGCACGGCCACCAATGGCGGAGCGATTATGATCAGGGATGCTCAAGAGGGCAGAATTAGAGGAGCGCAGATATCTCGGGGGGGGGGTGGTGGGGCTGGAGGAGATTACAGAGATAGGGAGGGGCGAGGTCATGGAGGGATTTGAAAACAAGGAATAGAATTTTGAAATCGAGGCGCTGCTTGACCAGGCTTTTTTTTTTATGTCGCCAGCGCACCGTCTCTGTTGGCAGAGACGTCACTTCCAAACCGCAGTCGGTGCGTTTGACCCCAACCACCACCCAGTATCGGTGTTTAGTCAGGCTCTGCACTTCATTCCATCGTGTGAACTCTTCATTGTTTTTTTTTGCGAGAAGGGCAGGCGGGTTTGCTGAGTTTTATCACGGTGATTCGAGTTGGAGTTGGGCGATGGGCATTACTGCGAAGCGTGTAGCGTTGTCGACTCTTGGTCGGATATATTCCAGGAGCTCTCATCACATGACCTCCCTCCTCCAACCGCTCTCTCCCCCACCCCCTACGCTCATGTCATTGGTCGCCTGACATGTCAATCGTGGCAGTGCCCCGCCTTCCCACGGCCAATCGGAAAGCCTTGTTTCCTGTCTCTCTCCCAACAATTTTATAACTGATAAACAAAAGCGTTCAAAGAAAATGATAAAAACAGACATTATTCTCCTGGGATGCTCTTTAATTCCTGGAGACTCGGGTTGGAAACCCTTAAAAGTGAATGTTCACACCTCGGTGTCACCCAGCTTTTTATGATTCCTGATTTTTTTTTTTAATTAGTGGAGACAAACCACTCTTGTGCAGAGAAGGTAAAAATAAATGAAAAAGGAAATTGATTACTCAGGCCTCGCTCGGTGCTTCATCTTTTGACTGATCGGGGCTGATTCTACAGCTGCGGTTGATTGGCTGGCCTTGCCTTTTTGTAACATCAATGTGAACAGCGTCCAGTTTGGTTCTTGACGAAGCTGGGGGAGGGTCAAAGGGCAAAAGGTTTGCAAACTTGCCAACATTTGTTGATCATAAATTTGGATAGGTAAAGGCCTGGGAGTCCTGGAAGCGAGTCAGTGGCTAATAGGTTTCAGAGAAATATATAAAGCAGCATCTGGTGAATAATTTAACGTGTTACATTGAGCTAAAACTACGGACAATTTCTCAATTAAAAAAAAAAATCTGACATAAAAATTGGCCAACCACATATTTGGTGACATAGGTAGGCCCCCCCGAATACGGGGTGTGGGGATCGCCTGCCCGATTAACCCTCCGCCGTTGATTGAAATGCAGGCAGCTCGCCAACTTCGTGCTGCCTGCTGATTATAAATATTTCTGCGTCCAGCCAGCGCTAACTGCGTAGTTCATTGGCTGCACGTATCAGCAGGCGGGGGCCAGAATTGTCGCAGCACCACTTAAAGCTAGCCTGCACCTCTTAAAGGGGAGATGCATTGTGGCTGGAGCAGGTCCCTGGGAGTTGGGCAGGAGGTGAATCTGTCCCGGGAAACAGCGAGGAATGGCGCATCAGGGAAGAGAGCATGCTCCAAGGTCTGCAGACGCTGCACTAGATATCTTGGCGGAGGAGGTGGAAAGGAGAGGGGATGTCCTGTATCCCGCAGTGGGCCCTCCAGACAGACACTGTGAACACAGTGGGAACAGATAGCCGTGTTGCCCCGAGGACCTGGATGCAGTTCCGCAAGAAGTTTAATGACCTCACACGTGTGGTCAAGGTCAGTGAATGCATCATCAAATGCCATCTCCTACCAAGATGCAGGGAGGATGTTCCCGATGATCGGGGAATCCAGAACCAGGGGTCACAGTCTAAGGATAAGGGGTAAGCCATTTAGGACAGAAATGAGGAGGAATTTCTTCACCCAGAGAGTGGTGAACCTGTGGAATTCTCTACCACAGAAGGCAGTAGAGGCCAATTTATTAAATATATTCAAGAAGGAGTTGGATATATTTCTTAAGGCTAAAGGGATCAAGGGGTATGGGGAGAAAGCAGGGACCGGGTACTGAACTTGGATGATCAGCCATGATCGCATTGAATGGCAGAGCAGGCTAGAGGGGCCGAATGGCCTACTCCTGCTCCTATCTTCTATGTTTCTATGTTTCTATGTTTCAACTGCACCACTAGCCTCAGCCACTGCTCAAATCACCACACCCCCATCACTCACCTACCAACAATCGCTATCAATCAGGACTCATACCTCACATTCCTAGCTTCACCTCACCCTCACACACTTAGCACTGCTGCAAACCTCACACCCACACCACACAGCTTGCACACACTGCCAGCTATTCGACCAGGAACCGCTATGGAAAGCAATAATAAGAATAAAACTGGACGACCAACCAGCATGGACCTAAGCAGCAGGTTTCGAACATGACAAGGGCACACTCAGCCCAGTCGACCCTGCAAAGTCCTCCTCACTAACATCTGGGCACTTGTGCCATAATTAGGAGAGCTGTCCCACAGACTAGTCAAGCAACAGCCTGACACAGTCATACTCACAGAATCATACCTTTCAGCCAATGTCCCAAACTCCTCCAGCACTATCCCTGGGTATGCCCGGTCCCACCGGCAGGACAGACCCACCAGGGGTGGCAGCACAGTGGTATACAGTCGGGAGTGAGTGGCCCTAGGAGTTCTCAACATTGACTCCGGACCCCATGAATTCTCATGGCTTCAGGTCAAGCATGGGCAAGGAAACTTCCTGCTGATGGACTTGTCTTCACACTGAGGACACCCTCCATCATGTTGTGTGGCACTACCATCATGCTAAGTGGAATAGATTCAGAAAAGATCTAGCAGCTCAAAACTGGGCATCCATGAGGCGCTGTGGGCCATCAGCAGCAGCAGAATTGTATTCCGCCACAATCTGTAACCTCATGGCCTGGCATATCCCTCACTCTACCATTACCATCAAGCCAGGGGACCAACCCTGGTTCAATGAGGAGTGTAGAAGAACATGCCAGGAGCAGCAGCAGGCGAACCTGAAAACCTGGGGAAGCTGCAACACAGGACTACATGCATGCTAAACAGAGGAAGCAGCAGGCTATAGACTGAGCTAAGAGATCCCACAATCAACGGATCACATCACAGCTCGGCAGTCCTGCCACATCCAGGCGTGAATGGTGGTGGACCATTTATCAACTAACAGGAGGAGGCTCTATAAGTATCCCCATCCTCAATGATGGTGGAGCCCAGCACGTGAGTGTAAAAGACAAGGCTGAAGCATTTGCAACCATCTTCAGCCATAAGTGCCGAGTAGATGATCCATCTCGGCCTCCTCCTGAGGTCCCCACCATCACAGAAGCCATTCTTCAGCCAATTCGATTCACTCCACGTGATATCACGAAATGGCTGAGTGCACTGGATACAGCAAAGGCTATGGGTCCCAACAAAATCCCGGCTGTCGTGCTGCAGACTTGTGCTCCAGAACTAGCCGTGCTTCTAGCCAAGCTGTTCCAGTACAGCTACAACACTGGCATCTATCCAACAATGTGGAAAACTGCCCAGGTATATCCTGTCCACAAAGAGCAGGACAAATCCAATCCGGCCAATTACCGCCCCATCAGTCAATCATCAGCAAAGTGATGGAAGGTGTCATCGACAGTGCTATCAAGCGGCACTTACTCACCAATAACCTGCTCACTGATGCCCAGTTTGGGTTCCGCCAAGACCACTCGGCTCCCGACTTCATTACAGCCTTGGTCCAAACATGGACAAAGGAGCTGAATTCCAGAGGTGACTGCCCGTTGACATCAAGGCAGCATTTGACCGAGTGCGGCAACAAGAAGACCAAAATGGCATCCACCGTGATTCAGGGCAGAAGTGTGCGCACGCGCAGAGGACGCCATTTTGGTCCCCAAACGGCACCTGTAGCGCCCAAACAACGGGCGCTACTGAGCCCAATTTCATGCCCACAGTCATAAACCTGGACCAATCGGGACAAGTTTTTAAATTTCGATATGGCCACATCACACGAGAATGGATTGCCAACGTGGCTCCTTTAAAAAGATTGTCCAAGGTGATTTTGAAAAAGATGTGCAAAAATACAGTTACGATCAGAAGAAAAAAAAAACGCAATGCTAGGATCTTGAAATAAAAACAGCAGGTCTGTCAGGTGAAAACCTTTTATCCGAATATGTTAGAGTCTGAACCAAAGCCACCTCTCACTTGTCACTTGGCTTTTATTGCAAAGGGGATGGAGTATAAAAGCAGGGACGTCTTGCTTCAGTTATACAGGGTACTGGTGAGGCCACACCTGGAATACTGCGTACAGTTTTGGTTTCCATATTTAAGAAAAGATATACTTACTCTCGAGGCAGTTCAGAGAAGGTTCACTCGGTTGATTCCGGAGATGAGGGGGTTGACTTATGAGGAAAGGTTGAGTAGGTTGGGCCTCTACTCATTGGAATTCAGAAGAATGAGAGGCGATCTTATCGAAACATATAAGATTGTGAGGGGGCTTGATCGGGTGGATGCGGGGAGGATGTTTCCACTGATGGGTGAGACTAGAACTAGGGGGCATAATCTTAGAATAAGGGGCTGCCGTTTCAAAACTGAGATGAGGAGAAACTTCTTCACTCAGAGGGTAGTAAATCTATGGAATTTGCTACCTCAGAGAGCTGTGGAAGCTGCGACATTAAATAAATTTAAAACGGAGATAGACAGTTTCCTAGCTGATAAGGGAATTAGGGGTTACGGGGAGAGGGCAGGGAAGTGGACATGAGTCTAGGTTCGGATCAGCCATGATCCTATTGAATGGCGGAGCAGGCCCGAGGGGCCGTATGGCCTACTCCTGCTCCTACTTCTTATGTAAATTTAGAAAGTCGAGGAGGGATCTGGCCCCGGGTAAATTGGAGTTAAAAACTGGCAGGCAGAAATGTAATGGAGCAATGGGCGGCCTTTAAAGAGGAGATGGTTCAGGTACAGTCTGGGTACATTCCTACAAGGGGGAAAGGGAGGGCAACCAATGTCAGAGCTCCCTGGATGAGGGGGGAGTTGGAGAGTAGGATGGAGCAGAAAAAGGGGACGTATGACAGAAGACAGTTTGATAATCAAGGTAGAATCAGGCTGAATATAAAAAGCACAGAGGAGAAGTGAAAATGGAAATAAGAGGGACAAAGAGTATGAGAATAGATTGGCGGCTAACATAAAAGGGAATCCAAAGGTCTTGTCACGGCATATTAACAGTAAAAGGGTTGGCAGAGGAGCGGTGGGGCCGATTAGGGACCAAAAGCGGGAGAAGCAGGCCCCGGGCTGTCGGACCGTGGAGCCGGCGACGGTGAGGAGGAGGCCGCGGCGACCGGAGCATTCACATCCCGACGATGTGTTCGGCGAGTCGGGCGGAGGCAGCGCAGCGCAACTGGCAGCAGCAGCAGCAGCAGCCACGACAACCCGCTGCAGCACGTCAGCCGGCAGCTCCATGGCGGGAAGCTCGCAGTCCGAATGGGAGGAGGGGAGCCGGGCGTGGCGGCCAGAGGTCGGATCGTGAGCGGGAGAAACAGGCCGCCACACGTGGAGCCGGCAACAGCGAGGAGGAGGCCGCGGTGACGAGGACGGAGCGGCTGAGGGACATCGTGCTCCCACTGCCGCTGGAAGCCATTGAACTGACTTTCTGAACACGGCGCTGTAAGAATAGCTGACGCGTCCCCACGGGGAGTAAGCATTCCAGTGTAATTTGTACTTGTACTGGTTACATATGGCAAATAAAATTGAATTGAATTGAATTGAAATGGAGATGTATTGGTGGAGGCAGAAGGCATGAGGTGCTAAATGAGTACTTTGCATCGGTGTTTACCAAGGAAGAGGACTTCGCCAAAGCTATGGTAAACGAGGAGGTTATCGGGATACTGGATGAGATAAAAATAGATAAAGAGGAGGTACTAGGAAGGCTGGCAGTACTAAAGGCGGATAAGGCACCGGGTCCGGATGGGAAGCATCCTAGGTTGCTGAGGGAAGTAAGGGTAGAAATTGCGGAGGTACTGGCCACAATCTTCCAATCCTCCTTAGATACAGGGGTGGTGCCAGAGGACTGGAGGATTGCAGATGTTACACCCTTGTTCCAAAAAGGGGAGAAGGATAAACCTGGCAATTACAGGCCAGTCAGCTTAACGTCGGTGGTGGGGAAGCTTTTAGAGACAAGTCTGGGAGAAAATCAACAGCCACTTGGACAAGCATGGACTAATAAAGGAGAGCCAGTATGGATTTGTGAAGGGCAAATCATGTTTATAGAGTCATAGGGCAGGATTTTCATTGGGCCGTTGAGGCGGGATTGGAGGCGTGTGGGGGGTTAAAATCGGGGAGCACGAACCCATCCCGCCCGCAAACCGACTCCATGCCAGTTTCAAAGGAGGCGGATACCCGACCTGTGCTGGGAGCCGCTTCCCCGCGGCAGGAAGGGGATTAGTGCCAATTAACTGCCCGTTAACAGGTAGTTAACAGGCAGTTTTTAGCCTAATCCCTATTTTTATTCCTGAAGTGTGGGATTCCCGATGGCTCCAAACCACGCCAAGTTAGCGAGGCGGACCGTCGGGCTGAAGGGCTTGGAGGGTTCGAGATGTCCGGTGTTCAGGTGAGTGATGGGTGCATGAGTGCAGAGGTAAGTGTGTTTGGTGTGTGTAAAGTGTTTAAAGAAGTTTAATTACCTTTACTTACTAATGTAGGCTTCCTTCCTTCAGGTCTCGGGAGTCCCTCATCTCACCGGCACAGAAAGCAGAATGGCCGCGAGCTGTCAAAAGTTGCAGCATTCAGCTTTCTGTTCTGGAGAGATCTCTAAATCATCCTGAGAGGAAGGAATTAACTTGGAGTACAGATTATCAGCGTTTGACAGCTTCAAAGAGCTGTCAAACGCTGATATTTCATCTGTCAAAAGCTCTTGACAGATGAAATTTCAATCTGTGACGTCACCTGTTGCTGTGTGGCCCTTACTTGGCCTGCTGAGCCCGCTGGGCGGGCTCAACAAGGTCAATCAAGTTAAAATCGCGTGGGTTGGCCACAACTCGATGGAGGCGGGACTACAACCCCAAAAGTTGTAGTCCCGCCTCCTACACGCCTCCAGTATCAAAATCCAGCCCATAGAGTCATAACGGCACAGAAGGAGGCCATTCGGCCCATCGAGTCCGCGCCAGCTCTCTGTAGAGCAATCCAGTCAGTCCCATTCCCCCGCTCTGTCCCCATAGCCCTGCAAGTTTATTTCCCTCAAGTGCCTATCTAGTCTCCCCTTGAAAACATTGAGTGTCGCCGCTTCCACCACTTCCGTCGGCAGCGAGTTCCAGGTCCTCACCACTCGCTACGTAAAAAAGTTTTTCCTCACATCCCCTCCTGTATCTCTTGCCCAAAACCTTAAATCCTTGTACCATCAACTAGTGGGAACAGCCTTTCCCCGTCTAGCCTATCCAAACCCGTCATAATCTTGTACACCTCCATCAAATCACCCCTCAACCTCCTTTGCTCCAATGAAAACAAATCCAGCTTCTCCAACCTGTCCTTGTAGCTAAGATCCCCCATCCCCGGAACCATTCTATTGACTAACTTAATTGAGTTTTTTGGTGAGTTAACAGAGAGGGTGGATGAGGGCAGTGCAGCTGATGTTGTGTATATAGACTTTCAAAAGGTGTTTGATAAAGTAACACATAACAGGCTTGTTAGCAAAGTTGAAGCGCATGAGAAAGGGGCTGTAGCAGCATGGATACAAAATTAGCTAAGGGATCGAAAACAGAGTTGTGGTGAAAGGCTGTTTTACAGACTGGAGGGAGGTACACAGTGGAGTTCCCCAGGGTTCAGTACTAGGACCACTGTTGTTTTTGATATACATTCATGACTTGGACTTGTGGGTACTGGGCACAATTTTAAAATTTGCAGATGACAAGAAACTTGGAAGTGTAGTAAACAGTGAGGAATATAGTGATAGACTTCAAGAAGATATAGATAGGCTTGTGGAATGAGCAGACACATGGCAGATGAAAGTCAACACAGAAAAGTGTGAGGCGGTACATTTGGATAGGAAGAATGAGGAGAGACAATACAAGGTGAATGGTACAATTTTAAAGGGGGTGCAGGAAGAGAGAGACCTGGGGGTGTTTGTGCACAAATCTTTGAAGGTGGCAGAACAGGTGAACAAAGCAGTTCATAAAGCATACGGGATCCTGGGCTTCATAAATAGAGGCATAGAGTGCAAAAGCCAGGAAGTTATACTAAACCTATATAAAACACTAGTTTGGCCCCAGCTCATGTATTGTGTCCAATTCTGGGCACACTTTAGGAAGGACATGAAGGCTTTGAAAAGGGTACAGAAGAGATTTAGAAACATAGAAACATAGAAACATAGAAGATAGGAGCAGGAGTAGGCCATTCGGCCCCTCGAGCCTGCTCCGCCATTCAATGAGATCATGGCTGATCACCCAAACTCAGTACCCTGTCCCTGCCTTCTCCCCATATCCCTTGATCCCTTTAGCCTTAAGAAATATATCCAACTCCTTCTTGAATATATTTAATGAATTGGCCTCAACTGCCTTCTGTGGTAGAGAATTCCACAGGTTCACCACTCTCTGGGTGAAGAAATTCCTCCTCATCTCTGTCCTAAATGGCTTACCCCTTATCCTTAGACTGTGATCCCTGGTTCTGGACTCCCCCGCCATCGGGAACATCCTTCCTGCATCTAGTCTGTCTAGTCCTGTTAGAATTTTATAAGTTTCAATGAGATCCCCTCTCATTCTTCTAAACTCCAGCGAGTATAAGCCCATTTACTAGAATAGTTCCAGGAATTACAGTTACGCGGATAGACTGGAGAAGCTGGGGTTGTTTTCCTTGGAGCAGAGCTAAGAGGAGATTTGATAGAGGTGTTCAAAATCACGAAGGGTTTAGAGAGAGTGAATAGAGAGAGACTGTTTCCTGTGGCTGAAGCGTCGATAACCAGAGGGCACAGATTGAAGGTGATTGGGCAAGGAACCAGAGGCGACATGAGGAAAATCCTGTTTACGCAGCGAGTGGTTAGGATCTGGAATGCGCTGCCTGATAGGGCGGTGGATACAGATTCAATAGTAGCCTTCAAAAGGGAATTGGATAAATACTCGAAGGAGAAAGAATTGCAGAGATCTGGGGAAAGTGCGGGGGAGTGGGACTGACTGGATTGCTCTTCGAAAGAGCCGGCGCAGGGTCGATGGGCCGAATGGCCTCCTTCTGTGCTGTACTATTCTATGATTCTATAAATGTACACCGATTTTATTTTTCTATCCATTTAAAATAAAATTATTTTCTCCGCTTCTTTAGGTTTCCAGTTAGAACAGAGGAGCTTTGCTCTGAAAGGGTTGGCAGACCGCCTACTCCCAAATTAAAGGAAGCCTTGCATTTATATAGCACCTTTCACAAGCTCAGGGTGTCCCAAAGTGCTTTTCAGTGGCTCAGTGGGCAGCACTCTCGCCTGTGAGTCAGAAGATTGTGGGTTCATGTCCCACTCCAGAGACTTGAGCACAAAAATCTAGGCTCACACTCCGAGGGAGTGCTGCACTGTCGGAGGTACTGTCTTTCGGATGAGACGTTAAACCGAGGCCCCGTCTGCCCTCTCAGGTGGACGTAAAAGATCCCATGGCCACTATTTTGAAGAAGGGTACGGGGTTGGATCGAGTGGATGCGGGGAGGATGTTCCCGATGATGGGTGAAACTAGAACTAGGGGGCATAGTCTTAGAATAAGGGGCTGGTCTTTCAAAACTGAGATGAGGAGGAACTACTTCACTCAGAGGGTGGTAGGTCCATGGAATATGCTGCCCCAAAAAGCTGTAGAAGCTACATCATTACATAAATTTAAAACAGAAATAGACAGTTTCCTAGAAGTAAAGGGAATTAAGGGTTACGGGGAGCGGGCAGGAATTTGGACATGAGTCTAGGTTCGGATCGGACATGGCCCTGTGGGTAGCGGAGCGGGCCCAGGGGCTGTGTAGCCTGGTCCTGCTCCTATTTCGTGTGTCTAATTCTGTTAGATTCAGGAGATGGTTCTGTGATAGTAGATTGGCGGTTAGGATTAGATCAGCCATGATCTTATTGAATGGCGGAGCAGGCTCGAGGGGCCGATTGGCCTACTCCTGCTCCTATTTCTTATGTTCTTATGTTCTTATATCCCCGGTGTCCCGGCCAATATGTATCCCTCAATCAACATCTAAAACAGATTATCTGGTCATTATCACATTGCTGTTTGTGGGAACTTGCTGTGGGCAAATTGGCTGCCGCGTTTCCTACACCACAACAGTGACTACACTTCAAAAGTACTTAATTGGCTGTAAAGTGCTTTGGGATGTCCGGTGGTCATGAAAGCTGCTACAGAAATGCAAGTCTCTTTTTACAGCCAATGAAGTACTTTGGAAGCGTAGTCACTGTTGTAGTGTAGGAAACACGGCAGCCAATTTGCGCACAAACAGCAGTGAGATCCTGACCAGATCATCTGTTTTTTAGTGATGCTGGTCGAGGGATAAATATTATAATAGCAAAATACTGCGGATGCTGGAAATCAGAAATAACAACAGAAAATGCTGGAAATACTCAGCAGGCCAGGCAGCATCCGTGGAGAGAGAAACAGAGTTAATGGCCCAGAAATTCGGCTCTCCACGGGTGAGTACGCACGGGGTACTCACCCGTAGGCTGAATGGAAGTGCCGGTTTTCTGCATGCACTGCGCATGCGCGGGAAACCGGCACTTCCGATCCTCTGAACGAAGGGGTTCAGAGGTCGAACGCGCGCACAGGGGAGGCTGCACGTGCGCCTTGAACTTAGGTTTATTTTGCAGGTTTTCACGCGAGGTTAAGCCTGTAGGATTTACACATTTAAAAAGCAGGTGTAAGGCCTGCTTTTTGCAAGGTAAGTGGTCAATTAATTAAAATTAAAACATTTTTTCCACAGGTTTATTATTTTTAAATACTTTAAAGCAAGGTAAGTTTATTTTTAGCCGTTTTTTTTATAAAATAATGTTTTTCAAAAATTTAAATTATTGTTTAAAATAGTTATTTAATGTAATTTATAGTTTATTTAAAAAGTGTGATTTAAAAAAAAATTATTTGAAGGTTTACTGCTATTTTGGGGCCCGTAGTATTTATAAATTTAGACAGGTCTTCCTGTCAATCTTATGAATGGGCTTTTCCCTCCTCCGATTGGCTGCCCATGGCTCACGTGATCCCAGGGGACGCATCGCACTAACTACGCCCCTGGGACACGCAAGCACAGCGCGCCGGCAACTGGGCCAGGCCCCGGAGCGGAATTCCACGGGGCCCTAGAGCTCAACTGCCGGCGCGCAAGGTAAGTGCAGGTCGGGGGCTTGCACCCGCGGGAAGCCCCCGACCCGAATTTCTGGGCCAATGTTTCAGGTCCCTGAAGGGTCCCAGTCCTGAAACGTTAACTCTGTTTCTCTCTCCACGGATGCTGCCTGGCCTGCTGAGTATTTCCAGCATTTTCTGAGGGGTAAATATTGTCTGGGACACCAGAGAAAATTCCCCTTCTCTTTCTTCTTCTGAATAGTCAGCGATGCTAAAGAGATGAGCAGTTAGCTCAAGTTCAGCAAGTAGTCTCCTCCTCTTTCGTTCTGAGGACATGTGGAGCTGGGTTGAAGTAAGAATAAAGAGAAAGCAGTTTTTTTTTTAGGTCAATGTTTTTAAGTGTTTGATCCTCGAGCTTTCAATCAAGTGTTTTCCAGATGAATGAACATGTTTCTCCCATGACTAGCCTCCAACTACTGCAACATATGTAGTTAGGGGATTGGAACCAGAGACTGTTTGAGAAAGACATCAAAATAGGTTAAAAAAAAGAAACAGTTACAGAGTTAATAAAAAAAAAAGGAATAAAATGGGAGTAGAAACAAGGATTTCCTTCGTCCTTGTATGACAGGCAGCGCAGGTTCACCTATGTTTGGTTTTCTGTTGCCTGACAATATTCAGAAATCTTTGCATAACTTCGTCAACAGTGTTGCATTTCTTCAGTAGATTTAGTCTGTAACATAGATTTACTGACTTTCTTTCATTCGTTTATGGGATGTGGGTGTCGCTGGCGAGGCCAGCATTTATTGCCCATCCCTAGTTGCCCCTTGAGAAGGTGGTGGTGAGCCGCCTTCTTGAACCGCTGCAGTCCGTGTGGTGAAGGTGATCCCACAATGCCGTTAGGGAGGGAGTTCCAGGATTTTGACTGGCTCTTAGTCAGGTGATATGCTATTAGCACCTGCCCGATCGTCACCGTGCCGATCCTGGTTGATTTGACAGGGTCAGCTTTATTTTGCATAATTACATAGGGCACGATCTTGCCAGCCCTGGGGAGGCGGGTTTGGAGGTGGGACTGCTGGGAAAATGGCAGAATCTGGGGGCGGGTGCCCATCCCGTCCCCAACCCATGCCGGGTCCCGTTTCCTGGAGGCGGGAAGGGGATTACAGCCACTTAACTGCCTGTGAACGGGTAGTTAACAGGCAGATAAGAGGATTATCCCCATTTTCCCACCAGAAGCGCAGGCTTCCCGAAGGCTGCGAACCCTGCCAGGGTCACCGAGGCGAGCAGTGAGTCTGCGGGGGTCGGAGGGGTCCAAAAGTGTGCTGTGAAGGTAAGTGATGGGTGCAAGTGTGGAGAGGTGAGTATCTGAGGTGAGTGGAAAGTGATAGAAAATGTTTACTTACCTTTGTTTCTTCCTGCAGGCTTCAAACGTTTGGGTATGCGGAGAGTCTCGCATCTCACCGGCAGAGAAGACAGATGGCCGCTGCATTCTCCAATGCAACAACCATCTAATTTCTGCTCACAAAAGAGGTTTGATGAGTCTTGAACACAAGAACTCATCAAACAACAGAGAATGTCAGTGTTTGACAGCTTCACAGAGCTGTCAAACGATGACAATTCATGTCAAAATTTTTGACAGATGAAACGTCATACGCTGACGCTCTCTGTAACCGGCTTCCCCTTAATTGGTCTGCTGAGCCCGCTGGGCGGGCTTAACAAGGTCAATCAAGGGGAAATAGCGTGGGTTGGCCAGAAGTCGATGGAGGCGGGACTAAAACCCGACAAGTGGGAGCCCCGCCTCCAAAAGCTCCCCATTGGCA
This sequence comes from Somniosus microcephalus, assembly GCF_052327205.1. Lineage (NCBI taxonomy): Eukaryota > Metazoa > Chordata > Chondrichthyes > Squaliformes > Somniosidae > Somniosus > Somniosus microcephalus. The sequence continues at coordinate 20,097,565 of NC_141020.1, read as the reverse complement.
AAATCCAGCCCATAGGACATACAATATACGGCACAGAAACAGGCCATTCGGCCCAGCCAGTCCATGCCAGTGTTTATGCTCCACTCGAGCCTCCTCCCGTCTTTCCTCATCTAAATCTATCAGCATAACCCTCTATTCCCTTCTCCCTCATATGCTTCTCCAGCCTCCCCTTAAATGCATCTATACTGTTCGCTTCAACCACTCCCTGTGGTAGCGAGTTCCACATTCTCACCACTCTCTGGGTAAAGAAATTTCTTCTGAATTCCCTATTGGATTTCTTGGTGACTATCTTATATTGATGGCCTCTCGTTATGCTCTTCCCCACAAGTGGAAACATTCTCTCTGTATCCACTTTATCAAAACCTTTCATAATTTTAAAGACCTCTATTAGGTCACCCCTCAGCCTTCATTTTTCAAGAGAAAAGAGACCCAGCCTGTTCCTCCTTTCCTGATATGTATAACCTCGCATTTCTGGTATCATCCTTGTAAATCTACCCTGCACCCTCTCCAGTGCCTCTATATCCTTTTTATAATATGGCGACCAGAACTGTACACAGTTCTCCAAGTGTGGTCTAACCCAGGTTCGATACAGGTTTAGCATAACTTCCCTACTTTTCAATTCTATCCCTCTAGAAATAAACCCGAGTGCTTGGTTTGCTTTTTTAATGGCCTTGCTAACCGTGCATAATGTAGCCAACCCCTCCCCCACCTCCGTACTGAAATAAATCAATATGCTTGTCTGCAGGTATCCTCAGGCTATCTCTGGGACACCCCCACAGACCCTCCAGTCTGTGGGCCCCCTGGCACTAGCCCTACGGCCTGGGTTCTTCAGGCAATCTGGAACGCCTCTTCATGCCTCATTTCCATCTCTGTGGTGGGCCTGCTCCTACTGCAGGCAGATGCCCAGTTGCCCCAACTCTCCGGGAATCCCCAGTCTGAGGGAACGGAAATTAGTCCTTCATTAAAGGGGACGTGAACTCTATAGTATTTGCTGGTGCCCATTCCAAGAATGTTATGGTATGCTTTAAAGCAAGTCTCCTTTTTAAAGGAGACATGTTATATTGTGTGCTATTAGAATAGAGTTGGGCACGTGTCACGACTATGGCACGGTATTCCCAGGTGTTTCTGCTTCAGGCACCGCATACCAGCTCATAACAACTTGCTACATATCAAAAAAATCTCATCTTCCCTCTGTTTCTTAACTTGTCCCATTACCATCTCCTTTTGCCTTGCACCATCTCTTAATCTCTCTTAATGTCTCCTAATCTCTCCTGCCTTCCATCCTATCACAGACCTTCCCTTCTGTTCTTTCCTTCCCCCTTTCCCTCCCCCTGCTCTTGCTTAAAAACCTGTTCCATCTCCAGCTTTTTTTCCAGTTCTGACGAAGGGTCATTGACCTGAAACGTTAACTCTGTTTCTCTCTCCACAGATGCTGCCTGACCTGCTGATTATTTCCCGTATTTTCTGTTTTTATTTCATCTTCCCTCTGGTTCTTTTGCCAGTTGTCTTAAATCTGTGTCCTCTGGTTACCGACCCTCCTGCCAGGTGAAGCAGTCTTTCCACATTTACATCTATCAAAAGCCCTCGTGATTTTGAACACCTCTATTAAGCCTCCCCTTAACCTGCTCTGCTCTAAGGAGAACAACCCCAGCTTCTCCAGTCTCTCCACATAACTGAAGTCCCTCATTCCTGGTACCATTCCAGCAAATCTCCTCTGCACCTTCTGCCAAGGCTTTGACATCCTTCCTAAAGTGCGGGGCCCAGAATTAGACACAATACTCCAGCTAGAGCCTAACCAGTGATTTATAAAGATTTAGCATAACTTCTTTGCTTTTGTGCTCTATGCCTGTGTTCATAAAGCCAAGGGTCCCGGCTGCTTTTTAACATCTTTATTAACTTGCCTACCCCCTTCAAAGATTTGTGTACGTACACCCCGAGGTCTCCATACCCATACACCCCCCCTTTAAATTGCCTCTCCTCATTCTTCTTCCCTTCATACCTTTTTTAAGGAAACATTACCGTTTGATCAGATTCCTATGGAATTAATATTTGCAGCGCAATTGACCACTGTTAACTCCTATACTCAACTGAAACATTGAATTAAGATTTATGCCTCATTATTAAGATTCTGTAGGGTGTAAACAGCACAGTATGGGCTCTGTCGGGTGTAAGCAGCATATATAGGGTCTGTAGCGTGTAATCAGTACAGTATGGGTTCTACACTGTATTCCAATGTTCTCTGGGCCAGCCTCCCACCTTGCACCCTCCGTAAACTTGAGCACATCCAAAACTCGGCTGCCCGTGTCCTAACTCGCACCGAGTCCCGTTCGCCCATCACCCCCTGTGCTCGCTGACCCTCATTGGCTCCCGGTCCGGCAACACCTCGATTTTAAAATTCTCATCCTTGTTTTTATGGCCTTGCCCCCTATCTCTGTAACCTCCTCCAGCCCCACAACCCCCCGCCCACCCCCCCACAAGATCTCTGAGCTCCTCCAATTCTGGCCTCTTGAGCATTCACTGATTTTCATCGCTCCACCATTGGCGGCCGTGCCTTCAGCTGCCTGGGCCCTAAGCTCTGGAATTCCCTCCCTTAACCTATCCGCCCCTCTCCCTGCCTTTAAGACGCTCCTTAAAGCCTACTTCTTTGACCAAGCACCTGTCCTAATACCTCCTTATGTGGCTGGGTGTAAACTTTGTTTGATAATGCTCCGGGTGCTATCTATATGCAAGTTGTTGTTGTTGTAAGATGTAAACAGTGTTATAAATCTCATCATCATGAAGAAATGACTCATGAAATAACACTTGACGGCCAGCTGGTGGCGCCGTCCAAGGAGTATAAATACTCGGGCGTGGGCCCAGCTTGCTCAGGACATTTTGTAAGACAGGAACTAGTGAAGTACAACTAGACCTCCATGTTCTGAAACAAGTTGATTAAAGCCTTGCTTTATACTCGAACCAAGTGCATAGTGAGTTTTATTACGTCAAACAGTATAGCTTGGGGTTGGTAGGGTATTAATGGCACAGTATTAAGCAAACATATCCTGGAGGAGAACAGAATCATTGAATAATATGGAAGATAAATATCTTTAGGACTATTAGAGCAGGTATAGTGAAGTAACAGTTGACTATTTGCCAAACAGTAGACAAGCCTAGTTGATGGGAGTCAGTCAATCATTGAGGCCATTAACTGCTTGGCAGAAGAACTCTGTATCAGTACTTTTTAGTGCAGAATTATTTCACTGGTCAGTAAAAATAATACGAGGCTGGATGAGGATCTGTACTGAATTGTATCTACTTCACATGTCCTTCATTTCTATAATGGCACACACATGTGAGAGGTTCTAAGAGTGTTCACAAAGAGAAGATCCCGGTGCCAGTGTAAATACAGATTCCTGTCATCCCCAAGGCATTCCGTTCAAAGTTAGATGCAGGTCTGTGCCGGTAAACGGGCTCACCCTTGGACGACTGGATGATTTTTTTTTAAAACTTTGTGGGGGGGGGGAAAGCGGAATGTTTTCCATTAGGGACGCGCATGCAACCTGCAAACGATGGCTCCGTTTGGTTCCGTCTGAACATAAACAAGTCCACTGACCTTGATTGCAGCCCGATAAAAGTGATCATTCATTGACCTCAGCTCGATGGCAATGGCAAGTTTTGGCCCAGGCGGCGAGCTCCAGTTTCTTTGCCAATGTTTCCAACATCATCGTCGGGAAAAGAAAAAGCACCCAAAAAAAAAATAGCAAATAACTCAACGGCCCCAAGTCCAAATCAAGGCCAAGTTTGGGTTCCGCTCAGCTCGTTGCCCCGGTCAAGTTTAGGGGGAGGGGAGAAGGGGAGATGGAAGGTCGATTTTTCATTCTAGTGCTGATCTCACTGACGAACTGTATCACAGTATGGTATGGCAGCTGTAGCTACTATGACCGGAAAGCCCTGCAGCAGGTAGTCAAAACTGCCCAACGCATTACCGGCACCTGGCTACCGACCATAGAGCACATATACCAGAAACGCTGTTTACGGAGGTCACGGTCCATCATCAAAGACCCTACCCACCCCAGCCACAGTCTGTTCGCCCTCCTGCCATCTGGGAGACGCTACAGATGCATTCGCACCCGTACGACCAGATTTAGGAACAGCTTCTTTCCCAGGGCTGTCATCCTACTGAACTCCACAAATAAACTCTAAAGCCTGCACATCTGCCAATGCACTTTATTATGGTTATGTTTATGTTAATGTATTACAAGCCAAATGTTTGTTGAATGTTTAAATGTCTTAATCTAAATGTACACTCTCGGGAGCCACAAGCCTACATTTCGTTGTACTGCACTTGTGCACTAACAATGACAATAAAAGTTGATTTGGTTCTCTTTCGAGTTGTTTGACTTTGTCCGTTTCTTGTGGGGGCACAGCTTTCAATCTCCTGAGTATTATTAAATGGGATGGGGAGAAGCCAGAGAGCATGTGGAATGCGTTTGATAGCAAAATACTGCAGCCGCACCTATCACCTATCACCATCTCGTCTGGTTTTGAATACCTCTTAATGTCTCTTCACTTCTCTTTTGTTCTCTCCCAGCCCCCAACCTGGCCTTTTAATCTGTTTCATTTCCTGTGCTTCTTCAGTCTTGACGAAGGGTTTCGACCTGAAACGTTGACTCTATTTCTCTCTCCATGGATGTTGCCTGGCCTGCTGAGTTTTTCCAGCATTTTCTGTTGTTATTGTGGAATGTGTTTCGTGTTCATTCTCAGAATAATGGGTAATTGGAATCTAATGACACAATTATCAGCTGAGATCATGAGAGATGGTTGGAAAATGGCACAGTAACTGGGAATACGGACTGGCCTGAACATGAACGTGATCCAAACACTTTGGCTTGTGGATACTTTCCAATGTGATGATTTCAATCTTTGATAACATGGTGATTAATTTCAATAAAAAAGGGGCCAGGATGGGACCACGGTATTAAAATAGCTAACGGAGACTGGATCCAATATATTCTCCTGATAATATGACCGGCCATAACTGTTCCACTAATAAATGGAAAAAGATAACAAACAAAAAAGTTAAAAAGACATTTTCCCTTTCCCCCTATCACCTATCACCATCTCTGATAGGGGATAGGGGGAAAGGGAAAATGTCTTTTTAACTTTTGGATTATTACATTGGGCCAGATTTTTCTGTCAAAATCAGGGTGAGGTGAATGGCGCTCCCCGTTATTTATGCGTAAATGGTACAGCAACTTCAGGCCAGGGGCAGATGCGCGGTTAAATGCGAATATCCAAGTGTTTCTGTCCGAGTTGTGCTGCTCCGCCGTTAGTTTCACGGAAACGGCATCTCGCTGTCTGCCTCTCCATTGAGATGCATTAAATGTCATGAAGTTGCTGTATTCGCGTGGTAGACACGAACTAAACTCGCCACAGATATTTAGGGCAAGTATTTTTTTTATTTTTATTCATTGATGGGATGTGGGCATCGCTGGCTAGGCCTGCATTTAGTGCCCATCCCTAATTGCCCTTGAGAAGATGGTGGTGAGCCGCCTTCTTGAACCGCTGCAGTCCATATGGTGTAGGTACACCCACAATGCTGTTAGGAAGGGAGTTCCAGGATTTTGGCCCAGCGACAGTGAAGGAACGGCGATACAGGTCCAAGTCAGGATGCTGTGTGGCTTGGAGGGGAACTTGTAGGTGGTGATGTTCCCATGCATCTGCTGCCCTTGTCCTTCGAAGTGGTAGAGGTCGCGGGTTTGGAAGGTGCTGTTGAAGGAGCTTTGGCGAGTTGCTGCAGTGCATCTTGTAGATGATACACACTGCAGCCACAGTGCGCCGGTGGTGGAGGGAGTGAATGTTGAAGGTGGTGGATGGAGTGCCAATCAAGCGGGCTGCTTTATCCTGAATGGTATCGAGCCTAAGTACCCTGTGAACGGCATGATAAGTCTTAATGACTGCCAATCAACCTCTCTGGCAGTGAAAATTAACTATTATAAGTTGTGGAATCTCATTCCTTCAGGATGTGAATTGTTTTCAGAGATTTTAAAAATGCCAAATTTTAAAAATAAAGTTATTTTTCTTACTTTTCCTTTCAGTCTCTTTTTTTTCCTCCCTCTCTCTTAATCCAATCTTTTATCCCCTTTAATTCTCTTTCTGTACCTGATTTGACATTGAATGCACTCCCTTTAATTCGCGCTCCTTCTCAGTCCTCATGGACGTTGTGGGGGGAGGGGCTTTCAAGAGAGGAGAGTGGAAAAATGGTGAGAAATAGAAAAACATCTATTTCTAATGAGGATATAGTTCAGGTGATGGAGACTTCCTTACTCTTATACCCCAACCCTATTGTAATAAAGGCCAACATGCCATTTGCCTTCCTTATTGCTTGCTGTACCTGCATGCTAGCTTTCTGTGTGAATAGTGCTATGGGATCTGACATAAGAAAACTACCAGGCACTTGGTCTAAGCGTTAAACAAGGCTTTAATCAACTGTTTTTCAACATGGAGATCTAGTTGTGTCCTTCACTAGTTTCTGTTAAAGAATGTCCTGAGCAAGCTGGGCCCATGCCCGAGTATTTATACTCTCCCTGGACAGCGCCACCAGCAGGCCGCCCAGTGTCATTTCATAAGTCATTTCCACATGAATGGCAAGATTCATGTCATTCTTCCTGCCTGAAAGATTGGAAGTCTGGCGGCTTCCTTCTACCGAATTAATTGGACTAAGAATAGACGCAGTCGTTTGGATCTCCGTTGGTGGCCAGAAGGCGCGTCTCCTCGGACCGTGTCTTGGTCCCTGGGTCGCTTGGTTCGTACCGGCGGGCTGGCAGAGCCCGTGTCGCCTTGATCGACCTGAGGGGGACTGGGGAGATTGTGACTCCGGGTGCAGGCCCCCACAGGCGCAGAGCTGGCTTCACCCTGCTCAGTAGTCGGTGACTGACCGGCGTCCTGGCTTCGGGTGGTCATCCCGCGGGGAGCGCTCTGTTCCCCGGTTGATCCGGCGGAATAGCTGGCAGATCCCTTGACGTCCCGGGTAGGGCGTCATCCTCAGAGGAGCGCAGGGTATCGGCGTCATTAATACAGATCCCACTATCGATTGGGTCCGTGGGACCGGTTGGGCAGGGAGCCAGATCCCGAAGTGACATTGTGGATTCCCGGCCATCAGGGTACCGCACGTGCGCGTACGTGGGATTGACATCCGTCAGTTCCACTTTGTCGATGAGGGGATCACTCTTAGAGGATTGGACAAATCTTCGGAGCAGCACGGGGCCAGGAGCTGCCAACCATGATGGTAGGGACGTCCCATGAGTGGAGCGACGCTGGAACCCAAAGAATCATTCGTGAGGAGTAGCGTTGGTGGATGTAGAAAGGAGAGACCTGATGAAATGCAATACGTCAGGGAGCATAGTTTCCCACCGCTGGTCTGACAGGTTGTGTGACCTCAGTGCAAGATGAACAGCGTTCCAAACGATGGCGTTGTATTCTTAGTCCGATTAATTCGGTAGAAGGAAGCCGCCGGACTTCCAGTCTTTCAGGCGGGAAGAATAACATGAATCTTGTCATTCATGTGGAAATACTGGGCGGCCTGCTGGTGGCGCTGTCCAGGGAGAGTATAAATACTCGGGCATGGGCCCAGCTTGCGCAGGACATTCTTTAACAGGAACTAGTGAAGGACACAACTAGATCTCCATGTTGAAAAACAGTTGATTAAAATGACGTAAGAAAACTACTAGGCACTTGGTCTGAGTATTAAACAGAGCTTTAATCAACTGTTTTTCAACTTGGAGATCTAGTTGTGTCCTTCACTAGTTCCTGTTAAAGAATGTCCTGAGCAAGCTGGGCCCATGCCCGAGTATTTATACTCTCCCTGGACAGCGCCACCAGCAGGTCGCCCAGTATCATTTCATAAGTCATTTCCACATGAATGATAAGATTCATGTCAGGATCTCTTATTGCCACCTGAACAAGCAGACAAGCTCAGCTTAACATCTCATCTCTAGCAATAGAATCACAAAATCATAGAATGGTAACAGCACAGAAGGAGGCCATTCGGCCCATTGAGCCCATGCAAGAGCACTTCAGCTAGCCCCACTCCCCCGCCTTTTCCCTGTAGCCCTGCAAATTTGTTTCCTTCAGGTACTTATCCAATTTCCTTTTGAAAACCACGATTGAGTCTGCCTCCACCACCCTTTCAGGCAGTGCATTCCAGATCCTAACCACTCGCTGCGTAAAAAAGTTTTTCCTCATGTCGCCATTGGTTCTTTTGCCAAACACCTTAAAACTGTGTCCTCTGGTTCTCAACCCTTCCGCCAATGTGAACAGTGTCTCTCTGTCTCGACCCCTCGTGATTTTGAACACCTCGATCAAATCTCCTCTCAACCTTCTCCACTCTAAGGAGAACAACCCCAGCTTCCCCAGTCTATCCACATAACTGAAGTCCCTCATCCCTGGAATCAAGCAATGCCGCACCCGCCTCAGTAATGCAATGGCCAGCCCACATTTAGTGCTCAATTCCTGAATTGGTGATTGAACACTGACCTTCTGACTCAGAGGTCAGAGTGCCACCTAGCTAAGTAAGGGGAAGACTGAGGTAGGGTTGACATAAGAACATAAGAAATAGGAGCAGGAGTAGCCCATTGGGCCCTTCAATAAGTGTTTGACTAATCTGCTGGAATTTTTTGAGGAGGTAACTGGTAGAATAGATGGGGGAGAGCCAGTGGATGTGGTGTACCTTGACTTCCAGAAAGCCTTCGATAAGGTTCCACACAAAAGATTATCATGCAAAATTAAGGCTCATGGGATTGGGGGCAAAGTATTAATGTGGATAGAGAACTGGCTGGCGGATAGAAAACAGAGAGTTGGAATAAACGGCTCGTTTTCGGAGTGGCAGGCAGTGACCAGCGGGGTGCCGCAAGGATCTGTCCTGGGACCCCAGCTGTTCACAATATATATAAATGATCTGGATCAGGGAATTGGATGCAATATTTCCAAATTCGCTGACGACACTAAACTAGGAGGAGGGGTGGGCTCTGATGAGGATGTCAGGAGGCTACAGTGCGATTTGGACAGGTTGGGGGAATGGGCGGATACGTGGCAGATGCACTATAATGTGGATAAATGCGAGGTTATCCACTTTGGGGGTAAAAACAGGAGGGTAGATTATTATCTAAATGGCAATAGATTGGGAGATGGGGAAGTGCAGAGGGACCTGGGTGTTCTTGTGCACCAGTCACTGAAGGAGAGCATGCAGGTGCAACAGGCGATTAAGAAGGCAAATGGTATGTTGGCCTTCATATCAAGGGGGTTCGAGTATAGGAATAGGGATACCTTACTACAGCTGTACAAGGTGCTGGTGAGACCGCATCTGGAGTATTGTGTACAGTTTTGGTCGCCCCATCTGCGGAAGGATGTTCTTGCCATGGAAAGAGTGCAACGGCGATTCACCAGGCTGATACCTGGAATGGCGGGAATGACCTACGAAGAGAGATTAAATAGTTTGGGCTTGTACTCACTGGAGTTTAGAAGATTGAGAGGGGATCTCATCGAAACATATAAAATTATGGCAGGCCTGGACAGGCTGAATTCAGAGAGAATGTTTCCAATGGCCGGGGAGCACAGAACCAGGGGCCACAGTCTAAAAATAGCGGGCAAATCATTTAAAACAGAGATGAGGAAGAATTTCTTCACTCAAAGAGTGGTGAGCCTGTGGAATTCCCTGCCACAGAGGGCTGTGAAGGCTAATTCAATAAATATTTTCAAGAGAGAATTGGATATATTTCTGAAGGCTAAGGGGATTAAGGGTTACGGAGAAAAGGCGGGGACGGGGTACTGAACTGGTAAGATCAGCTATGATCTCAGACGAAGATCAGCCATGATCTCATTGAATGGCGGAGCAGGCTCGAAGGGCCGAATGGCCTACTCCTGTTCCTATCTCTATGTTTCTATGTAATAAGATCATGGCTGATCTTCTACCTCATCTCCATTTTCCTGCACTATCCCCATATCCCTTGATTCCCTTAATACTCAAAAATCTATCGACCAAACAATTCTTGCAAGTTTCTGCAGTTGGTCAATGGAAGATGCATATTTTATTATGTGGTACTATTTCTTCGTAACTGAAACAGCATAATTAAAATTTTTAACACTGAAAAATTCCCCTTAAATGGGTAGAACATTTCTTTGCCATATTGTGCCAATTCAAATAAGCCAACAAATGGCCAACTTACAAAAACTAAGACCCGACCATGCTTTCTTATCTGTGTATATGTATTGCACATCGCACACCCAATTTTCATGAGCTGATTTGATGTTTTGCAATGGCAATTAAAAGATTCCCTTCCCAGAACCTCACTGGCAGCTTACTCGACATGTGACTGGTGGACTCACATACTCGCATATTATTTCAGACTGTGCCAGACAGTGGAGTCACCTCTGGCCCGAAGTAAAGGGCTTCACTGACGTCATACTTGATATTCAAAATTTTAAAAAAAAATCGAAGAAATGCAATAAGTCATCATTTGGCAAAGTTGCTCCGCGAAAGTAATCACCAGAGTTAAATCCAGTAAACAAGACTTGCATTTATATAACGCCTTTAGCAGCCACCGGACACCCCAAAGTGCATTACAGTCAGTGAAGTAATTTTGGAGTGTAGTCACTGTAGGAAATGCGGCAGCCAATTTGCGCACAGCAAGCTCCCACAAACAGCAATGTGATAATGACCAGATAATCTGTTTTAGTGATGTTGATTGAGGGATAAATATTGGCCCCAGGACACCAGGGAGAACTCCCCCTGCTCTTCTTCGAAAGAGTGCCGCGGGATCTTTTACATCCACCTGAGAGGGCAGATGGGGCCTCGAGTTAACGTCCCATCTGAAAGACGGAACCTCCGACAGTGCAGCGCTCCCTCAGTACTGCACTGGGAGTGTCAGAATCATAGAATCATAGAAATTCATGACACAGAAGGAGGTCATTTGGACCATCGTGTCTGTGCCGGCCGAAAAAGAGCTATCCAGCCTAATCCCACCTTCCAGCTCTTGGTCCGTAGCCCTGTAGGTTACGGCACTTCAAGCGCATATCCAAGTACTTTTTAAATGTGATGAGGGTTTCTGCCTCTACCACCCTTTCAGGCAGTGAGTTCCAGACCCCCACCACCCTCTGGGTGAAAGAAATTCCCCTCAAATCCCCTCTAATCCTTCTACCAATTACTTGAAATCTCTGCCCCCTGGTTATTGACCTCTCTGCTAAGGGAAATAGGTCCTTCCTGTCCACTCTATCCAGGCCCCTCATAATTTTATACACCTCAATCAAATCTCCCCTCAGCCTCCTCTGTTCCAAAGAAAACAACCCCAGCCTATCCAATCTTTCCCCGTAACTAAAACTCCCCAGTCCTGTCAGCATCCTCGTAAATCTCCTCTGTACCCCCTCTAGTGTGATCACATCCTTCCTGTAATGTGGTGACCAGAACTGTACACAGTACTCAAGCTGTGGCCTAGATTTTTGATCTCAAGTCTCTGGAGTGGGACTTGAACCCACAACCTTCTGACTCAGTAGGCCAAGAAGTGTGACCCACAGAGCCCCCCGGCTGACAGGCTATAATGGCAAAGTTTAAGTAGTTTGCCTGAATTATGAGATTAAATTACAGCCTTATATTTATTCTCGATCACCTCTAACTTGTAAGATTCAATTATATTCATTTACTTTCATGGAATCTTAGAATGATACAGCACAGGAGGAGGCCATTCGGCCCATCGTGCCTGTACTGGCTGTTTGAAAGTGCTATCCAATTAGTCCTGTTTTGCAGTATTATAAATGGCAAAACTGAGGAGACTTTAACCTACTGCTGTAAGTTAACGTGAGAATTCAGTAAGAACTCACCTCCCGCTTACCAACCTCTCAGAAACCAAAAAAGTCTGTAATTTAGTTTTCAATACCTAATATGTAGACTGTGCTATGACGTATGAGGAGAGATTGGGTCGATTGGGCTTATACTCGCTGGAGTTTAGAAGAATGAGAGGGGATCTCATTGAAACTTATAAAATTCTGACAGGACTAGACAGACTATATGCAGGAAGGATGTTCCCGATGGCAGGGGAGTCCAGAACCAGGGGTCACAGTCTAAAGATAAGGGGTAAGCCATTTAGGACAGAGATGAGGAGGAATTTCTTCACCCAGAGAGTGGTGAACCTGTGGAATTCTCTACCACAGAAGGTAGTTGAGGCCAATTCATTAAATATATTCAAGAAGGAGTTAGATATATTTCTTAAGGCTAAAGGGATCAAGGGATATGGCGAGAAGGCAGGGACAGGGTACTGAATTTGGATGATCAGCCATGATCTCATTGAATGGCGGAGCAGGCTCGAGGGGCCGAATGGCCTACTCCTGCTCCTATCTTCTATGTTTCTATGTGCTGTGACTAAAATGAAAATTTACCAGCACTGAGCTGAAGTGACACTGATTTAGGACTGCGAGCACCCAGTACGATATCAGTACTGCAGGCTATCACTTCACAGGAAGCTGTGATTTATGGGGGGGCTGTGATTCATGGGGGGCGTTGAGTAGAGGGGGTTCTTGTGTTCACATCTGAATTCTATCAGACTGAATTTTTCAGACGATGATATGTGACACTTTAATGTGGAGGTGTGTGAAAAGCCAGTTGTCTGGTTGGACAAGAAAGAAGTGTATACGGTCATGCGGTTAAGACGGGAGCACTGCTTAAAGCACAGGCGGAAGGCAAGTATTGCAACGTGGGGGCTCAGGGTTGGCATATACCAGCTACCGCGACTCATCATTCATCTCACGACTCTACACAATGGCTGCTGCATTTGCCTACAGAACATGTAGTGCACCACAGCCAACCTTTAACCCTCAACTAATACCTAAACCAGACGATGTGGTCATTATCTCAATGCTGTGTGTGGGAGCTTGCTGTGCACAAATTGGCTGCCGCGTTTCCCACATTACAGCAGTGGCTACACTTCAAAAGTACTTCATTGGCTGTAAAGCGCTTTGGGACGTCCTGAGGTCGTGAAAGGTGTTATAGAAATGTGTCTTTCTTTCTTCAGTGGATAGAGGATTGGTTAACGGACAGAAAACAGAGAGTAGGGATAAACAGATCTTTTTCAGGTTGGCAGGCTGTAACTAGTGGGGTGCCGCAAGGATCAGTGCTGTGTCCTCAGCTAGTTACAATCTATAGTAATGACCTAGATGAAGGGACCGAGTGTAATGTATCCAAGTTTGCTGATGATCCAAAGCTAGGTGGGACAGTAAGCTGTGAGGAGAACACACAGAGTCTGCAAAGGGATATAGATAGACTAAGTGGGCTGGATTTTGATTGAGGAGGTGTGTAGGAGGCAGGACTACAACTTTTGGGGTTGTAGTCCCGAATCCATCAAGTTGTGGCCAACCCACGTGATTTTCACTTGATTGACCTTGTTGAGCCCACCCAGCAGACTCAGGAGGCCAATTAAGGGCCACCCGGCAACAGGTGACGTCACAGATTGACATTTCATCTGTCAAAAGCTTTTGACAGATGAAATATCAGCGTTTGACAGCTCTTTGAAGCTGTCAAACACGGACAATCTGTACTCCAAGTTAATTCCTTCCTCTCAGGATGATTTAGAGATCTCTCCAGAACAGAAAGCTGAATGCTGCAACTTTTGACAGCTCGCAGCCATTCTGCTTTCTGTACCAGTGAGATGAGGGACTCCCGAGACCTGAAGGAAGGAAGGCTGTAAAGGTAAGTAAAGGTAAGTAAAACTTCTTTAAACACTTTACACACACCAAACACACTTCCCTCTGCACTCATGCACCCATCACTCACCTGAACACCGGACATCTCGAACCCTCCAAGCCCTTCAGCCCGACGGCCCACCTCGCTAACTTGGCGTGGTTTGGAGCCATCGGGAATCCCACACTTCAGGGCTAAAAATAGGGATTAGGCTAAAAACTGCCTGTTAACTACCTGTTAACAGGCAGTTAATTGGCACTAATCCCCTTCCCGCCTCGGGGAGGCGGGTCCCAGCACAGGTCGGGTATCCGCCTCCTTTGAAACTGGCATGGAGGCAGGTTGGGGGTGGGATGGGTTCGTGCCCCCCGATTTCGAGATTGTAACCCCCCACACGCCTCCAATCCCGCCTCCATGGCCCAATGAAAATCCTGCCCACTAGTGAGTGGGCAGCAAGGTGGAGGTGGAGTATAATGTAGGGAAATGTGAGGTTATTCACTTTGGTAGGAAGAATAGAAAAACAGAATATTTTTTAAATGGCGAGAAACTTTCAAATATTAGTGTTCAGAGAGATTTGGGTGTCCTCGTGCAAGAACCACAGAAAGCTACCATGCAGGTACAGCAAGCAATAAGGAAGGCAAATGGCATGTTGGCCTTTGTTGCAAGGGGGTTGGAGTATAAGAGTGAGGAAGTCTTGCTACAATTGTACAGGGCCTTGGTGAGACCACACCTGGAGTACTGGGCACAGTTTTGGTCTCCTTATCTAAGGAAGAAGATACTTGCCTTGGAGGCGATGCAACGAAGGTTCACTAGATTGATTCCTGTCCGATGATGAGAGATTGTATAGAATGGGCCTATACTCTCTCGAGTAAGCTCTTATTTCTTATGTTCTTATGTTCATTAGGGAGTATAGTGAAACATTTTGATGGTTTACAAAGGCACTATTCAAATACAAGTATTAATTTTCTTTTTTATTGAGGACTACCATTAAATATTGGATGGAGCACGGTTCCTTTAAGAATATGTGTGATACCCTTTAACATTTAATTCTCAATCGTGACAAAGCATCTGACATTTTGAGTATTTAAGATTCCAGCTGCATGTCATTTACTGTCACGTTAACTTTTTACAAGCTGCAATCTCAGATCAGATTGTCAAGGGCAAGACATATAATTCAGCTGCGTTAGGTATCTGAAATTCTCTTGCTGTAGTTAGAAAGATGCCCCGAAGTGCTTTACAGAGTACTCTGGACATGTAGTTACTGCTGTAGTTGGTACAGATGTGTTGCCAATCTGTCATTTCCCTTGTGTGTATGACATTCCACGGCACTCCAGCGTAAGGATTTAAATAGAGACATAGCCCAAACAGAATCGCTTTGGGCCGAGCTCAGCATTAACCAGCAATCAGTCACATTAGCTGTAAAATAAGAACGAAATTTGTAGATATAAAGAATCATAGAATTATACAGCACAGAACCAGGGGTCACAGTCTAAGGATAAGGGGTAAGCCATTTAGGACTGAGATGAGGAGGAATTTCTTCACCCAGAGAGCGGTGAACCTGTGGAATTCTCTACCACACAAGGCAGTTGAGGCCAATTCATTAAATATATTCAAGAAGGAGTTAGATATATTTCTTAAGGCTAAAGAGATCAAGGGATATGGGGAGAAAGCAGGGACCGGGTACTGAATTTGAATGTTCAGCCATGATCTCGTTAAATGGCGGAGCAGGCTCGAGGGGCCGAATGGCCTACTCCTGCTCCTATCTTCTATGTTTCTATGTTTCTAGAAGGAAGCCATTCGGCCCATCGTGCCTGTGCCGGCTCTTTGAAAGAGCTCTCCAATTAGCCCCACTCCCCTGTTCATTCCCCACAGCCCCTTCAATTATTTCTCCGATTCCCTTTTGAAAGTTACTATTGAATCTGCTTCCACCGCCCTTTCAGGCAGCGCATTCCAGATCACAATAACTCGCTGTGTAAAAAAAATTCTCCTCATCTCCCCCGCTGGTTCGTTTGCCAATTACCTTAAATCTGTGTCCTCTGGTTACCAACCCTCCTGCCACTGGAAACATTTTCTCCCTATTTACTCTATCAAAACCTTTCATAATTTTAACACTTAAATTAAATCCTCCCTTAACCTTCTCTGCTCTAAGGAGACCAACCCCAGCTTCTCTAGCCTCCCCACATAACTGAAGTCCCTCATCCCTGGTACCATTCTAGTCAATCTCCTTTGCACACTCTCTAAGGCCTTGACATCCTTCCTAAAGTGTGGTGCCCAGAATTGTGGTCACAATACTCCATTAAGCTGAGGCTTAACCAGTGATTTATAAAGATTAGACGAATTTCTTGCTTTTGTACTCGTGGTGCAGAATCTTACCTGGACGGCCGAGTTCGAGGCGGGACTGCTGGTTTTCTGGTTCCAGTCCCACCCCCAGCGATGTCTGATGAGCTGGCGCTATTTTGCCCTGATTGGCCTGGTTAAGCTCGCCCTGCGGGCTTGCCGGCCAATTAAGGGAAAGCCGGTGTCAGATGACGTCAGTTGATGACGCTTCATCTGCCGGTTTTCTTAAAGGCATATGCACCGCACTTGTTTGACAGATGATTTGACAGTGTTTAACAGCATCGGGGTGCTGTCAAACACTGACAATCACTGTCCAAAGGTGAGCCCTTGCACCTAGGCTCTCCAATTACTCTCTCCTTAGGATAAAACAGATGGCAGCTGCAGCTAAGATTGCAGAAGCCATCTGTCACTTCTCCCGATGAGATGAGGCTACACAAACACTTCACAGCTTGTCACCTGCAGAAACATCTAAACACATTAAAAATTACTTTCATAACTTTTCCTTACCTCTGATACTCACCAGTGTCCCATTGAATCCTTTAAACCACTTCTGCAGCTGTCATACATACAGAAAAATTATAGTACATCCACATCACGCCTCACTTACCCTGGCGGGGTTCCCCGACATCGGGAAGCCCGCAGCAGAAGGCTCAAAATGGGAAAAAGGCTCTTAACTGCCTGTTAACTAGCCGTTAACAAGCAGTTAAGTGGCTATAATCCTCTTCCCGCCGCTAGGAGTCGGGTCCCTGTGCAAATCGACTCCCGGGAAGATTGGTTGGAGGTGGGTTGGGAGCGGGTTTGGGGCCCGCTGCCAATCTTTTTGATTTTACCAGCAGTCCCGCCTCCAAACCCGACTCCTGAGAGCCAGAAAAATCGCCCCCATGCCTCTGTTTATAAAGCCAAGGATCTCGTATGTCTTTTTAATAGCGTTATCAACTTCTCTTGCCATCTTCAAAGACTTGTGTACATACACCCCCGGGCCTCCCTGTTCCTGTACCTCCTTTAAAATTGTACCATTTCGTTTATTTTGCCTCTCCTCATTGTTCCTCTCAAAGTGCATCACTTCACCCTTCTCTGCGTTAAACTGCATCCGCCATCAGTCTGCCCATTTCACCAGTCTGTCTATGTTCTCCTGAAATCTGCTACTATCCTCCTCACTACATTTATGAATTTCATGTTATCTGCAAACTTTAAAATGATGCCCTGTGTACCCAAGTCATTAATATATATCAAAAAGAAGACATAATTGCAGGAGATGTTAAATTTCCAAAAATAGACTGGGATAAGCAAGATGTTTGTAGTGAGAAAAAGGAGATATTTTTGAAAGTATAGATTACTTCCTCAGTTAATATGTCGCTGCTCTAACAAGGAAGAAAGTAGTATTTTTAAAATTCGTTTATTTATTCGTTCCTGGGATGTGAGCGTCGCTGGCAAGGCCAGCATTTATTGCCCATCCCTAATTGCCCTCGAGAAGGTGGTGGTGAGCCGCCTTCTTGAACTGCTGCAGTCCATGAGGTGAAGGTACTCCCACAGTGTTGTTAGGGAGGGAGTTCCAGGATTTTGACCCAGCGACGATGACGGATCGGCCGATATATTTCCAAGTCAGGATGGTGTGTGACTTGGAGGGGAACTTGGAGGTGGTGGCGTTCCCATGCGCCTGCTGCCCTTGTCCTGGTCCTGGATAATGAAGCAGAGCAGGTGGGGGGACATTTGGAAAATGAAAAAAAAGCAAATTGTAATATGAAAATGGATCTTTCCTAGATTAAATGAAAGGAATAACTGGCAAATGGAACAGCAGACTTGGGTCAAGAACCTGGAACTCCGTACACTGTGGGAACAACATCACCACATGGACTGCAACGGTTCAAGAAGGCCCACCATCACCTTCTCAAGGGGCAACTAGGGATGGGCAATAAATGCCCGGGCAATATTTATTATTTTTTTAGGTGGGGCGAGAAGGTGTAAATTTGAGTGAAAAAGTTTCACCAATATGGCCCTCCTGGACCCACAAAAACACTGCAGCTCCCTCCTTGCCCCGCCCCAGAATCACCTCCTTCCCCACCTCCGGGCTCCAACGATTGGCTGGACCAGTGTGGGAGCCGGCCAATTGGCTGCCCTCCTACAACCGGCGAGCTGCCTGCCTCATGTAAATGAAGCCTGAGCCTCAACATGGCGCAGGCCCCCACGCTAGCAACATCGGGCGGACCACGTCTGGTGTCTTGAACTTGCATCTAATCACGTTCAGCTTCATATTGTCTTCTCGTACTTGTGGGACCTTTCCCAGCCTTTGGCGATGTTTCGGCCTACTCTGCCCCAAATCAGGATTCCATACCTTCAATGTCATCTGTGGCATTGTGCGATGGAAAACTCCTGGAGCTGAGGTGTTTTCAGAATGTATTCTGGTACCTTGCCAAAAAGACTATTAAAGAAAAGAACGAAAAACCTGCATTTCTATAGCGCCTTTCACGACTACCAGACGTCCCAAAGTGCTTTACAGCCAATGAAGTACTTTTTTTTGAAGTGTAGTCACTGTTACAATGTAGGAAATGCGGCAGCCAATTTGCGCACAGCAAGCTCCCACAAACGGCAATGTGATAATGACCAGATAATCTGTTTTAGTGATGTTGATTGAGGGATAAATATTGGCCCAGGACACCGGGGAGAACTCCCCTGCTCTTCTTCGAAATAATGCCATGTGATCTTTTACGTCCACCTGAGAGAGCGGACGGGGCCTCGGTTTAAGATCTCAGAGAAGATTTATGAGGATGATACCAGAAATGCGAGGGTATACGTATCAGGAAAGGATGAACAGGCTGGGTCTCTTTTCTCTTGAAAAAAGAAGACTGAGGGGTGACCTAATAGAGGTCTTTAAAATTATGAAAAATGTTGATAGAGTGGATACAGAGAGAATGTTTCCACTTGTGGGGAAGAGCATAACTAGAGGCCATCAATATAAGATAGTCACCAAGAAATCCAATCGGGAATTCAGAAGAAACTTCTTTACCCAGAGAGTGGGGAGAATGTGGAACTCGCTACCACAGGGAGTGGTTGAAGCGAATAATATAGCTGCATTTAAGAGGCGGTTAGATAAGCATGAGGGGGAAGGGAATAGAGGGTTATGCTGATAGATTTAGATGAGGAAAGGCGGGAGGAGGCTCGAGTGGAGCATAAACACCGGCATGGACTGGTTGGGCCGAATGGCCTGTTTCTGTGCCGTATATCCGATGTAATCCGAAAGACGGCACCTCCGACAGTGCAGCACTCCCTCACTCACTACATTGGGAGTGTCAGCCTACATTTTTGCGGCCCAGTCTCTAGAGTGGGACCCACAACCTTCTGACTCAGAGTCGAGAGTGCTACCCACTGAGCCACGGACTGACACAGGTACACAACCTTGACGAGTCTTCATTGGGTAGCCACAATTTGAATCCATTTGATAACGGACCCTGCTCTCCCCATTGTTCGAGTTTGGACAACACTCTTTATTTAGTCTTAATTCAATCTTTAAGGGTTGAGATTTATTCGCACTCATTCACTACTTGTTTTGACTCCTGACCTACTGGTAACATCTGATCTGAAAGACAAAAAGAAAAAGAAAGAAATACTTGCATTTCTGTAGCACCTTTCACCACCTCAGGACGTCCCAAAGCACTTTACAGCCAGTGAGGTACTTTTGAAGTGTAGTCACTGTTGTAATGTAGAAAACACAGCAGCCAATTTGCGCACAGCAAGCTCCCACAAACAACAATGTGATAACGACCAGATAATTTTTATTTTTAGTTGATGTTGGATGAGGGCTGAAATTTGCCAGGATTCCCTGCCCTTCAAAATCATGCTGTTACAGATATTAACATTTGAAACTTCGGTTTAGGAAACCAAATTAGGTTTTACATCCACCTGAGAGGATAG
Source organism: Somniosus microcephalus (assembly GCF_052327205.1). Taxonomy (NCBI): domain Eukaryota; kingdom Metazoa; phylum Chordata; class Chondrichthyes; order Squaliformes; family Somniosidae; genus Somniosus; species Somniosus microcephalus. Next base: position 20,077,620 of record NC_141020.1, on the reverse strand, counting down.
ACAGAGCCCCAGTTTAACATATCATCCAAAACACAGCACCTCTGACAGTGCAGCACTCCCTCTGTACTGCACTGAAAAAAGACTGACTTGCATTTCTATAGCGCCTTTCACAACCACCGGACATCTCAAAGCGCTTTACAGCCAATGAAGTACTTTTGGAGCAACAACAGAAAATGCTGGAAAAACTCAGCAGGTCAGGCAACATCCGTGGACAGAAATTTGAGTTGACGTTTCGGGTCGAACCCTTCTTCAAAACTGGAAAGAAAAGATAGATCGGAGGCAGGGCTGCGATCGGACAAAAGAATAAAAGAAACAAAAGAAGTAAAAAAGAGACAATAAAAGGTATAAGAAGCTAGATGAGATGGTAATAGGCTGAGATTGGGTGTAAAGTGTACTGGCAGGGCAAGAGATAGCTGCCAGGCGTGAGAGAGAAACAAAAGGAAAGGGCGGGGGGGAAAGGAGTGGAAAAATTACAAGAAAAAATGAAATAGGGGCCGAGGTTATGATCTGAAATTGTTGAAGTCGATATTGAGTCCGGAAGGCTGCAGAGTGCCTAATCGGAAGATGAGGTGCTGTTTCTCGAGTTTACGTTGAGCTTCCGTGGAACAATACAAGAGGCCAAGGACGGTGAGGTCCGAGTGGGAATGGAGCGGTGAATTAAAATGACAGACGACTGGAAGCTCGGGGTCACCCTTATGGACTGAACGGAGGTGTTCCGCAAAGCGGTCACCCAATCTGCGTTTGGTCTCCCCAATGTAGAGGAGACCGCATCGTGAGCAGCGAATACAGTATACTAGATTGCGAGAAGTACAAGTAAATCGCTGTTTCACCTGGAAGGGGTGTTTGGGGCCCTGGACAGTGGGAAGGGGGGAGGTATAGGGGCAGGTGTTACATCTCCTCCGCTTGCACGGGAAGGTGCCAGGCGAAGGGGAAGGGCTGTTTGGGGTGATAGAGGAGTGGACTAGGGTGTCTCGGAGGGAGCGGTCCCTACGGAATGCTGAAAGGGGAGGGGAGGGGAAGATATGTTTGGTGGTGGGACCACTTTGGAGGTAGCGGAAATGCCGGAGGATGATCCGTTGAATGTGGAGGCTGGTGGGGTGAAAGGCGAGGACAAGGGGAACCCTATCGTGGTTCCGGGAGGGAGGGGCAGGGGTGAGGGCAGAAGTGCGGGAGATAGAACGGACACGGTCGAGGGCCATGTCAATCACGGTAGAGGGGAATCCTCGGTTGCGGAAAAAGGGAGACATGTCTGAAGCACTGGTGTGGAAGGTGGCATCGTCGGAGCGTAGTCACTGTTGTAATGTAGGAAACGCAGCAGCCAATTTGTGCACAGCAGGATCCCACAAACAGCAATGTGATAATGACCAGATCATCTGTTTTTTGTTATGTCGATTGAGGGATAAATATTGGCCGGGACACCAGAGATGACTCCCCCTGCTCTTCGAAATAGTGGCCACAGGATCTTTTGCATCCACCTGAGAGGACAGATGGGACCTTGGTTTCACGTCTCCTCTGAAAGACGGCACCTTCGAGAGTGCAGCGCTCCCTCAGCACCGCACTGGGAGTGTCAACCTAGGTTTCTTTGTGCTCAAGTCTCTGGAGTGGGACTTGAACCCTACAACCTGCTGACTCAGAGGCGAGGGTGCTACCAACTGAAGCAAGGTGATACTTCCATCTAGCTTATCACGAAGGCCATATAGCACTTCACAGAACAGAATCACAGAAACCCCACAGTGCAGATAGAGGCCATTTCGGCCCATCGAGCCTGCACCGACACATATCCCACCCTATCCCCGTAACCCCACATATTTAATCCCCCTAACACTAAGGGTCAATTTATCATAGCCAATCAACCTAACCCGCACATCTTTGGACTGTGGGAGGAAACCGGAGCACCCGGAGGAAACCCACGCAAACACGGGGAGAATGTGCAAACTCCACACAGACAGTCGCCCGAGGCCGGATTCGAACCCGGGTCCCTGGCGCTGTGAGGCAACAGTGCTAACCACTATGCCACCGTGTCTGCCCTTGGTGGAATTTGGACTGGTTGAGTGTCTGGCGTTGGTCAACTGTTTTGCTTTCCTGCCGTACCCCCTTCCTTTTTAGATACATGAGCATACTTCTCTTAATTTGTCGGCATTGACAGTTAGCGACTGCATCAAGTCTTTTGGTCAGTCTAACGAGAAGCCCAAGGACTGGCTGTGCTTGCTGTTACAGATCATAACATTTGAAACTTTGGCCTGGAAAACAATGGCAGAGGCAATGATGACTACAGGGTTCACACAAATGGGAGTTTGAATGTTAACGTGTCAGCAGGAGTAAAATCTCAAGGGGACGTTGAGGTCTGTGATTAGTATTTTGGCTTCTATGGAGAGGAAAGGGTTCAAATAAATGTCTGAGCTGTGTGACTCTGGAGCATGTCCAAGTTGAAAAAAATAATGGGATTTCTCATTTTGATTCTGACATAAATTGCAACCAAAGAGGATGTTTTATTTGACTTAGTCCTTGCCTGATTAATCACAGGGACAAAAGATAGTTGGAGGTAGGACAGATTACAAATAAGCAAAGAAAAATAAATCGTGTATTTCATCGAGAGGCTTTCAAATTAAATTCCAGGGAGCTTGTTCAAACAAAAGGCAGCTTGGATGTGGTGAACGCAGAGAGGGGAACAGAATCAAACCTTCCCCAGCAACGATCTCAGCCCTGGAGGCAATTAAACTAAAGCACAAAGCAATGCAGAGGCTTGTGCTTTGCAATCAGCAGGCCAAGACTTTTGAGGCAAAAATGCTTGCGACAATTTAGCAGGGTCGTGTCTGCAAGGTCAGCCAGGGCTGAGTGGTTAGCAAATGTTGGACGGTGTATGGGTTCAAGCCCTGCTCCTGGAAGACTCAGATAGAGTCGCTATCCATCTAGGTTAGACAGAACTTCCCAACGTTTGTTACCGCTGAGCCACGGCAGACGCAGGCATGACCCTGCTAAACTGTCACAAGTCTTAGCCTGATGATTACAACACTCAAGCCTATGCATTACTTTGCATCTAGATAGTGCCTGTCACAACCGTAGGATATCCCAAAGCGCTTTATAGCCAGTGAACTGCCTTGAACATTGTATATTGACCAACAGCAGCCAAGGCCCTAAGCTCTGGAATTCCCTCCCTAAACCTCTCTACCTCTCTCGTTGAAGATGATCCTTAAAACCTCGCTCTTTGACCAAGCATTTGGTCAACTGTCCTAGAATCTCCTTATGTGGCTCGGTGTCAAATTTTGTCCGATTACCCTCCTGCAAAGCGCCTTGGGACGTTTTACTGCATTAAAGGCGCTATATAAATGCACGCCGTTGTTACTGTTGGACCAGGAAGTCCATTGGTTGAGTGGGTTCTATGGAAATTTCTCAAATGCAAACTATTTCCATGTCTTATGACGTGGAATCATTAGGTAATAACATTTTCAAAGAATATTAATCAGCAGCAAACCCCAATCACTATCTCACCCTTCCCCTGTCCAGTTGGGATTTGCCAAATCTTGTAAGAGGTTGAGGCGACGGCTGAGTTTGAGATTGCAATGTTAGCTGCAACCGGCTCAGTGATGGAAAACAGGGGCAGAGAATTCGTCAACCGCAGTTGGCGTGAAAGTTTTACAAGTACAAGTAGATCATACGTGATGGGCTGGAATTTCCTGGCTATTTGTGGCCAGAGACACGGGTGATCGGGACACGAAGCAAATCCCCAGTGCAAAAGATAGAGGACGTCTGCTGCATCATAATTACGCCACGCCCAAATTTCCTCGCTCTTTTACGGCCAGCTATCGATTTGCATGCCCGAAGGCATCTCAGCTCATTAATCTGCTTCTTCTTAGGCAGTCCCTCGGAACCGAGGATGACTTGCTTCCACACTAACAATGAGTTCTCAGGTGACTGATGAGTCCAATGCCGGGACCTACAGCCTCTGTCGCAGGTGGGGCAGACGGTGGTTGAAGGGGGTGGGTGGGTGTGGGGTGCTTGGGCTGACGTGCGCTCCTTGCGCTGCCTGCGCTTGGCTTCCGCTTGCTCCCGGCGAAGAGACTTGAGGTGTTCGGCGCCTTCCCGGATACTTCTCTATTTTGCACGGTCTTGGGCCAGGGATTCCCAGGTGTCGGTGGGATTATTGCACTTTTTCCAAGGAGGCTTTGAGGGTGTCCTTGAAGCGTTTCCTCTGCCCACCTGGGGCTCTCTTGCCGTGTCGGAGCTCCGAGTAGAGCGCTTGTTTTGGGAGTCTCGTATCAGGCATGCGGATGATGTGACCTGTCCATCGGAGCTGATCGAGCGTGGTCAGAGCTTCGATGCTGGGGATGTTGGCCTGAGTGAGAACACTGACGTTGGTGCGCCTATCCTGCCAATCAGCTCATTAATACGGCTCCACCCACAGGCTAAGGTGCTGTAGGCATGAATTTCCTGCAATTACACTGATGTAAAAGGGGTGTAAAATTAAGCTTAAAATACTGGGCAGCAGCAAAGTCATGTTTCAGACGTTTTATTCTGATGTTTTGAGCAATTTTTAAAAGATAATTCTCATTGAGAGCTGTTTCTCTGGATGTATTTTTATGACACGGTATAAGTCACATTTAAAACTGAAGAGCTGCACCGACTGCGAGCTCTTAATCTTGTCTAACGTGCATTTATGGTGGTTAGAAGCCTTGAAACTATAATGTTCCTAGGAAGAAAGAACTTGCGCTTATATAATGCCTCAGGACGTCCCAAAGCGCTTCACAGCCAATGAAATACGATTTGAAGTGGAGTCATAACCATAATCATAATCCACTTTATTGTCATTGTTAGTGCACAAGTGCAGTACAACGAAATGTAGGCTTGCGGCTCCCGAGAGTGTACATTTAGATTAAGACATTTAAACATTCAACATACATTTGGCTTGTAATACATTAACATAAACATAACCATAATAAAGTGCATTGGCAGATGTGCAGGTTTTAGAGTTTATTTGTGGAGTTCAGTAGGATGACAGCCCTGGGAAAGAAGCTGTTCCTAAATCTGGTCGTACGGGTGCGAATGCATCTGTAGCGTCTCCCAGATGGCAGGAGGGCGAACAGACTGTGGCTGGGGTGGGTAGGGTCTTTGATGATGGACCGTGACCTCCATAGACAGCGTTTCTGGTATATGTGCTCTATGGTCGGTAGCCGGGTGCCGGTAATGCGTTGGGCAGTTTTGACTACCCGCTGCAGGGCTTTCCGGTCATAGTAGCTACAGCTGCCATACCATACTGTGATACAGTTCATCAGGATGCTCTCTATTGTGCAGCGGTAAAAGTTAGAGAGGATCAGGGGTGACAGGTTACATCCCTTCAGCCTCCTTAGGAAATATAGGCGCTGCTGGGCCTTCTTCACCAGAGAGGAGGTATTGAGGGACCAGGAGAGGTCTTCCGTGATGTGGACTCTGAGGAACTTAAAGCTGTCCACCCTTTCCACCACAGCCCCATTGATGTGGATGGGGGTGTGACTTCTGCCTTTAGACTTCCTGAAGTCCACAATGATTTCTTTGGTTTTCTTGATGTTAAGGGCCAGGTTGTTATCGGCGCACCACTTCACGAGATGCTGGACCTCCTCCCTGTAGGCTGACTCATCGTTGTTGGTGATCTGGCCTACTACCGTGGTATCATCCGCAAACTTGATGATGGTGTTGGAACCATGAACAGCCACACAGTCGTGGGTGAAGAGGGAGTAGAGGAGGGGGCTCAGCACACATCCTTGTGGGGCCCCCGTGTTCAGGGTCGGGGGGGGGGAGTGGTTACCTAATTTGACAGACTGGGGTCTGTTTGTTAGGAAGTCCAGGGTCCAGTTGCAGAGGGAAGTGTTCAGGCCAAGAGTGTGGAGTTTGTAATGTGGGAAACGCAGCAGCCAAATTGCACACAGCAAGATCCCACAAACAGCAATGCGATAATGACCAGATCATCTGTTTTAGTGATATTGGTTGAGTAATAAATATTGGCCCCAAGACACCCCCTGCTCTTCACCAGATAGTTTCTTAAGATCCTTTACATCCATCTGAGAGAGCAGACGGGGACCTCGGTTTAACGTCTCATCCGAAACACGGCACCTCCGACAGTGCGGCGCTCCCTCAGCATGGCACTGGGAGTGTCAGGCTAGACGATGTGCTCAAGTGTGGGACTTAAACCTGCCGGCTTCTGGCTCAGAGGAGAGCATGCTACCAACTGAGCCACAGCTGACACCTAAAGAAGATTTCATACTTAAAGAATGAATATATGGTATGATTTCAGCACCTCCCTTGGGGCCCCGATAGTTTATGCTGATTGCTGCTTGCTTCCACCCTTTTTACTGTCCACTTTTATAAAGGCCTTTGTGCTGTTGTTCTGTTTCAGATTAGGCAGCTTTTGACGTTTATTTGAATTACATCAGACTTGTGTATACAGGGCAGCATTTCAAAGTCTGTAAATGACACGAAACTCAAACTGTAGTAAACACCGAGGAGGCTAGTTACAGACTTTAGGAGGACATAGACTGGTGAAATGGCAGATGCAATTTAACACAGAGAAGTGTGAAGTGATTCATTATGGTAGGAAGAATGAGGAGAGGCAATATAAACTAAATGGCCCAGTTTTAAAGAGGGCACAGGAACAGAGAGACCTGGGGGTGTACGTACACCAGTCTTTGATGGTGGCAGGGCAAGTTGGGAAGACTGTGAAAAAAATCATACGGGATCCGTGACTTTATAAACAGAGGCGGAGAGTACACAAAGCAAGTAAGTTACGCTAAACCTTATTAATCACTGGCTAGGCCTCAGCTGGAATATTGTGTCCGATTCTGGGCACCACACTTTAGGAAGGATGTCAAGGCCTTGGAGAGGGTGCCGAGGAGATTTATTAAAAAAAGATGTGGGACATCAATTATGTGGAGACACTGGGGAATCTGGCATTGTTCTCCTTGGAGCAAACAAGGTTAAGAGGAGGTTTGATAAGAACATAAGAATTAGGAGCAGGAGTCGGCCACACGGCCCCTCAAGCCTGCTCCGCCATTCAATAAGATCACGGCTGATCTTCGACCTCAACTCCACTTTCCCGCCCGATCTCCATATCCCTTGATTCCGCTAGAGTCCAAAAATCTATCGATCTCTGTCTTGAATATACTCAAAGACTCAGCCCTCTGGGGCAGAGAAAAAATTCCTCCTCATCTCGGTCTTAAATGGTCGACCCCTTATCCTGAGACTATGCCCCCTAGTTCTAGACTCTCCAGCCCGGGGAAACAACCTCTCAGCATCTACCCTGTCAATCCCCCTCAGAATCTTTTATGTTTCAATGAGATCACCTCTCATTCTTCTAAACTCCAGAGAGTAGAGACCCATTCCACACAATCTCTCATCATAGGACAGCCCTCTCATCCCAGGAATCAATCTAGTGAACCTTCGTTGCACCGCCTCCAAGGCAAGTATATCCTTCCTCAGGTAAGGAGACCAAAACTGTGCACAGTACTCCAGGTGTGGTCTCACCAAGGCCCTGTACAATTGTAGCAAGACTTCCTTACTCTTATACTCCAACCCCCTTGCAATAAAGGCCAACATGCCATTTGCCTTCCTTATTGCTTGCTGTACCTGCATGCTAGCGTTCTGTGATTCTTGCACGAGGACACACAAATCTCTCTGAACACCAACATTTGAAAGTTTCTCACCATTTAAAAAATATTCTGTTTTCCTGTTCTTCCTACCAAAGTGAATAACCTCACATTTCCCTACATTATACTCCATCTGCCACCTTTCTGCCCACTCACTTAGCCTATCTATATCCCTTTGTAGACTCTTTGGGCTGGATTTTCATTCAGAAGTCGGGAATGTTGAGTCTGTATGTCCCAGTTAGGTTTAGGATCAATCACTGGACACAGACAACAAGAATAACTTTTAACAGGTCTTTACTATTCGAAGGTCAGGGCTGAACTGCCCAGCAAATCCTTGCACAACACTTATATACCGGTGTGGTCACCACCGGTATTACAGTATTACAGTATACAACAGCCAAGAGAAAGTAGTACATCTCTTAAGGTAGTTCTCTTAAGGTGGAACAGGTTACATACACCACAGGGAAGGAGGCAGGACTACAACTTTCGGGTTGCAGTCCCACCTCCATCGAGATGCGGCCAATCCACGCGATTTTCACTTGATTGACCTTGTTGAGCCCGCCCAGCGGGCTCAGCAGGCCAATTAAGGGCCACCCGGCAACAGGTGACGTCACAGACTGAAATTTCATCTGTCAAGACGTTTTGACAGATGAAATATCAGCGTTTCACAGCTGTTTGAAGCTGTCAAACACTGACAGTCTTACTTCTAACCTGAGTCCTTCTACGCAGACTCAGTTAGAAATCTCTCCGGCACTGAAAGCTGCAGGCTGTCACTTTTGACAGCTCGCGGCCATTCTGCTTTCTGTGCCGGTTAGATGATGGACTCCCGAAGCCTAGAGGAAGGAAGGCTGAAAAGGTAAGTACAGATAATTTAAACTTCTTTACACACTTTAGACACACCAAACACACTTACCTTTGCACTCATGCACCCATCACTCACCTGAACACCGACATCTCGACCCCTCCAAGTCCTTCAACCCGACGGCCCGACTCCTCTAACTTGGCGTGGTTTGGAGCCGTCGGGAATCCCACACGACACCCTTCAAAATAGGGATTAGGCTAAAAACTGCCTGTTAACTACCTGTTAACAGGCAGTTAATTGGCACTAATCCCTTCCCGCCTCGGGTTGGCGGGTCCCAGTGCGGGGCGGGTACCCGCCTCCTTTGAAACTTACATGGAGGCGGGTTTTGGGCGGGATTGTGTCGGGACCCCCGAATTCGGGATTTTAGCCCCCCGCACGCCTAAAAGCCCGCCTCACGGCACACTGAAAATCAACCCCTTTGTGTTCTCATAGCGTACTGTCCCACCTAGCTTCGTATCATTAGCAAACTTGGATACATTACACTCGGTCCCTTCATCTAGGTCATTAATATAGATTGTAACTAGCTGAGGCCCCAGCACTGATCCTTGCAGCACCCCACTAGCTACAGCCTGCCAAACTGAAAAAGACTCATTTATGCCTACTCTCTGTTTTCTGTTTGTTAATCAATCCTCCATCCATTGCTACTATATTACCCCCAACCCCATGAGCCCTTATCTTGTGTAATAACCTTTTATGTAGCACCTTATCGAATACCTTTTGGAAATCCAAATATACTACATCTACTGGTTCCCCTTATCTAACATGTTAGTTACATCCTCAAAAAACTCTAATAAATTTGTCAAAAATGATTTTCCTTTCATAAAATAATGTTGACTCTGCCTAATCATGTTATGATTTTCTCAGTGCTCTGATACCACTTCCTTAACAATGGATTCCAGCATTTTCCCAATGACTGATGTCAGGCTAACTGGCCTATAGTTCCCTGTTTTCTCTCTCCCTCCTGTCTTGAATAGCGGTGTTACATTTGCTACCTCCCAATCCGTTGGGACCATTCTAGAATCTAGGGAATTTTGAAAGATCAAAACCAATGGATCCACTATCTCTGCAGCCACCTCTTTTAGAAGCCTAGGATGTAGGCCGTCAGGTCCAGGGGATTTGTCGGCTTTTATTCCCATTACTTTCTCTAGTACTTTTTCACTACTTATATTAAATACATTAAGTTCCTCACCCTCATCAGACCCTTGGTTCCCCGCCATTTTTGTTATGCTTTTTGTGAATTCAACTGTGAAGACAAATACAAAATATTTGTTTAACGTTTCTGCCATTTCCTTATTCCCCATAATAATTTCTCCTGTCTCAGCCTCTAAGGGACCAACGTTTACTTTCGCTACTCTCTTCCTTTTTATATACTTGTGGAAGCTCTTACAACCTGTTTTTATATTCCTTGCTAGTTTTCTCTCATTCTATTTTTTCCCTTTTTATCAATTTTTTGGTCATCCTTTGCTGGTTTCTGAACTCTCCCAATTCTCAGGCTTAGTACTATTCTTCGTAACATTATAAGCTTCTTCTTTCAATCTAATACTATCCTTAACTTCTTTAGTTAGCCATGGTTGGATCACTTTTCCCATGGAGTTTTTGTTTCTCAATGGAATGTGTTTTTGTTGAGAATTATGAAATATTTCTTTAAATGCTAGCCACAGCTTATCTACCGCCATACCTTTTAATCTATTTTTCCAATCTACCTTATCCAACTTACCCCTCATACCCATGTAATTGGCTTTATTTAGTTTTGGACTTATGCAAGTCACTCTGAAACTTAACGTGAAATTCTATCATATTATGATCACTCTGTCCCAGAGGATCCTTTACTATGAGATTGCTAATTAGCCCAGTCTCATTATACAAGACCTAAAATAGCCTGTTCCTGGTTGGTTCCATGTCGTGTTGTTCTCGGAAACTGTCCCGAATGCATTCCATGTACTCGTCCTCCAGGCTACCTTTGCCAATTTGATTTGTCCAGTCTATATGAAGATTAAAGTCCCCAAAGATTATTGCATTACCTTTGTTACAAGCTCCTACTATTTCTTGATTAATATTCTGTCTAACGGTACAGCTACTGTTAGGGGGCCTATATACTACTATATACCATTGTCTTCTGCCCCTTGTTATTCCTTATCTCCACCCATACTGATTCTACTTCCTGATCTTCCAAGTCGAGATCCTTTCTACTGTCCTTATGTCATCCTTTATTATCAGGGCTACCTCCACCCCCTCCTTTTCCATTCTGCTGGTTCCAGCCCGGTTTAAGTGGAGCCCGTCCCGATGGAACAGCTCCCTCTTTCCCCAGTACTGGTGCCAGTGCCCCATGAACTGAAACCCCTTCTTCCCACACCACTCTTTGAGCCACGCATTTAACTCTCTGATCTGCTTGACCTTATGCCAATTTGCATGTGGCTCAGGTAGTAATCCAGAGATTATTACCTTTGAGGTTCTGCTTTTTAATTTCGCCTCTAGCTCCTCAAACTCCCTCAGCAGAACCTCATTCCTATTTCTACTTGTGTCGTTGGGTTCCTACATGGACCACAACAACTGGATCCTCCCTCTCCCACTCCAAGTTGTTCTTCAGCTGCGAAGGGATATCCTTAACCCTGGCACCAGGCAGGCAACACAGCCTTCGGGACGCTCTTTCGCAGCTGCAAAGAACAGTATCTACCCCCCTGACTATACTGTCCCCTACCACATTCTTTCTTTCTCCCCCCACTTGGATGGCCCCCTGTATAACGGTGCCATGGTCAGTTTGCCCATCCTTCCTGCAGTCCTTTTCCTCATCCCTACAGATAGCAAGTACCTCGTACCTGTTGGACAAGATCAAGGGCTGAGGCTCCTCCATTGCTACATCCTGGGTCCCCATATCTCCCGCAGTCACACCCTCCTGTTCCTGACCACTGACGAACTCTAAAGTACTACTTAACCTAAAGAGTGTGACTGCCTCCTGAAGCAAAGTGTCCAGGTAACTCGCCTCCCTCCCTGATGCATCGCAATGTTTGCACCTCGTACTCCAGCTCAACAACTCTGAGCTGAAGTTCCTCGAGTTGCAGACACTTACTGCGGATGTGGTTGCTCGGGATCTCGCTAATCTCCACAAACTTCCACATGCTGCAGTTACGACACACCACCTGCCCTGCTATCTCTAACCTTGTTTTATTTATTAGTTAATTAGTTAAAGCTTTTATTCAATCGATATTTTAGTTTTATTGTTTGATTATTTTATCTAGTTTAAGTTATTAATTGAATAAGTACTAGCAACTTACAGTTTCTCAGCTCGTAATTTAACCCCCGTCCCTAACTTAGAGAGCAAAACAAATCTGTAATACTCACCAACCAATCACCTACCTGCTCTCCTGTGATGTCACGCTTTGACCTTTTTGCTGTTGTTTTTGAATTGGAGCCTCGCACTGTCGCTGCGTTAATTCAGCTCCGCTCTCGGGCCGCTCTTTATCCTCTCGCTGCTGCCGCTGCTTTAATTCAGGTCCGCTCTCGGGCCGCTCTTTATCCTCTCACCGCTGCCGCTGCTTTAATTCAGGTCCGCTCTCGGGCCACTCTTTATCCCCTCGCCGCTGCTTTAATTCAGGTCTGCTCTCGGGCCGCTCTTTATCCTCTCGCCGCTGCTTTAATTCAGGTCCACTCTTGGGCCGCTCTTTATCCCCTCACCGCTGCCGCTGCTTTAATTCAGGTCCGCTCTCGGGCCGCTCTTTATCCTCTCGCCGCTGCTTTAATTCAGCTCCGCTCTCGGGCCGCTCTTTATCCTCTCGCTGCTGCCGCTGCTTTAATTCAGGTCAGCTCTCGGGCCGCTCTTTATCCTCTCACCGCTGCCGCTGCTTTAATTCAGGTCCGCTCTCGGGCCACTCTTTATCCCCTCGCCGCTGCTTTAATTCAGGTCTGCTCTCGGGCCGCTCTTTATCCTCTCGCCGCTGCTTTAATTCAGGTCCGCTCTCAGGCCGCTCTTTATCCCCTCACCGCTGCCGCTGCTTTAATTCAGGTCCGCTCTCGGGCCGCTCTTTATCCCCTCGCCGCTGCCGCTGCTTTAATTCAGGTCCGCTCTCAGGCCGCTCTTTATCCCCTCACCGCTGCCGCTGCTTTAATTCAGGTCCACTCTCGGGCCGCTCTTTATCCCCTCGCCGCTGCCGCTGCTTTAATTCAGGTCCGCTCTCAGGCCGCTCTTTATCCCCTCACCGCTGCCGCTGCTTTAATTCAGGTCCACTCTCGGGCCACTCTTTATCCCCTCGCCGCTGCCGCTGCTTTAATTCAGCTCTGCTCTCGGGCCGCTCTTTATCCTCTCGCCTCTGCTTTAATTCAGGTCCACTCTCGGGCCGCTCTTTATCCCCTCGCCTCTGCTTTAATTCAGGTCCACTCTCGGGCCACTCTTTATCCCCTCGCTGCTGCCGCTGCTTTAATTCAGCTCTGCTCTTGGGCCGCTCTTTATCCTCTCGCCTCTGCTTTAATTCAGGTCCACTCTTGGGCCGCTCTTTATCCCCTCGCCGCTGCTGCTGCTTTAATTCAGCTCCGCTCTTGGGCCGCTCTTTATCCCCTCGCCTCTGCTTTAATTCAGGTCCACTCTCGGGCCGCTCTTTATCCCCTCGCCTCTGCTTTAATTCAGGTCCACTCTCGGGCCACTCTTTATCCCCTCACCGCTGCCGCTGCTTTAATTCAGCTCTGCTCTCGGGCCGCTCTTTATCCTCTCGCCTCTGCTTTAATTCAGGTCCACTCTTGGGCCGCTCTTTATCCCCTCGCCGCTGCTGCTGCCGCTGCTTTAATTCAGGTCCACTCTCGGGCCGCTCTTTATCCCCTTGCCGCTGCCGCTGCTTTAATTCAGGTCCACTCTTGGGCCGCTCTTTATCCCCTCGCCGCTGCTGCTGCCGCTGCTTTAATTCAGCTCCGCTCTCGGGCCGCTCTTTATCCCCTCGCCGCTGCCGCTGCCGCTGCTTTAATTCAGGTCCACTCTCAGGCCGCTCTTCATCCTCTCGCCGCTGTCGCTGCTTTAATTCAGATCCGCTATCGGGCCATTCTTTAACCTCTCCCCGCTGCTTTAATTCAGGTCCGCTCTCGGGCCGCTCTTTATCCTCTCGCCTGCCGCTGCTTTAATTCAGGTCCGCTCTCGGGCCGCTCTTTATCCTCTCGCCTGCCGCTGCTTTAATTCAGGTCCGCTCTCGGGCCGCTCTTTATCCTCTCGCCTGCCGCTGCTTTAATTCAGGTCCGCTCTCGGGCCGCTCTTTATCCTCTCGCTAGAGGTGTTAAAATCATGAACTGTTTTGACAGAGTAAATAAGGAGAAACTGATTCCACTGGCAAAAGATTCGGTAACCAGAGGTCACAGATTTAAGACAATTGGAAAAAGAACCAGGGGGAGATGAGAAGACAATTTTTTACGCAGCGAGTTGTTGTGATCTGGAATGCGCTGCCTGAAAGGGCGGTGGAAGCAGGTTCAATAGTAACTTTCAAAAGGGAATTGGATAAATACTTGAAAAGGAAAGATTTGCAGGGCTACGGGGAAAGGGCGGGGGAGCGGGACTAATTGTTGAGCTCGACCAAAGAGCCGGCACAGGCAGGATGGGCCGAATTTCTTCCTTCTGACCTGTATCATTCTATGATTCATAACTATGATCGGAGGAGGATTGTGTGGGGCATAAAACACCGGCATAGACCAGTTGGTCCGCATGGCCTGTTTCTGTGCTGTAAATTCGATGAAATTTACCATCTGCCGCTTGGTGTTACTGACCCAGCAGCTGAATTCTGTGCAGTTGCACAGTAAGGTTGCGATTCCCTTTAACCTTGGGCACACTGATTACCTTGCAGGCTAACATGTTACTGCTGGACAGCATTGGCAGGACGATCCATGCTGCTAATGCAATCTCAAGACACTCAAATGTGCCCGTGTGTTCCAGCATCCGCTTCTGTAGTGTCCCAGAAGGAATTTCCACAGTGCTGCCTTTAACCTAACTCGCACCTAGTCCCACTCACCCATCACCCCTGTGCTTTTTAAAAATTCGTTTTATGGGATGTGGGCGTCGCTGGCAAGGCCAGCATTTATTGCTATATAGTAATCTGGGATGTAATGTTTAAGTCATCCACCAGATGGAGCCAAATATTAAGGGTTCACATTCACCAGTATTTAAGGTAATGGGTCATGTATTCAATGTCCTGGTACACCAGTTAATACAGTAATGTGGCATTGCATTATGGGTATGACTCAGAGGTGGGTCCTCCATCTTGTGCTCGTGCAATAAGAATGTGCCTTGCCTCCAGCTTGTAAGAGATATGTTTCTCTGCTACACTGTGTAAATAAACAGTTGGGTTTTGTTCCTAATATCTCGCTTCTCTCAGTTTCTGACCTTACCACTCGGATATCACAATTGCCCATCCCTAGTTGCCCTCGAGAAGGTGGTGGTGAGCCGCCTTCTTGAACCACTGCAGTCCGTGTGGTGAAGGTGCTCCCACAGTGCTGTTAGGGAGGGAGTTCAAGGATTTTGACCCAGCGACGATGAAGGAACGGCCGATATACTTCTAAGTCAGGATGGTGTGTGACTTGGAGGGGAACTTGGAGTTGGTGGTGTTCCCATGCGCCTGCTGCCCTTGTCCTTCTAGGTGGTAGAGGTCGCGGGTTTGGGAGGTGCTGCCAAAGAAGCCTTGTCGAGTTGCTGCAGTGCATCTTGTAGATGGTACACACTGCAGCCACGGTACGGCAATGGTGGAGCGAGTGAATGTTTAAGGTGGTGGATGGGGTGCCAATTAAGCGGGCTGCTTTGTCCTGGATGGTGTCGAGCTTCTTGAGTGTTGTTGGAGCTGCACTCATCCAGGCAAGTGGAGAGTATTCCATCACACTCCTGACTTGTGCCTTGTAGATGGTGGAAAGGCTTTGGGGAGTCAGGGGATGAGACACTCGCCGCAGAATACCCAGCCTCTGACCTGCTCTTGTAGCCACGGTATTTATGTGGCTGGTCCAGTTAAGTTTCTTGCTGACCTACATTGGCATCCACGCCTCGATTTAAAAATTCTCATCCTTGTTTTCAAATCCCTCTATGGCCTCATCCCTCCCTGTCTCTGTAACCTCCTCCAGCCGTATAACCCTCCGAGAACTCTGCTCTCCTGCAGTTCTGGCCTCTTGTGCAGCCCTGATTTTCAGCATTCCACCATTGGCGGCCGTGCCTTCAGCTGCCAAGGCCTTAAGCTGTGAAATTCCCGGCCTGAACCTCTCCGCCTCTCTCTCCTCCTTTAAGACGCTCCTTCACACCTACCCCTTTGACCAAGCTTTTTGGTACCTGACCTAATATCTCCTTCCTGTGAAGCGCCTTGGGCCATTTTGCTCCGTTGACGGCGCCATACAAATACAAGTTGTTGTTGTATGGAGACGGTGGTGGAAACTAAATCCATATGATGGTGAACCAACCCTGATGATGAGTTCCCTCTTTCAGTGGGAGTTGGGTAGACCTTTTCCTTGGGAGATCTGCTGTGGCGTAGTTGACAATGCATTCGGGTAAGATTCCTTTATGCACTAATTTAAAACGGGATAACATCTATGTTCAAAAAGTACAGAAAGTAATTTGATGTGAGCATATTAATCAGTATGCAACAAACTAAAGCCCCGTTAGGTGCCAATAGCTGCTTCCATCAATCTCTCTAATGTTCGTTCTGTTCTTTCTGCAGAATGTTTTACAGTATTCTGGTTTTATTAATCATATCTGGACTTTTGTGCGGTGAAGAGACTGCTGATCGTGGACGAGCGCCTGGTGCTGTTCCCTCCCCTGGTAAAGGACATCGTGGAGACCCAGGCCGGACTCGAAAGACCAAGGACAAAGAAGACGTTTTGGACTCGAACCAGGCCGCTCTGATCGTCACCGAGCGGCGTTACGTGCGCCGGGACTGGTGCAAGTCCCACCCGCTCATCCAAACTTTAAAGGAGGACGGTTGCATCAGCCGCACCGTGATCAACCGCTTCTGCTACGGGCAGTGCAACTCCTTCTACATCCCGAGCCACGAACATGGCGGGGAGCCATTCCGCTCCTGCTCCTTTTGCAAGCCCAAAAAGTTCAATACCGTCACTGTCACTTTCAACTGCCCCAGCCTGCAGCCCCCGTCCAGACGCAGACGGATCCAGCTGGTGAAGGAGTGTCGCTGTATCTCCATAGACTTGAACTAGGGTGGGGGTGGGGGTGAGGGGGAGTGGGGGTGGTGCGGGGGGAAGCTGTAGAAAAGCTGCTGTCTGTTTTCAGAGTAGCACTTTATAAACCTGAGAAATTGGCCCCAAAAGCCGAGAAGATAATGGGCAGGAGTAATCCCAAGCGAGTATAAATGCCACCCATGAGGGTGCAATCAAACATATCCAAGCAGTTGGCAACTGTTTAAACAAGTCATGTTAAATTATGTAAATCAGTGTCAAAAAAGAGTCTAAAAGGTTTTTTTTTTCGAAAGAAGAGTGTGATAATCTACCACTGTTCGTCGGTCGCAAGGTGAATTCGCACAGATAGGTATTTATGATTGAAATAAAAAAGCTTCCTTAACAATCGAGCTGTTTCCGAGAAAGCTGCTTCACTTAGCTGCCCTGTGAAGGACTCCAGGCCGGATCCAACATTCGTTTGAGCTCAGCTGAGCTACCGCTTTCTTTGGTTTTAGACAATGCTTTTTAATTTTTGCAAACATGCTACTGTATATTATTGTTCTTTGAGGGGCGGAGGGGGGTGCTGTGCTGTCATTTGAAATCACAATAACCAATAAAATACAAATTGTTGTACCATGAGTGAGGATGTGTTCTCAATTAAATTAAGTTAAGGAGTTTACAGTAGGCCCAGGCTACTAACTTTGAAACAAAAGCAAAATACTGCAGATGCTGGAATTCTGAAATAAAAACAGAAAATGCTGGAAACACTCAGCAGGTCAGGCAGCCTCTGTAGAGAGAGAAACAGTGTCAATGGCCCAGAAATTCGGGTCGGAGGCTTCCCGCGGGTGCAAGCCCCCGACCTGCACTTGCCTAGCGCGCCGGCCGTTGTGCTGTGGGCCCGCATGGGATTCCGATCCTGGGCCTTCTCTGACTGCCGGCGCGCAGTGCTTGCGTATCCCAGGGGCGCAGTTAGTTCGAAGCGTCCCCTGGGATCACGTGGGCCATGGAGAGCCAATGGTAGCAGGGAATGCTTCATTCATAAGTTTGACAGGAAGAGCTGTCAAACCTATAAATACTATAAGCCCCAAAACATTACTAAAACTTCAAATAAATTTTTAAAAAATCACATTTTAAAATAACTATAAATTACATGAAATAACTATTTTAAACAATAATTTAAATTTAAAAAAAAAAAAAAAAATTTCTAATGGGGCTAAAAATGAATTACCTTTCTTTAAAGTATTTAAAAATAATAAACCTGTGGAAATTTTTTAAAAATTTTAATTACTTCACCACTTACCTTGTTAAAAGCAGGCCTTGCGCCTGCTTTTTAAAAGTGTAACTGCTGGAGACTTACCCTCCCGGAGAAACCTGCAAAAAAAACGTAAGTTCGATGCGCACGCGCTGCCTCTCGGGCGCACGCGTTCCACCTGTCAACCCCTTCTTTCAGGGGAACGGAAGTGCTGGTTTCCCGTGCATGCACAGTGCATGCACAAAACTGGCACTTTCGTTGGGCCTACGCGTGAGTACCCCGTGCGTACTCACGTGTTGGGACCCGAATTTCTGGGCCAATGTTTCAGGTCGATGACCCTTCATCAGAACTTTGAAACATTGCAAGCTGAGTTGGCTACTTGCCTTATCATGTGGATCAGAGAGGTAAGGATATGTTCAAATGATATAAGCAATCAATGGCCAACTACTAAACTCACTGAGGGACTAGCATAACCAGCAGTGAAAGTAAAAAATGTGCAAGTTTCCCTCCTTGCGAAGTATTAATTAATGTTCTACTGTTCGGAATGTAGTTGCCTTTATCAATTTCTTTATCACGTCACAGAGACTACTCAGGTCTCAGAGCAGTTTGTGACGGTGAAATGCATACTTCAAAAAAATCTTTCTATTCAGATTTTAAAACGTTTTGTACCCATATGATTCTGGCACATCTCATGAGCTGTACGTTGCTAGCTGAGTTTTGGAATTTTGCATTAAAATCCCAGAGGTAGTTTCTGAGCAGATCTGACCTATTAAAAACCACTTGCTCCAACAAGCAATTTGCCCTAATTACGGTAAATTATGAATTTTTAATACCTAGTGTGAAATACCTACATATATATTTTTTAAAATTTATTCCCGGGATGTGGGCGTCGCTGGCAAGGCCGGCATTTATTGCCCATCCCTAGTTGCCCTTGAGAAGGTGGTGGTGAGCCTCCTTCTTGAACCGCTGCAGTCCGTGTGGTGAAGGTGCTCCCACAGTGCTGTTAGGGAGGGAGTTCCAGGATTTTGACCCAGCGACGATGAAGGAACGCCGATATACTTCCAAGTCAGGATGGTGTGTGACTTGGAGGGGAACTTGGAGGTGGTGGTGTTCCCGTGCGCCTGCTGCCCTTGTCCTTCTAGGTGGTGGAGGTCGCGGTTTTGGGAGGTGCTGCCGAAGAAGCCTTGGCGAGTTGCTGCAGTGCATCGTGTAGATGGTACACACTGCAGCCACGGTACGCCGGTGGTGGAGGGAGTGAATGTTTAAGGTGGTGGATGGGGTGCCAATCAAGCGGGCTGCTTTGTCCTGGATGGTGTCGAGCTTCTTGAGTGTTATTGGAGCTGCACTCATCCAGGCAAGTGGAGAGTATTCCGTCACACTCCTGAATTGTGCCTTGTAGGTGGTGGAAAGGCTTTGGGGAGTCAGGTGTAAGAAATCATGAATTGAAAGAAATAATAGCCTGTTACGGGTTCCCTAGATCAGCAGTTTGCCTAAGTTGATGACACAGAAAGATTCCAGTAATGTCAGAAAAATAGTTGCACAGAGAGTTGAATTACACGGTCAGAACACAACAACAGGCCTTCGAGTGGACGTAACTAGGCCTGATATGCGATGTAGCAAGGAGCTGTAGGCTAAACAAGCTGTCTACAAGTGGGCAACAAGACCTTCAGAACAGAGAAAAGGGGGAAAATGATCTGATGAGGCTGGGAGGGGCTGTCATAGCCTCTCCCTTGTAATTGGACAATAGATGGGGAGCAAATGATTGACACCAGGTAATCACCAGCCCACCGAAATACAGGAAACTTCCTTTTATCTGGCACGGACGGGACCGACGTGGTGCCAGTTCATCGAAAATTCCGGATAACCGAACGCTATAGTAAAAGATACGGAGCTGAGAGCTCCGTATAAAGCAACAAACCCTGTTGCTTAGCAACAGGTGCAGAACAATCGGCACAAGTTGCAAGCGTCTCTGTAGCTTAGCAACAGCTGCAGCCATACCCTTGCACAGCAACAAATGGAGTAAAAAAAGTAATAAAACTTACCTGAACCTACTCCTGAATTTTGCCGGTTAACCCACATTTCCGGTTATTTAGGGGCCGGTTAATTGAAAGTTTCCTGTAACTATAAATATAGATGACCGAGAGAGGAAATCAGGCAGTTAGCGGCGAAGGCTTCCCCCAGGTGGCTACGGCTCAACACTTAGGTCAAGTTTAGCCTCTGAGGTGGCCTACGGCCTCACACCTCCAACAACCCATCCATCCGGTTGTTTCGTTCCGTTCCAGGGATGTAGATCGCCCTCATCTGTCACAGGTTGTACGTCTTGCCATGAATCTTATCATCATGAAGAAATGACTCGTGAAATAACACTGGGCGGCCAGCTGGTGGCGCCGTCCAAGGAGTATAAATACTCGGGCGTGGGCCCAGCTTGCCCAGGATGTTTCTGTAACCAGGAACTAGTGATGTAACTAGAATCTCATGGTTGTGAAACAGTTGATTAAAGCCTTGTTCTATACTCAAACCAAGTGCTTAGTGAGTTTTCTTACGTCACGTCTACTGTATCTATTTCAATCGCATGTAGTAATATCTGATTCTGCTTTAAACTGCAGCTCTTTAATAAAAAGCCTTACAACTCCTAAGACCCTTTGGGTAATCTGTGTGTGACCTGTGATCCAAATCTTACACAGGAGGTGAGACACTCACCACATAATAACCAGCCTCTGACCTGCTCTTGTACCCATGGTATTTATGTGGCTGGTCCAGTTGAGTTTCTGGTCAATGGTGACCCCCCAGGATGTTGATGGTAGGAGATTTGGCGATGGTAATGCCATTGAACGTCAAGCGGAGGTGGTTAGACTCTCACTTGTTGGAGATGGTCATTGCCTGGCACTTGTGTGCCACGAATGTTACTTGCCAATTAACAGCCCAAACCTGGATGTTGTCCAGGTCTTGTTGCACATAGGCATGGACTGCTTCATTATCTGAGGAGTTGCGAATGGAACGTAACTAGGCCTGATATGTGATGCAGCAAGGAGCTGTAGGCTAAACAAGCTGTCTACAAGTGGGCAACAAGACCTTCAGAACAGAGATAAGGGGGAAAATGATCTGATGAGGCTGGGAGGGGCTGTCATAGCCTCTCCCTTGTAATTGGACAATAGATGGGGATCATATGCGATCATCAGCAATCAGCTCCACTAACCTTATGATGGAGGGAAGGTCATTGCTGAAACAGCTGAAGATGGTTGGGCCTAGGACACTGCCCTGAGGAACTCCTGCAGTGATGTCCTGGGGCTGAAATGATTGGCCTCCAACAACCACAACCATCTTCCTTTGTGCTAGGTATGACTCCAGCCAGTGGAGAGTTTTCCCCCTGATTCCCATTGACTTCAGTTTTACTAGGGCTCTTTGGTGCCACACTCGGTCAAATGCTGCCTTGATGTCAAGGGCAGACACTCTCACCTCACCTCTGGAATTCAGCTCTTTTGTCTATATTTGGACCAGGCTGTAATGAGGCCTGGAGCCGCGTGACCCTGGTGGAACCCAAACTGGGCATCAGTGAGCAGGTCATTGGTGAGTAAGTGCTGCTTGATAGCAATGTCGACAACTCATTTATAATATACTAGCTGGGGGGCCCGGCGTTGCCAGGGCTTTTTTGGGCTGCGTGGTTTACGGCTGGGCGCTGCCGCTCCCGCGCTCTGTGTCACTCTTTCCCTCTCTGACCCTCTCTCTGTCCGTCCTGCTCTCTCTCCCTGCCCCTCTCTCTTCCTGCCCCCTCTCTCTCTCCCCCCCTCTCTCTCCCTGCCCCTGTCTGTCCCCCCTCTCTCTCTCTCCCTCTATCTCCCTCTCCCCCTCTCCTCTCTCTCCCTCCCCCTCTTTTGGCATCCGGGGAACGGCTTTGAAAATTGAGCCCGGTCGCGGTGGCTGTGCGGAGCCTAGCGCTGAAGGCCCGGCCGGGCTCTGGGGCCGAGACGGACCCCAGCTGAGCCGACAGTGCTTCCGGCCACCGCGCCGCAGCTGGTGCGGTTTACGGCTGGCCGCTGATGCTCCCCCGCCCGCTCTGTGTCTCGGGCCGAGCAGTTGTGAGGCCCGGCCCGAGTGACTCCAACTCACCTCCCGCTCCCGGAGCCGCAATGTGGGGGTTTGTTTGGCTGGTGCTGTCGCTGTGGGGATGAAAAAAATGGCGGTGAAGTTTCGGGAGGCTACAGGATTAGGCCCGCCCACACACGGAATGAAACGCCCCCCCGTGATGCACCGATTGGTCAACCATCAGGTCACTGAACTGTAGGATTGGTGAACCATCACGTCAGTCAACGCTATCCCCTGTACGATTGGTCAACCATCACGTCACTCAACGCTAATGAGCGGTAGGATTGGTCAACCGCTAATGAGCGGATTTTGTCCTTTTTTTGAACGTTTTTTGTATAGTGTCCAAACAATTTTTGTCTGACCAAAAAGTAAATATGCCTATTAGACTCCCCTAATAATAAGCTTTCTTTTGATATAACATGCGTGTAGGTACGCTCTATAACTTTTGAGTGTATAGCGGACAGACAGACAGACAGACAGACAGACAAACAAACAGACAAACCAACTCTTTTATATATATAATATAGATATATAGATATAGATAGATATACTGATTATGTTAAAGCCTATAATATTTACCATGTATGTTATTAACTTTTTGTGTTAATCCTTTATATTATTATCTCTATATAATGTGCAGTATATGATATCCTTTATACAATATGGGTATGTTATCCCCTATTATATACACTGTTTATGCTATTGTCTGTGCACAATACATTGTGTATATTATCCTCTGTGTAATACAGACTGTATACATTATTTTCTGTATAATATGCTCCATATGTATTATCCTCTATATAGTAAACACTGTCTATGTCATCCTCTGTATGATATACACTGGCCCTGAAATTCCTTGGATTGGGAGAGAGCGTAAGATCAGCAACAATAAAGGAATGCCGATATATGTCCAGTTCAGCATGGTGTGTGACTTGGAGTGGAACGGGAATGTGATGTTGTCCCACTACACTGCTGCTCTTGTCTCCCTTTGTGGTCGAGGTCGCAGTGGAAGGAGTTACCATTGAAGTAACCTTTGGTAAGTTGCTGCATTGCATCCTGTGGATACGACATACTGCAGCCACAGTGCGGCGGTGCAGGAGGGGGCGAAGTCCAGCGGCAGGGCTGCTAAGCAAACAAACTGCTCTGTCCTGGATGGGGGTCAAGCTTCTTTCAGTTGCTGCGGCTCCACCCATTGAGGCATGTGGGGAGCGTTCCATCGCACTCCTGATTAGAGCCTTGTCGATGGTGGGGAGGCTTTGAGGAGTCGGGGGGGAGCCACTTGCCACAGCCTCTTCACTGCTTTTACACAGCTGGTGCAGGTCACCTTCTGGCCAATAGTGACCTGCAAGATGCTGATGGTCACATTTAATTGTCAAAAGAAGAAAAAAAAGCAAAAGAAAGGCAGTCTCATCCTTCTCGTTCCTTCTGGTCCAAAGCTAGAAATTTGCAAGCATCTGTTAATCTGCCAACGTCTCTCATTAACAGAACTTAATCTCAGGATGTGCCCATTTACATTAATTAGACACTCTTTGGCCTTAAACTGAGTCTTAAGGGGAGCCTAATGTAGGGCCCTGGTGAGACCACACCTGGAGTATTGTGTACAGTTTTGGTCTCCTTACCTAAGGAAAGATGTACTTGCCATGGAGGGAGTGCAACGAAGGTTCACCAGACTGATTCCTGGGATGGGGGGATTGTCCTATGAGGAGAGATTGAGTAGACCAGGCCTATATTCTCTAGAGTTTAGAAGAATGAGAGGTGATCCCATTGAAACATACAAAATTCTTACAGGGCTTGACAGGGTAGATGCAGGGAGGATGTTTCCCCTGGCTGGGGAGTCTAGAACCAGAGGTCACAGTCTCAGAATAAGGGGTCGACCATTTAGGACTGAGATGAGGAGAAATTTCTTCACTCAGAGGGTGGTGAATCTTTGGAATTCTCTACCCCAGAGGGCTGTGGAGGCTCAGTCGTTGAGTATATTCAAGACAGAGATTGATAGATTTTTGAATATCATGGGATCAAGGGATATGGGGATAGTGCAGGAAAGTGGAGTTGAGATAGAAGATCAGCCATGATCTTATTGAATGGCAGCGCAGGCTCGAGGGGCTGAATGGCCGACTCCTGCTCCTATTTCTTATGTTCTTATGTTCTTAAAAGGACAGGCTAGTTTAAACACAGTTTCACTTTAACATAGAATTACATAGAATATACAGCACAGAACCAGGCAATTCGGCCTAACCAGTCCATGCCAGTGTTTATGCTCCACTCGAGCTTGCTCCCATTCATACTCATCTAACACTATCAGCATAACCCTCTATTCCCTTCTCCCTCATATGCTTGTCCAGTCTCCCCTTAAATGCATCGATACTATTCGCCTCAACCACCCCCTGTGGTAGCGAGTTCCATATTCTCACCACACTCTGGGTAAAGAAGTTCCTTCTGAATTCCCTATTTGATTTCTTGGTGACTATCTTATATTGATGGCCTCTAGTTTTGCTCTTCCCCACAAGTGGAAACATTCTCTCTGTATCCACTCTATCAAAACCTTTCATAATTTTAAAGACCTCTATTAGGTCACCCCTCAGCCTTCTCTTTTCCCTGGTATGATGAAGTTTTTCACTGTTCGATATTTCTAGTGAAAGGGTGAAAAGGATTGTAAAGGATTCTCACGACAGAGCCAAGTAAGGATTCCTCCCTGCGGCGGGTGAACTGATTCCTCCCTCGGGATCAGCTCAGTCTCGCTGGTCCTGGAGCGATCCGTTCAACATTGGCAGCAGTATAATAGATTGCACGTCACATGCTCCAGATCTTATCAAACAATTTATCCAACTCACTGGGAACAATACCATCCGAGATTCATTTGTACTATATATTGTGGTGGTGTGGCGGAGCCACCAAAGGACTCAGAGCGGTTGTACATAATTCCTTTAACAGCAATGCAGTTACTGTCTGTGCCTGTACCTTTAATTACACTGTTTGACTGTACAATGTCTAGTTACCTTTACAGCGCGGTTTCAACGTGATGACGTCATGCCGTTAGTCACGTGATGCCCCAATGGCGGGAAGAACGTGATGACGTCATGACGCCAGTCTTCTGACCAGAGGATCAGTCCTCGTGGAGCCCTCAAGGAGAGTCGACCTGTTATTGATGTGTTCTAGCAGTTTCCAGTTTAAACTCGTTTGGTTTCATTAAAGTTCATTATTTTAATTGCCTGAGTCGAACTCAGTCTTTTTGATAGGAACGTCCGTTCCTACATTGGTAAGTTAAAGATAGTAAATACCTTTTAGGAAAGAAAAGTACTGCGGCTGCTGGAAATCTGAAATAAAAACAGAAAATGCCAGAAACACTCAGCAGGCCAGGCAGCATCTGTGGAGAGCGAAACAGAGTTAACGTTTCAGGTTGATGACCTTTCGTCAGAACTGGAAAAAGTTAGAGATGTAACAGGTTTTAAGCAAGTACAGAGACGGGGAAAGGGGGGCGGGGAGGAAAGAACAAAAGGGAAAGGTCTGTGATAGGGTGGAAGGCAGGAGAGATTAAATGACAAAATGGATGATGGCGCGAGGCAGAAGGAGATGGTAATGGGAGAAGTGAAGAAACAACAGAAGAGGTGTAAATGGAAATCGCAGAATCATCAACAGCTGCTGTCCGAAAAAATGGGGGCAGAGGTTATGGTCTGAAATTGTTGAACTCAGTATTGAGTCCAGAAGGCTGTAAAGTGCCTAATCGAAAGACGAGGTGCTGTTCCTTGAGCTTACATTGAGCTTCATTGGAACAGTGCAAGAGGCTGAGGACGGTGAGGTCTGAGTGGGACTGGGACCAGTAAGAATTGTTCATGCAGGTCAGTTATGATTTTGTCACTTGTGAATTATATAGTGCACCTCACATTTTCCATTAGAATTATGTTCAGTACATGTAAGCTGGTGAACAGTCCTGGTATCTACTGTTAAAAAGTAACCAGGTATCAATATACTGACCAATAGAATTTCAGGAATGAAAACAGAAAATGCTGGAGATACTTGTAATGATCAGTAACGTCATAATGCATGTGAAATCCATCTTCGCCAGACATGGAATTCCCAGGATTGCCGTTAGCGACAATGGTCCGTGCTTCAACTGTAAGGAGTGGCAACAGTTTGCTGCACATTATGACTTTCAGCACATCACATCCAGTCCTTTGTATGCTCAGTCGAATGGTAAGGCAGAGAAAGGTGTTCAAGTTCTCAAGCAGCTACTGAAGAAAGCGACAGAAAGCAAGTCTGATCCTTATCTCGCCCTGCTGAGCTACCGAGCCTCACCTTTAGACCCTGGTTCTTCACCTGCTGAACTCCTAATGGGTCGCAAGTTGCGTACCATGCTACCCTGCTGTGCAAAAGAAAAGCAGAGTAAGGAACTGAGACAGAGACTTCAACTGTTAAAGTTGAAACAGAAATCATACTATGATAAGTCATCCAAAACTCTGAAACCATTGACAAGGGATGATGTTGTCAGGATTGAGGATCCAGATGCATGGAACAGGAAAGCTACAGTTCTTGAGGAAGTAGGACAAAGGTCATACACTGTTAGAACTGAGGAAGGACAGATTCTCAGGAGGAACCGCCATTCCCTCCTAAAAACACAAGAGACTATCGAAGAGCAAATCGATGACAATGCTGCAACTGAATCTTGTTGGACGGAGTATCAATCAGGAAATAGTTGAGGCTTGTAATAAGGGAACATCTATAATTATGGGGGATTTTAACTATCATATTAATTGGACAAATCAAATTGGGCAGGGCTGCCTTGAGGATGAGTTCATTGAGTGTATTAGGGATGGGTTTCTTGAGCAGTATGTAACTGAACCGATCAGGGGGCAGGCAACCTTAGATCTGGTCCTGTGTAACGAGACAGGATTAATTAAAAATGTCCTAGTAAAGGATCTCCTTGGAATGAGTGACCATAACATGGTTGAATTCCATATTCAATTAGAGGGTGAGAAGGTTGGATCTCAAACAAGCGTGCTAAGCTTGAATAAAGGAGACTATGAAGGTATGAGAGCGGAATTGAGTAGAGTGGATTGGGAAAATAGATTAAAGGGTAAGACGATACATGATCAGTGGTGTACATTTAAGGAGTTATTTTACAACTTCCAAAAAATATATATTCCACTGAGAAGAAAAGGGTGTAAAAGAAAAGACAGCCATCCGTGGCTAAGTAAAGAAATTAAGGATAGTATTCGACTAAAAACAAGGGCATATAAGGTAGCCAAATCTAGTGGGAGGATAGAGGATTGGGAAAACTTTAAAAGACAGCAAAAAATAACAAAAAGATTGATTAAGAAAGGGAAGATAGATTATGAAAGTAAATTAGCAAAAAATATAAAAACAGATAGTAAGAGTTTTTATAGTTATATAAAAAGAAAAAGGGTGGCTGAAGTAAATGTTGGTCCCTTAGAGGATGAGACTGGGAAATTAATGGTGGGAAATATGGAGATGGCAAAAACACTGAATGAATATTTTACATCAGTCTTTACAGTAGAAGACACTAAGAATATCCCAACACTGGACAAACAGGGGGCTAAAGGGGGGGGAGGAGCTAAACATGATCAAAATCACTAAGGAAGTGGTACTCGGTAAAATAATGGGACTCAAGGCGGATAAATCACCTGGACCTGATGGCTTACATCCTAGGGTCTTGAGGGAAGTGGCGGTAGGGATTGTGGATGCATTGGTAATAATTTTCCAAAACTCCCTGGACTCGGCAATGGTCCCGGCAGACTGGAAAACTGCTAATGTAACACCCTTATTTAAAAAGGGCAGTAGACAGAAGGCTGGAAAATATAGACCGGTTAGCCTAACATCTGTGGTAGGTAAAATTTTGGAGTCCATTATTAAGGAGACAGTAACAGGACATTTGGATAATCATAATTTAATAGGACAAAGTCAGCATGGTTTTATGAAGGGGAAGTCATGTTTGACAAATTTGCTGGAGTTCTTTGAGGAAGTAACATATAGGGTGGATAAAGGGGAACCAGTGGACGTAGTGTATTTAGACTTCCAAAAGGCATTTGACAAGGTGCCACACAAAAGATTATTGCTTAAGATAAAAAATCACAGGATTGGGGGTAATATTCTGGCATGGATAGAGGATTGGCTATCTAACAGAAGGCAGAGAGTTGGGATAAATGGTTCATTCTCAGACTGGCAATCAGTAACTAGTGGTGTTCCGCAGGGGTCAGTGCTGGGTCCCCAACTCTTTACAATCTATATTAACGATTTGGAGGAGGGGACCGAGTGTAACATATCAAAGTTTGCAGATGATACTAAGATGGGACGGAAAGTAGTGAGTGAGGAGGACATAAAAAACCTGCAAGGGGACATAGACAGGCTAAGTAAGTGGGCAGAGATTTGGCAGATGGAATACAATACTGGAAAGTGTGAGGTTATGCACTTTGGCAGGAAAAATCGTAGAGCAAGTTATTATCTTAATGGCAAGAAACTGGAAAGTACTGAAGTACAAAGGGATCTGGGGGTCCTGGTGCACGAAACTCAGAAGGTTAGTATGCAGGTGCAGCAAGTGATTAAGAAGGCCAATGGAATGTTGGCTTTCATTGCTAGGGGGATAGAATATAAAAATAGGGAGGTATTGCTTCAGTTGTACAAGGTATTGGTGAGACCGCACCTGGAATACTGCGTACAGTTTTGGTGTCCATACTTAAGAAAGGACATACTTGCTCTCGAGTCAGTACAAAGAAGGTTCACTCGGTTAATCCCGGGGAAGAGGGGATGGACATATGAGGAGAGGTTGAGTAGATTGGGACTCTACTCATTGGAGTTCAGAAGAATGAGAGGCGATCTTATTGAAACATATAAGATTGTGAAGGGGTTGGATCGGGTGGATGCAGGGAAGGTGTTCCCGATGATGGGTGAAACTAGAACTAGGGGGCATAGTCTTAGAATAAGGGGCTGCTCTTTCAAAACTGAGATGAGGAGGAACTACTTCACTCAGAGGGTGGTAGGTCCATGGAATATGCTGCCCCAAAACACCGTAGAAGCTACATCATTACATAAATTTAAAACAGAAATAGACAGTTTCCTAGAAGTAAAGGGAATTAAAGGTTACGGGGAGCGGGCAGGAATTTGGACATGAGTCTAGGTTCGGATCGGTCATGGCCCTGTGGGTAGCGGAGCGGGCCCAGGGGCCGTGTAGCCTGATCCTGCTCCTATTTTGTGTGTCTAATTCTGTTAGATGCAGGAGATGGTTCTGTGATAGTGGATTGGCAGTTAGGATCAGATCAGCCATGATCTTATTGAATGGCGGAGCAGGCTCGAGGGGCCGATTGGCCTACTCCTGCTCCTATTTCTTATGTTCTTATGTTCTTATTGTCACTCACCACCAGAACAATCTAACACAAATACACATACAGGCTCTCATGAAAACACATCAGACTTACCTGTGCTGAGAAGATCCACACGTGAAGTAAAAAAGCCTGATAGACTTAATCTTTGAGTACAAAGAAAACTACATTGAAAATGTATTGACTGTTGAAGATGTTTATGTTGTTATTGATTGATACTGATTTTGTTTAACCTCAAAGAAAGGGGGATGTAATGATCAGTAACCTGTCATTCTGGAATGGTACACTAGGTGGTGCTGTACGTATATAAGAGTGGGCTACCCACGATGCACTAGGCTACCCACAAGGTAGCAGTCAAGATGGAGGCCTCTACAGATACTGTACCTAGTCCACATGTGCTCAATAAAGTGTCTAGCAAAAGCTAGCTGTTCTTAATAAAAATGATTAGTTATTAATGAACATAACAATACTCAGCAGGTGAGACAGCATCTGTGGAGAGAGAAACAGAGTTAATGTTTCAGGTCGATGACCTTTTCTCAGGACTTAGACTAGAATTTCAGAGCTTACGTTAAAAGATCAGGAAAAATCTTTGTCCAGGTTGATGTTTTTTATCTTCTTGCTGCATTGAAAAATCTCCAGATTAAGCAAACTCTCCATCAGAATAAAAACGCTGGAAACACTCAGCAAGTCAATTAGTATCTGTGGAGGCCATTCAGAGGCGATTCACGAGGTTAATTCCAGAGATGAAGGGGGTTGTCTTATGAGGAAAGGTTGAGCAGGTTGGGTCTATACCCATTGGAATTTAGAAGAATGAGAGGTGATCTTATTGAAACATATAAGATGCTGAGGGGGCTCGACAGGGTAGATGCAGAGAGGATGTTTCCCCTCGTGGGGAAATCTAAAACTGGGGGGCACAGTTTCAGAGTAAAGGGTCACCCTTTTAGAACTGAGATGAGGAGGAATTTCTTCTCTCAGAGGGTCGTAAATCTATGGAATTCTCTGCCCCAGAGAGCCGTGGAGGCTGGGTCATTGAATACATTTAAGGTGGAGATAGACAGATTTTTGCAAGATAAGGGAGTGAAGGGTTATGGGGAGCGGGCAGGGAAGTGGCTTTGAGCCCGAGATCAGCCATGATCTTATTGAATGGCGGAGCAGGCTCGAGGGGCCAAGTGGCCGACTCCTGCTCCTATTTCTTATGTTCTTATGAACAAACAAGTTAACATTTCAGCTGTGGACACTTCCTCAGAACCAGGTCATTCCTTGGAATTAACCTTGACCTCACAATTGTGCGCGGTCATCTGCTTTGGATCTAAGAAAGATCGATCAGAGTATTTTCTAAATGACGAGAAGCTAGGGACTGTGGAGGAGCAGAGAGGTCTAGGGGACCAAGTACAGAAATCACTAACAGCTAGTGGACAGGTACAAAAAATAATTTAAAAGGCAGTTGGAATGTTGGCCTTGATCTTAAGGGGGCTGGAATACAAAGGACTGGAAGTTATGCAACAGTTATATAAAGCTCTGGTTAGACCACATCTGGACACTGCGTTCAGTTCTGGGCCCCGCACCTCAGGAAGGATAGATTGGCCTTGGAGGAGGGAGCAGCGCAGATTCACCAGAATGATACCGGGGGCTAAAAGGGTTCAATTATGAGGACAGGTTGCATAAACTAGGCTTGTATTCCCTCGAGTTTAGAAGATTAAGGGGCGATCTAATTGAGGTGTTCATGATAATTAAAAGAATTGATCGGGTAGATAGAGAGGAACTATTTCCTCTGGTGGGGGGAGTCCAGAACAAGAGGACGCAGCCTTAAAATTAGAGCCAGGCCGTTCAGGGGTGATGTCAGGAAGCACTGCTCCACACAAAGGGTGGTGGAAATCTAGAACTTTCTCCCCAAAAACCTGCTAAGGCTGGGGGTGAATTAAAAATGTCAAATCTGAGACCAATAGATTTTTGTTGGGTAAAGGTATTAAGGGTTATGGAACCAAGGTGGGTAGATGGAGTTAGGATACAGATCAGCCATAGGGGGAAAAATTGGGTGAGTGGCGCCACCTGTTAGCGCCTAAAGAGGCAGTCAGTGACTGTAGCGCCACTGGCTGCGCCTCCCGCACTATTCAGCAGGGGCGCTAATGGTGGCGTTAGACATTTGCGCTGCGCCGCCACCGATGATGTAATCGGTGTGCACAGCGCCCCGTTCACGCCCCGTTCGCGGTATTTGGTAGCGAACGCCGCAGTTGCGCCGTTCGCTACCCGCGCCCGGTTCACGGGGCCTTAATGTGCCGACAGCGGTGCAAGTTAAGGTGGAGGTGCGGGGCGGCCGCCTTTTTCGGCGGCTGCCTGCCAGCACCTCCGTCCCCGGCCTCCTGACCACCCCCCCCGCGGCATTGCCGACTGTTTCCCGAGAGCCCGGCACTTCTCCTTGGTGCCGGGCTCGTTTGCCGGCACTTGCGAGCGGGGATCGCGCTGTTGCAGGCCCCTCCCCCTTAACAATGGGAGGAAGGCCTGCAGTACCGCAGTGTGCCGTGCCGCAGCGTGTGGCGCTGCAGCACGTTGCGCTGCGATATTCAGTTTCAGCGCCCTAAGAGGGACGCGGAGCGCCTCGAGCCTCGCCCCGTCTCCCTCTAGGGGCAATGGAACTGAATATCTGACGATCGCTAAAGCCTCGAACGCTGCGCTAAATCCTGCGCTCAGGCGACTTTTGCACCACTTTGGCGCCCCAACCCAATTTCTAGGCCATGATCCCTATCTGAATGGTGGAAGAGGCTCGAGGGGCTGAATGGCCTCCTCCTGTTCCTATGTTCCTAATTATTCTTAACAAATTGTGTGAGAGTTTAGTGAAACACCAATGAAATAAATCAGATGTAAGCAGGAAGGGTCGTGACCTCAAATTCCATCATTATTCCTGGAACAAACTCTCCCGCAATGAAAATATCTTAACTTGTAAATTGTACTTTTTTTTAGTGTTTCACAGCAATATTATTCACAGCATGAATGATATGTGTATATGATTAATCTGTATACTAGCATAAAGCTGTGTTTAGAT
Organism: Somniosus microcephalus; assembly: GCF_052327205.1. Taxonomy (NCBI): domain Eukaryota; kingdom Metazoa; phylum Chordata; class Chondrichthyes; order Squaliformes; family Somniosidae; genus Somniosus; species Somniosus microcephalus. The sequence continues at coordinate 20,045,327 of NC_141020.1, read as the reverse complement.
TGAAATGAAATGCCTTCAATATAGCATGATATTTCTATCTGCTCTCGCTAACTTTATTTTATGCACAGATTATAAAATTTCAAAGCGCCATCACACTCCCTGTCATATCTGTTTATAAAACTGGTGCGGTTCAACGGGAGTTTAACAAAACTGTAACGTAATTATCCGTAAAGTGGGTAGAGCGATGTACTTGGTTAGAATAATGTCCTTTCACATCTGTGACCTGAGGTCAAGACTAACTGGTAGTGATGGGATAAAAGGCTGGTTTCACTGTCTAACATTACACTGATCTGGGCAATTTTAACCCAAGTTCTACTGGCTGAGTTCATACTACAAGCTGTCTACAATTTAGTACTAATTTGTTACTAGGTTGGCAATCTCACTCAGACAGGGCATAATGATAGCTGGTTTGGAGAACGGTATTTACAATGGCAGGCTGGGCTGTGGTCCCCTGAGATTGGTGTGAAGGGATGTTGTTGGGGTGGAGCAGAGGGAGCTTTGCTCTGCATCTGGTCTGGGCACTACCTAACCTGAGATTGGATAACGCTGCCATGTGTGAGGAAATTGGAAAAAATGAACCATTCCCCAGTTTTCATCCTCCACTTCGATGGGAAAGAACGATTACCTGTCGTGTAGGCCTTTCTTCATTTCTTGAATCCAGACACGTTCTACAGACCAGAAGGAAGGACACAGTTTCCTTAGCAGCGAGGTCAATAACCAGGGGGCATAGATTTAAAGTAATGTGTAGAAGGATTAGGGGGGAGTTGAGGAGAACGTTTTTCACCCAGAGGATGGTGGGGGGTCTGGAACTCACTGCCTGAAAGGGTGGTCGAGGCAGAAACCCTCATCGCATTTAGAAAGTACTTGAAGTGCCGTAACCTACAGGGCTACGGACCTGGAAAGTGGGTTTAGGCTGGAGAGCTCTTTTTCGACCAGCACAGACATGATGGGCCAAATGGCCTCCTTCTGTGCCATAAATTTCTATGATTCTATGATTTGGTTTGCCAAAACAATTATGCTCCAAATGTAGGGAAATCGCAAAGGGACAATGTTTCTTTTAAGAAGTTTAGACACAGATTTAAAAAAAAAAATTATTCGTTTTTATGGGATGTGGGCGTCGCTGGCAAGACCAGCATTTGTTGCCCATCCCTAATTGCCCTTGAGAAGGTGGTGGTGAGCCCCCTTCTTGAACCGCTGCAGTCCGTGTGGTGAAGGTGCTCCCACAGTGCTGTTAGGGAGGGAGTTCCAGGATTTTGACCCAGCGACGATGAAGGATCGGCCGATATATTTCCAAGTCAGGATGGTGTGTGACTTGGAGGGGATCTTGGAGGTGGTGGTGTTCCCATGCGCCTGCTGCCCTTGTCCTTCTAGGTGGAAGAGGTCGCGGGTTTGGGAGGTGCTGCCGAAGAAGCCTTGGCGATGATATCGCCCATGTGACTCCACGCGGAAAGGATATGCCCCAGCCACAGAATTCATTTCCGAAAGAATATGAAACTCACGGGACTGAGGGGCCGGTCGGGCGGAATTTCAGTACGTGGGCGCCGCCTGGATTTGAAGATTGAAATCAAAGGTCCAAAGGGAGGATATTTGAGTTGCTCGGTATAAGATTTAAATGCATTGGATGGACTAAAGGTGAATGAAAGGGATTTCATTTTCACACTCCTTTCTTAGATTGTGAAATTAAGGGGATGATCCATGAGGGAATTGTTTGGAAGGGCTTGTGGAAAGCCATGATTGTTGCCACATGGGCACAAATAGAACTTACTCTCGGATGGAAGAATGCCAAGTGTTGGAAACATGCCAAAACTAAATAAGCTTCATAGTTCAGAGGGTTACAGCTCCCCATGTAACACCGCTGAATGAATCTCTTCCATTTCATGTTATGACCTCAATTTGTGGATGTATTTTTTAGAGGGCATTAGATCATCCACCACAAAGACTAGGAGACCCACCTCTAGGAAGCGACAGCCATGGGGGTCAAATGGAAACTGGTCAGGTGCGGGTGATAGTTCAGAAAGAAATTCCTCCCCTGGGGAAGCATGATTGCTGTAACACTGCTGTTTCTGAGGTCAGTGCGGTTTGCCAGAATCAAAGTTGCCCGTTTACTCTGATCTCCCGGGGTTTAGGGGAGACAGAAAAAATGAAAACAGAAACATTAGCTTCCAGGAAGAGGACAAATAATCCCGCCTGTACGCTAAGTACAGGGAGAGGATGTTTCCTCTCATGGGGGAATCTAGAACGAGGGGGCATCATTTCAGAATAAGGGGGCGCCCTTTTAAATCGGAAATGAGGAGGAATTTCTTCTCTCAGAGGGTCGTGAATCTTTGGAATTCTCTGCCCCAGAGAGCTGTGGAGGTTGGGTCATTGAATATATTTAAGGTGGAGATAGACAGATTTTTGAATGCTAAGGGAGTTAAGGGTTATGGGGAGCGGGCAGGGAAGTGGAGTTGAGGCCAAGATCAGATCAGCCTTGATCTTATTGAATGGCGGAGCAGGCTCGAGGGGCCCAGTGACCGACTCCTGCTCCTACGTCTTATGTTAAGCCCTTGAGAAGAAATGGAGAGTTGGCCTGTGGCATGAAAAATTCTATCAATTCAGAATGATATCGCACTGAATAAATTTCTTCTGTTTAATGCTATGACCTCTGAATGGATCATCTACTCGTCTGAGTGCACTGCTGAACCAGTTGGGGCATGAGCTGTCACGTTGTCCACCCCAGTTAAGGATTGGTCTCGTGTCGCCCCTTGGCTGTGGACCATTGGGTAGTCAGCACTCTTTTCTGACAGAGGGGCCAAGACCCTGAGATGTCGCGATACCAGGTCAGGGTTGTGTTGTCTGCACTCATTTATCTGCAACAAGGGTGCGAAAGTGAGTCTGAGCCAATTGCACAGCGAAGGTTCACCAGACTGATTCCTGGGATGGCAGGACTGTCATATGAGGAGAGATTGGGTGGACTAGGCCTGTATTCACTAGAGTTTAGAAGAATGACAGGGGAGCTCATTGAAACGTATAAAATTCTGACAGGGCTAGACAGACTGGATGCAGGGAGGATGTTTCCCCTGGCTGGGGGGTCTAGAACGAGGGGTCACAGTCTCAGGATACGGGGTAGGACATTTAGGACTGAGATGAGGTGAAATTTCTTCACTCAGAGGGTGGTGAACCTGTGGAATTCTCTACCACAGAAGGCTGTGGAGGCCAAGTGACTAAATATATTTAAGAAGGAGATAGATAGATTTCTAGACACAAAAGGCATCACGGGGTATGGGGAGAGAGTGGGAATATGGTATTGAGATAGAGGATCAGCCATGATCATATTGAATGGCGGAGCAGGCTCGAATAGCCAAATGGCCTATTCCTGCTCCTCTTTTTCTATGTTTCTATGTTTTTATGTTTTTATGTTTAACCTTCGTGGGGCATCAATTAATCGGCACCCGGTTTCAGGCATAAAAACGCAAATGTTGCCCTCGGAGAAATTAATATTCAGAACTAAAGATGAACAATGGGGTATTTTTTAAAAAGCAGAGCAGAATAAATATATACCATTACAAAAGGAGGCTACTTAAAGTTCCAGAGTGCTGTGAGATAAATAAAAACGTTGGAAACAAACTAAAATTGAAGAAGAGGATATAAGAGGTCTTTAAATGATAAATCTCAGCTGGGAACATGCACGGGGCACTTGATCCCAGTGTCTGTGGGCCAGGCAGGGGGGATAGTTATCCAGGGCTCCTGCTGGCTATGCTGTGATCCCGGCCGGAAGAAATATGAATTTCGCATGCTCCTTTAAGGGCCGATGAATGGAGACGGTTTTTTAATGCTTACACAGTCCAATTTATGACATTTTTTAAACAGTAATAATTGAGCTGAACTGCTTTTTACTAAAAGTGACTATTCTAGACAGACTCACAAGCTGATACTAAATATCCCTGAATGGGAAGAGTTTCGCAATCAAGACTGACAGATTACAACTCATTATAAAGAATTACATTTAACTCCATTATCTATTTTATTTTTCCTGTTCTTTTTTATCGATTATTTTGAATACTTCCTGTTAGATCCGTGATTCTGAGAGTATGATGTTTTTCAATAACCACACGGATGCTGTAACTTAACAATCAACAGGTGTTTACTGGAGTAGGGTAGTCTCAAGACTGGGGTACAGAGGCATGCTCAAGGCTTATATACAGGTGTGGTCACTGCCGGTACTACAGTATACAGGAGCTGTAAAAGTAGTTCTCTCTTAAAGGTACATACACTACAATTCCTCCCCTTTTAGATTAGTAATACCCATAATATTCAAATAACAATTAACACTTTAACATGTACATTAAACAACAATAGTCCATTTATAGATTCAGTCTTTGGGGCGGCTTCCTGATCCTTTCGGGATAGCGCCTTTCCTGAGGTTCTTGTTCTTGGTGCGGAGGTGATTCTGGCCCCTTTTCATCGGTTAGTTCATCGGGTTCCACTGCTACTGGTTCGGAGGTAGATGCTACCGGTATGTCGGGTTCATCCCCAGGTACGCAAGACATGGGGTTGACTCGTTCCTGTGACGCTAACATCTGATCAACGTGGTGTCTCACAATGTTCTCCCCGACATCCACTGTGTACATTAATGGCCCCTGCCGTGTGCATATTGTTCCGGGTTGCCATTTCTCTGTTCGGTAGTCACGGGCCAACACTGTTTGTCCTACATTGAAGCTCCTTTTCGGCTTCTCATTGATGTGCTGGAATTGTTTATCCTCAACATTTCTTCGCACATTTGGTCTAAGCAAGTCCAGACGAGATCGCAACCTTCGGTTAAAGAACATCATGGCCGGGGTCTGGTTGGTAACTGCATGTGTCACGTTTCGGCAGGCTAATAAGATATTGTCCACCTTATGCTGTAGTGGAATTTCATCGTCGCACATGGCCTTTATCGCCTTCTTAAAGGTTTGTACGAACCTCTCAGCCAATCCATTTGTGGCTGGATGATACGGGGCGGATGTGTAATGCCTTACCCCATTCCTTCTCATAAATTTCCGAAACTCTTCGGACACAAACTGTGGTCCATTATCAGAGCAAATCTGCTCTGGCAAGCCGTTCCTGGCAAATATGGTCCGTAGGACTGCAATCGTTTTCTCTGTAGTGGTTGAGGACATTTTTATCACCTCAGGCCACTTCGAATGAGCATCCACTGCTATTAAGAACATTGAGTCCATGAATGGACCAGCAAAATCAATATGCACCCATTGCCATGGAGAGGAGGGCCACTCCCATGGGTGTAGAGGGGAATGTGGTGGTGCATTTTGGACCTTCTGGCATCCTGAGCAGCTCTTGGTTAGGTCTTCAATTTGTTGATCGATTCCCGGCCACCACACATAAGCCCTAGCAAGGCCTTTCATTTTCACTCCCCCCAGATGACCTTCATGTAGCTCATTTAGCACTCTCTCCCTTAACTTGGGTGGAATCACCACTCTGGATCCACACATCACTGTCCGCTGGCATACTGACAGCTGTTCTCTTCTGGATGAGAATGCTGACAACAGTGAGTCGCCATGTGTTGGCCATCCCCTCACCGTCAAATCATACACCCGAGACAGCGTCGGATCATTGCGGGTCTCCTTCTCTATATCCGTGTTCGTTACTGGCAATCGTTCAATTATTGACGAATAAAATATCTCGATAGGGTCCACTGCTGGTGCTTCCTCCACAGTAGGCAGTGGCAGGCGCGATAGCCCATCAGCGTTTCCATGCTGTTTCATGCCTTTATATTCTATTTCATATTGATTCACCCCTAGAAACAGGGACCATCTTTGTAACCGTTGTGCCGTCATTACTGGAACGCCCTTCTTAGGATTAAAGATGGAGACAAGTGGTTGGTGGTCAGTCAGCAAGGTGAACTTCTGCCCATGCAGATAATGGTTGAATTTTTTTACTCCCCATACTAGGCTGAGGGCCTCCCTGTCAATCTGCGCGTAGTTGCGCTCGGCTGAGGTGAGTGACCGAGACGCAAAGGCTACTGGCCTCTCCAACCCGTCTGGGAATTTGTGCGACAGCACCGCTCCAATACCATAGGGTGATGCATCACATGCCAAACGAATTGGTAGTGCTAGGTTGAAATGGGCCAACACCTCTTTTGATGTGATCAATTCTTTACACTTTTGGAAAGCTCGTCTACGTTCGTCATTCCACTTCCATGGTACCCCTGTTTGCAGTAGGGTGTTCAGTGGGTGTAATACCGTGGACAAATTTGGTAAGGACTTGTGGTAGTAGTTTACCAGCCTGAGGAACGACCTCAGTTGTGACACATTTTCCGGTGCTGGAGCCTTGACTACTGCCTCAATCTTTTCAGGGGACTTATGTAACCCCTCTTATTCAATGACGTGGCCACAATACGAGATCTGCTTCTGCAAAAACTCGCACTTGTGGCGATTAGCTCGTAGCCCATATTCCTTTAATCTGGTGAGCACCTTCTCCAAGTTGGCGAGGTGATCACTGTCATTTTCGCCCGTGACCAGGATGTCGTCCAAATAACACTGGGTCCCTGGAATCCCTTGCAGGACTTGATCCATCACCCTTTGCCAAATAGCCGGAGCCGATGCTACCCCGAACACCAGCCGGTTGTATTGATAAAGATCTTTATGAGTGTTAATCGTAAGGTATTGTTTCGAGGCTTCTTCTACCTCCATTTGCAGGTACGCCTGGGCTAAATCAATTTTGGTGAAGCGTTTACCTCCAGATAGCGAGGCGAAAATATTCTCAATTCGTGGAAGCGGATATTGTACCGTGTGAAGGACTGGGTTCACTGTCACCTTAAAATCCCCACAGATCCGGACCTTCTTTGGTTCCCCAGGCGTATTACTCAACGACCTCTTCATTACAGGAACGATGGGTGTAGCCCACTCGCTCCGGTCTACTTTGGACAGTGCTCCTCAACGTTCCAACCCTTCCAGCTCTGCTTCGACAGCTGGTCTGATCGCATAAGGCACTGGTCTGGCCTTAAGAAACTTTGGGCTTGCATTTTCCTCTGTTTTAATCGTTGCTGTTATGCCTTTTAGTGTTCCGAGTCCCTCCTGGAACACTTCTTTTGCGTCAGTTAGCATTTTTGACAGTCGTCCAGGTGTGACGTCATCATCCTTTTTGGCCTCAACCTTCAGTGCCTGTATGGAATGCCAATCTAATTGTATCTTCCGGATCCATTCACGTCCTAGCAGTGGTGGTCCTCCATCTGGCAATACATATATATCCATTTTAGGTATTTCCTGGCCTTTATATATCACTTTCACCCTTATTTTTCCTTTGGGGTAGACTTTTTGCCCCGTGTACGTCTTCAAGACAATCTCTGTAGCTTTCAAGGGTATATGTGAAAATAGCCGCTTGTAGTCCCTTTGGTTTATGACTGTTAGGGCTGATCCTGTGTCCAATTCCATTTTCACTGGGACTCCGTCTATCTTGAGTGTAACCCAGATAGTCTGGTGATCCTCCATTTTGATTACCTTATGTAGTTTCAGACAACCCAGCTCCTTGCTTCCGGAGTCTGTGTCATTTTTCTGTTCGTCTGAACTACTGTCCATCACCTGGTGTACCTTTTTGCACTTCTCCTGTGGAGATTTCTTACTGTTGGTTTTCTTCCCAGACCTGCAGACTCTTGCTATGTGTCCTGCTTTTCCACACTGTCTGCACACTTGGTCCTTGAACCAACAATCCTTCTGGTCATGTGTTGTTCTGCCGCAGCGATAGCACTTCTGTAGTGTATGTGCCTTTAAGAGCCCCCTGTGTACTGTAATGCCGGTAATGGCCACTCGGGCTATATAAGCCTGTATATTGTGTTGTATCAGTTAGTTCCCCTCCAGACTTTGTTCAGTAAACACCTGTGAAACCAACTCCTGTCTTCAGTGTCTCTATCAACACACGGACACAACAGTGGCGATGAATTGGAAACGGACTTACCTGTAATTCGGCAGCACCTCAAGGACATCGATTCCTCTGACGTCCAAAGTCAAAGAAAAGCAAGAAAAAGAAAAAGCTGTGGTTTCACCAGCTAGCCGAGCTGGTGGCAGGTACTGCAATAATCCTTCCTGGGCGTCGGGCTGGGGCTCCAGCGGCTGGCTCTGCAGCGAGGCCAAGCAGCGAAGGCGGAGGCAAGCAGTAACAGATGGGGAGGGAGCACTCGGGAGACGGCCGGCGCTGCAAGCAGGTCGGCGTTCAGACCTAGCAGAGAGAGTCCGGCGGGAACGAGTCTCCACCTGTAAATAAATTTTTTTTTTTTTTTTAAATGTGGAAAACAGCGTTGTCATTGGCAGCAGCGGCGGGGACGCGCGGGAAGCGCCATTTTTTTTCCAAAATGCCTAAGGCTGGCAATATTGATGCTTTTGATAACGATATAGAGGATTGGACCACATATGTGGAAAGAGTGGAGGTATATTGCACCGCAAATGGAATAGAAAATGATAAAAAAGCATCAGTACTTCTAAATCTAATGGGCGCAAAGACATACGGGCTGTTACGAAACTTAATCACTCCAGCCAAACCAAAGGACAAGAATTTTAAAGAAATTGTTGATACCCTACAGGAGCACTTAAACCCAACACCGCTGCTGATAGCGGAACGATTCAAATTCTTCAAGAGGAATCAACACAAGAATGAAAGTAACGCTGATTACCTCACCGAATTAAGAAAGCTATCAAAGCACTGCCAATTCGGGGCAGGACTAGCAGATCATCTTCGAGACAAATTCATCTGCGGTCTCCTAAGTGAAGGAACACAGAAAAGGCTGCTTTCTGAGAAAGATTTAACACTGGACAAGGCTTTCAGTATGGCTGTATCATATGAAGCAGCCGCAAGAGGAGCTGCAGAGATACAACAAAAGACACAGGACTTCGGCACCCATGAAATGACACAGGGTTTCGAGAGATGTTATCGCTGCGGCAGATCCACCCATGACCAGAGGGACTGCTGGTTCAAGGACAAAGCATGCAGGCAATGCGGAAAGATTGGACACATTGCACGGGTATGCCGATCTGAACAAAAAAAAATCCACGGACAGGAAAAAAAAAATCAATAAAGAAAAGTACAGAAAGGTACAAATGATGACGGACAGTAGCTCCGAAGACCAGAAGAGCGATAGCGACTCCGAAAACAAGAGACTAAGCTGTCTCAAATTACATAATGTAATTGCCAAAGAAGATTACCAGACCATTTGGGTTACCCTCACGATAGCAGGGTCCCCAGTTAAAATGGAGCTAGATACAGGATCAGCTCTGACCATCATAAATCGGCGGGATTACGAGCGGCTATTTCCGCATATACCTTTAAAAGACACATCCATTATCTTGAAAACATATACGGGGCAGAAAGTATACCCCAAAGGAAAAATAAGGGTGCCTGTTGTATACAACGGCAAGGAAATACAAAAGTTGTATTTATACGTTCTACAAGATGGTGGTCCACCGCTGTTAGGACGTGAATGGATCAGGAAAATACGTTTAGACTGGCACTCCATTCAGGCACTGACGGTGACCAGTAAGGAAAAAAATGATGATGATGTCATACCTGAATGATTAAAAGATATCTTGGCCAACGCCAAAGAAGTGTTTCAAGAGAAACTAGGAACCTTGAAAGGCATCACCGCCTCAATAAAAGTGGAAGATGCGGCAATTCCCAAGTTTTTTAAGGCAAGACCGGTGCCATACGCAATTCGTCCAGCAGTCGAGGCAGAGATGGAGAATTTGGAAAAGGCAGGCGTATTATCCAAAATAGATTGGAGCGAGTGGGCAACACCCATTGTCCCAGTCATGAAGAAAACGTTGAATAATGATAAATCTGAAGAACAGAGAAAAATTCGCATCTGTGGAGACTTCAAGGTGACAGTAAACCCGGTCCTTCACACGGTACAGTATCCTCTTCCGAGGATAGAAGATATTTTCGCCTCACTATCTGGAGGGAAACGTTTCACCAAAATTGACTTGGCACAGGCATATCTACAGATGGAGGTTGAAGAGGCCTATAAAAAGTATCTCACGATAAATACACACAAAGGCCTGTACCAGTACAATCGACTGGTTTCCGGAGTAGCATCCGCTCCAGCTATCTGGCAAAGAGCTATGGAGCAAGTCCTCCAAGGGATTCCGGGGACTCAATGCTACCTAGACGACATCCTTGTAACAGGAGAAAACGACAATGAGCACCTTGCCAATTTGGAACAGGTGCTCACGAGGCTGAGAGAATGGGGCCTACGAGCAAATCGCCCCAAGTGCGAATTTTTCCAGAATCAAATATCATATTGTGGCCACATAATTAATAAGGAAGGGTTGCATAAGTCACCTGAAAAAATTGAAGCGGTCATAAAAGCCCCAGGACCTGAAAATGTTTCACAATTAAGGTCGTTCCTGGGATTAATAAATTACTATCATAAATTTTTACTGAACTTATCAACTCTTCTGCACCCTCTTAATGAACTGCTACAAACAGGAGTAATTTGGAAATGGAGCGAAGGCTGTAAACGTGCCTTCCATAAATGCAAAGACTTAATCACGTCCAAAGAAGTTTTGGCTCATTACAACCCATCACTGCCAATCAGACTGGCGTGCAATGCATCCCCTTACGGCGTAGGAGCGGTATTATCGCATAAATTCCCTGATGGCTCGGAACGGCCGATAGCTTTTGCGTCACGCTCATTGAACTCCGCTGAGCGTAACTATGCCCAAATCGACAGAGAAGCACTCAGCCTGGTATGGGGAGTGAAGAAATTCAACCATTACCTACACGGACAAAATTTTACCTTGTTGACTGACCATCAACCCCTCATCTCCATATTCAACCCTGAAAAGGGTATTCCCATTATGACAGCGCAAAAGCTACAGAGGTGGTCCCTTTTTCTAGGGGCACACCAATATAACATAGAATACAAAGGATCAAAACAGCATGGGAATGCTGACGGTTTATCGCGCCTACCGTTGCCAACGGTAGAAGAGGCACCTACCGTAGACCCAGTGGAGATTTTCCACTCTACCATAGTCGAATGTCTACCAGTAACAAATTCTGCCATTGAAAGGGAAACTAGAAATGACCCGACTCTCTCACGAGTCTACGATTTAACAGTGAAGGGATGGCCAGCACATGGCGAACCAATGTTGCCAGCATTCTCGCAAAGAAGAGAACAGCTGTCAGTGTGCCGAGGAACCTTGATGTGTGGATCCAGAGTGGTGATTCCACCCAAACTCCAGGATAAAGTTCTAAAGGAGCTTCACGAGGGGCATCTGGGTGGAGTGAAGATTAAGAACCTAGCCAGGGCGTTTGTATGGTGGCCAGGTATCGATGGAGACATCAAAGAAATGACCAAGAGCTGCCTAGGATGCCAGAAGGTCCAAAACGCTCCACCACAAGCCCCTCTACATCCATGGGAGTGGCCCTCATCTCCATGGCAAAGGGTACACATCGACTTTGCTGGTCCATTTATGGACTCAATGTTCTTAATCGCGGTTGATGCACACTCCAAGTGGCCGGAGGTAATAAAGATGTCCTCCACCACCACGGAAAAAACCATCACAGTATTAAGGACCATATTTGCCAGGAATGGGCTGCCTGAACAGATCTGTTCTGATAATGGACCGCTATTTGTGTACGAAGAATTCAGGAAGTTCTTAAAAAACAATGGGGTTAAGCACTACACGTCCGCCCCATACCATCCCGCCACCAATGGATTGGCTGAAAGGTTTGTCCAGACCTTCAAGAAGGCCATAAAGGCCATGGGTAATGAAGACATAAAACTTCAGCATAAGGTGGATAACTTCTTGTCTGCATACAGGAATGCAACACATATGGTTACAAACCAAACTCCCGCCATGATGTTCTTCAATAGAAGCCTAAGATGCCGGCTGGATTTGATCAAGCCAAACATCAGAAGGGACGTGGAGAACCGGCAATTTTAAGGCATGAATGAAAGGCCAACTAGAACCTTCCAGATAGGTCAACAAGTTTTGGCCTGGGACTACCGTACCGAGAAATGGCAGCCTGGAACTATCTGCACACGACTAGGACCGCTGATGTATACCGTGGACATTGGAGAAAGCATAATAAGGCGCCATGCTGACCAAATCATAGAGTCATCCGAAAAGGGACAACCTACACCACAACTCTATATGCCTAATGATGAAGTAGAGATACCCATAGTATCTACCTCCGATCCGGTGACACTGGAACCCGATGAACCCGACACTGGCATTCAAGCCGAATCAGCCTTGCCAAAAGAACCTACTACACCACCAGAAACTACTACACCACCGAGGCATTATCCGGACCGAGTCAGGAAGCCTCCAGAGAGACTGACTTATAATTGATTAACTGCAGCAATGTGTAGATTATTTTTCTTGCAACATGTAATTAATGATTACTTAAAATATTATGTACTGGTTGGCTAAAAGGGGAGGAATTGTAGTGTATGTGCCTTTAAGAGCCCCCTGTGTACTGTACTGCCAGTAATGGCCACTCGGGCTATATAAGCCTGTATATTGTGTTGTATCAGTTAGTTCCCCTCCAGACTTTGTTCAGTAAACACCTGTGAAACCAACTCCTGTCTTCAGTGTCTCTATCAACACATGGACACAACAACTTCCCTGTTCCATAGGACATTTCATTGGTGCCATATTCTTGCGGTCTCCGTTGTATCTTTGCAGCGCCCCTTGCGGCTGCTTCGTGTGATACTGCCATACTGAAAGCCTTGTCCAGCGTAAGATCCTTTTCTGATAGAAGCCGTTTGTGGGTTCCTTCACTTTGCAGCCCACACACAAACTTGTCCCTTAACGTATCTGCTAGTCCCTCAGACTAGCAACATGTTCCCGTAAAGGTCAAGGGTGGTTCCAAAAACCACAGGGAACCTTGGATGTCAGGGGATATACGAGAATGGATTAGGAAAAAAAGGAGGGCTTTTGGCAGATACAAAAGGCTAAAGATGGAGGAAGCCCTAAAGGAGTACAAAAAGTGCAGGGGGATACTAAAAAAAGAAATCAGGAGATCAAGGAGGGGCCATGAAATAACACTGGTGAGCAAAATAAAGGAAAATCCTAAGATGTTTTATAAGTATATTAAGGGTAAGAGGATAACTAGGGAAAAAACAGGGCCCATTAGGGACAAAAGTGGCAATCTGTGTGTGGAGCCAGAAGATGTAGGAGGGGTTCTAAATGAATTTTTTGCATCTGTTTTTACTATGGAGGAGGACGATGTAGACATAGAAATAGGGCGGGGGGACTGTGATATGCTCGAACATATTAACATCGAGAGGGAGGAGGTATTGGCGGTTTTAGCAGGCCTAAAAATGGATAAATCCCCAGGCCCGGACGAAATGTATCCCAGGCTGCTGCGTGAGGCAAGGGAAGAGATTGCGGGGACTCTAACACATATATTCAGGACCTCTCTGGCCACAGGGGATGTGCCAGAGGACTGGAGAACCGCTAATGTAGTACCATTATTCAAGAAGGGAAGTAGGGAAAAACCGGGGAACTACAGGCCAGTGAGCCTAACATCAGTGGTAGGAAAATTATTGGAAAAAATTCTGAGGGACAAAATTAGTCTCCACTTGGAGAGGCAAGGATTAATCAGGGATAGTCAACATGGCTTTGTCAAGGGAAGATCATGTCTGACTAATTTGATTGAATTTTTTGAGGGGGTGACTAGGTGTGTGGATGAGGGTAACGCAGTGGATGTGGTATACATGGATTTCAGTAAGGCCTTCGATAAAGTCCCGCACAGGAGACTGGTCAAGAAGGTAAGAGCCCATGGAATCCAGGGTGCCTTGGCACATTGGATACAAAACTGGCTTAGTGGCAGAAGGCAGAGGGTGATGGTCGAAGGTTGTTTTTGTGACTGGAAGCCTGTGGCCAGTGGGGTACCACAGGGATCGGTGCTGGGTCCCTTGCTGTTTGTGGTCTACATTAATGACTTGGATATGAATGTAAAAGGTATGATCAGTAAGTTCGCGGATGATACAAAAATTGGCAGGGTGGTAAATAGCGAGGAGGGTAGCCTCAGTCTGCAGGACGATATAGATGGGTTGGTCAGATGGGCGGAACAGTGGCAAATGGAATTTAACCCGGAAAAGTGCGAGGTGATGCACTTTGGGGGGACTAACAAGGCAAGGGAATACACAATGAATGGTAAGACCCTAGGCAAGACGGAGGGGCAGAGGGATCTGGGTGTGCAAGTACACAGATCCCTGAAGGCGGCGGAACAGGTGGATAAGGTGGTAAAAAAGGCATATGGGATACTTGCCTTCATTAGCCGAGGCATAGAATATAAGAGCAAGGAGGTTATGATGGAGCTGTATAAAACACTAGTTAGGCCACAGCTGGAATACTGTGTGCAGTTCTGGTCGCCACACTACAGGAAGGATGTGATCGCTTTGGAGAGGGTGCAGAGGAGATTCACCAGGATGTTACCAGGGCTGGAGCGCTTCAGCTATAAAGAAAGACTGGGCAGATTGGGTTTGTTTTCCTTGGAGCAGAGGAGGCTGAGGGGGGACATGATTGAGGTGTACAAAATTATGAGGGGCATAGATAGGATGGATACTGAAGAGCTTTTTCCCTTAGTAGAAGGGTCAATAACTAGGGGGCATAGATTCAAGGTAAAGGGCGGGAGGTTTAGAGGGGATTTGAGAAAGAACTTTTTCACCCAGAGGGTGGTTGGAGTCTGGAACTCACTGCCTGAAAGGGTTGTGGAGGCAGGAACCCTCACAACATTTAAGAAGCATTTGGATGAGCACTTGAAATGCCATAACATACAAGGCTACGGACCAAATGCTGGAATATGGGATTAGATTAGACAGGGCTTGATGGCCGGCACGGACACGATGGGCCGAAGGGCCTCTATCCGTGCTGTATAACTCTATGACTCTCTATGACTCTATGACTCCCGCTCCAAACTGGCAGTGTTTCGATAGCTTGCGCAGTTCCATTAGGTACTCAGCATTGCTTTCGTCTTTGTGTTGGTTCCTTTTATGGAACTTAAATCGTTCTGCTATCAGCAGCGGTGTGGGGTTTAAGTAGTCCTGTAGGATTTCTACTATGCTTTCGAAATTCTTGTTCACAGGCTTCTCTGGGGTTATGAGGTTTCGCAGTAACCCATAAGTTTTTGCACCCATGGAATTTAACAAAACCAGTGCTTTCCTAGCATCTGGCACTTCATTCGCCCTGCAGTACACCTTAATACGTTCCACATATGTCGTCCAATCTTCGACTTCATTGTCGAACGTAGAGATACTGCCACTCTTCTGCATCCCTGGGTGTGATTTAACTGTCAAAAATGGTGTCTCCCGTGCTTCCCCTTCTTCTCCGCTGGCACAAAATGGCGTCTCCCGAGCTTTCCTTCCTTCCCGCGCTCGCCCTTCTTCTCCGCTGCGGCTTCTAAAAATGGCGTCTCCCGCGCTCTTCCTTCTTCTCCGCGGCTCAATGGCGTCTCCCACGCTCTCCCTTCTTCTCCCCGCGGACACTGTTCAGCCCTTGAGCCCTGGCTGTGCTCTGCGCGTTCTTTTTTTTTTTGCGCCTTTCCCGTTTCCACCGCTTGGTCCTGAACCCGACTGTTGCTTTACCCTCTCTCTCTCTCCATTTTGTTTTTCCTCGACGCTGCTCGGTTTTCAACCCCCGGCTGCGCCCTGTGCGCTTCACCCTCTGTCTTACCCCGTCGACGCTGCTCGGCTTTCTCTCCGCCGTCGGTCGGCTCCAGCCGCCGCTGTCCAGGAAGGGTCTGCGCTGTACCTGTCATCAGCCTATTGCTGATCGTCGTGGCTAGGGAACCAAGCCCGGCTCTCCACAGCCTCCCCTGCGATGTTCACTCTCTGCCAGACGACTGGGCGGTTGCTCGTGGTCGACGCCCGTGTTTCTGGCCTCGACTTTCTTCCACCGCCCTCCCGGAGTGAATCCTCGAAGGGAAATGCAGAGTTGCAGGTAGATTCGAATCGACACTCGTCGCCACTGTTAGATCCGTGATTCTGAGAGTATGATGTTTTTCAATAACCACACGGATGCTGTAACTTAACAATCAACAGGTCTTTACTGGAGTAGGGTAGTCTCAAGACTGGGGTACAGAGGCATGCTCAAGGCTTATATACAGGTGTGGTCACTGCCGGTACTACAGTATACAGGAGCTGTAAAAGTAGTTCTCTCTTAAAGGTACATACACTACACTTCCGTTTCAAGAGAGATGGTTAATAATCTCATCAGCAGTGTAGGGACGTGAATGAAAATAGTAGACATATTTAGGGATAAGTGTACAATTGAAATTAAATCATTCCTGGGGCAGCAGCATTGGCTAATTACTATGTCTCGGTTACGTTAACAAAGAAAGACTTGCATTTCTGTCGCGCCTTTCACGACCACCGGATGTCCCAAAGCGCTTTACAGCCAATGAAGTACTTTTTTGAAGTGTAGTCACTGTTGTAATGTGGGAAACGCGGCAGCCAATTTGCGCACAGCAAGCTCCCACACGCAGCAATGTGATAATGACCAGATAATCTGGTTTAGTGATGTTGGTTGAGGGATAAATATTGGCCCCAGGACACAGGGGAGAACTCCCTTGTTCTTCTTTGAAATAGTGGCCATGCAATCTTTTACGTCCACCTGAGAGAGCAGACAGGGCCTCGGTTTAACGTCTCATCCGAATGACGGCACCGCCGACAGTGCAGCACTCCCTCAGCACTGCACTGGAGTGTCGGCCTAGATTTATGCTCAAGTCTCTGGAGTGGGACTTGAACCCACAACCTTCTGTCTCAGCGGCAAGGGTGCCACCCACTGAGCCACGGCTGACAGGATTCAAGGGGGTAAAAATTCGTTGCCGCCCGTTTTCGGGCCTGAACTTGGGCAGTGCAATGGGAGGGCCCGCCTTAAGCCAGAGGCCTGATGTCTTGCTCAAAATTGGGCCTCAGGCCTCATCAGCAAGCTGGCGGTAAGCTGCGGGCACCACACGGTACGTTCAGAGGTGGGACGCCGGAGCCTCGAGAACGAAGTTGGGCCGACACCCTCGCTGGCCGAGGCCCTCGGGAAGATCCTGGGAGCTGTGGGGAGGCGATCGGGAGAGCACGATCGGGAGGCAGTGCAAATATGTATTTTGGCCGAGAAATTCGTCCTGGGCGGTGGCTGGCGCAAAACGGGCTGTGTTGGATCGGCCGCCCGTTATACGCAGCGTCTGATAATCCGTTCCATGGACTGCAATGGAACAGAATATCAGGCATTGCGTATTCCGGGCAGTCCATCCGATACCGCCCGCTTTGCTCCACTGCCCGAGACACATTACTAGGCCATAGATTTCCCACCAAAGTTATGATGGGAGATCGGGAGAACTCCTGTGGAAATTCTGCCCCTTTATGATTATTGACCATTTTAAATATATTTGTGCATCAGTTATTGAGCTGTGCATGAACACAGAGAATGAGAGGGCAATGTTAACATTAACCTCCATGCCTCTGAATCACTGTGGTGCTTGCCTTTCTCGTGAAAATAAAAGGTAATAGAATCACACACTACAATGGTTCTTTCCCTCTCACAGGAGATTACGTAGCTGTGAGAAGAGAGGGATGGGATTTGGTGGGGGGGAGGGAAGAAGTGTTTGGTCATGGTGAGCGGGGACAGGCTTGATAGGCCAGCTGGGCTTTTCTTGCCCGTCAATTATTTTTTATGTTGGTATGTTCGTAATACTTTCTCTAGAATTTTACAACACACACACGCCACGGTGAATAAACAGGCAAAGGAGGGTCAGTCAGGAGAGGGCAGCAAGGCCCCGGGAACTTGTCGACCTGTTCAAAGAGAAAAGAGACATTTTCAACAAGCGTTTCAGAGGTTTCCAAGTTGATCAAGTAGTGAATAATTTAGACTTTGGACAGGCCGACTGACTCAGAAGTGTAGTTGGTGTTGTGACTGAAAACATTAATTGAAGCACAAAAAGCCCTTGATTTGGAGATTCAAAATTGAGTTCCAGATCAAACTTGGACTCAGAGTTATATCAGTGTGTACAACTCTAGGGATCAGCTACATTATTTCCTAAAATTTCAATAGGAAACTCTCTTTTAACCGGCACCTAAATAACCGGAAATCTCTCTTAACCGGCAAAATTCAGGAGTAGGTTCAGGTAAGTTTTACTTTATATTAGTGGCCGTGTAACCGGGGTTCCTGGATCTGTGGCCATGTAACCGGGACTCCTGCACCTGTGGCTGTGTACGGGGCTCTCGTACCTTGGTAAGTATACCTCTCTGTAATCCGGACTTTTTGATAAACCGGCACCACGCCGGTCCCGTCGGTGCCGGATAAAAAAGAGTTTCCTGTAATTCTTATCAGTTAGAACTATGCTCATCATACTAGCCATATAAAAATACAGGAATTCTTCCAAAACAATATTTTCCCCAGGTATGTGGGTTCTGGGGCCTCTGAGGTGGGCGGGAAACCCAGGAGGCCGGATTTCCCACAGGCCGTGCTGACTTTAACGGCAGGGCCTGGTTTGAATGTGAGGCCTCGGATTCCTGCCCGCAGCCAGCCAGCTTGAGAGGCCGGCTGGCTGCGGGCGGGTAGGCCTCAGAAGCGAGGGGCCGGTCCGGGGGGTGGGATCGCGGGGGCGGGGTGGGGTCGGCAATCGGCAGGGGGGTCGGGGGTCCCGGGGTGAGGGGGGGTAGAGAGCATTGGCAGGGGTTGGGGATGGGGGGGTGGGGTTCGACCATGGATCAGCAGGGGGTGGGGGGGGGCGGGGGAGAGAGGATCGTAGCCGGCCTCCTCGTCATCGTTGGCGGGGAGGCCTGGGACGGTGATCGGAGGCCTCGTGGTGGGGTCTCCGATCGTGGGGGCTGGGTTAGGCAGGGACCCTGGATCGAGGAGGTCGGTATAAAGCCACTCACCTCCTGGATGCAGCAGTTCCCACCTCGGTTTAACTGTCGGGCTTCACGAATTGTGTGAAACCCATCCACATGCAGTTAAATTCAAAATGGAGGGGAAAAAAGAGGCTTCCAGCCTCATTACGATATTTAAATTGAGATAACGCCCCCTGGGAGCGGATTGGTCGCCCGCCTCGGTCTCCCACCTCCCCCGCCCATCCCGCCTCCATTAAGACCAGAAGGTCGGGGATCCTATTTTTAACAATTTAACTACCCCCACCCTCCAAACCCACCCGGCTCTTTAGGGGAAAATTCCGACCTTTATGTGGAATATGTGCAGCACGTCTAGAGACAGCAGGGGCCATGCCTGGGACGGATAAGCCTTCATTCTCTGTAGAGGCTACAAGTTTGTTCTAGTTAAGTAGTACACTAACATTGGCTGCGAGGGAGGAGAGTAATATAGAATCAGAGAATGATCCAGCACAGAAGGAGGCCATTCGGCCCATCTTGCCTGTGCCGGCTCTTTGAAAGAGCTCTCCCAATTGGTCCCACTGCCCCCCCCCCCGCTCTTTTAGCCCTGCAAATCTTTCCTTTTCAATTATTTATCCAATTTCCATTTGAAAGTTACTATTGAATCTGCTTCCACTGCCCCTTCAGGCAGCGCATTTCAAGATCATAATTCGCTGCATAAAAAAAAATCTCCTCATCCCCCCTCTGGTTCTTTTGCCGATTATCTTCAATCTGTGTCCTCTGGTTACCGACCCTCCTGCCACTGGAAACAGTTTCTCTCTATCTACTCTGTCGAAACCCTTTATGATTTTGAACACCTCTATTAAATCTCCCCTTAACCTTCTCTGCTCTAAGGAGAACAGTTTCTCCAGTCACTCCACATAACTGAGGTCTCTTATCCCCGATGCCATTCTAGTCTGAAGGTAAGCATGCAGGTGCAGCAGGTGGCTAAGAAGGCAAATGGTATGTTGGCCTTCGTAGCGAGAGGGTTCGAGTACAGGAACAAGGATGTCGTGCTGCAGTTGTACAGGGCCTTGGTGAGACCACACCTTGAGTATTGTGTGCAGTTTTGGTCGCCTTATCTGAGGAAGGATGTTCTTGCCATGGAGGGAGTCCAGCGAAGATTCACCAGACTGATACTGGGATGGCAGGAATGACGTATGAGGAGAGATTGGGTCGATTGGGCTTATACTCGCTGGAGTTTAGAAGAATGAGAAGGAATCTCATTGAAACTTATAAAATTCTAACAGGACTGGACAGACTAGATGCAGGAAGGATGTTCCCGATGGCGGGGGATTCCAGAACCAGGGGTCACAGTCTAAGGATAAGGGGTAAGCCATTTAGGACTGAGATGAGGAGGAATTTCTTCACCCAGAGAGTGGTGAACCTGTGGAATTCTCTACCACACAAGGCAGTTGAGGCCAATTCATTAAATATATTCAAGAAGGAGTTAGATATATTTCTTAAGGCTAAAGGGATCAAGGGATATGGGGAGAAGGCAGGGACAGGGTACTGAGTTTGGATGGTCAGCCATGATCTCATTGAATGGCGGAGCAGGCTCGAGGGGCTGAATGGCCTACTCCTGCTCCTATCTTCTATGTTTCTATGTTTCTATGTAAGTCAATCTCCTCTGCACCCTCTCCAAGGCCTTGATATCCTTCCTAAAGTGTGGTGCCCAGAATTGGACAGCCTTCTCAACTTGCCCTGCCATCTTCAAAGATTTGTGTATGTGAACCCCAGGTCTCTCTGTTCCTGCACCCCCGTTAAAATTGTACCATTTCATTTATATTGTGTCTCCTCATTTTTCCTTCCAAAATGCATCACTTCACACTTCTTTTATATATAAATAATATATAGTTTACATATACAAAAGACTGCGGATGCTGGAAATCTGAAATAACAACAGAAAGTGCTGGAAACACTCAGCGGTTCAGGCAGCATCGAGGAGAGATCCTGACCAACGGTTCCACCACAGACCCAATTCACGTACGAACCAGGGTCAAGCAAGGCTGTGTCATCGCACCAACGCTCTTCTCGATCTTCCTTGCTGCAATGCTCCATCTCACCCTCAGTAAGCTCCCCGCTGGAGTGGAGCTAATTTACAGAACAAACGGGAAACTGTTCAACCTCCGTCGCCTCCAGTCCAGATCCAAGGTCGTCCCATCCTCTGTCATCGAATTACAGTATGCAGACGATGCTTGCGTCTGCGCTCACTCGAAGGTCGACCTCCAAACCATCGTAAACACCTTCACCGAAGCATACGAGAGCATGGGCCTTACACTAAACATCCGTAAGACAAAGGTACTCTACCAACCTGCCCCCGCCACACAGTGCTGCCCCCCGATTATCAAAATCCACGACAAGGCCTTGGACAACCTGGACCACTTTCCATACCTCGGGAGCCTACTGTCAACAAGGGCAGACGTCGACGACGAAGTCCAGCACCGCCTTCAGTGTGCCAGTGCAGCCTTCGGTCGCCTGAGGAAGAGAGTGTTTGAAGACCAGGACCTCAAACCCGGCACTAAGCTCATGGTCTACAGAGCAACAGTGATACCCGCCCTGCTGTATGCCTCAGAGACATGGACCATGTACAGCAGGCACCTCAAAGCACTGGAGAGGTACCACCAACGCTGCCTCCGCAAGATCCTGCAAATCCATTGGCAGGATAGGTGCACCAACGTCAGTGTTATTGCTCAGGCCAACATCCCCAGCATCGAAGCTCTGACCACGCTCAATTAGCTCCGATGGACGGGTCACATTGTCCGCATGCCCGATACGAGACTCCCAAAACAAGCACTCTACTCGGAGCTCCGGCACGGCAAGAGAGCCCCAGGTGGGCAGACGAAACGCTTCAAGGACACCCTCAAAGTCTCCTTGAAAAAGTGCAACATCCCCACCGACACCTGGGAATCCCTGGCCCAAGACCGCACAAAGTGACAGAGAAGCATCCGGGAAAGCGCCGAACACCTCGAGTCTCTTCGCCGGGAGCAAGCGGAAGCCAAGCGCAGGCAGCGCAAGGAGCGCACTTCAACCCAAGCACCCGCCCGCCTGCCCCTTCAACCACCGTCTGCCCCACCTGTGACAGAGACTGTAGGTCCCGCATTGGACTCATCGGTCACCTGAGAACTCATTTTTAATGTGGAAGCAAGTCATCCTCGGTTCCGAGGGACTGCCTAAGAGAAGACCGAGGAGAGAGAAACAGAGTCAACGTTTCGGGTCGAACCCTTCGTCAGAACTGGAAAAGGTTCGGGAGGAGAGATTTTTAGGCAGGGGCAGGGAGGAGGGGAGGAAAGAACAAAGGGAAGGTCTGTGATGGGATGGAAGGCGGGAGAGATTGAATGACAAAAGGGATGATGGTGCGAGGCAAAAGGAGAGGTAATGGGACAAGTTAAGAAGCAAAAGATGGCTCTAGATGATGTGTGGATGATGATGGCAGCACCATTAACAGTTACCATGTGAGGAAACGAGAGAGAGAAAAAATACATAAAGAAATACAGGGGCCGAGGTTATGGTGTGAAATTGTTGAACTCAATGTTAAGTCCAGAAGTCTGTAAAGTGCCTAATAGAAAGATGATGGCCCAGAAATTCGGGTCGGGGGCTTCCCGCGGGTGCAAGCCCCCGACCTGCACTTACCTTGCGCGCCGGCTGTTGAGCTGTAGGGCCCCGTGGAATTCCGCTCCGGGGCCTAGCCCGGCTGCCGGCGCGCTGTGCTTGCGTGTCCCAGGGGCGTAGTTAGTGCGATGCGTCCCCTGGGATCACGTGAGCCATGGGCAGCCAATCGGAGGAGGGAAAAGCCCATTCATAAGATTGACAGGAAGACCTATCAAAACTTATAAATACTACGGGCCCCAAAATAGCAGTAAACCTTAAAATAATTTTTTTTTTAAATCACACTTTTTCAATAAACTACAAATTACATTCAATAACTATTTTAAACAATAACTTAAATTTTTGAAAAAAATAATTTTATAAAAAAACGGCTAAAAATAAACTTACCTTGCTTTAAAGTATTTAAAAATAATAAACCTGTGGAAAAAATGTTTTCATTTTAATTAATTGACCACTTACCTTGCAAAAAGCAGGCCTTACGCCTGCTTTTTAAATGTGTAAATCCTGCAGGCTTAACCTCGCATGAAAACCCGCGAAAAAAACTAAGTTCAAAGCGCACGTGCAGCCTCCCCTGCGCGCGCATTCGACCTCTGAACCCCTTCGTTCAGAGGATCGGAAATGCCAGTTTCCCGCGCATGCGCAATGCATGCAGGAAACCGGCACTTCCATTCGGCCTACGAGTGAGTACCCCGTGCGTACTCACCCGTGGAGAGCCGAATTTCTGGGCCCATGTGCTGTTCCTCGAGTTTACGTTGAGCTTTGTTGGAACAGTTTACATATATGGACATTATTTTTTGCAAAGAGCTACATATTGTTCTTGGGCAGGTTTTATTGCCTTTAATCTTTCACTGGATCACAGGTGTGATGCGGGTGAGTAAGGTCATTCGCACCATCCTGGTCCATCTAGCCAGAAAGAATCTACAGCCTTTCTCCATCACAACTTCTGGCTGTTAGGTTAAATGATTGCAAGGTGTTTCCTGCCACTATCCCACCCAGAAGTGCATTTCACCTATTGATTGCTCTTCATGAAGAACAGCTTCCTTACACTATCCAAAATTTGTCTTTTGCTAGTTTGATCCTGTGACCCCTTATCCTACAGTCCAGATTAAATTTAAGTTAGAGTTCCATATTTACCTTTTCTAAAATAACAACAGAAAATGCTGGAAATACTCAGCAGGCCAGGCAGCATCCATGGAGAGAGAAACAGAGTTAACGTTTCAGGTCTGGGACCCTTCATCAGAACTGGAAAAAGTTGGAAATGTAACAGATAGTAAGCAGGTGCAGAGACAGTGGGTGGGGCAGGGGGTGGGGGGGGGGTGTGCGGTGGTTTAGGAGGGGAGGAAGGAATTGAAAGAACATACTGTGAAAATGTTGCAAATGGGAATGGCAAAATCATACTGCATGAAAAATGGGGCAGGGATTATGATCTGAAATTGTTGAACTCGATGTTGAGTCCAGAAGGCCGTAAAGTGCCTAATCGAAAGATGAGGTGCTGTTCCTCGAGCTTACGTTGAGCTTCATTGGAACAGTGTAGGAGGCCGAGGGCGGAGAGGTCAGAGTGGGAGTGAAGCGAAGAATTAAAGTGACAGGCGACCGGAAGCTCAGGGTCACCCTTACGGACTGAACGGAAACAGGAGTAGATCATTCAGCCCCTTGAGCCTGTCCATTCATTCAATTAGATCATGGCTGATCTGTATCTTAACTCCATTTACCCGCCCTGGTTCCATATCTCTCAATACCCTTACCCAACACAAATCTGTCAATCTCAGTTTTGAAATTTCCAATTGACCCCCAGCCTCAACAGCTTTTTGAGGGCGAGAGTTCCAGATTTCCACTACCCTTTGTTTGAAGACGTGCTTCCTGACATCACCCCTGAATGGCCTGGCTCTATAAGGTTGTGCCCCCTTGTTCTGGACTCCCCCCACCAGAGGAAATAGTTTTGCTCTATCCACCCTATCGAATACTTTAAACATCTTATTTACCTAGTTTCCAGTCGGAAAAGCCCAAATTTCTCCAATCTTTTTCATAACTTAAAAGAAAGAAAGACTTGCATTTCTATAGCACCTTTCATGATCACCGGATGTCCCAAAGCGCTTTATAGCCAATGAAGTACTTTTTGAAGTGCAGTCACTGTTGTAACATAGGAAATGCGGCAGCCAATTTGCGCACAGTAAGCTCCCACAAACAGCAATGTGACAATGACCAGATAATCTCTTTTAGTGATGTTGATTGAGGAATAAATATTGACAAGGACACTGCCGCTGCTCTTCTTCGAAATAGTGCCATGGGATCTTTTACGTCCACCTGAGAGAGCAGGCGGGACCTCGGTTTAACGTCTCATCCAAAAGACTGCACCTCCGACAGTGCAGCACTCCCTCAGCACTGCACTGGTAGTGTCAGCCTAGATTTTTGTGCTCAAGTCTCTGAGGAGTGGGACTTGAACCCACAACTTTATGACTCAGAGGTGAGGGTGCTACCAACTGAGCCACTGGATTGGTCTCACAGTTATTTTCTCCATCAGCTGTAATATCTTGCAGACCCTTTAAATTTCCACGTGCCACACGGTATTCTCTATGAGAGATATAGGCCTAGAAATTCAGTATAGCCACGTTCGGGGCGCTAAAGTCGGGCGGCCGCTAAAGTTTGCGCCCGGCGCAAGTTCGCGCCACCTTCGCCGATATTCAGTCGCATCGCCCCAAGAGATTGTTGCTGCGCTAAAACAGGCGATGCACGACTATCATTAGGCGCTAAGCCGGCGGTCTGGGGCGATACCCCCGAGGGCGGGCGCAGCGCAGGTGCGGCGAGTTGCTGATTGACGGCAGACACTCTGGCGCCGGTCAGCTCTTAAAGGGGGAGGGTGGAATTGTTTCACTGCCACTCTCTCACGGCGTCTCTGAGCCTTTTAATGCAATGGAGAAGGCCAGCGTTTGCACCCATTGCAGCCCCCATTATATGTTTGCAAACAATGATATGACACTGAAGGCAAAGACAAGTGGAAAGCTGTGGCCTGAAGCCACAAGTACCTGTCTGAGTGTTGAGCCAAAGCAGAAAGCTCTCTACCTTTGTCTCTCTGCAAAGATCCGTCTCTCAAAAAGAAGGAGTGTTGCAAAATGGCAGCCTTTTCTACTGCAGGAGGTGTGCCCTTTAATTTGCGCCCCCCCGCGCCCCGCATCGACTGAGAACCGTTCCCCTCTACCAGTCGCTAGGGGCGCCAGGCGCACAATAGGGCGTCGCCACTGAATTTCCGGTTTGGGGCGCACAAAGGGCGTTGCACGAGGAAATGGCGTCAGGATCTGCGCGCGCAGCTGAGCGCGTGCAAAGACTTTGCGCCGCCGCTAAATCTTGAGTGAAGTTGGGGAGAGGCGCAGATTGCGCTGCGCCCGGCCGCTAGCCGCCTAGCGCCCAACATCTCCTCCTCCTAAGGCGCTACCGGCTGGCGCAAGCAACTGAATTTCTAGGCCATATACTCTATTTAAGCTGGAAATTTAATAAGAATCGTTATAAATTAAATAGGATAACATAGGATATACGGCACAGAAACAGGCCAGTCGGTCCAACCAGCCCATGCCGGCGTTTATGCTCCACTCGAGCCTCCTCCCATCTTTCCTCATCTAACTCTATCAACATAACCCTCTATTCCCTTCTCCCTCATATGTTTGTCTAGCCTCCCCTTAAATGCATCTATACTATTCGCTTCAACCACTCCCTGTGGTACCGAGTTCCACATTCTCACCACTCTTTTTTCTGAATTCCCTATTGGATTTCTGGGGGACTATCTTATATTGATGGCCTCTAGACAGAGGAAAGGAAAACAGGGATAAAAGCAAAAGATAGGAAGGAGAAAAACAAAAGTGGCAGTCAGAGAAATCAACGGTTTAAATCAAACGTGGCCACAGTAAATAATAATTCTAATAGGTCTAAGAGCGTTAAAAAAACAAGCCTGAAGGTTGTGTCTTAATGCGAGGAGCATTTGTAATAAGGTGGATGAATTGGCTGCGCAAATAGAGGTAAACGAATATGATTTGGTTGGGATTACGGAAACGTGGCTCAAGGATGGCCAAGACTGGGAACTCAACATCCAGGGGTATTCGATATTCAGGAAAGATAGGCAAAAAGGAAAGGGAGGTGGGGTAGCATTACTGGTTAAAGAAGGGATTAATACAATTGTAATGAAGGATATTAGCTCTGATGATGTGGAATCTGTATGGGTAGAATTGAGAAATACTAAGGGGAAAAAAACATTAGTGGGAGTGGTATATAACCATCATAATCATAATCATAATCATAATCAACTTTATTGTCATTGTTAGGCGGAGGTTGGGGATGGCATTAGAAGGGAAATTAAAGAAGCGTGCAGTAAGGGCGCAGCAGTCATCATGGGTGACTTCAATCTACATATAGATTGGGCCAACCAAATTAGTAACAATACTGTGGAGGAGGAATTCCTGGAGTGTTTACGGGATGGTTTCCTGGACCAATATGTCGAGGAACCAACCAGAGATCAGGCCATCTTAGACTGGGTATTATGTAACGAGAAAGGATTAATTAGCAATCTTGTTGTACGAGGCCCCTTGGGTCAGAGCGATCATAATATGATCGAATTCTTCATTAAGATGGAGAATGAAGTAGTTGACTCAGAGACAAGGGTCCTCAATTTAAATAAAGGAAACTACGATGGTCTGAGGAGCGAGTTGGGTAGGATTGATTGGGGAATGTCACTCAAAGGGTTGACGGTGGATAGGCAATGGCAAACATTCAAAGACCGAATGGATGAGCTACAGAATTTGTTCATCCCAGTTTGGCATAAAAATAAAACAAAAAAGGTGACTCAACCGTGGCTAACAAGGGAAATTAGGGATAGCATAAGATCCAAGGAGAGGACATACAAATTGGCCAGAAAAAGCAATAATCCTGAGGATTGGGAGCAGGTTAGGAGTCAACAAAGGAGGACAAAAGGATTAATTAAGAAAGGGAAAATAGAATATGAGAGTAAGCTAGCAGGGAACATATAAACTGACTGTAAAAGCTTTTATAGATATGTGAAGAGAAAAAGATTGGTGAAGTCAAGCATAGGTCCCTTACAGTCAGAATCAGGGGAATTTATAATGAGAAACAAGGAAATGGCAGACCAACTAAATACATACTTTGGTTCTGTCTTCACAAAGGAGGACACAAATAACCTCCCAGAGATGCCGGGGAACATAGGGTCTGATGAAAGGGAGGAACTGAAAGAAATCAGTATTTGTAGGGAAATGGTGTTAGGAAAATTGATGGGACTGAAGGCCGATAAATCTCCAGGGCCTGATGGTCTACATCCCAGGGTACTTAAGGAGGTGGCCCTAGAGATAGTAGATGCATTGCTGGTCAGCTTCCAGAACTCGATAGACTCTGGAGCGGCACCCATGGATTGGAGGGTAGCTAATGTTACCCCACTATTCAAAAAAGGTGGTAGAGAAAAAGCGGGGAATTATAGACCGGTAAGCCTGACATCGGTAGTGGGGAAAATGCTAGAGTCTATTATAAAAGATGTAATAGCAGAGCACTTGGAAAGCAGTGACAGGATCGGACAAAGTCAACATGGATTTACAAAAGGTAAATCATGCTTGACTAATCTACTGGAATTTTTTGAGGATGTAACTGGTAAAATAGTTAAAGGAGAACCAGTGGATGTGGTGTATTTGGACTTTCAGAAGGCTTTCGATAAGGTCCCACATAAGAGATTAGCGTGCAAAATTAAGGCACATGGGATTGGGGGCAAGGTATTGACTTGGATAGAGAACTGGTTGGCGGACAGAAAGCAAAGAGTTGGAATAAACGGGTCGTTTTCCGAGTGGCAGGCAGTGACTAGTGGGGCACCGCAAGGATCGGTCCTAGGACCCCAGCTGTTCACAATATATATTAATGATCTGGACGAGGGAATTTGATGTAATATCTCCAAATTTGCAGACGACACAAAGCTGGGTGGGAGGGTAAGCTGTGAGGAGGATGTCGTGAAACTCCAGTACGATTTGGACAGGTTGGGTGATTGGGCAGAAACATGGCAAATGCACTATAATGTGGATAAATGTGAGGTTATCCACTTTGGTGGCAAAAACAGGAAGGCAGATTATTATTTGAATAACAATAGATTGGGAGAAGGGGAAGTGCAAAGAGACCTGGGTGTTATTGTGCACCAGTCGCTGAAGGTAAGCATGCAGGTGCAGCAGGCGGTTAAGAAGGCAAATGGTATGTTGGCCTTCGTAGCAAGAGGGTTCGAGTACAGGAACAAGGATGTCTTGCTACAGTTGTACAGGGCCTTGGTGAGACCGCACCTTGAGTATTGTGTGCAATTTTGGTCACCTTACCTGAGGAAGGACGTTCTTGCCATGGAGGGAGTGCAGCGAAGATTCACCAGGCTGATACCTGGGATGGCAGGAATGATGTATGAGGAGAGATTGTGTCGATTGGGCTTATACTCACTGGAGTTTAGAAGATTGAGAGGGGATCTCATCGAAACCTATAAAATTCTGTCAGGTCTGGACAGACGAGATGCAGGAAGGATGTTTCTGATGGCCGGGGAGTCCAGAACAAGGGGTCATAGTCTAAGGATAAGGGGTAAGCCATTTAGGACTGAAATGAGGAGGAATTTCTTCACCCAGAGAGTGGTAAACCTGTGGAATTCTCTGCCACAGAGGGCAGTGGAGGCCAGTTCATTAAATATATTCAAGTAAGAATTGGATATATTTCTTGAGGCTAAAGGGATCAAGGGATATGGGGAGAAGGCAGGGACAGGGTACTGAATTTGGATGATCAGCCATGATCTCATTGAACGGCGGAGCAGGCTCGAAGGGCCGAATGGCCTACTCCTGCTCCTATCTTCTATGTTTCTATGTTTCTATGTTTCCCCACAGGTGGAAGCATTCTCTCTGTATCCACTCTATCAAACTTTTTCATGATTTTAAAGACCTCTATTAGGTCACCCCTCAGCCTTCCTTTTTCAAGCGAAAAGAGACCCAGCTTGTTCCTCCTTTCCTGATATGTATACCCTTGCATTTCTGGTATCATCCTTGTAAATCTTCTCTGCACCTTCTCCAGTACCTCTATACCCAGAACTGTACGCAATTCTCCAAGTGTGGTCTAACCAAGGTTCAATACAGGTTTAGCATAACTTCCCTACTTTTCAATTCTATCCCTCCAGAAATAAACCCTAGTGCTTGGTTTGCTTTTTTTATGGCCTTCCTAACCTGTGTCGCAACTTTTAGTGATTTGTGTGTTTGTACTCCGAGATCCCTTTGTTCCTCTACCCCACCTAGACTCGCACCCTCCTAGTAATAAGTGACCTCCCTATTCTTCCTACCAAAATGTAATACCTCACATTTATCTGTGTTGAACTTCATTTGCCAATGCACATTGTTGTTGTATCTAGTCAAATGTAAATGATACAGTTATTTCGCTCCATTGGATTTCAATATAAAAGCTTTACCACTTTGCCTTAGTCTCTGACTGGCAAGCAAGAGTTTTGCATCAAACCTATTTAAGTTTCAGGTAGGCACGACAGTATCAGCACAGTGGGATCGTGATTCGGAGGCTGCAGTAATACTCGGCGTTGACATTTACAATTTACACAGTCAGTATAAAAAAACATAAAACTACCACGCAAATTTGTTTCTGCTCTTTCCGACATCATGGGGGGCAATTTTAACCTAATTTGCCGGGCGGGAGACGGGATCGGGTGGAACGCCCGTTTTACAGACCGCCCGACATTAAGCTCGGTTGAACATAAGAAGATAAGAAATAGGCCACACGGCCCTTTCGAGCCTGCTCCGCCATTCAATAAGATCATGGCTGATCGTCACCCTCAACTCCACTTTCCCGAAAGAACTCCATATCCCTTGATTCCCCTAGAGTCCAAAAATCTATCAATCTCAGCCTTGAATATACTCAACGATTCAGCATTCACAGCCCTCTGGGGCAGAGAATTCCAAAGATTCACAACCCTCTGAGTGAAGAAATTCTTCCTCATCTCAGTCTTAAAATGGCCGACCTCTTATCCTGAGACTGTGCCTCCGAGTTCTAGACTCTCCAGCCAGGGGGAAGCAGCCTCTCAGCGTCTACCCTGTCAATTCCCCTCAGAATCTTACATGTTTCAATGAGATCACCTCTCATTCTTCTAAACTCCAGAGAGTATCGGCCCAATCTACTCAATCTCTCCTCATAGGACAACCCTCTCATCCCAGGGATCAATCTGACTTCAGTGGTTCACTGTTTAAAATTGCTCCCTGATGTTTCTAATCTAGGTCGTCTGGGTTGAGCTGTAAGAAAACGAGATCCTTCCCCGTAAGAGTGAGCAAGCAGTGGATGAGTCACTCAGTGCCTCTCTCATTCAATTCCTCAGTGCTTGTTCCTAACAGAGGCTCAGTAACAGGTCACTTATCCACTGGCCAGGGCGCAGCTCATATTACAGGGCAAGCCTAAACAAAACCGAATCGGAAAAATCAAACCCACGATTCATCCTTTCAAATGAAACTTGAAGTGTAACCTACGTTTGTTAAGTTGTTTAATTAGTAATCTCCATCAATGTAATCTCAAGTAAGATCATCTCATGCCTGTGTTGGGTCTATTGAAGGACATCCTAGAACATAAGACATAAGAACTTAAGACGTAGGAGCAGGAGTCGGCCATTCGGTCCCTCGAGCCTGCTCCGCCATTCAATAAGGTCATGGCTGATCTGATCTTGGCCTCAACTCCACTTCCCTGCCCGCTCCCCATAACCCTTGACTCCCTTATCGTTCAAAAATCTGTCTCTCTCCACCTTAAATATATTCAGTGACCCAGCCTCCACAGCTCTCTGAGGTAGAGAATTCCATAGATTCACGACCCTCTGAAAGAAGAAATTCCTCCTCATCTCCGATTTAAAAGGGCGACCCCTTATTCTGAAACTCTGCCCCCTAGTTCTAGATTCCCCCACGAGGGGAAACATCCTCTCTGCATCTACCTTGTCGAGCCCCCTCAGTATCTTATATGTTTCAATAAGATCACCTCTCATTCTTCTAAACTCCAATGAGTATAGGCCCAACCTGCTCAACCTTTCTTCATAAGACAACCCCCTCATCTCAGGGATCCACCTCGTGAACCTTCTCTGAACTGCCTCCAATGCAAATATATCCCTCCTTAAATAAGGAGACCAAAACTGTACACAGCACTCCAGGTGTGGTCTCACCAACGCCCTGTACAGTTGTACAGCGGAAGGAGCGCACGTCAACCCAAGCACTCCACCCACCGGCCCCTTCAACCACCGTCTGCCCCACCTGTGACAGAGACTGTAGGTCCCGCATTGGACTCATCAGTCACCTGAGAACTCATCTTTAGTGTGGAAGCAAGTCATCCTCGGTTCCCAGGGACTGCCTAAGAAGAGAAGAAGTACGGTTGTAGCAGGACTTCCCTACTTTTATACTCCATCCCCCTTGCAATAAAGGCCAACATTCCATTTGCCTTCCTAATTACTTGCTGTACCTGCATGCTAACTTTTTGTGTTTCATGTACGAGGACCCCCAGATCCCTCTGTACCGCAGCATTCTGTAATCTCTCTCCATTTAAATAATAATTTGCTTTTTTATTCTTCCTACCAAAGTGGATAACCTCACATTTTCCCACATTATACTCCATCTGCCAAATTTTTGCCCACTCACTTAACCTATCTCTATCACTTTGCAGATTCTGTGTGTCCTCTTCACAACTTGCTTTCCCACCTATCTTTGTATCATCAGCAGATTTGGCTACATCACACTCGGTCCCTTCATCCAAGTCATTAGTCCTGTAGCTGGATTAAGGGTTTTACCCACGACATATCAGCAAGTATCGCATGAGCTGTGTTCAGGTGAGAGTTGCTTTCACGCCTTTTAACTTAACCTGACCATTGGGAAACTGATTGAAGTGAACGGAGAGTAATATTGGACAGGGTGTAAAACCGGCGATCCCGGGAGTTTCCTGATCCCGTGGAGTTGGATCAAAATTACCTCCTCGCTGTCTATATTGGTAGCGGGCAGCGTTTATTTGAATTCACCGAGTGCTGCATGCTCGAGAATGTAATTTTTTTCCGCAAATGGCCGATTCCCCGGAGAGTGAGTGGGATCTGCTGATAGTCATTTCACACAGATTTCACGCATGAGCAGCCCGCTGATGTGAGGCCAGGCTCGGAGACATGTAGCCACGCCAGCTTTGAAGTCGGGATGAAATGTTTATGAATCCCGCCGAATACCACACTTCAACTCCTTTCCCAGATCACATTTCGTCAGGGTTCAGGACCAACATTAGCATTTCTCAAGTAAAATTGCATTCAGATGGAGGAGAGTGCAAAGCCCTTCTCCAAACAAGCAGTTATCTAAAGACCTGTTTATACTCGTGTTTTTAAATTGGTTTCAATCCAAGTGCACAGGATATGTAGTATGGTTCTATATACCACGTGCACCAATGCTGATTAAAGTTTCACAAGGTTCAGCATCAAGATATACTCCACCGATAACCAGCAGTATAAACAGGGAAGTCCTGCTCATTCTGTACTAAAGAAAGACTTGCATTTCTATAGCGCCTTTCACAACCTCAGGATGTCACAAAGTGCTTTGCAGCCAATTAAGTACTTTTTGAAGTGTAGTCACTGTTGTCTTCTCTTCTTAGGCAGCCCCTTGGAACCGAGGATGACTTGCTTCCACATGAAAGATGAGTTCTCAGGTGACTGATGAGTCCAATGCGGGACCGACAGCCTCTGCCACAGGTGGGGCAGACGGTGGTTGAAGGGGCGGGCGGGTGGGGTGTTTGGGTTGACATGCGCGCCTTGCGCTGCCTGCGCTTGGCTTCCGCTTGCTCCCGGCGAAGAGACTCGAGGTGTTCGGCGCCTTCCCGGATGCTTCTCCATTCACAACATTCACTGTTGTAGCGTAGGAAATGCGGCAGCCAATGTGCGCACAGCAAGCTCCCACAAACAGCAATGTGACAATGACCGGATCATCTGTTTCTTAGCGATGTTGGTTGAGGGAGAAATGTTTGGCCGCGACATCGGGAATAACTCCCATGCCCTTCTTCGAAATAGTGCCGCTGGATCTTTTACATCCACCTGAGAGAGCAGACGGGGTCTCGAGTTAACATCACAGCTGAAAGATGGGACCTTCGACAATGCGGCACTCCCTCAGTACAGCACTGGAGTGCCAACCTAGATTTTGTACTCAAATCTCTGGAGCACTAGATCCCTCTACTGGCCCAGATTACAACTCCAGAATATAAACAAGGCACTTCCAATTTGCACATACACACTTGTATACTAAGCCCACGTTATGGTGCCTATTCTAAGTTCTTATATTCTGAAAAACCAACACGAGGAACCTAGGACCAGAGTGAGTTGAGGACGTCTACAGTTTTGAGGGTCCTGGGGAGAATGAGTTCGAGTAAGGGAGTAATAAGCCATTAGTGCAACACAGTGAGGACACTGGGAGGAGGAAGAGCAGGTACGATGGGGTAATTGCAGCTTCGAACAAACAAAAGGGCAAGTTCAGAGGAGCCCTGAAGATCGCATTGATCACAAGAGAGAACAAAGATTGTGATTTAAAAGAAAGGTTGGAGGCTTGAGATGAGAAAGGAATTGCTTAACAGATAACGAGCTTTTTCTTGTACTGTGCCCAGGATTGCAGGGATGTTACTAAATAGGTAAATGCAACAGCCATTGTATGCACAGCAGGATCCCAGAAACAGCTGTGAGATGAATGGAGTTCACCTGTTTTTTTGAAGTGTCGGTTGAGGGAGGAACTTTGACCAGGACACTGGGAGAACTCCCTGCTGTTTCTCCATGGAAACTGTTATGTCCACCTGAACCAGCAGACAGAGCTTTTCCTTAGGAGAACTGGAAAAAAAAAATAAGGGCCCTGGCATTCCTGGGGCTGGAACAGGCGGGCGATTGGTTTCTGCTCAGGATGACCCAGAGTATGGGGCGGGACACGGTTGTGCCGGGTTTACACTCCTTCTGGACCAGTCCTTTAAATGCGGATTAGGGAAACCGAGGACAGAGCTTCTGCCTGTTCCCCTACATCAAGGGGGAGAGTTTCTGTGCTTCTCTCAAAATTGCACCCTTTGCACCCTTGAAGGGCCTCATAACTCATGCCAGCTGAGAGCCCAACCATGTAACAAGAGCAGCAGTGGAATATTCACACCATAAACGACAGTGGGGCACATGGATTAGGCCAGAACTTTCAAGGTGACGGATAATTTAAGAGTTAAGAGCCGGTTTACTAATTTCCAAAAGTGCTGATGCAAGGGCGATAGAGCATTGGTGCGAAGCGTAAGAGGAAATCAACTCTCTTGGGTATCGGGTGGGCACAGCTAAATTTCCTAGAAGAAAAGGTGGCTTGAGAAATGAAAGAGATAGCACGGGTCAGGGGCATGTTGAGAGGGTACACACCTTGAGGATGATGGGAGTGATAGATGAAGACGAGGGGCCTTTCTGAATCTATCATTTTTCCCAGAGAGCAGTGAGCCTCTGGAATGTGTTGCTGGCAGGTGGGCAGCACGGTGGCATAGTGGTTAGCACTGTTGCCTCACAGCGCCAGGGACCCGGGTTCGAATCTGGCCTCGGGCGACTGTGTGGAGTTTGCACATTCCCCCCGTGTTTGCGTGGGTTTTCTCCGGGTGCTCCAGTTTCCTCCCACAGTCCAAAGATGTGCGGGTTAGGTTGATTGGCCATGATTAAAAATTGACCCTTAGTGTTAGGGGGGATTAAATACGTGGGGTTACGGGGCTACGGGGATAGGGCTTGGGTGGGATGGCTGTCGGTGTAGGGACCGGGTGCTAGGGTTTGGATGATCAGCCATGATCTCGTTGAATGGCGGAGCAGGCTCGAAGGGCCGAATGGCCTACTCCTGCTCCTATCTTCTATGTTTCTATGTGCTGACTCTCTGTATTGCCTTCAAGAGGGAGCTGGGCCGATTCCTGACTGGGGCAGATATCGCATCATATAGAAGGTTAGACCACACCTGGGAGCAGTTCTGGGCACCACACCTTAGGAAGGATATATTGGCCTTGGAGGGAGTGCAGCGTAGGTTTACCAGAATAATACCCGGACTCCAAGGGTAAGATTACGAGGAGAGGTTTCACAAATTAATCTGATTGAAGTTGTCAAGATATTAAGGGGAACTGATAGGGTAGATAGAGAGAAACTATTTCCGCTGGTTGGGGATTCTAGGACGAGGGGGCATTGTCTAAAAATGAGAGCCAGACCTTTCAGGAGTGAAGTTAGGAAACACTTCTACACACAAAGGGTGGTAGAAGTTTGGAACTCTCTTCCGCAAACGGCAATTGATGCGAGATCTATTGTTAATTTTAAATCTGAGATTGATAGCTTTTTGTTAACCAAGGGTATTAAGGGATATGGGCCAAAGGCGGGTATATGGAGTTAGGTCGCAGATCAGCCACGATCTCATTGAATGGCGGAACAGGCTCGAGGGGCTGAATGGCCTCCTCCTGTTCCTATGTTACTATGAAGGTAAGAGTTTTATAAGTAACACATGGTCCGTGTGATCTCCTGGACCGGTTTTGATTGTCTGAGGGGGTCGGAGAGGAATTTTCCAGGGTGATTATTCTTTTATTAGCCCTGGAATTTTCTTCTCTGTTTTTATGGCGTCTCCCAGGAGATTACATGGCTGCGGAGGGGTGAGGGAGGGGGTGCAAGATGGAGGAGGGAGAGGGAGTGTGAGGGTTGGGTGGAGGGAGGAGGTGTCTAGTCACGATGCTCCGGCCATCATGGTGTCGGGCGGGCTTGATGGACCATCGCAGCCATTATTTTCAGATGTTTGCGTGTTCGCATCCGGTCTGACAGACCTGGAGGGAATAAAATGTAATGATGGTCATAATAGTCAAATAGAATGGAGCAGTGCTGTGGTTGTTTACCAGGATCATCAAGAATTGGATTGAAAGGTGTAAATTGTAGTGTATGTACCCGTCTATCTTTAAGGGAACTATTGAATGTAACCGTTCACCTTTAAGGGAACTACTTTAGGTGTGGCACTATTTGTTTGGCTTCTGTATACTGTAATACCGAAAGTGACCACACCAGTATATAAGTGTTGTGCCAGGAGTTATTGGGCAGATTCGCCCGGACCTTCGAATAGTAAAGACCTGTTTGTTTGTTACTTCTGAAGTCTGTGTATTTATTAACTGCACAACCCACAGACTTTACAGTGGCGACGAGTCCGATCGTACCCTGCGGCAAGATTACCAAAGCAAGAAGAGCGTCGAAGAGAGGCAACCGCCCTCGTCGTGCTGCTGGAAGAAAACACGAGGCTGCAGCAGGAGAAAGGTGGAAGACTTTAGCAACAAAAGCTTCCGTCTGCAACAGGCACTGACTACCCTTCTACCACGGTGCGGAGTGAGCCGATCAGCAGGGAACAAGGCGGCTGAAGAGACTGTGAGTAGGGGAAGGTGTAGAAGTATCCGGAGGATAAGGGCAGAGCACTCGACCTCGGTCGAGGGGGAGCTGTGCCGGCCAAAAGTCGGGTCCAACGGCGTCGGGTGACAGCCGGACCGCGATCGGCGGGAAAAATCCGGGCAGCGACCGCAGCCACGAAGCGCTGAGCCTGCGAGTAGGCGCGGGAAGAGAAACCCAGCTGCAGCCGGGGAGGGAAACACCGGTCTGCGAGAGGGCTGGGGAGGCGAACGGGAACCGTGCGGGTGAGAGCCGGGTGCGGAGAGAGAGACTGCGAGGAGCCAGTCCAGCGGCTGAGCTGTTCTCCACCAACGGGGTACTCAGAGCCGGCAAAACCGAACGTGCGGGAGTGGGTGAGAGACACAGCCGAAAACGGGGTGAGAGACTGCGCGAGAGCCAGTCCAGCGGCTGAACTGTTCTCCACCAACGGGGTACCCAGGGCCGGTAGCACCGAACGTGCAGGTGAGAGAGCGACAGAGCCGGGTACGGAGAGAGAGACTGCGCGAGAGCCAGTCCAGCGGCTGAACTGTCCTCTGTTAACGGGGTGTACCCAGCGCCGGTAGAGCCGTGCAGGCGGGAGGAAAGGACATAGCCGAGTAAGGGGAGCTGTGCGGAAGCCAGCCAGCGGCTGAACCTGTCCGCTGTGGGGGAAGCGTACCCCTTCCACCGGGAAGAAACGCGGGAAGCCGCCATTAGGCGGAGAAGACGCCAGAAGCGGGAAACCGCCATTGAAGTGGGCGGGGCGAGAAAGGAAGAGCGGGAAACCGCAATTTTCGTGGGAAAACCGCCATCGTAGAAACAAACAAATAAATAAGAATACTTAAAGAAATACTGGTGCTGCTCCCAAGGGAAGAGAAATGCCTAAGCGAGGGAATATTAACGACTTTAATTCGGAAATAGAAGACTGGGCCACGTACGTGGAACGCATAGAGATCTATTGCGAAGCCAACAAAATAGAGGAAGACGACAAGGCGATAACATTGCTAAACTCGATGGGGGCAAAAACATACGGGCTCTTGAAGCATCTAATAGCACCAAATAAACCAGCGGATCAGACCTTCGAAGAGATTGTGGCTGTGCTGAAGGACCACTTGAACCCCACACCGCTGATGCTGGCTGAACGATTCAAATTCTACGCAAGAACGCAGAAGAAAGACGAAAGCAATGCGGAATACTTGGTCGAACTGCGTAGGCTAGCGAAATACTGCCAGTTCGGAGGGAATCTGACAGAAGCGCTGCGGGACAAGTTCGTATGCGGATTGTCCAAAGAAGGGACGCAGAAGCGACTACTGGAAGAGAACGACCTCACACTGGACAGG
Organism: Somniosus microcephalus; assembly: GCF_052327205.1. Classification (NCBI taxonomy): domain Eukaryota; kingdom Metazoa; phylum Chordata; class Chondrichthyes; order Squaliformes; family Somniosidae; genus Somniosus; species Somniosus microcephalus. The sequence continues at coordinate 20,007,124 of NC_141020.1, read as the reverse complement.
GCTGTCCTTATAGCTGCATCGCACGAAGCCGCAGCGAAAGGAACGGCGGAAATGCAACTAAAGGCGGCGGCACTCGGGGTGGACCAAATTACTTCAAGCACAACAAAATGCTACCGTTGTGGGAAGACAACGCATGACCAGAATCAATGCTGGTTTAAGAACCAAGAGTGTAGGAAATGTGGCAAACTGGGTCACATCGCGAAGGTATGCCGGTCCGGGAAAAAGACCAATAATCAAAGGAAGCCACCACAAGAAAAGTACAACAAGGTACACAAGGTGGCTGAGAAGAGTTCAGACGAACAGAATTCAGACTCAGACCCAAACAACCAGGAGCTGGGTAGGCTGAGAATCCACAATGTGGGTAAAGAAACGGATCTACAGGCCATCTGGGTCATACTAAAAATAGCTGGAGTCCAAGTAAGAATGGAGCTGGACACTGGATCAGCTCTATCAGTCATCAACCGAAGGGACTACCACCGGCTATTCTCTCACATACCTTTAAGAAATACCAAGTTCGTATTACAGACATACACGGGGCATAACGTATACCCCGTGGGGAAAATAAGAGTCAAGGTGAGAGATAGGGGTAAAGAACACCCAAGAATGAACTTGTACGTATTATCTGAGGGAGGACCACCACTTCTAGGACGGGAGTGGATTAAGAAAATAGACATGGAATGGCATTACCTAAAAGCCATAATGAGGGAGGACTCGGTGCAAGCTATTAGCTCAGATTCTGAAATGGATGATGATAAGACCAAGTCGAATATGGAAGACAAGGCTAAAAGGGACTTGCCGACGATGGGAAAGAAAACGAAGACATGCAGAAGGACTTATGGTACCAAGAAGAATAAAGCTGCAGAGCAGAACTCCAGGTTGACAGAGAATTCTGAGCCTGTTCAAGCAAAGGATTCATCCATGACGGAAGAACACCGAGCTCGGACGCAAACTTATGTCAAAGTACGACAACAATTAGAACAGTTGAGTGACCGTCTCGTACAAGAGATGAAAAATATGGAAAGGTTCTGGGACACCGAATGGGAGAACCTGGAAAGACTACAGAGACAGCTAGCTCAAGCAGAGAGCGACCATAGAGCCATCGTGGTCAAATACCAATCACATTCCCCTGACGCTGTTCAGGAACTAGAATATTTACAGAATGAACCAAAGGAAGAGGAATCTTCAGGGAGCCAGGATTTTATTCCAGTTCTTCTCTACGACTCCTTACAAGCAGAGTGTGAGAAGTTGAAAGAACAGTATGAACAGGCCCAGGCTACAATTCTGGAGGGGGTTAACTCGGCAGCCTCCGAAAAGCTAGTTTCAGTAGAAGCATATGAACAACTAAAGGTTGAACATGAGCAAGAAGTCCAAAGGCTGCAGGAAATTCTTGATGAGCTCAAGGCCAAGACAGACTCATCGGTAGGAGATCCATCCATAGATGAGAAATTAGAGGTGAAAATCATGGCAGAGCATGAAAGACAGGATGTCCAAGAACTTATAAAAACATTGAAGGACACCCAAGACAAATATGAGGCGGCAATGACCGAGGTTCAACAACTTGAAGAACAGATTCAACTGGGAATCCTTTCAGTGGAAGAACAGGACACTGTAAGAATGGTCCCTGAACATGAACTAGAGAGCATCAGGGCGCAACTTTTCCGAGCGCTGAAAGCCAAAGTTCACGAGGAACGTAAGGTGGAAGTATTGGAGAAAGAGGTGGAGGAAATGGAGAAGACTCTGATCCACCGTGTTCCCAGGGAAGAGTTAACGGTCAGCCAACTCCTTCATATGTTGAAGGACAAGACTCTGCAAGGGGAACAATCTGAACACGAGCTTCAATCTTCAGGGGGAACGAGTTCGGAGCTCTCAAAAGTCACAGAGATAGCTGAGGTGGCAACACAAATTTTACAAGGATGCCAAAAGTACGTTGAATCACGTCAAGGTGAACAGAAGAATGTGGAAACCGTTACTTCAGTAGAAGGGTTAAATAGCCTGATAACGCAATTACCGATGGAAAGGAAGGCATTGAACTCACAAATGAGGTCCGTCGTGAAGGAATGGCAGATAACCCAGGAAGAGCGGGATGAATATGAATGCATGAAGAAGGCTTTTCAAGAAAGATGTTTAGGGAAGGAACCACCGTCAGCTAACGTCCAGACGGGTGAGGAGGAAGAAGAAGTCTCTCTCGCTGGCCTAACTCAGGACGAACCCGAATATTACCATGACCTGTTGAGTGACACTGAATATTACGAGGATGTGGTCTGCCCAGCTTGTGATGAAAACTCTCAAAGTGCTGAAATCCGGAGGAAGCACTTAAGGTCTAAGGAACATAGAGAGTTGGTGGCGCTACAGCTGGCAGCCGAGAAAGGAGCTCCGAGAGTTTCAAAAAGGCAGAAAAGAAAAAGAAGAAGCAGAAGATAATAACTGTCTAAAATATTAGCACTTCTACCATTCCAGGCGGGACATTACGAAAGGAGCTAAATTAGTTGAAAAACTGGAAAATGTCAAGACAGCCAGTTGGTTGTAAAAGTCCGCACTGCTGGTTCAACAGGACGAAGGTTCAAGCTGTTACATCAAGAAAAAGGCTATGGAGGAGTCACGCTAGCCAGGTAATCCGGCTACACCAAAGAAATGTTGTTCGGAATGAGTCAAGATCAGAGACTGAATCTATGAACTGTTTCCGCAGAGACTGAACCTGTGAACTGTTTCCACCGAGATTATATTTGTAAATTGTTTTATATGACATTGACTCCACTGAGATTATATCTGTAATTTGTTTTATAGGAAGTGGAAGATATGTATGTTTAACGGGGACTCTGTAAGTAATAAGCTAAAAAGGGAGGATTGTAGTGTATGTACCCGTCTATCTTTAAGGGAACTATTGAATGTAACCGTTCACCTTTAAGGGAACTACTTTAGGTGTGGCACTATTTGTTTGGCTTCTGTATACTGTAATACCGATAGTGACCACACCAGTATATAAGTGTTGTGCCAGGAGTTATTGGGCAGATTCGCCCGGACCTTCGAATAGTAAAGACCTGTTTGTTTGTTACTTCTGAAGTCTGTGTATTTATTAACTGCACAACCCACAGACTTTACATAAATAAGCTAAAAGGATCGGTTTCCTCGTACGATAGCAAAATACTGCAGATGCTGGAAATCCAAAATAACAACAGAAAATGCTGGAAAAACTCAGCAGGCCCGGCAACATCCGTGGAGAGAGAAATAGAGTCAACGTTTCAGGTCGCAACCCTTCTTCAAGACTGAAAAAGCACAGGAAATGAAACAGATTAAAAGGCCAGTTTGGGGGCTGGGAAATGGATATGAGCGAACAAAAGAGAAGTGAAGAGACATTGGCCCAGAACTTGGTGTCGGGGGCTTGCCGCGCGTGCAAGTCCCCGATGTGCACTTACCCGGCGCGCCGACATCTGAAACCTGGCCCGCAGTGGATTTCCTGTCAGTGGCCCGGTTCTGATGTCGGCGCGCTGTGCTAACCTGACCCAGCGGCGTAGTTAGTGCGATGTGCCGGCTGGGATCAGGTGAGCACTGTTCAGCCAATCAGGGGAGGGGAAACTTCATTCATAAGTTTGAGAGTAAGAACTGTCAAACTCATGAGAAGTACTGCACCCCAAAACACTACTTAAACTTTAAATAAAATTTTAAAAAACATCCCAATCATTAAATTAAGTATAAATAAGTTAAAAAAAATAATTTAAACAATAATTTTTAAAAAAAATAAATTTTTAATAAAAAGGGTCTAAAACTAAACTTACCTTATTGTAGATTCTTTAAAATAATAAACCTGTGGAAAAAAAAATTCTAAATTGCACTAAAACACCACTTACCTGTAAAAATAAATACTTATGTGTGCTTTTTACAAGCGTGAAGACCGGAGGCCTTTACATATGCGCAAATCCCCCAAAACAGAGGAAATCCAAGACGCACGCGCTGCCCCCTACAACGCACGCGCTAGCCTCTTCACCTCTTGGGTTAGAGGAGAGGAAATGTCGGTTTTCAGCGCATGCGCTGTGCATGCTGAAAACCGGCATTTCCTCCGGCCAGACGCGTGAGTACCCCTTCCGTACTCACGCGTTTGGGGAGGAATTTCTGCCCCATTAAGAGGTATTCAAAACCAGACGAGATGGTGATCGGACTAGTGGAGACAAAAGACGGCTCTAGATTAGGTGTGAAATGCGCTGGCAGAATGGGAGAGAGCTGCCATGTGGGAGAGAAAAAAAGGGGGAAGGGCACAAAACAAAGGTGTGGATAAAAAATATAAGTAAAAATGTAATAGGGGCCGAGGTTATGATCTGAAATTGTTGAACTCGACATTGAGTCCGGAAGGCTGTAAAGTGCCTAATCGGAAGATGAGGTGCTGTTCCTCGAGTTTGTACTGAGCTTCCGTGGAACAATGCAAGAGCCAGTGAGATGAGGTCTGAGTGGGAATGGGGCGGTGAATTAAAATCGTTTTCCTCTTTAGGAGGGTTAGCAGTCGTAGCATAAGAAGAGAATGAGGTGGAAAAGAAATAGCACAAAAAGTTAACAGACGACTTTACCAAGGGGCCAGAAGCGGCTTCCTATGGGGCAGGAAGTGATTGGATGACATTTCTTTTTGATAAAGTGGCAAAGTTGCATTTTAACAGCTTCAGTGGTGGATTTAGCGAGATTGCAAGCTGAGATAAAATTAACTAGGGACGTTTCAGGCTGAGGTACAATCAGCAGAATTTGTACCAGAAAGGAAGAGCTTGTATTTATCTAACGCTACATCAAAGCCTTAAGAAACTCTAAATCACTTTACACCCAATAGATTACGTTCTGGAGTGTAGTTACTGTTGTTATGTAAGCAAACATGGCAGACGAGTTGCAGACAGCAAGGTCCCACAAGATGCAGGCGAATGAATGAGCAGATCATTGGTTTTCGGTGGTGTTGGTTGAGGGTGAATATTGGTCAGGAAACCAGGAGAACTCTCGGCTCTTCTTTCAAAAGTGCCATGGGACCCTTTGGGCTGGGTTTTATGAATGGAGACGTGTTGGAGGCGAGACTGCTGCTTGCCGGGTTTCAGTCCCGCCTCCATCAGCTTCTGGCCAACCAACGGGATTTTCCCCTGATTGACCTTGTTAAGCCCGCCCAGCGGGCTCAGCAGGCCGATTAGGGGGAAGTTACTGACAGAGCACGTCAACGTATGATGTATCATCTGTCAAGAATTTTTGAAAGAAGAAATGTCATCGTTTGACAGCACTGTGAAGCTGTCAAACACTGACATTCTGTGTAGTTTGATGAGCGCTTGTGTTCAGGACTCATCAAACCTTTCTACTTTGCAGAAATCAGCTGGCTGTTGGATCGGAGGATGCAACAGCCAGTCTGTGATCTCTACAATGGAGATGTCGGGGACTCCGGCTCCACAGCGGCTGACGGCTATAGGTAGTAACAAAGGTAAGTTAACATTTTCAAACACTTTACACTCACCTCACATACTTACCACTCCACACTTGCACCCATTGCTCACCTCTACATCGCACTTTCAGACCCCGCAGACCTCCTACTCGACTCCTCCACCCCAGTCGGGAAGCTCGCTCTTCAGGATGAAAAATGGGGATAATCCTATTTTCTGCCTGTTAACTACCTGTTAACAGGCAGTTAATAGGCTTTAATCCCTTCCCGCCTCCAAGGAGATGGGACCCGGGGCAGGACGGCTTCCTGCCTCCTGGCAAGAGGGCACAGAGGCGGGTTGGGGGCGGGTTTGCCACCTGCCCCCAAATTCTGCCACTTGCCCGGCAGTCTGAGCAGGACTGAAGGGACATAAGTTCGACCGCACTCAATTCTGGGCACAGCCATGCTAGAGGAGTTTTAATCAGAGGAACACTCCCCTTGTAGACGTTGGTTGATAAACATTATTAATTTGGCTTTAGAGCAGGTTGCTCACTCTGCCAGGAGGAGTATGTGGAACTAGATGGACCTTGGTCTTTCTTTGTCTAGCGTTTCCTATGCTCCGAATATATGTTAACAACAATAACATCAACCAGAAGATCCCTTCAGATGTTCAATCCAACAAACATTGGTCTAGTAATTTTACTATAACTCCAATATAATAAATCAACTTTATTGTCATTGTACAATTACATGAACAACGAAATGTGATCTTGCAAGTTCCCATGAGTCCAGTACAAATAACATTAACATTAAACGTAAATAGCACCGTCCTGGGAGAAGCAAAGCCGCTGCGTCTGTGCGCGCCGCCATTCCATTTCCACCATTCCTCCTGTCCGACAATCTTCAGCCCAACACCCGGGCCTGCTCACCAGCCACCCCTCCTCAGGGCTCCCTTCTGTGACCTTTTGCAACCTGGTCTTCCCTGATGGTCACCCCTCCAGGTACTAACCAGGCCTGGCTCTGCTTAGCTTCCAAGCCTTCGCCAGTGACCCTGTCCCTAGTCCCAAGGAACAGGGCTGTAGTGTGATGTATTGTACTATTTAAATTTCCATAAAATGATTACCTCCCTATCTCTCACCTTTTTTAATCCTTTCTCAATATGTTGTCTTTCTCCCTCTCTCCACCTCCTGTCTGATGCTCTCTCTCACACACTCACTCCTAGGAGGGAGGGAGGGAGTTAGGAAAGAAAGAAAGAAGGAAAGAAAGAAAGAAAGAAAGAAAGAAAGGCGTCTCAAAGCTCTTTACAGCCGATGAAGTATTTTTGAAGTGTAGTCACTGTTGTAATGTGGGAAACGCGGCAGCCAATTTGCACACAGCAAGCTCCCACAAACAGCAATGTGATAATGACCAGATCATCTATTTTTAGTGATGTTGATTGAGGGATAAATATTGGCCCCAGGACACCGGGGAGAACTCCCCTGCTCTTCGAAATAATGCCATAGGATCTTTTACGTCCACCCGAGAGAGCAGACGGGGCCTCAGTTTAACATCTCATCCAAAAGACCGCACCCCTGACAGTGCAGCACTCCACTGGAGTGTCAGCCTAGAAGGTTGTGGGTTCAACTCCCACCCCAGAGACCTGAGCACAAAAATCCAGGTTGACACTCCCAGTGCAGTGCTGAGGGAGTGCCGCACTGCCGGAGGTGCCGTCTTTCGGATGAGACGTTAAACCGAGGCCCCGTCTGCTCTCTCAGGTGGACATAATTCAAAGACCACTATTCAAAGAAGAACAGGGGAGTTCGCCCCGGCATCCTGGCCAATATTTATCTCTCAACCAACTAAAACAGATCATTATCACATTGCCGTTTGTGGGAGCTTGCTGTGCACAAATTGGCTGCTGCGTTTGCTACATTACAACAGTGACTACACTCCAAAAGCACTTCATTGGTTGTAAAGCGCTTTGGGAGGTCCGGTGGTCGTGAAAGTCGCTGTATAAATGCAAGTCTTTCTTTCTTCCCAGTGTCAATTCAAAATGAGTGATTCCTTCCTTAATGGCATTTTACACAAATCTGCTGACTGCGAACAATACTTTCAAGGAATCAGTGGGCCTGTTTGCTGAGCAGTCCCATGGTAACAAAGCATACTCCTCCTTTCAGGGACACGGACGGTAGCAATTAGCAATTCCCGAAACCCATGTGGCAGTAGTTATTAAAATGAAACAGAAGTTATAATAAGTTATATTTGTTTTTAAAAATTACCCCGCCGTTCTTGTCAGCACACATATTGTTTGTTAATACTGATGAATTAACACAGGGCTGAGATGAGGGAACGATGGGTAATTAGCACACTCAGCGATTGCGTTTGGTACAAGATAAAAGCGAGAGTGAGTATGTTTGTTCAGACTGTGGTTAGATTCATTTCCTATTTGAATTTGCCAGGACTCAACTGACTTTTAACATTATTATGTGTTTATTTCTCCTCCGAAACTGGGATCAATTGCAAGACAAATCAAGGACTGCTTATTATTCTCTTGAGCCACAAATAATTATAGGGCGCTGATGTAATTTAATTGCTTTATGTCCAATTAATAAATGTTCACTATCTAACAATCCTTTCAAGGAAAAATGACCTTTTCAACTTTCCAAATCGGCACCTGTTTTCTATGATGATAAGTATTTTTTAGTGCACGTCTCTCAATTACTGTTATCACACAAAGGTTAGAGAGACTATTGAACCAAAAGAAATTTGCTTATTGAAGCGAGTACCGAGAATTACTAAAAGAAAGAGGCAAACTTGTTTTAATTGTAATTTTAATGAAATAGTCAGGAATTCTGGCTCGAATTGACCTAAACCGACTGGTCGCAGGAAATGTGATGTCACAAAGGCCTCGCCAACCACAGATAGGTCGCAATAAACCCGTGAGCGCCAGTTCTAGAAGAAAGCACAAAATAAGCACTGGTTTAAGAGCTCAATTGTACTTCCGGTAGTTTAGTCAACTACAATGAGGATGGTAGCAAAATACTGCAGATGTTGGAAATCCGAAATAACAACAGAAAATGCTGGAAAAACTCAGCAGGTCAGGCAACATCCGTGGAGAGAAATTTGAGTTGACGTTTCGGGTCGAACCCTTCATTACTTTCAGTTTCCCTTCTCGTGTTTGATCAGGTATCTGCCAAGACTCGGTTTCACAGCCACATCATTTTCCTCAGCATTGTCCGATCGCAGCCCTGCCTTCGATCTATTTTCTTTTCTTTCCAGTTTTGAAGAAGGGTTCGACCCGAAACGTCAACTCAAATTTCTCTCCACGGATGTTGCCTGACCTGCTGAGTTTTTCCAGCATTTACCGTTGTTACAATGAGGATGGAAATCATTGTTGACTAATGATATTGGAGATAATTTTTACTCTGAGCGATGGTGGATAATGGCTGATATCCAATTGATCGCCTATTAAATGCCCCGCCTGATGATCCTTTCCACTGACTTTAAAGAAAAGCAAAATTGGGCAGAGGTTATAATGGGTTCGATATCATCCATTTACGCCATTTTTCAGGTATAAATTGGGCGTCCAAAAATCCAATGTGGCGTTGCTCATATCATATTGGTGAAGGCAGAATACGAGGTGTGCAGGGGACCGCGTCCGAAGCAGGCATTCTTGCCCTGTGTGTATGAAAATAGGGGGGGCCAACTCCTGTTCGAGGCAGTCTATGCAAGATTGGGCTTTCCAGAACGCATTCGACGCTGGGCTAGCTGCGTTCAGGAAAATGTGGAGCACATGCGGCCTAACCAGCAGTCTTTAAAGGGTCGCTGCCGGCAAGCTTGGGAGGAACAGTTGTGTTCCTCCCGCCTCCACTGCAGTACCGAATGTCCATGCCGGCCTCCGATTGGCCCCCTCCCTCCCGATCACTTCCACCCTTCTCCCTGGACCTAACAGAGGGCCGTCGTCGCCGGCAACACCGAGGCCCGAAATCGAAATCTTCTTCACTGGCGAGGTACCTGGGTATGCCCAGCAAGTGTCTGCGGCTCCTCACCCACCCTTGTATAATTGAGGCCTGAGGCCCAATGTCGGGTGGGCCTCGGGGCCTAGCCACTCTCGCTCAGAGATTGTTTCCCATGCCAAGTTTGTGGACAGCGAAAAAGAAAGAAAGTCTCGCATTTATATAGCGTCTTTCGCAACCTCAGGACGTCCCAAAGCGCTTTACAGCCAATGAAGTACTTTTTGAAGTGTCGTCACTGTTGAAATGTAGGAAACGCGGCAGCCAATTTGCGCACAGCAAGCCAGTTTATGGGCCCCAGATTTCAGGCATCAAAATAAAATTAAAATTTATTTCTAAGATTAGGACAGTACTGTCGCCCATCCAAATACTGTAATAATATTAAAGGACCGTTAAATACCAGATTGGATTTGAAATAACAACAGAAAATGCTGGAAATACTCAGGCAGCATCCGTGGAGAGAGAAACAGAGTTAATGTTTCAGGTCTGTGACCCTTCGTCAGAACTGGTAAAAGTTGGAGATGTAACAGGTTTGAAGCAGGGGCAGAGGCAGGGAAAGCGGGGGGGTGGGAAGAGAGGAAGGAACAGAAGGCACGATCTGTGCGAGGATTGAACTCCGGAGGAATAAAATGTTGTAAATGGGGACGGCAGAATCATCAACAGCTGCTGCCTGAAAATATGGGGGGGTTATAGTCTGAAATTGTTGAACTCAATGTTGAGTCCAGAAGGCTGTAAAGTGCCTAATCGAAAGATGAGGTGCTGTTCCTCGAGCTTACGTTGAGCTTCATTGGAACAGTGCAAGAGGCCGAGGACGGAGAGGTCAGAGTGGGAGTGGAGCGGAGAATTAAAGTGACAGGCGACCGGAAGCTCGGGGTTTCTCTCCGTTTCACAGAAATCACAGAAACCCCACAGTGCAGATAGAGGCCATTTCGGCCCATCGAGCCTGCACCGACACATATCCCACCCGATCCCCGTAACCCCTACACCAACACATATCCCACCCTATCCCTGTAACCCCACGTATTTAATCCCCCTAACACTAAGGGTCAATTTATCATAGCCAATCAACCTAACCCGCACATCTTTGGACTGTGGGAGGAAACCGGAGCACCCGGAGGAAACCCACGCAAACACGGGGAGAATGTGCAAACTCCACACAGACAGTCACCCAAGGCCGGATTCAAACCCGGGTCCCTGGCGCTGTGAGGCAACAGTGCTAACCACTATGCCACCGTGCTGTTTCTCTCTCTCCTCGATGCTGCCTGGCCCGCTGAGTGTTTCCAGCATTTTCTGTTGTTATTTCAGATTTCCAGCATCCGCAGTATTTTGTGATTGTAGATTGGATTTGAACCCTAGTCCAAGATCCCATTAGTGAAATATGTTAATCTACGCCAAAGCTTTACTTTGAACACAAGCTAAGATAGATGATGAAGCGAGGCAGGTATGCTATTATACATACAGCTTGGCATAGATGACTTTTTGATAAATATCTTGCATTGGAAATATTTGCTAAATGGTTTTGGAGCGTGTGCTAGCATTGTGTTGAGAAATCTTTGAATCTGTGGCGTTCCAACCTTTCAGACACCGCGCAAGTGGAGGACACGAGGTGAGCTGAGCTAATCAGAAACAAAAGATCTTGCATTTCTATAGCGTCTTTCACATCCTCAGGATGTCCCAAAGCGCTTTACAGCCAATGGAAGTACGTTTGAAGTGTAGTCACTGTCGTAATGTAGGAAACGTGGGCAGCCTCTTTGCGCACAGCAAGATGCCACAAATGTGACAATGACCAAATAATCTGTTTATAGTGATGTTGGTTGAGGGATAAATATTCACCAGGACACCGGGCAGAACTCCCCTCCTGCTCTTCTTCAAAATTCTTTTACGTCCACCTGAGAGGGCAGACTGGGCCTCGGCTTAACGTCTCACCCGAGAGACGGCGCCTCCAGTATTGCACTGAAGTGTCAGCTTAGAATTATGTGCGTAAGTCTTCTGAAGTGGGGCTTCAACCCACAACCTTCTGACCCAGAGGTGAGAGTGCTAGCACTGGACCATGGCTGACGCATTAGAGTCCGATCTTCGGGTCTAAACACCCGCCCTGCTCATTTAACACCGCAGTGTAAAGGGTTTTCAAACAGGATTATCTTTACTATCAACAGTACTTAATGCCAGGTTGTTTAAAAGTATTAACATTTCTGCTAACCAGAATCTAGGGGCTAGAAACTCGTGGCCTTAGCGCCACTCTGTAGCACCATTAAATGGCGCTCAAACGGTGGCAGACGCTCTTTCACCAGCTGCTGGCGGTTCCCATGGCGGCGGCCGTTTTGGTCCCTACCTTTGCGCTGCCGGTAACTGGCAGCGCCACCCCCAACAAAATGGCAGCATTGTGACGTAAATCGGCGTGCAACAGTGACGTTATGTCACAAGCGCGAACTTTGACCCTAGCGCTGAATTAGGTTAACCTGGTGTGCAAGCAGGCTGACAGTGGCGATGTCTGCACTTGCTAAAGGGACACACACATCGCTCAGGTAAGTTTGACGTTGAGGGGCTGGATTTTAATTCAAGGGCGGGCTGGGGTCGTGTAATCCGCATTTTGTGTTATCCACCCGAATCTAAATCGATGTGGGAGATTGATGCGATTTTAACTTAATTGGCCAATTGAGTTCCAACGTGTGGGAACCCATCGCAAATGAGTTTTTCCAGTCTGAAAGTCGCCTCCGATGACGTCATCATTGCTGCTGCATTTAAGGTCTGCAACAAGCCTTGCTTCTTCTGCAGACTGCCAACCTTTTGGCCTTTCATGCTAGAGGGAACTGGAGGAAGAATGGCCAGCGAGAGAGCTAGGGCTGCTCCCAGGTTTGATGACGTTGCCTTGCAGGCTTTAGTTGAGGGAGCAAGAGCTCATAAAGAGGTACTCTTCCCTTCTTCAGGGAGGAAGAAGCCTCCCCAGCAAACCAAGGCTATGTGGCCCAGGTGGCAGAGGAGGTCAACTCATTATCAGTAACCTGCAGAACCTGGATTCAGTGCAGGAAGAGATTTCATGACCTTCTGCGCACTGGAAAAGTGACTATGAATTTCCCAGCACCCTCAATCTGATCCCCATTGCCTTTCCTCACCAGCACTCAGCTTTAGCAACCTCTTCCTCCATATCCCACTTGACACTGACATCCATGCACTCTTACCCATTCCCTCTCTCTCTATGGTCACATTCACCTAACTATTCGACTATGCAGCCCTCACACTCCCTATCACTGTGACGCTATGAAAACAACTGACAACACACAGGGAGGGCCCTTGGTCTTGCCACCTCACTCCATCTTTGTCTCCTTCTAAGCATCTATGCTATGGAATCTCTACACTCACTCCTTCATTCTCACTCAACCTCCACTTGTCTCCCTCATTGCAGGAAAAGAGAGCTCACAATAAGTGAGAAAGAGCGAGGACAGGAGGAGGGCCACCCTCAGTAACCCACCTCACCCCCTGGGAGGAGGCGGTCCTGGAGATCGTAGGAGTGGAGGAAGATGCGCGAGTGGGGGACGGACAGAGGGGTGCAGCACAGCAAGCTGGTGACAGAATAGTTTTCCATCTCTCTCATTGACATTGCATGAGTCGCTGATAATTATTCTGAAGCTCTAACAGATGGACTAATGATCATCTGCAATATGCAATGTGCATGTAACCTTGGCATCACATCTCTGACTCTTTCCTTTACTCCCCCACAGGACCATCGCAAGTACCCGTTCCCACTAGCCAGGAGGAACAGCATGAGCCTCAAGACTCCTCAGAGGAAGCTGCAACCTCTGAGGGTGCAGCGTCAGCAGAATTCAGCGCACCCAGCACCAGCGCAGGCACTCACACCTCGGAGGGACCTTTGGGACATAGAGTAGTGTTGTCACCTGGTGTATCACAGCTCACAAGTGAGCATCAGCAGGTTGTGGAGACAGGGACAGCAGTGGAGAGTCCTAGTCGGAAGGCGCAGGACTCTGCCAGCTCAGCTCAGCTGCATGTCGACCCTCTGCCTCTGGGTCCATCCATAAGATCAGTGGTGCTGGAACTCCAGGAACAGATGCAGGAGTCTCTGGGAGGTTTGTCTCCAGGGTCGCTGCGAGTGTGGAGCGAATGGAGGAGTCCATAGCGAACATGAGCAGAGCCTTTGTGGAGTCATTGGCGCATGAACGCATCACCATGGAAAGGATGGCAACCTCCACGCCAGAGTGCAGAAAACATGGTGAGTGTTCAGAATAGAATGACATCTCTGGAGGAGGGATGGTCATCTATTTAACAGAGAAACCAGACCTTCATGGAAGTCCTTCTGAGTAGGACTGCCAGTGCAGATACGGGTCCCCATGGCCCCCCTGATGTGCAGCAAGGTGCTCTCAAGCCACTTGCAAACGCTGAGGGGGACCTGACCCATGAGAGGGAAGTTGGTGGTAGACATCAAGGAAGTGGGGGCTCCTCTCCAAGTGCTCACACTTCCATGCCACTGCAGAGCCCTCGGTCAGAGCTCCACCAGAGTCCACACCCATCTGAGATCGGCATCTCAACCCCTGCACAGCCGCAGGAGCAGCAGACTGTTGCCGAGCCCTCACAGGTTCGCAACCCCAGAGGATGCCCGCCAAAGGTGTCAAGACAGGAGCAGCAGGAAAGTGAGCAAGAGGCCTCCACATCTGCTGAAGCCACAGAGGAAGCACTACATAGGAGCATGCGTAAGAGAAAGATGCTGCACAAATAGTCACAAGGGTAGTCACTTGGGTGAAATTTGATGTTTTCTGTGAAAAAGCCATCAGATGAATAATGTAAATAAAAAATCTGATGGCTACTGTTGTAGTTGTGGCGTGTGTCATTTCGCGAATGGAACTTTCACATTGAGGGCTTAGGATTACTTGCAATTGTCAGTATGGTGGTCAAATTGCTAGGAATCCGCTGGTCCTTGGCCATTGTCGATGCTCAGGTAAGAAGCTGCGAGGCAAAAGTGCTTGATCGGCTAGGCTAAGCAAATCTGGCCAAGATGAGTGCGTTCCTTGCATCCCGGGCAGCAATATTCTCGAGTACTGCTGCCGCTGGTTGATGGGCTTCCGCAAGATGTTCGTTTTCGCTCTCCTCCTCCTCCTCCTCATCTGAGGAGGATATGTGAGGAACCACTTGGTCTTCAGGAATCTGCAAGCCACGACGCTGTGCCATGTTGTGAAGTGCACAACAAACCACGACGATTCTGGAGACCCTGGCTGCTGAGTACTGCAGGGCTCCACCTGATCTATCCAGGCATCTGAAGCACATCTTCAGCAAGCCGATGGTTTGCTCGATTATGGCTCTGGTGGAAATGTGGCTGGAGTCGTAGCTCTCCTCAGCTTTGTTGGATGGGCTCCTCAACGGCGTCATTAGCCACGTCTTCAGGGGATAACCCTTGTCTCCAAGTAGCCATCAGTTAAGTTGGCCTGGCGGACTGAATAGTGGAGGCACACTAGACTGGCGCAATATGAAGGAGTCATGGCAAGGGCCACATGTGTGCAGTCAACGACGCCCTGCACCCTTGGAAAGCCTACCAGATTAGCTAATCCAACCGCACGCGCCGTGACACTTGCTTGATCCTTGGTGAAATGGATGTGATTGTGTGCGATGGCAAAGAGGGCATTGGTTACCTGCGTGATGCAAGTGTGTGCGGCCACCTGGGAGATGCCGCTGATGTCTGCTGCTGATCCCTGGAATGAGCCTGAGGCAAAAAAGTTGAGTGCGGTGGTGACTTTGACGGCCACTGGTAAGGGTTGCCCACCTTGTCCTCTGGGCTCCAGTTCTTGTTGTAGCATTGCGCAGATGTCACCCACTACCTCTCGCAAATGTCGGAGCCGCCTTTGGCACTGCTGCTCAGACATGTTGAGGTAACTGACCCTGTGTCTGTAGACCCTGTTTGGGGGTTATCTCCTGCGCTGACGGGCTTCCATGCGCTGGCCCCTTCTGGCCCGTGCATCTTCAGATGGGTGAGCAGCAGCTTGGCGCTCCTGCTGGTGCTGCTGCTGTTGGTGCTGCTCCTGTTGTTGCTGCTGCTGTTGGTGCTGCTGCTGTTGGTGCTGCTGTTGTTCATGGTTCTGCTGGTGCCGCAGCTGGTCTTCGTCCTCATCTAATGTCCAGAAGGGAAGAAAATAAATGGCTCCCATGCTTCTGGTATATGCCTCAGTTGAGGAAGCGCTCAGTGAAGGTGGCGAGAGGGGTTTCCCAGGAGGTCACACTGGAGATGGGTGTCAGGCTCCAAACTTCCACAGCTGTGGTTATGCCTTCTAAAAGTTCCCCCAGACCTGAGACAACAAAGTCCTGCCACCTGCAAATGATGGCTGATCAAATCTCTTTAATGGTTCAGCTGCAGCTTATCGTCAGCAATCCAATTGTGCTCCCGCCAGGTTTCACCGTCGTGTTTCAGAACAGGCGTGTTTCACGTGGGAAAAGGGTTAAAATCACAAAGGCCTTTCAAAATGGCATTATAGAGACCATTTACTGCTTGTTAAGGACCTTAACGGCCTATCCCACCTCTTAGAGGCGGGACGGAGATGGGACCATTAAACACGAATTAATGAAAATTGCTTGGAGGCGGGATGGAGGCGGGGTTGGGCCCGCCTGCCAGTTTTTGCAATTTTAACCCCCCACACACCTCCAATCCTGCCTCCACGGCCCAATGAAAATCCTGCCCAAGGTTTTTGGACTGTTTTTTTTAAATATATTATTGAAGTGGTGGCTTGCTGCAATAGATGTGAAAAGTTTTTTATAAGTGTGTAGGGAGTTCTGCTGGACGCTTGCAAAGGCCCAGATGGTAAATGAAGGCCTTTGAGAAGACAGAACATGCTGCAAATACTAAGCAGGTCACATTCGTGGAGAGCAAAACAGAGTTCATGTCTCAGGTCAAGATGCTGCCTGACCAGCTGAGTATTTCCTGCATTTTACGCTGTCACTTCACATTTACAGCATCCACTTGTAGAGGGAAGAGGAAGACAGAGAGGAAATAGAAGAGGAAGAAGCAGAAGAGGAGGAATCAGACGGAAGGCTGCATCCCAGACAGCCCCTATCTGGCCAGGATATCCAGGATGGAATCATTTGCCTGTGGTACCAGCGACCACAGCCCCAATTCCCCTTTCAACATTTGTCCCACACATTACTTTCCCTCTGCTACTGACCATCACAATGTCCTCTTGGCCACAATGCTGAAATAAAAGCCACTGTGACGGAGGCCACAAAGGGACAATGTACCTAACACAATTCACTTTGTACAGCAATGCTGTGGTATGTACATGCTGGGTTGGGTTATTGGTGCATGGCCCCTTTAAGAGTGTCGGGCCCTTTAAGAGTGTCGGGTTACGTGATGACTCATCAGCCCCTGCTTGTAACCCTGCACGGGGCTGAGGTTTTGCAGTCCATGTGGAGATGTGATAAAAGCAGGACACGTTTTGTCCTTTACCAAAAGAAAGCCTCAGCCTGTTGATTTCTGTCGATCCCAACACCACCACAAAACGAGCTTTCCAATCCACCTATATACATCTATCCATCCAATGTGACATCAAGAAATCAACCTATCACCCGTATGCATTCTCTTAGTGACTTGTGTGTGCCTTTGCCTCTCCTACTGATGTCACGCAGTGCTACCCCAGTGGCTGCAGCTTGGCTGGTGGAAGCCTGCTGACTTTCAGTGGGGGACACTGCAGATGGCCTTGCTGGTCGACCACGAAGAGCTGGTGGCTGGGAGTGTGAAATTAATCATCATCTTCTTGTTCACTCTCCTCGCCCTCTTCTTGGTCACGCATTGGCTGCATTTCTTGGGTGTGTGAAATGGCGAAGGCACAAGGGTGGAGTTGTGGTGATGGGAGGGCGGGAAAGAAAGAGCAGCATGCCAGAAAGACAGACATTTCGACAGCACCTTTCACGCCCACCAGGCATCTCAAAGCACTTTACAGCCAATGAAGTACTTTTGAAGTTGTAATGTGGGAAACGCAGCAGTCAATTTGCGCACAGCAAGCTCCCACAAACAGCAATGTAATAATGACCTGATAATCTATCTTTGTTATGTTGATTGAGGGATAAATATTGGCCAGGACACCAGGGAGAACTCCCCTGCTGTTCTTCGAAATAGTGGCCATGGGATCTTTTACGTCCACCTGAGAGAGCAGACGGGGCCTCGGTTTAACGTCTCATCCGAAAGACGGCACCTCTGACAGTGCGGCGCTCCCTCAGCACTGCACTGGGAGTGTCAGCCTAGCTTTATGTGCTCAAATCCCTGGAGTGGGGCTTGAATCAACAACCTTCTGACTCCGAGGCGAGAGTGCTACCCACTGACCCACAGCTGACACTGAAGAAGGATAATGTATGAGGATACCAGCATCTTTTATCCTTTCAGCCCCGCCTCTGGCCAAGGGCTCAGCCATGCCACTGCCAAGAATTGCCTGCACCATCTCCTCCAATGACGTGACTCGTCATTGGTGCATATTGTTGGTAGGTGAGTGATTGGGGGTGGGGGTCGTGCATTGAGCAGTGTGTGAGGCTAGTGGTGCAGTTGGTAGGAGATGGCTTTTGAAGATGCATTCACTGACCTTGAACAGTGGTCTGAGGCCATGAAGCTTCTGTGGGCACTGGAGCCAGGTGGTGGGGGCGACACTGCTGGCAGTGATGGCCTCGGTGATGTACTCTCACATCGTTCTTTCTGGGGGCTCTCCTGGTCCCTGTGGGTAGTGGACCAATCTTGCAGTGTTGACCCCCTGCACAAAGCTGGAGTGCTGCATGCAAGATCCTGGGTGCCCCTTCCCTAGCTTGCTGGGCCGTGTGTGTTGGTGCTGAGGCATTTTTCCCATTTTTTGAGGTTAGGAAGGGAATTCAGCTTTAAGAGCTTAATATTCACATTTGGGACTTCTTTTTAATGTTAAATGTTTTTTTAAAGGCAGAACGGGCTGAAAATGGCAATGTCTCACTTCATTTTAATTTGTATTGCTTCAATGTGCGTGGCCCCTTTAATTCTCGGACCCCTTCATCGCCCACAATTCCTTGCGAGCTCCACAGACTCGCTGCCAGAGGCTGCAACGTCGCGCCGGGATAGGAACCGCGTCTCGGATGCCTCCAGCAATGCCACCAGGACTGCATTGCACAGAAGGTGAGCGCAGCACCAACAATCTCCATCCCCCCTTCCCCCCCCCCGACAAATTTTGCCCCGTTAGCGTCACGGCCACTTTCAGCGGCCGTTAACTCCACCGGCAACTTTACTGGCGAACACGAATTTCTGCCCCCGAGATTTTTGCAAACGTGTGATGGAAAATAGCAATCATGCACCGATCGTGTTCCCCGAGTCGGAATTACACTTACTCGACTGAAAGAATTATCAAACAAAATCATGCATTTGCTGGCACAGCATCAGGAATGCCTCTTACAGATGCTCGTCCAAAAGGCTGGGCTCATAGAATCCACAAAATTAACAAATGTTCAAGCAGATATTCATGATGAAGAGAACTGCAGGAAGTGTAATCAGTGACTTCAAACACGCCGCCCATGTGAAGATTGCCCGTAACATAATAAAGGCCATCAACTGAGAAACGAGAGTGCATATTACCCAGCAAAAAAGATCCTGACATGAACTTCAAAGAGGGTGAGGAATCCAACATCTTCTCTGACACTTCACATTCGGATGCTTGCCAATAGTTTTTTCCTTGTTTTAGTTCAAATGGATTTGTAAATGCGTTTACAAATTCTGTAAAACTAACGTAAAGAGAAAAATATTCAAGCTTTTAGTCAGCCCTCCTAATATCGTTTTTTGGCTAGGTGTCAATTTTTTGTCTGATTGCACTCCTGTGAAGCAAGAGAAAAAGATGTGCATTTCTATAGCACCTTCCACGACCTCAGGACGCCTCAAAGCACTTTACAGCCAATGAAGAACTTTTGAAGTGTAGTCACTGTTGTAATGTAGGAAACGAGACAGCATCTTGGGCACATAATCTAGGCCGACACTCCCAGTGCGGTGCTGAGGGAGCGCTGCACCGTCGGAGGTGCCGTCTTTCAGATGAGACGTTAAACCGAGGCCCCGTCTGCTCTCTCAGGTGGACATACAAGATCTCATGGCAGTATTTCGAAGAAGAGCGGGGGAGTTCTCCCCGGTGTCCTGGGGCCAATGTTTATCCCTCAATCAACATCACTAAAACAGATTATCTGGTCATTTATTTAATTGCTGTTTGTGGGATCTTGCTGTGCGCAAATTGGCTGCCGCGTTTCCTACATTACAACGGTGACTGCACTTCAAAAGTCCTTCATTGGCTGTAAAGCGCTTTGGGACGTCCTGAGGTTGTGAAAGGCGCTACATAAATGCAAGTTCAATTTTTACTTACTACTGAGGCAAGGCTGACAGTGTAAACTACCGAATCAGTTGACACTGCCCTAGTTTAAAAGTTAAGGATAAGTTTGTTGCTGAGTCTGGATACAGCAAAACCAGGTGAAGCAATGGAAAACCACTTCTGGTGTAAAATGAGTGATCCTGGGATCTTAGCTGAACTTGAAATTTGTGGGACCACACAGGTACATGTCTGCATCGCATAAATACAGGAAAAAGTACAAAGGAATCAGCCAGAAAGAGATTTCAATCAGTAGGTCTTGAGGGGAGGGAAGGGAAAAGAGATTATCTGACTGAAAGTGTGAACAGTTAAAGGCACAGCAACCCCAGCAGGCAGAGGGAGTATTTGTATGTGGAGGTGTAGTAAGTGAAGAGCTTAAAGATAAGAGCACCATACAGGGTACTAACTATATAATGTCATTGCGTTTGACATTAACAGTGGCTCAGGAGTAGCACTTTTGCCTCTGAGTCAGAAGGTTATGGGTTGAAGTCCCCACTCCAGCAATTTGCACACATAATCTAGGCTGACACTCCCAGTGCAGTGCTGAGGGAGTGCTGCACTGCCGGAGGTGCCGTCTTTCAGATGAGACGTTAAACCGAGGCCACGTCTGCTCTCTCGGGTGGATGTAAAGGAGCCCACTGCGCTATATCGAAGAAGAGCAGGGAGAGTTCTTCCCGGTGTCCTGGCCAATGTTTATCCCTCAACCAACACCTAAAAATCAGACGACCTGGCCATAATCTCATTGCTATTTGTGGGACCTTGCTGTGTGCAAATTGGCTGCCGCGTTTCCCTACATTACAACATTGGCTACACTTCAAAAAAAAAGGCACTTCATTGGCTGTAACGCGCTTTGGGGCATCGTGAGGTTGTGAAAGGTGCTATAGAAATGCAAGACTTTCTTGACACACGGCTAAGGTCAGCATTGCATGTATTGAGGATGGTGCTTCAGTCATCAGCGAACATCAGTGCATGAATTTGGGAAGATTATAGAGAAAATTCCCGTCTCTCAATGGGAAGCTGTGCTTGCAGGGAACCTGGATTTGGAGTTATTATATTTGGAGTTATTATATTTCAGCCCATCTCCAAAACGCACTGTCTTTAAGTGTGGCTTCCCTGCTGGGAGCTTGGGATTGTGGAATTTACTCTTATACCTTGATTCAACATCCTTCGCAAAGCGGGGAATATCATGCAATATTTATAAAATGTTTTTGTGTGTGTGGAGTCAGGACAAAGCTTCCTTTAAATTGAAACAGATTTTTCTTTTGTTCTGTTCCAGCACTTCACAAAATTGTATCCAACTTGATGAGTTATTACAATTGTTACCCATCTCAGTTATAGGCACACAGACCGACCGGCCAAATCATGGTGCCGGTGTTATACACATGTCACTAATAAAAAGGCTCCAAATAGATTCTGGATTCTCCGCTTGAAACCTCTGGATGTGCTTCAGAATCTTTGATGCACTTAAGCAGGGCAGCTGCAACGCGACAAAACTCAATATTAATATTGGCCCAGAAATTCCGCTCCCTGCGGGTGTGTACGCGCTGTGCACTCGCCCGCAGGGCCAACGGAAGTGCCGGTTTTAGGCATGCACTGCGCATGCGCTGGAAACCGGAACCTCTGTTCTGTGAAGAAAGGGCTTGACAGGTCAGACGCCTGCGCCGGAGAGGCAGCGCGTACGCCTGGAACTTCCGTTTTGTTCACAGTTGCTTCAGTCCAGGCAGAGTTGAAGAAAGTAAAAAAAAAAAAAATTTTCCACTGATTTATCATTTTAAAATACTTTAAAGAAAGGTAAGTTTATTTTTAGCCCCGTTAAAAACTTTAATTATTTTTTTCAAAAATTTAAATTTTTGTTTAAAATAGTTAATTTATGTAATTTATAGTCATTTTAAAAATGTGATTTAAAAAAAAAATGTATTTGAAGTTTAACATGTTTTGGGGCTGATCTCTATTCATAGATTTGACAGGTCTTCCTGTCAAATCTATGAATAGAGATTGTAATGTTATCTTAATAACGTAATTACGAGTCTCCCAAGCAGTTGCAGTGGAGTGCCATTTATTCAGTCCTGACTCTCTGACTCCTAGTCCAGTGCCGCAAGCATGGCCAGTCTGTCGGATCCCGCCTCCGGATATGACGTCAGCCGTCAACCAGCTGTCAATCAAACCACGCTGTCTTTCCGACAGCTACGGTTATCCGTACAGAGATGACCTGCTCTGATTGGCTCCCCATGGCCCACGTGATCCCAGGGACGCTGCGAACCGCCTATGCCCCTGGGATACGCGTGCCCTGCTTGCCGGCAGCTTGAATAGGCACAGCAACGGAAGCCCGCGCCTCCCGGGAGTCCTCCAGTCCAGGCGGAGATTTTTCCAAATCGCAGCCGGCTGTGAACGGAATTTCTGGGCCAATGAATGTATAAAGGCTTTGGCCGTGGTTCGACCTCATTAGCAGGCGGAGGCTGGTAGCGACAGAGCGATCCACAGCCGGTACCGCCAGTTATACTGTGGGCTGCGCGTGGCTGGGAATTCGCATTCCCACCATGATGAGAGAGATCTGTACATGTGTGCAACCAAACATGTGCAGAGCCTCAGTCCGAGCCATTAAATTGTAATGTCTTTGAGACCAGGGCTAGCAGTGTCAGCTCTCTCTAAACATTAAAAAATCTCCATTTTAGAGTTATAAAGAAAGAACAACTTGTATTTCTATAGCACCTTTCACGATCTCAGGATGTCCCAACGTGCTTTACAGCCAATGACGTGCATTTGTAATGTAGAAAACGCAGCAGGCAATTTCCGCACAGCAAGATACCACAAACAGCAACGTGACGATGACCATTCAACCTGTTTTAGTGATGCTGGTTATAAAGTGCGCAGGAGGTCCCCTCCCCCCAGGGCACTCTCTAAACCTGGGTTGACTTCCCACTGGTGTCATAGACCATAAAGTGTCAAGCTCAAGGGATATGAGGTATCCTGTGTGAGGGGTCTCACGCTGCTCCATTTCAGAGTCAGGTCCTGTGTTCAGAGTTATACTGTCACTGTTGTATCATTGAGAAGCAGAAACTACTGGCAACACAATAGTGACTGTACAATTATATACTTTGACAAAAAAAATTTTTACAGATCAATATTCACATGTAGTGGTGTCTCCCAGGGGTCAGTATTAGAACCAGTTCTCATTCTGATATATATTAATGACTGGGCTTGGGTGTACAGGGAATAATTTCAAAATTTTCAGATGTCACAAAACTCAGAAATGTAGTAAACAATGAAGCAATATTAATAGATTTCAGGAGGACGTAGGCAGACTGGTCGTCGTCGTCGTACATGTCTTCACACTGTTCCTTTGGGGAACTGTATGAAGTGGTGGAAGGATTTCTGGCCGCGATTAACACTCCTTCTGTGACCGTAACCATCTTCGTACCAGCCATTAGGGTGGTTAGTCCTATGGCAGGAGGGTTTTACGGGCTCCCACAACCCATACGACGGGGGGGGGGGGGGCCACCCACACCCACGGACGCAAGTATCCCGCTGGATGTCAACCCAGAATTTAGAGCTGGAGCCCCGACTCCACTTGCCAGGACTGTCTGGAGTGGGGTTCGAAACCCTACGCCTTCTGGCCCAGCGGCGGGGATGCTACTGCTACGCCAAAGGCCCACTCCGGCAGACTGGTGAAATGGGCAGACATGCGGCAGATGCAATTTAATACAGAGAAGTGTGAAGTGATTCATTTTGGTCAGAAGAATGAGGAGAGGCTATATAAACTAAATGGTCCAGTTTTAAAGGGGGTGCAGGAACAGAGCGACCTGAGGATGTACATACACAAGTCTTTGAAGGTGGCAGGGCAATTTGAGAAGGTTGTTAATAAGGCATACGGGATCCTTGGCTTTTTAAACAGAGGCATAGGGCTCGATTTTCCAAGCCCCGAGGAGGCGGGTTTGGAGGCGGGAGTGGTGGGAAAATTGCAGAATCGGGGGGCAGGAACCCATCCCACCCCCAACCTGCCTCCGTGCCAATGTTCAGGAGGCGGGTACCCGACCTGTGCTGGGAGCCGCCTCCCTGAGGCGGGAAGGGGATTAGTGCCAATTAACTGCCTGTTAACAGGTAATTAACAGGCAGTTTTTTTGCCTAATCCCTATTTTTAGCCCTGAAGTGTGGGCTTCCCAACGGCTCCAAACCACACCAAGTTAGCAAGGTGGACCGTCGGTCTGCAGGGGTTGGAGGGGTTGAAATGTCCGTTGTGCAGGTGAGTGATGGGTGCATGTGTGCAGAGGTAAGTGTGTGATGTAAGTGTAAAGTGTTTTAATAAGTTTTACTTACCTTTACTTCTTCCTGCAGGCTTCTTTCCTTCAGTTCTCGGGAGTCCCTCAGCTCACCGGCACAGAAAGCAGAATGGTCGCTGAACTGTCAAAAGCTGCAGCCTCTGCTTTCTGGTCTGGAGAGATCGCTAACTGAGTCTGAGTAGAAGGACTCAAGTTAGAAGACAGATTGTCAGTGTTTGACAGCTTCACAGACCTGTCAAATGCTGATTTTTCATCTGTCAAAAGCTCTTGACAGATGAAATGTCAATCGCTGACGTCACCAGTAACCAGGTGTCCCTTAATTGGCCTGTTGAGCCCGCTGGGCGGGCTTAACAAGGTCAATCAAGGGAAAATAGCGTGGGTTGGCCACAAGTCGATGGAGGCGGGACTACAACCCAAAAAGTGGGAGTCCCGCCTCCAAAAGCTCCCCATTGACAAAATCGACCCCATAGGGGTCGATTTTCCTGGAGCCGTCAGGCGGGGTTTCAGGCGTGTGGGGAGGGGAAATCCCGAATTCGGGGGTCCCGACACCATCCTGCCCAAAACCCCGCCCCACGCAAGTTTCAGGGGCGGCGGGTACCCGCCCCGCACTGGGACCCACCGAAACCAGGCGGGAAGGGATTAGTGGCAATTAACTGACTGTTAACAGGTAGTTAACAGGCAGTTTTTAGCCTAATCCCTATTTTGAGGGGTTTCGTGTGGGATTCCCGACGGCTCCAAACCACGCCAGGTTAGAGCAGGTGGGCCGTCGGGTTGAAGGAGTTGGAGGGGTCGTGATGTCAGTGCTCAGGTGAGTGATAGGTGCAGGAGTGCAAAGGTAAGTGTGTTTAGTGTGTCTAAAGTGTGTAAAGAACTTTTACTTACCTGTACTTACCTTCACAGCCTTTCTTCCTGTAGCCGCCGGGAGCCCATCACTTAGCCGGCACTTAAAGCTGAACGGCTGCGATCTGTCAAAAGTGACAGCCTTCAGCTTTGAGAGCTGCTGAGAGTTCTAACTGAGTCTGTGCAGAAGGACTCAGGTTAGAACTCAGACTGTCAGTGTTTCACAGCTTGAAACAGCTGTGAAACACTGATATTTCATCTGTCAAGAAGTCTTGACAGGTGAAATTGCAGTCTGTGACGTCACCTGTTGCCGGGTGGCCCTTAATTGGCCTGCTGAGCCCGCTGGGCGGCCTCAACATGGTCAATCAAGGGAAAATCGCACGGATTGGCCGGACGTCAAAGTAGGCGGGTCTAAAACCTGAAAGTTGTAGACCCGCCTTCTTCCCGACAGCTTCAGGAAAATCGACCCCATAGAGTACAAAAGCAAGGAAGTTATGCTAAACCTTTGTAAAACACTGGTTCGGCCCCAGCTGGTGTAGTGTGTCCAATTCTGGGCCCCACTCTTCAGGATGGATGTCAAGGCCTTGGAGAGGGTGCGGAGGAGATTGACTGAATTGTACCAGGGATTCAGGGATTAAAGACTTCAATTATGTGGAGAGATGAGAGAAACTGTGGTTAAGGGGAGATTTGCTAGAAGTGTTCAAAATCTTGAAGGATTTTGATAGAATAAATAAGGAGAAACTGTTTCCAGTGGTAGAAGCTTTGACAACCAGAGGATACAGATTTAAGGTAATTGTCAAAACAAAAACAGAGGCGACATAAGAAAAACTTTTTTCACGCAGCGAGTTGTTGTGATCCGGAATGTGCCGCCTGAAAGGCCGGTGGAAGCAGATTCAATGGTGACATTCAAAAGGCAATTGGATAAATACTTGAAACGGAAAAATTGGCAGGGCTATGGGTAAAGAGCAGGTCACCCGAACTATTTAGATAGCTTTTTCAAAGAGCCGGCACAGGCATGATGGGCCAAATGGCCTCATTCTGTGCCATAAGATTCTATGATTCTTAGAGCAGAGAAGGCTGAGGGGGGGACCTGATTGAGGTGTACAAAATTATGAGGGGCATAGATAGGGTAGATAGAAAGTAACTTTTCCCCTTAGTAGAGGGGTCAATAACTAGGGGGCATAATTTCAAGTTAAGGGGCAGGAGGTTTAGAGGGGATTTGAGGAAGAACTTTTTCACCCAGAGGGTGGTTGGAATCTGGAACTCACTGCCTGAAAGGGTGGTAGAGGCAGGAACCCTCACCACATTCAGGAAGCATTTAGATGAGCACTTGAAACTCCATAGCATACAAGGCTACAGACCAGATGCTGGAAAATGGGATTAGAATAGATAGGGCTTGATGGCCGGCGCGGACACGATGGGCCGAAAGGTCTCTTTCTGTGCTGTATAACTCTGAGGGCTGGATTTTGTCAATGGGGGCGTGATGGAGGCAGGACTCCCACTTTTTGGTTTGTAGTCCCGCCTCCATCGACTTGTGGCCAACCCACGCTATTTTCCCTTGATCTTGTTAAGCCCGCCCAGCAGGCTCAGCAGGCCAATTAAGGGACACCTGGTTACCGGTGATGTCAGTGATTGACATTTCATCTGTCATTACTGTAATATTAATATTTGTTTCAGTGTCAATGTGTGACTTGAACCTTAAGGAGCCTGTAATAACCCAGTATGTGCTGGAGTCTAAGAGTAAATGTACACTGTAACACTACAGTTTTCATTTCACACTGATACTACCGTTACAGCATCGATCCAAAGTCAAGGCTTGATCTGAGTCCAATACCAACAACAACTTGCATTTATACGGCGCCTCTAATGTGGTAAAACATGCCAAGGTGCTTCACAGGAGTGTTATCAGACACCATTTGACACCAAGCCACATAAGAAGGTATTAGAACAGGTGACCAAAAGCTTGGTCAAAGAGGTAGGTTTTAAGGAGCGTCTTAAAGGAGGAGTGAGAGGTGGAGAGGTGGAGAGGTTTAGGGAGGGAATTCCAAAGCTTAGGGCCCAGGCAGCAGAAGGCACGGCCACCAATGGTGGAGCGATGAAAATCGGGGGATGCGCAAGAGGCCTGAATTGGAGAAACGCAGAGTTCTTGGAGGGAGGGGGGCGGTTGTAGGGCTGGAGGAGGCTACGGAGATAGGGAGAGGCGAGGCCCACAGATGTGTACATCAGGTGGGCCATTTGAACATAAGGATGAGAATTTTAGAATCGAGGCGGCGAGCACAGGGGCGGTGGGTGAATGGGACTAGGATACGGGCAGCAGAGTTTTGGAGGAACTGAAGTTTACAGGGAGTCAGCCAGGAGAGCATTGGAATAGTCGAAGGTGGAGGTAACTAAAGCATGGATGAGGGCTTCAGCAGCCGATGGAATTCATGTGAAACTTTTTTGGAGCAAGCAGTTTGACACCTGGTGGTGTCCATTGCAGTGCTGTAGCAAACCAGGTTTAAAAGAAAATACAACAGAAAATGCTGGAAAAACTCAGCAGGCCAGGCAACATCCGTGGAGAGAGAAATAGAGTCAACGTTTCAGGTCGAAACCCATCGTCAGGACTGAAAAAGCACAGGAAATGAAACAGATTAAAAGGCCAGTTTGGGGGCTGGGAAATGGGGATGAAAGAACAAAAGAGAAGTGAAGAGACATTAAGAGGTATTCAAAACCAGACGAGATGGTGGTAGGACTAGTGGAGACAAAAGACGGCTCTAGATTAGGTGTGAAATGCGCTGGCAGAATGGGAGACAGCTGCCATGTGGGAGAGAGAAAAAGGGGGAAGGGCCAAAACAAAGGTGTGGATAAAAAATATATATAAAAATGTAATGGAGGCCGAGGTTATGATCTGAAATTGTTGAACTCGATATTGAGTCCGGAAGGCTGTAAAGTGCCTAATCGGATTTCCAGCATCCGCAGTATTTTGCTATCGTACAGGTTTAAAAGAATCCAGGGTACCTTGGGACTAGTGGACAGTGCTTGTTCAGATAGTGAGGGCACCTGTTTATTTGATGCCTTTGGGGCATTCGGGTGATGTGTCCTGTGTGCCCTAATGCTTTCCTCTATTGTAGGAAGCTCCTCCTCTGTACACCCAAAAGAGGTTGGGGCACAGGGCAAGCCCGTGAGTGTACAGCCACAGGACGTGCCTGTCCGCACCTCCTAAAGTTGGATTACCCTCAGATTAGTGAGAATATTTTATTTTTTATTTCTGTTATGTCGATTGTGAAGCATTGTTTTTTTTTTTAGTTGGTCCTTTCTCAGTTCAAGTTACTGTTTAATTTTTATTTGGTTCCTATCTTCTATGTTTCTATGTTACCGGCTACCAGTCGGTGGTGTTTGACTGTCATGTTCGACAGCCCCTCTTGCTCGGACGGTGGGGTTCCTTTGGAATTCCTTTTGCCCTCCGGGATTTCCAGAGAATTCATTCGAGGAACATCTGCCCGTGCCCAAGATGGGTGGCGCTGACCCACCATTGCCAGTAAGCCTGCCCACACATCCCGCTGGACCTTCTTGGATATGTCACAGGAGGATGGGTGAGGTTAGAAACATAGAAGATCGGAGCAGGAGTAGGCCATTCGGCCCCTCGAGCCTGTTCTGCCATTTAATGAGATCATGGCTGATCATCCAAATTCAGTACCCTGTCCCTGCTTTCTCCCCATATCCCTTGATCCCTTTAGCCTTAAGAAATATATCTAACTCCTTCTTGAATATATTTAATGAATTGGCCTCCACTGCCTTCTGTGGTAAAGAATTCCACAGGTTCACCACTCTCTGGGTGAAGAAATTCCTCCTCATCTCTGCCCTAAATGGCTTACCCCTTATCCTTAGACTGTGACCCCTGGTTCTGGACTCCCCCGCCATCGGGAACATCCTTCCTGCACCTAGTCTGTCTAGTCCTGTTAGAATTTTATAAGTTTCAATGAGATCCCCTCTCCAGGTGGGGATTGAGGTGGCATGTGGTCCCAGCAGAAAGGTCATCTTGAGAAGCTGGAAGTTGAAGAAGTACAGTGGTAAACATGTGCACAACCTGTGTGCCAACCTGTGCACAACTTGTATGCCGTCCCATGTGCCAATCCGTGCACAATCTGTGTGCCAACCTGTGTGCCAACCTGGGTGCCAGTAAGTGGCTAAGCATCGTGCAGTTAGATTGTTGTAAAATAACTTGAGCTGTTTGGGTCTTGCAAGATTGGAGTGTGGGAAAGTTTCCAGTTCTACGTTGCCTCTTGTAGTATGCTTTTGTATGAGGCGCAAGGAACGAGCTGAAAAGTTGTGTGAGGGCTTGGCATGGGCGAGGAGCACACGTGGAACAGGTAACCTTTGGGTCACACACCAGATACATGGTATAGTTGGGTATTGTTTCCTTACCAGATTCCTTTCTGTGGTATCTTATTCACCACCTGATTCTCAAGTCCTGAGTCAGAAGGTTGTGGGTTCGCAGTCCCACTCCAGGGACTTGAGCACATAAAGCTAGGCTGACACTCCAGTCCAGTGCTGCACTGTCGGAGGTGCCGTCTTTCGGATGAGACGTTAATCCATCTGCCCTGCCAGGTGGACGTAAAAGATCCCATAGCAATATTTCGAAGAAGAGCAGTGGCGTTCTCCCCGGTGTCCTGAGGCCAATATTCATCCCTCAACCAACATCACTAAAAACAGATGATCTGGTCATTATCACACTGCTGTTTGTGGTACCTTGCTGTGCGCAAATTGGCTGCTGCGTTTCCCACATTACAACAGTGACTCCAGTGCAAATAGTATTTCATTGGCTGTGAAGCGCTTTGAGACGTCCGGTGGTCATGAGAGGCGCTATAGAAATGTAAGTCTTTCTTTCAGTGTGCACATCGCTGAGTTTGTTTGCCACCTGCTGCCATGGTCTGTTCTGGGGAGGGTGCCCTGACGTGCCAATTTGGGCAACTTTCCTCATGTCCACCTCGGCAAGCAGCATGTCTACTTAACCGTACCTGAAATAGGGAAGCAGCTATCGCGCCCCTTGTTCACAAGTGAAATAAATATTTGTCCCCATAGGCAAACATTCACCTTTAATTGCGCACATCCTTTTAATTTGGAGTTGATGACCAGACGTGGCCAGTCTGTTAATCAGCAGCCCACTCACCGCCTTAAAAAATCCACTCCCTCCTCCACAGGTGTATCGTGGCTGCAGTGTGTACTATCTACAGAATGCAGTGAGGCAACTCGCCAAAGCTTCTTTGACAGCCGCTCCCAATCCCACAACCTTCGCCCCCCCTAGAAGGGATGGGCAATAAATGCTGGCCTTACCTGCGATACCATAACTCCAGGATGAATTAAGAAAAATATCCCACTTTCTCCATTTGGGTAGGTTTCCCCTGCACAAAAGCAAAGCTTCAAAGACGTAGGGGCCGGAATTTGCGGTGGGTAATAACGGCAAACTAACAGCGTTTGTTGTTATTGCCGCTTTGAAGCTGACTGCAACTTCAGGATTAAAGCAGATGCGCATCGAAACGCGCAAATCCGGAAGTTGCGGTCAGTCGTTCACTGCTCCGACACTGGCTTCGCTGTGCCCCTCCCCTTCCCCCCCCCCCATAGCCGGCAATCAGTGTAATCAGTGAAACTGATGAAAACTCGGGCTTTCCCGTGGTAATCACAGAATCACAGAATCACAGAAACCCCACAGTGCAGATAAAGGCCATTTCGGCCCATCGAGCCTGCACCGACACATATCCCACCCAATCCCCGTAAACCCAAGTATTTAATCCCCCTAACACTAAGGGTCAATTTATCATAGCCAATCAACCTAACCCGCACATCTTTGGACTGTGGGAGGAAACCGGAGCACCCGGAGGAAACCACGGGTAATATCGCTGTTAATTACCCCATTAAAAGTTGGACCTTGTTGGATTAGGTGTAACTGGGGATTTAACAGCGTACTGACCGCTAAACAAACGTTAGGGCCCTGAAAAACGAATTTTAATTTTGTGGAGTGTCAAATTTCTCCATTAGGATAAAATTTTTAAGAAACTTTAAAAAAAAAAAATTTTTTTAGTATTTTTTAGAAGTTTGTTCATCTTTATTTCAGGCTTACCTTTTCCCCATGTGAGAGCCCCAATCTTTGTTTTGCTCTCTCTAACAGTCCAAAGTTCTTCACTTCCTGGTTCTCTGTCTGCGTGAATTCTGCACGGCTGCTTAGACAGCTTGTTGATGTCACAGCAGATCGCGCTATGGAATTCCCATTACACTGCGCTGTAATCACTTGCGCGTCGGAAAAGGCGAACTTCTCGCCGCGGAGATCACGAGAGCTTTGTGGGCAGCTGTCTTCGCGGCCAACGCGAACGCCCCCCCGCTTCGCCACTGACCGCAAACTCCTGGCCGTAATTATCCAGATGGGCTGCAGCGCTAAGCTCTCGCACAACAAAAAATCTCTCTCACACCAAGAGCATAACTTCAGCCCCAGTGTCGCTGCTGACACCAGGAGCCACGGCAAAAGCACGGACATTAAGGGTAGGAAACATTAACAAAGCATCGGCGCCTCACTGAACTGCTCAACATTGTCAGACAAAGAGGCAAAGGCTTGGAGGAAAGGCTTGCGAAAAACAATTGAGGACTGCGCTCAAAGGTCAAAACTGCCTTGTCATGGCGACATACCATGAATAGAAGCTTATCAAGACCAGAGGCACAGAATGTATAACTCTTCAAGATTGTACCAGAAGGAAAAACATTTACTCCAGAGTCATGGGGAGTCGTTTTAACTTCAGGCAATGATGTAAAATGGTGATATTGAAGTCGCATGATCACAATTCAGGCTGGGTGTATAATGGGCGGTCATGATGTCTGGTAAATTTATTTTCTATACCCTGTCTTGTTTTGCACACTTTGTACAAAAATAATAACTTGCAGGACAATGAAGTATTACAGTTTAACTCTTTTATGAAGCATTAGGTCTGATCTTACTCATACAGCACAGTGGGGAAAAGATGGCGTTAGGACCCCTAGCCTGGGTCTTCAAAACAATAGTAGTCCTTACAGATGCCTGCGGGCCAATGATAATTCAATATGCAAATGTTACATTCCCCTTTCTTTTAAAAGAAAAATGTTATGCATTACTTTTAAACCTTTCTTTTACATAATGTTCTCGGTAGCATAAACATATAAGTAAACTCAGCATTTAACTAGCGCTGAAAACATCTCAACGTTTCAATAACGATGTGTAAGGGGTTTTAGATTGCAGAGGTTTCTCTCTCTAGAGGCCTCTCTCTCTTGCACAGTAAAACCGTGAGTGGTTCGACCCACTCGCCCCTTAGATTCTGTACTCTGGACTTTGGGGCAGGAACTACAATGTAGAGAAAACTCTTATAGACCAAGTTTGATGAAACAAAATGGAATTTTATTGCATAAAGTAAAACAGATCAAAATGCAAGCAAATAAGAGGGTACATGGGAGGGGAAAACACAAACAAATCATAACGACACAGTACTAACTAAGTCAAATACAGGCATATTATACACTACAAAGATCATCATGAAATGGGGAAAACACACTGAACATCGAGGGACAACAACTCATGTTAATTATACCCTTAAATGTCCACCCCCTTAAACCTATCTAGATCTGATTATGAAGGGCCAGAAACATGCTCACCAATCCAACTAGGAAGTGTAAGGTTTTGAAACAGGTCTGCGTTTGATCCTTTCAGTCGTCCCGTCTCCACGTGGTTGGTGGAGCCCCAGCGAACTGCGCCACACCTCTCTCCTGAGGTGGGGGTCGGGGACGGCTGGACACCGGCTGGTCTGGATGTCGGGGATCGTTTGCTCGAACCCGGTCAGAGGAGCCTCGGGCTGGCCCCCATAATTTCTTCTGTAGTTTTTAATTGTCTCTTCTCCCGAGCCGGAGTGGGTCGATGGCCTCCCGTTTCGTCAACGACCCGGGGTTGGTCGATGATCTCCCGATGTTTTACCCCGGGGCGGGACGCCGGCTCGAACTGTCTTCTTCTCCTTCTTCTAGCGATGATGCCACCGATACGATGGTAGCACCACGAGGACCGCTTTCCACGATGGCCGCTTTTTCTTTCTACCCCTGGGTTCCCAGATATACTTCTCATCAGAAGCCCTTATCTCGCGCCAAATCAGGTTAGTCTTTTGTTTTAATTTTGGCGGGCTGGGAGCACAACGGGGTAGTTATTATATTTTAAACTGTTCTTGGATGGCCGGTAACGGGCCATCTCTGGTCTGGAATGACCTTCATTGTTTTTAATGTCCTGGTGATCTCCTTAACGGGTCCTTGGTGCTCTTCTCATGAATATGAAACTGTTCCCTTTTGCCTGGGTAAATATTTAGATGGCCTTTATCTACAGGCCGATCTTGACTGGATCTGCATCCAATCTATATGTATATGTGGGTGTCTGGTTTCGTTCTCTCAGAAACGGCTTCCAGAACTTACTGTGGGCTGAATCCACAAAGCTGTCTGAGGACAGCAGGAACCATTTTAAAGTGTCCCAATAAGTTGGTCATGGGGTCTGGTGGCCATTTTGAATGCCCCTTTTTCCTAGGCTTCTTTCAAAACAGTCTTTAAAATCATGGCCTCTTCTGCCATTCGACCCTCTATAATATAAAGTTCAATTTTGCGAATCCTACAGATGTACAGTTTTTTTTTAGGGCAGCGATCCGCCTACACCCTTTGACAGTTCACAAGTCAAGGATAACTCTAGGCTTGACCTCTCATCCCGACGTTGTGTGGTATGGAACCGAGCATGCTCCTGAATCGGTCAACAATTCAGGTTCAGGTTTAGGAACTGATCCTCTCATCGGAATGATGGTGTTGTTCCTTGGTGTTCAGGAGGTGCCTGTGATTGCGGCGGTACACCTGTCCTTCTGGGGTGCGGACATGATACGATCGCTCAGTGTCAGCTGGTTGGATGATGACTGCTGGCTTCCAGTAGTCATGCTCCTGGATTCTGACGGATTCTCCATTGTGCAGCGGTGGCAGTAGTCTAGCTGACCTGTCATAATATTTCTTTTGGTGTTGCTGTCTCTGTACACGTTTTGCATGCACTTGCTTGCAGCTGACGACCTCTGGCTGCAGCTGCTGGTTGGTGCTTGGAAGGATTGAGCGAAGTCTGCGGCTCATCAACAGCTGTGCTGGTGACTTGAAGTTGTCAACCGGAGTGTTGCGGTACTCAAGGAGACTGATGTAGGGGTCTCTTTTGTCCGCTTTGGCTTTGTCCATGACTGTTTTTGCAATCTGGACAGTTTTTTCAGCAAGGCCATTACTTTGAGGGTAATGTGGGCTTGATGTGACATGTGTGAAATCCCATGCCTTGGCAAACGACTCGAACTCTTTTGATTTGTATTGGGGGCCATTGTCTGAGACTAAAGTCTCTACCATGCCATGCCTGTCAAAGGCTGCCTTTAGCTTGTGGATCACAGCTGCAGATGTGGTGCTGTGAAGCTTGTCCAGTTCAAAAAATCTGCTGTAGAAATCAACAGTCACTATGTAGTCCTTGTTGTTCCAGGTGAACAGATCCATTGCCACGACCTGCCAGGGCCTGTCTGGGATATGGTGAGGTATCATGGGCTCTTTGATATTTGATGGGCGGTGTTCTAGACAAATGGAACATTTTCTGACAATGTCCTCAATGTGTTTGCACATTCCGGCCCAGAACATAATGTCACGTGCTCTTTGTTTGCATTTTTCCATGCCCATATGTCCAGCATGAATTTTTGTCAACATCTCTTCTCTGAGACTGGTAGGAATGATGATTTTCTCCCCTTTGAAGACGATTCTGTTGATTTGTGACAGTTCGTCTCTGTGGTTCCAGAATTCAGATATGCTCTGAGGGCATTTCCTCCTTTCCTCAGGCCATCCTTCGTGTATGACTTTGCTCAGCAGTGTGAGTTGTGTATCTTTCTCTGTTCCTGCTCGGATCTCCTTCAGTTTTGAGTCACTCACAGGTAAGCTGTTGTACACCATGTGCACCTGCACATCCATGCCTTCACTGAGGCTGCTGTCCTGGTAGCTAAGAGACTTTCTGGAGAGCATGTCTGCAACAGGAATGTCTTTGCCTGGACGGTGAATGATTGTGAAGCCGTACTTCTGTAGCTGAAGGATTATTCTCTGTAGCCTTGGTGGGGCTGCGGCTAGTGGTTTCCTCATGATTGACTCGAGGGGCTTGTGGTTGGATTCCACAATGACTTGTCGGCCATAGACGTACTGGTGGAAATGCTTACATCCAAACAGAATTGCATATAGCTCCTTCTCGATTTGAGTATAGTTGATTTCACTGTCTGTGAGAGATCTGGAAGCGTAGCCGATGGGCTTTCCTTCTTGCAGTAATACTGCGCCTAGTCCGTACTTTTACGCGTCCACTTGTAGTCTGAGCTCTTTGTTGGGGTCGAAGTAGGCAAGAACTGGTTCTGGTTCTCTGGTGATTAGGTCTTTCATTTTCTGAAATGCTGTGTCATGTTGTTTGTCCCACAGGAACTCATTGAATTGTTTGAGCAACTGACGCATGGGTGCGTTGATTTCGGAGAGGCTCGGGGCAAACTTGGCTAAGTAGTTAACCATGCCTAGTACTGTCTCTAGCTCTGCGCGGTTCTTCAGTGGCTCCATCTTCTTGATGGTGGAGATTTTCTCTGGATCCGGCTTAATGCCATCAGTTGAGAGGTGATGCCCGAAATAACTGATCTCGGTGGATCCGATTATGCTTTTCTCAGGGTTGAGCCGGATACCTTTCTCCCATGATCTTTGTAGCATCGCACGGAAGTTCCAGTCATGTTCCTCTCTATTCCTGCCATAGATGAGGATGTCGTCTACGATTGCGACTACTCTGTCGAGGCCTTTATAGGTTTCATCGATCTTCCGCTGGAATTCATCCTGAGCTGAGATAAGACCAAATGGCAAATGCAGAAATTGGTAGCGTCCAAATGGTGTGTTGAACGTTGTTAGCTTAGATGAATCTTCCATGAGCTTGATAGTCCAGTATCCTGATCATGCGTCCATTGCACTGAAGTAACGTGCTCCCACTAGCTTGGGTGTGACGTCATCTAGCGTTGGTAGAGGGTAGTGAGGGAGTTTGATAGCCTTGTTCAAATCTCTGGGGTCGAGACAGACTCTGAGCTTGCCTGTACGTGGTTTCTCAACCACGACTAACGCGTTGACCCACTCTGTCGGTTCTG
The DNA here is from genome assembly GCF_052327205.1 of Somniosus microcephalus. NCBI lineage: Eukaryota > Metazoa > Chordata > Chondrichthyes > Squaliformes > Somniosidae > Somniosus > Somniosus microcephalus. Next base: position 19,971,118 of record NC_141020.1, on the reverse strand, counting down.
TTTCCCGGACGATGATTTCTGTATTCTCCATGCTCTGCAGCTCCTCCTTCAGGCGACTACATAGAGCAAGGGGTATCCTTCTCGGTGGGCAAACCACAGGGGTTGCAGCTGGGTCAAGGTGAATAGTGCATTCACCTGGGAATAGTCCAATTCCTTTGAAAATGTCAGCAAACTCCTCCATGACTGTCTGCTTCTCAACTGGTGCTGTCAATGATAGCACTAGCTTGACGAGGTCCATGTCTAAACATGCCTTTAGACCTAGCACTGGAGGTGCTTGAGTGTCAACTATGTAAAAGTCCAACATCATGTCGCTTTCTTTATACTTGCATTTCATCACACATGTGCCTTTTACAATGAGCTGCTCACCCCCATAGCTGGTCAGTCTGCTTGAGGTGGGCTGTAGCTCACACTCATCCTTCAAGCTGTGATACTCACTCAGAGGAATTACATTAACCTGAACATAAGAACATAAGAACATAAGAAATAGGAGCAGGAGTAGGCCAATCGGCCCCTCGAGCCTGCTCCGCCATTCAATAAGATCATGGCTGATCTGATCCTAACCGCCAATCTACTATCACTGAACCATCTCCTGAATCTAACAGAATTAGACACATGAAATAGGAGCAGGATCAGGCTACACGGCCCCTGGGCCCGCTCCGCTACCCACAGGGCCATGACCGATCCGAACCTAGACTCATGTCCAAATTCCTGCCCATTCCCCATAACCCTTTATTCCCTTTACTTCTAGGAAACTGTCTATTTCTGTTTTAAATTTATGTAATGATGTAGCTTCTACAGCTTTTTGGGGCAGCATATTCCATGGACCTACCACCCTCTGAGTGAAGTAGTTCCTCCTCATCTCAGTTTTGAAAGAGCAGCCCCTTATTCTAAGACTATGCCCCCTAGTTCTAGTTTCACCCATCATCGGGAACATCCTCCCTGCATCCACCCGATCCAACCCCTTCACAATCTTATATGTTTCAATAAGATCGCCTCTCATTCTTCTGATCTCCAATGAGTTCCCAATCTACTCAACCTCTCCTCATATGTCCATCCCCTCATCCCCGGGATTAACCGAGTGAACCTTCTTTGTACTGAGCTCCAGTCTTTAGTTTAAACTTAAGCTCTTTGCCCTGTTTTCCTATCTCAATATCGGCAAAGGCTTGCTCAGTCTCTGAAATCTGTTTTTTCTGTGACACAGAATCAATAAACAGTTCCTCTGCATTTGGCTCTCTATCTGGCATTTGGCTGTCACTCACTGTGTGTACTGTTATTCCAAAAACAGTCCTGCAAACTTTAGCAAAGTGGTTCCGTTTACCACATTTAGCACATTGCCTTCCTTTGGCGGGGCAGTTCTCCTTTTCTCCATGCCAGTTTTTTCCATAATACCCACAGTTTTTGAAGCATTTTATGTCTGTGTCGCTCCTTTTTAGAACTCTCTCTGTTCTTTCTGTTCTGAAACACGCTCTCTGGGCAGTGTTCTTTGGTGTGTGTCTATTAACTGCATGCACTGTCTGTTCACTCGAGCTGTTCGTGGCGCCGGTTATGGTTTTCAAATCTGCTTGGGCTATCTCGTGCGATCTAGCTATGTCCATAGCTTTGTCCAGCGTTAGCCCGGACCCAACATTCAAAAGTTTCTCTCTCACTTTAGCTGAATGTATTCCAAACACGATGCGGTCTCTGACCATCTCATCTTTATCTGCATATTCACAGTCTTTTACCAGCAGTTTTAACTCAGTCACGAACTGTTCAAACAACTCACTAGCTCCTTGTACTTTCTCCTGAAACTTGTACCTAGCGAATATCGTATTTGTCTTGGGCATCACATATGATTCAAAACGGTCAAAATAATTTTTCAGTACCTTTGCTTCATCCGCGGTGAGAGACCACGTGTTAAAAATGTCTCTCCCTTTTTCTCCAATCCACAGGAGTAGGTAGCTGCATCTTTCTTCCTCCCCTTTGCTTTTCAGTGGACCCGAAAACATCAACTGCACGTGTTGCTTGAACTTGCTCCATTCTCTATGTAAGTTCAAAGATTCCCAATTCATTCGAGGGAAGGGAGCTCCAACGATGTCCATTTTCAATCCCTGTTCTGACACCATGGCCTAGAAATTCAGTGCCCTTAGCGCCGATTTTGCGGCGCTAGAGGGCCTAGCGCTGCAATTGGCGCCGGCGCCGAAATTGCCTGGGGCCCTTCCGCCGCGGTAGACCGGTAGCGCTGCGCCGGCACCGATGACGTCATCGGTGTGCGCAGCGTCCCGGTTGCCATGCCGACGGGCCCCAGCGCCGAAATTCAGTTGCGGCCGCCTCGCCCGTGGCAGCCGCAACTAAGACTCTGGCAACAGAGTCTTACTTGACTTTGCGCCGGCGCATTAAAGGCCCCGCGGCGGCCGGCCGCTTTCCCGCCGGCCGCCTGGCCGCAGCTCCCTCCCCGGACTTCCCCCCCCACCCCGGAACAGAAGCAAGCCCGGCACTTGTCCGAGGTGCCGGGCTCATTTTTAAAAAGATTTTCGCGGGCCGCGGCCGGGTGCAGGCAGCTCCTCCTTAAGGGAAGGAGGAGGCCTGCACTTCCCGAACCTGCCGCACCGCAGCGGGCGCCGCAGCGCCGGAATAGCGCCGAAATTCAGCGCGTTGCGCCAGTTTTCAGGCGCAAACAGCTCTCAGCAGCGCCGGCAGCCGTTTGGGCGCAGAACTATTGAATTTTGGGCTCGACCAGCGCGACTTAGCTCCGGCACTAACTTCCAGCGCTAAAGCCCTGGCTGCGCCAAAACTCAATTTCTAGGCCCATGTCTTGTTTTGCACACTTTGTACAAAAATAATAACTTGCAGGACAACAAAGTATTACAGTTTAACTCTTTTATGAAGCATTAGGTCTGATCTTATTCATACAGCACAGTAGGGAAAAGATGGCATTAGGACCCCTAGCCTGGGTCTTCAAAACAATAGTAGTCCTTACAGATGCCTGCGGGCCAATGATAATTCAATATGCAAATGTTACATACCCATTTAATCTCCTAGTACTGTGGAATTAGTTCGATGAGCACTGTGCATAAATATAATGAATGCAGAATGCCAAAAATTATCTTTATAGTCTAATATACATGAACGAGGTCCTATATGTGCAGAGTCAGGGAACAAGTAGCAGAATAGATAGCTAGCTGACTTCAAGACAGAAAGCAGAGAGTCGGGGTAAAGGGTAGCTATTCACAGTGGCAGGAGGTGGGTAGTGGTGTTCCACAAGGATCAGTGCTGGGACCACTGCTGTTCACAATTTACATTAACGATTTAGACTTTGGAATCAAGAACACAATTTCTAAATTTGCGGATGATACCAAATTGCGGGGGGATAGTCAATACTGAGGAGGACTGCGACAAATTACAGGAAGACATTAATAAACTTGCAGAATGGGCAAATAATTGGCAAATGAATTTCAACACAGGTAAATGTGCGGTATTACATTTTGGTAGGAAGAATAAGGAAGTCACTTATCATTTGGAGGGTGCGAGTCTAGGTGGGGTAAAGGAACAAAGGGATCTCGGAGTACAAATACACAAATCACTAAAAGTTGCGCCACAGGTTAGCAAGGCCATAAAAAAAACAAGCACTAGGGTTTATTTCTAGAGGGATAGAATTGAAAAGTAGGGAAGTTATGCTAAACCTGTATCGAACCTTGGTTAGACCACACTTGGAGTACTGCGTACAGTTCTGGTCGCCATATTATTAAAAGGATATAGAGGCACTGGAGAGGGTGCAGAGAAGATTTACAAGGATGATACCAGAAATGCGAGGGTATACATATCAGGAAAGGAGGAACAGGCTGGGTCTCTTTTCTCTTGAAAAAAGAAGGCTGAGGGGTGACCTAATAGAGGTCTTTAAAATTATGAGAGGTTTTGATAGAGTGGATAGAGGGAGAATGTTTCCACTTGTAGGGAAGAGCATAACTAGAGGCCATCAATAGAAGATAATCACCAAGAAATCCAATAGGGAATTCAGAAGAAACACCGGCATGGACTGGTTGGGCCGAATGGCCTGTTCCTGTGTTGTATATCATATATGTACATATGTATATGGTTTGATTCAAATGTCAGTCATGGCTCAGTGGGTAGCACTCTCTAGGTGGGAGGGGCTAGGAGTGAGCAGGTGGTGCTGGGTGCTTGATTGCTGCAGGGAGTTGGAGTGAGTTTGTAAAAAGTTGGTGATTTTTTCCCCCTCAGATTTTAGGGCCTTTTTGGTCCTTAAACAGCAGCCAGATGGCTGCTGAGGGGCCCGGAGTACCAGGCCCTCAGAGGACAATGTTCCCAGGGTGAATTTAATCAGGGGAGAAAATGTTGGAGGAAGGGAGAAAAAAAGGTCCAAAGATTTGGGCCGTTACCCCAGGAGGTGTGGAAAGAAAACACGGTGGTGGTTCAGTGCGAGGATAGGGAGATATGAGCTTGGGGTATTATCCAGACGGTACATGAGGACTGCGACAAGTGAAGCTGCTATGCCTGCTGACCAAAGCCAAATGTTTGGTTCGAGGTGATGGTCAGTGGCCGAGAGGAGGTGGAAAGACTTACCGAGTTTGAAGGTTGGAGATAGGTTCTTGGAGGTATCTCTGCTATATTCTGAAAAGGTGGTGGTCTCATTCTTATACTGAGGACAATGTGCTACTAAAAAAGTTCCAGTTGTGGAACGTCGGTACCACACCCCGGGACGTCGGTACCACGGCGGCTGAAGATTGTCGGGCAGGAGTGCGGGAAAGGCAGAGCGAGGCGAGAGCGGACCCTATTGTGATGGCGCCGATGAAGATGGCTGCCGTCCTTGCGGGCTCCATGCGTACCAGGCAGCTAAGTGTCCTTTGCTGCTAGGTGCGCTCGGCTCGTTAAGAAAAAAGCATTTCACTGACTGGATTTCACTTGTTGTATTTGAAATTGAAAAATTGAATTGAAATTAAAACTTGCGCGGCAATAAAGTGGAGATACTATCCAGGAATGCGGGTAGCAGATGGAACCCGTTATGTAAAGGTACGGTTCCCAGAGGGGGTGACGTCATTGCCGTATAGCATGAAATTCGAGACAATGGATGGAGTGCAGTACTTCTGGGTACTGCATGATAACCAGGTGAAGGTTTGTTATTATTGTCTTGGACACGACCATCTTGTAAGAAGCTGGCCAGACATGTACAGTTATAACTACGGTGAGTCTGGACACATCGCTCGGAGCTGCAAGGCGGAGAGCTGTGGGCTGTGTCACAAAGGCCCCACCTGCTGTGAGAGTGAAGCAAAAGGAAGCCCCTTGAGTGACGAGGAGATGGGAGTGGAATGGCTGGAGGAGCGGAGCAGGCGGAGGACACAGCTGGTGAATGGAAGGAGAAAAGAGCGCAGGGAGAGACAGAAAATTGCGGAGCAGAGAACAGGATGGAGATGGTGGAAAACACACCAAGTACAGTGGAAAAGGACAAAGACAGCAGAGGGCAGCACAGGTCGAGGGCAGAGTCAAGCCATAATACTGCTCGGCTCTCCCTAAAGAATCTAGTGTCCGTGGGGGGAGAGGAGGCAGGAGCAGGGTGCGTGGTAAGTGTAAGTACTCCAAAGAAAGACAGGGATTCGGACATCTCGGGGAGCAGGAGGGGGCAAGACAAGGAGAGGGTGCAAAAGTCAGGAGCCTTAAAGGGACAGCAGGATGGGAGCGGGGAGACAAAGACGCCAGAAGGGAGCAAGATAGGTGCAGATACGCCATTGTCCCAGAGAGAGAAGAAACGGGGAGCAAGGGTCAGCGGTGGAGATGAGGCCGAAGGGAGCAGCACTATTGGAGAAACCATGATAGCAGGAAGACTCTCTAAGGGAGATTATGAATCTGATGGGGAGTAGGGACGGAAGGTTACAGAAGAGCTTGAGAGTGAGGCGTCAGAGGGGGACAGAGACATGGAAGTGGGGGGTGGGGTGGCATTGTGTGGAAAGGGAAAGGTTAGTGAGGGGCAAAAGGAGGGATAAGGGCAGCCCCTCGGCTCAAACCTAATGCAAGGAAGAGGCTGAAACTGCAGGGAATGTTCAAACAGGAGGTGAAAAAGAGCCCAACAGCTGGCCGAAAAGTTGGGAAGGAACGTGAGAGGAGGGAAGTGCCACAGATTAAATGATGGGGGGATTATCAGGCACACTTCCTTTATTCAGAGCCATGATTACATTGGTTTCAATTAATGTGAATGGATTGAGAGGTGAGAAGAAATTGCAGCAGTTGTTGCAGGGTTTTAAAGGCACTGACTTGTGTCTGCAAGAAACCTTTTGGAATGAGGATATCCTAGAAAGAGTTCGTAAGATTTGGAAGGGAGAGGTGTTTGCAAGTTGTGCAAACAATAACCGTAGAGGGGTGGCTGTTTTGCTGAGTCCATCTATAAAAGTGGGTGGTTTTAAAGGAAGAGTGGGAATTATTGCAAGCTGAAAAATGCAAGGGGGCCATTCTCCGGGCAAAGGCTAAAGATGCATTGGAGGGAGAAAGATGCACTAGATATTTTCGAGAGCAAGAGAAGCTGCGACAGAAATTATCTTTAATTGGAGAGTTGAAGGTTGGGGAGAAGATCATTAATGAAAGTGGGGAGATTTTGGAGGCAGCTAGTAGCTTTTATCAAGAGTTAGATACAAAAGAAGACATTTCCAAATTGGCAATGGAGAAGGTTCGTGCTTTTATTGAACAGGGTTTAAAGAAGACGAGAGAAGCATGTGTGACAAAGAAGTAGGATTAGCGGAAATAAATGTAGCAATAAGTGGAATGAGGGCGAGGGAGGGGAAAGCCCAGGGTCTGATGGACTAAGTGCAGAATTTTATAAAGAATTTTTAGAGCTTTTATATCCATTGCTCTTCAAGGTTTTTAAGGAGATTAAAATTGAGGGAAGCCTGGCCCCATCTATGAGGAGAGGTATCATAAGCTTAACTTATAAAAATAATAAAGGGGATAGAAAGGATCTAAAGAACTGGCGGCCCATCACATTATTAAATGTGGATTATAAGATCTTGGCGAGGGTTATGGAAAATCGTATGAAGGAGGTGTTGCCACAGATAGTTTTTCCCTCTCAGTCCTATGGAGTCAATTAGGCCGGGACATCGCAGATTCTGTGGTCTCAATCCGAGATGCAATAGAGCTCATGGAAGAAGTGGGAGGGAGACTTATGTGTTAAAGATAGATCAACAGAAAGCCATTGATAAGTTTTTATTGATGGTTTTGGAAGCATTTGGTTTCGGGAAAAATTTCATTGAGTGGATAAGGATTTTTTTATTCAAACATACTTAGCTGTGTTAAATGTAATGGTTTTTTATCCAATTATTTTCCAATACAGAGGTCAGTGAGACAGGGTTGTCCCCTGTTCCCAATGTTGTACACATTGGTAGCAGAACCATTAGGTTACATGATGCGAAAGGAACAAGGTGTAGTTGGGATTTTGGTTCCCAGTTCCGGGCTGGTGTCGGTGATACACCAATATGCAGATGACACAACCTTAACATTGAGAAATGGGGAGTCAGTGAGGAAAGCTATGGGTGCAGTGGAGGAGCATTGTAGAGCTTCAGGAGCCAGAGTGAATTATAGTAAGTCCCAATGCCTGGTTGCGGGAAGGGGTAGGGGGGAGTCATTGGAGGAAAGCCCCTTTAAGTTGGTGGAGGTTTTGGAAGTTCTGGGGGTGCATATGGGGTGCAAGAAAGTCAGGGATGAAGTGGGTCGATCAAATTGGGAACCGAAGGTTATGAAAATTAAAGATTTTGGGAAGATGGTTGAAAGTGCAAGGAAGAGCGACAGTGGTGTCCGCTCTCCTGCTAACTAAGCTATGGTACTTATTGACGATGGAGGATATTCCTGAGTGGGCGGAAAAGTCCATTCGAGAGGCTTGTGTGAGGTTTTTATGGGAAGGGAAACCAGCCTTGGTGGCTTACAATACCATGATTGGACGGAGAAAGCAGAGAGAACTCAATTTCCCAGCTATTGATTTGAAGAAAAAATCCTTTAGAATCAAATGGGTGAAGAGATTTCTTCAGAAGTCAAATACAAGTTTTTGGAAGAGTTGTTTTGAGCATTTTTTAAAACTAAGTGGGATAGGAGGGCAGGGGATATTGTATGTGGAATACAATAATATGTTTTTTAAATCGATTAAGCCTCTAGGTTTTATAAGGGGGTTGTAGAGACTTGGGCCCAACTTTTAAAAAGTGTGCAGTTTATGCCCAAGGGTGCTGAGAAATTTTTAGAACAGCCCTTATTTTTGAACAGGTGGGTCAACATTGAAGGAGAGGTATTATTTAATCAGTTTTATAAAAGCTGGTATTCTATATGTGAAAGATGTATTATATGAGGTAATTCCAGGTTGGTTGCCGGAAGCGATAGTGAGGGACATGGTGTGGGAGGAGGATCAGGAGGTAGAAGGAAAAGCAATAGGAATCATGTATGAGAAGATTGTGAGGGCAATGCCACAGGATTGGATGGAGGAAATAAATGCGGAAATCTCCAAAGGAAGTAAAATACGTCCTGCTTTTCCAAGCTTTGTACTGGAGAAAGGGGGAGAGTTGGTCCAATTTGACAACTGTAATACTTGAGATTTCTATGAGGTATTTAGAGGATGGAGATTCAAGACACCTGCTGGTCAGGAGTTTGGGCAGAATATATATACATAGCTGGACTTCAACAGGATTTGGAAGGGAGTGTGGGCAAATTTTAAATGTCCAGAGTGGATTGAACTGGATTTCCAAATTGGCTCATAACCGGATTTTTACCATGACGGTCTTGTGCAAGATTGGACGAGTGGAGGCGGCAACTTGCCCAATGTGTGGGACACGGGATGAGACTCTGTCCCATTTACTGGTGTTATGTCCACAGTTAAAAGATTTTAACTACTATGTTCGACAGTTGTGTGAGGATTTTTTGCTGGGTGGGGACCGAAGAGCGAGAATGGGAATCCCGTGGGACTCAATTTTGAGATGGGGATTGCAGGAGAGTCTGCCAAGTGTCTAGCGGAGAGGCAATTAATTTAATGTTCGGTTTGGCTAAATTTGTGATTGTGCAAAAAAGGAATGCTCTGTTTTTTAAGGGGAGGAGAATAAACCTAAAAGAGTATTTTAAATATAAGCTAAAAGATCATTATAAGGCTTTGTGGATGTTTTATGCAGAAAGGAATTTAAAGATGGTATCTTATGATCAATTTTTAAAGTACAATAGATTAATATATGTTACAGGAGACAAATTAAACTTCAGGTTTTGATGTTAAACTGTGGTGGCGGAATGGCTGTGCAGAGCGGCGGAATGGATTTGTATGATACAATGGAATGATCACGATGTTGTAAATGTTTTTAATGTTCAATAAACAATATATATTAAAAATATGTTTGTAGCACTCTTGCCTCATTTTTCAGAAGGTTGTGGGTTCAGGTCCCACTCCAGAAACTTGAGAACAAAAATCCAGGCTGACACTCCAGTGTAGTGCTGAGGGAGCGTTGCACTGTCGGAGGTGCCGTCTTTCGGATGAGACGTTAAACCGAGGTCCCGTCTGCTCTCTCAGGTGGGCGTAAAAGATCTCACGGCCACTATTTTGAAAACGAACAAGAGAGTTCTCCCCGGTGTCCTGGCCAATAATTATCCCTCAACCAACATCACTAAAACAGATTATCTGGTCTTTATCACATTGCTGTTTGTGGGAGCTTGCTGTGCGCAAATTGGCTGCTGCGTTTCCTACATTACAACAGTGACTGCTCTTCAAAAAGTACTTCATTGGCTATAAAGCGCTTTGGGACGTCCGGTGGTTGTGAAAGACGTTATAGAAATGCAAGGGGGAAAAATGGAGTCGCACCCCCTTTGGGGTGCTAACCTGGCCAGGGCGCTACTTTTAGCACCCTGAAAAATTTAGCACCCCCGTGGCTGAAATTCATCGGTAGCGCCCCAAGAGGGAAGCGGGGTGCTACTGGAAGCACCCCACCTCCGTCTTGGGGCGCTGCGAGTGAATATCGCGGCGCTACGTGCCATGGTATTGCAGGCCTTCCTCCCCTTCTTAAAGGGGAGGGGCCTTGCGCAACGCGACCCGGGGCCCAGCTGGGCCTCCAGGGATTGGAGTGCTGGCAAAAGAGCCCGGCACTCAAGAGAAGTGCCGGGCTCATGGAGCGCAGCCGGCACTCCGCGGGGGGGGGGGGGGGGTGCTGGTCAGGAGGCCGGGGACAGCAGCGGGGGCAGGTGCTGGCAGGCGGCCAGCAACAAAAATGACCGCCCGGCATCTCGCCTTTAATTAGCGCTGCCCCGGCCGCAGGTAGATCCCCCTGACCCTGTCAGACATAGCGTCCGGCAGTAAGTCAGGGGACGCTACCGAAGATCGCGGCCGGGGCGCGAGTGGAGTGCTGCGCACGGTGATGATGTCATCGCCGCTGACCTCCCGCTGAATTTCACGGGAGGCATTGGCAGCGCTGCGCCCGGGCGCTAGTTGCTTTGCGCCCCCTTAGCGCCCTCTTGTGGGAGGCGCAAAGCAACTGAATTTTTAGGCCCAAGTCTTTATTTTTTTCTTTTGATTACACCTGCGAGTCTTTTTCAAAATGGCACCTGTTGCTGCCTGTCTCTGTCCAGTGTGTAAATGTGTTTGTGCTGCAGTGACTCGGTCGGGTTCCTAGTAGGCATCTTCCGATTAGGCACTTTGCAGCCTTCCGGACTCAATATCGAGTTCAACAATTTCAGATCATAACCTCGGCCCCTATTACTTTTTTACTTATAATTTTTTCCACCCCCTTTGTTTTGGGTCTTCCTTCCCCCCCCACCACCCCCCCCTTTCCTTTTGTTTCTCTCTCCCACATGGCAGCTGTCTCCTATCCTGCCAGTACACTTCACACCTAATCTCAGCTGTCTTTTGTCTCCACTGGCCCATTATCATCTCGTCTGGTTTTGAATACCTTTTATTGTCTCTTTTACTTCTTTTGTTCGATCGCAGCCCTGCCTTCGATCTATTTTCTTTTCTTTCCAGTTTTGAAGAAGGGTTTCGACCCAAAACGTCAACTCAAATTTCTCTCCACAGATGTTGCCTGACCTGCTGAGTTTTTCCAGCAATTTCTGTTGTTATTTGTGCTAATTCAGCACCACTGTCAATCTCACTGAGAGGCCACAGGACGACTGGTGTGGGAAATGTAGAGATGTGACACTGTTGATGTGTGGGACTCTTCTGAAACTGGAGTTGAGGCACATTGCTCTACTCTGCATTTAATCCTCGCACTATAACAACAACCGCAACAACTTGCATTTATATAGCGCCTTTAACATAGTAAAACGTCCCAAGGTGCCTCACAGGAGTGCTATGTAACAAAATTTAACAACGAGCCGAATAAGGAGACAGACGAGGGAGGTTTTAAGAATGTCTTAAAGGGAGAGAGAGAGGCGTAGAGGTTTAGGGAGGGAATTCCAGAGCTCAGGGCCTAGACAGCCGAGGCCGCCAATGGTGGAGCGATGGAATTCGGGGATGCGCAAGAGGCCAGAATTGGAGGAGTGCAGAGATCTCGGGGGGAGTTGTCGGGCTGGAGGAGGTTACAGAGATAGAGAGCGGCAAGGCCATGGAAGGATTTGAAAACAAGGATGAGAATTTTTAAATCGAACTGTTGCCAGGTAGGTCAGTGAGCACAGTGGTGATAGGTGAACGGGACTTGGCGCGAGCTAGGATACGGGCAGCAGAGTTTTGGATAACTGATCTGGGAGGACTTGATGCTGACACTGATTGAACATAAGAACATAAGAATTAGGAGCAGGAGTCCGCCATACGGCCTCTCGAGCCTGCTCTGCCATTCAATAAGATCAATAAGATCATGGCTGATCATCGACCTCAACTCCACTTTCCCGCCCAACCTCCATATCCATTGATTCCCCTAGAGTCCAAAAATCTATCGATCTCAGCCTTGAATATACTCAATGATTCAGCATCCACAGCCCTCTGGGGCAGAGAATTCCAAAGATTCACAACCCTCTGAGTGAAGAAATTCCTCCTCATCTCAGACCTAAATGGCCGACCTCTTATCCTGAGACTCTGCCCCCTAGTTCTAGACACTCCAGCCAGGGGGAAACAACCTCTCAGCATCTACCCTGTCAATCCCCCCTCAGAATCTTGTATGTTGGGTGAGTTTGCTAACAAACCAAGCATTTATTGATGCTGCAAATGTGACAGTGTCATTCCCAAACAAAATCCAGGGCCGGAACAGCGGATTAATGGGTTTACACTACAGCATCAGGTTAGTTGTGAAATGAAATAGCAAAATACTGCGGATGCTGGAAATCTGAAATAACAACAGAAAATGCTGGAAATACTCAGCAGGCCAGGCAGCATCCGTGGAGAGTTGGGCTAGATTTTCGGGGAGCCGTCAGGCGGGGTTTCAGGCGTGTGAGGGGGGAAAATCCCGACTTTGGGGGTCCCACCACCATCCCGCCCAAAACCCCACCCCACGTAAGTTTCAGGGGCGGCGGGTACCTGCCCCACACTGGGACCCGCCGAAACCAGGCGGGAAGGGATTAGTGCCAATTAACTGCCTGTTAACAGGTAGTTAACAGGCAGTTTTTAGCCTAATCCCCATTTTGAGGGGTTTCGTGTGGGTTTCCCAACAGCTCCAAACCACGCCAGGTTAGTCAGGCGGGCCGTCGGATTGAATGAGTTGGAGGGGTCGCGATGTCGGCGCTCAGGTGAGTGATGGGTGCATGAGTGTAAAGGTAAGTGTGTTTGGTGTGTCTAAAGTGTGTAAAGAACTTTTACTTACCTGTACTTACCTTAACAACCTTTCTTCCTGTAGGCGTCGGGAGCGCATCACTCAGCCGGAACTGAAAGCTGAACGGCTGCGATCTGTCAAAAGTGACAGCCGTCAGCTTTTATTGCTGCTGAGATTTCTAAATGAGTCTGCGCAGAAGGACTCATCTTAGAAATCAGACTGTCAGTGTTTGACAGCTACAAACAGCTGTGAAACACTGATATTTCATCTGTCAGGAAACCTTGACAGATGAAATTGCAGTCTGTGATGTCACCTGTTGCCGGGTGGTCCTCAATTGGCCTGCTGAGCCTGCTGGGCGGGCTCAACAAGGTCAATCAAGGGAAAATCGCGCGGATTGGCCGGACGTCGAAGTAGGTGGGTCAAAAACCCGAAAAGGGAAGTCCCGCCTTCTTCCCGACAGGTTCCACAAAATCGACCACTACGTTTCAGGTCGAAACCCTTCAGGGTCCCAGACCTGAAACATTGACTCTGTTTCTCTCTCCACGGATGCTGCCTGGCCTGCTGAGTGTTTCCAGCATTTTCTGTTGTTATTTTAGTTGTGAAATGAAGTTCATGCTGGATTCAACCACACGTGAACTTGGCAATGTGTCAGAGTAGGAACACCTTTTTTGGAGGGATTCAGGTGAACAATTAGAAAAATAGAACCATTCCTGAAATGTGGAAGTAATTTGTCCCAAAGATTCAGCGAAAGTATTCATGTTTAAAGCCACTAAATTGCCACAGTTTGAATCTTTGTTCACCAGATCATGATTTATTTACATTGTCGAACTTCTTAAAGCCCAAGACTTTGAAGGATGTTTGTTTTTCAAGTGAGGAATGTAAATTCCTGACATTAGCACTACCAGATGTCTGTGTTTGGAACTTAGAGTGCGAACATTTCAAAATGTCGAACTTTAAAATAAAGCAGGAGACATCCCGGTCCTGCTGAAGTCCTCGACGGCCCAAGCTGCTCGATCCCTTCCCCATCATCCCCTAGTCAATTTCAGGCCAACGTCGCTTACTACCTTCCAAGGCGCAGAACAAAACCACTTAGTGCTGGCTCAAGTGAGGAACGTTAACATTTAGAAAGGGGGGAATGGGTGTAGTGTGACGTGTTTTGAGGTTAGAAACACTTGAGTAGGAAGTGAGGCATGTTATAGGTCACAGTTGTTGGGCATGTGGGTGTCGCAACAAACACCATCAATCACTACAAGTTGCTGACGATTTGCAATACAGATTTTAGGTCCACGCAGGAGGGCTGAATCAGTAAGATCATCAAATGGTAATAATTCAGAACAGACTCCAAGATGGATAAGAGTAACTGTATTGGCATCAGACAATATGACAGTACTGGCTTCTGGAAAGGCACTTCAATGAAACGTGGGAATGAATCAGTCTGGTTAATATACCACCAGCTCTTTGATCGTTTATTCCAGTGGTGACTTTTTTCATTTTCCACTTGTATCATCATGTATCAGTTTTGGATTATTTCGGTTGTTAGGTCCAAAGTACTGTTTTGGATAAACTGTCTGGACTCAAATAGCGAACCTGCGGTTGTCTGCACAGATGAAACTGCCAAGTTATGGAAATTAAGAAAATCAAACAGTGTCAGCCGTGGCTCAGTGGGCAGCACTCTCGCCTCTGAGTCAGAAGGTTGTGGGTTTGAGTCTTGCTCCAGAGACTTGAGCACAAAAATCCAGGCTGACATGCCCAGTGTGGTGCTAAGGGAGTGCTGCACTGTCGGAGGTGCTGTCTTACAGATGAGACGTTAAATGAAGAAGCCTTGGCAAGTTACTGCAGTGCATCTTGTAGATGGTCCACGGTGTGCCGGTGGTGGAGGGAGTGAATGTTTAAGGTGGTGCATGGGGATGCCAATCAAGCGGGCTGCTTTGTCCTGGATTTGAAGGAGTGAGTATTTAAGGGGTATTGAGGAGTATTGGTGGCCATCGAGGAGTATTAGTGGGTATTGAAGGGTATTAGTTTTTGGTACTGGCCAGAAGGACTGTAGAGTCTTTTCCAGTTCTGTACTTTCCTATGTTCTAGTTGGGAAATGCAAACTGAGGTTCCAATTCCTGATGTAATCAGCATTGAGTGGGCACACAAAGGAATGAAACGCCAAGCATTTTATAGCATCTAGTTGCATCAGAAAATCATTGGATGCAAGGTGATCGCAATGCAAAAATTATGGAGGTCATAGTCATAGAGTCATAGAGTTATACAGCACAGAAAGAGGTCCTCTGGCCCATCGTGTCCACGCCGGCCATCAAGCCCTGTCTATTCTAATCCCATTTTCCAGCACTTGGTCCGTAGCCTTGTATGCTATGGCGTTTCAACTACTCATCTAAATGCTTCTTGAATGTTGTGAGGGTTCCTGCCTCTACCACCCTTTCAGGCAGTGAGTTCCAGATTCCAACCACCCTCTGGGTGAAAAAGTTTTTCCTCAAATCCCCTCTAAACCTCCTGCCCCTTACCTTGAAACTATGCCCCTGGTTATTGACCCCTCTACTAAGGGGAAAAGTTCCTTTCTATCTACCCTATCTATGTCCCTCATAATTTTGTACACCTCAATCAGGTCCCCCCTCAGCCTTCTCTGCTCTAAGGAAAACAACCCCAGCCTGTCCAGTCTCTCTTCATAGCTGAAGCGCTCCAGCCCAGGTAACATCCTGGTGAATCTCCTCTGCACCCTCTCCAATGCAATCACATCCTTCCTATAATGTGGCGACCAGAACTGCACACAGTATTCCAGCTGTGGCCTAACTAGCGTTTTGTACAGCGCCATCATAAACTCCCTGCTCTTATATTCTATGCCTCGGCTAATGAAGGCAAGTATCCCATATGCCTTTTTAACCACCTTATCTACCTGTCCTGCTGTCTTCAGGGATCTATGTACATTCACACCAAAGTCGCTCTGATCCTCTGTCCTTCCTAGGGTCCTACCATTCATTGTGTATTCCCTTGCCTTGTTAGTCCTCCCAAAATGCATCACCTCACACTTTTCAGGGTTAAATTCCATTTGTCACTGTTCTGCCCATCTAACCATCCCGACTATATCGTCCTGTAGCCTGAGGCTTCCCTCCTCGCTATTTACCACTCCACCAATTTTCGTGTCATCTGCAAACTTACTGATCATACCTCCTGCATTCATATCTAAATCATTAATGTACACTACAAACAGCAAAGGACCCAGCACCAATCCCTGCGGCACAGCATTGGACACAGGCTTCCAGTCACAAAAACAACCTTCGGCCATCACCCTCTGCCTCCTGCCATTAAGCCAATTTTGGATCCAATGAGCCAAATTGTCATGGATCCCATGGGCTCTTACCTTCTTGACCAGCCTCCCATGCGGGACTTTGTCAAAAGCCTTACTGAAGTCTTTGTTGACTACATCAACTGCACTACCCTCATCCACACACCTAGTCACCCCCTCGAAAAATTCAATCGAATTGGTTAGACATGATCTCCCCCTGACAAAGCCATGCTGACTATCCTTGATTAATCCTTGCCTGTGATACTGACTTTATTGAGGCCGTGACATCAAAGTAATATGCATTGTTTTTAATGATTTTTTTCCCTCTTGGTTTTGTCTCAGTGTCATATTCACCTGATTTCCCTTTTCAGACATGGTTGCCTAGAAATTGGATAAGGCACAAAAAACGGCATGGGATGGCGATACATGATCAACTCACACCCGTTCCTTCCGATGCAAACTTCGAGCTGCCTGGTAATTTACAGGATTGCAGCGTGCAGCCCAGCGCTGAACGTGCTGCTGAGTGGCTGCCTGACCAGCAGGGGGCCCAACTTCGTGCAAGCTAAAACCAATTAAAGCTAGCCTGCACTTCTTAAAGCCAGCCTGCACCTCTTAAAGGGGAGGTGCAGTTTGACAAAATCAGGTGCTCAAAGTCATTCCAGAAGTGAGTTTGACCTGGGAAAGAAACAGGAATGGCACAACATGGCAGAGAGCGGGCTCCAAGGTTCTCCGATGCAGCACTGGAGGCCTTAGTACAGGAGGTGGACAGGGGAGAGAGGTCCTGTATCCACAGGGGGCCAGGAGACCCTCCAGACAGACACTGCGAAGGCAGTAGGTACGGATAGCCACGGAGGTCAATGGCAGCAGTGTTGCCCCGAGGACCTGGATGCTGTGACGAAAAAAGTTCAATGGCCTCACACGTGGTCAAGGACACATTTTCCTCTCTCTTGCAGGAGAAAGCAGCGCACAACCGGAGGCTGCAGGAGCTAACCAGAGGGGGACAGGCGTGTCTGCATAACCTAACCCCGATGGAGGAGACGATGCTTTTCATTATTGGAGCGGCTGTGACTGAGGCCGTGGCCAGCGGCGGTGTTGAAACCATTGAAGATGACGGTATGCTCATACCTAACCCTCCTTCTCACATCCCACTTCCCCCTCTTCTGATTTACAAGCTACACATGGTGTAAGCTTCCTCCCCCACCCCGACATGCCTCCCCTCACCACAATCCTACACTTGTGCCTTTCTCCTTTCAGATACCCAAGAACTCCAACCTGGGCAGGGAGTGGTGGAAGAGGAAGAAGACACTGATGAAGAAGAAACACCATCACTCGATGTCACACTCGCAGCCACCAGCTCAGATACTGGCAATGCGCGTACTTTAGAGGGCAGCGTAGAGGTGGGATCTGCACGTGGTGAGTCATCGGGCACGAGTGGGTTGCAGCCAGGGCAGGGGAAAGAGTAGCATAAGTGCCAGCTTCCCGGAGGGCGAGGCCGCACACAAGTTCTGCTGCACAGGACTCAGATGAGGACTTCGATGGGGCGGCCTACAGAAGAACGCTGATGGGTATGCACCATGAAATGCTCGGTGCATTGGCAGGCCTGCCAAGAAACCTGAGTGCAATGTCAAGGAGCATGAAGGAGTCCAGCGCCAACCTTGCACAGAGCTTTACACAGAGCTTGGAGCCCATTCTTTCCAGCGTGGAAGTGGTGGGTAGATCGTTTAGCGCACTTGTGGACCCAACCGTGAAGCAGCTTCTATTGCAGCACAAGCAGAAGCCACCCAACGTCTGAGTGCTGCCGTGGGAGCTCGGACTGCTCTCCTGCAGGCCCAGTTGTTGCCATGCAAGCACAGACTGCTGACATCATGGCTGCGGTTACCAGTGTTGAAAGGGCTTGCAGGGTGTCACAGCACTCCAGCTATCTGCCCTCCAACAGATTACTAGGATTGCTGAGGCGCCGCCCTGGGGAGTGGCAGTGGCTCCGTGGAGCAGGAACCTGATGTCCTCTCTCAGGGTGTCAACATTCCTACACCCACCACTGCCACTCCGCCAGTGCCCTTGCAGTTGCCTGTCAGCCAGCCAACCCAGACTGCTGCTGCCCATACCGAGGTCGTGCAGCCTAAAGCCGGGCCTTCTAGGCCCAGAGCTGCTCGAGGTTGTCCTGTAGGGCCATCTGCAGTCTCCCCCACTGAAAGTCAGCAGCCTTCCACCAGCCATGTTGCAACCACTGGGGTAGCACTGCATAGTAGCACTAAGACAGGCAAAGGCACTCGGAAGAAAAGCACTAAGGAAAAGCACAAGGGTGATTAGTTGACTTTGGTATGTAATATTGGATGGATTGATGTATAAAGTAGGTTTGGAATGTTTTTATGTATTAGCTTTTATTGTAGCATTGTGGCCAAAAGGATGCTGTGATGGTACATAATAGAGGGAAGGTAAGGTGTGGGACTGTAGGTGAATGGGGAATTGGGGTTGTGTTCACTGGTACCACAACCGGATCAGTTGATCACGGGCAGCCTAGCCAGAAAGGGGCTGTATTGGTTGCCTCCTCCCTTCCTGCTCCTCCTCTTCCTCCTTCTCCTCCTCCTCCTTCTCCACTTCCTCCTCCTCCTCCTCCTCCTCCTCCTCTTCCCTTCCTCCTCCTTCTCTTCCTCCTCCTCCTCTTCCTCCTTCTCCTCACCTTCCTCTTCCTCCTCCTCTTCCTCCTCCTCCTCTTCCCTTCCTCCTCCTCCTCCTCCTCCTCTTCCTCCTCCACCTCTTCCCTTCCTCCTCCTCCTCTTCCTCCTCCTCTTCTTCTTCCTCCTCCTCCTCTTCCTCCTTCTCCCTCTTCCTCCTCCTCATCCTCCTCCTCCTCCTCTTCCTCCTCTTCCTCTTCCTCCTCCTCTTTCTCCTCCTCCTCTTCCCTTCCTCCTCCTCTTCCCTTCCTCCTCCTCCTCTTCCTCCTCCTCCTCTTCCTCCTCCTCCTCCTCTTCCTCTTCCTCCTCCTCTTCCTCCTCCTCCTCTTCCTCCTCCTCCTCTTCCTCCTTCTCCTCCTCCTCCTCAGCGCTTCGCCATATACCTGGTGGCAAGGGCTTTGCCCTCATGATTGCAAGGTGGTGTAGCATGCAGTAGACCACGACAAATCTTGAGACGAGTACTGGCGAGTACTGTAGAGTTCCTCCGAAGTGGTCCAGGAAGATATGGCCTCCTGCTGAGAGCCCTTCTCCCCGCTCCTCCCTCATTGAGCAGCTTGTCCTCCTCTGTGTCGCCTCTGCTCGTTCTCCCTATCATGCTGCAGGCCAAGGGAGATACAAAGATCTGCACCCATGCCTGGGAGCAACTGGTCTGAGCAAACCCCTTGAAGTAACCCACCATGCCACTCCCTGGAGACTTCAGCAACTTCAAGTAAGACACCAAACCAAGAAACAACTCTACAAACTCACCAAGAGCCAGTAGCAATTAGCCTGAAAGCAGGTGATGATGCCTTTAAATAGCACTGGTGGTACTTCCTGCTACTGAACACATTTTCAGCTGTGGGAGGTTAAGAGAGGGCCTTAACTCCAGGGTTGAGGTTGAAAATGGTAGCACTGGTGTCACATCAGTGTTGCGTGCTGATTGGCGTCATGATATGGATACAGAGTGTGAGTGTTAAGTGGGGTTTCCAGCTTCATATTCAAGCAAACTGCCATTAATATCAAGAAATTCAGTGAACTATGGTCTGCTACTGCTTCAGTTGCTGTGAGTGATTTTAACACCTCATTCTCCAAATTCGCACTCCCAGCAGGGAGTGCACATCAGAAATTCCTGCATGTGCTGCGCACATTAATCCAACTATCTGAAATAATAGTCGACGCAAATTACCTCACCAAAATGGCGTCCGGCGCAGCCTGCACCAGAAGTGGGCGCGCGTTGTTCGGCTGCCATTTTAGAGCCAATTCGACACACTGGCGCCCAAACAATGGGCTGAATTTTTAGCCCGGTATGTTCTATAGGACTGGGTGCACGAGGGGGATAAATCCTACAGCAGAAGTCAACACCTTCAAGGAGAGGAGGGGAAGAGAAAAGAGGGAAATAAAAGATCAGCGTCAGTGTAGCTATTCCATTCATTCCGTGTTCCTAAGGGGTAATTATCGGACTTTGCGTTCTGAGAGGGGAGCCTCAACCACGGAGAGAGTAAGGCAGAATTTCTGGCACGTTATTTCAACTATTATTTCAGATAGTTGGATTATCATGTGCAGCACATGCAGGAATTTCTGATATGCACTCCCTGCCGAGAGTGCGAATTTGGAGAATGAGTTGTTAAAATCATCCACAGCAACTGAAGCAGTAGCAGACCATAGTTCCCTGAATTTCTTGATATTAATGGCAAAGTTTTCTTGAATATGAAGCTGGAAACCCCATTTACCACTCACACTCTGTACAGCCTGACATCCATTCTCTCTTTTGTACCGGTTGGGGAGATTTTGGAGGATTAAAGGGGCAGGAAGTCAACAATATTGCTCCCAATTTACGGGCTTGACATAAAGAAATTGCATTTATATAGCGCCTTTCACAACTGCCGGATGTCTCAAAGTGCTTTACAGCCAATGAAGTACTTTTGAAGTGGAGTCACTGTTGTAATGTGGGAAACGCGGCAGCTGATTTGTGCACAGCAAGATCCCACAAACAGCAATGTGATCATGACCAGATCATCTGTTTTTAGTGATGTTGATTGAGGGATAAATATTGGCCCAGGACACCTGGGATAACTCCCCTGCTCTCCTTCGAAATAGTGCTGTGGGATCTTTTATGACCACCTGAGAGAGCAGATGGGGCCTCGGTTTAACGTCTCATCCGAAAGACAGCACCTCCGACAGTGCAGCACTCCCTCAGCACTGTACTGGGAGTGTCGGCCTAGCTTTATGTGCTCAAGTCCCTGGAGGTGGGACTTGGGCACAACGACAACACATTCAGCAGCGGGAAGGCCCGCGCCTGATTTGCACATGCGCCACTGATAAATTCAGCGAGGCTTTTATTTTTAGGCTGCCTCAGGTGATCGCCGGCCCTCAATCTGATATGAAAACGAGGCTCCTGAGCCCATTCGCCAAACCGGTTGGAAGCTGTCGGAGCTTGCCTCCCCATTAAGACTGTGGCCTCTGCTAGCCCATGCTCCGTCCCCCCTTCAGCCCGCTACGCCCCCCCCACCCCTGATCCCAGGACCACCCGTGGTCTTTGGCCAGCTCAGAAGTCATCGCTGCTAGAATCGCTCCCGGTTCCGGGTGCTGATAAATAAATCTAGGCCCCAAAGACCCCAGACTGAAACACGTGCGATGGTGCAATTAGTTTTGCCGTGGGCTAGATTCAATGGGGGTGCAAAACAGGCTGAATCGCATCGGTTGCCCGTGATACGCCCTGCCCGATATTCAGTTCCACCGACGTCAATGGAAATGAATCGCGAGCGTGCCGTATGACGGGCGGCAAATGCGATTCCGCCTGTTTTGCATCCCGCACATGTCCAATTTCACACCAAATGTATTAAAATCAGAAAGCCACGTTAATACTGAGAAACATCAGGCAATATCTACTGAAATGGCTGAAAGCAACGATTAGTAAGAACTGCTCCTAAATTAGGCCCTATTTAGGAGTCACGCTCGATTGCACCCTGTTGTATAGACAACATCTCCAGAACCGTGGGAAGAAACTAAAGAGTGGGGTCAACCTGATCCAGAAACTGGCCGGATCCACATGGGGAGCAGACGCTCAAACCCTCCGTACGGCAGCACTCGCCCTGGTGTACTCTACAGCGGAGTACTGCTCTCCGCCATGGCGATCGAGTCCGCATGTCAAATCTGTTGATGTCCAGCTGAATTCTGCTATGAGAATTATCACCGGGACACTTTTATCGACACCAACACCTTGGCTGCCTGTGCTTGCAAACATTGCACCTAGGCCGTGAATATGCAGTCTCCAGAGAATACCAGGAAAGACATGTCGATCCAGGCCAACTTGAACAACCTACTCACCAACCCGTCTCAAATCTAGGCAGCCATTTTGGACAGCCGCCGAAGCCCTTCAGCGATCTCCCCTCAACCTTGATGACCGACGGCGAAATGCTTGGAAGAACTGCGACATACGGAATGGATTCCTTATAGAGGACCCCACAGTACAACCTGAAGGATCAAACCTTCCTCGCAAACAGTGGACAACCACCAACTGCCTCAGAACCGGTCATGTAGATGCTGCCACCTTCTCCATAGATGGAAGATTAAAGCATCCCCATCATGCGACTGTGGAGCTCCTAATCAGACCCTGGAGTTCATCATTGAACACTGCCCTTAGAGGAAATTCACAGGCAGCCTACAAGATATACAGGCTGTTATGCCGGAAGCTTGGGCCTGGATATCTGACTGAGATATTAACATTTGATTTGATTTGCTACTACCATACCAAAGAAGAAGTTGTGGCAGAGCCACCAAGGAACTCTTATACGAATGTATATAATTGCCTTTAAATCTGTATTCTTTCGCTGTATGTAAATAGCGCGGTCTCTAAAGGGTTAAGACCGAACGCGATGACGTCATCACGTGGGTCACGTGATGTTCCCAACGGCGGGAAACGTGATGACGCCATGACGTCGGACTGAGGGGCCTCCCCTTCTCAGTCCTCGTGGAGCCAGCATTAAGCAAGCACCTGTTGATTTGTTCTCCTGTGTTTTTGTTTGTTACTTCCACCAGTTTGCATTAAACATCGTTTTGGTTAGCTGATTGACTCGCTCTCAGTATTTTCGTCAGGAATTTACCAATTCCTACAAAGTAAGAACTGCTTCCTGCAGCTGTCTGTTTGCTACTTACTGGAAGTACCAGGTATCGCCAACTTGTCCTGTCCTGTATTGAAGGACTGGATGTGTTTGATCATGGTGTTTATTGAGCTTGCTCAGAGATTGAGCTCTTGAGTTTCCCTGACACTGTTAATAGAAGACTGTGCATGATGGACAAACTATGCAGCACGGTATCCTGCAAAAACTATCAGTGTCTGCTAGGTTAGGAATCTGATCTGGCACAACCACAATTGTAATCAAGTGCAGAGCTGAAGCTATTCCGATCAGTTTGTGCTGGAAAGCAATCTTGTGCAAATCATTTATAGTGCAACGGTCCAGACGTGAAGTCCAAAAATAAAATTAAAAAAGCCCTGTGTTTTTTACAGTGTATTTTATGTCAGCCGTGGCTCCGTGGGTAGCACCCTCTCTCCTCTGAGTCAGAATGGTCGTGGGTTCAAGTCCCACTCCAGAGACTCGAGCACAAAATCTGGACTGACACTCCCAGTGCAGTGCTGAGGGAGCTCTGCACTGTCGTGGGTGCCGTCTTTCAGATGAGACATAACCCGAGGCCCCGTCTGCCCTCTCAGGTGGATGCAAGAGATCATAGAAACATAGAAGGTAGGAGCAGGAGTAGGCCATTCGGCCCCTCGAGCCTGCTCTGCCATTCAATGAGATCATGGCTGATCATCCAAACTCAGTACCTTGTCCCTGCCTTCTCCCCATATCCCTTGATCCCTTTAGCCTTAAGAAATATATCTAACTCCTTCTTGAATATATTTAATGAATTGGTCTCAACTGCCTTCTGTGGTAGAGAATTCCACAGGTTCACCACTCTCTGGGTGAAGAAATTCCTCCTCATCTCTGTCCTAAATGGCTTACCCCTTATCCTTAGATTGTGACCCCTGGTTCTGGACTCCCCCGCCATCGGGAACATCCTTCCTGCATCCAGTCTATCTAGTCCTGTTAGTATTTTATAAGTTTCAATGAGATCCCCTCTCATTCTTCTAAACTCCAGCGAGTATAAGCCCAATCGACCCAATCTCTCCTCATACGTCATTCCTGCACTATGTTGAAGAAGAGCAGTGGGAGTTCCCTCCCCGCCCCCCCCGGTGTCCTGGCCAATATGTCAAACAACATCACTAAAAACAGATTATTTGGTCATTATTACGTTGCTGTTTGTCAGGACTTGCTGTGCGCAAAATAACATTTTGGGACTTCCTGATGTCATAAAAGCGCTCCATAAGTGCTAGTTCTTTCTTTTTTTATTCTTAATCTGCTACCTCACCCACACATTTTCAGTCAGATTAACTACTTTGTGATGCGATGAATTTGAAGAAACTCAAGGTTTTACAGCCGGTATGAACAGTTTAATAATGGACCGATGTGGAAGTCACACACGAGAAGGCCCTGTTGTGAAGGGCCCAGGTTGGTCACAAAGGCCTCAGAGGGAGATCGTGCCCTATATCATTTACCCCAAGTCAGAGCTTGCCCTGGTGCCACGTCAATCCAATGGTTTGTGGAGGATGAAATGTAAAATAACTGTCATTGAAAAAGAAACGAAGGAATTACCATCCAGTAGTTGTAGATGGAGGCCCGGGAATCTGGAACAGTGGTCAATTACATGCTATGGATAGAGTATTCATTTTATTTGAATGAAGTGACAATGTCCTTCTTGTAAAGTATGCGCATATACTTGATACAAAAAGGAAAAGACAGCTTGGAAGGGTTTAACTTAGGTCTTTACTTCATACCCACAGGCGGGAACTGAGGGGAGATCAGTACCCGCAGTACTATTTATACCCCTATGGCCAGGAGTGGTACTACGGTATCACTACACCCTACAAAGTAGTGCTGCCCTGGCCATAGGGTTAAAGTAGCATACATATTACATACACAACACTTCTACCCATCCCATCGTAGCTCCGTCCCATTAAATGTTCACACTTTCAGTCAGGTGACCTGCCAACTTACAGCTTCACTTTGGTTCTAGCCTCAGCTCTTGTCCGTTCAAGCACCAATTAGGAATCCTTCCGCATAACGAGGCTGTTGATAAATTTCAGTCTAATTTCAGTGCACGCAATCAACTAATGATAATTTTAATTTTTAGCCCCCCCCCCTCCGACCCTCTGCCGCCTATCGTGGGGGCGGGGTCAATATCAAGGCCCATGCTTCTAATCTCTCCCTCCCATTCCTTAATAGTCCCGAACCCCAAAATGCTTCGTGCTCTCTCCTCAACGTGTGACAGTTGCAGATCCACTTCTGGTGCAAGTGTGTGCTCAATGTTTATGGTAGCTTTCACACACACCAAAGAACACACCGAACATTCAGATGTTGCAAGCTGCTTGTGGTGATTATTCCTTGTTCAGTAAAAGTATTGTGATTGGTTGTTTGTTAACTACCTTGGGATATATGTTGTAATCTCATTGGTAGTTGATGATCACATGATGTGTGGTGGCCACCTTAAATTCAGTTCTTTTTCCAGCTTTGGTTGGGGACTGGATGTGGAAAGATGTGCTGCAGATTTTAAAGTTAATAAAGCCTAGTTTTGGAAGGCAAATCTATTCTTTATTTCAATTTATTAACTTTATGTTAGAATGGAGCGATATCTTCAACCAGAACGATTCAAGGCTGACCCCAATTCTGCTGGAGTGGATGATAAATGGAAACATTGGTATTGTACATTTAAAAACTTTTTGGGCGTGTTGGATCAAGAGTCTCTAAATAAGCTGAATATGCTGATCAACTACATTTCTCCGGATGTATATAAATGTATTTTGGACTGTAAAACTTATGAAGTGGCTATTTCTACATTGGAAAAGATTTTTGTTAAACCAAAGAATGAGGTATTTGCACGTCACCTTCTATCTGCCCGTAGGCAGCAGGTGGGAGAATCTTTGGATACTTATTTACAAGCACTTCGGTGCCTTAGTGTTAACTGTAATTATAAGGCCGTGACGGCTGAAGAATATAAGGAAGAATCGGTACGGGATGCTTTTATTAATGGATTACTGTCTAGATCAATTCGTCAGCGGTTGTTAGAAAATAAGACTTTGGATCTTAAAAGTGCTTTTGAGCAAGCTTCTACATTGGATGTGGCTCAGAGAAGTTCGGATTCTTATGCTCTTTTTAATCGGCCTGCGACTATGGTTTCGGCAGTTTCGGATGAAAAGGAATTATGTGGACTTAATGGGAGTGGTTTACTAGATTCTGAAACAGTTTCTACTTCGGCGGCTGTTGCCTCTAGGATTCAGAAGTGTTATTTTTGTGGGAATATCCGGCACCCTCGTCTGAAGTGTTCTGCTCGGGAGGCTGTGTGTAGTAAATGCGGCAAGAGAGGTCATTATGCACGCGTGTGCAAATCATCAGGTTCAATTACCTCCTCCTCTCCTGGTGTGGGAGGGCCCTCCTCTACCACCTCCTCCTCTGTGACTATTCAGCCTTTAGATAGGGCGTTTATTGCATCAATTTCTGCTGCATTTGCTCATGGCCTAAACAAAGCTATAGTTACGGCTCAAGTTAATGGGTTGGAAGTGAAGGCCCTTATAGATACGGGCAGTACTGAGAGGTTTATAAGTCTTCAGTTTGCGAAGGAGAAGCATTTGAAAATTTCGCCTGTTACGTATCAGGTGTGTATGGCTCAGACGACCCTTACTTCACAAATAGCTGGTTGTTGCTTTGTGAAAATGATTCTTCTAGGTAATATGTATACTGATATACGCCTATCTGTTTTGCCTAATCTCTGTGCGGATATTTTGATTGGACATGATGTGCTTCAGTTACACGAGTCTCTTAGTCTTTCATTTGGAGGGACTAAGCCACCTTTATCTATTTGTGGATTAACCTCTTTATCCATTTCTCCATTATCACTTTTTTCCAATTTGATGCCGGATTGTAAGCCAATTGCTACCAAGTCAAGAAGATATAGTAGTCAGGATAGAGAATTTATTAATTCTGAAGTTCAACGTCTCTTATTGGAAGGAATCATTGAACCTAGTTGTTCGCCTTGGCGAGCACAGGTAGTTGTCACGACTAACGAGAGACACAAGAAACGAATGGTGATAGACTATTCCCAAACTATTAATAGGTATACTCAATTAGATGCGTACCCTTTGCCTAAGATTGATGAGCTTATCAATAAAGTATCTCAGTATAAGGTTTTTAGCACTATTGACCTAAAGAGTGCTTATCATCAGATTCCTATTGTTAAGAAGGATCAACCATATACGGCCTTTGAGGCTGATGGAAAGCTGTATCAGTTTTGCCGAATACCATTTGGTGTTACTAATGGTGTTGCTTGTTTTCAACGGGCAATGGATGCTTTTATAAGTGATAACTCCCTCTCTGACACCTTTTCATACTTAGATGACATCACAGTGTGTGGCAAATCAAGGGTGGAGCATGATTCTAATTTAGAAAGATTCCTTCAAGCTGCGGAAAAAGTTGGTTTAACTTTTAATAAAGAGAAATGTATCTTTTCGACTACTGAGGTAAATCTATTGGGGTATATTATCTCGGGAAACAAGATTAAACCAGATCCAGAATGTCTGCGACCATTGATTGATTTACCTTGTCCTACTAATTTTAAGGCTTTGCAACGAGTTGTTGGACTGTTTTCTTATTATTCTAATTGGATTGCAAATTTTTCACAGAAGATCCGGCCTCTTATTCGGGTTACGACATATCCTCTATCATGGGAGGCCAGGACATGTTTTGAGAATTTTAAAAAGGATATTTTAGGAGCAGTTGTGCATTCTATTGATGAGCAGGTTCCTTTTGTGATCGAGACGGATGCTTCTGATTTTGCAATTGGGGCTACTCTGAACCAAAATGGAAGACCTGTGGCCTTTTTCTCACGTACTTTGAACAATAGTGAAAAAAGACATTCTTCAATAGAGAAAGAGGCATACGCAATAGTAGAAGCATTGCGTAAATGGAGACATTATTTATCGGGGCGACATTTCACGTTGGTAACTGATCAAAAATCTGTGTCCTTTATGTTTGATGTTAAACATTTTGGAAAGATCAAAAATGATAAAATAATGAGATGGAGGATTGAGTTGGCATGTTACCATTTTGACACAGTTTATCGTCCGGGGAAGGATAATGTTGCTGCTGATGCACTGTCGAGGGCTTATTGTTCTGTGATTCACGGAGATACGCTTATTAATCTTCACAATGCCTTATGTCATCCTGGGGTTACGAGGATGATACACTTCGTACGCAGTAAGAATTTGCCCTTTTCAGTTGAAGACGTCAAGCGGATGACTTCATCATGTTCTATCTGCGCTCGGTGTAAACCGAATTTCTTTAAGCCTCAACGAGCTCATCTTATAAAGGCTACTTCTCCTTTTGAACGTTTGAGCGTCGATTTTAAGGGGCCTCTTCCTTCAACTACTCAAAACCGATATATTTTTACTGTTGTGGATGAGTTTTCAAGGTTCTCTTTTTTGCTTTTCCTTGTGCAGATGTATCAGCTGCTACAGTTATCAAATGTTTGACTCAACTTTTTGTCATCTTTGGGATGCCTGCGTATATCCATTCGGATCAGGGAAGTTCTTTTATGTCTTCCCAGTTGAAAGAATACCTTCAGAGTCGGGGAATTTCTACTAGTAGAACTACCCCGTATAATCCCCAGGGTAATGGACAGTGTGAACGATACAATGGGGTGATCTGGAAGGCAGTTATGTTGGCTTTGACATCCCAGAACCTTAAGAATACACAGTGGGAAATGGTACTGCCTGATGCCCTGCATTCCATTAGATCATTGCTTTCAACGGCTACTAATGTGACCCCCCATGAAAGGCTCTTTAACTATCCACGGAGATCTACTACGGGATATTCGGTACCTTCATGGCTTACTATGCAGGGACCTGTGCTGCTTCGACACCATGTTAGATTGTCAAAATATGATCCTTTAGTGGAGGAGGTGGAGCTGTTGGAGGCAAATTCCCAATATGCTCATATTCGATTCCAAGATGGGAAAGAAAGTACTGTTTCAATTAAAGACTTGGCTCCTTGTGGTGGCCAGCCCTCTTCTGAGGATATTAACAATAGTCATGATTTAGATAATGTGGATGCTGTTACAGATACTACGAATGTCTCCAATCCGATTGCAGATAATTATACTTCTATTAGTCAGCCCTTGATGGATGTTTGTGACCGTCCCAGTTCACCTTCTGATGGGATTTCTAATCCGGAAACCGTTGAAAATCGGGATATGGATAGCCTTCCTGCTGAAGATACTTCTGTGCCTTCTGGTGTGGGAGGGCAAGGAATTTCACCAAGGTTAAGAAGGTCGACACGAACAAGATATCCGGTCGACCGATTGAAAATGGACTTTTAAATTGATAGTAATGTTTTAAAATTGTTGTAATATTATATTATATTGTTTTAGTTGAGAGATACTTAATACTTATGTGCAATGTTATTATTTGTTGTTGTTCACTTAGTATTGTGTCATGTAAACAGTTTTACTTTTGTTGTGCATAGTTTTAGTTGTAAATAATTAATTATAAATTGTAAAGGTTATTTAGGTTGGAGTATATTTTAAAAGGAGGGGTGAATGTGGTGATTATTCCTTGTTTAGTAAAAGTATTGTGATTGGTTGTTTGTTAACTGCCTTGGGATATATGTTGTAATCTCATTGGTAGTTGATGTCACATGATGTGTGGTGGCCACCTTAAATTCAGTTCTTTTCCAGCTTTGGTTGGGGACTGGATGTGGAAAGATGTGCTGCAGATTTTAAAGTTAATAAAGCCTAGTTTTGGAAGGCAAATCTATTCTTTATTTCACTGCTAAAACCCCATAGACAGCCAACCCTGGGCCCAACCTATATCCCTCCTTGTGTGCGTCCATTACAATGCAGCATGAGTGTGGTGGCAGTGTTGGTTCTAAGTACACCTTCCAACCGTTGTGCTGTCTAGAAACCAAATATATAATGAATAGTCAGCATGGATTTCAAAAGGGAAAGTCTTGCTTGACCAGCCTCACTGAATTTTTTGAAGAGGTAACAGAGAGAGTAGACAAGGGTAATGCAGTAAATGTAATTTATCTAGATTTTCAAAAGGCCTTCAATAAGGTACCACATAATAGACTAATGAACAAGGCCAAAGAATGAAGAGTCAGGGGACAAGTAGCAGAATGGATAGCTAGTTGACTTCAACACAGAAAGCAGAGAGTCGGGGTAAAGGGTAGCTATTCACAGTGGCAGAAGGTGGGTAGTGGTGTTCCACAAGTTTCAGTGCTGGGACCACTGCTGTTCACAATGTATATTAACGATTTAGACTTTGGAATCAAAAACACAATTTCTAAATTTGCGGATAACACCAAATTGAGGGGGGCAGTCAATACTGAGCAGGACTGCAACAAATTACAGGAGGACATTAATAAACTTGCAGAATGTGCATATAATTGGCAAATGAAGTTCAACACAGATAAATATGAGGTATTACATTTTGGTAGAAAGAATAAGGAGGTCACTTATTATTTGGAGGGTGTGAGTCTGAGTGGGGTAGAGGAACAAAAGGATCTCGGAGTACAAATACACAAATCACTAAAAGTAGTGACACAGGTTAACAAGGCCATAAAAAAAGCAAACCAGGCACTAGGGTTTATTTCTAGAGGGATAGAATTGAAAAGTAGGGAAGTTATGCTAAACCTGTATCGAACCTTGGTTAGACCACACTTGGAGCACTGTGTACAGTTCTGGTCACCATATTATAAAAAGGATATAGAGGCACTGGAGAGGGTGCAGAGAAGATTTGCAAGGGTGATACCAGAAATGCGAGGGTATACATATCAGGAAAGGATGAACAGGCTGGGTCTCTTTTGAAAAAAGAAGGCTGAGAGTTGACCTAATAGAGGTCTTTAAAATTATGAAAGGTTTTGATAGATTAGACACAGAGTGTTTCCACTTGTGGGGAAGAGCATAACTAGAGGCCATCAATATAAGATAGTCACCAAGAAACCCAATAGGGAATTCAGAAGAAACTTCTTTACCCAGAGAGTGGTGAGAATGTGGAACTCGCTGCCACAGGGAATGGTTGAGGCGAATAGTATGGATGCTTTTAAGGGAAGGCTAGATAAGCATATGAGAGAGAAGGGAATAGAGGGTTACGCTGATAGAGTTAGATGAGGAAAGACGGGAGGAGGCTCGAGTGGAGCATAAACGCCGACATGGACTGGTTGGGCCGAATGGCCTGGTTCTGTGCCGTATATCCGATGTAATCCTGTGTATGTTAGATACAAGCTATTTGTGTGCTGCAAAAAAAGTGTACCCCGCAGTTCTGTAGTAGATCAGAGGAGTTCTCCCCAGTGACCTGGCCAATATTGATCACTCAACCCAATTCACTAAAGCAGATTATCTGTTCATTTATTTCATTAATTTTTCTGGGATCTTGCTGGGCGCAAATTGGCTGCCACGTTTCCTACATTACAGCAGTGACTACACTTCAAAAAGTACTTCATTGGCTGCAAAGTGCTTTGGGACGTCCTGAGGTCATGAAAGGCGCTATAGAAATGCAAGTCTTTCTTTAGTAACTGTGTGCAGAAGAAATGTCGTCGCTATGAGGGCGCAGCAACTCTCAGTCTGGTTTGTGCCACGCTGGTTACGCCCCAATAGTAATTATGTCGGCAAAGGTGCTTACTCTTACCTTGGTACAATTTCTGACACCTGAAAACCGCTTCCTCCTTATCTACAGGTATTCACTCACAGGGCAGCTCTGATTGAGGCACCTTGCGCATCTCTTTTCACAGTGGCTGGTCTTCCCCTCCCAAGATGGCTACCCTCCTTTATTACACCTCCTGCAGCAGGACACCCGAGTCCTCCTCATTACAGGAAACTTTCTGGTATCCGGCACTGACGGGGCCGAGCTGGTGCCGTTAGATCAAAACTGCCGTATAAACTAGCGTTAATGTTAAAACATACAGAGCTTTTCAGCTCCGTGTGAATCAACAAACCCTGTTGCTTAGCAACAGCTTCAAAACAGTCGGCTGCAGCTGCAAGCGTCTCTAGCTGAAGCTGTTGCTTAGCTACAGACCTTGCAGAGCCTGACTGGGAAATAAAAAGCAACGAGAAGTAAAAAAACTTATAGAAAACGGCTCCTGAATTTTGCCGGTAGATAGAGCTTGCCGGACTTTTAACCTCCGGTTAAACGAAAGTTTCCTGTAGATGGCGGAGTTGAGCATCACTTCGTGCAACCATTTGCACCAAAGAGCTCTCGCGGCAGTAGTAGCACCGTTGATTCCTTTTCAACCGAGGACGTATATACAGTTATAAAAAGCCTCTTTAAGGGTGAGCAGAGTGCAACAACAACAAAAAAAACAACTTGCATTTATATAGCGCCTTTAATGTTGCACACTGTCCCAGTGCACTTTACGAGCCGCAGCTTTGTTGACGCCACCCGCCACCCCCAACACGGTGCTTGGATTTGTTACTTTGATGTGCAGAAAGCTTATTAGGAGTAAGAGGACTGTTTATCCTGATAAATTCCCGTTAAGCTAGGTTAGGGGCACAAGCCAACCCCGCGACCTGGCCCTGATCCTGCATTGCTTGCAAACACTGGCGCTGGTGGTATAGAGGTGACGGAATGTCTCTTTCCCCAGGACTGCCATCCACCACCTTAACAAGCACAAAACTGCACTGCATAATGGAAAGAAAGAACATTTATACATGAATCCTTCTAACGAGAAATACTGTAGTTATTTTACCCTAAGTAACCCTCAATAAAACACGATGTGCGATATGACTTCTCAGTCAACATCCATATTACTCATTAAGCACTGCTATTTCAGACTAATTAATTTTTCAGGATTTGACCTGTCTTGACCAGGGTTTTAATGTAACTAGAAATATTCTTAAATAAATATTTTGCGCTTATCATTCTGGTATGAATGTTTTTTCTTCAGAGATTTATTACAAGGCAGAAGGATGAGATTCTTTTAACATTTTATGAAAAATTGGAGAGAATTTTTTAAAAGGAGAATTGTTTTAATTAATAGCTTTATTTAATGCAGCTTTTGCCAAAATCGGACATCAAAAAAAATGCAAGGGTAAGCTTTTGCAAAATCCTCTTCGGTTCCAAAAAGGACACAGACCTCAGCTTAAAACGAGGTTGATGGATGGTGTCGGCCGTGGCTCCGTTTGTAGCATTCTCGTCTCTGAGTCAGAAGGTTGCGGGTGTAAAGAAAGTCCCACTCCATGAGACTTAAGCACAAAATCTAGGCTGACATTCCAGTGCAGTAATGAGGGAATGCAGCACTGTCGGAGGTGCCGTCTTTCGGATGAGACGTTAAACCGAGGCCCCGTCTGCTCTCTCAGGTGGATGTAAAAGATCCAGCGGCACTATTTCAAAGAAGAGCAGGTTGAGTGCTCCGCGGTGTCCTGGGGCCAATATTTCTCCCTCAATCAACATCACTAAAACAGATTATCTGGTCATTATCACATTGCTGTTTGTGGGAGCTTGCTGTGCACAAATTGGCTGCCACGTTTCCTACATTACAACAGCGACTACACTTCAAAAAGTACTTCATTGGCTGTAAAGCGCTTTGGGACATTTTTTTAAAATTTGTTCGTGGGATGTGGGCGTCGCTGGCAAGGCCGGCATTTATTGCCCATCCCTAATTGCCCTTTGAGAAGGTGGTGGTGAGCCGCCTTCTTGAACTGCTGCAGTCCGTGTGGTGAAGGTGCTCCCACAGCGCTGTTAGGGAGGGAGTTCCAGGATTTTGACCCAGCGACGATGAAGGATCGACGATATACTTCTAAGTCAGGATGGTGTGTGACTTGGAGGGGAACTTGGAGGTGGTGGTGTTCCCATGCGCTTGCTGCCCTTGTCCTTCTAGGTGGAAGAGGTCGCGGGTTTGGGAGGTGCTGCCGAAGAAGCCTTGGCGAGTTGCTGCAGTGCATCTTGTAGATGGTACACACTGCAGCCATGGTGCGCTGGTGGTGGTGGAGGGAGTGAATGTTTAAGGTAGTGGATGGGGTGCCAATCAGGGCTGCTTTGTCCTGGATGGTGTCAAGCTTCTTGAGTGTTGTTGGAGCTGCACTCATCCAGGCAAGTGGAGAGTATTCCATCACACTCCTGACTTGTGTCATCCTGAGGTCATGAAAGATGCTGTAGAAATGCAAGTCTTTCCTTTTTGTTCTTTCTTTTAAAATATTTTTTCACAATTTGTTTTCCTCCTCTACACAAAAAATGTCTCAGCCTTCTCTGAATCATAGCAGTTTATGGCACAGAAGGAGGCCATTCGGCCCATCGTGCTTGTGCCGGCCGACAAAGAGCTCTCCAGTCTAATCCCACTTTCCAGCTCTTGGTCCCTAGCCCTGTAGGTTACGGCACTTCAGGTGCATAGCCAAGTACTTTTTAAATGCGATGAGGGTTTCTGCCTCTAACACACTTTCAAACAGTGAGTTCCAGACCCCCACCCTCTGGGTGAAAAAAAATCTCCTCAACTCCCCTCTAATCCTTCTACCAATTACTTTAAATCTATAAATTGTATGGGTAAGAGTAGTTCTGAAACTCAGCTGGGGAACTACAGAATAAGTAAGGCCATCTTTACTGTACTGAGTTCTCTCCCTCTCCTGGCTGCTTTTTCCCTTCCTGCAGAAAATAAGATCAATCCCCTTGGCGATCCTAGACTCGCACATAGAACACCTACGAAAGCTGATAGACAGCTTCAATAAAGCTGACACAGGCCCCAAAAATAGCTGACAACTCAACAAAGCCTTCAAATTAAATACTGACACATGACAGCAAGTCATCATGTTCAAAGTGCAGTGAGACGTGGGTTTGTAATTTAACTATACCAAAGAAAGGAAATGGGTGACCACCAGGCGGAACAATAGAAGCAGGCAGGTAGTGCAGGAGACCCCTGTGACCATTCCCCTCTCAAACAGGTATACCGCTTTGGATACTGTTGAGGGGGATGACTCACCAGGGGAAGGCAGCAGCAGCCAACTTCCTGGCACTGGGGGTGCTCCTGCTGCCCAGGAAGGGAGGAAAAAGAGTGGGAGAGCAATAGTGGTAGGGGATTCTATAGTAAGGGGAACAGATAGGCGTTTCTGTGGCCATAGACGTGAATCCAGGATGGTTTGTTGCCTCCCTGGTGCCAGGGTCAAGGATGTCACTGAGCGGCTGCAGGGCATTCTGGAGGGGAAGGGTGAACAGCCAGAGGTCGTGGTCCACATTGGTACCAACGACATAGGTAAAAAGAGGGATGAGGTCCTGCAGCAAGAATTTAGGGAGCTAGGTGGAAGATTAAAGAGCAGGACCTCAAAGGTTGTAATCTCTGGATTACTCCCGGTGCCACGTGCTAGTGAGTATAGGAATAGGAAGATAGAACAGATGAATGCGTGGCTAAAGGGATGGTGCAGGGGGGAGGGCTTTAGTTTCCTGGATCACTGGGTCTGCTTCTGGGAAAGGTGGGACTTGTACAAGTCGGACGGTTTACACCTGAACCAGAGGGGGACCAATATCCTTGCGGGGAGGTTTGCTAGCACTGTTGGGGGGGGGTTAAACTAACTTGGCAGGGGGATGGGATACAGAGTGGAGCTATAGTAGGGGGTGATTTACAGCCAAATACGGAGGAAAAAACAAGTCAGCTGGGAAGGCAGAGCAAATATGTGAAGGCAAAAGGGAATATGGCAGGGCTGGAAGGCATTTATTTTAATGCAAGGAGTCTTGCAAATAAGGTGGATGAACTGAAGTTGTTGTTGAACACATGGGAGTACGATATTGTTGCTATCACGGAGACATGGTTGAGGGAGGGTCAGGACTGGCAGCTCAATATTCCGGGGTATAGAATCTTCAGGAGAGACAGAGGGGGGTGTAAAAGGGGAGGGGGTGTTGCAATATTAATTAAGGAGTCAATTACTGCTGTAAGGAGGGACGATATATTAGCGGGTTCCTCTAATGAGGCCATATGGGTAGAACTTAAAAACAAAAAGGGGGCAAGCACTTTGCTGGGAGTGTACTATAGGCCCCCAAACAGTCAGGGGGAGCTAGAGGAACAGATATGTAGGCAAATCTCAGAGGTGCGAAAATAATAGGGTAATAATAGTGGGGGATTTCAACTTCCCCAATATTAATTGGGATAGTCAGAGTGTGAAAGGCTTAGAGGGTGCAGAATTCTTAAAGTGCATCCAAGAGAGCTTTTTGAGCCAACTTGTAGAAAGTCCTACAAGAGAGGGGGCGGTACTGGACCTAATTCTAGGGAATGTAGCCGGGCAAGTGGTGGAAGTGTCAGTAGGAGAGCATTTTGGCGACAGTGACCATAATTCGGTGAGATTTAAGGTGGTCATGGAAAAAGACAAAGACGGCCCGGAAATAAGGGTTCTAAATTGGGGGAAGGCCGATTTTAATATGATAAGGCAGGATCTGGCCAAAGTGGACTGGGAGCAGCTACTTATAGGAAAATCCACATCAAAACAGTGGGAGACTTTCAGAAGGGAAATAGAGAGAGTACAACGCCAACATGTTCCTGTAAAGGTCAAGGGTGGGACCAACAAGCAAAGGGAACCTTGGATGACAAGGGATATACAAAAATGCATTAGGAAAAAAAGGGGGGCTTTTGGCAATTACAAAAGACTAAAGACGGAGGAAGCCCTGGAGGAGTATAAAAAGTGCAGGGGCATACTTAAAAGAGAAATTAGGAGGGCAAGGAGGGGCCATGAAATAACACTGGCAAGCAAAATAAAGGAAAATCCTAAGATGTTTTATAAGTATATTAAGGGCAAGAGGATAACCAGGGAAAGGGTTGGGCCCATTAGGGACCAAAGTGGCAATCTGTGTGTAGAGCCAGATGATGTAGGCGGGGTTTTAAATGAATTTTTTGCATCTGTGTTCACTATGGAGAAAGACGATGTAGACATAGAAATCGGGCAAGGGGACTGTGACATACTTGAACATATTAGCATCGAGAGGGAGGAGGTACTAGCGGTTTTAGCAGGCCAAAAAGTGGATAAATCCCCAGGCCCGGACGAGATGTATCCCAGGCTGTTGTGTGAGGCAAAGGAGGAGATTGCAGGGGCTCTGACACAAATTTTCAGAACCTCTCTGGCCACAGGGGATGTACCAGAGGACCGGAGAACAGCTAATGTAGTACCATTATTCAAGAAGGGTAGCAGGGATAAACCAGGGAATTACAGGCCAGTGAGCCTAACATCTGTGGTAGGGAAATTATTGGAAAAAATTCTGAGGGACAAAATTAGTCACCACTTGGAGAGGCAAGGATTAATCGGGGATAGTCAGCATGGCTTTGTCAAGGGTAAATCATGTCTGACCAATCTGATTGAATTTTTCGAGGGGGTGACTAGGTGTGTGGATGAGGGAAATGCTGTGGATGTGGTTTACATGGACTTCAGTAAAGCTTTTGACAAAGTCCCGCATAGGAGACTGGTCAAGAAGGTAAGAGCCCATGGGATCCAGGGTGCCTTGGCGCATTGGATCCTAAACTGGCTGAGTGGCAGGAGGCAGAGGGTGATGGTCGAAGGTTGCTTTTGTGACTGGAAGCCTGTGTCCAGTGGGGTACCTCAGGGATCGGTGCTGGGTCCCTTGCTGTTTGTGATCTACATAAATGATTTGGATGAGAATGTAAAAGGTATGATCAGTAAGTTCGCAGATGACACGAAAATTGGTGGGGTGGTAAATTGCGAGGAGGAAAGCCTCAGGCTACAGGACGATATAAACGGGTTGGTCAG
Organism: Somniosus microcephalus; assembly: GCF_052327205.1. NCBI lineage: Eukaryota > Metazoa > Chordata > Chondrichthyes > Squaliformes > Somniosidae > Somniosus > Somniosus microcephalus. The sequence continues at coordinate 19,933,691 of NC_141020.1, read as the reverse complement.
ATGGGCGGAAAAGTGGCAAATGGAATTTAACCCTGAAAAGTGCGAGGTGATGCATTTTGGACGGACAAATAAGGCAAGGGAATACACAATGAGTGGTAGGACCCTAGGAAGTACAGAGGGTCAGAGGGACCTTGGTGTACATGTACATAGATCCCTGAAGGCAGCGGAACAGGTAGATAAGGTGGTTAAAAAGGCATATGGGATACTTGCCTTCATTAGCCAAGGCATAGAATATAAGAGCAGGGAGGTTATGATGGAGCTGTACAAAACGCTGGTGAGGCCACAGCTGGAGTACTGTGTGCAGTTCTGGTCACCTCACTATAGAAAGGATGTGATTGCTTTGGAGAGGGTGCAGAGAAGATTCACCAGGATGTTACCTGGGATGGAGCGCCTCAGCTATGAAGAAAGGCTAAACAGGCTGGGGTTGTTTTCCTTGGAGCAAAGAAGGCTGAGGGGGGACCTGATTGAGGTGTACAAAATGATGAGGGGCATCGATAGGGTGGATAAAGAGGAACTTTCCCCTTAGTAGGGGGGTCAATAACAAGGGGGCATAGATTCAGGGTAAGGGGCAGGAGATTTAGAGGGGATTTGAGGAGGAACTTTTTCACCCAGAGGGTGGTTGGAATCTGGAACTCACTGCCTGAAAGGGTGGTAGAGGCAGGAACCCTCACAACATTCAAGAAGCATTTGGATGAGCACTTGAAATGCCATTGCATACAAGGCTATGGACCAAATGCTGGAAAATGGGATTAGACTGGACAGGGATTGATGGACGGCGCAGACACGATGGGCCGAAGGGCCTCTTTCTGTGCTGTAAAACTCTATGACTCTATGACTCTATGACATTCCTTCAGTCTGTGTCAGCTGTGGCTCAGTGGATAGCACACTTGCCTCTGAGTCAGAAGGTTGTGGGTTCACAATCCCACTCCAGGGACTTGAGCACAAAAATCTAGGCTGACACTCCTAGTGCAGTGTTGAGGGAGTGCGGTGCTATCTTTCAGATGAGATGGTAAATGGAGGCCCCGTCTGTTCTCTCAGGTGGATGTAAAAGATCCTATGGCACTATTTCGAAGAAGAGTAGGGGAGTTCTCCCTGGAGTCCTGAGCAATATTTATCCCTCAATCAACATAACAAAAACAGATTATCTGGTCATTATCACATTGTTGTTTGTGGGAGCTTGCTGTGTGCAAATTGGCTGCTGCGTTTCCTACATTACAACAGTGACTACACTTCAAAAGTATTTCATTGGCTGTAAAGCGCATTGAGACGTCTGGTGGTTGTAAATGTAAGTCTTTCTTTCTAAGTACAGAAATCCTGAAAGAGAATACCAGTGTTAAGAGCGGGGGTGGGTGGAAGCTTGGCCTCCCATAAAGGTTTGATTTCTGACCTTTATTTTCCAGTATTTAGGATACTAGCGAGAGTTGTGGGAATTGCAGCTTCATTGGTCTAAAAGACGAAGGAGATTTTGCTCAACATTATTGGAAAATACTCAATCGCTGCCATTTTTGGGAAAGAATGTTTTTTCTTCATATTTTTAAGCCTCCTTTCTCCCAGACACAGCACATGATTTCTCATTAGGCGGAAAACACATATTTAAAAAAATTGTTTAATAGTGAATTCAACCCAATCTTGTTGATCATAGACCCAGTGCAGTCAGGGCTGTAGGTATAACATTTACAATTGGAATTTTTTTCTATTTATTCCTGGGATGTGGGCGTCGCTGACAAGGCCCAGCATTTATTGCCCGTCCCTAGTTGTCCCTGAAAAGGTGGTGTTGAGCCGCCTTGGGACTGACCCCTGGTTCTAGACTCCCCAGCCAGGGGAAACATCCTCCCTGCATCTAACCCTGTCAAGCCCTGTTAGAATTTTGTATGTTTCAATGAGATCACCTCTCATTCTTCTAAACTCTGGGGAACTGAGGGACACGGTGGGTAAGATGGGGTCGAGATCAATGAGAAAGCTCTTGGCTTCTTGGGCCTAAAATGTGTTATGTTCTTAGGGGTTGCCAATCCTCCGGGATTGCCCTGGAGTCTCCAGGAATTAAAGATTGATCTCCATGATCTCCCTTGTTCTTATGTCCACAGATCCCTGAAGGTAGCAGGACAGGTAGATAGGGTGGTTAAGAAGGCATACGGGATACTTGCCTTAATTAGCGGAGGCATAGAATATAAGAGCAGGGGGGTTATGCTTGAACTGTATGGAGCACTAGTTAGGCCTCAGCTAGAGTACTGTGTACAGTTCTGGTCACCACATTACAGGAAAGATGTGATTGCACTAGAGAGGGTGCAGAGGAGATTTACGAGGATGCTGCCAGGACTGGGGAGTTTTAGCTATGAGGAAAGATTGGATCGGCTGGGGTTGTTTTCTTTGGAACAGAGGAGGCTGAGGGGAGATTTAATTGAGGTGTATAAAATTATGAGGGGCCTAGATAGAGTGGATAGGAAGGATCTATTACCCTGAGCAGAGAGGTCAATAACCAGGGAGCACAGATTTAAAGTAATTGGTAGGAGGATTAGAGGGGAGTTGAGGCGAACCTTTTTCACCCAGAGGGTGGTGGGGGTCTGGAACTCACTGCCTGAAAGGGTGGTAGAGGCAGAAACCCTCATCACATTTAAAAAGTACTTGGATATGCACTTGAAGTGCCGTAACCTACAGGGCTACGGACCAAGAGCGGGAAAGTGGGATTAGGCCGGAGAGCTCTTTTTTTAGCCGGCACAGACACGATGGGCCGAATGGCCTCCTTCTGTGCTGTAAATTTCTATGATTCTTGAACCGCTGCAGTCCGTGTGGTGAAGGTACTCCCAGAGCACTGTTCGGAAGGCAGTTCCAGGATTTTGACCCAGCAACTATGAAGGAACGGCCTATATATTTCCAAGTCAGGATGGTGTGTGACTTGGAGGTGGTGGTGTTCCCCATGCGCCTGCTGCCCTTGTCTTTCTAGGTGGTAGAGGTCGCGGGTTTGGGAGGTTCTGTCGAAGTCCTTCTCGATACTGCTTCCCCCTCCAACACTTGGCACCTGTCCAGGGCTTCTGGGGGCAATGCTCCCCGAGAATATTTTAAATATTAAAAATGGTGCATTCTGGCTACTTTTTAAACACTTTTATAGTTGATGTGTTTTTAAATTAAGAAAGGAAAAACAACTATTTATGGCCCCCTACAGTCATTTCACACTCAATCACATTATTCTGAAAGTACACATAATTTATGTTTGTAAAATTAAATTTAAAAAAAATTACACTCACAGCAGCTCTGCCAGTGCTTTGATGCATTTATCGAGTGAGTAACTTAGCCATACTGGAACAGATTTTATTCCAGGCCTTTGCTGAATTGGCTCATCTCAGTCAAGATATTGCTAGGGGCACTACAATTGGCCTCATGGGATTAGGGAAGAGAACATACTGCTCCTGACAGCTATTCTGCTACTTCTACTGGGAGATTATGTGGAGTTCTGATCTAGGCACTCTTATGCTCATTAATAACTAGACATTCTTATTATGAACACAGCTAGCTTTTGCTAGACACTTTTATTGAGCACATGTGGACTAGGTACTGTATCTGTAGAGGCTTCCATCTTGACTGCTGCCTTGTGGGTAGCCTAGTGCCTCATGGGTAATGTAGTCTTAATATACATACAGCTGGGCAGTGTAGTCTTATACATACAGCTCTACACAGCTCTACGGCTCCATCTAGTGTCCACTATAGAATGACATGTTATTGATCATTACATCCCCCTTTCTTTGAGGTTTAACAAAATCAATATCAATCAACTTTCAAGAAAACAATAAAGATAATATCAGTAACACTTTTGTTAGTGTTCTATAAACATAAACATTTTCAAAACAGTCAACACATTTTCAAAGCTTTACATTGTACTCAAAGATTATTACTTATTACTTCACGTGTGGATCTTCTCAACACGGGTAAGTCTGATGTGTCTTCATGAGATTGTTCTGGCGGTGAATGACAAGATGCAGTTGCGGCATTGTCATCAATCTGCTCTTGTATAGATCGAGGTCTCCTTGCGATCTTTGCTTGGAGAGGGTTTCAGTGTTTCCTTCACTCTTCATGCCATAACCCTCAATGTAGTCAATGCACTCTCGAAAAACTGCTGGCAGCTGGATCCCATCATACAGCATAGTCCTCTCAGCAGCCTTGGCTAATGGAACACCAAAGGTTAGCCTGAGGGAAGAAAGAGTGTCCACCGGAACTGCTTCCTGCTCTGGTGCAGGCTTCTTCTTTTCCTTTTTCTCTTTCCACTGCTTAACAACATCTGCTGCAGTTGTATCTTTGGACTTTTTCTCCTTGTGTTTTTCCTTTTTGTGCTTTTCTTCCTTTGGCTTCTCTTTGACCTTAAAGTCTTTTTCTTTCTTCTTGGAGAAACTAGGCTTTTTGAAGACATGGATACCCTTTGGCCTTTTCATCCTTGATGGGCTCTCTGCTTCATCACCTGAGTCATCTGGTCTGCTTATGGCACTGTTTATATGGTAGACTCTCTTGACCAGTTCTAAGTCTTCACAAGCTTTGTCACCTAGTATCGAATCAAGTCCTTCAGCCACAACAGAAAACATGAGATGATGCACTTTGTCTTTGACTGTCACTTTAAGTCTGCATACACCTAAGCCATCTATTTTCTGTCCATTATAGCTCTTCAGTAGTACTGACTTTTTCTGTATTTTGGGCTTTTCTTTCATATTTTTTATGTCACTCATACGGATTAAGTTTGCTTTTGCCCCAGTGTCCAGTTTCAAGGTAACTAATGCTCCATTTATCTGCAGTGGGATCATCCATTTGTCCACTTTTACTGCATTGACTTTATGTTCAGCATTGTCCATTTCTGAGGGCTGCACATTTTCTGTATCTTTTTTGATATCGTCACATGACACCATTCCTACAAAAAAATGTCTCACTTAAATCAGTGTCCTCAATCACATTAACTTGTTGCCCTTTCGTTGTTTTTACTTTTGAAAAGCATTGTTTGGCAAAGTGATTCTTTCCATTACACTTTGTGCACATTTTTCCAAATGCTGGGCATTGTCTTAACTGGTGTTTGTAATCACAGCGTTTACAATTAAAAATTTCATCCTCCGATTGCTTTTCATTTCTGTTCTGCCCACGTTTCTTCCCCTTGTAGGACACAGCACCGACAGCAGCATTATCACTCATTACAATCGCATCATTATTGATTTCACTGAAAGTCTTCGCGTGCTTTCGAGCTAGCTCGCTGGCTTGGCATATTTTCACCGCATTTTCCAAATTTAGTTCGGTTTCTCTCAACAGACGTTCCCTGACTTTTTTATCATGAATACCAAACACAATCTGGTCACGAATCATGGATGCTTTGAGCTCAGAGAAATTACATGTCTGTGCTTTCAGTTTCAGATCAGTTATAAAGCTATCAAAAGTCTCATTTTGCTGCTGTGTCCGAGAACAGAAGATGTATCTTTCATAGGTCTCATTCTTTTTGGGAGAGCAATGTGCATCAAATTTTTTTAGCACATCTTCTAATTTTTCTCTGTTCTCCTCTCGATTAAATACAAATGTATTAAATACCTCTATCGCCTGTGGGCCTGCAACCGTAAGCAGCAACGCTATCTTCCTTGCGTCTGGCTTCATACCGAATCCGATGGCTGCAATGTAGAGTTCGAATTGTTGTTTAAAAGTCTGCCAATTGTAGTCGATTTTTCCTGTGAGTTTCCAACGCTCTGGTGGCTTCAAATTCTCCATGTCGCTTTTCACAATTTTCAGCAGATCTTCACCCCACTCCTGGTACCATCTTATGTTCATTAATAAATAGACATTCTTATTATGAACACAGCTAGCTTTTGCTAGACACTTTTATTGAGCACATGTGGACTAGGTACAGTATCTGTAGAGGCTTCTGTAAAGTCTGTGGGTTATATGGTGAATTAATACACAGACTACAAGAGTAACTTTAACAGCACTTTACTATTCGAAGGTCAGGGCGAATCTGCCCAATAAATCCTTACACAGCACTTATATACCGGTGTGGTCACCACCGGTATTACAGTATACAGTAGCCAAGATAAAGTAGTGCAACCCTTAAAATAGTTCTCTTAAAGGTGGAACGTTACATACACTACAATCCTCCCTTTTTAGGTTAACAATATATACATATTCCCATTAATATAACATTTTAACATATATACAACTTTATGTGAAACAGTTCACAGATTCAGTCTCTCTGGAGGCTTCCGGACTCTGTCCGGATAACGCCTCGGTGGTGTAGTCGTTTTCGGTGGTGTAGTAGGTTCTTCTGGCAAGGTCGATTCGGCTTGAAAGACCGTTTCAGGTTCATCGGATTCCAGTATTACCGGATCGGAGGTAGATGCTCTGGGTATCTCTGCTTCAACATTAGACGTATAGAGTTGTGGAGTAGGTTGGGCCTTTGTGGATGATTCTATGATCTGGTCAACATGGCGCCTTATTATGCTTTCACCAATGTCCACGGTATACATCAACGGTCCTAGCCTTTTTCCAATAGTTCCCGGCTGCCATTTCTCGGTACGGTAGTCCCGAGCCAAAACTTGTTGACCTATCTGAAAGGATCTAGTTGGCCTTTCATTCATGCCTTGAAATTGCCGGTTCTCTACGTCCCGTCTGACGTTTGGCTTAATCAAATCCAGCCGGCATCTTATTCTTCTATTGAAAAACATCATGGCGGGAGTTTGGTTTGTGACCGCATGTGTCGCATTCCTGTACGCCAACAAGAAGTTATCTACCTTATGTTGTAGATTTATGTCTTCATTACCCATGGCCTTTATGGCCTTCTTGAAGGTCTGGACAAACCTTTCAGCTAATCCATTGGTGGCGGGATGGTATGGGGCGGACGTATAGTGCTTGACCCCATTGCTTTTTAAGAACTTCCTGAATTCTTCGGACACAAATTGCGGTCCATTATCAGAACAGATCTGTTCCGGCAGCCCATTCCTGGCAAATATGGTCCTTAATACTGTGATGGTTTTTTCCGTGGTGGTGGAGGACATTTTTATTACCTCCGGCCACTTGGAGTGTGCATCCACCGCGATTAAAAACATTGAGTCCATAAATGGACCAGCAAAGTCGATATGTACCCTTTGCCATGGAGATGAGGGCCACTCCCATGGATGCAGAGGAGCTTGTGGTGGCGCGTTTTGGACCTTCTGGCATCCTAGCCAGCTCTTGGTTATTTCTTCGATGTCTCCATCAATACCTGGCCACCACACAAACGCTCTGGCTAGGTTCTTCATTTTCACTCCACCCAGATGCCCCTCGTGAAGCTCCTTTAGTACTTTCTGCTGGGGTTTGGGTGGAATCACCACTCTAGATCCACACATCAAGGTTCCTCGGCACACTGACAGCTGTTCTCTTCTGTGCGAAAATGCTGGCAGCATTGGTTCGCCATGTACTGGCCATCCCTCCACCGTTAAATCGTAGACTCGTGAGAGAGTCGGGTCATTTCTTGTTTCCTTTTCGATCATGGAATTTGTTACTGGTAGACATTCCATTATGGTTGAGTGGAACATCTCCACTGGGTCCACTGTAGTCGCCTCTTCTTCCACTGGCAACGGTAGGCGCGATAACCCATCAGCATTTCCATGCTGTTTGGACCTTTTGTATTCGATGTCATATTGGTGTGCCCCTAGTAGAACGGACCACCTCTGTAGCCTTTGTGCTGTCATAGTGGAAACGGCCTTGTTAGGGTTGAATATGGACACCAACGGCTGGTGGTCTGTCAGCAACGTAAACTTCTTGCCCTGCAGGTAATGATTGAATTTCTTTACACCCCACACAAGGCTGAGAGCCTCCCTATCTATCTGAGCATAATTTCGCTCAGCGGAGGTCAATGATCGGGACGCAAATGCGACTGGACTTTCCGAGCCATTTGGTAACTTGTGTGAGAGTACAGCTCCAATACCATAAGGGGAAGCATCACAAGCTAGACGAAGAGGTAGCATTGGGTTGAAGTGAGCCAACACTTCCTCAGAGGTAATCAACGCCTTGCTTCTGCGAAAGTCCTTCTTACAGTCCTCGCTCCACTTCCATGGTACTTCTTTCCGCAACAGAGCATTCAGCGGATGCAGCACCGTGGATAGATTTGGCAGAAACTTATGGTAATAATTAATCAACCCCAGAAACGACCTCAACTGTGATACATTTTCCGGAGCGGGGGCCTTCACGACCGCTTCGATCTTGTCAGGTGACTTGTGCAGCCCCTCTTGGTCAATGACATGACCGCAGTACGAGATCCGTTTCTGGAAGAACTCACACTTCTGGCGATTAACTCGAAGGCCATATTCCTTCAACCTGGTGAGCACCAGTTTCAAATTTGTGAGGTGTTCCTCCTCGCCTTCTCCCGTAATCAGGATATTGTCCAAGTAACACTGAGTGCTTGGAATACCCTGTAAGACCTGCTCCATGGCCCTCTGCCAAATTGCTGGAGCCGAAGCTACTCCAAAAACCAGTCTATTATATTGATACAAGCCTCTGTGCGTGTTAATTGTGAGATACTGGCGTGACTCTTCCTCGACCTCCATCTGTAAATATGCTTGTGCCAGGTCTATCTTGGTGAAGTGTTTCCCACCAGACAATGAAGCAAAGATATCCTCAATCCGCGGAAGCGGGTATTGTACCGTGTGAAGCACCGGATTAACTGTGATCTTGAAGTCTCCGCAGATGCGGACCTTCCCCGGCCCCCCTGGCTTGTTACTTGATGAAGACTTCATGACGGGAACAATGGGCGTGGCCCACTCACTCCAGTCCACCTTCGACAGTACCCCTGCACGTTCAAGCTCTTCCAGTTCTGCCTCCACAGCAGGTCGTATCGCTTTGAAAAATTTTGGGCTTGCATGTTCTGCAATCTTGATTTTTGCCTTAATTCCTCTCAGTGTTCCCAGTCCCTGCTGGAATACCTCTTTAGCCTCGTCCAATATTCTGGACAACCGTTCAGGTTTGACATCTTTCTTTCCGAAATCTACCGTCATTGTGTTTAGTGAGTGCCAGTCTATCTTTATTTTCCTGATCCACTCCCATCCCAGAAGTGGTGGACCTCCCTCGGGTAGTACATATAAGTCCATTCCTTGGTGATCTTTGCCCTTGTGTCTCACCTTGACTTTTATCTTTCCGATGGGGTATACTTTATGCCCCGTGTATGTCTGCAATACTATCTCCGTATCCCGTAGGGGAATATGTTTGAATAACTTTTTGTAATCTTGTTTATTCATGGCCGTCAACGCCGATCCGGTGTCCACTTCCATCTTCACTTGGACTTTTGCAATCTGCAGTGTGACCCAGATAGTTTGTCGGTCAGCTTCTTTACTCACATTGTGAATCCTCAGACTACCCAGTTCCTTGCTGTTGGGGTCTGAATCCGAATTCAGTTCATCTGGACTCTTCACAGTCACCTTATGTACCTTTCTGTACTTCTTCTGCGGTGACTTATTGTTGCTGGTCTTCTTTCCTGACCGGCATACTTTAGCTATGTGACCAAGTTTGCCACATTTTCTACATTCCTGGTTTTTAAACCAGCATTGGTTCTGGTCGTGTGTTGTCTTCCCACAATGGTAACATTTCGTTGTACCCGAAGTCATTTGATCCACACTGAGTACCGCTGTCTTCAGCTGCATTTCCGCCGTGCCTCTCGCTGCGGCTTCGTGCGATGCTGCAATAAGGACAGCCTTATCAAGTGTAAGATCGTTCTCTTCGAGCAGTCGCTTTTGTGTTCTTTCCTTCGACATCCCGCACACGAACTTGTCTCTCAGTGCCTCTGTCAGATTTACCCCAAACTGACAGTATTTTGCTAGCCTACGCAGTTCAACCAGGTACTCCGCGTTGCTTTCCTCCTTTAGTTGCGTTCTCCCATAAAATTTAGCTCGTTCCGCTAACATCAGCGGTGTGGGGTTCACATGATCCTTCAGGACAGCAACAATATTAGCGAAAGACTGATCCGCCGGTTTAGCTGGTGATAGAAGATGCTTCAATAACCCGTATGTCTTCGCACCCATTGAGTTTAGTAAGGTTAGAGCTTTATCATAATTTGCTATCTTATTGACCTTACAATATATCTCGATGCGTTCTACATACGTGGTCCAATCTTCCACATCAGAATCAAATTCGTTGATGTTGCCACGCTTAGGCATCTTCACAATCTTCCTGAGAAACAACAATGAAATTTTTCTTTAACTTTTTTTTTCCAAAAATGGCAGTTTCCCGCGCTTGTCTTCTTCCCCGCCCACTTTCAAAATGGCGGTTTCCCGCTCCTGTCTTCTTCTCCGCCTACTGGCGGGAGGGGTAAGCTTTTCCCTCGGGCGACGACCGCTGGCTTTCGGGGTTCACAGCCTGCGCGCCGGCTTCAGTGCGTTCTTTGTTCCCTTTTCTCGGCAGGGCAACCGGCGCTGGGGACAACCCATTGACGGCGAACAGTTCCAGCCGCTGGCTGAATCTCCTCGGTCTCCCTCGCTCGGCTCTGTCTCTCCCGCTCGCTCGGGCTCTGTCTCTCCCTTAGCGGCTTCCAATCGCGCCTCCCAGCCCTCTCGCAGTCCGGTCCTTTCCTCCCCCGGCTGCAGCTGAGTTCTCCGCGGTTTCTTATTTTTATTTCTTCCCGCGCCTTACGATCCCGGTCGCAGTGCCTCGCGGCCTCGGTAGCTGCCCGGCCTTTCGCCGGTCGCGGTCGAGCTGTCTCACGACGCTGTTGCGTCTCCCAGCCCGCTTGTAGCCCGGTCTCTCACACCGGCTGCGTTCCCGCTTGCACCGCGGCTTCCGTGCCCCACGCTGCCCCAGTCTCAGCGCCTCTGGGCCCGACTTCTGTCCGGCTCCTTTCCCCCCGACCGTGGTCGAGTTCACCGCCCTTCCTCCGTTCCTTTTTTTTAAAATTTTCCCCCTACTCACAGTCAACGTGGCCGACTTGCTTCTCGTGGCTGATCGGCTCACTCACCACCGTGGCAGAAGGGACGATCACTGCCTGTTGCTGATGGAAGGCGTCGTGTCTGAATTCTTCCTTCTTCCTTGCTCTGCAGACTCGAGTCTTCTCTCAGCAGAATGACGAGGGCGGGTGCCTCCTCTCGACGCTCGTTAACTGCTTCGGATGTATCGCTGCCGCAGGGTAAGATCGAACTCATCGCCACTGTAAAGTCTGTGGGTTATATGGTGAATTAATACACAGACTACAAGAGAACTTTAACAGGACTTTACTATTCGAAGGTCAGGGCGAATCTGCCCAATAAATCCTTACACAGCACTTATATACCGGTGTGGTCACCACCGGTATTACAGTATACAGTAGCCAAGATAAAGTAGTGCAACCCTTAAAATAGTTCTCTTAAAGGTGGAACGTTACATACACTACAGCTTCCATCTTGACTGCTGCCTTGTGGGTAGCCTAGTGCCTCATGGGTAATGTAGTCTTAATATACATACAGCTGGGTAGTGTAGTCTTATACATACAGCTCTACACAGCTCTACGGCTCCACCTAGTGTCCACTATAGAATGACATGTTATTGATCATTACAGGCACAAGGTGTTAGTGTTGTTTAAGGCCACAGTGGGTCTGAAGCTAGTTCCAGAAGACATGCTGCTTCCTCCCTCTTATGACCATCATGCCTCCCCTTGGTATGTTCTTTCAATCCTAACCTCCTGCTTTTACTACTGTGGCAAGAGGAGCATTGATGCTGTCCAGCAGAAACAGAGGGCTGAAAATTCAGTGGCACCGCGTTTGGGGCGCCAAGCTCGCCTGGGCGCCGGAAGTCCCGCCCCGGACGGAGCCGGGAGTGCCAGCCCGATATTCAGTTTGAGCACCCCAAGAGGGACGTGGGGCGCTGCTCGAGGCGCCCTGCGTCCCTCTTGGGGCGCTGAAACTGAATATCGCAGCGCAACGTGCCGCAGTGCCACACGCTGCGGCATGGCGCGCTGCGGTATTGCAGGCCTTCCTCCCCTTCTTAAGTGGGAGGGGCCTGCACCAGCGCGATCACCGATCGCGAGTGCCGGCAAAAGAGTCCGGCACCGAGAAGTGCCGGGCCCTCGGGACACAGCCGGCACTGCCCGGGGGGAGGGGGGGATCAGGAGGCCAGGGAGGGCGGCGCGAGGAGGTGCTGGCAGGCGGCCACCGAAAAATATGGCCGCCCCGCACCTCCACCTTAATTTGTGCCACTACCGCCACAGGTAGGCCCCGTCCACCGGTCGCGATATGCGACCGGCGCTACAGTGGGGGGGGGGGGGGCGCGACCCAATATCGCGTTCGGGGCAGTAGCGGGGCGCTGCGCGCACCGATGACGTCATCGGTGTCGACGCAGCGCTACAGGCTAACGTTGCCATTAGCGCCTCGCTAAATTTCGCGGGAGGCGTGGCCGGTGGCGCTAAAGCCACGGAGTGCCCTCTCTAGGCGCTAACTGGTGGCGCAGCCCACCGAATTTCTAGGCCATCGACTCATGGAACCATACAAGTTTACAGCACAGAAGGAGGTAATTTAGCCCATTGTATTTGTGCTGACTCAGGCTGTACCAGACTGTTCGCAACCTCAGCGTTCTCTCTGACTCTGAGTTGAGCTTCAGATCCCATGTCCTCTCCATCGCAAAGACCACCTAATTCCACCTCCGTAATATCGCCCGTCTCCGCCCCTGCCTCAGCCCATCCTGCTACTATGATATGGGGTCGGAAGCTCAGCTCAGGGTCAGTTTTCAAATCCCTCCGCGGCCTCGCCCCTCCCTATCACTGTAATCTCCTCCAGCCCCACAACCCCCCCCCCCACCGAGATATCTGCGCTCCTCCAATTCTGCCCTCTTGAACATCCCTGATTATAGTCGCTCAACCATCGGTGGCCGCGCCTTCAACTGCCTCGGCCCTAAGCTCTGGAATTCCCTGCCTCACCCTCTCCTCCTCTCTACCTCTCTCTCCTCCTTTAAGACGCTTCATGAAACCTACCTCTTTGACCAAGCTTTTGGTCACCTGCCCTAATTTCTTATGTGGTTCGGTGTCAATTTTTTTGTCTTATAACACTCCTGTGTAGTGCTTTGGGATGTTTTACTACATTAAAGGTGCTATATAAATACAAGTTGCTGTTGTTGTTGCCCAATGAAAGGGTTAAACAAATTGTTACCTAAGTCCTGTTGGGTTGTAAGAAACTATTTTGTGCCTCCTGACCTCATGCACTGAATAGAATTTTACTGTATGTGCGTTTTTCAAAAACTAAAATTCAAATACATAAAGTACATGAAACAGACAATGCTTCGCAGTTGGCAATAGAATTAATTGGTTGTTGCAACCATTAAGCCATTAGTTACTGCAAAAGCAACAGTGTCGTAAGGTTATTGAAGAATGCAGACAAGAAAGGTAAAGAAATGTATAAATCATCAATTATCAAAAGGCAGCATCAAGTCCACCAACAAATCTGACTTCGAAATGAAGCTGTGCTTTCAATTTGATAAAAATAATAAGATGGATTATTTTGTTCCTTGGATGGATTTCAAAGAGGGAGTCGTGTCCTCGGTGACACCAGCCATCTTTGTCATCAATGTATGCCTTCCAGAAATGTAGCTAGCGCCATGAAGTATGTGTCTTTTTTTTTGGTAATGAACATTTTTTAGACACTTAAGCACAACCGCGTTTCAGAGAACCTCGTTTGTTCATGCTATCAAATCTGCCATCGCCCATGAGACAGCTGAAATGAAAGTAAGTCAACCAATAATCAGAAGATTGTCTAATTAATCAAAAGGATTGTGTGGGTATAATGGATTCTGGCCATAAAAGGAGAGCGGATAGAACATCAGAGGAATCAGCAGAGTAGAATAACACAAGATAGGACTCTCTTCCTTGGGAAGAAGTAAGCAAGGTTCCTTTGGGGTCAAGTTGCAACACTTGGCAAAGGGAGATTGGCACCAAGGCTTTTCACTTAGTGGTTTTTCATTAGCTGATTTAGTCAGGTTCTCGATACTCCACGGCAGCATTGATGATTGACCAGCCAGCCTGGGACCTGCAGAAGTAGATGTGAAACTCGAGGCTGGGATTTTTCCCACTCAATCGAGATAACCCTTCCAACCAAACCCTTGACATGCAGGGTGATCTTATCTTGGCAAGCAACGGGAAGGTTTCCAGTGCCCTGTAAGCGGTGTGATTTTAGTCTTTAAACTCTAGTAGTAGCTCTACATTCACTTGCAGATCCCAAACCTGTCCTAAGTTCTCTGGGCTTAGTTAAACACATGTGAGCATACAAAGTGGACGAGGAAAAAACAAACAGCCTCTCCCATCCTGGCATTAGGACAAAAACTTGGGAAAACCCTCTCTGGCTTTCTAACGCAATCAAGCAAGCTCCGAGAGACTGCAGTAACTGATAACACTAATCATTGCCAGCCCCATATACCTTCGAGAACTCAAGAAGCCTTCTACTCACTGGAACACGTCCAGCCCCCTTTTGAAGGCTTGTAGAAAATTCATATTCACCACACGTTCTGACAATTTATTCCAATGACTCAATGTGAAAAGAGGTACCTGCTGAGATCTAACCTGAATCTATTATTTTCTTATTTTATACTGATGCCTACTCCTCTTTCCCTCCCAACAGAATCTACTTACTTCATCATTTTGAGGACCTCAATTATTAACTAAGAACCCTCAGGCTTAGTATCATTCTGGTGGCCCACCTCTGGACCCTCTCCACAGCCTTGCTATCCCAGCTCACACATTCACATTGTAGGACATCTACCACACTAAGGCTGATTCCACGTCTATCTAGATCCGCATTCTATTTATTCTGTCTCAAGTCCTAATTCTGCACACCCCTTGATCCACATCGTTGTTAAAAATAGCGACGAGCGATGGTCTGAACACAGATCCCTGTGAGATTCCACTAGTGGCGGAATCTCGCGCAAAACTGCTACCATTAAGAATCATCCTCTGCCTCTGCAAATTCCAATTCACAATCCAACTTAAGATTTGATTGCCAATCATATATGACGCAACTTTACTTAGCAACCGTCTGTATGACACTAGTTTCCTAATAACTGCTGCACTTTATCACATTTCTAATCACTGCTTCCAGTAACCTGCCTATAAATGACACCAACCTAACTGACCTATAATCCTTGACTTCTGGCATGCTCCACTATTTAAATATAGGCACCGATGGTTGCTTCAGTCCATAGGAATAATTACAGGCATTAGCACACTGCATTCCTACATTACAACAGTGATTACACTTCAAAAACTACTCCATTGGCTGTAAAGCGCTTTGGGATAGCTAGTGTCCATCCGTCCATCCGTCCCTCCTTCCCTTTCTTTCTTTCATCCGTCTTTCGGACGAGACGTTAAATGAGTCTGCTCTCTCAGGTGGACGTAAACGATCTCAAGGCACTATTTGGAAGAAGAGCAGGGGAGTTCTCCCCTAGTGTCCTGGCCAATATTTATCCCTCAACCAACATAACAGAAACAGATTATCTGGTCATTATCACATTGCTGTTTCTGGGAGCTTGCTGTGCGCAAATTGGCTGCCGTTTTTCCCACCTTACAACAGTGACTACACTCCAAAAGTACTTCATTGGCTGTAAAGCGCTTTGAGACATCTGGTGGTCGTGAAAGGTGCTATAGAAATGCAAGTCTTTTTTTTCTTTCTTCTTCCCTTCCTTCCTTGTAAAGTGCTTTGAGATGTCTGATGGTCGTGAAAGGCGCTATATAAATGCAAGTCTTTCTTTCTTTCTTCCTTCCTTTCCTTCCCTTTCCTCCCTTCCTCCCTTCTTTCCTCTAGGGTGAATTCCATCAAGACCAGTAGCACGATCTACATGAGTTCTAATCCTAGCCAGGATTCATTCTGGGATGTGTCCCCATGGAGTGAGAGTCTGCACACCATATCAGACAAACTTTGCTGGATATCTCAATAGTTCGGCTTGGAGACTTTTAAACAGGGTAATGGTTTTTGTGCACATCAACAGACCAAACAAATAAACCACACGGTAGATGAAGACGACCACATTGTCCATCCAGAATAGAACCTACAGGCCCCTCCCCAAGCACAGCTTACAACTATATTTGTTAAATGACTCTAGGAGGGGGGGAAATTCGGTTGCTTTGCACTTCCCGTTAGCACTCTAAGAGGGCGCTAATGGGTCACAAAGTAACTAGCGCCCGGGTGCAGCGATTCTTTTTCCGCTCGCGAAATTGACCAGACATTTCGCGGCGGCGCTAAACACGACTGCCACGATCTCCTGCGCCCACAGATGGTGATGTCAGTCGAGCGTGCAATGCCCCGGACCGGATATTGAGTGGCGCCCCCTGCTTTTACGCCTGCCACCAGCAACGACAGGTTGAAAGGGGGCCGCCTCCTACCTTTTTTTGTCGGTGACATTTTTGCACCACGCATTCTGAGAGAGAGAGAGAGAGAGAGACTTCTGGAGAGGTTCAACGCTGTGTGAAGGAGTTTTGGGTACTGAGCAGCACTTTACAGGTCCATTTTGATTCGACCTCCCTTGCATCGATTTAGAAGAGACGATGGGGGCTGCACTCTGAGCTCTTTCCCTAGGTCTCTCCATTGTTCTTTCCAGCAGATTTGATGTACAGGTCTCTCCAGGCCGAGATTCAAGGCTGCAATGAGCAGGGTGTGGATGGAGAGCAAGATCGACCCTCCCCTTTAAGAACTGGCCGGCACCAGTGTGTCTGTGTTCCATTGCTGACTGACATCACATGAGCTTCGCCAGCGCTCTGAGGTAGCGCCTTGCTCCTCAGCGTTAGCGCTTTAAGAGAGGTGTGTAGCACCTGATTTAGCGCTCCAATCACCTCCAGGGGCGATAGAAGCAAGTTTGGAGGCGGAGGCGATAATTAGCGCCAGGCGCTAAACTTTGCGCCCGGCCGATAATTGCGTCCCAAACGGGGCGAGACCGAATTTCTCCCCCCGAGAGTCTTTGGCCTCTATAACGTGGAGGCAGGAAGGGAGCGGGTGCGTCGGGGGGGAGCCCAGGAATGCCGGGCTCGGCCGGATTTAACGTCAGGATCTCATTTCAGGTTTTTTTGCTCCGTTTCCCGCCCAGCAGCCAGTCAGCCTGTCAATCTGCCCGGCTCATGGGCGGGAAAGCCAGGGGTAGAAGGCCACAGCCGGTGATTGTTGGGGATGCTCCCCGCCAACCAGGAAACCTTTGGTAGTGGAGAGTTATGGGGGGGGGAGTCGGACAGCAATCAGGAGGGAGGGGGGAACCAGAAAACTTTGCGAGTTAGTTGGGGGGAGGAATTGCCCAATCACAGTAGATGATTTGCTTGAGTTGCTGGGGGTGGGGGGCGGGGGGGAGCAGTTCTGCTCCTCCTGGCTCACAAGCAGTGCTATAAAAGGTACTTACCTGCTGGATCCGGCCGTTCCCACCTCCCTTCAGCCGAGCTCTGGGAAATCTGACGGCCAGCGCTCAATTTAAATGGCTGCTTAAATGTCAGGAACAATTATAATGACCAACCAGCCTCTCCAGAGGAATGACTTCAAATGAGGAAATTCAGGTGGAAGTGTTTTCTACCACGTTCCCCTTCAAATTGTTTCCCCCAATCTTTTGTCCTTTCTATCTTATCTGAGGAAGGATGTTCTTGCCATGGAAGGAGTGCAGCGAAGATTCACCAGGCTGATACCTGGGATGGCAGGAATGACGTATGAGGAGAGATTGTGTCGATTGGGCTTGTACTCGCTGGAGTTTAGAAGATTGAGAGGGGATCTCATCGAAACCTATAAAATTCTGTCAGGCCTGGACAGACTAGATGCAGGAAGGATGTTCCCGATGGCCGGGGAGTCCAGAACCAGGGGTCACAGTCTAAGGATAAGGGGTAAGCCATTTAGGACTGAAATGAGGAGGAATTTCTTCACCCAGAGAGTGGTGAACCTGTGGAATTCTCTTCCACAGAGGGCGGTGGAGGCCAGTTCATTAAATATATTCAAGAAGGAGTTGGATATATTTCTTAAGGCTAAAGGGATCAAGGGATATGGGGAGAAGGCAGGGACAGGGCACTGAGTTTGGATGATCAGCCATGATCTCATTGAATGGCGGAGCAGGCTCGAGGGGCCGAATGGCCGACTCCTGCTCCTATCTTCTATGTTTCTATGTTTCTATGTTTCTATCTCCTACTTTAATGCTCTTTCTAAGTGTCACCTAGGATCATGGGACACGGGTGCCTTCTCATGCTAAAAACAAGACCTTAGGATGACCCAAAGCGCTTTACAGCCAATGAAGTACTTTTGAAGTGTAGTAATGTAGGAAACGCAGCCAATATGCGCACAGCAAGCTCCCACAAAAGAGCAATGTGATACTGACCAGATAATCTGTTTTAAGTGTTGGTTGAGGGATAAATATTGGCCCAGGACTCCGGGGAGATCTCCCCTGCTCTATGTTCCAATAGGGCCATGGGATCTTTTACATCCACCTGAGAGAGTAGACAGGGCCTCGGTTTAATGTCTGATCCGAAAGAAGGCACTCTACGCACGGGTAATTTGGTCTTTGACAAAATACATAACGCCAATACTTTGATACACAGAACCATCTGCTTGGATGCAGACCATCACTGAACAATCAGAAACATGATTCTCAAAACACTGGTCCTTTAGGTAGAGTTTTCATTTTTAACAATTACTTGACCTTTGCTGAGGTCGCCACAGCCGGCAGATACAGTCACCCTGATGATAGGAATCTAACGTAGTGACGTGGAAGAAGTCTGTTTCAATGCACTGAGGTGTATTTTGACCATTGGGAGTGCACAGAATAATGGTAAGATGCATAAACTACATAAGAACATAAGAAATAGGAGCAGGAGTAGGCCATTCGGCCCCTCGAGCCTGCTCCACCATTCAATAAGATCGTGGCTGATCTGATCTTGGCCTCAACTCCACTTCCCTGCCCGCTCCCCATAACCCTTGACTCCCCTATAGCTCAAATATCTGTCTATCTCCGCCTTGAATATGATAGAACGGATTCTTTTACCCTCAGTCTGGTTCAGCAAACACTGAGTCGAACAACTGGAGAATTCAAACGATTTATTATTCGTGGAGTCTTACTCTGATATATCGACACCGACTCCTGCAAGAGTCTGCGAATCCAACAGAGCAAGCAATTTCTCATACAGCGTGCTACATTTTTATCCCTGCTTTTGAAAAAGCATTAACACCTCGTACATTCTGCACTAATCATGAGCTGTGCATGTATACATTTAATTGGATTTCCTGGTCTGGCAGTTTGAAATAAAGAAGTCACATTTTACTGAATGGGTTACAGCTAAGTAAACATCCTGGTAATGTGTTCCTGATCACCTCAACATTATAATAATGCATTTGCAATCACCTAATGTCTGTACAGTTTCTGCTCACCGCCCTACATTGTTTCTAACAGCAAGGGGTAACATCATGGGTGCCAGCCTCGTTAACAATTAAAGATCAGGTATCAGGTTAGCCCTTTTTACTTTTCTGCTGTTTTTACAGTTTCTGGTTTCTGTTTCTCAATGATATTCTCAAATATATTTAATGACCCAGCCTCCACAGCTCTCTGGGGTAGAGAATTCCACAGATTCACGACCCTCTGAGAGAAGAAATTCCTCCTCATCTCTGTCTTAAATGGGCGACTCCTTATCCTGATAATATGCCCCCTAGTTCTAGATTCACCCACGAGGGGGAAACATCCCCTCAGCATCTACCCTGTCGAGTCCCCTCAGAATCTTATATGTTTCAATAAGATCACCTCTCATTCTTTTAAACTCCAATGAGTATAGGCCCAACCTGCTCAACCTTTCTTCATAAGACAACCCTTTCATCTCAGGAATCAACCTCGTGAACCTTCTCTGAACTGCCTCCAATGTTAGTATATCCCTCCTTAAATAAGGAGTCCGATACTGTACGCAGTACTCCAGGTGTGGTCTCACCTACGCCCTGTACAGTTGTAGCAAGACTTCCCTACTTTTATACTCCATCCCCCTTGCAATAAAATCCAACATTTAATTTGCCATCCTAATTATTTGCTGTACCTGCATGCTAACTTTTTGTGTTTCATGTACAAGGACCCCCAGATCCCTCTGTACCGCAGCATTCGGTAGTCTCTTTCCATTTAAATAATATTTTGCTTTTCTATTCTTCCTACCACTGAATGTGTGCAGGAGTAAAATGTCTGCCCACCGTATACCACTCCACTGATGTGCAATGGTGCTTACAGATATAACCATCCATCCATCAACTATGCCCCTCTGTATTAGAATCAGGTGGAGGCTAAACTTACCTAAATTGGTCACACACGATGGTTAGCCTTGGTTAATGGCAGCATTCTCTACTCTGAGCCCCACTCCAGAGACTTTAGTACAAGGACTGGTGTCCTTGTGCACCAGTCGCTGAAGGTATGCATGCAGGTGCAGCAGGCGGTTAAGAAGGCAAATGGTATGTTGGCCTTCATAGCGAGAGGATTCGAGTACAGGAGCAAGGATGTCTTACTGCAGTTGTACAGGGCCTTGGTGAGACCACACCTTGAGGATTGTGTGCAGTTTTGGTCGCCTTATCTGAGGAAGGATGTTCTTGCCATGGAAGGAGTGCAGCGAAGATTCACCAGACTGATACCTGGGATGGCAGGAATGACGTATGAGGAGAGATTGGGTCGATTGGGCTTATATTCGCTAGAGTTTAGAAGAATGAGAGGGGATCTCATTGAAACTTATAAAATTCTAACAGGACTAGACAGACTAGGTGCAGGAAGGATGTTCCCGATGGCGGGGGAGTCCAGAACCAGGGGTCACAGTCTAAGGATAAGGGGTAGGCCATTTAGGACTGAGATGAGGAGGAATTTCTTCACCCAGAGAGTGGTGAACCTGTGGAATTCTCTACCACAGAGGGCAGTTGAGGCCAATTCATTAAATATATTCAAGAAGGAGTTAGATATATTTCTTAAGGCTAAAGGGATCAAGGGATATGGGGAGAAAGCAGGGACAGGGTACTGAATTTGGATGATCAGCCATGATCTCATTAAATGGCAGAACAGGCTCGAGGGGCCGAATGGCCTACTCCTGCTCCTATCTTCTATGTTTCTATGTTTCTATAATCTCGGCTGATGTTCCCCTGCAGTACTGAGGGAGTGCTGCATAAGAACATAAGAAACAGGAGCAGGAGTCGGCCAATCAGCCCCTCGAGCCTGCTCCGCCATTCAATCAGATCATGGCTGATCCAATTTTGGCCTCAACACCACTCTCCCGCTCTCTCCCCGTGACTCCCTTGTAGTCCCTTGTCAATCTCCGCCTTGAATATATTCAATGACTCCGCCTCCACAGCTCTCCGGGGTAGAGAATTCCAAAGATTCACGACCCTCTGAGAGAAGAAATTCCTCCTCATCTCAGTCTTAAATGAGCGACACCTTATCCTGAGACTGTGACCCCTAGTTCTAGATTCCCCCACTAGGGGGAACATCCTCTCTGCATCGACCCTGTCAATCCCCCTCAGAATCTTATATGTTTCAATAAGATCACCTTTCATTCTTCTAAACTCCAATGAGTATAGGCCCAACCTGCTCAAGCTTTCGTCATACGTCAACCCCTTCATCCCAGGAATCAACCTAGTGAACCTTCTCTGCACTGCCTCCAATGCAAGTATATCCTTCCTTAAATATGGAGACCAAAACTGTACGCAGTGCTCCAGGTGCAGTCTCACCAACGCCCTGTAAAGTTGCATCAAAACTTCCCTACTTCTTTACTCCATCCCCCTTGCAATAAAGGCCAACATTCTATTAGCCTTCCTAATTACTGCACTGTCGGAGGTGTTACTTTTTGGATGAGAGGCTAAACTCCCAATCACCTGGCCAATATTTATCCCTCAACCAACATCACGAAAGTGAAAGTTACTAGACAGATAAAAAGGTGCGTGAAAATAGCTCAGCGATTCAAGGAAACGACAAAGTAAAGAATGAAAACACATTTGAAGTGGAGAGGAATGAAACAGCAATGTGATGATCTGTTTTTAGCTGTTGATTGAGGGATAAATATTGGCCAGGACACCGGGGAGAACTCCCCTGTTCTTCTTCGAAATAGTGGCCATGGGATCTTTTACATCCACCTGAGAGGGCAGACGGGGCCTCGGTTTAACATCTCATCTGAACGGTGACAATTCCAACAGTGCAGCACTCCCTCAGTACTGCACTGGAGTGTCAGCCTGCATTGTGTACTCACAACTTTCTGATTCAGAGGCGAGAGTGCTACCACTGAGTCACGGCTGACACAGAAGATGGAGATGGGAATATTTCACCGTGTCCTCCCCCCCCCCCATACTATTTGTCCATCCATCCACAGATGAGTTGGTCAAAATAGAGGTTACTCATCTCCTGTGGAAGGGCTGACTGTAATACTGCACCTTTGAACTGAGTTCTCGTAGGCAGGGGAGCCAACAATCTAATACTGTCACTGCTGAAATAAACTGTAAGAATTAATTCAGTAATTGTAATTTTAAAAAAAACATAGAATACCTGATTGAAAAGAAAAAAGAAAGACTTGCATTTCTATAGCACCTTTCACAACTTCAGGATGTCCCAAAGCGCTTCACAGCCAATGAGGTACTTTTTGAAGTGTAGGGCTGGATTTTGCCATGGGGAGCTTTTGGAGGCGGGACTCCCACTTGTCGGGTTTCAGTCCCGCCTCCATCAACTTCTGGCCAACCCACGCTATTTTCCCTTGATTGACCTTGTTAAGACCGCCCAGCGGGCTCAGCAGGCCAATTAAGGGAAAGCCGGTTACAGAGAATGTTTCATCTGTCAAAAATTTTTGACAGATGAATTGGCATCGTTTGACAGCTCTGTGAAGCTGTCAAACACTGAGATTCTCTGTAGTTTGATGAGTTCTTGAATTCAAGACCTCATCAAACCTCTTTCTTTAGCAGAAATTAGATGGTTGCTGCATTGGAGATGCGAGACTCTCCGCATACACATCGATTGAAACCTGCAGGAAAAAACAAAGGTAAGTAAACTTTTACTAACACTTTCCACTCACCTCAGATACTCACCTCTCCACACTTACACCCATCACTTACCTTCACAGTGCACTTTTGCACCCCGCAGACCCACTACTCGCCTCGGTGACCCTGGCCGGGTTCGGAGCCTTCAGGAACCCAAAATGGGGATAATCCTCTTATCTGCCTGTTAACTACCTGGTAACAGGCAGATAAGTGGCATTAATCCCCTTCCTGCCTCCAAGGAGATGGGACCCAGCGCGGGTCGGCTACCCACCTCCTGGCAAGATGGCACGGAGGCAGGTTGGGGGCGGGTTAGGCACCCGCGCCCAGCTTCTGCCATTTTCCCAGCAGTCCTGCCTCCATACCCACCTCCCCAGGGCTGGCAAGATCGCGCCCCCAGTCACTGTTGTAATGTCGGAAACACGGCAGCCAATTTGCACACAACAAGCTCCCGCAAACAGCAATGTGATAATGACCAGATAATCTGTTTTTAGCAATATTGATTGAGGGAGAAATATTGGCCAGGACACCAGGGATTACTCCCCTGCTCATCTTCAACATGGTGCCTGGATTTTTGTGCTCAAGTCTCTTGGAGAGAGGACTTGAACCCACAACCTTGTAACTCAGAGGTGAGGGTGCTACCCACTGAGCCACAGCTGATTGGGGGGGGGGGCAATACTGGAAAACTGAGCATAAAATACACATGACATGGTTCAGAACTGGTGAGTTCTAAAGCACAACTTCACTTGAATCAAGTTCCATAATCCTCTACTGTCGCTGTATCTCACCCCTGCCATCTGTAGGCTTGTTACCACGAAGGTACTCATTTCCAACAAACCAGTAACAGATCAAGAAATTTGTACCAATCAATCCTCCCTGAAAATGCTTTATTATTGCTTCAAAATGTGTTGGTGCAGAATCAGAGAGAGTCAGGATAATTTATCAGACAGAGTAAAATAAGCACTCTTTGTTACTCACGTCCATGTCCATGATTCTAAGGCAGCAGGAATGAGTCAGGAGAGTCCCACATATGAAGACGATTACCAAATGTTGACAAGTTCTGAAGTGAATATGAAATATGACAGAGTTTCTGATACATTAGTCTTTCAGATTTCATTTTCACTAAATGAAGAGGAATGTAAGTGAAGTGGATGATCTGTCCACCCCGAAAGCCCAAGGCGCCTTCCTGCTCCCAGAGGACTTCCAATACCAGGAAAACTGCCATTAATCAAACGCAACATGAAAGGGAGCGGGCTTCTCTGCGTGCGTGCTCATTGTTTACTTTCATTAACATTTTGCTATGCAGACTTTGCCATGTGTTATAGATTTTGCAACAAGACAACTGTAACATGTTAAGTCTAATTGACTTAGTTGATTTGATCTGTGCTCTGTTAATGTTTAATCCCTTAAGAATGGTGTGAAAAGGTTTATTTAAGAGAAGGCAGTACCAGTCAGAACTTCCAGCTTTGGAACTTCATTCTTTTACAATATACAGCTTGCTACATTATCCCACTTCTCTTATACATGCGGATGCCTGTAACTGAGACAGATAATATCCACTGCTATCTTCACCAGATGGATAGCACAACTATGAGACAGAATTAAGGCAGATTTCAGAGTAATAAAAGATTGGGAATGTTGGAAAAGAACATAAGAACATAAGAAATAGGAGCAGGAATAGGCCGCTTGGTCCCTCGAGCCTGCTCCGCCATTCAATAAGATCATGGCTGATCTTGGGCTCAAAGCCACTTCCCCGCCCGCTCCCCATAACCCTTCATTCCCTTATCTTGCAAAAATCTGTCTATCTCCACCTTAAATGTATTTAATGACCCAGCCTCCACGGCTCTCTAGGGCAGAGAATTCCACAGATTTACGACCCTCTGAGAGAAGAAATTCCTCCTCATCTCAGTTCTAAAAGGGCGACCCCTTTATTCTGAAACTGTGCCCCCGAGTTCTAGATTTCCCCACGAGGGGAAACATCCTCTCTGCATCTAAATGAGGGCTCGTCCAGGATTTGAACGCAGGACCTCTCGCATATTTCATACCACTGAACCCGAAGCGAGAATCATACCCCTAGACGCTGTGCTCGGTTGTAATATTTGCAAACACTTGGTAGCGGTAGGTTTTCCCTCTTCAGCAACGGGACTGAACAGCAAAGCCTTTCTCGCAAAATTGAGCACAAGCTGCTCGTGATTTTTTGGTCAGAAGAGAAGAATTTAAATTTATGTAGCGCTTTTCATGATCTCAGGACAGCCCAAAGCGCCTCATTCCACTTCATTCTGACAGTAGCTAGTTTGCGCACAGCAAAGATAAATGACCAAATACAGGAAACTTTTTTTAAAATCTGGCACGGACGGGACCGACATGGTACCGGTTCATCAAAAATTCCGGATAACCGAAAGCTATAGTAAAAGATACGGAGCTGAGAGCTCCGTATAAAGCAACAAACTCTGTTGCTTAGCAACAGCTTCAGAACAATGGTCACAAGCTGTAAGTGTCTCTGTAGCTTAGCAACAGCTGCAGCCGCACCCTTGCACAGCAACAAATGGAGTAAGAAAAGTAATAAAAGTTACCTGAACCTACTCCTGAATTTTGCCGGTTAACCGAGATTTCCGGTTATTTAGGTGCCAGTAAATCAAAAGTTTCCTGTACAGGAAACTTTTTTATCCGGCACCGACGGGACCGGCGTGCTGCCAGTTGATCAAAAAGTCCGGATTACAGAGAGGTATAGTAACTAAGGTACGAGAGCCCCGTACACGGCCACAGGTCCAGGAGTCCCTGTTGCACGGCAACAGGTGCAGGAACCCCGGTTACACGGCCACAGATCCAGGAACTCCGGTTACACGACCACTAATATGAAGTAAAACTTACCTGAACCTACTCCTGAATTTTGCCGGTTAAGAGAGATTTCCGGTTGTTTAGGCGCCGGTAAAAAGAGAGTTTCCTGTAATCTGTTTCTGGTGGCGCTGTTTGAGGGATAAACGTTGGCGTGGACACCAAGATAAACAGGTGGGAAACTGTGAGCTTGTACCTGCTTTTGCAATATGGGCTTTCACCCCAGTATGCTCACGCTCCCGGTGCTAAAGAGGAAGGACTACCCTTAGAGTGGTGCCTTGTCCATAAAGTCATAATCATATGTATTAGCCACGGAAAAGCCAAACATGGGGTAAGAATTTCTCTTCATGCTATGCACGCTGACACCATAAATACATCTGTGATGATTACTATTCAAATTATGAGCATTCATTTGGAAGATGGTGAGGACACCTTCGTTAGTGTATTTACGACATCACACAGCAAATGGAAGCATTTCTACCTCACAGGGTGATTCAGATATCATCAGTGTAGGAATGAGTTATCAAAACATTGCCTAGTTTTTCAGAGATGCTGAAAGTTCAGAATGATTCACGACTGAAGTGTTTGGTTAAGCTCCTGGTTTTGCTGTGAGGGAAGGATGAGCAACCGGAGCCTCGACTTCGGAGGAGCGAAGATATTTTTTGTTTTAAACAGTCTGATCACCTCCAAGAGTTGAATTCATTGACTAACCTCAGCCTTGGACCATCCAAATGATACTGAATGACATGAATCAGTCATTCATGAAAGAAAGACTTATGAAATAATACTGAGCGGCCTGCGGGTGGCGCTGTCCAGGGAGAGTATAAATACTCGGGCACGGGCCCATCTTGCTCAGGACATTCTTAACAGGAGCTAGTGAAGGACACAACTAGACCTCCATGTTGTAAAACAGTTGATTAAAGCTTTGTTTAACGCTTAGACCAAGTGCCTAGTAGTTTTCTTACGCCACTGAACATGAGCCCAAAGCTGAACTGTGAACGCTCAGACCTAGGACTTCATCTTTGGGTCCATTTTGACTGTGAAAGAAATTCTCCCGCATCTCCCAGTCTGTAGTGCACAAGTGCATCAAGCAGGTCACCAATGTTCTATTTGTCAGGGCCAACCGTCATATCACCTTTCCCATGGACGCCAACAGTCAAAATGAGAGAGCTCTGGGATTTGCAAGTTTCCCTCATGTCCAGGGTGTTATGGACGGCACTCCTGTCGCCATCAATGAATGAGAAAACCAGCCAGAAGCATTCATCAACAGGAAAGACTTCCAGTCCACTTACTATCCAGTGGGTCTTTGATCACTGCAGAAGGATCATGCAATTCAGGTCCCAGTTTCGAATGTAATCGTCGTGACGCCTTCTTCCTGAGACAGTCAATCATCTACAACCTATTTCGCCCTTCTAGAAATGTGAGAAGTTGGTCGCCTGGGAACAAAGGAAGCTCTTCCACGCCTGGGCCATGACACCCATCTGAACCCCGACCACAGCTGAACGGCTCAGACACAACCAGAGCCATGGAACCACCAGGAACATCACTAAGCATGCTTGTAGGGCTCTTAAAGCAAAGGTTTGTCTTGTTTTACACACTTTGTATAAAAATAATAAATTGCAGGACAACGGAGTATTACAGTTTAACTCTTTTATTAAGCATTAGGTCTGTGATCTTACTCATAGCAGTACCAGTGGGCAAAGCATGGCATTAGGACCCCTAGCCTGGGTCTTCAAAACAATAGTAGTCCTTACAGATGCCTGCAGGCCAATGACAACTCAGCATGTGATCACATGTGAATATAATAGGTATCCCTTACAGATGCCTGCGGGCCAATGATAATTCAATATGCAAATGTTACAAGGTTGAGGTGCCTGAGTAGGTCTGGGTGCTCCCTAAAATATGGTCCACACAAAGCCTGTCGTATCATTGCAGTGTGTTGCCTGCTGTACAACATGGCAACACAGAGAGGATTGAAGTTGGAGGAGGCAAAGCAACAGACACAATCACCCTCTGATGAGGAAGACTTGGGTGAAGGCAAGGTAGAAGCAGCAGAAGGAGGACACTTCCTATTGCCTGGTCTTCTAGTGCCTTGATAACTCCATGTGCAGTCTAGAACACCTTACAGCCAGAGGTGCCAGGAATCAGTTGTGAGAGCAGTGCTTCTGGCGACTTGTTTATTCCCCACCCCTGAAATGTTAAACAAAGCCCCTCTGCATTAACAGTCGTTGTTACCTGCTTTAATCCTTAAAAAAAACCATTGAGCCAACTTTTATACCAATGATATACAGGAAACTTTGTGCTATCCGGCACCGACGGGACCGCGCTGTTGCCGTTCCCTCAAAACTGCCGGACAAACCAGCGCTAATGTTGAAACATACGGAGATTTTGAGCTCCGTATCTGGCAACAAACCCTGTTGCTTAGCAACAGCTTCTAAACAGTCCAAGCGTCTCTGTAGCATCTCTGTAGCTTAGCAACAGCTTCAGCGAGACCTTGCAGAGCTTGACTGTTGAGAAAAAAGCAACGGAAAGAAAAAAACCTAACGAAACGGCTCCTGATTTTTGCCGGTGGCTCGAGCATTCCAGACAGTTAGCCTCCAGATAACACAAAGTTTCCTGTACTGACACAGCAGATTCAGAAGCTGCTGTAAAAACACACCGCAGACCAAAGTGCCTAAAGTGATAAAGGTGATTCATTTCTTGTCAAACACAATGGCCACAAACTTGCGATCGGAGGCTTCCCGCGGGCGGACGCCTTCGACCTGTAAAAAATCTACACATTTACCTGGTGGCCCGGGAGGTATGGCGACTCGCGATCCTGGGCCTCTCCGGGTATGCGCGGGCAGAGGCTCACGTATGCCAGGGACGCAGGCGGTTTGCAAGCGCCCCTGGGATCACGTGGGCCGGCCCAACCAGTGAAAGAAGTGAATCCCCATTCATACTAATGGGAGTTCCGTACGTACGGAAACCCCATAAATATTAATGGGGATCACTTAAAAAAATACACGAACGCATGAAATAATTTTTTTTAAATTACATATTTAAAATTAATTAAAATGCCATTTAATTAAATATTTTAAACAAAAATTTAACTTTTTGAAATGTTTTAAAATATGTTTTAATGGGCTAAAATTAAACTTACCTTATTGGACAGGGTTTTTAATGGATAAATGAGTGATAACATTTTATTTTTCTATTTTTTTAAACTCTTATGCTGGTAAAAGCAGGCCTTACGCCAGCTTTTACCAGGCATAAGAATTTCACGGGCATTCCGCCAGCGGAAATAGCCCAACTCTCCTCCCGCGGAGCCCCTTTTCCCCGGGATGTGAAGGATCTGTCAGGAAGATTCTTGACAGATCGCAAGTTTCGGGTTTTAGCGCGTGCGCTTCCCGTGCCTAAACCCGGAACTTGCGCGCCCCCCTACGGGCACGTAGACATCTCGTATGCACCCGTGGGGGGTCGCAAAATACGGCCCAATAATTGCCTGGAATTTATTTCTCACCCAAGTGCCGCCTCATAGTACCTTTCTTAAAGGAAGTTGTATGACTTTGACTATGCCAACCCCAGTGGCTTTAGCAAGGCTGGTGAAAGCAGCTGCTGCTCATGTTGGGACCCTTTAAGATGCTCGTGGCCAACGATTTCTGAATGCTCGAGTCTTTGAGGACTCGGCTACAGACCACTACACCTCGACTGCTACAGAGGCAGTCTGACCCAGCTGACTTTCTGACCCCGTGGTGGATTTTGGTTAACTCTGTTTCTCTCTCCACAGATGCTGCCTGACCCGCTGAGCATTTTCCAGCATTTTCTGTTTGTACAGGAAACTTTCGATTTACCGGCACCTAAATAACCGGAAATCTCGGTTAACCGGCAAAATTCAGGAGTAGGTTCAGGTAACTTTTATTACTTGCCTTCCTCCATTTGTTGCTGTGCAAGGGTGTGGCTGCAGCTGTTGCTAAGCTACAGAGACACTTGCAACTTGTGGCCATTGTTCTGAAGCTGTTGCTAAGCAACAGGGTTTGTCGCTTTATACGGAGCTCTGAGCTCCGTATCTTTTACTATAGCGTTCGGTTATCCAGAATTTTTGATGAACCGGCACCACATCGGTCCAGTCCTTGCCGGATAAAAAAAAGTTTCCTGTATTTCAGATTTCCAGCATCCGCTGTATGTTCCTTTTGTTGTTATGGTGTATATCAGTCTTGCCAATCTTCCTCCCACTTAAGGGAAAGATAACGTTCTACCTTGCCCTCGCCTCCATCAATAGAACCTCCAGGGAGGCATTGGAGAACCTTGGGGCTCGCTTCTGACCCACCTTCCAGTTTGCAGCACTGCACGATGGCACTGTTAGTTAACTGAACGCAACCTCCCTTCGGGGAGGACATTCCTGCTTTAAGTAGGGCTCTGGAGGCCCACGGGAAATTACGGCTAGAAAGTGGCGTCCCGTTCTGGATGAGGTCAAGTGGGAAGCCCACCAATCAGATAAGGCCCGGGAGTCAAATTATCCCGGGCTTGAAATTTATGACAGTGGGTACATTTCCCAGCCCGCCTGCCCGAAACCGGCTCCGGGTTAAACTCCACCCCTTCACTCTGCAACACTCTGCTGTCATTCTTTGGCCACGATATTGACAGGGACGGGCTTTCCGAGCGGTGTCTTAACTCCACAGCATGCGTCTCTTTTGTTTTTAACAGCATCCCCGCCTGGAAGCCAGCGTGATGACAGGCTTGGGTCCCATTCGGGCGGGGAGCACACCGGAGGAGGCTGGAGCCGCAAGAGCAGCTCGGGAACCTGCTGCTGCGTTAGTGAGAGCAAGTGGGGTTGGGTACAATTCTGAAGGGGTGGGTCTGATGGGGGCGGTACGATGAATGGGAAGCAGATAAGCTGGGGGTCGCAGGGGGAGGAGCACTCCTGCTCCTCCTGGCCCACAAGCAGTGCTATAAAGACACTTGCCTTTTTCCCCGAAGTAGTCCTCACCTCCCTTGAGCTGCCGGGTTTCCCGAGGCCTGGGGAACCCGGCCGGCCAGGGTTAAACCTATACAACAAGCTGACTGACCGCCCCCTGTCTCGCCTCCATTAAACCTAGAAGTGTGCGGGTTGGAGGCAGGTTGGGGTTGGGTTTGTGATTTGTAAAATTTATCATTTCACCCGACCCCAACCCACCCCTTTTTGGGTGTTAAATTATCCCCATTGTTACTGTTTCTAGCATGATTTTGTTATGGTTCAGTCTTCCCACCAAAAATATTAACCAAAAATATTAACACCTGGAGTACTGTGTACAGTTTTGGTCTCCTTATTTAAGGAGGGATATACTTGCATTGGAGGGTGTTCAGCGAAGGTTCACGAGGCTGATTCCTGAGATGAAGGGGTTGTCTTATGAAGAAAGGTTGAGCAGGTTGGGCCTATACTCATTGGAGTTTAGAAGAATGAGAGGTGATCTTATTGAAACATATAAGATTCTGAGGGGGCTCGACAGGGTAGATGCTGAGAGGATGTTTCCCCTCGTGGGGGAATCTAGAACTAGGGGGCATAATTTCAGGATAAGAGGTCGCCCATTTAAGATGGAGATGAGGAGGAATTTCTTCTCTCAGAGGGTCGTGAATCTTTGGAATTCTCTTCCCCAGAGAGCTGTGGAGGCTGGGTCATTGAATATATTCAAGGCGGAGATAGACAGATGTTTGAGCAACAGGGGAGACAAGGGGTATGGGGAACGGGCAGGGAAGTGGGGTTGAGGCCAAGATCAGATCAGCCATGATCTTATTGAATGGCGGAGCAGGCTCGAGGGGCCAAATGGCCGACTCCTGCTCCTATGTCTTATGTTATTATGAATGTGTGCTAAACATTTTAGAGCTTGTCCAAACTCTCTGCAGTATATACAAATTTATTCCACTTTAAGCAAGTTTATTCCAACTTATTGGGATGACGTGTAAGTTCACTCACTGGGATTCACTCATTCATTCATTGGAAGATGGTTAGTCAAGCAAACAGGTTAAATTGCTCAAAAAATATTCCATGTCCTTTTCTCCACTTTTTTTCCCTCGTGTCTAAAGTAAGGTTTAAATCAATCGAATATTGAACACATTACACATATCCCAATAGCATAATTAAAGTTACCTATAGAATTGTCTTTTATGTCGTTTAATGCCTTTCAAAAAGTTTTTACATCGTAGGCTCAACCTGTCCCTAAAGCCTGGGCTTGACGTTGATACTTAAGCCAACAGTTCTCGCTGTGTTAGCTCCGGGGCTATCCTGGAGTCAGAGCGCGTGTGGTGGGCACACCTTCACACCAGTTTCAGTAGGAAATGCACACTGTTCCCAGAGCGGATTTCTGATCCCAAAACGTACTGAAGGATATGTTTTCAATTTCTACCTTTAACTATTGCCCACTGCTCAATGAACTTGCTTAAATTCTACCTCAGAGACACAGGGGGTCATTTGAACCTTCCGAAAACGGGTCCGGTGTGTAAGGGGTTTTACTGTGTGGGTGTCTTGGGTTTGTCAGTTGTGCCTCTGACTACCCCCTTTTGAGCGGCTCGAATCGCTCGCCCCTTTTTGAGTTCTGACCACCGGACTTATTTGCAGGTAGCGATATAGGAAACGAGCAGACCAGTGGTTTGGTGCAAAGAAAAACCAAGATTTTATTACCAGAGAACGATTCTATACAAAGGATAATGGCCCAGTAATTCCAGTCCCAATGCGTGAGTACGGACGGGGTACTCACACGTGGGCCCGTTGGAAGTGCCGGATTTCAGCATGCACAGCACATGCGCGGAAAACCGGCATTTCCTCTCCTCTGAACCAAGGGGTTAAGAGGCGGTTCCTGTGTGACGTTTCAGGCAGCGCGTACGCATTGAACTTCGGTTTTTTTGACAGGTTTGTCCGTGCCTGAAGGCCTCCACTTTTTACGAATGTAAAAAGCAAACGTAAGGACTTAGTTTTATAAGGTAAGTGGTCTAATAATTAAAGTTAGAACATTTTTTCCACAGGTTTATTATTTTTAAAGAATTTACAGTAAGGTAAGTGTATTTTTGGACCCAATTTCTTGGAAAAAAAATTTTGGCAGAAATTTGAATAATTGTTTAAAATAGTTTTTTAAAGTTATTAATAGTTAATTTAATTATTGGAATGTTTTTTTAACTTTTATTTAAAGTTTAAGTAGTGTTTTGGGTGCCTGGACGTTTCATGAGTTTGACAGGTCTTATGTCTAACTCATGAATGGACTTTTGTAAACTCCCATTGGTTGCCCAGTGCTCACGTGATCCCAGCCGGCTCATCGCACTAAGTACGCCGCTGGATCACGCACGCACAGCGCGCCAGGAGCTGAACCGGGCCACAGACCGGAAATCCACGCAGGCCCAGTCTTCAAATGTTAGCGCGATATGTAAGTGTAGGTCGGGGGCTTGCACCCACGGGAAGCCCCCTGACCCGAATTTCTGGGCCAATATGGATGCAGTACGCTTACACTTAACAGGGATGGGAAATAAATGGCACATCAAGGGAAAATGACTAAAATGACAATTTTAGCAATCCCCTTAACTCCCACCCTCTAAACCTCGCTAGGCTATCTTATGAGGGGTCAGAATTCCATGCTCACCAGTCCGAGTCGTTTAAACAGATGAGAATCTTGCTTCTTTGCCCTGCTGCCTTTCGATGCCACGTGGTTTCAATGCTGCACAGGCTACCGTCCAGGTGAAAATACCCCAGTAATAAAATAGTCTCTGGCAGGTTATTTCACCTCTCAGGACGGGCTCTTCTTCATAGGTCCTCTTCCTGGGGTGGTGGCAGGCAGGGCGCGGGAGGCGAGGAGAGAGAGAGAGCATGGCTTCCTGAGGGACTATAGTTATACTCCTCTCGGTAGCCCTTATCTCACGCGCTAAATCAGCTCATCCTTTGTCTGATTTGAGCGGGTTGGAATTGAACAAAAGGCGTCGATCTTGGCCCATCGACTTAGATGGCCGGTAATAGCTTTTAACGGTCCCATAACTGTTCTCCTTTGTTCAACAGATTTCTTGATGGGGCCAGCCTAACCTGGATGGCTCCGCTGATCGTTTGGATCATTTGAGTAAACAAGCTTGATGGCCTGTAAACGGGGGCCTGAATGTAACTGAGTTTGCTCCCAATACATAAATGTAAAAGTTCTGTCTGGTTTCGTGATCTCGCAGACATCAAAAATACCCAAGTTGTTAGCTTGTCACAGAGTCCACAATTGGAACTTACAGGCTTTTGGTCACGAGGTTGACCGCAGCCATTTTGTGTGCCCCTGGATTTTTAAAATAAGTCCAACCAAGGTCTCTTTTAATTAAATAATATTCGGAGGGTGGGGGGAACTGCCTGAATTTTGCGAAACTTACAGGTGGGAAGTTAAAATGCTAAAAAATCTGAAACGGGAAGCCAACCAGGCCTTGAACTCGCCCACTTCCAGTTTTAGCAGAGGTCAGACGAGGGGCAGGCCACCAATCCGCTCTCTGGAGGCGGGTCAGTCATTGAAACCTTTTAAAATCAAATCAACTTTTATTGTCATTGTTAGTGCACAAGTGCAGTACAACGAAATGTAGGCTTGCGGCTCCCGAGAGTGTACATTTAGATTAAGACATTTAAACATTCAACATACATTTGGCTTGTAATACATTAACATAAACATAACCATAATAAAGTGCATTGGCAGATGTGCAGGCTTTGGAGTTTATTTGTGGAGTTCAGTAGGATGACAGCCCTGGGAAAGAAGCTGTTCCTAAATCTGGTCGTACGGGTGCGAATGCATCTGTAGCGTCTCCCAGATGGCAGGAGGGCGAACAGACTGTGGCTGGGGTGGGTAGGGTCTTTGATGATGGACCGTGACCTCCGTAAACAGCGTTTCTGGTATATGTGCTCTATGGTCGGTAGCCGGGTGCCGGTAATGCGTTGGGCAGTTTTGACTACCCGCTGCAGGGCTTTCAGGTCATAGTAGCTACAGCTGCCATACCATACTGTGATACAGTTCGTCAGGATGCTCTCTATTGTGCAGCGATAAAAGGCTGCGTGCCTCCAATTTTAAAGGATTTTTATTTTTAAACACAGTCCGGTGGGTTTCCCTGGCTTTGGGAAACCTGACAGGTAAAAGGAGACTCGAAGGGCCAGATCCATCAGGTCAGTGCCCTTACATCACTACTTATAGGGCAGGAGGAGCAGGAGTGTTTCCTCAGGCCCAACAAGCTTACCTGTAAATACCTCCCCGTGAAGCGCCTTGGGACATTTTACTATGTAAAGGCGCTATAGAAATACAGGTTGTTATTGCTGTTCCAACTCCTGCTTGCTTGCCACTGACCACTTCTGGAAAGTGCATATACATGGACATCGGGCCTTGACCTGATGAGCTTCGGCTGTGATATGCCCAATAGCTAAATAGCCGGTTCAGACTTACTGACTGAACTTGGACAAGAAGTGTGGAAACCCTCCAACAGTTTGGAACCATAATCAAGCAGTGGTCAATGTCTTCAAGAGAAGGAGAGAATATTAGAAAAAAAAATAACCATCAGCTTTTTAAGCAAAACATTATATTTCGGCTGGTGTCAGCTGTGGCTCAGTGGGCAGCACCCTCACCTCTGAGTCAGAACGTCATGGGTTCAAGTCCCACTCCAGAGACTTGAGCACAAAAATCCAGGGCCGACACTCCTAGTGCTTTACTGAGGGAGTGCTGCACAGTCAGAGGTGCCATCTTTCGGATGAGATGTTAAACCGAGGTCCCGTCTGCTCTCTCAGGTGGACGTAAAAGATCACACGGCACTATTTGGAAGAAGAGCAGGGGAGTTATCCCCGGGTCCTGGGCCAATATTTATCCCTCAATCAACATCACTAAAAAACAGATAATCTGGTCATTATCACATTGCTGTTTGTGGGAGCTTGCTGTGTGCAAATTGGCTGCAGCATTTCCTACATTACAACAGTGACTATACTTCAAAAGTAGTTAATTGGCTGTAAAGCGCTTCGGGACGTTGGGAGTACCTTCACCACATGGACTGCAGTGCTTCAAGAAGGCAGCTCACCACCACCTTCTCAAGGGCAATTAGGGATGGGCAATAAATGCTGGCCTTGCTATAGAAATGCATGTCTTTCTTTTGGTACATTAAGGATGGACATGCATTTCAATGATTTAAAACAGAGGTCAAAATAATGTGGCAATATTAAACAACATTATTACATTCAAAAAAAGGAAATATGAAGTGAACAAAATGATGAAACAGTAAATTAAACGTTGTACTGTTTTTTAACAGAGGTTAACTGCTGATGCCTCCATTGAACTTTGATAGAAACTGTGAGAAATCAAATGTGTCACACAGCTTATCCCTTGATTCCTTAATACCTGTTGCACAATGTTTGGAAAATCTTCAGAGGACAGCAATGGCGATATGTCTGTCATAAGGTTTGGGTTATATCACCAAGGTCACGACATCCTGTCACGCATGAGTATCATGTTTATGCTTATAATCAGTAACCATACTAGCTTTGATTAACCCTTTTACTCTGGGCTCCCCTGAGCATTGCATGTTCTTAAACATTTGTTATATGTTTTGTGGAACATCACTGCACCCACTGATATTAGCGCTCAGCTACAAGAAGTGTGAGAGGATAGTCGACGTGAAGATTGCATTGAATGAGACTTCTAAGGACACAAGGAAGTACAGGACTTCCATGGCCAACCCCAGACCTACTGCACTGCCATCCCAGCACATGCCCAACAAAACATTCCTGTTACAAAAAGAAAATACTGCAGATGCTGGAAATCTGAAATAAAAACAGAAAATGCTGGAGACACTCAGCAGGTCAGGCAGCATCTGTGAAGAGAGAAACAGAGTTAACGTTTCAGGTCGATGACCTTTCGTCAGAACTGGAAAAAAGCAGGAAATGGAACAGGTTTTTAAGCAAGTGTAGTGGCTGGGAAAGGGGGGAGGGGATGAAAGAACAAAAGGGAAGGCCTGTGATAGGATGAAAGGCGGGAGAGATCAAGAGACATTAAGAGATATTCAAGGTGAGAGGAGATGGTAATGGGACAGGTTAAAAAACAAAGGATGGCTCTAGATGAAGTGTAAATTGTGCCGGCAGAGTGAAGGACAGCTGCCACGTGGGAGAGAAGAACAAAAGACACAGACAAAAAGTGTGGATAAAAAAAAATATATATATATATGACAGGGGCCGGGGTTATAATCTGAAATTGTTGAACTCTATGTTGAGTCCGGAAGGCTGTAAAGTGCCTAATCGAAAGATGAGGTGCTGTTCCTCGAGCTTACGCTGAGCTTCCGTGGAACAATGCAAGAGGCCGAGGACAGTGAGGTCTGAGTGGGAATGGGGCGGTGAATTAACGTGACAGGCGACCGGAAGCTCGGGGTCCCCCTTACGGACTGAACGGAGGTGTTCCGCGAAGCGGTCACCCAATCTGCGTTTGGTCTCCCCATCTGTTCATATATATATATAATAATAATATGTGGCGGAGCCACCAGGGGATTCAGGACAATTGTTTATAATTCCTTTAACAGCAATGTAGTGCAACCGGGGGCTGCACCTTTAATGTATCTGTTAACTGTACTATGGCTTCTTTCCTTTACTCCGCGTGATGACGTCATGCCGCCCGTCACGCGATTCCCCAACGGCGGGAAGAACGTGATGACGTCATGACGTCAGTGCTCGGAACCTTCTAGCAGTTCTAGAGAGGCTTTCAACCAGACCAGACCTATTTGCATTGTATCCAGCAGTTTACTGTTTAACTTCGTTTGTTCATTAAATGTTATTGTTTTTGATTCTCTGTGTCGATCTCAATTCTTCAGCTAGGAACCTCTGTTCCTACATATATATATATTTTTTATCCACACTTTTTGTCTGTGTCTTTTTTTTCTCCCCCAAATGCCATTCAATGAGATCATGGCTGATCATCCAAACTCAGTACCCTGTCCCTGCCTTCTCCCCATACCCCTTGATCCCTTTAGCCTTAAGAAATATATCCAACTCCTTCTTGAATATATTTAATGAATTGGCCTCGATGAAGTACTTTTTTTTGAAGCTTAGGCACTGTTGTAATGAAGGGAAATGGGGATTGACAGGGTAGACGCTGAGAGGTTGTTTCCCCTGGCTGGTGAGTCTAGTACTAGGGGGCATAGTCTCAGGATAAGACTGAGATGAGGAGGAATTTCTTCATCTTTGGAATTCTCGGCCCCAGACGGCTGTGGATGCTCATTCGTTGAGTGTATTCAAGGCTGAGATCGATAGATTTTTTGACACTAAGCAAATCAAGGGATATGGAGATCGGGCGGGAAAGTGGAGTTGAGGTCGATGATCAGCCATGATCTTATTGAATGGCGGAGCAGGCTCGAGGGGCCATGTGGCCAACTCCTGCTCCTAATTCTTGTGTTCTTACGGTAGCCAATTTGTGCACAGAAGGCCCCCCAAAAACAGAAAAGTGATAATGATTATATCATCTGTTTTTTAGTGGTGTGGGTTAAGGGATAAATATTGGCCCAGGGAGAAGTCCCCTGCAGTTTTTTGAAATAGTGCCATGAGCTCATTTACGTCCACCTGAGAGAAACAGAGAGTGGTAGGGACGGAGAGTTCCAAAGATCAGTGCCATAGTGGTTGAAAGATTGACCTCCAATGGTGTAGTGTAGGGGAGTGAGGGATGAGCAGTTGTCCAAGGTCAGAAGAATAGAGTGTGCTGCCTTCCTTTAGGAATTTATGTTAGTTTTCAAGTTAATTCAGGGGTTTAATTAATTTGGGTCGATTCCCATTGTATGCCACCACCTAGTGGATATTTGGTACCTAGCAAGTGCAGTAAAGTGCAGTAAAGTAAAGTGCTGTAAAGTAAATTGCTGTATATCACAAGACCTGCAGCTAGCCACATGGTGTTGGAAGTTATTTTCCTGTTACTTTTCGGCCTTGGACACTATTTGTCTGTAAGTACTTGAGAATGTTATAGATGATTAGTGTACACTATATTTTGCAGAAAATGTTTAGTTTGTAACCTTTCTCTGTAAGCAAACCTACACAGCTAGCCGTGAAATGCTCGCTCTCTGTATCTAGCTGGTTAACTTGTAGCTGTATTTTGATGCACTATGTACAGGGCTAATTTAAAGTGAATGTAAGAGAATGCCTTTCAGTTTGCTTTCTAGAGAGCAAATAATAGAAATGACAGCAGAGAAGGTCATAGACTTAGGTAGCAGTGGGGGAATTAAAAAACAGAATGTGTCAGGAAGGGACAGAAGGTATGGAGTAAAAAGTAAAGTACTAAAAAGGGAAAAAACAGGAACTAAGTGTTACAAAACATATTTGAAAGTTCTTTATCTGAATGCACGTAGCATTCGTAACAAAATGAATGAGTTAACGGCACAAATAATGACATATGGGTATGATCTTGTGGCCATTACAGAAACATGGCTGCAGGGTGACCATGACTGGGAATTAAACATACCAGGTTATTTAACAATCAGGAAGGACAGGCAGGAAGGGAGAGGAGGTGGGGTGGCTATGTTAATAAAGGAAGGAATCACTATAATACAGAGAAATTATATTGGGTCAAAGGAGCAGGATAGTGAAACAGTTTGGGTGGAGATAAGGAATAATAAGGGGGAAAAAACACTAGTGGGTGTAGTCTATAGGCCTCCGAACAGTTGCAACTCTGTTGGACGGAGTATTAATCAGGAAATAGTTGAGGCTTGTAATAAGGGAACAGCTATAATTATGGGGGATTTTAATTATCATATTAACTGGACAAATCAAATTGGGCAGAGCAGCCTTGAGGATGAGTTCATTGAGTGTATTAGGGATGGGTTTCTTGAGCAGTATGTAACTGAACCGACCAGGGGGCAAGCAACCTTAGATTTGGTCCTGTGTAATGAGACAGGATTAATTAAAAATGTCCTAGTAAAGGATCCCCTTGGAATGAGTGACCATAACATGGTTGAGTTCCATATTCAATTAGAGGGTGAGAAGGTTGGATCTCAAACAAGCGTGCTGAGCTTGAATAAAGGAGACTATGAAGGTATGAGAGCGGAATTAATTAGAGTGGACTGGGAAAATAGATTAAAGGGTAAGACGGTACATGATCAGTGGTGTACATTTAAGGAGTTATTTTACAACTTCCAAAAAATATATATTCCACTGAGGAAAAAAGGGTGTAAAAGAAAAGATAGCCATCCGTGGCTAAGTAAAGTAATTAAGGATAGTACCCGACTAAAAACAAGGGCATATAAGGTAGCCAAATCTAGTGGGAGGATGGAAGATTGGGAAGTCTTTAAAAGACAGCAAAAAATAACAAAAAGATTGATTAAGAAAGGGAAGATAGATTATGAAAGTAAATTAGCAAAAAATATAAAAACAGACAGTAAAAGTTTCTATAGTTATATAAAAAGAAAAAGGGTGGCTAAAGTAAATGTTGGTCCCTTAGAGGATGAGACCGGGAAATTAATGGTGGGAAACATGGAGAGGGCAAAAACACTGAACAATTATTTTGTATCAGTCTTTACAGTAGAGGACACTAAGAATATCCCAACACTGGACAAACAGGGGGCTCTAGGGGGGGAGGAACTAAATATGATTAAAATCACTAAGGAAGTGGTACTTGGTAAAATAATGGGACTCAAGGCGGATAAATCCCCTGGACCTGATGGCTTGCATCCTAGGGTCTTGAGGGAAGTAGCCGTAGGGATTGTGGATGCATTGGTATTAATTTTCCAAAACTCACTGGATTCAGCAAAGGTCCCGGCAGATTGGAAAACTGCTAATGTAACACCCTTATTTAAAAAGGGTAGTAGGCAGAAGGCTGGAAACTATAGACCTGTTAGCCTAACATCTGTGGTTGGTAAAATGTTAGAGTCCATTATTAAGGAGACAGTAATGGGACATTTGGATAAACATAATTTAATAGGACAAACTCAGCATGGTTTCATGAAGGGGAAGTCATGTTTGACAAATTTGCTTGAGTTTTTTGAGGAAGTAACATACAGTGTGGATAAAGGGGAACCAGTGGATGTAGTGTATTTAGACTTCCAAAAGGCATTTGACAAGGTGTCACACAAAAGATTATTGCTCAAGATAAAAAATCACGGGGTTGGGGGTAATATTCTGGCGTGGGTGGAGGATTGGCTCTCTAACAGAAAGCAGAGAGTTGGGATAAATGGTTCGTTCTCAGATTGGCAACCAGTAACTAGTGGTGTTCCGCAGGGGTCAGTGCTGGGTCCCCAACTCTTTACAATCTATATTAACGATTTGGAGGAGGGGACCGAGTGTAACATATCAAAGTTTGCAGATGATACAAAGATGGGACGGAAAGTAGTGAGTGAGGACATAAAAAACCTGCAAAGGGACATAGACAGGCTAAGTAAGTGGGCAGAGATTTGGCAGATGGAATACAATACTGGAAAGTGTGAGGTTATGCACTTTGGCAGGAAAAATCATAGAGCAAGTTATTATCTTAATGGCAAGAAACTGGAAAGTACTGTAGTACAAAGGGATCTGGGGGTCCTGGTGCACGAAACTCAAAAAGTTAGTATGCAGGTGCAGCAAGTGATTAAGAAGGCCAATGGAATGTTGGCTTTCATTGCTAGGGGGATGGAATATAAAAACAGGGAGGTATTGCTGCAGTTGTACAAGGTATTGGTGAGACCGCACCTGGAATACTGCATACAGTTTTGGTGTCCATACTTAAGAAAAGACATACTTGCTCTCGAGTCAGTACAAAGAAGGTTCACTCGGTTAATCCCGGGGATGAGGGGGTGGTCATATGAGGAGAGGTTGAGTAGATTGGGACTCTACTCATTGGAGTTCAGAAGAATGAGAGGCGATCTTATTGAAACATATAAGATTGTGAAGGGGCTTGATCGGGTGGATGCGGTGAGGATGTTCCCAATGATGGGTGAAACTAGAACTAGGGGGCATAATCTTAAAATAAGGGGCTGCTCATTCAAAACTGAGATGAGGAGAAACTTCTTCACTCAGAGGGTGGTAGGTTTGCGGAATTTGCTGCCCCAGAAAGCTGTGGAAGCTACATCATTAAATAAATTTAAAACAGAAATAGATAGTTTCCTAGAAGTAAAGGGAATTAAGGGTTACGGGGAGCGGGCAGGAAATTGGACATGAGTCTAGGTTCGGAATGGTCATGGCCCTGTGGGTAGTGGAGTGGGCCCAGGGGCCATGTAGCCTTGTTCTGCACCTACTGTGTTCTAATTCTGTGTTAGATTTCAGGAGATGGTTTTATTCCTGTTCCTGGCTGGGCTGGAGATCGCCTTTACAGAAGGTAAGTACTGTAGAAAATATAGGGACAGAGTGATCTCCTGGAAGAATTTCGATCGCCTAGATGGGTCGGAGAGGAATTTCCCAGATTTTTTTCTCCCAAATTGGCCATTGGGTCTTTATCTGGTTTTTCGCCTCTCCCGGGAGATCACATGGGTTCGGGTGGATGCAGAGTGATAGAAGATTTGAGGTTAGGATCAGATCAGCCATGATCTTATTGAATGGTGGAGCAGGCTCGAGGGGCCGATTGGCCTACTCCTGCTCCTATTTCTTATGTTCTCTTATGTTCTTAAATGTATATTCACAGTAAGCTGTGTTTTCACGTGTTTTGGTAAGTTACATGCCAAATGCACTGTGTTGCTCATGCTTACCTAAGTTTGTGTATGCATATCAGTTATGTGCTTGTGTACTAATGTATGCTTCCACTTCTGTATTGTATTTCAGCTTCACAATAAGAATCTTTCAGTAAAGTTTACAAGAAAAGTCAAGCCTTGTGATTTTTATGGGAAGATATCAAGTTGTTAGCTACCTGTCTAGCTCTGCATAGGAACGCGCTGCAAGGGCAGAAAATAGAGGGTGTGGGCTGGAGCTGCTTATTTGGTTATTATTTGAATGGCAATAGATTGGGAGAAGGGGAAGTGCAAAGAGACCTGGGTGTTCTTGTGCACCAGTCGCTGAAGGTGCAGCAGGCGGTTAAGAAGGCAAATGGTATGTTGGCCTTCGTAGCAAGAGGGTTCGAGTACAGGAACAAGGATGTCTTGCTACAGTTATACAGGGCCTTGGTGAGACCGCACCTTGAGTATTGTGTGCAGTTTTGGTCACCTTACCTGAGGAAGGACGTTCTTGCCATGGAAGGAGTGCAGCGAAGATTCACCAGGCTGATACCTGGGATGTCAGGAATGACA
Organism: Somniosus microcephalus; assembly: GCF_052327205.1. NCBI lineage: Eukaryota > Metazoa > Chordata > Chondrichthyes > Squaliformes > Somniosidae > Somniosus > Somniosus microcephalus. Next base: position 19,890,801 of record NC_141020.1, on the reverse strand, counting down.
TATGAGGAGAGATTGTGTCGATTGGGCTTATACTCACTGGAGTTTAGAAGATTGAGAGGGGATCTCATCGAAACTTATAAAATTCTGTCAGGCCTGGACAGACTAGATGCAGGAAGGATGTTTATGATGGCCGGGGAGTCCAGAACCAGGGGTCATAGTCTAAGGATAAGGGGTAAGCCATTTAGGACTGAAATGAGGAGGAATTTCTTCACCCAGAGAGTGGTGAACCTGTGGAATTCTCTGCCACAGAGGGCGGTGGAGGCCAGTTCATTAAATATATTCAAAAAAGAGTTGGATATATTTCTTAAGGCTAAAGGGATCAAGGGATACGGGGAGAAAGCAGGGACAGGGTACTGAGTTTGGATGATCAGCCATGATCTCATTGAATGGCGGAGCAGGCTCAAGGGGCCGAATGGCCTACTCCTGCTCCTATCTTCTATGTTTCTATGTTTCTATGACACTGAGGTCAGGTGGAACGAGAGTGTGGAAGGATTTGAGAATGAGCATGAGGGCGCTGAAACAGGGAGCCAGTGGAACGCGGCAAGAGCTGTGGTGATGGGTGTACAGGACGCTGTAGGAGAGAAGATTCAAGCCAGCAAGTTTAAAACTGCATTAAATTCGGACAAAAGAAAATAGGATACTTCAGATGTATTCTACAATGTTTAGGGACAAAAGGCAGATTGATGTAGGACCTTGCTGTACAAGTTCCAAATTAGTCTAATAATTTATTACCATCTGGCATTTTCACATGTGCAAGCAACATAGATTATTTTCAGAAGGAAACGATTTAACCCATAACAAAAATATTTCAGCCAATGTTTTAGTCCTAAATTTATTCATTAATTGCCATATATGTGCCAAGAATCATCGTCGTGTTGAGTGCTGATGTGCCAACTCACTGAGCCACAGAACATTGAGATGTCAACGGCAGGCAGTATCCCCAGGCAGCAATTTCTTCCTCTTGGATGTCTGTATTCAAAGAGAGTGAAAAATGACAGCTCTCTCTCGCCAGGAAAGAAGGAGCAATTCAACTTCTCTTTTCCAGTTGTTTTAACTGGAGTAAGCTTCCTTCAGAAAGTAATGTAGAATCAGTTTAAGTTACCACATTCCCAATGTGACAAAGGATTTAAATGTAGGTTGACTGCGCTATATGAATGTGGCGATGGCATGGGACATTGGCATCTCAATGTGTTGTTCCATTATGTGGTAGAACTTGAATTTATGCTTATGGACAACCTTGGAAAAACAAAGTCCAAGGGCTAAAAATTCGGTGGCGCCACGTTTGGGGCTTCTTAAGGTGGAGGGGCCTGCACCAGCGCGATCACCGATCGCGAGTGCCAGCAAAAGAGCCCGGCACCGAGGAGAAGTGCTGGGCTCTCGGGACACAGCCGGCACTGCCCGGGGGGGGCGGGAATCAGGAGGCCGGGGAGGGCGGCACGAGGAGGTGCTGGCAGGCGACCACCGAAACAAATGGCCGCTCCGCACAGCCCCCTTAATTTGCGCCACTAATGCCACAGGTAGGCCCCCCTGTACCGGTCGCGATTTGCGACCGGCGTTACAAGGGGGGGGGGGGGTGCGACCCAATATCGCGTTCGGGGCGGTAGTGGGGCGCTGCGCACACCGATGACGTCATCGGTGGCAGCGCAGCGCTACAGGCCAACGCCGCCATTAGTGCCCCGCTAAATTTCGCGGGAGGCGTGGCCAGTGGCGCTAAAGCCACTGAGTGCCCTCTTTAGGCGCTAACTGGTGGTGCAGCCCACCGAATTTCTAGGCCCAAGGTCCTTATCTGAGGACTCGGAATTATTTTATCAGCTTAGCTGTGGGATGAATGGGCACAAATAAACTTGCGGTATGTTTAGGGGTTGTCACTATAGTAAACATCACAGATATATTGAGAAAAGACATAAATGCCTTAGAGACGGTGCAAGGAAAGTTCACGAGATTGATCCCTGGGATGAGAGGGTTGTCCAATGAGGTGAGAGATTGAGTAGATTGGGCCGATACTCTCTGGAGTTTAGAAGAATGAGAGGTGATCTCATTGAAACACATAAGGTTCTGAGGGGGGATTGACAGGGTAGATGCTGAGAGGTTGGCTGCGATTATCCTACCTCGGCGGGTCCTGTGCGGGCGATGTCGTTGGTGGGTCCTGACCCCGCTGTTGGCTCCATCCTGCTCTATAGAATGATTTTACGTTGATTGGGCTTGTTAAGTCCGCCCAGCTCATTTACCAGCCAGCTGAAGGAAGCGGGTCAGATGACATCATTTGATGGTGCGTCATCAGCCGGTTTCCTTAAAGGGACCATGCACAAATTGATTTTGACAATTGTGCTGTCGGTGTTCTACAGCATTGAGGTGCTGCAAACACTGACAAACACTGCACAGAGGTGCACAGCTGCACCCAGTCTCTCGCAGGACTCCCTCCATATACTTATGGAGGGAGACACAGCAAGCAGGGAGGTTCTCTTCCCTTCCAAGGGTGGCAGAGACCTCCCCAGGAGACCAACGCAGCCTGGTTGCACATTGCTCAGAAGGACACAAGCAGGGATGTTCTCAGGAGGACCAGGCTGCAGTGGCCCAAGCCTATCAATGATCTCAGTAGATCACGAAACATTACTGCAAAGCCACACTCAACCTCATCCTGCTGTGCCACTCATCACATCCCCATCACTCTGCCTTCCCTACCCTACTCTTGCACATCCATCTCACTAGCCACCCCTCACACTCCCCCTCATCCTAGTTCAATCATGCCAACTAACAACACACTTGGGTGTTTTATGCAATGCTCATGTAAAATTTCTGTTAATATGGTGTCAAACATTGAAAACTTTATTTTCAACACTTTGCGTTCTTGGACAGATTTGTGTGCACCTTTGGAAGTGGCTTAGTGAGTTGCAGTGCACGGTGATGCATAACGGTACCCCCCGCAATGGTGATGAGTGTGAAAGGAATGGCTTGGGCATTGTAGGGATGCTTTATGGTGTTGGTGTGCGGTGGTGCCAACCTGGCGCATCATGTGGCAGCCAGGGTGTACAGCATCGAGTGAAGTAAATCTGGTCATGGTGAGGCCATCCCTGGTGTCCTGGGCAGCAATGTGGTCGGGTGCTGATGCCCTGTGTCCTGTGCAGCATCAGTTGATTGCGGAGAAGGTTGGCATTGTTGTTGGTGCTGCTGGTGTGCCTGATGATACTGGTGTCAGGGTTCATCGTGGTCAGATTCTGAGGGCCAAGGTGACAGAGTGTAAATGGTTCCCCTCCTGATGGAGCAGATACCAGTTGAACGTGAGATGACAGAAGCACTTTGTCAAAGGTGAGAGAGGTTGCTGCAACGAGGTGAGCCTGGCTGGAGAGTTTGCTACAAAGGCTTGTAGCCTGCATAAAGCACAATTTGTCTTCCAAGGGGAGAAACCAAAGAGTCTCTGGGTTTGGAAAGTGTACAGGTGTAAATTATGAGGTTTTCTACAAGTTGTAACGCTGTCACCAATCATCTGCTTCAATGGCCACTCAACCTCCGCCTCAGATGAACAGACGGGATCTTGGAGCAATGTGAAATCCGTGGGTGACCTGGTAAAGTTAAAAGGTGAGTAAAATATCACGGTTAAGGGCCTCTAAACAAGCCAATAATTGGCTCAATTGCCTCCCCTGCCACTGCATGTTGGGTCTGTTCAGCGTTGGAATTCTCTACCCCAGAGGGCTGTGGAGACTCAGTCATTGAGTATATTCAAGACAGAGTTCGATAGATTTTATTGATCTTATTGAATGGTGGAGCAGGCTCGAAGGGTCATATGACCGACTCCTGCTCCTATTTCTGATGTTCTTGTAAATGTGTGCTAAACATTTTAGAACTTGTCCTGTGAAGGAATAAGCCATATAACCTATTCAGAAAAATACATTATCTTATGAAAGGATTCTGGTCTTATTAAAACATGACAAACTGGGTTTGGAAATCTAGAAACCGAACTATGAAATAGCTGTGAAAGCACTCTGGCTATTGAGAAAGGTAGTTGTTGACCCTGAATAAATAACCTTATTGAAACAGAAGGTTAAAGGCTCTGACAGGCTGAACTTTTCAGAATGAAACAATGGTTCACCATGGATAAGGTGATCTAATTTACACTTCGTAAAGATGACATCAAGTAAGGAACATCTGCCCTCATAAAGATGACATCAAGTAAGAAACACCTGCCATCACACCGTTTTTTATATGGTAAACTTAGAACACCTAGAGGTGAGACATGATTCTGCAATGCTACCAGCTGATCTGGCAGTAAGATTTGCAGCGGTCAGCAGAAAAATGACTAGAGATAATTAGCTTGCATCAGCAGAAAACCTTAAAGGAAATACCACTGGAAAAGGGTATAAATATTGAACTCTCAAATGGGATAGTAGACTCACTTTAAGTGGGCAAAGTGATTCTCAGCTTCAGAAGCGGCTCTGTAAGTCTCCAACTCTTTGTACCTCGGGGATCAAAGGTATTTGATTTTGGTGGATATCCTGTAAAACACTAAGAACTGTAAAACTGTAGCGAAGTTAAGATTTGAGAGTAAGGTTCTCTGATAATAAGATTGTAAGCTTTCTCTTTTTGGAATTGTTAATATTGCGATTGACTCACCAACTGTAAATTACATGTCGGTTCTTTAATAAATCTATATATTTTTAGAATTGTCTCACATAAGACTTCTGTTTCAAAAACTCGCGAACTCAATCTCTGTACACTCTTTAGTGAGGAGTTGCAGAATTCTGGGGGAGTTTTCCGGACCCTCATAATATCCGGAACGTTACAGTCTAGCTAAACTTATTAAAAGTGCTATCTAGAGGACGGTAACATTTTCAGGTTATTCCTTTCCTTTAGGGAGAGATAGTCCGGACCTTTAGACCCAATTTAAACCCAGGCATTTTTAGGATTCGGCTACCTCAAACTTTAGTTGAAAGTGAACGTCTGAGAAATACGCCTGATCCGGGGTAGCCCTAAAGGGGCTAGGACTAGTAATTATCCATTCAGTCCAAACTCTCTGTAGTTATATACAAATTTATTCCACTTTAAGCAAGTTTATTCCAACTTATTGGGATGACGTGTAAATTCACTCACTGGGATTCACTCATTCATTCATTGGAAGATGGTTAGCCAAGCAAACAGGTTAAATTGTTTTTATACAGTACAGATGTGCTGTACAATGTAATTTTACTGCATTGACTGATATTCCTTGTTTACAATCACACAGCTTTTGAGATCGCTCAAGAATATAATTATAATTTGAAACAGAACTTGGATATGAATATTTAATAGATAAAGTGTGACTGTGCTACTTGTTTATGACTCATCTACTGGTTCTACAAGCATTCCTCTGCCAAAATTATCTATGTCCCCAAATTGGGAAATTACTACAAGACAATGGTTTAATTTAAGAAAAAAATTCAAGTGCATATGTTTTAACTATCAAAAATGCCTTTAACAGAAAAAACTGGGTTTATTAACTGTAGCAGAGGTTACTTAGCCCTTGGCCTAAGATGATTAATAAGAACTTTAAACACTGAAAGAAAGACTTGCATTTATATAACGCCTTTCACAACCACCGGATGTCCCAAAGCCAATGAAGTACTTTTTGAAGTGTAGTCACTGTTGTAATGTGGGAAGCACGGCAGTCAATTTGTGCACAGCAAGGTCCCACAAACAGTAATGTGATAATGACCAGATAATCTGTTTCAGTGATGTTGAAAGAGGGATAAATATTGGCCCCAGGACACCGAGGATAACTCCCCTGTTCTTTTTCGAAATAGTGCCATGGGATATTTTACATCTACCTGAGAGAGCAGACGGGGCCTCGGTTTAAATTCTCATCTAAAGACGGCACCTCTGACAGTGCAGCGCTCCCTCAGCACTGCACTGGAGTGTCAGCCTAGAGGTGAGGGTGCTACCTACTGAGACACGACTGGCACTGAAGCCAAAATGATTTAATAAAGGACACAACCTTCATATATATTCGTTAGAAAAAAGTGTAGTGCCAGAGAACTGGTGGATAGCTAACGTAATACCTATATTTAAGAAGGGAGATAGAACTTGTCCAGGGAACTATAGGCCACTCAGCTTAACATCGGTGGTAAGAAAAACAATGGAATCCCTACTAAAGGAGAAAATAGAGGAATATCTAGAAACAAAAAATATAATAATAAATAGTCAGTATTGATTTCAAAAGGGAAAGTCTTGCTTGACCAACCTAATTTAATTTTTTGAAGAGGTAACAGAGAGAGTAGATGAGGGTAATGTAGTAGATGTAATTTATCTAGATTTTCAAAAGGCCTTTGATAAGGTACCACATAATAGTCTAATGAATAAGGTCAGGGAATGCGGAGTCAGGGGACAAGTAGCAGAATGGATAGTTAGCTGGCTTCAAGACAGAAAGCAGAGAATAGGTGTAATGGGTAGCTATTCACAGTGGCAGAAGCTAGGAAGTGGTGTTCCACAAGGATCAGTGCTGGGACCACTGCTGTTCACAATTTACATTAATGATTTAGACCTTGGAATCAAAAACACAATTTCTAAATGTGTGGACGACACCAATTTTTTTTGGGGTGTGGGGGGGAGGACTAATACTGAGGAGGACTGCAACAAATTACAAGAAGACATTACTAAACTTGTAGAATGGGCATAAATTTGGCAAATAAAATTCAACACAGATAAATGAGGTATTACATTTTGGGAAGAAAAATAGGGGGGTCACATATTACTTGGAAAATAAGAATCTAAATGGGGTAGAGGAGCAAAGGGATCTCAGAAGTACAAATACACAAATCATTAAGGGGTCGATTTTGCCAATGGGGGCGCATTGGAGGCGGGGCTGCTGCTTGTTGGGTCGATGTCCCGCCTCCATCGACTTGTGGCCAACCCACGCTATTTTCCCTTGATTGACCTTGTTAAGCCCTCCCAGCAGGCTTAGCAGGCCAATTAAGGGGAAGCCGGTTACAGAGAACGTCAGCGTATGACGTTTCATCTGTCAAAAAATTTTGACAGATGAATTGTCATCGTTTGACAGCTCTGTGAAGACGTCAAACACAGACATTCTCTGTTGTTTGATGAGTTCTTGTATTCAAGACTCATCACACCTCTTTTGTGAGCAGAAATTAGATGGTTGTTGCATCGGAGAATGCAGCAGCCATTCTGTCATCTCTGCCGCGGAGGTGCGAGACTCTCCGCTTCCCCAACTATTGAAGCCTGCAGGAAGAGACAAAGGTAAGTCAGCATTTTCTATCACTTTCCACTCACCTCACATACTTACCTCTCCACACTTGCACCCATTACTTACCTTCACAGCGCACTTTTGGACCCCTCCAACCCCCGCCTCGGTGCGCCTCTGGTGGAAAAATGGGGATAATCCTCTTAACTGCCTGTTGACTACCTGTTAACAGGCAGTTAAGTGGCTGTAATTCCCCTTCCCGCCTCCAGGAGACGGGACCCGGCGCGGGTCGGCTACCCGCCTCCTGGCAAGATGGCACGGAGGTGGGTTGGGGGCAAGATGAGCACCCGCCCCCCATATTCCGCCATTTTCCCACCAGTCCCGCCTCCATACCCGCCTCCCCAGGGCTGGCAAGATTGCACCCTAAAAGTATCGACACAGGTTAACAAAGCCATAAAAAAGCAAACCAAGCACTAGGGTTTATTTCTAGAGGGATATAATTGAAAAGTAGTGAAGTTATGCCAAACCTGTATTGAACCTTGGTTAGACCACACTTGGAGTACTGTGTGCAATTCTGGTCGCCATATTGTAAAAAGGATATAGAGGCACTGGAGAGGGTGCAGAGAAGATTTACGAGGATGATACCAGAAATGCGAGGGTATACATATCAGGAAAGGATGAACAGGCTGGGTCTCTTTTCTCTTGACAAAAGAAGGCTGAGGGATGACCTAATAGAGGTCTTTAAAATCATGAAACGTTTTAATTGAGTGGATACAGAGAGAATGTTTCATTGATGACTGCACAGTGTTCAGCGCCATTCACAACTCCTCAGATAATTAGGCAGTCCATGCCCGCATGCAACAAAACCTGGACAACGTTCAGGCTTGGGCTGATAAGTGGCAGGTAACATTCGTGCCACAGAAGTGCCAGGTAATGACTATCTCCAACAAGCGAGAGTCTAACCACCGCCCCTTGACATTCAATGACATTACCATCACCGAATCCCTCACCATCAACATCCTGGGGGTCACCATTGACCAGCAACTTAACTGGACCAGCCACATAAATACTGTGGCAACAAGAACAGGTCAGATGCTGGGTATTCTGCGGCGAGTGTCTTACCTCCTGACTCCCCAAAGTCTTTCTACCATCTACAAGGCACAAGTAAGGAGTGTGATGGAATACTCTCCACTTGCCTGGATTAGTGCAGCTCCAACAACATTCAAGAAGCTCGACACCATACAGGATAAAGCAGCCCGCTTGATTGGCACCCCATCTACCACCTTAAACATTCACTCCCTCCACCGCCAGCATACCGTGGCTGCAGTGTGCACCATCTACAAGATGCACTGTAGCAACTCGCCAAGGCTTCTTCGGCAGCACCTCCCAAACCCGCGACCTCTTCCACCTAGAAGGACAAGGGCAGCAGGCGCATGGGAACACCACCACCTCCAAGTTCCCTTCCAAGTCACACACCATCCTGACTTAGAAGTATATCACCAATCCTTCATCATTGCTGGGTCAAAATCCTGAAACTCCCTCCCTAACACTGTGTGAGTACCTTCACCAGTCGGACTGCAGCGGTTCAAGTAGGCAGCTCACCACCACCTTCTCAAGGGCAATTTAAAAAAAAAATTTATTCATTGATGGGATGTGGGCGTTGCTGGCTAGGCCTGCATTTAGTGCCCATCCCTAATTGCCCTTGAGAAGATGGTGGTGAGCCGCCTTCTTGAACCGCTGCAGTCCATATGGTGTAGGTACACCCACAATGCTGTTAGGAAGGGAGTTCCAGGATTTTGGCCCAGCAACAGTGAAGGAACGGCGATACAGGTCCAAGTCAGGATGGTGTGTGGCTTGGAGGGGAACTTGTAGGTGGTGATGTTCCCATGCGTCTGCTGCCCTTGTCCTTCTAAGTGGTAGAGTTCGCGGGTTTGGAAGGTGCTGTTGGAGGAGCTTTGGCGAGTTGCTGCAGTGCATCTTGTAGATGGTACACACTGCAGCCACAGTGCGCCAGTGGTGGAGGGAGTGAATGTTGAAGGTGGTGGATGGAGTGCCAATCAAGCGGGCTGCTTTATCCTGAATGGTGTTGAGCTTCTTGAGTGTTGTTGGAGCTGCACTCATCCAGGCAAGTGGAGAGTATTCCATCACACTCCTGACTTATGCCTTGTAGATGGTGGAAAGGCTTTGGGGAGTCAGGAGGTGAGACACTCGCCGCAGAATTCCCAGCCTCTGGCCTGCTCTTGTAGCCACAGTATTTATATGGCTGGTCCAGTTCAGTTTCTGATCAATGGTAACCCCCAGGATGCTGATAGTGGGGGATTCAGCGATGGTAATGCCATTGAATGTCAAGGGGAGATGGTTAGAGTCTCGCTTGTTGGATATGGTCATTGCCTGGCACTTGTGTGGTGCGAATGTAACTTGCCACTTGTCAGCCCAAGTCTGAATGTTGTCCAGGTCTTGCTGCATATGGACATGGACTGCGTCAGTATCTGACGAGTCTCGAATGGTGCTGAACAGTGTGCAATGTAAGGGTTTTTTCTTTGCTAGGTCTCTCTCTCTGGTGAGACCTCGCTCTCTTTTGCACAGTAATTTACCGAGTGGTTCGACCCACTCACCCCTTAGGTTCTGTACACTGGACTTTGAGGCAGGAACTACAATGCAGAGAATACTTTGTAGACCAAGTTTAATGAAACGAAGTGAAATTTTATTGCATAAAGGAAAAATTGAAAGTAAGCCAAAATAAGGTACATGGGAGGGAAAAACAAATCATAATACAGTACTAACCAATATATCCACAGGCATATTATACTTTACAAGGTTCACCATGAAATAGGGAAACACACGGAACATCGAGGGACAACAACTCATGGTTAATTATCCCCTAAAATGCCCACCCGCTAAACCTAGCTAGATTAGATTATGAGGGGCCAGAAACATGCTCACCAGTCCCAGTTAGAAAATAGAGGTTTTGAAGTCTGCGTTTTGGTCCTCTCAGGCGTCCTGTCTCCACGTGGTCAGCGGAACGCAGCGGGCTGTGACACACTCTTTTCTCCCTCGAGGTGATGGACACGGACAGGCTGGATGTTAGCAGGCCTGGACGTCGGCGTGGAGAGAGACCAACTGTTTGACCATTTTCATGTAGGTTTCCTCTTGGAGGGTCACCGTCTTTTCGTCTCATCAAATGGCCCGGGGTTTGTCGATGATCTCCCGATAGCTACCCCGGGTCTGGGTGCTGACTCGATCTTCCCTCTCGAACCTCTCTCTCCAACCTCCCTCTCGAACATCCAACTCGATCATCTCCCGATAGCTACCCCGGGTCTCCAATTATACTTCTCACGGAGGCCCTTATCTCCCGCCATATCAAGGTTAGTCTTTGTTTAAATCTTGGCGGGCTTGTAGCACAGAGGGGTAGTTATTGTGTTTAAAGTACTTTCGGGATGGCCGGTAACTGCCATCTCTGGTCTGGAATGACCTTGTATTGTCTTTAATGGGTCTTGATGTCCCCCTTTGAATTTGAGGCTGTTTCCCTTTGTCTGGGTAAACATTTTGATGGCCTTTATCTACAGGCCGATCTGATTGGATCTGCATCCAATCCATATGTATGGGGCTCTGTCTGGTTTCGCATTCTCCGAAATTGCATTCCAGAACTTACTGTGGGCTGAATCCACAAAAGCTGTCTGTGGACTGCAGGAGCCATTTTAAAATGTCCCAAAAAGCTGGTCATGGGGTCTGGTGGCCATTTTGTGTGCCCCTTTTTCTGGGCTTCTTTTTAAAACAGTCTTTAAAAATTAAGGCCTTTACTGCCAATAGACCCTTATAGGACAATGTTCAATTTTGCGAATCCTACAGCAATCATCAGCGAACATCCCCACTTCTGACCTTATGATGGAGGGAAGGTCATCGATGAAACAGCTGAAGATGGTTGGGCCTAGGACACTGCCCTGAGGAACTCCTGCAGTGATGTCATGTGATTGAGATGAATGACCTCCAACAACCACAGCCAACTTCCTTTGTGCTAGGTATGATTCCAACCAATGGAGAGTTTTCCCCTTGATTCCCATTGACTTCAGTTTTGCTAGGGCTCCTTGATGCCACACTCGATCAAATGCTGCCTTGATGTCAAGGGCAGTCACTCTCACCTCACCTCTTGAGTTCAGCTGTTTTGTCCATGTTTGGACCAAGGCTGTAATGAGGTCAGGAGCTGAGTGGCCCTGGCGGAACCCAAACTGGGCGTCAGTTAGCAGGTTATTGCTGAGTAAGTGCCGCTTGATAGCACTGTCGATGCAATTAGGGATGGGCAATAAATGCTGGCCTTGCCAGCAACACCCACATCCCATAAACAAATTTTTTTTAAACTTGTGGGGAAGAGCAAAACTAGAAGCCATCAATATAAGATAGTCACCAAGAAATCCAATAGGGAATTCATGAGAAACTTCTTTACCCAGAGAGTGGTGAGAATGTGGAACTCGCTCCCACAGAGAGTGGTTGAAGCGAATAGTATAGATGCATTTAAGGGGCGATTAGACAAGCATATGAGGGAGAAGGGAATAGAGGGTTATGCTGATAGTTAGATGAGGAAAGACAGGAGGAGGCTCGAGTGGAGCATAAACGCCGGCATGGACTGGTTGGGCCGAATGACCTGTCTCTGTGCCGTATATCTTATGTAATCCTATGTAATTAAATATATATTTGTGTTCATCAGATAAGGACCTTGGACTTTGTTTTTCCAAGGTTGACCATGAGCATAAATTCAGGTTCTCCCACTTTATGGAACAGCACACTGGGATGTCAAAGTCCCGTGCCATCACCATATTGATAAGGCACTGTCAACCTACATTTAAATCCTTTTCATTTCAGGAATGTGGAAACGTAAACTGGTTCTAAATTACTTTCTGAATGAGGTTAGCTCCAAGTAAAACAGCCAGAACCCATCACTTGAAGTAGAAACAGAAGGTGCTGGAAATAAGCTTTGTCGCGCATGGGCACAGGGCATCTTCCTGTCTTCTGGGACAGAGGCAAGCATTGTAAAGCGAGGGAATGTACACAATGGGAGAAAAAAATTGCAAAAAGGTAGGGGTTGTGGGGGGGTGGGCAAGAAAGAGCTAAAGAGGATCTCACCATCAGGTCCTCTTCTAACAATCAATTAAGATATTGATTAATCTGAACGTCATTTGCCGTGCGCAGTCCATTCTGTTCCACTCTATTCAATATTTCTGTTTAAAACTTAAAGCATCGACATTCAGAGTCCCACGTTCTGCTGCCAAACTTTGTGGGATCAGCTCATTTTGAATCTTGCTGGCTGGGACGACGGTGGGAGCACTGCCACTAATTGGTGCCCTTTACGTGGGATGTCTGGAAAATATGTGTGGGGAGGGGAATGGGGCGGGGGAGCAATTCTGAGGGGACAGCTGTAGGATTTAAAGCTGGACTGCACTTCAAGCTGTTCAGCAAGCAGGCAGGCGATGAAATGGCTCCAAGAGGAAAAACAAAAGGAAAACTGCAAAATTCTCAGAGAGTGATATAAATATTGGCCCAGAAATTGGTGTCGGGGGCTTCCCGCGGGTGCAAGCCCCCCGACCTACACTTACATTGCGCGCCGACAATTGAAGCCTGGCCCTGCGTGGATTTCCTGTCAGTGGCCCGGTCCAGCTCCCGGCGCGCTGTGCTTGCGTGATCCAGCGGCGTACTTAGTTCGATGAGCCGGCTGGGATCACGTGAGCACTGGGCAACCAATTGGAGGTTGCAAAAGTTCATTCATGAGTTTGATAGTAAGAACTGTCAAACTCATGAAAACTCCGGGCACCCAAAACCGTACTTAAACTTCAAATAAAAGTTTTTAAAAACCCCACTAATTAAATGAACTATTAATAACTGTAAAAAACGAATTTAAACAATTATTCAAATTTTTGAAAAAAGTAATTTTTTAACAAATCGGGTCTAAAAATACACTTACCTTACTGTAAAGTCTTTAAAAATAATAAACCTGTGGAAAAAAAATTCTAACTTTAATTAATAGGCCACATACCTTTTAAAACTAAGTCCTTGCGTCTGCTTTTTTCACGCGTAAAAACCGGAGGCCTTCACGCACGGGCAAAGCTTAAAAAAAGAAGGAATTTCAGCGCGCACGCGCAGACTCCTGCGCGCACGCGTTCGACCTCTGAACCCCTTGGTTCAGAGGAAAGGAAATGCCGGTTTTCCGCGCATGCGCTGTGCATGCTGAAAACCGACACTTCCATCGGGCCCACGCGTGAGTACCCCCGCCCGTACTCACGCGTTGGGACCCGAATTACTGGGCCATTGTTTTTACCGAAATTAGGCCGGAGGGCTGTAAGAATGGTAGAGGGCGGCAAGAGATATAGCAGCCAGGACCATGTGGACAGACGTCACACAGGCATTAAGTGGCAACTCTTCAGGTTCTTGAGGAAATTTAAAGAGCTACCTGCAGAATGGAGCAAACCTGCCCCAGTGCGTCTGGGCTGAACTGCAGCCTCCTTAAGCATAACTCAAGGGATATATTTAATGAAGATCTTCTGGACCTATACACCCTGGTGGCTGGATACCTGTAGGAGGGTCTGGATGTCCTGTGGTGCGAACGTATAAGCCTGGCCTCCTGGGTTCCCTACTGTTCCTCCTCAATCTTGCATGTATATCCTAAATCGGGAAAATCCCAATGGGAAACCCATATTGGAACCTTACCGTGTATTTTAGGAAAATTCTACAAACAAGGAACAATCTCAAGGGAGGCTTCCTAATCATAGAATCTTACAGCACAGAAGGAGGCCATTTGGCCCATCATGCCTGTGCTGCCTAATTGAAAGAGCAAGAAGATGCAAATATAATGGAGCTTTCTCCCCCCCCAAGAACACACACTCTGAAACAATACAGTTTACCTGCAATGAGGCCAACATAAGTGTTCCTCAGCTGCTGATCTAAGATATCCCTATAGGTGGGAGGTTCCTTGGGTGACAATGATGACATTTAGTGCAGATTGCATCACCTAGAGAGGGTACAGTAACACAGCGGTTAGAGTACTGGACTAGTAAATCCTGGCCTTAAATGATCTGTGCAACATCAGTTCAAATCTCACCAGGGGAATTTAAATTCAATTAATCTAGACACAAAAGGGGTATGGGGAGTAAAGTAGGAATATGGTGTTGAGATAGAGGATCAGCCATGATCATATTGAATGGCGGAGCAGGCTCGAATGGCCTACTCCTGCTCCTGTGTTTCTAGACCTAAAACCATCAGTTGCATGAGTGCCCTCTTGTTGTGAGGGTGCACCTTTCAGTGAAATTTCATAAATGGGGTGAATCATAGAAATTTACGGCACAGAAGGAGGCCATTTGGCCCATCATGTCTATGCAGGCCGAAAAAGAGCTATCCAGCCTAATCCCATTTTCCAGCTCTTGGTCCATAGCCCTGCAGGTTACGGCACTTCAAGCGCACATCCAAGTAATTTTTAAATGCGATGAGGGTTTCTGCCTCGACCACCCTTTTGGACAGCGAGCCCAGACCGCCACCACCCTCTGGGTGAAGAAAGTTCTCCTCAAATTCCCTCTAATCCTTTTACCAATTACTTTAAATCTATGCCCCCCTGGTTACCGACCTCTCTGCTAAGGGACATAGGTCCTTCCTATCCACTCTATCCAGGCCCCTCATAACTTTATACACAATGTGGTTGGAAACTTGATGGAGCCAAGCCACGTCCCACATTCTGCCCTCTTCCCCCAGATCGATCAGCCGAGTTTCTGTCCTCTCGAAGCCTCAGAATTTCGGGGCTTGAGTGCTTATCACATTATTGTAGGCACTGCAGTGGGAAAATTACTGAGCCTGATGTGTTACAGTAATTAAATATGAACATAAATATAAAAATGTCTATAATATCTATTAAAGAAAGAAAAGACTTGCATTTATATAGCATCTTTCACTGTTTCAGGATGCCCCATAGCGTTTAATGAAGTATTTTTGAACTATTACCAAGACAATTCATGTTATGTGCCATTGTCAGTCATTGTAAAGACTTTCATTAAAAAGAAAGTTTCACGTTGGGATCTTTTAAATATCGGACTCAAAAAGAGTTCTGATTAATGTTAAAAAGAAAGGCTGCAATGTCGTTGCCCTGTGGCTACGACCTCACTTGCTGGTAGTGAGGTTTTGCACTGGGAGTCTCACAAAATTGCTCCTATTGTCTAATGCGGTCATTGTGGCCTTTTGTAATTCTGCTTTTAAGTTTGAAGTGATGATGTGCAAAGGGAGACAAGTCTTTATTCTCAAAGCTTCAATTAAGGGCCATCATGGATAGCTGGCAATAATACGAGGCAGTAATGTGATGGGGGGGGTGGGGGGGGGGGTGGGTTCAGATAACATTCTAACTAACCGGGGTGAAGCACTGACTGAAAGTGCCAGAGCTGCCCAGGAACGTTGGTGGTAGAGGATTAAACAAAGGCGGACCAGTAACTCTAGTGATACATCACTAAAGGGAGGTGCTCGGTGGTAGAATTTTGAATGGAGTTGTATCCAGTGTTACAGTATTAAATATCCACTTGCTCTATCAGTAGTGCAGATAGTGCAGACTATTGAACTCCCAATGAGAAGTTTGATCTAATATTCATAATCCTCACTGGGCCAAAAAAAATCAGTTCTCATTCAGCTTATTAGATGGAGTAGTTTATAGTTAAAAACTATACTTCACCTTTGGAGGAAGAGGAGGCAGTAGAACAGAATGACTGAACTGCCCCTGTCCTGTGGAATCAATATCATCTGCCTGCTAAACATAGCGTGGTATTAACAGGGTGGGAGAGGAGCAGCGCAAGTCCTGGGGCCAGATGATTTGGCACTCCTGGCTAAAGGATGAAACATGATGACAACCTTTCACTGCCGTATCCCAAAATACACCTGTTATAAACAATGGGTGAAATTTTCAGCATGGCCATTTTTAATGGTTGATCGTTAAGTATTTACAAGGGGAGAGCCAAAAGCAAATCCTCACTAAAGCTACTTCAAACCCAAAGGTGGATGATTTAGGAACTGTACGCACTCGGATACTGTGAGGAAACTTGACAAATCCCCAGTTTCTTATGCTCACTAATTGACACAAAGCAGTATTCATTACGTTTATAAAGGCTGGCACTATGCTCCTTCGAACGTATTGACTGGGATACAGCTTGCTCAGCAACCAGCGTTATCTCTTGAACATACCGAACCACAAAGTCTTAGCCGTTGACAGCTTGTTCGTTCCCACTGCGCTGTGTTTGACAGAGAAGAAGAAAATACCAGAGAGGATTAAGAATCTTCAAGGTTTTAATTATCCTATTCTATGTCCATCATATTACCTCAGTGACCACTGACTATTGGATTAAAAAAAACTGTTTTTCATCTCTCGACTCGGAGATTTGTCATGTGAAAGATAAAATCAAGGTAGTCCTCTATGCGTCCTCAATTCTTACTGTTTGATTGTTAATAACAAAGCTTGGAAGAATTTCTTCTTTATTTTTAGAGCCCTGTCTTGCTTTTATTTAGAAGAAAATTCCTGGGTACATTTCTGTTTGTTGAGGACTTTCAAAAATGGAGAAAATTAGGGCGAAAAAAAAACATTTTTCTTCCAATAGCCCCAAACATTTGATTGTTAAATGTTTGGTGCTATTGGAAGAAAAATGGTCTTACACGGTCCAAAATTTGGACTGATCTCATCATCAACGGCTTGCATCTTTAACATAGAAAAGCATCCCAACAAAGCTCACAGAGGTGTAAGGAAAAGAAGGGATGTCCACCAAAAGTAGCTATCAGGAAAGGTGACTAAAAGCTTAGTCAAAGAGGTGGGTTTTAAGGAGGAAATAACAACAGAAAATGCTGGAAACACTCAGCAGGTCAGGCAGCATCCGTGGAGAGAGAAACAGTTAACGTTTCAGGCCTGTGGCCCTTCGTTTTAGAACATAAGAACATAAGACGTAGGAGCAGGAGTGGGTCATTGGGCCCCTCGAGCCTGCTCCGCCATTCAATAAGATCATGGCTGATCTGATCTTGGCCTCAACTCCACTTCCCTGCCCGCTCCCCATAACCCTTCAGTCCCTTACCATTCAAAGATCTGTCTATCTCCACCTTAAATATATTCAATGACCCAGCCTCCACAGCTCTCTGGGGAAGAGAATTCCAAAGATTCACGACCCTCTGAGAGAAGAAATTCCTCCTCATTTCAGATTTAAAAGGGTTTCCCCTTATTCTGAAACTATGGCCCCTAGTTCTAGATTCCCCCACGAGGGGAAACATCCTCTCTGCATCTACCCTGTCAATCCCCCTCAGAATCTTAGATGTTTGAATAAGATCCCCTCTCATTTTTCTAAACTCCAATGAGTATAGGCCCAACCTGCTCAACCTTTCTTCATAAGACAACCCCTTCATCTCCGGAGGGTCTTGAAGGAGGAGAGAGAGGAGGTGAGATGGAGGAGTGTAGGGAGGGAATTCCAGAGACTGGGACCAAAAGCCTGGCCAGCAATTATTGAATGAAGGGAGTGGCAATGCCCAAGAGACCAATCAGTACTCATTCTTAGTGTATGCACTGCATGCGAGAAAAGGCAACAATGGCCCAGTAATTCCTGTCGGGGGCTTGCCGCGCGTGCAAGCCCCCGATGTGCACTTACCCGGCGCGCCGACATCTGAAACCTGGCCCGCAGTGGATTTCCTGTCAGTGGCCCGGTTCTGATCTCGGCGCACTGTGCTAACCTGACCCAGCGGCGTAGTTAGTGCGATGTGCCGGCTGGGATCAGGTGAGCACTGTTCAGCCAATCAGGGGAGAGGAAACTTCATTCATAAGTTTGATAGTAAAGACTGTCAAACTCATGAAAAGTACGGCACCCCAAAACACTACTTAAACTTTAAATAAAATTTTAAAAAGCATCCCAATAATTAAATTAACTATGAATAACTTTAAAAAACTATTTTAAACAATTAATAAAATTTTTGAAAAAAATAAATTTTTAAAAAATAGGGTCTAAAACTAAACTTACCTTACTGTAGATTCTTTAAAAATAATAAACCTGTGGGGAAAAAAATTTCTAAATTGTACTAAAAGACCACTTACCTGTAAAACTAAGTACTTACGTGTGGTTTTTCAATGCGTAAAAAACCGGAGGCCTTTACACACGCGCAAATCTGTAAAAATACAGGAAATCCAAGTCGCACGCGCTGCCCAATACCGCGCATGCGTTCAGCCTCTTAACCCCTTGGGTCAGAGGACAGGAAATGCCGGTTTTCAGCGAATGCGCTGTGCATGCTGAAAACCGGCAATTCCTCCTGGCACATGCGTGAGTACCCCGTCCGTACTCACGCGTTGCGACAGGAATTACTGGGCCAATATTACAGGAGGATTCCTTAACAGTCAGAATGCAGGAAGCGTGTATTTTTGAGAAGCTAGAGGTGACATTAGCAGTTGAAATCCAGAGAAAATAAATAGATTTTTTTTTTAAAATCCGGGAATAATGCAACATCAAAAAAGGCTGCAAAATTTAACAGAAATTGTAAAAAAAAAACGTTGACTGGACGGAGCTCTAATTGTTTTCCTTCCCTAAGCTAAAAGTTGTAATATAAACAGGAGTACCATAACCCAGTAAAGGAGAGTCTATTATTTTTCAATAAAATTCTAACATAAGAAATAGGAGCAGGAGTAGGCCTTGCGGCCCCTCGAGTCTGATCTCAATAAGATTATGGTTGATCTTTGACCTCAACTCCACTTTCCCGCCTAATCTCCACATCCCTTGATTCCCCTAGAGTCCAAAAACCTATCGATCTCAGCCTTGAATATACTCAACGATTCAACAGCCCTTTAGGGTAGAAAATTCCAAAGATTCACAACCCTCTGAGTGAAGAAATTCCTCCTCATCTCAGTCCTAAATGGCCAACCTCTTATCCCGAGACTATAGAAACATAGAAACATAGAAGATAGGAGCAGGAGTAGGCCATTCGGCCCTTCGAGCTTGCTCCACCATTCAATGAGATCATGGCTGATCATCCAAGTTCAGTACCCTGTCCCTGCCTTCTCCCCATATCCCTTGATCCCTTTAGCCTCAAGAAATATATCCAACTCTTTCTTGAATATATTTAATGAACTGGCCTCCACCGCCCTCTGTGGCAGAGAATTCCACAGGTTCACCACTCTCTGGGTGAAGAAATTCCTCCTCATTTCAGTCCTAAATGGCTTACCCCTTATCCTTAGACTATGACCCCTGGTTCTGGACTCCCTGGCCATCAGAAACATCCTTCCTGCATCTAGTCTGTCCAGGCCTGACAGAATTTTATAGGTTTCGATGAGATCCCCTCTCAATCTTCTAAACTCCAGTGAGTATAAGCCACAATCTCTCCTCATACGTCATTCCTGCCATCCCAGGTATCAGCCTGGTGAATCTTCGCTGCACTCCTTCCATGGCAAGAACGTCCTTCCTCAGGTAAGGTGACCAAAACTGCACACAGTACTCAAGGTGCAGCCTCACCAAGGCCCTGTACAACTGTAGCAAGACATCCTTGTTCCTGTACTCGAACCCTCTTGCTATGAAGGCCAACATACCATTTGCCTTCTTAACCACCTGCTGCACCTGCATGCTTACCTTCAGCGACTGGTGCACAAGAACACCTAGGTCTCTTTGCACTTCCCCTTCTCCCAATCTATTGCCATTCAAATAATAATCTGCTTTCCTGTTTTTGCCACCAAAGTGGATAACCTCACATTTATCCACATTATAGTGCATTTGCCATTTTTCTGCCCAATCACCCAACCTGTCCAAATCGTACTGGAGTTTCATGACATCCTCCTCACAGCTTACCCTCCCACCCAGCTTTGTGTCGTCTGCAAATTTGGAGATATTACATCCAATTCCCTCGTCCAGATCATCATTAATATATATTGTGAACAGCTGGGGTCCTAGGACCGATCCCTGCGGTACCCCACTAGTCACTGCCTGCCACTCGGAAAACGACCCGTTTATTCCAACTCTTTGCTTTCTGTCCGCCAACCAGTTCTCTATCCAAGTCAATACCTTGCCCCCAATCCCATGTGCCTTAATTTTGCACACTAATCTCTTATGTGGGACCTTATCGAAAGCCTTCTGAAAGTCCAAATACACCACATCCACTGGTTCTCCCTTATCTATTTTAGCAGTTTCATCCTCAAAAAATTCCAGTAGATTAGTCAAGCATGATTTACCTTTTGTAAATCCATGTTGACTTTGTCTGATCCTGTCACTGTTTTCCAAGTGCTCTGCTATTACATCTTTTATAATAGACTCTAGCATTTTCCCCACTACCGATGTCAGGCTTTTTCTCTACCACCTTTTTGAATAGTGGGGTAACATTAGCTACCCTCCAATCCATGGGTACTGTTCCAGGGTCTATCGAGTTCTGGAAGATGACCAGCAATGCATCTACTATTTCTAGGGCCACTTCCTTAAGTACCCTGGGATGTAGATTATCAGGCCCTGGGGATTTATCGGCCTTCAGTCCCATCAATTTTCCTAACACCATTTCCCTACAAATACTGATTTCTTTCAGTTCCACCCTTTCATCAGACCCTATGTTCCCCGGCATCTCTGGGAGGTTATTTGTGTCCTCCTTTGTGAAGACAGAACAAAAGTAATGCCCCCTAGTTGAGAATAGAATGGCAGCTAACTGGAGTATTGTGCCCAATTCTGGGCTCCGCACTTTAGGAAGGACGTGAAGACCTTAGAGAGGGTGCAGAAAAGATTGACGAGAATGATTCCAGGAATGAGGGATTTCAATTATGTGGATAGACTGGAGAAGGTTCTCCTTAGAACAGGGAAGACTGAGAGGAGATTTGACAGAGGTGTTCAAAATCATGAGGGGTCTGGACAGAGTCGATAGAGAGAAACTGTTCCCATTGGCGGAAGGGTCGAGAACCAGAGGACACAGATTTAAGCTGATTAGCAGAAGAACCAAAGGCGACATGAGGAAAAACTTTTTTACTCAGCGAGTGGTTAGGATCTGGAATGCACTTCCTGAAAGGGTGGTGGAGGCAGATTCAATCACGGCTTTCAAAAGGGAGTTGGATAAATACCTGAAGGAAAAAAAATTGCAGGGTTACGGCGAAAGGACGGGGGAGTGGGACTAGCTGAAGTGCTCTTGCAAAATTCCCTAGATTCTAGAGTGGTCCCAGGGGATTGGAAGGTCGCAAATGTAACACCGCTATTCAAGTAAGGAGGGAGAGAAAAAACAGGGAACTTCAGGCCAGTTAGCCTGACAGAAGTCGCTGGGAAAATGCTGGAATCCATTGTTAAGGGAGTGGTATCAGGGCACTTAGAAAATCATAACATGATTAGGCAGAGTCAACATGGTTTTATGAAAAGGAAATCATGTTTGACAAATTTATTAGAGTTTTTTGAGAATGTAACTAGCAGGGTGGATAAAGGGGAACCAGTGGATGTAGTATATTTGGATTTCCAAAAGGCATTCGATAAGGTGCCACATAAAAGGTTATTACACAAGGTTAGGGCTCATGGGGTTGGGGGTAATATAGTAGCATAGATAGAGGATTAGTTAACCAACAGAAAACAGAGAGTCGGGATAAACGGATCTTTTTCAGGTTGGCAGACTGTAACTAGTGGGGTGCTGCAAGGATCAGTGTTGGGGCCTCAGCTATTTACAATCTATATTAATGACCTAGATGAAGGGACTGAGTGTAATGTATCCAAGTTTGCTAATGATACAAAGTTAGGTGGGACAGTAAGCAGTGAGGAGAACACAAAGGCCACGATTTTTCCTATCAATGCGGCTTGGGGGCGGGACAGCTGCCTTCCAGGTTCCAGTCCCGCCCCCAATGACATCAGACGCACAGACGCGATTTTCCACCAATTGGCCTTGTTAAGCCCGCCCTACGGGCTTGCCGACCAATTAAGAGGAAGCCGGTGTCAAATGACGTCAGTTGATGACGCGTCATCTGCCGGTTTTCTTAGTGGTCAGGCACAATTTTTTCTGACAGCTGATTTTTCAGTGTTTGACAACATTGAGGTGCTGCAAACACTGACAATCACTGTACAAAGGGGAACCCTTGCACCCAGGCTCTCCAGTGACTCCCTCATTAGGCTAGAACAGATGTTAGCTGTAGGTGAGGTTACAGAAGCGATCTGTCACTGGTCAGAGAGGTTCTCCCATTGAGGTG
This sequence comes from Somniosus microcephalus, assembly GCF_052327205.1. Lineage (NCBI taxonomy): Eukaryota > Metazoa > Chordata > Chondrichthyes > Squaliformes > Somniosidae > Somniosus > Somniosus microcephalus. The sequence goes on along the minus strand of NC_141020.1, from coordinate 19,868,473 downwards.
GGACTACACACAATCCAAATCTTGTCACCTACAGAAAAGTCTAAATACATTAAAAATGATTTCCCAACATTTTCTTACCTCTGAAACTCACCAGTGCACCATTGGATCCTTCACACCACTTCTGCAGCTGCCATCAATGCAGAAACATTACAGTAGACCCACAGCACACCACACTTACCTGGCGTGGTGTCCGGACATCGGGAATCCTGCAGTAGACCTGTCAAAATTGCAAAAAGCCTCTTAACTGCCTGTTAACAACCTGTTAACAAGCAGTTAAGTGCCTATAATCCTCTTTCCGCCGCTAGGTGTTGGATCCCTGCGCAAATTGGGGACCCGACACTTGGGAAGATTGTTTAGAGGTGGCTTGACAGTGGGTTTCTGACCCGCTGTCAATCTTTGCGATTTTGCTGGATGTCCTGCCTCCAAACCCGCCCCCTGAGCGCCGGAAAAATTCCGCCCAAGGAGTTCGCAAAGGGATATAGATAGATTAAATGAATGGGCAGTAAGGTGGCAGATGGAGTACAATGTAGGGAAATGTGAGGTTATTCACTTTGGTAGGAAGAATTGAAAAACAGGATATTTTTTAAATGGTGAGAAACTTTCAAACGTTGGTGTTCAGAGAGATTTGGGTGTCCTCGTGCAAGAATCACAGAAAGCTAGCATGCAGGTACAGCAAGCAATAAGGAAGGCAAATGGCCTGTTGGCCTTTATTGCAAGGGGGTTGGAGTATAAGAGTAAAGAAGTCTTGCTACAATTGTACAGGGTCTTGGTGAGACCACACCTGGAGTACTGGGCACAGGTTTGGTCTCCTTATCTAAGGAAGGATATACTTGCCTTAGAGGCGGTGCAACGAAGGTTCACTAGATTGGTACGATAGCAAAATACCGCAGATGCTGGAAATCCGAAATAACAAGAGAGATTGTGTAGAATGGGCCTATACTCTCTGGAGTTTAGAAGAATGAGAGGTGATCTCATTGTAACATATAAGATTCTGAGGGGGATTGACAGGGTAGATGCTGAGAGGTTGTTTCCCCTGGCTGGAGAGTCTAGAACTAGGGGGCATAGTCTCAGGATAAGGGGTCGGCAATTTAAGACTGAGCTGAGAAGGAATTTCTTTACTCAGAGGATTGTGAATCTTTGGAATTCTCTGCCCCAGAGGGCTGTGAATGCTGAGAGGGAAAAATTCGATTGCTTTGCGCCTCATTAGCGCCCATGGGGTGCAAAGCAACTAGCGTCCGGGCGCAGCGATGCTTGCACTGCTCGCAAAATTGACCAGACTTTTTACGGCGGCGCTAAACACTACCGTCATGATCTCCTACGCCTGCAGATCGTGACATCAGCCAAGTGTGCAACACCCCGGTAGCACCCAGGACCGGATACTGAATGGTGCCCCCTGCCTTACCGCCTGCCGCTAGCAACGACAAGTTGAGGGGAGCGTTTTGCAGTCGGGAAAGGACTGGGGGACGCTATTTAAAGGCGACCGCTTCCTGTCTTTTCTTATCAGCGATATTTTTGCACCACGCATTCTGAGAGAGAGAGACCTCTGGAGAGATTCAACGCTGTTTGAAGGAGTTTTGGGTACTGAGCAGCACTTTGCAGGCTCGTTGTGATTTGACCTTCCTTGCATTGATTTAGAAGAGACTATGGGGGCTGCACTCTGACCTCTTTCCCTGGGCCTCTCCATTGTTCTTTCCAGCAGATTTGATGTACAGGTCTCTCCAGGCTGAGATTCAAGGCTGCAATGAGCAGTGTGTGGATGGAGAGCAAGATCGACCCTCCCCTTTAAGAACTGGCCAGCGCCAGTGTGTCTGTGTTCCATTGCTGACTGACATCACATGAGCTTCACCAGCGCTCTGAGGTAACGCCTCGCTCCTCGGCATTAGCTCCTGAAGACAGGTGTGCAGTGCCTGATTTAGCGCTCCAATCACTTCCAGGGGCGATGGAAGCCAAGTTTGCAGTCGGAAGCGATAATTAGCGCAGGCGCTAAACTTTGCGCCCGGCCGATAATTGCGCCCCAATCGGGGCAATACCAAATTCCTCTACCTGAGTATTTGAGTATATTCAAGGCTTAGATACAATTTTGGACTCTAGGGGAATCAAGGGATTTGGAGATCGGGCGGGAAGGTGGAGTTGAGGTCGATGGTCAGCCATGATCTTATTGAATGGCGGAGCAGGCGCGAGAGGCCGTATGGCCGACTCCTGCTCTTATTCCTTATGTTCTTATGTTCTTATGAAGGAAACAAATTTGCAAGGCTACGGGGAAAGGGTGGGGGAGTGGGACTAGCTGAAGTGCTCTTGCAGAGAGCTAGCCCGGGCTCGTCAGGATGAATGGCCGCCTTCCGTGCTGTAACTGTTCTACGATTCTATGATTCTAGTTCTAGACTCTCCAGCCAGGGGAAACAGCCTCTCAGCATCTACCCTGTCAATTCCCCTCAGAATCTTATATGTTTCAATGAGATCACCTCTCATTGTCCTAAACTCCAGAGAGTATCGGCCCAATCTACTCAATCTCTCCTCATAGGACAACCCTCTCATCCCAGGAATCAATCATTAGATTAATGTCCTGATTCTAAACAAAACTTCAGGTCACATGGTGAAAAGCTGCCTGATGATGTTTGATGACTCTAATCGTGCTATTAAGAAGTAACTGGTGGCAACAACAGATGATATAACTGCCAGACAACTGTCAATGGAAAAGTGAGTTAATACATAATATTTAAAAAAATCTGGCTGTGCTTTGAAGATCATAACAAGCCTTGGAGAATGTTCATAAATTGCATCCATTTTTTATTTATGGCACTGCCCTGACTCCTCTGGTTTAGTGTTTTAACGCAGCCTCAGGCACCAGCCTTTAAGTGTCGCTACTAGTAATAATTCTGGTGACAATATGGAAAAATCAGCATTTGAAATAATAGAAGTTTGATTACAAAAAGCTATAAATATTGTAAATATTGAAGGGTATACACCGAAAACACAAACTTGTCTTTACTTCCTCTGTATTTCAGCATTTTTAAAAATTCATTCTGGGGATGTGAGCGTCGCTGGCAAGGCCAGCATTTATTGCCCATACCTAGTTGCTCTTGAGAAGGTGGTGGTGAGCCGCCTTCTTGAACCGCTGCAGTCTGTGTGGTGAAGGTGCTCCCACAGTGCTGTTTGGTAGTGAGTTCCAGTTTTATGATTCAGCGACGTTGAAGAAACGGCCGATATATGTCCAAGTCAGGATGGTGTGTGACTTGGAGGGGAACTTGCAGGTGGTGGTGTTCCCATGCAGCTACTGCCCTTGTCCTTCTAGGTGGTAGAGGATTTGGGCATGGGAGGCGCTGTTTAAGAGCTTGTCAATATGTGCATTTGTAGCAAACACACGGGTGGGACCTGAACCCACTACCTTCTGACTCAGAGGTGGGAATACTACCAACTGAGCCACAGCTGGCACAGAGACAAGTTAAGACAGGCACGAGGGGCTCTCACCAGGGTGATAATCAGCATCATGAAAAGTATAATCCTTTTGGAAACTTTGTGTGAGCGTGTTCCTGAAGTAGCTGGTGACTCTGCGATGTTAATTAACATGAATAACAATGTTGGTACTTGGTCGAATGTAACTTATTTGAGGTTGGAAGGATTGGGAGAGATATTGGATATGACTGTTAATGCAGCGGAGCAGGGATTGCTTAGCTGTAGCGCTCTTCAATGAAGTTCTGCCAAAGAGCTCTGGTTGAAGCTTTCCCCCTTCCCCGCCATTTTCTATGTCTTCCCTGTCCTCTCCCACATCATGCTGAAGGTCTTTCTCCAATGGGACCATGTGTAGTCCCTGTTGCAGAGCGCAGTTATGCAGCGAGCACCAAACCACAATCATATGGGATGTTCTTTGTGGGCTGTATTGCAGGAAGCCACCAGACCCATCCAGGTCGTAGAATCTTTGCTTGAGGGCGCCAAAGGTCTGCTCTGGTGAGGCCATGGATCTGATTACAATCAGAGGCTGCCAAGCATAGGTTCTTAAGAGAGGTTTTGAGCCAAGTCTGTAGAAGGTAACCGTGTCTCCAAGCAGTCAGCGTCTTGCTGTGCAAGGGCAAAGAGTGGGCGATTGCTGCAATATAAATGCCAGCTCTGATCTGCATGATGTGTTACTGGTGATCACAAGACAGATACATATTAATGATGTGGAAGCCCTTACAATTCATGAAGGCCGTTGGGGTGCCTGAAGGAGCCTACAGGGTGACATGGGTGCTGCCAATGAGGCCCTGGACTTGAGGGAAGCCTGCAATCCAAGAAAATCCCAGAGCCCCATCTCGCTGCTTCCAGATATCCATGTGGAACAGGATGAAAATGTTTGCTTTAGTAAACATGGCATCAGTTATGTTAGAACTTAAAAACATAAGAACATAAAAGTAGGCCATTCGGCCCCTCGAGCCTGCTCCGCCTTTGAATAATATCATAGCTGATCTTCTACCTCATCTCCACTTTCCCACACTATCCCCATATCCCTTGATTCCCTTAATATTCAAAAATCTATCGATCTCTGTCTTGAATATACTCAACGACTTAGCCTCCACAGCCCTCTGGGGTAGAGAATTCCAAAGATTCACCACCCTCCGAGTGAAGAAATTTCTCCTCATCTCAGTCCTAAATGGCCGACCCCTTATTCTGAGACTGTGACCCTTGGTTCTAGACTCCCCAGCCAGGGGAAACATCCTCCCTGCATCTACCCTGTCAAGCCCTGTAAGAATTTTGTATGTTTCAATGAGATCACCTCCCATTCTTCTAAGCTCCAGAGAATATAGGCCTAGTCTACTCAATCTCTCCTCATACGACAATCCCCCCATCCCAGGAACCAGTCTGGTGAACCTTTGTTGCACTCCCTCTAGGAGACCCAAACTGTACACAATACTCCAGGTGTGGTCTCACCAGGGCCCTATATAATTGCAGTAAGATGTCTTTACTCTTATACGCAAATCCTCTTGTAATAAAGGCCAACATACCATTTGCTTTCCTAATTGCTTGCTGTACCTGCATGTTAACTTTCAGTGATTCGTGTACAAGGACACCCAGGTCCCTCTGAACACCAACATTTCCCAATCTCTCACTATTTAAAAAATACTCTGCTTTACTATTTTTCCTACCAAAGTGGATAACTTCACATTTCTCCACATTATATTCCATTTGCCATGTTCTTGTCCACTCACTCAGCCTGTCTATATCCCCTTGAAGCCTCCTTGCATCCTCCTCACAACTTACATTCCCACCCAGCTTTGTATCATCAGCAAACTTGGATATATTACATTTGGTCCCCTCATCCAAATCATTGATGTAGATTGTGAATAGCTGAGACCCAAGCACTGATCCTTGCGGTACCCCACTAGTTACAGCCTGCCAACCCGAAAATGACCCGTTTTATTCCTACTCTCTGTTTTCTGTCCATTAACCAATCCTCAATCCATGCTAGTATATTACCCCCAATCCCATGTGCCCTAATTTTGTTTAATAACCTCTCATGTGACACCTTATCGAATGCCTTCTGAAAATCCAAATACACCACATCCACTGGTTCCCCCTTATCTATTCTGCTAGTTACAACCTCAAAAAACTCTAACAGATTTGTCAATCACGATTTCCCTTTCATAAATCAGTGTTGACTCTACCCAATCCTATTATTATTTTCTAAGTGCCCTGTTACCACGTCCTTAATAATAGATTATAGCATTTTCCCTACTACTGGTGTCAGGCTAACTGGTCTGTAGTTCCTCGTTTTCTCTCTTCCCTCCTTTCTTAAATGAAAGCATGGACTGCAGACTGCCGATGTCCCCTGTAGCAGCCTGGAAGGCGTCGGAGGCAAGACGTCGGTGGCTCCTGTGTGCCTTGACTGCAACAAACAATGCTGTGCTATCTGTGCCAATTGGTTGGAGGTCCTGTTGCAAGAGGTGACACAACTCTGTGACACAACACTGCAGGTATGTTTCCTGGGCTGGAACGCTATGGTCGGAACTCCTGCGAGCTCCTTCTGTTTATTCTTTCTGCAGCTTTTGGTGCTCCTTCCTCCTGATCCTCCTCCTCTTGCCGGAGTGGAATTGCCAGAAGAACCCCCAAAATGAAAAAGGTGTGTTATAAATCTCATCATCATCAAGAAACTACTCATGAAATAACGCTGGACGGCCAGCTGGTGGCGCCATCCAAGGAGTATAAATACTCGGGCGTGGGCCCAGCTTTCCAGGGACATTTTGTAAGACAGGAACTAGTGAAGTACAACTAGACCTCCATGTTCTGAAACAAGTTGATTAAAGCCTTGCTTTATACTCAAACCAAGTGCGTAGTGAGTTTTATTATGTCAAGGTGCATTGTCAGAAGCTCCTTATGAGTTCAGAATATTCTACAAGCACGCTGAAATCATCTAAGAGTAGCCAAAAACCACAAGGTGAATGAAGCGAAATGTCTTTGAAAACTTTCCGGCGTTTTACCCGCGAGCAGGTGCTTAATGATCCCTTTAAGTATCGCTGAAAATGGCCTCCTCCTGACTTGTACCGACCATGGTTTATGGGTGGGCTGAGGAATTGGCAGTAGCAGTGCGAGTGGAGACCAAAATGGGGTCAAAGTCCTGACAAAGACATTTGACCTTGATTTACATTTATTTATTCGGCCCCCTCCTGCCTGTTTCGGGTGGGAGCGCTGGTTTCTCAAATCGAGCTCCATCCAAAAAATGGAAGAGCTGGGCCTTCAGCATGTTGGCATTTAAAAAAAATATATTAAATTGCCTAAAAATAGGGCAGTTGTGAAACGAAAATCGGCCTTATGAGTACTAACGAAAGTGATACCATTTAATGCAAAACCATTATTATTTTATAACCAAAATATCCTCAATCAGTACAATTTGAATTCATCCAAATTCATCTGAATTCTAACTCAGATTTGACTCTTCTCTAACTAACATTTTAAAAGCACAAGATACAGCCATTGACAAAATATATTCAAATTAATAAAATCAAACATTATTTGAACAGTGTAATCATATTTTTCACTGCAGTATTACTGAGGAGCAACCTGGCAGCTAACACTGGAGATAAAGGGCAGGATTTTCATTTTGCCGTGGAGTCGGGATTGGAGGCGTGGGGGGGGGGGGTGCGGGGGGTTAAAATCCCGAAATCAGGGGTCCCGGCCCCTTCCCACGCCCAAACCTGCCTCCATGCCAGATTCAAAGGAGGCGGGTACCCGCCCCGTACTGGGACCCGCCTACCCGAGGCGGGAAGGGATTAGTACCAATTAAGTGCTAATCCCTATTTTTGATGTTGAAGTGTGGGATTCCCGACGACTCCAAACCACAACAAGTTAGAGGAGGCGGGCCGTCAGGTTGAAGGGCTTGGAGGGGTCGAGATGTCGGTGTTCAGGTGAGTGATGTGTGCATGAGTGCAAAGGTAAGTGTATTTGGTGTGTCTAAAGTGATTAAATAAGTTTTACATACCTTTTCTTACCTTTTCAGCCTTCCTTTAGGTTCTGGGGGTCCCTCATCTCACCGGCACAGAAAGCAGAATGGCTGTGAACTGTCAAAAGTGACAGCCTGCAGCTTTCTGTGCAGGAGAGATTTCTAACTGAGTCTGTGGAGAAGGACTCAGGTTAGAAGTAAGACTGTCAGTGTTTGACAGCTTCAAACAGTTGTGAAACACTAATATTCCATCTGTCAAAACGTCTTGACAGATGAAAATTCAGTTTGTGACGTCACCTGTTGCCGGGTGGCCCTTAATTGGCCTGCTGAGCCCACTGGGCGGGCTCAACAAGGTCAATCAAGTTAAAATCACATGGATTGGCCGCATCTCGATGGAGGCAGGACTACAACTCCGAAAGCTGTAGTCCCGCCTCCAACCCGACTCCTGAGTTAAATTCCTGCCCAAAGTGTTAGATAATGGACCAGATTTTGCTGTAGCAGAGCAGCTAATGGCGTCTGCCGTTAGTTGGACTTGTTAAAAGTGCGAGCTGATAACGTCACAGTGAGAAAAACCAGGAATCTGGGAGCTGAGAGAACAGGGAACGCAACAGTGTATCTCTTTAACCAATCAGGTTGAAGGATTATGAAATTAACAGCGCAAGGACTGAGAAGGAAATGTACATTAGAGTTGGTGAATTTGATGTCAAATCAGGTACAGAAAGAGAAGTAAAGGGCTCGATTTTAATAGCCCTGAGGAGGCAGGTTTGGAGGCGGGTCTGTTGGGAAAATCAGGAGAAATGGCTTCAGACACCCAACCCGCCTCCATCCCGCTCCCACCCGATTTTCGTGTTAACTGCCTTGCTAATCCTATTTTGAAAGTGGCTTCCCATTTTCCTATTTCTGGCTCCTGTTTCCCAACTTGTCAGAAACAGGCCAGGTTCAAGGAGGCGAGTTGCTGGAGGACATGATTTGTATTCGTTGGTGGAGCAGTTTAAAAGCGCCCCTGAAACATGGCTGACATTCAAATGCAACAACTTGGCTGTTGTAGGTATGGGACAACATCTTGCGCATCTACTGACCTTCTGACTGTTCATGTTGACACCCATCTGCAGTGTGTCATGAATGGAATTATTTCAGGCCACTTCGACTGTGCGCTTGCAAGATTGTTGCCACAAATGAAATCTATAGCATGGGGATGGGAAACATTTATGCCCTCTCATCCTGGTCCTCATAATCGGAGGATTAGCAGCCGCGTGGCTCAGCACAGATCTTCCTGGGAAGAGGAGGAGGAGGAGGAGGAGGGGCACCTTGCATGTCCTGTTGTGACCAATGCAGCATCTCTCCAGTTCACTGCTGCCCATCAACCAGGGTATGCACACTGTCATGCCACATTAGCATAAGCTTACTCTTCAACCATAGGTGGCCACCATATGGCTCTGTAATTGCAGGTGACACTTGTCCAATGTCATACTTCATCGCTGCTATACCCTCTTAAAAAAATAAGCCTGAAGGCTTTGTGTCTTAATGAGAGGGGCATTCGTAATAAGGTGGAGGAATTGGCTGCGCAAATAGAGGTAAACGAATATGATTTGGTTGGGATTGCGGAAACGTGGCTCAAGGATGGCCAAGGCTGGGAACTCAACATCCAGGGGTATTCGATATTCAGGAAAGATAGGCAAAAAGCAAAGGGAGGTGGGGTAGCATTACTGGTTAAAGAAGGGATTAACACAATTGTAAGGAAGGATATTAGCTCTGATGATGTGGAATCTGTATGGGTAGAATTGAGAAGTACCATGGGGCAGAACACGTTAGTGGGAGTGGTATATAGACCTCCCAACAGTAAGGTGGAGGTTGGAGATGGCATTAAAAGGGAAATTAAAGAAGCGTGCAATAAGGGCACAGTAGTCATCATGGGTGACTTTAATCTACATATAGATTGGGCTAACCAAATTAGTAACAATACCATGGAGGAGGAATTCCTGGAGTGTTTACAGGATGGTTTCCTGGACCAATATGTCGAGGAACCAACCAGAGATCAAGCCATCATAGACTGGGTATTATGTAACGAGAAAGGATTAATTAGCAATCTTGTTGTACGAGGCCCGTTGGGTCAGAGCGAGCATAATATGATAGAATTCTTCATTAAGATGGAGAATGAAGTAGTTGACTCAGAGACTAGGGTCCTAAATTTAAATAAAGGAAACTACGATGGTCTGAGGCGCGAGTTGGGTAGGATTGATTGGGGAATGTCACTCAAAGGGTTGACGGTGGATAGGCAATGGCAAACATTCAAAGACCGCATGGATGAACTACAGAATTTGTTCATCCCAGTTTGGCATAAAAATAAAACAAAAAAGGTGACTCAACCGTGGCTAACAAGGGAAATTAGGGATAGCATAAGATCCAAGGAGAGGACATATAAATTGGCCAGAAAAAGCAATAATCCTGAGGATTGGGAACAATTTAGGATTCAACAAAGGAGGACAAAGGGATTAATTAAGAAGGGGAAAATAGAATATGAGAGTAAGCTTGCAGGGAACATAAAAACTGACTGTAAAAGCTTTTATAGATATGTGAAGAGAAAAAGATTGGTGAAGTCAAGCGTAGGTCCCTTGCAGTCAGAATCAGGGGAATTTATAATGGGGAACAAAGAAATGGCAGACCAACTAAATACATATTTTGCTTCTGTCTTCACAAAGGAGGACACAAATAACCTCCCAGAGATGCCGGGGAACATAGGGCCTGATGAAAGGGAGGAACTGAAAGAAATCAGTATTTGTAGGGAAATGGTGTTATGGAAATTGATGGGATTGAAGGCCGATAAATCCCCAGGGCCTGATAATCTACATCCTAGTGTACTTAAGGAAGTGGCCCTAGAAATAGTAGACGCATTGCTGATCATCTTCCAACATTCGATGGAATCTGGAACAGTACCCATGGATTGGAGGGTAGCTAATGTTACCCCACTATTCAAAAAAGGTGGTAGAGAGAAAATGGGGAATTAGAGACCGGTAAGCCTGACATCGGTAGTGGGGAAAATGCTAGAGTCCATTATAAAAGATGTAATAGCAGAGCACTTGGAAAACAGTGACAGGATCGGACAAAGTCAACATGGATTTACAAAAGGTAAATCGTGCTTGACTAATCTACTGGAATTTTTTGAGGATGTAACTGGTAGAATAGATAAGGGAGAACCAGTGGATGTGGTGTATTTGGACTTTCAGAAGGCTTTCGATAAGGTCTCGCATAAGAGATTAGCGTGCAAAGTTAAAGCACAAGGGATTGGGGGCAAGGTACTGACTTGGATAGAGAACTGGTTGGCAGACAGGAAGCAAAGAGTTGGAATAAACGGCTCTTTTTCCAAGTGGCAGGCAGTGACTAGTGGGGTACCGCAGGGATCGGTCCTAGGACCCCAGCTATTCACAATATATATTAATGATCTAGACAAGGGAACTAGATGTAATATCTCCAAATTTGCAGACGACACAAAGCTGGGTGGGCGTGTGTGCTGTGAGGAGGATGTTGAGAAGCTCCAGGATGATTTGGACATGTTGGATAATTGGGCAGAAACATGGCAGATGCAATATAATGTGTATAAATGTGAGGTTGTCCACTTTGGTGGCAAAAACAGGAAGGCAGATTATTATCTAAATGGCAATAGATTGGGAGAAGGGGAAGTGCAACGAGACCTGGGTGTCCTTGTGCACCAGTCGCTGAAGGTAAGCATGCAGGTGCAGCAGGCGGTTAAGAAAGCAAATGGTATGTTGGCCTTCATAGCGAGAGGGTTTGAGTACAGGAAAAAGGATGCCTTGCTGCAGTTGTACAGGGCCTTGGTGAGACCACATCTTGAGTATTGTGTGCAGTTTTGGTCGCCTTATCTGAGGAAGGATGTTCTTGCCATGGAAGGAGTTCAGCGAAGATTCATCAGGCTGATACCTGGGATGGCAGGAATGACGTATGAGGAGAGATTGGGTTGATTGGGCTTGTACTCACTGGAGTTTAGAAGAATGAGAGGTGATCGCATTGAAACTTATAAAATTCTGGCAGGGCTGGACAGACTAGATGCAGAAAGGATGTTCCCGGTGGTCGGGGAGTCCAGAACCAGGGGACACAGTCCAAGGATAAAGGGTAGGCCATTTAGGACAGAAATTAGGAGGAATTTCTTCACCCAGAGAGTGGTGAACCTGTGGAACTCTCTACCACCGAAGGCGGTGGCGGCCAGTTCATTAAATATATTCAAGAAGGAGTTGGATATATTTCTTAAGGCTAAAGGGATCAAGGGGTATGGGGAGAAAGCAGGGACCGGGTACTGAATTTGGATGATCAGCCATGATCGCATTGAATGGCGGAGCAGGCTCGAGGGGCCGAATGGCCTACTCCTGCTCCTACCTTCTATGTTTCTATGTCTATGTTTCTTATTTCCTATCACTTTTACCATCAGCATTACAAAAGCAAGTTGCCCTGAGCCCTCAATGTGCTTTTGCCATTTCCCATAACACATATGCCACACAATCATCTGTTTGGCATAATTTATCTTTAACACATGACAAAAGGATAATTTACCAGCAAGAGTCAGAAAAAAAAGACACATCACCCAAGTGAGTCCCCTTGTGACTATAGGTGCTTAATCTTTCTCTTATGCGTGCTTCTACGTGGTGCTTCCCCTGTGTAGGAATTATTAGCGGGGATGGGGTTATTGTCTCTGGCCAGTCAGAAGCCTCTGAGCTGCTCCAGGGACCCCCGTGCGGTTTTGGAGCGCTCCCCTCTTCCTGGTTCTGATCGCCGGACTTATTCGGTAGCGATGTAGACAGAAACGAGACTCGTGGTTGGGTGCAAAACAGACCAGTATTTATTGAAACAAAAAGAAAACAACTTAAAATAATGAATACAACACACCTGTGCTCGATACAGCACTTTTACTTAACACAGTACACTTAATGTCCACTACAGCACTCTTTTGCTTAGTGCAACACTCTTTTACTTAAATACAGCACTTTACTTCTCACAGTACTTAGTGTCCACTACAGCACTCTTTTGCTTAGTGCAACACTGTTACTTAACAGGGGAGGAGAAAACGGACACAACGAGGGAAAATTGATGAAAATCACAATTTAACAAAATCCCCCTTAATTCCCACCCCTAAATACCTATCTAAGTTGCCTTGTGATGGGCCAGAAAAACTACGCTCACCAGTGAAACGCCTGCTCCGTGCCCCTGCGGTCTTAGATTCTTCACCACCCTGAAATGGAGATACCCCAGTGTTTAAAAGTAACTGCTGGTATTCCACTCCCTTGGGCGGGCTCCTGAGTTGTAGATAGGGCACGGAGGCGAGGCTGCAGAGAGAGAGGGAGATGGCTTCCTGAGAAGCTATCTTATACCCCATTTGGAGCCGAAATCTTCCCACCCAAATCCGGATGTATCTGGGCTATACAAAAGGGAATCGATCTGTCTCATTCATTGTGATGGGTTTTGGATGAATTACCCATTTCCCTGGTGATGGGTTTTTGAATGTGTCCCCATTCATTGTGATGGGTTGAATAAAGCTGTCTCCGTTTGAAGAAAACATGTCTATTTCCTTAATTGCTGAGTAAACAGCCCTTGGAGGTTAGTGTAAACAATCTGATTGTCCTGTGGTCACGCCCAACCACAATTGATTAGCAGTCTCAAGTGCTTAATCTCTTAAGTCAATATTGTAAAGCGTTCGTGTAAACAAAGTTCCTTTGTTCATGCTGACACTCTCAAGCACTTAATCTTTTGAGTCAACATTGTAGCAGTTTCCCAAACTGCATTTAATTGATGGTTTAAATACCTTACTACTTCAGGCGCTGGGTTTTTAAAAAATCCTTTGTCAGCCATCTTTGATTTTCCTTTTCACAGCACAGGCTATGTTGTGTCTTCTGCCACGAGGTCGGACAGCCATCTTTGATTATCCTTTTCACAGACACACACAGGCTGCCTTTTCTTCTGCCATGAGGTCTGACGGCCATTTTTGATCCCTGGATTTTTAAAGGTGTATTCTACCCAGGTATTCTTTAATCAAAAATAAATCTTCGGAGCTGTAGAAAATTTTGAAATTATTGCAAAATCCTACACCTGTGGTTTCAGCAGATGTAGAGGCACCTTACTGACTAGGATGCTGCGCCTGCTTAGCCACCTTTGGTGGGCGTCCTCTGGGTTTGGGAGCCTGCGAGGGCTCTTCAACAGTCTGCTCTTCCTGCGGCTGTGCAGGGGCTGAAACAGCCATCTTAGTTGTCTCTGCAAAGTGGGTCTCTGACTGAGGACTCTGCAGTGGCATGGTCATGTGCGCGCTTTGAGAGGAGCCCACTCTTCTGTCCTGCCAACAACATTCCCCTTATTCGTCAGCCGCACCTCAGTGCTGGCAGGTGGCTGGAGAGCACCTTGCTGCACTTCAGGGGGACCATGAGAACCCGTATCTGCACTGGCAGTCCTCCTATAAAGGACATCCATGAAGCTCTGTTCTCTCTGCTCAATAGCTGGCCATCGCTCCTCCAGAGATGTCATTCTATTCTGAACAGTCACCATGTTTTCCTGACTCTGGCAACTTATTTCTTCCATGGCCATAGCCAATCATTCCACTGAGGTAGCCAGCCTTTCCACGGAGGTTGCCATCCTATCCATGGTGATGCGTTCATGCGCCATTGCCTCCACCACGGCAGTGCTGATGTTAGAGATGGACTCCTCCATTCTCTCCACACTCGTACTAACCCTGGAGGCAAACCGTTCCAGAGACACCTGCACTTGTTCCTGTATTTCATGAACTCCAGAGGCACAGCGTCTGCATGCAACTCAGCAGAGCTATCGCTGTCTCCACCATTTGCTGATGCTCACTTATGCGCCGTGATAGACCAGGTGGCAACACTACTCTAACTCACGATGGCCCCACCAAGGTGTGCATTGCAGCGCTGGTGCTGGGTGCGCTGAATCCTGGTGACGCTGCTCCCTCAGAGGCTTCAGGTTCCTCTGAGGAGTTGTCCGGGTCATCGTTCTGGATCATGGGGTGGGGGGCACTTGCTGGTCCTGTGGGAGAGTAAAGGCATGATTTAGACATCTGATATTGATGTAGCAGACATATCCTTTTGAGCAGATGATACAACACGATTCTCTATAAACATCATATGTGATTGCGTTCTGAGAGGCATGAAACTTTATTATGTCACCAGCTTCCTCTAGTGTGCCCGTCTCTCCATCGCCCACTTCCAGGTCCTCGCCACCTCCAACAATCTTGTTTGCTGTCTCCTCAGCACTAGTCAATGTTGCTAGGGTAGGTGTTCCTCCTCCAGTCATTGCTCTCTCCCTCTTATTGTGGGTTATCTTTTCCTGCAAGGAGGGACACAAGCGGTGTTTCAGCCACAGTGATGGAGTGAGTGTGATTAATCCCTACCATAGAAGCTTTGAGGGAGACGAAGATGGGGTAAGGTGCCAAGAGGAAGCTAGCTCCCTGTGCATTGTTAGTTGTTGTCACTGCAGGACAGTGAGAGCGAGTCTAAGGGGAGCATAGTCAGGATGCTGAAGTGATTCAGTGCAGAGACAGAGATGGATAGGAAAGGGTGCAAGGGAAGTAAGGGTAGGGTGGGATGTGAAGAAGGAGGCTTACAACGCAGAGTGCTGGTGATGAGAAGAGAAGGGAAGCAGAGTGAAGGCAAGTGAGATGGGAAACTCACTTTTGATGTTCACACAAGATCATTAAACCTTTTTCGGCACTGGATCCATGACTGTGCATAAATGGACCTTGCGCTCACCTCCTGAGCAATGCGCAGCCAGGCTGCCTTGGTCTGCTGAGGAGGCTTCCTCCGGCAATCAGGAGGGAAGAGAATCTCCCTGCACCCTCTGACAGCATCCACAAGAACTTGGAGGGACTCCTCATTAAACCGAGGAGCTGCCTTGCCTCTGGAAGAAGTCATAGCTTTTAAAACAAGTGCAGGAACCCACACTAGAAAGGCTCGGGCTGGAGGGCAGATTTAAAAGCAGCTGCTATGATGACGCCATCAGAGGCGGCCGGCCGACCCGATCCCACTCATTGGGCCGGCCAGCGCACCTCATTGAAATTAACAAGATCATTGAATCAAAATCGGACATCTGCAGCTGATCCTACTGGAAGCCGCTCCGGAACCCGCTCACCACGCAACCCGACTCCAACCCGCCTCGGGAATTAAAATCGAGCCCAAAGAGAGGGAAAGAATGACTGGATTAAGAAAGAGAGAAAAAATCGAGAGAAAGGAAAACTTACATTTTTTTAAAACGTGACTTAAAAAAAAAACTCCAACAACAATTAAAACCTGAAGGAATGAGACTTCACACTTGTAACAGTTAATTTTCAGTGCCAGAGAGGTTGATTGGCAGTAATTAACACAACACATCATTAAAAGGGTATTTAGACTGGAATGGACAAGACTTAACTTTCAGTGGCGAGTTTAGTTCATATCAATCACACAAATACAGCAACTTAGCGCCATTCCGTGCATCTCAATGGTGAGGCAGGTAGCGAGATGCTGTTTTCACGAAGCTAATGGGGGATCAGCGCAACTCGAATTGCAACACTTGGATATTCATAAAAGGGAGCCCAAAAATCTTCTACCAGCATGTAAACAGTAAGCGGGTAGTAAGAGGCAGGGTGGGGCCTATTAGGGACAAAGAAGGTGATATATGCTTAGAGGCACAGGGCAAGGCTAGAATACACAATGAGTACTTTGTATTGGTGTTTACTAAGGAGGTGGATGCTGACAAAATATCGGTAGAAGTGGAAAAGGTAGAAGCAATGGAAGGGGTGACAATTGATAGACAGGATGTACTAGAAAGGCTGAGTATGCTTAGAGTGGATAAGTCACCTGGTCCAGATGGCTTGTATCCCAGGTTGCTAAGGGAATTGGGGGAGGAGATAGCAGAAGGGCTTGCCATAATTTTCCAATCTTCCCTAGATGCGGGGGAGGTGCCTGAGGATTGGAAAGTGGCAAATGTGACACCATTGTTCAAGAAAAGGCGTAAGGACAATCCTAGTAACTACAGGCCGGTCAGTTTAACATCAATGGTGGGTAAAGTTTTAGAAACAATAATCAGGGAAAAAATGAACGGGCATTTGGAGAGGTTTAAGCTAATTAAGGAGAGCTAACATGGGTTTGTAAAAGGCAGATCGTGTTATTAACCTAATTGAATTTTTTGATGAAGTAACAGGGAGGATTGATGAAGGGAATGCAATGGATGTTGTGTATGTGGATTTTAGGACGGCTTTTGACAAAGTACCACATAGAAGGCTGGTTAACAAAATTGAGGCTCATGGAATAGGTGGATCAGTGGCAGCTTGGATAAGGAATTGGCTTAAGGACAGAAAACAGCGAGTTGTGGTAAATGGCTGTTTTTCAGACTGGAGGATGGTAGACAGTGGTGTTCCCCAAAGGTCAGTGCTGGGGCCACTGCTTTTTTGATACATATAAATGACCTGGATATTGGGATACAAAGTAGAATTTCTAAATTTGCCGATGACACCAAACTCAGGGGTGTGGCAAACAGTGAGGATGATACCAATTGACTGCAACAGGACATAGAAAGACTAGCAGAATGGGCAGACAAGTGGCAGATGGAATTTAATACAGAGAAGTGTGAGGGGATGCATTTTGGCAGAAGGAACAGGGAGAGGCAATATACACTTAATGGCACAGTTTTAAAGAGTGTGCAGGGACAGCGGGACCTGGGAGTTAATGTGCATAGGTCCCTGAAGGTGGCAGGACATATTGAGAGAGTGGTTAGCAAAGCATATGGAATCTTGGGCTTCATAAATAGAGGTATTGAGTATAAAAGTAGAGAAGTTATGCTGAACCTTTATAAAGTGCTGGTTAGGCCACAACTGGAGTATTGCGTCCAGTTCTGGTCACCACACTTTAAGAAGGATGTGAAGGCCCTTGAGAGGGTGCAGAGGAGATTTACCAGAATGGTTCCGGGGATGGGGGATCTAGCGACAAGGACAGGTTGGAGAAGCTGAATTTGTTTTCATTAGAGCAAAGGAGGTTGAGGGGTGATTTGATGGAGGTGTACAAGATTATGGCGGGTTTAGATAGGCTAGACGGGGAAAGGCTGTTCCCACTAGTTGATGGTACAAGGACCAAGGGACACAGATTTAAGGTTTTGGGCATGAGATACAGGGGGGACGTGAGGAAAAACTTTTTTATGCAGCAAGTGGTGAGGACCTGGAACTCACTGCCGACGGAAGAGGTGGAAGCGGAGACACTCAATGTTTTCAAGGGGAGACTGGATAGGCACTTGAGGGAAATAAACTTGCAGGGCTACGGGGATAGAGTGGGGGAGGGGGACTGACTGGATTATTCTACCGAGAGCTGGCACGGACTCAATGATCTGAATGGCCTCCTTCTGTGCCGTTATCAAATCAAATCAAATCAAATCAACTTTTATTGTCATTGTTAGTGCACAAGTGCAGTACAATGAAATGTAGGCTTGCGGCTCCCGAGAGTGTACATTTGGATTAAGACATTTAAACATTCAACATACATTTGGCTTGTAGTATATTAACATAAATATAACCATAATAAAGTGCATTGGCAGATGTGCAGGCTTTAGAGTTTATTTGTGGAGTTCAGTAGGATGACAGCCCTGGGAAAGAAGCTGTTCCTAAATCTGGTCGTACGGGTGCGAATGAATCTGTAGCGTCTCCCAGATGGCAGGAGGGCGAACAGACTGTGGCTGGGGTGGGTAGGGTCTTTGATGATGGACCGTGACCTCTGTAGACAGCGTTTCTGGTATATGTGCTCTATGGTCGGTAGCCGGGTGCCGGTAATGCGTTGGGCAGTTTTGACTACCCGCTGCAGGGCTTTCCGGTCATAGTAGCTACAGCTGCCACACCATACTGTGATACAGTTTGTCAGGATGCTCTCTATAGTGCAGCGGTAAAAGTTAGAGAGGATCAGGGGTGACAGGTTACATCCCTTCAGCCTCCTTAGGAAATATAGGCACTGCTGGGCCTTCTTCACCAGAGAGTTATGACTCTATGGGCAGGATTTTCACTGGGCCGTGGAGGCGGGATTGGAGGCGTGTGGGGGGCTAAAATCGCAAAATCAGGGGGCACGAACCCATCCCGCCCCCAACCCACCTCCATGCCAGTTTCAAAGGAGGCGGATACCCGACCTGTGCTGGGACCCACCTCCCCGAGGCGGGAAGGGGATTAGTGCCAATTAACTGCCTGTTAACAGGTAGTTAACAGGCAGTTTTTAGCCTAATCCCTATTTTTATTGCTGAAGTGTGGGATTCCCGACGGCTCCAAACCTCGCCAAGTTAGCGAGGCGGACCGTCGGGCTGAAGGGCTTGGAGGGTTTGAGATGCCCGGTGTTCAGGTGAGTGATGTGTGCATGAGTGCAGAGGGAAGTGTGTTTGGTGTGTGTAAAGTGTTTAAAGAAGTTTTACTTACACTTACTTACCTTTACAGCCTTCCTTCAGGTCTCGGGAGTCCCTCATCTCACCGGCACAGGAAGCAGAATGGCCGCGAGCTGTCAAAAGTTGCAGCATTCAGCTTTCTGTTCTGGGGCGATCTCTAAATCAGCCTGAGAGGAAGGAATTAACTTCGTGTGCAGATTGTCAGTGTTTGACCGCTTCAAAGGGCTGTCAAACGCTGATATTTCATCTGTCAAAATGTCAATCTGTGACGTCACCTGCTGCCGGGTGGCCCTTAATTGGCCTGCAGAGCTCGCTGGGCGGGCTCAACAAGGTCAATCAAGGGAAAATCGCGTGGGTTGGCCAGAACTCGATGGAGGCGGGACTACAACCCCAAAAGTTGTAGTCCCGCCTCCTACACGCCTCCAGTATCAAAACCCAGCCCTATGACTCTATTCGCATTTAACCGTGCAGCTGACCCTCGCCTGAAGTTGCTGTACCATTTACGCATAAATAACGGGGAGCGCCATTCGCCTCACCCTGATTTTGACAGAAAAATCTGGCCCAATATAATAATCCAAAAGTTAAAAAGACATTTTCTCGCTTTTTCCCCCATGTTTGTTATCTTTTTCCATTTATTAGTGGAACAGTTATGGCCGGTCATATTATCAGGAGAATATATTGGATCCAGTCTCCGTTAGCTATTTTAATACCGTGGTCCCATCCTGGCCCCTTTTTTATTGAAATTAATCACCATGTTATCAAAGATTGAAATCATCACATTGGAAAGTATCCACAAGCCAAAGTGTTCGGATCACATTCATGTTCAGGCCAGTCCGTATTCCCAGTTACTGTGCCATTTTCCAACCATCTCTCATGATCTCAGCTGATAATTGTGTCATTAGATTCCAATTACCCGTTATTCTGAGAATGAACACGAAACACATTCCACGTGCTCTCTGGCTTGTCCCCATCCCATTTTTTAAAATAATACTCAGGAGATCCTTCTCTTGTGGGGCATAGTTTACAAAGCCAAGCAACTCGAAAGAGAAGTGAGATCAGCATAGAAACATAGAAGATAGGAGCAGGAGTAGGCCATTCGGCCCCTCGAGCCTACTCCGCCATTCAATGAGATCATGGCTGATCATCCAAACTCAGTACCCTGTCCCTGCCTTCTCCCCATGTCACTTGATCCCTTTAGCCTTAAGAAATATATCTAACTCCTTCTTGAATATATTTAATGAATTGGCCTCTACTGCCTTCTGTGGTAGAGAATTCCACAGGTTCACCACTCTCTGGGTGAAGAAATTCCTCCTCATCTCTGTCCTAAATGGCTTACCCCTTATCCTTAGACTGTGACCCCTGGTTCTGGACTCCCCGGCCATTGGGAACATCCTTCCTGCATCTAGTCTGTCTAGTCCTGTTAGAATTTTATAAGTTTCAATGAGATCCCCTCTCATTCTTCTAAACTCCAGCGAGTATAAGCCCAATTGAACCAATCTCTCTTCATACGTCATTCCTGCCATCCCAGGTGTAATGATCAATAACATGTCATTCTATAGTGGACACTAGGTGGAGCCGTAGAGCTGTGTAGAGCTGTATATAGCTGTATGTATAAGACTACACTACCCAGCTATATATATATATTAAGACTACATTACCCATGAGGCACTAGGCTACCCACAAGGCAGCAGTCAAGATGGAAGCCTCTACAGATACTATACCTAGTCCACATGTGCTCAATAAAAGTGTCTAGCAAAAGCTAGCTGTGTTCATAATAAGAGTGTCTATTTATTAATGAACATAAGATGGTACCAGGATGGTGAAGATCTGCTGAAAATTGTGAAAAGCGACATGGAGAATTTGAAGCCACCAGAGTGTTTGAAACTCACAGGAAAAATCGACTACAATTGGCAGGCTTTTAAACAACAATTCGAACTCTACATTGCAGCCATCGGATTCGGTCCGAAACCAGACGCAAGGAAGATAGCGTTGCTGCTTACGGTTGCAGGCCCACAGGCGATAGAGGTATTTAATACATTTGTATTTAATCCAGAGGAGAACAGAGGAAAATTAGACGATGTGCTACAGAAATTTGATGCACATTGCTCTCCCAAAAAGAATGAGACCTATGAAAGATACATCTTCTGTTCTCGGACACAGCAGCAAAATGAGACTTTTGATAGCTTTATAACTGATCTGAAACTGAAAGCACAGACATGTAATTTCTCTGAGCTCAAAGCATCCATGATTCGTGACCAGATTGTGTTTGGTATTCATGATAAAAAAGTCAGGGAACGTCTGTTGAGAGAAACCAAACTAAATTTGGAAAATGCGGTGAAAATATGCCAAGCCAGTGAGCTAGCTCGAAAGCACGCGAAGACTTTCAGTGAAATCAATAATGATGCGATTGTAATGAGTGATAATGCTGCTGTCGGTGCTGTGTCCTATAAGGGGAAGAAACATGGGCAGAACAGAAATGAAAAGCAATCGGAGGATGACATTTCTAATTGTAAACGCTGTGGTTACAAACACCAGTTAAGACAATGCCCAGCGTTTGGAAAAATGTGCACAAAGTGTAATGGAAAGAATCACTTTGCCAAACAATGCTTTTCAAAAGTAAAAACTAAGAAAGGGCAACGAGTTAATGTAATTGAGGACACTGATTTAAGTGAGACATTTTTTGTAGGAATGGTGTCATGTGACGATATCAAAAAAGATACAGAAAATGTGCAGCCCTCAGAAATGGACAATGCTGAACATAAAGTCAATGCAGTAAAAGTGGACAAATGGATGATCCCACTGTAGATAAATGGAGCATTAGTTACATTGAGACTGAACACTGGGGCAAAAGCAAACTTAATCAGTATGAGTGACATAAAAAATATGAAAGAAAAGCCCAAAATACAGAAAAAGTCAGTACTATTGAAGAGCTATAATGGACAGAAAATAGATAGCTTAGGTGTATGCAGACTTAAAGTGACAGTCAAAGACAAAGTGCATCATCTCATGTTTTCTGTTGTGGCTGAAAGACTTGATTCGATACTAGGTGACAAAGCTTGTGAAGACTTAGAACTGGTCAAGAGAGTCTACCGTATAAACTGTGCCATAAGCAGACCAGATGACTCAGGTGATGAAGCAGAGAGCCCATCAAGGATGAAAAGGCCAAAGGGTATCCATGCCTTAAAAAAGCCTAGTTTCCCCAAGAAGAAAGAAAAAGACTTTAAGGTCAAAGAGAAGCCAAAGGAAGAAAAGCACAAAGAGAAAAAACACAAGGAGAAAAAGTCCAAAGATATAACCGCAGCAGATGTTGTTAAGCAGTGGAAAGAGAAAAAGAAAAAGAAGAAGCCTGCACCAGAGCAGGAAGCAGTTCCGGTGGATACTCCTTCTTCCCTTAGGCCAATCTTTGGTGTTCCATTAGCCGAGGCTGCTGAGAGGACTATGCTGTATGATGGGATCCAGCTGCCAGCAGTTTTTCGAGAGTGCATTGACTACATTGAGAGTTATGGCATGAAGAGTGAAGGAAACACTGGAATCCTCTCCAAGCAAAGATCACAAGGAGACCTCGATCTATACAAGAGCAGATTGATGACAATGCCACAACTGCATCTTGTCATTCACCGCCAGAAAAATCTCATGAAGACACATCAGACTTACCCGTGTTCAGAAGATCCACACGTGAAGTAAAAGAGCCTGATAGACTTAATCTTTGAGTACAATGTAAAGCTTTGAAAATGTGTTGACTGTTTTGAAAATGTTAATGTTTATAGAGCACTAACAAAAGTGTTACTGATATTATCTTTATTGTTTTCTTGAAAGTTGATTGATATTGATTTTGTTAAACCTCAAAGAAAGGGGGATGTAATGATCAATAACATGTCATTCTATAGTGGACACTAGCTGGAGCCGTAGAGCTGTGTAGAGCTGTATATAGCTGTATGTATAAGACTACACTACCCAGCTATATATATATATTAAGACTACATTACCCATGAGGCACTAGGCTACCCACAAGGCAGCAGTCAAGATGGAAGCCTCTACAGATACTGTACCTAGTCTACATGTGCTCAATAAAAGTGTCTAGCAAAAGCTAGCTGTGTTCATAATAAGAATGTTTATTTATTAATGAACATAAGACCAGGTATCAGTCTGGTGAATCTTCGCTGCACTCCCTCCATGGCAAGAACATCCTTCCTCAGATAAGGCGACCAAAACTGCACACAATACTCAAGGTGTGGTCTCACCAAAGCCCTGTACAACTGCAGCAAGACATCCTTGTTCCTGTACTCGAACCCTCTCGCTACGAAGGCCAACATACCATTTGCACTAGAATGTAAAATCTACCTTCCATCACCCTGAATCGTGCTGCAGTAACATGTTTCTAGGAACACAGGAAAATAGGAGCAGGAAGAGGCCATTCAGCCCCTTGAGCCTGTTGCACCATTCAATGAGATCATGGCTGCATCTTAACTCCATCTACCCGCCTTGGTTCCACATCCCTACATACCCATGCCTGACAAAAATCTATCAATCGCAGTTTTGACATTTTCAATTGACCCCTTGTTCTGGACTCCCTCACCAGAGGAAATAGTTTCGCTCTATCTACCCTCTTGAATCCTTTAATAAGCTTAAACACCTCAATTAGATCACCCCTTAATTGTCTATACTCGAGGGAATATAAACCTAGTCTATGCAACCTGCCCTCATAATTTAATCTGTTTAGCCCTTGTTTGATGCTTTAACACAAAGACTAACTGGCTGCATCTATGACACAAACTCAAGGTGTGGTCTCGCCAATTTGTATAGTTCTGGCATTTGAGTGACTAAGAAGCAGCCTTGGCAAGCTGGTTTTCAGCCAATTAAAAGGTAATATTTCCAAGGTCGCTCACCCTGCTAAATGGACTAGTGGCACAGCAAATAAGGTAAGTTTAAAATGTTTTATTTTTTCTCTAAGATAAATAGAACTTAGAATAAATTAGGACAAAAAGTAAAGTTAAAATAAAATTAGAACAGTAAGCAAATAGGGAGAGGAGGCCAGGTGTCGGGAGTGGCAGCGATCGGGGGGAGGGTGGGGGTGTTTGGCAGCGAGCTTTCATTAAATGTGCACGCCTGCTCCTCCAAGCTCCATATTCAGGTAACTAAAGCCTGTTTGAGGCGTCGGCCCTAGATGCTGATTTTGTTTGCCTGCACCAATATGGCGGGTGGTGCACTTCCTGCCCACTATTTTGGAGGCTTAGGACGGATGGTGCACTTCCTGCCCACTATTTTGGAGGCTTAAGAGGCCGTTCAATGCCCCAGAAAACCGTGATTTATTTAACTGGGAATTGCTTGACATTGATGCTGTGGTTAAAAACAATCCCAACAATCCACTCCACCATCAAGGTGGATCTGCTCCTGTGGCTGGGTTGAAGCCAGCACAGTGACACAGGCCGTGATTTCGGTATCTGGGGCGCCGGAATCGGTGTCGCGGTCCCAACCTGCTGCCTACTGCAGCCCGCACTCGCCAAGTGATTTTACGTTAATAGGGCTTGTTAAGCCCGCCCTGCGAGGTTCTCGACCAATTAAAAGGAAGCGGGTCTGATGACGTCATTTGATGTCCATGTCCAAATTGATCTTGACAGTTCAAAGCACTGGAGAGGTACCACCAACGCTGCCTCCGCAAGATCCTGCAAATCCACTGGCAGGATAGGCGCACCAATGTCAGTGTTCTTGCTCAGGCCAACATCCCCCGCATCGAAGCTCTGGCCACGCTCAAACAGCTCCAATGGACGGGTCACATTGTCCACATGCCCGATACGAGACTCCCAAAACAAGCGCTCTACTCGGAGCTCCGGCACGGCAAGAGAGCCCCAGGTGGGCAGAGGAAACGCTTCACGGACACCCTCAAAGCCTCCTTGAAAAAGTGTAACATCCCCACTGTCACCTGGGAATCCTTGGCCCAAGACCGTACAAAGTGGAGGAGAAGCATCTGGGAAGGTGCCGAACACCTCGAGTCTCTTCACCGGGAGCAAGCAGAAGCCAAGCGCAGGCAGCGCAAGGAGTGCACGTCAACCCAAGCACCCCACCCACCCGCCCCTTCAACCACCGTCTGCCCCACCTGTGACAGAGACTGTAGGTCCCGCATTGGACTCATCAGTCACCTGCGAACTCATTTTTAATGTGGAAGCAAGTCATCCTCGGTTCCGAGGGACTGCCTAAGAGAAGAGACAGCATTGAGGTGCTGCAAATACTGACAAGCACTGCACAATCGTGCATGGCTGCACCCAGGCTCTCCCATGACTCCCTCCATATGCTTATGGAGGGAGTCACAGCACGCAGGGAGGTTCTCTTCCCTTCCCATGGGCGGAAGAGAACTCCCCAGGAGATCATCGCAGCCTGGTTGCACATTGCACAGGAGGGCACAGGCAAGGATATCGTCAGGAGGACCAGGCTGCAGTGGCGCAAACCTTTTAATGATCCCAGTAGATCACGAAACGTTACTGCCAAGCCACACTCAACCTCATCCTGCTGTGCCACTCATCACATCCCCATCACTCTGCCTTCCCTACCATATCCCTGGACATCTTTACTCACACCAACTTACCTTGCACCTCCACCCATCCCTCTCTCTCTACATTATCACTTCCCCATCTCGCTAGCCACCCATCACACTCACCCTCATCATACTGCAAGCATACGAACTAACAACACACAAGGGTAGGCACTTGGGTGGTTTAGCCATTGTTCATATAAAGTTTCTGGTAATGTGCTGTCAAACATTGAAACATTTATTTTCAGCTCTTTGCGTTCTTGGACAGATTTGTGTGCACCTTTGGAAGTGGCTTAGTGAGTTGTAGTGAATGGTGAGACATAAGGGTACCCCTTCCCCCACCTCCTCAATGGTGATGAGTGTGAAGAAATGGCTCGGGCATTGTAGGGATGTTTTATGGTGTAGGTGTGGGGTGATGCCAACCTAGTGCATCATGTGACCAGTGTGAAGTGAAGTAAATCTGGCCATGCTGAGGCCATCCCTGGCCTCCCGGGCAGCAATGTGGTCAGGTGCTGATACCCTCTGTCCTGTGCAGCATCAGGTGATTGTGGAGAAGGCCGGTGTTGTTGTTGGTGCTGCTGGTGTGCCTGGTGTTGCTGGTGCTTGTAGTGTATGTACCTTTAAGAGAGAACTACTTTTACAGCTCCTGTATACTGTAGTACCGGCAGTGACCACACCTCTATATAAGCCTTGAGCAGGCATCTGTGCTGTTAGTCTTTAGACTACCCTCCTCCAGTAAACACCTGTTGATTGTTAATCTACAGCCTCTGTCTAGTTATTGAAGAACACCATACCTTAAGATTTACGGATTCAACAGTGGCAACGAGGTCGATTCGAATCTACCTGCAACTCTGCATTTTCTTCCAAGGATTCGCTCCGGGAGGACGGTGGAAGAAAGTCGAGGCCAGAAGCACGGGCGTCGACCACGAGCAACTGCCCAGTCATCCGGCAGAGAGAGTGAACATCGCAGGGGAGGCTGTTGAGAGCTGGGCTTGGTTCTCCAGCCACGACGATCCAGCAACAGACTGGCAACAGGTACAGTGCAGACCCTTCCCGGACAGCGGCGGCTGGAGCCGACCGACGGCACAGAAAAGGCCGAGCAGCGTCAACGGGGTAAGAGAGAGGGTAAAGCGCACAGGGCGCAGCTGGGGGTTGAAGACCGAGCGGCGTCGACGGAAAACAAAAAGAGAGAGAGGGTAAAGCACAGCCGGGGTTCAGGACCGAGCGGCAGCAACGAGAGAGGCGCACAGGAGAACGCACAGAGCGCAGCCAGGGCTCAAGGGCGGAGCAGCGTCCGCGGGGAAAGAAAGGGAGCGCGGGAGACGCCATTTGAGCCACGGAGAAGAAGGGAGAGCGCGTCATTTGAGCCGCGGAGAAGAAGGGAGAGCGCGGGAGATGCCATTTTTGAAGCCGCAGCGGAGAAGAAGGGAGAGCGCGGGAGACACCATTTTAGAAAGTCTAACCACACCCAGGGATGCCGAAGAGTGGCAGTGTCACTGCGTTCGACAATGAAGTCGAAGATTGGGCGACATATGTGGAATGCATTGAGGTGTACTGCAAGGCGAATGAAGTGCCAGATGCCAGGAAAGCACTGGTTTTGTTTAATTCCATGGGTGCAAAAATGTATGGCTTACTGCGAAACCTGATAACCCCAGAGAAGCCAGTGGATAAGGATTTCAAAAGCATAGTGGAAATCCTACAGGACCACTTAAACCCCACACCGCTGCTGATAGCAGAAAGATGTAAGTTCCACAAAAGGAACCAGCAGAAAGACGAAAGTAATGCTGAGTATTTAACGGAACTGCGCAAGCGATCGAAACACTGCCAGTTTGGAATGGGACTAGCAGATACGTTAAGGGACAAGTTTGTGTGTGGGCTTCAAAGTGAAGGAACCCAGAAACGGCTTCTATCAGAAAAGGATCTTACGCTGGACAAGGCTTTCAGCATGGCAGTATCACACGAAGCAGCCGCACGGGGCACTGCAGATATACAACGGAGACCGCAAGAATATGGCACCAATGAAATGTCATATGGAGCAGAGAAGTGTTATCACTGCGGCAGAACAACACATGACCAGAAGGATTGTTGGTTCAAAGACCAAGTGTGTAGACAGTGTGGAAAAGCAGGACACATAGCAAGAGTCTGCAGGTCAGGGAAGAAAGCCAGCAGCAAGAAATCTCCACAGGAGAAGTACAGAAAGGTACATAAGGTGATGGACAGTAGTTCAGATGAACAGAAAAGTGATACAGACTCCGGAAGCAAGAAGCTGGAGCTGAAACTACATAATATAACCAAAATGGAGGATCACCAGACTATCTGGGTCACGCTCAAGATAGACGGAGTCCAAGTGAAAATGGAATTGGACACAGGATCAGCCCTAACAGTCATAAACCGAAGGGACTACAAGCAGCTATTCTCACATATACCCTTGAAAGCTACAGAGATTGTCTTGAAGACGTACACGGGGCAAAAAGTCTACCCCAAAGGAAAAATAAGGGTGAACGTGATATACAAAGGCCAGGAAATACCAAAAATGGACCTATATGTATTGCCAGATGGAGGACCACCACTACTAGGACGTGAATGGATCCGGAAGATACAATTAGATTGGCATTCCATACAGGCACTGAAGGTTGAGGCCAAAAAGGATGACGACGTCACACCTGGACGACTGTCAAAAATGCTAACTGACGCACAAGAAGTGTTCCAGGAGGGACTCAGAACACTAAAAGGCATAACAGCGACGATTAAAATAGAGGAAAATGCAAGCCCAAAGTTTTTTAAGGCCAGACCGGTGCCTTATGCGATCCGACCAGCCGTCGAAGCAGAGCTGGAAGGTTTGGAACATTCAGGAGTACTGTCCAAAGTGGACTGGAGCGAGTGGGCTACACCCATCGTTCCTGTAATGAAGAGGTCGTTGAGTAATACGCCTGGGGAACCAAAGAAGGTCCGCATCTGTGGGGATTTTAAGGTGACAGTGAACCCAGTCCTTCACACGGTACAATATTTGCTTTCACGGATTGAAGATATTTTCGCCTCGCTATCTGGAGGTAAACGCTTCACTAAGATTGATCTGGCCCAGGCGTACCTGCAAATGGAGGTAGAAGAAGCCTCGAAACAATACCTCACGATCAACACTCATAAAGGTCTCTACCAATACAACCGGCTGGTGTTCGGGGTAGCATCGGCTCCGGCTATTTGGCAAAGGGCAATGGATCAAGTCCTGCAAGGGATTTCAGGGACCCAGTGTTATTTGGACAACATCCTGGTCACGGGCGAAAATGACAGTGATCACCTCGCCAACCTGGAGAAGGTGCTCACTAGATTAAAGGAATATGGGCTACGAGCTAATCGCCACAAGTGCGAGTTTTTCCAGAAGCAGATCTCGTATTGTGGCCACGTTATTGATGAAGAGGGGTTACATAGAAACATAGAAACATAGAGATAGGAACAGGAGTAGGCCATTCGGCCCTTCGAGCCTGCTCCGCCATTCAATGAGATCATGGCTGATCTTCATCTGAGATCTTAGCTGATCTTACCAGTTCAGTACCCCGTCCCCGCCTTTTCTCCGTAACCCTTAATCCCCTTAGCCTTCAGAAATATATCCAATTCTCTCTTGAAAATATTTATTGAATTAGCCTTCACAGCCCTCTGTGGCAGGGAATTCCACAGGCTCACCACTCTTTGAGTGAAGAAATTCTTCCTCATCTCTGTTTTAAATGATTTGCCTGCTATTTTTAGACTGTGGCCCCTGGTTCTGTGCTCCCCTGCCATTGGAAACATTCTCTCTGAATTCAGCCTGTCCAGGCCTGCCATAATTTTATATGTTTCGATGAGATCCCCTCTCAATCTTCTAAACTCCAGTGAGTACAAGCCCAAACTATTCAATCTCTCCTCGTAGGTCATTCCCGCCATTCCAGGTATCAGCCTGGTGAATCGCCGCTGCACTCTTTCCATGGCAAGAACATCCTTCCGCAGATGGGGCGACCAAAACTGTA
Source organism: Somniosus microcephalus (assembly GCF_052327205.1). Taxonomy (NCBI): domain Eukaryota; kingdom Metazoa; phylum Chordata; class Chondrichthyes; order Squaliformes; family Somniosidae; genus Somniosus; species Somniosus microcephalus. Next base: position 19,839,144 of record NC_141020.1, on the reverse strand, counting down.
CACAATACTCCAGATGCGGTCTCACCAGCACCTTGTACAGCTGTAGTAAGGTATCCCTATTCCTATACTCGAACCCCCTTGATATGAAGGCCAACATACCATTTGCCTTCTTAATCGCCTGTTGCACCTGCATGCTCTCCTTCAGTGACTGGTGCACAAGAACACCCAGGTCCCTCTGCACTTCCCCATCTCCCAATCTATTGCCATTTAGATAATAATCTACCCTCCTGTTTTTACCCCCAAAGTGGATAACCTCGCATTTATCCACATTATAGTGCATCTGCCACGTATCCGCCCATTCCCCCAACCTGTCCAAATCGCACTGTAGCCTCCTGACATCCTCATCAGAGCCCACCCCTCCTCCTAGTTTAGTGTCGTCAGCGAATTTGGAAATATTGCATCCAATTCCCTGATCCAGATCATTTATATATATTGTGAACAGCTGGGGTCCCAGGACAGATCCTTGCGGCACCCCGCTGGTCACTGCCTGCCACTCCGAAAACGAGCCGTTTATTCCAACTCTCTGTTTTCTATCCGCCAGCCAGTTCTCTATCCACGTTAATACTTTGCCCCCAATCCCATGAGCCTTAATTTTGCATGATAATCTTTTGTGTGGAACCTTATCGAAGGCTTTCTGGAAGTCAAGGTACACCACATCCACTGGCTCTCCCCCATCTATTTTACCAGTTACTTCCTCAAAAAATTCCAGCAGATTAGTCAAACACGATTTACCCTTTGTAAATCCATGTTGACTCTGTCCGATCCTTTCCCCATTTGTCAAGTGCTCCGCTATTTTATCCTTAATAATGGACTCTAGCATTTTGCCCACAACCGATGTAAGGCTTACTGGTCTATAATTCCCTGCTTTCTCTCTACCCCCCTTTTTAAATATTGGGGTAACATTAGCTACCCTCCAATCCACGGGTACTGTTCCCGAGTCAATGGAGTTCCGGAAGATGATCCTTAGAGCATCTGCTATCTCCAGGGCCACCTCCTTAAGTACCCTAGGATGTAGTTTATCAGGCCCCGGGGATTTGTCGGCCTTCAGTCCCCTCAACTTACCCAACACCATATCCCTAGAGATACTAATTTCTGTCAGCTCCTCCCTCTCATTAGTCCCTATGTTTGCCGATATTCCTGGGAGGTTATTTGTGTCCTCCTTTGTGAATACAGAACCAAAGTATGAGTTTAATTGGTCTGCCATTTCCTTATTCTCCATTATATATTCTCCCGAATCGGACTGCAAGGGACCGACTTGGGATTTTACCAGTCTTTTCCTCCTGATATACCGATAAAAGCTTTTGCAGTCTGTCTTTATGTTTGCTGCAAGTTTACTTTCGTATTCTATTTTCCCCTTCCTGATTAATCCCTTTGTCCTCTTTTGCTGTATCCTGTACTGCCCCCAATCTTCCGGTCTGGTGCTTTTTTTTGCCAGTTGATATGCCCTTTTTTTTGATTTTATGCTGTCCCTAATTTCCCTCGTTATCCACGGTTGAGTCACCTTTTTAGGTTTATTTTTATGCCAAACCGGTATAAACATGTTCTGGAATTCTTCCATTCTATCTTTGAATGCTTGCCATTGTCTATCCACTGTCAATCCCCCCAGAAACACCACCCAATCAATCTTACCCAATTCCCGTCTCATACCCTCGTAATTCCCTTTATTTAAGTTCTGGACCTTAGTCTCTGATTCAATTTCCTCACTCTCCATCTCGACTGAGAGCTCGATCATATTATGATCGCTCTGACCCAAGGGGCCTCGTACAAGAAGATTGCTGATAAGTCCCTTCTCATTGCACAATACCCAGTCTAAAATGGCCTGATCTCGAGTCGGCTCCTCGACATATTGGTCCAGATAACCGTCCCGAAAACATTCCAGGAATTCCTCCTCCTCAGAATTTTCACTAATTTGGGTAGTCCAATCAATATGTAAATTAAAGTCACCCATGATGACAGCTGTGCTCTTATCGCACGCTTCTCTAATTTCCCTTTTTATGCCTTCCCTCACCTCCATATTACTATTTGGAGGCCTATATATCACACCCACTAACGTTTTCCTCCCCTTGCTATTTCTCATTTCTACCCATACAGATTCCGTTTCATCCGAGTTAATATCCTTCCTTTCCATTGCATTAATCCCCTCCTTTACCAGCAATGCTACCCCACCTCCCCTACCTTTTTGCCGATCCTTCCTAAATATTGTATATCCCTGGATGTTAAGTTCCCAGCCTTGCCCACCCTGCAGCCACGTTTCTGTAATCCCAATCAAATCATACTTGTTTACCTCTATTTCCACAACTAATTCATCCACCTTGTTCCTAATGCTTCTAGCATTAAGATACAAAGCCTTCAGGCTTGCTTTTTTCACACTCTCATTATGAATTAGTTTGGCCCTTTGTGTTTCTCTCCTTTGCTTATTGCTTCTCACCTTTCTACCATCTATTTCTGACTTCATATGACTTCCCTCTTTTCCACTACCTAGGTTCCCATCCCCCTGCCAAATTAGTTTAAATCCTCCCGAACCGCCCTAGAAAATATTACCCCGAGGACATCGGCTCCCTCACAGTTCAGGTGTAGACCGTCCCCTTGGTACAGGTCACTCCTCCCCAAGAACTGGTTCCAATGCCTCAGGAATTTAAATCCCTCTCCCTTGCACCACTGCTCAAGCCACGTATTTAGCTTATCTATCTTACTCTCTCTAAACTTATTAGCTCGTGGCACTGGTAGCAATCCAGAGATTACTACCTTTGAGGTCCTACTTTTCAATTTAGCTCCTAACTCCCTAAATTCAGCTTGTAGGACCTCCTCCCTCTTTTTACCTACATCGTTGGTACCTACATGTACCACGACAACTGGCTGATCCCCCTCCCCCTTCAGAATGCTCTGCACCCGCTCCGAGACATCCTTGACCCTTGCACCAGGGAGGCAACATACCATCTTGGAGTCTCGGTCTCGGCCACAGAAACTCCTATCTATCCCCCTTACAATTGAATCCCCTATCACTATAGCCCTATCCCTCTTTTTTCCGCCCTTCTGTGCAGCAGAGCCAGTCATGGTGCCCTGAACCTGGCTGCTGGTGCCTTCCCCTGATAAGTCATCTCCCCCAACAGTACCCAAAACGGTAAACCTGTTTTGGAGGGAGATGACCGCAGGCGACTCCTGCACTACCTTCCTGCCTTTACCCTGCCTTTTGGTCACCCATTTACTGTCTGAGCTAGCCTTTACCTGCGGTGTGACCAACTCACTGAATGTGCTATCCACAAGATCCTCAGCATCCCTGAAAAGATTGAGGCAGTAGTCAAGGCTCCAGCACCGGAAAATGTGTCACAACTGAGGTCGTTCCTCGGGCTGGTGAACTGCTACCATAAGTTCTTACCAAATTTGTCTACAGTATTACACCCACTGAACACCCTACTGCAACAGGGGGTACCATGGAAGTGGAATGATGAATGTAAACGAGCTTTCCAGAAGTGCAAAGAATTGATCACATCAAAAGAGGTGTTGGCCCATTTCAACCCAGCACTACCAATTCGGTTGGCGTGTGATGCATCACCCTATGGTATTGGAGCGGTGCTGTCGCACAAATTCCCAGACGGGTTGGAGAGGCCAGTAGCCTTTGCGTCTCAGTCACTAACCTCAGCCGAGCGCAACTACGCCCAGATTGACAGGGAGGCCCTCAGCCTAGTATGGGGAGTAAAAAAATTCAACCACTATCTGCATGGGCAGAAGTTCACCTTGCTGACTGACCACCAACCACTTGTCTCCATCTTTAATCAAAAGAAGGGCGTTCCGGTGATGACTGCACAACGGCTACAAAGATGGTCCCTTTTTCTAGGGGTGAACCAATATGAAATAGAGTATAAGGGCACAAAACAGCATGGAAACGCTGATGGGCTATCACGCCTGCCACTGCCTACTGTGGAGGAAGAACCAGCAGTGGACCCTATCGAAATATTTTATTCATCGATAATTGAACGCTTGCCAGTAACTAACGCGGATATAGAGAAGGAGACCCGAAATGATCCGACACTGTCTCGGGTATATGATTTGACGGTGAAGGGATGGCCAACACATGGCGACTCACTGTTGCCAGCATTCTCATCCAGAAGAGAACAGCTGTCAGTATGCCAGGGGACAGTGATGTGTGGATCCCGAGTGGTAATTCCACCCAAGTTAAGGGAGAGAGTGCTCAATGAGCTTCACAAAGGCCATCTGGGAGGGGTGAAAATGAAAAGCCTTGCTAGGGCTTATGTGTGGTGGCCGGGGATCGATCAACAAATCGAGGACCTAACAAAGAGCTGCTCAGGATGCCAGAAGGTCCAAAATGCACCACCACATGCCCCTCTACACCCATGGGAGTGGCCCTCCTCTCCATGGCAACGGGTGCATATTGATTTTGCTGGTCCATTCATGGACTCAATGTTCTTAATAGCAGTGGATGCGCACTCGAAATGGCCTGAGGTAATCAAAATGTCCTCCACCACTACAGAGAAAACGATTGTAGTCCTACGGACCATATTTGCCAGGAACGGCTTGCCAGAGCAGATTTGCTCTGATAACGGACCACAGTTTGTGTCCAAAGAGCTTCAGAAATTTATGAGAAGGAATGGGGTAAGGCATTACACATCCGCCCCGTATCATCCAGCCACAAATGGATTGGCTGAGAGGTTCGTACAAACCTTTAAAAAGGCAATAAGGGCCATGTGCGATGATGACATTCCACTACAGCATAAGGTGGACAATTTCCTGTTAGCCTACAGAAGTGCGACACATGCAATTACCAACCAGACCCCGGCCATGGTGTTCTTTAACCGAAGGTTGAGATCTCGTCTGGATTTGCTCAGACCAAATGTGCGAAGAAATGTTGAGGATAAGCAATTCCAGCACATCAATGAGAAGCCGACAAGGAGCTTCAATGTAGGACAACCAGTCTTGGCCCACGACTAACGAACAGAGAAATGGCAACCCGGAACGGCAGGGGCCACAAATGTACACAGTGGATATCGGGGAGAACATTGTGAGACGCCACGTCGACCAGATCCTAGCGTCACAGGAACGAGTCAACCCCATGTCTCGTGTACCTGGGGATGAACCCGACATACCGGTAGCATCTACCCCAGAAACAGTAGCAGCGGAAACTGATGAACTAACCGACGAAAGGGGGCCAGAATCGCCTCCGCACCAAGAACAAGACACTCAGGAAAGGCGCTATCCAGAAAGGATCAGGAAGCTGCCCCAAAGACTGAATCTATAAATGGACTATTTCAGTTAAATGTGCATGTTAAAGTGTTAACTGTTATTTGAATGTTATGGGTACTGTTAATCTAAAAGGGGAGGAATTGTAGTGTATGTACCTTTAAGAGAGAACTACTTTTACAGCTCCTGTATACTGTAGTACCGGCAGTGACCACACCTCTATATAAGCCTTGAGCAGGCATCTGTACTGTTAGTCTTTAGACTACCCTCCTCCAGTAAACACCTGTTGATTGTTAATCTACAGCCTCCGTCTAGTTATTGAAGAACACCATACCTTAAGATTTACGGATTCAACAGTGTTGGGGCTGATCTTGATGGGATTCTGAGGACCAAGGTGAGATATTTTCAAGGGCAACGATGCTGATGGAATAGATGGCAGGTGAGGTTGAGATGACAGAAGCGATCTGTTAATGGTGAAATAGGTTATTCCAATGAGGTGGCAATGGATAGAGAGTTTGCTCCAAACACGTACAAGCTGCAGAAAGCTCAATATGTCTTCCAAATGCAGTAAGCAACAGCTTCTGAGCTTTGAAAGTGAACAGCTGTAACAATATAGCGCCTTTAACATAGTAAAAGATCCCAAGACGCTTTAGAGGAGTGTTATAAGACAAAGAATTCGACACTGAGCCGCATAAGGAGAACTTAGGGCAATGACCAAAAGCCTGGTCAAAGAGGTACATAGCAACATAAGAAATAGGAGCAGGAGTTGGCCATTCGGCCCCTCGAACCTGCTCTGCCATTCAATAAGGTCATGGCTGATCTTCTACCTCATCTCCACTTTCCTGCACTATCCCCATATCCCTTGATTCCCTTAATATTCAAAAATCTATCGCTCTCTGTCTTGAATATACTCAACGACTGAGCCTCCACAGCCCTCTGGGGTAGAGAATTCCAAAGATTCACCACCCTCTGAGTGAAGACATTTCTCCTCATCTCAGTCCTAAATGGCCGACACCTTATTCTGAGACTGTGACCCCTGGTTCTAGACTCTCCAGCCAGGGGAAACATCCTCCCAGCATCTACCCTGTAAGAATTTTGTATGTTTCAATGAGATCACCTCTCATTCTTCTAAACTCTAGAGAATATAGGCCTACCCTACTCAATCTCTCCTCATAGAACAATCCCCCCATCCCAGGAATCAGTCTGGTGAACCTTCATTGCACTCCCTCAATGGCAAGTCTATTCTTCCTTAGGTAAGGAGACCAAAACTGAACACAATACTCCAGGTGTGGTTTCAACAGGGTCCTATATAATTGCAGTAAGACGCCTTTACTCTTACACTCAAATCTTCTTGTAATAAAGGCCAACATTCCATTTGCTTTCCTAATTGCTTGCTGTACCTGCATGTTAACTTTCAGTGATTTGTGTACAAGGACACCCAGGTCCCTCTGAACACCAACATTTCCCAATCTCTCACCATTTAAAAAATACTCTGCTTTTCTATTTTTCCTACCAAAGTGGATAACTTCACATTTCTCCACATTATATTCCATTTGCCATGTTCTTGCCCACTCACTTAGCTTGTCTATATGCCCTTGAAGCCTCTTTGCATCCTCCTCACAACTTACATTCCCACCCAGCTTTTAAGGAGCGTCTTAAAGGAGGAGAGAGGGGTAGAGAGGTGGAGAGGTTTAGGGAGGGAATTCCAGAGCTTAGGGCCCAGGCAGCTGAAGGCACGACCACCAATGGTGCAGCGATTATAATCAGGGATGCTCAAGAGGGCAGAATTAGAGGAGCGCAGATATCTCGGAGGGTGTGGGGCTGGAGGAGATTACAGAGATAGGGAGGGACGAGGCCATGGAGGGATTTGAAAGCAAGGATGAGAATTTTGAAATCGAGGCGTTGCTTAACCGGGAGCCAGTGTAGGTCAGCGAGCACAGGGGTGATGGGCGAACGAGACTTGGTGCGAGTTAGGACACGGGCAGCCAAGTTTTGGATGACCTCAAGTTTACGTAGAAATCCATACCAGACAACACAAATTACAGGGACAATGATAAGAAAAACCTTGCAGGAACATTGATTGAAGCAAAAAGTTAATTAAAAAAACAAAATATTAAGTACCAGTAGTTTATATTGTTTTCGTTCCCCAGGATTTATCTTTCCTTGCGTGTGAAGATCCAACAGTTACACTAAAGTGTAAGAAACAGCCAACATCTAAGATGCATTTGGTAATCCTGTCCGAATTTCAAAGGAACTGGAACAGCAGGAGACTTCAAGAACCAGCAATTCTTTTAATATAATGGTTTCTCCATGCCAAAAACATCTCAGACAAAGTGCACAGCAATTCAAAAACTGCAATGGAAAAAAATAAGTGTCTTATTCCTGCTTCTAAAAGCTCACGCATTTCAGTATGAAAATCGGCAAATTGCTATCAGTGTTTCCCCGAACAATGCAATCACTAAGAAGTCACTGCAAAGGTCTTGAGATCTTCAGTGTAACAGTGCAAGAAGGGTATCATACCTGTGGAAATGTTATCTGAGGCAGCTGAACAGAAAAGGACAGCACAGAAGGAGGCCATTCGGCCCATCGAGTCTGCGCCGGCTTTTCCGAAGAGCAATCCAGTTAGTCCCACTCCCCTGCTCTTTCCCCATATCCCGGGGATTTTTTCTCCTTCAAGAATCATGGCCCAAAAGGCCGAGGCCAAGAAGACAGGTCTACAACATGTGTGAGAGACCAGTCTTATCACAAATAAAAACAGCAAGTGTTGGAATTACACAGCACGTCCAGTCAACATCTGTAAAGAGAGAAGCTAGGAGGATCGTGACGTTTTCATGACAGCTGTTCTAGCACACATCAGAAATCTCAGTACATCAGTAGTGCCAGCAAACATCGCAATGAATTTACAACTGGGTTATCCGTTCGCCTACCTTGCCAAATCACCTCCCATTGATCAGCCAGAGGATCAAGATTCAGGTTGGTGTTCCATACCTCATAAAAATGAGATAAGATTGTTGGTTCCACAGAATGCAAGAGATAAATGTGCAAAACCAGCTTTCCCTCACAAACTGTACCCACTCGGAAAGACTGTTGTGATAAATCCATTAAGTGGAACAAGGACTCAAAGAGGCGATATCGTAGAATTAACACGAGTACTTTACTAACAACTGGGAAATACGTTTACAGACAGCCTGCATCAGCATCCTGGCATTCCACCTTGTGCTGACCTATACAGGAAGCAAACCTCTGACCTTAACAGGAAGCAAACCTCTGACCTTAGTAGCAGCATTGGCTACAGCACCACCTGGTGGATAACCTTAATCATAACATCCCAGATTACTATAACTGTAATGTTGGCACCAGCTGAAAGCCTGAAGAAAGACTGTTGGCAAAAAGAGATAGACGAGTCGCCACTCTAAGGGTGGCACTTTTGTTGTGAGGATGCACAGAATCAGATAGCGGTGGGGACTGCAGGGAATCGTGCTGATAATGCAAGGTCAGCTCATTTAAACATTGCTCTGTCAGTTCTGGGGTCGAACACCACGATACACTAGGAGCAGCAAAGAAGGTTGGGAATATTGCATGAAGGGATGCTGCCTTCTCTTCAGGTACTGACATCTGGTTTCCCAATTTAATGTTTCAAGGCAGAAAGACCCCTTTCAAGAACAGGCCATTGGTGTTCATGTAAAAGCAGGGCCATCAATGAAGGGTAGCCCTTTTCCCAAGAGAAGCCTGCTCATATTATTGCCCCATAGATTCGCAATCCAACAAATCAGACAGCCATGATTTGAGAGTTGAACACAGTTAAACTCGGCACCCATATTAGTATTTGCATACCAGGTGAAGATAAAAAGGAGGAAGAATAAATATTCAGCATATAAATATTTATAATTGGTACTTCAGCCTTCTTTATATTCCTCCTGTGTGGAACTTTATCAAGTGCCTACTGAAAATTCAAGTAAATTAGACCCACTGGATGGCCCTAGTCAACTAATTAAGTTATAGCTCAAAGGCTTCCAGTCGCTTTGTGAGACATGGCATGTTGCTTTTAAGTGTTAGCTGATTCAGTTAGTAGTACTCTTGTCTCTGAGTCAGAAGGTTGTGGGTTCAGTTCCCACTATGGACTTGAACATATGATCTAGGTTGACACTTCATTGCAGTACTGAGGAAGTGCTGCATTGTTGAATATGCTGGCCCAGAAATTCGGGTCGGGGGCTTCCCGCGGGTGCAAGCCCCCGACCTGCACTTACCCTGCGCGCCGGCCGTTGAGCTGTGGACCACCGTGGAATTCCGATCCGGGGCCTGGTCCAGCTGCCGGTGCGCAGTGCTTGCGTATCCCAGGGGCGCAGTTAGTTCGATGCGTCCCCTGGGATCACGTGGGCCATGGGGAGCCAATCGGAGCAGGGAATGCCCATTCATAAGTTTGACAGGAAGAGCTGTCAAAACTTAGAAATACTATAAGCCCCAAAACATCACTAAATCTTCAAATAAATTTTTAAAAAACATCACATTTTTTAAATAAACTATAAATTACATGAAATAACTATTTTAAACAATAATTTAAATTTTTGAAAAAAATAATTTTATTTTCTAACGGGGCTAAAAATAAACTTACCTTTCTTTAAAGTATTTTAAAATAATAAACCTGTGGAAAAAATGTTTTAATTTTAATGAATTCACCACTTACCTTGTAAAAAGCAGGCCTTACGACTGCTTTTTAAATGTGTAACTTCTGGAGACTTACCCTCCCGGGAAAACCTGCAAAAGAAACGTAAGTTTGATGCGCACGTGCAGCCTCTCCCGCGCACGCGTTCGACCTCTGAACCCCTGCTTTCAGGGGAACGGAAGTGCCGGTTTCCCGCGCATGCGCAGTGTATGCAGGAAACCGGCACTTCCATTGGGCCTACGGGTGAGTACCCCGTGCGTACTCACCCGTGGAGACCCGAAGTTCTGGGCTATCTTTTCAATGAAATGTTAAGTGAAGAAACCCTCTGCCTCCTGATTCCATGTCAACATTTGAAGCAGAGCAGAGAGTTCTTCTTGTCAACATTCTGCCCTCACCTAACACCACTGAAAATAAATGAGCTGGTCATTTGTTCTTTTGCTGTTTGAGTTGTCTTTATCCGCATGACAACAGTCATTGCACTTCATAAAGGAAGCACTTTGGGATGTCCTGAGGATGTAATACACCACTATGTGGGTGCAATTCACCTTGGGAAATGGTGCGAAACAGGCGATAGTGAATCGGCAGCTCATCTTACCTCCGCCCAAAAGAAAATCAGGCACAGCGTAAAACGGGCAACTGATACATTTTCACCCGTGTTGCCCCACCGCCCGAGATAAAACCTGCATCTTCTTCAAGCCCAGGCTGGCTACTCCTTTGAGCCTTGCTGTCTTTTCAATGAACACTATCACTAGCGCTGAAAGTGCTCGTGAATAAATCCCCCACAAGCAAAGTTAGGCTAACTGGTCTATAATTCTTGAGTCGCTCCTCAGTTGAATATCGAGAGAGAATTCACAATGTGACCCGGAGCCACACCAAGTTCTTCTCTCATTTCTTCCAGTATCCTAGAGTGTATCCCACCTTGCCTAGATACCTTGTTGGGGTATGAGTTGCAGATTCTGTGATCCCAGCGGGAAAGCCGCACACTAGAGAAGCACACTAGGTTACAGCTCTGTAGCTCCAAGTTTCCGACCTGTGCTCCCTGTGAGTGCAGCTTCCTACTACGTGTAGAATCAGATCTTTATTTCCTCAGGTTTCTTAATAATACATGTTTTAGTGACTACATATGTTATAGATTCCTGAGCTAAGATAACTGAATCCAAAATATACCTACCATCTTCATTTGTGATGTGACGAATTCATTTGATATCCCTGCCGTTCCCCATCCTCTGCAATAATTCTTCCCCATCTATCCACTAACTTTTCTTTTACCTTTCATCTATTATGTATATATAGCTAAAAATTGTCTTTCTGATATTCCAGTACAGTACTGAGGGAGTGGTGCACTGTCGGATGAGACGTTAAACCGAAGAACCGTCTTCCCTCTCAGTGGATGTAAACGATCCCATGGCATTACTTTAAAAAAGAGACGGGCAGTTCTTCCTGGCCAATATGTGTTGCTCAACTAACATCACTAAAACAGAGGATCTGACCATTATCACATTTGTGGGAGCTTGCTGTGCTCAAATTGGCTGCCGCATTTTCTACATTACAACAGTGACTACACTTCAAAAGTACTTCATTGACTGTAAAGCGCTTTGGGACATCCTGAGGTCGTGAAAGATGCTTTATTAATGCAAGCCTCTCCTTTGCTGCTGTCTAGAGTCATAGAAACATAGAAGATAGGAGCAGGAGTAGGCCATTCGGCCCCTCGAGCCTGCTCCGCCACTTAATGAGATCATGGCTGATCATCCAAATTCAGTACCCTGTCCCTGCTTTCTCCCCCTATCCCTTGATCGCTTTAGCCTCAAGAAATATATCCAACTCCTTCTTGAATATATTTAATGAATTGGCCTTAACTGCCCTGTGTGGCAGAGAATTCCACAGGTTCACCACTCTCTGGGTGAAGAAATTCCTCCTCAACTCTGCCCTAAATGGCTTACCCCTTATCCTTAGACTGTGACCCCTGGTTCTGGACTCCCCTGCCATCGGGAACATCCTTCCTGCATCTAGTCTGTCTAGTCCTGTTAGAATTTTATAAGTTTCAATGAGATCCCCTCTCATTCTTCTAAACTCCAGCGAATATAAGCCTAATCGACCCAATCTCTCCTCATACGTCATTCCTGCCATCCCAGGTATCAGCCTGGTGAATCTTCGCTGCACTCCCTCCATGGCAAGAACATCCTTCCTCAGATAAGGCGACCAAAACTGCACACAATACTCAAGATGTGGTCTCACCAAGGCCCTGTACAACTGCAGCAAGACATCCTTGCTCCTGTACTCAAATCCTTTTTTCTATTGCTCTCTTTGCTTCTTCTGATGATCCACTACAGTTATCCTCAACTGACTTTTCTACCAGTTATTTCTGACATCTTGCTCATTTATCTTGATTCATGCTTTTTAACAAAAAATAATGAAAACGGAATCATTCCCAGTTCTGCTGTTATTCAAGTCAAGTCATTTTGTTTGATTCCCTATCATCTCTATTCACCTTAGACCGCAGAAAAACATTTAAGTCATAAGCTGCAGTTCTTGCCGAGTAAAATATGTATAAAACAGTCGCAAAGCATTCTGAAATAAAATTGCATTTGACACAATACTGCCCAGCAACATGTTCTAAAGTAAGTACCCTATTTCTGTCACACTTCAGTTCATTGTTAGCGCTACTAATCCTTATTTATTTAAAAAGGTCACATGTGTTTGCTATTGAATAAGACTGTAATGCCTGACATAAAAAGATATTGAAACAATAAACCTCATTGTAATAGAAGTCCGCGTCTGCCAAAAGGGTGCCGGTGAGCCCACCAGTGATACCTCAGCTTCCTGAGCACAGACTTTTGCAGCTGCATCATGTTAGCACCTTGTTTATTCATAATGAACATCTGCCAGAGCATTCCACCAATGCTGGATCATTGGGATCTGCTCGTCTGATCGTGGGCCCCCATTTTAACTGCCCCCACCTGCCGGAAACCGGGCAGCGGGACAGTTAAAATAACGGGAGCCACTTACCGCCCCCCACCCCCCCCCCCCGCCACCGATCCTGCGGCCTCCCCGCCGCGCCCCCGTGTTAATCTGCTCTTTTGAGCAGGCGGGCAGGACACCCGCAGGGAGGAAGCGGGGTCCTGTTTTAAATATGCAGATCGAGTCAATGATGTAATCATCCTCTCCATTAATATCGGGGCCATGGTGTCCAAACAGATACCGATACACGTGACCTATAGGAAGCCTGTTTACATGTTGCCTGTACGGTTTCTGTTTTCATAAATGAACATCATAAGCTATCTATAAGAACTTGAATCTTGTGGTCAGGTTTCTGGGGCAAAAATTATTCCTTACAGTAAAAATGCATTAACCCTCATTGAATTCCAGTAATTATTCCTGCTCTCCGAGCATATATTACCGATATTATTTTGTATTGGGGGATAGGTGATGAAAAATAAATAAAAACAGCAACATGTGCATAATAGCACATGTAAAGCCAATCCACTAACCATATCAATAATTTGCTGATTGACTCATCATGTACTATTGTCCATCTTCACTGAGCAAGCGGAACTCAGTTGCCCTTAAGCCAAGACTGAAGAACAGCACTCAAAAAGAAAGAAAAAGATTTGCATTTATGGGGTTGGGGGTAATATAGTAGCATGGACAGAGGATTGGTTAACGGACAGAAAACAGAGTGGGGATAAACAGATCTTTTTCAGGTTGGCAGGCTGTAACTAGTGGGGTGCCGCAAGGATCAGTGTTGGGGCCTCAGCTATTTACAATCTATATTAATGACCTAGATGAAGGGACCGAGTGTAATGTATCCAAGTTTGCTGATGATACAAAGCTAGGTGGGACAGTAAGCTGTGAGGAGAACACAAAGGGCTGGATTTTAATTCAGGGGCGGGCTAGGGTCGTGTAATACACATTTCGTGTTATCCACCCAAATCTAAATCGATGTGGGAGATTGATGCGAATTTAACTTAATTGGCCAATTGAGTTCCAGCATGTGCGAACCCATGGCAAATGAGTCTTTCCAGTCTGAAAGTCGTCTCCGATGACATCATCATTGCTGCTGCATTTAAGGTCTGCAACAAGCCTTGCTTCTTCTGCAGACTGCCAACCTTTTGGACCTGGAGGCAGAATGGCCAGTGAAAGACTGGCTCCAAGATTTGACGACGTTGCCCTGCAGGCTTTAGTGGAGGGAGCAAGAGCTCATAAGGAGGTGCTCTTCCCTTCATCAGGGAGGAAGAAGCCTCCCCAGCAGACCAAGGCTGTGTGGATCCAGGTGGCAGAGGAGGTCAACTCCTTATCAGTAACCCGCAGAACCTGGATACAGTGCAGGAAGAGATTTCATGACCTTCTGCGCACTGGAAAAGTGAGTATGAATTTCCCATCACCCTCAATCTGATCCCCATTGCCTTTCCTCACCAGCACTCAGCTTTAGCAATCTCTTCCTCCACCTCCCACTTGACACTGACATCCATGCACCCTTACCCATTCCCTCTCTCTCTATGGTCACATTCACGTCACTATTCAACTATGCAGCCCTCACACTCCCGATCACTGTGATGCTATGAAAACAACTGTCAACACACAGGGATGGCCCTTGGTCTTGCCACCTCACTCCATCTTTGTCTCCTTCTAAGTATCTATGCTATGGAATCTCTACACTCACTCCTTCATTCTCACTCAACCGCCACTTGTCTCCCTCATTGCAGGAAAAGAGAGCTCACAATAAGCGAGGACAGGAGGAGGGCCACCCTCAGTAGCCCACCTCACCCCCTGGGAGGAGGCGGTCCTGGAGATCATGGAGTGGAGGACGATGCGCAAGTGGGGGACGGACAGAGGGGTGCATCACAGCAAGCTGGTGACAGAATAGTTTTCCATCTCTCTCATTGACATTGCATGAGTCGCTGATAATGATTCGGAAGCTTTAACAGATGGACTAATGATCAACTGCAATATGCAATGTGCATGTAACCTTGGCATCACATCTCTGACTTTCCTTTACTCCACCACAGGGCCATCGCTAGCACCCGTCCCCACTAGCCAGGAGGAACAGCATGAACATCAAGACTCCTCAGAGGAAGCTGCAACCTCTGAGGGCGCAGCGTCAGCAGAATTAAGCGCACCCAGCAGACACTCATACATCGGTGGGACCTTCAGGACATAGAGTAGTGTTGTCACCTGGTGTATCACAGCTCACAAGTGAGCATCAGCAGATTGTGGAGACAGGGACAGCAGTGGAGAGTCCTAGTCGGAGAGCGCAGGACTCTGCCAGCTCGGCTCAGCTGCATGTCGACCCTCTGCCTCTGGGTCCATCCATAAGATCAGCGGTGCTGGAACTCCAGGAACAGATGCAGGAGTCTCTGGCAGGTTTTGTCTCCAGGGTCGCTGCGAGTGTAGAGCGAATGGAGGAGTCCATTGCGAACATGAACAGAGCCTTTGTGGAGTCATTGGCGCATGAACGCATCACCATGGAAAGGATGGCAACCTCCATGGAGCTGATAAGTCACCAGAGTGCAGAAAACATGATGAGTGTTCAGAATAGAATGACATCTCTGGAGGAGCGATGGTCAGCTATTGAACAGAGAAACCAGACCTTCATGGAAGTCCTTCTGAATAGGACTGCCAGTGCAGATACGGGTCCCCATGGCCCCCCGATGTGCAGCAAGGTGCTCTCAAGCCACTTGCAAGCGCTGAGGGGCACCTGACCCATGAGAGGGAAGTTGGTGGCAGACATCAAGGAAGTGGGGGCTCCTCTCCAAGCGCTCACACTTCCATGCCACTGCAGAGCCCTCGGTCAGAGCCCCACCAGAGTCCACACCCAACTGAGATCGGCATCTCAACCCCTGCACAGCCGCAGGAGCAGCAGACTGTTGTTGAACCCTCACAGGTTCGCCACCCCAGAGGACGCCCGCCAAAGGTGTCGAGACAGGAGCAGCAGGAAAGTGAGCAAGGGGCCTCCACATCTGCTGAAGCCACAGGGGAAGCACTACGTAGGAACACGCGTAAGAGAAAGATACTGCACAAATAGTCACAAGGGTAGTCACTTGGGTGAAATTTGATGTTTTATGTGGAAAAGCCATCAGATGAATCATGTACCTAAAAACTCTGATGGCTACTACTGTAGTTGTGGCGTGTGTCATTTCGCGAATGGGACTTCCACATTGAGGGCTTAGGATTACTTGCAATTGTCAGTATGGTGGTCAAGTTGCTAGGAATCAGCTGGTTCTTGGCCAATGTCGATGCTCAGGTAAGAAGCTGCGAGGCAAAAGTGCTTGAGTGACTAGGCTAAGCAAATCTGGCCAAGATGAGTGCGTTCCTTGCATCCTGGGCAGCTATGCTCTCGTGTACTGCTGCCGCTGGTTGATGGGCCTCTGCAAGATGTTCATTTTCGCTCTCCTCCTCCTCCTCCTCCTCCTCACCTGAGGAGGATATGTGAGGAGCCACTTGGTCCTCAGGAATCTGCAAGCCACGACGCTGTGCCATGTTGTGAAGTGCACAGCAAACCACGATGATTCTGGAGACCCTGGCTGCTGAGTACTGCAGGGCTCCACCTGATCTATCCAGGCATCTGAAGCGCATCTTCAGCAAACCGATGGTTTGCTCGATTATGGTTCTGGTGGACATGTGGCTGGAGTTGTAGCTCTCCTCAGCTTCATTGGATGGCCTCCTCAATGGTGTCATTAGCCACGTCCTCAGGGGATTGCCCTTGTCTCCAAGTAGCCATCCGTTAATTTGGTCTGGCGGACTGAATAGCGGAGACTGGCACAGTATGAAGGAGTCATGGCAACTGCCAGGGTACTTGGCACAAACATGCAAAATTTCCTTCCTGCGGTCACACACCAGCTGAACGTTGAGGGAGTGGAAGCCCTTGCGGTTGACAAAAATACCTGGATTGCGATGGGGTGCCTTAAGGGCCGCATGTGTGCAGTCACCGACGCCCTGCACCCTTGGAAAGCCTGCCAGATTAGCTAATCCAACCGCACGCGCCGTGACACTTGCTTGATCCTTGGTGAAATGGATTGATTGTGCGCGATGGCAAAGAGGGCATTGGTTGCCTGCGTAATGCATTTGTGTGCGGCCACCTGGGAGATGCCGCTGATGTCTGCTGCTGATCCCTGGAAGGAGCCTGAGGCAAAAAAGTTGAGTGCGGTGGTGACTTTGATGGCCACTGGTAAGGGGTGTCCACCTGGTCCTCTGGGCTGCAGGTCTTGTTGCAGCATTGCGCAGATGTCACCCACTACCTCTCGCGAAAGTCGGAGCCACCTTTGGCACTGCTGCTCAGACATGTTGAGGTAGCTGACCCTGTGTCTGTAGACCCTGTTTGGGGGGTATCTCCTGCGCCGACGGGCTTCCATGCGCTGGCCCCTTCTGGCCTGTGCAGCTTCAGGTGGGTGAGCAGCAGCTTGGCGCTCCTGCTGGTGCTGCTGCTGTTGGTGCTGCTCCTGTTGTTGCTGCTGCTGTTGGTGCTGCTGCTATTGGTGCTGCTGTTGTTCCTGGTTCTGCTGGTGCCGCGGCTGGTCTTCGTCCTCATCTAATGTCCAGAAGGGAAGGAAATAAATGCCTCCCATGCTTCTGGTATATGCCTCAGTTGAGGAAGCGCTCAGTGAAGGTGGTGAGAAGGGTTTCCCAGGAGGTCACACTGGAGATGGGTGTCAGGCTCCAAACTTCCACAGCTGTGGTTGTGCCTTCTAAAAGTTCCCCCAGACCTGAGACAACAAAGTCCTGCCACCTGCAAATGATGGCTGATCAAATCTACTATTTAATGGTTGACCTGCAGCTGAGAGTCAGCAATCCAATTGTGCTCCCGCCAGGTTTCACCGTCGTGTTTCAGAACAGGCGGGCTTCACGTGGGAAAAGGGTTAAAATCACAAAGGCATATCAAAATGGTATTATAGAGGCAATTTAGTGCTTGTTAAGGGCCTTAACGGCCTAACCCGCCTCTTGGAGGCGGGACGGAGACGGGACCATTAGACACGAATTAATTAAAATTGCTCGGAGGCGGGATGGAGGCGGGCTTGGGCCCGCCCGCCAGTTTATGCAAGTTTAACTCCCCACACGCCTCCAATCCCGCCTCAATGGCCCGATGAAAATCCAGCCCATAGAGTCTGCAAAGGGATATAGATAGACTAAGTGAGTGGGCAGTAAGGTGGCAGATGGAGTATAATGTGGGGAAATGTGAGGTTATTCACTTTGGTTGGAAGAATATATTGGAGGCGGTGCAACAAAGGTTCACTGGATTGATTCCTGGGATGATTGGGCTGTCCTATGATGAGAGATTGTGTAGAATGGGCCGATACTCTCTGGGGTTTAGAAGAATGAGCGGTGATCTCATTGAAACATACAAGATTCTGAAGGGGATTGACAGGGTAGATGCTGAGAGGTTGTTTCCCCCTGGCTGGAGTGTCTAGAACTAGGGGTCATAGTCTCAGGATAAAGGGTCGGCCATTTAAGACTGTGATGAGGAGGAATTTCTTCATTCAGAGGGTTGTGAATCTTTGTAATTCTCTGCCCCAGAGGGCTGTAAATGCTGAGTCATTGGGCAGGATTTTCATTGGGCCGTGGAGGTGGGATTGGAGGCATGTGGGGGTTAAAATCTCGAAATCGGGGGTCCCGACCCTATCCCGCCCCCAACCCGCCTCCATGCCAGTTTCAAAGGAGGTGGATACCCGCCCCGCACTGGGAGCCGCCTCCCCGAGGCGGGAAGGGGATTAGTGCCAATTAACTGCCTGTTAACAGGTAGTTAACAACAGGCAGTTTTTAGCCTAATCCCTATTTTTATTGCTGAAGTGTGGGATTCCCGAAGGCTCCAAACCTCGCCAAGTTAGCGAGGTGGACCGTCGGGCTGAAGGACTTGGAGGGTTCGAGATGTCCGGTGTTCAGGTGAGTGATGGGTGCATGAGTGCAGAGGGAAGTGTGTTTGGTGTGTGTAAAGTGTTTAAAGAAGTTTTACTTACCTTTAGTTACCTTTACAGCCTTCCTTCCTTTAGGTCTCGGGAGCCCCTCATCTCACCAGCACAGAAAGCAGAATGGCCGCGAGCTGTCAAAAGTGGCAGCATTCAGCTTTCTGTTCCGGAGAGATCTCTAAATCAGCCTGAGAGGAAGGAATTAACTTGGAGTACAGATTGTCAGTGTTTGACAGCTTCAAAGAACTGTGAAACGCTGATATTTCAGCTGTCAAAAGCTTTTGACAGATGAAATGTCAATCTGTGACGTCACCTGTTGCCGGGTGGTCCTTAATTGGCCTGCTGATCCCGCTGGGCGGGCTCAACAAGGTCAATCAAGTGAAAATCGCGTGGATTGGCCATAACTCAATGGAGGCGGGACTACAACCCCGAACGTTGTAGTCCCGCCTCCTACATGCCTCCTCAATGAAAATCCAGCCCTTTGAGTATATTCTAGGCTGAGATAGATAGATTTTTGGACTCATGGGGAATCAAGGGATATGGAGATCGGGCAGGAAAGTGGAGTTGAGGTCGATGATCAGCCATGATCTTATTGAATGGCGGAGCAGGCTCGAGGGGCTGTGTGGCCTATTCCTGCTCTTATTTCTTATGTTCTTATGCTTATATCGCACCTTTCACGATCTCGGGACGTCCCAAAGCACTTTACATCCAATGAAGTACTTTTTGAAGTGTAGTCACTGCTGTAATGTAGGAAATGCGGTAGCCAATTTGCGCACAGCAAGCTCCCACAAACAGCAATGTGATAATGACCAGATCATCTGTTTTAGTGATGTAGTTTGAGGGATAAAGATTGGCCCCAGGACACCGGGGAGAACTCCCCTACTCTTCTTCGAAATAGTGCCGTGGGATCTTTTACGTCTACCTGAGAGAGCAGACGGGGCCTCGGTTTAGCGTCTCATCTGAAAGACAGCACCTCCGACAGTGCAGCTCTCCCTCGGTACGCCACTGGAGTGACAGCCTAGATTTTTGTGCTCGCATCTCTGGAGTGGGACTTGAGCACAAAACTCAGGGGAGTATCACTGCCCTACTTGTTAGAGACTCCAATACAGATAGACATTCTGATACTGAGGAGGAAGCAGAAGCACTGGTGAGGCAAGGGTTCTCGAGGTGGTGCTTGAAGGCAAAGGCATATATACCCCTCCTTAATTGCAGACCTTAATGGACAGGGGGAAAAATTGGGTATCGCCCATTTTGAGGCGGGGGGGGGGGGGGGCTAATATCAGCCAGGCACAAAGTTTAGCGCCCGGCGCTAATTATCGCCTCCGACTGCAAAATTTGCCTCTATCGCCCCTGGAGGTGATTTGAGCGCTAAATCAGGCGCAACACACCTCTCTCAAGGCGCAAACGTCGGGGAGCGAGGCGCTACCTCAGAACGCTACCGAAGCTCAGGCGATGTCCGTTACCATGGAAGCCAGGCAGACTGGCGCCGTCCAGTTCTTAAAGGGGAGGGGCCATCTTACTGGCCAGCCGCACCCTGCTCATTGCAGCCTTGAATCTCGGCCTGGAGAAACCTCGAAAGCAATTGTGTTGGAAGCACTAATGGATAGGCCCAGGGAAAGAGCTCGGCGCTTAGGAACCTCAAATGCGGTGATGAGGGCCAAAACTCCTTAGGACAGCGTTAAAACCAAAACTTTGGCCAACTAGAAAAGGCAGGAAGCGGCCGCCTTTAAATAGCGCTCCCCCTGCCCCTTCTTGACTTGAAAACGTTTCCCTCTACCTGTCGCTCCTAGCGGCAGGCATTAAGGCAGGGGGCGCGACTCAATATCTGGTCTGGGGCACTACCGGGGCGTTGCACGCTTGACTGACGTCACGATATGCTGGCGCAGGAGATTGTGGCGGTAGTGTTTAGCACTACTGGTCAATTTCGCGAGTGGTGCTTAAATCGCTGTGCTCGGGCGCTAAGTTGCTAGCGCCCCGTTAGCGCCCCCCCCCCCCAGAGGTGCTAAAGGGAGGCGCTAACTGTTAAGTCCGTGAATGATTTAGACACGGACTAGCAGGAGTGAAAACAAACAGATGTTTACTGGTGGAAGTCCATAACGAATCTAAACAACAGAGGCTCTCTAGCGCCTTTTATACAGGGGTGGTCACTGCCGGTACTACAGTCTGAGACCAGTTATTCTCTTAAAGGTACATACACAACAATTCCTCCCCTTTTAGATAAACAGTACATAACATTCATTTAACAACTAAATGATAACGAATTACAATCACAATTACGGTTACTAGATACAGTGGTTAAGTTTAAGCAATTATAAGTTCAGTCTTTGAGGAGGCTTCCTGATTCTGTCTGGATAACGCCTCTTTGGGGTAACAGGTTCTTCTGGCAATGTTGAGTCGGAATCAATGTCGTTGTTTGGTTCACCTGCTTCCAATATTACTGGTTCTGCGGTAGCTGCAATTGGAACTTCGATTTCATTACCAGGTGTATCAGATCGTGGTGTGGAGTTGACGTTTTCCAGTGACTCTAGAATCTGGTCAGCATGGCATCTTACAATGCTCTCCCCAACGTCCACAGTATACATGAGAGGTCATTGTGGTGTACAAATCGTTCCTGGCTGCCATTTCTCAGTGCGGTAGTCCCGGGCCAAAACTGGTTGACCTATCTTAAAACTCCTGGTTGGCCTTTCATTCATATTCTGAAACTGCCTGTTCTCCACATCTCTTCGGACGTTTGGCCTAACCAAATCCAAGCGGCATCGTAGTCTTCGATTGAAGAACATCATGGCTGGAGTTTGGTTGGTAACCGCATGTGTCGCATTCCGGTAGGCAAACAAGAAGTTGTCCACCTTGTGTTGTAGGGGTATATCTTCATTACACATTGCCTTGATAGCCTTCTTGAATGTTTGGACAAACCTCTCGGCCAATCCATTAGTGGCTGGATGATATGGGGCAGATGTGTAATGCTTAACACCATTGTTCTTTAAGAACCTCCGGAACTCTTCAGACACAAACTGTGGTCCATTGTCAGAGCAAATCTGTTCAGGCAGCCCATTCCTGACGAATATTGTTCGTAAAACTGTGATAGTTTTTTCCGTGGTGGTTGAGGACATTTTTATTACCTCTGGCCACTTTGAATGTGCATCCACCGCAATTAAAAACATCGAGTCCATGAAGGGACCAGCAAAATCAATGTGCACCCTTTGCCATGGAGATGAGGGCCACTCCCATGGATGCAGAGGAGCTTGTGGTGGGGCGTTTTGGACCTTCTGGCATCCTGCACAGCTCTTGGTCATCTCTTCGATTTCTCTATCGATTCCCGGCCACCACACAAACGCTCTGGCTAAGCTCTTCATTTTTACCCCACCCAGATGACCATCATGAAGCTCATTGAGCACTCTATCCGTCAACTTAGGTGGAATTACTACTCTGGATCCACACATCAAGGTTCCTCTGCACACTGACAGCTGTTCTCTTCTCGGCGAGAATGCTGGCAGCAGTGGTTCGCCATATGCTGGCCATCCCTTCACCGTTAAATCATAGACCCGTGATAGTGTCGGGTCATTCTGTGTTTCCTTTTCTATGTTTGCATTCGTCACAGGGAGACATTCGACTATGGTCGAGTGGATAACTCCATTGGATCTACTGCAAGGTCTTCTTCTTCCGCCGTCGGCAATGGTAGACGTGACAATCCATCAGCATTTCCATGCTGTTTAGTTCCTTTGTACTCGATGTCATATTGGTGTGCCCCTAGGAAAAGGGACCATCTCTGCAGCCGTTGTGCTGTCATTATCGGTACGCCCTTCTGAGGGTTGAAAATGGAGACAAGAAGTTGATGATCGGTTAGTAGAGTAAATTTTTGACCATGCAGATAGTGATTGAACTTCTTCGCCCCCCACACTAGGCTGAGGGCCTCTCTGTCAATCTGGGCGTAGTTACGCTCGGCAGAAGTTAACGAGCGTGACGCAAAAGCTATCGGCCTCTCCAAACCATCAAGGAATTTATGTGACAGTACCGCCCCAATGCCGTAGGGAGACGCATCACACGCCAGCCTGATTGGCAGTGCTGGGTTGTAGTGAGCCAATACTTCCTTCGAAGTGATTAAGTCCTTATTCTTCTGAAAAGCACGTTTACAATCATCGCTCCATTTCCATACTACCCCCGTTCGTAGCAGGGCGTTCAGTGGGTGCAGAATTGTCGACAAATTCGGCAAAAACTTATGATAGTAATTCACCAACCCGAGGAATGACCTCAGTTGCGACACATTTTCAGGCGCTGGGGCCTTAACAACCGCTTCAATTTTGTCAGGGGACTTATGTAACCCCTCTTCGTCAATCACGTGGCCACAATACAATATCTGTTTCTTAAAAAATTCGCACTTGGGGCGGTTGGCTTGCAACCCATGTTCCCGTAGTCTAGTGAGCACCTGTTCTAGGTTGTTAAGGTGTTCACTGTCATCTTCACCTGTTACAAGGATGTCGTCCAAGTAACACTGAGTCCCCGGAATCCCTTGCAGGACTTGTTCCATCGCTCTTTGCCATATCGCCGGAGCCGATGCTACTCCGAATACCAATCGATGATACTGGTAAAGACCTTTGTGAGTGTTTATCGTGAGATACTTCCTAGAGGACTCTTCAACCTCCATCTGCAAATATGCTTGTGCTAGGTCAATTTTTGTAAAACGCTTCCCTCCAGACAGTGAGGCAAAGATGTCTTCTATCCTTGGAAGAGGATATTGTACTGTGTGAAGGACAGGGTTCACCGTCACCTTGAAATCCCCACAGATGCGAATCTTCCTTGGCTCTCCGGACTTATTGCTTAACGTTTTCTTCATGACAGGAACGATGGGTGTCGCCCACTCGCTCCAGTCGACCTTAGACAACACACCCGCCTTCTCCAGATTCTCCAGCTCTACCTCGACGGCTGGGCGAATTGCATATGGTACCGGTCTCGCTTTGAAAAACTTGGGAACTGCATTCTCTTCTATTTTTAACGAGGCGGTTACGCCTTTAAGCGTGCCCAGTTCTTGTTGAAATACCTCTTTGGCGTTAGCTAAGATTGTTGACAATCGTCCAGGAGTGACGTCGTCATCTTTTTTACCATCCACCGTCATTGCATGAATCGAATGCCAATCCAAGTTTATCTTCCTGATCCATTCCCGTACCAATAACGGTGATCCACCATTTGGCAGTATGTAGAGATACAATTTCCGTATTTTCTTGCCATTGTATTCGACAGGCACCCTTATTTTTCCTCTGGGGTATACTTTTTGCCCCGTATACGTCGTCAAGACGATGGATGTCTCTCTCAAGGGTATGTGTGAAAATAGCCGCTCATAGTCTCGTCGATTCATGACGGTTAGCGCTGATCCTGTATCCAATTCCATTTTAACTTGGGACCCTGCTATCGTGAGGGTGACCCAAATGGTTCGGTGATCCTCTTTTGCGATTACATTGTGAAGTTTGAGACAGCTTAACCTCCTGTTCTCGGATTCACTATCGCTCATCTGGTCTTCGGAACTACTGTCCGTCATCTTTTGTACTTTCTTGTACGGTTCCTTAGTAGCCTTTTTGTTGTCGCTGGTCTTCTTCCCAGACCTACAAACTCGTGCAATGTGTCCAATCTTCCCGCATTGTCTGCATATTTTGTCTTTGGACCAGCAGTCCTTCTGGTCATGGTTAGTTCTGCCGCAGCGATAACATTTTGCAAATCCCCGTGTCAT
Organism: Somniosus microcephalus; assembly: GCF_052327205.1. Classification (NCBI taxonomy): domain Eukaryota; kingdom Metazoa; phylum Chordata; class Chondrichthyes; order Squaliformes; family Somniosidae; genus Somniosus; species Somniosus microcephalus. The sequence goes on along the minus strand of NC_141020.1, from coordinate 19,814,669 downwards.
TTCGTGGGTGCCGTATTCCTGTGGTTTTTGTTGAATTTCTGCAGCTCCCCTGGCTGCTGCTTCATACGATACTGCCACGCTGAAAGCCTTATCTAGCGTCAGCTCTTTTTCTGCGCGTAACTTCTTCTGTGTTCCTTCACTCAGGAGTCCACAGACAAATTTGTCCCGTAGGGTATCTGCCAGTCCTGCTCCGAACTGGCAGTGCTTTGATAGCTTGCGTAGTTCCGTAAGATACTCAGCATTGCTCTCATCTTTGTGCTGAGTTCTCCTGTGGAATTTAAATCTTTCTGCTATCAACAGCGGTGCAGGGTTTAAGTGCTCCTGTAGAACAGCAACAATTTCGTTAAAACTCTTCGCCTTCGGTTTGGCTGGAGTAATCAGATCCCGCAATAGGCCGTACGTTCTAGCGCCCATTAAGTTTAACAATATCGATGCCTTTTTCCCCTCCGCTATATCGTTTGCCTCGAAATATACCTCTACTCTTTCCACATACGTGGTCCAGTCCTCTAATGTATTATCAAAAGCAGTGATACAGCCAGTCTTCGGCATCTTGCAAATCTAAAATGGCGCCTCCCGCGCTTTGCCTTCTTCTCCGATTTAACAAAATGGCACCTCCCGCGCTTTGTCTTCTTCCCCGCTGTTGTTAGCGCTGCTTTCCACGGTTTCTTGCGCATATTCTTTTTCTTTTATTATTTTCCTGTCGTGGAGCGGACCCTCTGGGACACTTCCCTCCCTCTTCTGAGGTCCGAATGCTGCCCGGCTTCGAAACACCGGCCGCGCCCTGTATGCTCCACCCTCTCTCTCTCTCTTTGCTTCCCGACTCGCTGCCCGGCCCCGTTGAAAGGCCACCCGATCGAGCTTCAGCCCGCCGCAGCCCAGGAAGGATCAGAGCACTACCTGCCACCAGCCCGATTAGCTGGGAAACCACGGACCGAGGAACCCAGCCTGGCTCTGGACAGTCTCTCCTGCAAGTTTTGAACTCGATGATTGATGGTCGACGCCCGTTTCTCGAGTTTCAATGGCCTTTTTTTTTTTTCTTCTTTCTTCTGGCTCCGACCTTCAACACGTCGTCGGAGCTGCTGCTGAGTTGCAGGTAAGTTCGTTTCTTTACTCGTCGCCAGTGTTAAGTCCGTGAATGATTTAGACACGGACTAGCAGGAGTGAAAACAAACAGATGTTTACTGGTGGAAGTCCATAACGAATCTAAACAACAGAGGCTCTCTAGCGCCTTTTATACAGGGGTGGTCACTGCTGGTACTGCAGTCTCAGACCAGTTATTCTCTTAAAGGTACATACACAACACTAACCAACCGAATTCTTCCCCCCTTAGTGTACTGAGCAGCCACTTGCCTTCATTCTTAAGGCTAAAGGGATCGAGGGATGTGGAGAGAAGGCAGGGACAGGGTATTGAATTTGGATGATCAGCCATGATCTCATTGAATGGCGGAGCAGGCTCGAGGGGCCGAATGGCCTACTCCTGCTCCTATCTTCTATGTTTATGCACACAGATAGTTATCAGTACCTGTAGTGTATGTAACTGTTCTACCTTTAAGAGAACTATTGTATGTAACCGTCCACCTTTAAGAGAACTATTTTAGGTGTGGCACTACTTTATCTTGGCTGCTGTATACTGTAATACCGACGGTGACCACACCGGTATATAAGTGCTGTGTCAGGATTTATTGGGCAGATTCGCCCTGACCTTCGAATAGTAAAGTCCTGTTAAAGTTACTCTTGTAGTCTGTGTATTAATTCGCCATAATACCTACAGACTTTACAGTGGCGACGAGTTCGATCTTACCCTGCGGCAACAATACTTCCGAAGCAGTTAACGAGCGTCGAGAAGAGGCACCCGCCCTCGTCGTTCTGCTGAGAGAAAACTCGAGTCTGCAGAGCAAGGAAGAAGGAAGAATTCAGACACGCAGCCTTCCATCAGCAACAGGCACTGATTGTCCCTTCTGCCACGGTGGTGAGTGAGCCGATCAGCACGAGAAGCAAGTCGGCCACGGTGACTGTGAGTAAAGGGAAAATTAAAAAAAACATAAACGGAGGATAAGGGCGGTGAACTCGACCACGGTCGGGGGAAAGGAGCCGGACAGAAGTCGGGCCCAGAGGCGCTGAGACTGGGGCAGCGTGGAGCACGGAAGCCGCGGTAAAAGCGGGCTGGGAGACGCAACGGCGTCGTGAGACAGCTAGACCGCGACCGGCGAAAAAGGCCGGGCAGCTACCGAGGCCACGAGGCGCTGCGACCGGGATCGTAAGGCGCGGGAAGATATAAAAATAAATAAACCGCGGTGAACTCAGCCGCAGCCGGGGAGGAAAGCACCGGACTGCGAGAGGGCTGGGAGGCGCGAGTGGAGTGAAAAAGGCCGGGCAGCGACCGAGGCCACGAAGCGCTGCGACCGGGATCATAAGGCGCGGGAAGATATAAAAATAAATAAATCGCGGAGAGCTCAGCCGCAGCCGGGGAGGAAAGCACCGGACTGCGAGAGGGCTGGGAGGCACGATTGGAAGCCGCTGAGGGGGAGACAGAGCCCAAGCGAGCGGGAGAGACAGAGCCCGAGCGAGGGAGACTGAGCGAGATCCAGCCCAGCAGCTGAAACTGTTCGCCGTCAACGGGTTGTACCCAGCGCCGGTTGCCCTGCCGAGAAAAGGGAACAAGGAACGCACTGAAGCCGACGCGCAGGCTTCGAACCCCGAAAGCCAGCGGTCGTCGCCCGAGGGAAAAGCTTACCCCTCCCGCCAGGGGAAGAAACGCGGGAAGCCGCCAATAGGCGGGGAAGAAGACAGAAGCGGGAAACCGCCATTTTGAAAGTGGGCGGGGAAAGAAGACAAGCGCGGGAAACCGCCATTTTGGAAAAAAAAAGTTAAAGAAATATTTCGTTGTTGTTTCTCAGGAAGAGTGTGAAGATGCCTAAGCGTAGTAACATCAACGGTTTCGATTCCGATGTGGAAGATTGGGCCACGTATGTAGAACGCATCGAGATATATTGTAAGGTCAATAAGATAGCAAATTATGACAAAGCTCTAACCTTACTAAGCTCAATGGGTGCGAAGACATACGGGTTATTGAAGCATCTTCTATCACCAGCTAAACCGGCGGATCAGTCTTTCGCTAATATTGTTGCTGTCCTGAAGGATCATTTTAACCCCGCACCGCTGATGTTAGCGGAACGATCTAAATTTTACGTGAGAACGCAACAAAAAGAGGAAAGCAACGCGGAGTACCTGGTTGAACTGCGTAGGCTAGCAAAATACTGTCAGTTTGGGGTAAATCTGACAGAGGCACTGAGAGACAAGTTCGTGTGCGGGATGTCGAAGGAAGGAACACAAAAACGACTGCTCGAAGAGAACGATCTTACACTTAATAAGGCTGTCCTTATTGCAGCATCGCACGAAGCCGCAGCGAGAGGCACGGTGGAAATGCAGCGGAAGACAGCGGTACTCAGTGTGGATCAAATGACTTCGGGTACAACGAAATGTTATCGTTGTGGGAAGACAACACATGACCAGAACCAATGCTGGTTTGAAAACCAGGAATGTAGAAAATGTGGCAAGCTTGGTCACATAGCTAAGGTATGCCGGTCAGGAAAGAAGACCAGCAATAATAAGTCACCGCAGAAGAAGTACAGAAAGGTACATAAGGTGACTGGGAAGAGTCCAGATGAACAGAATTCGGACTCAGACTCCAACAGCAAGGAACTGGGTAGTCTGAGGATTCACAATGTGAGTAAAGAAGCTGACACTACAGATTGCAAAAGTCCAAGTGAAGATGGAAGTGGACACCGGATCGGCGTTGATGGTCATGAATAAGCAAGATTACAAAAAGTTATTCAAACATATTCCCCTACGGGATACGGAGATAGTATTGCAGACATACACGGGGCACAAAGTATACCCCATCGGGAAGATAAAAGCCAAGGTGAGATACAAGGACAAAGATCACCAAGGGATGGACATGTATGTGCTGCCCAAGGGAGGTCCACCACTTCTGGGACGGGAGTGGATCAGGAAAATAAAGATAGACTGGCATTCACTAAACACAATGACGGTAGATTCCGGAAAGGAAGATGTCAAACCTGAACGGCTGTCCAGAATATTGGACGAAGCTAAAGAGGTATTCCAGCAAGGACTGGGAACACTGAGAGGAATTAAAGCAAAAATCAAGATTGCAGAACATGCAAGCCCAAAATTTTTCAAAGCCAGATCGGTACCTTACGCGATACGACCTGCTGTGGAGGCAGAACTGGAAGAGCTTGAACGTTCAGGGGTACTGTCTAAGGTGGACTGGAGTGAGTGGGCCACGCCCATCGTTCCCGTCATGAAGTCTTCATCAAGTAACAAGCCAGGGGGACCGGGAAAGGTCCGCATCTGCGGAGACTTCAAGATCACAGTTAATCCGGTGCTTCACACGGTACAATACCCGCTTCCGCGGATTGAGGATATCTTTGCTTCATTGTCTGGCGGGAAACACTTCACCAAGATAGACCTGGCACAAGCATACTTACAAATGGAAGTCGAGGAAGAGTCGCGCCAGTATCTCACAATCAACACGCACAGAGGCTTGTATCGTTATAATAGACTGGTTTTTGGAGTAGCTTCGGCTCCAGCAATTTGGCAGAGGGCCATGGAGCAGGTCTTACAGGGTATTCCAAGCACTCAGTGTTACTTGGACAATATCCTGATTACAGGAGAGGACGAGGAGGAACACGTCGCAAATTTGAAACTGGTGCTCACCAGGTTGAAGGAATATGGCCTTCGAGTTAATCGCCAGAAATGTGAGTTCTTCCAGAAACGGATCTCGTACTGCGGTCATGTCATTGACCAAGAGGGGCTGCACAAGTCACCTGACAAGATAGAAGCTGTCGTGAAGGCCCCCGCTCCGGAAAATGTATCACAGTTGAGATCGTTTCTGGGGTTGATTAATTATTACCACAAGTTTCTGCCAAATCTATCCACGGTGCTGCATCCGCTGAATGCTCTGTTGCGGAAAGAAGTACCATGGAAGTGGAGCGAGGACTGTAAGAAGGCCTTTCGCAGAAGCAAGGCGTTGATTACCTCTGAGGAAGTGTTGGCTCATTTCAACCCAACGTTACCTCTTCGTCTAGCTTGTGATGCTTCCCCTTATGGAATTGGAGCAGTACTTTCACACAAGTTACCAAATGGCTCGGAAAGGCCAGTTGCATTTGCGTCCCGATCATTGACCTCCGCTGAGCGAAATTATGCTCAGATAGATAGGGAGGCCCTCAGCCTTGTGTGGGGAGTAAAGAAATTCAATCATTACCTGCAGGGCAAGAAGTTCACATTACTGACAGACCACCAGCCGTTGGTGTCCATATTCAACCCTAACAAGGCCGTTTCCACTATGACAGCGCAAAGGCTACAGAGGTTGTCCGTGTTACTTGGGGCACACCAATATGACATCGAATACAAAAGGTCCAAACAGCATGGAAATGCTGATGGGTTATCGCGCCTACCGTTGCCAGTAGTAAAAGAGTCGGCTACAGTGGACCCGGTAGAGATGTTCCACTCATCCATAGTGGAATGTCTACCAGTAACAAATTCGATGATCGAAAATGAAACAAGAAATGATCCGACTCTCTCACGAGTCTACGATTTAACAGTGGAGGGATGGCCAGCACATGGCGAACCAACGCTGCCCGCATTTTCGCAAAGAAAAGAACAGCTGTCAGTGTGCCGAGGAACCTTGATGTGTGGATCTAGAGTGGTGATTCCACCCAAACTTCAGCATAAGGTGCTAAAGGAGCTTCACGAGGGGCATCTGGGTGGAGTGAAAATGAAGAACCTAGCAAGAGCGTTTGTGTGGTGGCCAGGTATTGATGGAGACATCGAAGAAATAACCAAGAGCTGTCTAGGATGCCAGAAGGTCCAAAACGCGCCACCACAAGCTCCTCTGCATCCATGGGAGTGGCCCTCATCTCCTTGGCAAAGGGTACACGTCGACTTTGCTGGTCCATTTATGGACTCAATGTTTCTAATCGCGGTGGATGCACACTCCAAGTGGCCGGAGGTAATAAAGATGTCCTCCACCACCACGGAAAAAAGCATCACAGTATTAAGGACCATATTTGCCAGGAATGGGCTGCCGGAACAGATCTGTTCTGATAATGGACCGCAATTTGTGTCCGAAGAATTCAGGAAATTCTTAAAAAGGAATGGGGTCAAGCACTACACGTCAGCCCCATACCATCCCGCCACCAATGGATTAGCTGAAAGGTTTGTCCAGACCTTCAAGAAGGCCCTAAAGGCCATGGGTAATGAAGACATCAACCTACAACATAAGGTAGATAACGTCTTGTTGGCGTACAGGAATGCAACACATGCGGTCACAAACCAAACTCCCGCCATGATGTTTTTCAATAGAAGACTAAGATGCCGGCTGGATTTGATTAAGCCAAACGTCAGAAGGGACGTAGAGAACCGGCAATTTCAGGGCATGAATGAAAGGCCAACTAGATCCTTTCAGATAGGTCAACAAGTTTTGGCCCGGGACTACCGTACCGAGAAATGGCAGCCTGGAACTATTGGGAAAAGGCTAGGGCCGCTGATGTATACCGTGGACATTGGTGACAGCATAATAAGGCACCATGTTGACCAGATCATAGGGTCATCCACAAAGGACCAACCTACTCCACAACCTTACACGGCTAATGTTGAAGCAGAGATACCCAGAGCACCTACCTCCGATCTGGTAATACTGGAATCAGATGAACCTGACACTGTCCTTCAAGCCGAATCGACCTTGCCAGAAGAACCTACTACCCCGCCGAAAACTACTACACCACCGAGGCGTTATCTGGACAGAGTCAGGAAGCCTCCAGAGAGACTGAATCTGTGAACTGTTTTGCATATGTTGTATATATGTTATGATGTTATGTTAATGGGGAATAAGTATGTTGTAAGCTAAAAAGGGAGGATTGTAGTGTATGTAACTGTTCTACCTTTAAGAGAACTATTGTATGTAACCATCCACCTTTAAGAGAACTATTTTAGGTGTGGCACTACTTTATCTTGGCTGCTGTATACTGTAATACCGACGGTGACCACACCGGTATATAAGTGCTGTGTCAGGATTTATTGGGCAGATTTGCCCTGACCTTCGAATAGTAAAGCCCTGTTAAAGTTACTCTTGTAGTCTGTGTATTAATTCGCCATAATACCTACAGACTTTACAGTACCTGAGTCTGTCATTGAGAGAATTCGAGAAAGTCTACAGGCAACCATAATGGAGGTATTCTCCTGTTCTATACTCGGAAACATCAGTGGCCGTCATGAGGAGATACCTTGTTGCATTGGTATGTGCGGAGTGGCAGATGAGCAGCTGATTGGCATTCATATCAGACATGTAGCCCTGTACAATGACAATAGGTCCTGCCGCTAAAAACAAAGAGGCCACTGCGACTCCAGGGAAGTAGACCCTGGGTATTGATGAAGCGGATCAGGATTAGCTGCAGATGTGAGAAATGAGTGTCCCTGGATGCTGCCACGGTGTCATCATTCTTGCTGCAAAGGGTATCCTTGAGCAATGCACTTTTTGCTCAAATAATGGTAGGATGGTGGACTGACTTAGTTAAGCGAGCTGCCTGAGCAGTGAGAATTGACTCACAGTGCTGATGGTCGCAAACAAGTTCCACCTTCATACAGTGCAATCCTTTCTGAGTCATTTGGTAGTAGGATTGTGCAATGGAGCTGGTAAACTCAAAAGTCTAGAGAGAAGTTTAAAAGGGGGTTGGTCCTCATCGAATTAAAACAGTAGCAAATAGGTGAGCCTGGAATATTATTGATCGGTAGAGAACTTTCAGGAACTCTGCCACCCCTGTAAAATTGTACAGCCCTCTCATGCTGTTGCCTGCTTGAGTAAACAAAGCATCAGTCAACAGTTTTATATGATTGGGGTAGTTAATTGGCTTATGTTTCCGACATTACAACACTTCAAAAGTACAGAAACAAAATACTGCGGATGCTGGAAATCTGAAATAAAGACAGAAAATGCTGGAAACATTCGTCAGGTGTGGAGAGAGAATCAGGGTTAACAGGTTGGATTTCCCTGGATCCTACCCGCACGGTGCGAGGGGACCTGAAAGACGCTGGGAAACCTGGAAGTTCGGGTTTCCCGGCCTGCATGTGCGGGGAATGCGGACAAGGAGGCCACAGGACCAGGTAGGTGCAGGGTGGTTGGGGGAGGGGGTTACAAGCTGTGGTGGGTGTAGTGTATGTGCCTTTAAGGCAGAACTACTTTTACAGCTCCTGTATACTGTAGTACCGGCAGTGACCACACTGGTATATAAGCTTTGCGCATGCCTCTGTACCCACGGTCTAGAGACTACCCTCCTCCAGTAAAGACCTGTTATTTGTTAATGTACAGCATCCATGTGATTATTTAATAATAGCGTATCCACTGAACCACGGATCTAACAGTGGCAACGAGTGTCGATTCGAATCTACCTGCAACATAAAAAATAAAATAAAAAAAATAGTCGAGGCCAGGAACACGGGCGTCGATCACGAGCAACCGCCCAGCAGTCAGGCAGAGATCCAACTTCGCAGGGGAGGCTGTGGAGAGCCGGGCTTGGTTCCCCAGCCACAACGAGCAGTAAGAGACCGACGACAGGTCCAGCGCAGACCCTTCCCGAGCAGCGGCGGCTGGAGCCGACCGACGGCGGAGAGAGAGCCGAGCAGCGTCGACGGGGTAAGAAAGAGGGTGAAGAGCGCAGGGCGCAGCCGGGGGTTGAACACCGAGCGGCGTCAAGGAAAATAAAACAAACCAGAGAGAGAGAGGGTAGGAAACAGCCGGTTCTAGACTGAGCGGCGTCGAAAAATATAAAAAGAAGAACGCGCAGAGCACAGCCAGTGCTCACGGGCTGAACAGGGTCTGCGCGGCGAAGAAAGGGGAAACGCCATTAAGCCGCGGAGAAGAAAGAAGAGTGTGGGAGGTGCCATTGAGCCGCGGAGAAGAAGGGAGAGCGCGGGAGACGCCATTGAGCCGCGGAGAAGAAGGAAGAGCGCGGGAGACGCCATTTTTAGAAGCCGCAGCGGGGAAGAAGGGCGAGCGCGGGAAGGAAGGAAAGAAAGCGTGGGAGGCGCCATTTTGTGCCAGCGGAGAAGAAGGGGAAGCGCGGGAGGCGCCATTTGTGATAGTTAACGCACACCCAAGGATGCCGAAGAGTGGCAGTATCTCTACGTTCGACAATGAAGTCGAAGATTGGGCGACATATGTGGAATGTATTGAGGTGTACTGCAGGGCGAATGAAGTGCCAGATGCTAATAAAGCACTGGTTCTGTTAAATTCCATGGGTGCAAAAACTTATGGGTTACTGCGAAATCTAATAACCCCAGAGAAGCCGGTAAACAAGAATTTTGAAAGCATAGTAGAAATCCTACAGGACCACTTAAACCCCACACCGCTGCTGATAGCAGAACGATTTAAGTTCCATAAAAGGAACCAACACAAAGACGAAAGCAATGCTGAGTACCTAACGGAACTGCGCAAGCTATCGAAACACTGCCAGTTTGGAGCGGGACTAGCAGACACGTTAAGGGACAAGTTTGTGTGTGGGCTACAAAGTGAAGGAACCCAGAAACGGCTTCTATCAGAAAAGGACCTTACGCTGGACAAAGCTTTCAGTATGGCAGTATCACACGAAGCAGCCGCAAGGGGCGCTGCAGAGATACAACGGAGACCACAAGAATATGGCACCAATGAAATGTCCTATGGAACAGGAAAGTGCTATCGCTGCGGCAGAACAACACATGACCAGAAAGATTGTTGGTTCAAGGACCAAGTGTGCAGACAGTGTGGGAAAGCAGGACACATAGCAAGAGTCTGCAGGTCTGGGAAGAAAACCAACATTAAGAAATCTCCACAGGAGAAGTACAAAAAGGTACACCAGGTGATGGACAGTGGTTCAGACGAACAGAAAAGTGACACAGACTCCAGAAGCAAGGAGCTGGGTTGTCTGAAACTACATAAGGTAACCGAAATGGAGGATCACCAGACTATCTGGGTTACACTCAAGATAGACGAAGTCCAAGTGGAAATGGAATTGGACACAGGGTCAGCTCTAACAGTCATAAATCAAAGAGACTACAAGCGGCTATTTTCACACATACCCTTGAAAGCTACAGAGATTGTCTTGAAGACGTATACAGGGCAAAAAGTCTACCCCAAAGGAAAAATAAGGGTGAAAGTGACATATAAAGGCCAGGAAATACCTAAAATGGATATATATGTATTGCCAAATGGAGGCCCACCACTGCTAGGATGTGAATGGATCCGGAAGATACAATTAGATTGGCATTCCATACAGGCACTGAAGGTTGAGGCCAAAAAGGATGACGAAGTCACACCTGGACGACTGTCAAAAATGCTAACTGACGCAAAAGAAGTGTTCCAGGAGGGACTAGGAACACTAAAAGGAATAACAGCAACGATTAAAATAGAGGAAAATGCAAGCCCAAAGTTTCTGAAGGCCAGACGAGCGCCTTATGCGATCAGACCAGCGGTTGAAGCAGAGCTGGAAGGGTTGGAACGTTCAGGAGTACTGTCCAAAGTGGACTGGAGCGAGTGGGCTACACCCATCATTCCTGTAATGAAGAGGTCGTTGAGTAATACGCCTGGGGAACCAAAGAAGGTCCGCATCTGTGGGGATTTTAAGGTGACAGTGAACCCAGTCCTTCACACGGTGCAATATCCACTTCCACGAATTGAGGATATTTTCGCCTCGCTATCTGGAGGTAAACGCTTCACCAAAATTGATCTAGCCCAGGCGTACTTGCAAATGGAGGTAGAAGAAGCTTCGAAACATTACCTTACGATCAACACTCATAAAGGTCTCTATCAATACAACCGGCTGGTGTTTGGAGTAGCCTCGGCTCCGGCTATCTGGTAAAGGGCGATGGATCAGGTCCTGCAAGGGATTCCAGGGACCCAGTGTTATTTGGACGACATCTTGGTCACGGGCGAAAATGACGGTGATCACCTCGCCAACTTGGAGAAGGTGCTCACCAGATTAAAGGAGTATGGGCTACGAGCTAATCGCCACAAGTGCGAGTTTTTCCAAAAACAGATCTCGTATTGTGGCCACGTCATCGATGAAGAGGGGTTACATAAGGCCCCTGACAAGATTGAGGCAGTAGTCAAGGCTCCAGCACCGGAAAATGTGTCGCAACTGAGGTCATTCCTAGGGCTGGTAAACTACTACCACAAGTTCTTACCAAATTTGTCTACGGTATTACACCCGCTGAACACCCTACTGCAAACAGGGGTACCATGGAAGTGGGATGACGAACGTAGACGAGCTTTCCAGAAGTGTAAAGAATTGATCACATCAAAAGAGGTGTTGGCCCATTTCAACCCAGCACTACCAATTCATTTGGCATGTGATGCATCACCCTACGGTATTGGAGCGGTGCTGTCGCACAAATTCCCAGATGGGTTGGAGAGGCCAGTAGCCTTTGCGTCTCGGTCACTAACCTCAGCCGAGCGCAACTACACCCAGATTGACAGGGAGGCCCTCAGCCTAGTATGGGTAGTAAAAAAATTCAACCACTATCTGCATGGGCAGAAGTTCACCTTGCTGACTGACCACCAACCACTTGTCTCCATCTTTAATCCTAAGAAGGGCGTTCCAGTGATGACTGCACAGCGGTTACAAAGATGGTCCCTGTTTCTAGGGGCGAATCAATATGAAATAGAATATAAAGGCACGAAACAGCATGGGAACGCTGATGGGCTATCGCGCCTGCCACTGCCTACTGTGGAGGAAGCACCAGCAGTGGACCCTATCGAGATATTTTATTCGTCAATAATTGAACAATTGCCAGTAACAAACGCGGATATAGAGAAGGAGACCCGCAATGATCCGACGCTGTCACGGGTATATGAATTGACAGTGAGGGGATGGCCAACACATGGCGACTCACTGTTGCCAGCATTCTCATCTAGAACAGAACAGCTGTTAGTGTGCCAGGGGACAGTGATGTGTGGATCCAGAGTGGTGATTCCACCCAAGTTAAGGGAGAGAGTGCTAAATGAGCTACATGAAGGCCATCTGGGGGGAGTGAAAATGAAAAGCCTTGCTAGGGCTTATGTGTGGTGGCCGGGAATCGATCAACAAATCGAAGACCTAACTAAGAGCTGCTTAGGATGCCAGAAGGTCCAAAATGCACCACCACATGCCCCTCTACACCCATGGGAGTGGCCCTCCTCTCCATGGCAACGGGTGCATATTGATTTCGCTGGTCCATTCATGGACTCAATGTTCTTAATAGCAGTGGATGCTCATTCAAAGTGGCCTGAGGTGATAAAAATGTCTTCAACCACTACAGAGAAAACGATTGCAGTCCTACGGACCATATTTGCCAGAAACGGTTTGCCAGAGCAGATTTGCTCTGATAATGGACCACAGTTTGTGCCCGACGAGTTCCAAAAATTAATGAAAAGGAATGGGGTAAGGCATTACACATCCGCCCCGTATCATCCAGCCACAAATGGATTGGCTGAGAGATTCGTACAAACCTTTAAGCAGGCGATAAAGGCCATGTGCGACGATGAAATTCCACTACAGCATAAGATGGACAATTTCTTATTAGCCTACCGAAACGCGACACATGCAGTTACCAACCAGACCCCAGCCATGATGTTCTTTAACCGAAGGTTGAGATCTCGTCTGGACTTGCTCAGACCAAATGTGCGAAGAAATGTTGAGGACAAACAATTCCAGCACATCAATGAGAAGCCGACAAGGAGCTTCAATGTAGGGCAACCAGTCTTGGCCCGTGACTATCGAACAAAGAAGTGGCAACCTGGAACGATATGTACAAGGCAGGGGCCATTAATGTACACAGTGGATGTCGGGGAGAACATTGTGAGGCGCCACGTCGATCAGATCTTAGCGTCACAGGAACGCGTCAACCCCATGTCTCGAGTACCTGGGGATGAACCCGACATACCGGTAGCATCTACTTCAGACCCAGTAGCAGTGGAACCCGATGAACTACCCGATGAAAAGGGGTCAGAATCGCCTCTGCACCAAGAACAAGAACCTCTGGAAAGGCGCTATCCCGAAAGGGTCAGGAAGCCGCCCCAAAGACTGAATCTATAAATGGACTTCTGTTGTTTAATGTACATGTTGAAATGTTAATTGTTATTTGAATATTAGGAGTATTACTAATCTAAAAGGGGAGGAATTGTAGTGTATGTGCCTTTAAGGCAGAACTACTTTTACAGCTCCTGTATACTGTAGTACCGGCAGTGACCACACTGGTATATAAGCTTTGCGCATGCCTCTGTACCCCCAGTCTAGAGACTACCCTCCTCCAGTAAAGACCTGTTATTTGTTAATGTACAGCATCCGTGTGATTATTTAATAATAGCATATCCACTGAACCACGGATCTAACAGTGAGGGGGGTCCGATCCCTGATCCCGGGGCTGAAGTCGTGATCCCCGGGGTGGGGTGGGACGTTCCAGGCCCAGGGTGGTCCGATCGCCAACTCCGGAGGGTCCAATCTCCGACCCCAGGGAGGGGCAGGCTGATGGTTGGGGGGCGGTGGGGGGTGCCGGGAGGAAGCACTCCTGCTCCTCCCGGCCCACAAGGATTGCTCCCTGAGGCTGCCTCGATCCAGCCACCGGGAATCCCAAGCTCCGGGCTCCCCAGCCGCCTGCAGTAAAGTAGAGGCTTCAGGCCTCATTATAATATTTAAATTGCCAACCCGCCTCCTGGTAGTGGGTTGGCAGCCCGTGCCCCCCCCCCCACCCCCAGTCCCGCCTGAGTGAAAGGTGAAAGTGGATGGGTTGGGGTCGGGTTTTACATTTTTACAACTTTCACTTCTTCCGCCGCCCCACCAGTTCTTACCTCTGAAAATTCCGGCCAACATTTCAGGTCAACGACCTTTCATCAGAACTGGAAAAAGTTGGAGATGTAACAGGTTTTAAGCTGGTGCAGGAACAGGGAAAGGAGGGGGAGGGGAGGAAAGAACAAAAGGGAAGGTCTGTGATAGGGTGGAAGGCCGGAGAGATTAAATGACACAAAAGTACTTCATTGGCTGTAAAGTGCTTTGGGACGTCCTGAGGTTTTGAAAGGCACTATAGAAATGTCAGTTCTTTCTTTCATTTATGTTGCTGATTTTCCCAGTGTCGGTCTGAGATGATCCAAAAGTGCAGAAATTAATCCTGGTTGAAGTAATGTGCCTGGAAAGGATTTTGGTTGCAGGTCACCTTAAAGCAGGCGATACAATTCTGTTATAACTTCCATTCTAAGTCTAACCTCCATGAACACTGTTCCTCGGACAAACGGAAGTATGCGCACCTCTGCCTGTAGGTATCGGTGTGAGGGCTGCGGCGGATGGGCGGCGCACTGTTGGTGCAACCTGACCTAAGTCCCATTCATGCTGATGGTCCTCTTCCTTAAAAATACTCAAGGAAACAGGAGACCCGTCGGCTACTAGTGTTGATATTGTCACGGTCAGCTAGTGGCCCACCAATTTGTTGAGTCTGTGTGTTCCAGTTATGTTTAGGATCAATCACTGGACACAGACAACAAGAATAACTTTTAACAGGTCTTTACTATTCGGAGGTCAGGGCTGAACTGCCCAGCAAATCCTTACACAACACTTATATACCGGTGTGGTCACCACCGGTATTACAGTATACAGCAGCCAAGAGAAAGTAGTACATCTCTTAAAGTAGTTCTCTTAAGGTGGAACAGGTTACATACACCACAATCCTCCCTTTTTAGCTTAACAGTTATATCCCCATTTAACATAACATAATAACATATATACAACTTCATGCAAAACAGTTCAAAGATTCAGTCTCTGAGGAGGCCTCCTGATTCGAGTTGGATAACGCCTTTCAGGGGTCTCTGATTCTCGTTGTTGGGGTGACTCATCTAGTTGGTCTCTTATGGATTGGACATCATCATCAGGTACGTTCACTTCTGAGGTAGATGCTTCAGGTTCATTAACTTCTTCCACGGTTGTCTCTGCCGTAACCATGGGTTCGACCCTTGTTCTCGATTCTACCAGTTGGTCAGCATGACGCCGTATAACATTTTTACCAACATCTACCGTGTACATCAGGGGTCCTTGTCTGGCCCGAATTGTTCCAGATTGCCATTTCTCGTTTTTATAATCCCGGGCTAACACTGGTTGTCCTATTTCGAAACTCCGAGTGGTCTTGTTATTTATATGCTGGAACTGTTTGTTTTCAACTTCCCTCCGCACATTTGGTTTTAACAAGTCCAACCTGGACCGCAACCTCCTGTTATAGAACATCATGGCAGGACTTTGGTTTGTCACTGCATGGGTGGCGTTTCGATATGCCAGTAGGAGTTTGTCCACCTTGTGTTGTAGTGGAATCTGATCTTCGCTCATGGCCTTTATCGCTTTTTTGAACGTTTGTACAAATCTCTCGGCCAACCCGTTTGTAGCCGGATGATATGGGGCAGCGGTATAATGTTTCACCCCATTCTTCTTCATGAATCTCTGGAATTCTTCTGACATGAACTGCGGTCCGTTGTCTGAACATATTTGTTCTGGCAATCCATTTCTTGCAAATATCGTTCTTAACACCGCGATCGTCTTTTCCGAGGTAGTGGTAGTCATCTTAATCACTTCTGGCCATTTAGAATGTGCGTCCACCGCAATTAAAAACATGGAGTCCATGAAAGGACCAGCAAAGTCAATATGTACACGTTGCCATGGGGTTGAAGGCCATTCCCATGGATGCAGCGGTGCAATCGGAGGTGCATTTTGCACTTTTTGGCACCCTGAGCAGCTTTTCGTCAGCTCTTCTATCTGTTGGTCGATACCCGGCCACCACACATAAGCCCTAGCAAGGCTTTTCATCTTGACTCCCCCCAGATGACCTTCATGCAGTTCCTTTAGAACTCTCTCTCTTAACTTAGGAGGAATAATCACCCTTGTTCCATACATCAATGTTCCTTGACAGACGGACAGCTGTTCTCGTCTTGCTGAGAATGCCGGTAACAGTGGATCACCATGTGCTGGCCATCCCTTCACTGTCACTTCGTAGACCCTGGACAGTGTCGGGTCGTTCCTGGTTTCTCTTTCAATACTTGCATTGGTGACTGGTAAACATTCGATGATGGTCGAGTGAAATAACTCAACAGGGTCAACCGTCGGTGCCTCCTCCTCTGTAGGTAGTGGCAGGCGCGACAGCCCATCAGCATTACCATGCTGCTTTGTACCTTTGAATTCTATCTGATATTGATGTGCCCCTAGGAAAAGGGACCATCTCTGGAGTCTCTGTGCTGTCATCACCGAAACACCCTTCTTAGGGTTAAAAATGGATACCAACGGCTGGTGGTCTGTCAGAAGCGTAAACTTTTGGCCCTGCAGGTAATGATTAAACTTCTTTACTCCCCACACAAGGCTGAGAGCCTCCCTATCTATCTGAGCATAGTTGCGCTCAGCGGAGGTCAATGATCTGGATGCGAACGCAACTGGCCTCTCCTGGCCATTTGGCAACTTGTGTGAGAGTACTGCCCCAATACCATATGGAGAAGCATTACAAGCCAAACGAATAGGCAGCGTTGGGTTGAAGTGAGCCAACACTTCCTCTGAGGTGATCAATGCCTTGCTTTCGCGAAAGGCCCTCTTACAGTCCTCGCTCCACTTCCATGGTACTCCCTTCTGCAAAAGAGCGTTCAGCGGGTGCAGCACCGTGGATAAATTTGGCAGAAACTTATGGTAATAGTTAATCAACCCTAGAAACGACCTCAATTGGGATACATTATCCGGAGCGGGAGCCTTCACAACAGCTTCGATCTTGTCAGGAGACTTATGAAGCCCCTCCTGGTCAATGACATGACCACAGTACGAGATCCGCTTCTGAAAGAATTCACATTTCTGGTGATTAACTCGAAGACCATATTCTTTCAATCTGGTGAGCACCAGTTCCAAGTTTGCAAGGTGTTCCTCGTCATCATCTCCTGTAATCAGAATATCGTCCAGGTAACATTGTGTACCTGGAATTCCCTGTAATACCTGCTCCATGGCCCTCTGCCAAATTGCCGGAGCCGATGCCACTCCAAAAACCAGTCTATTATACCGGTACAAGCCTCTATGCGTGTTGATCGTGAGATACTGGCGGTGACTCTTCCTCAACTTCCATCTGTAAGTACGCCTGCGCCAGGTCTATCTTGGTGAAGTGTTTCCCGCCAGACAACGAAGCGAAGATATCCTCAATCCGCGGAAGCGGATACTGCACCGTGTGAAGCACCAGATTAACAGTGATCTTGAAATCTCCACAGATGCGAACCTTCCCCGGTTCCCCCAGCTTGTTGCTCGATGAACGCTTCATGACGGGGACAATGGGCGTGGCCCACTCACTCCAGTCTACCTTAGACAGTACTCCTGAACGTTCTAGCCCTTCCAGCTCAGCTTCCACAGCAGGTCGTATTGCATAAGGTACCGGTCTGGCTTTGAAAAATTTCGGGTTTGCATGTTCTTCAACCTTGATGTTTGCCGTAATTCCTCTCAGTGTTCCCAGTCCCTGTTGGAACACCTCTTTAGCATCGTCCAATATTCTGGACAATCGTTTAGGTTTGACATCTTTTGTACCGGAATCTACCGTTAGTGCTTTTAAGGAATGCCAGTCCATATTCATTTTCCTAATCCACTCCCGTCCCAGTAGTGGTGGACCTCCCTCAGGTAGCACATATAAGTCCATTCCTCGGCTTTCTTTGCCCTTGTGGACCACCTTTACCTCTATCTTCCTGATGGGGTATACTCTTTGCCCCGTGTATGTTTTCAATACTATCTCCGTATCCCGTAGGGGAATATGTGGGAATAACCTTTTGTAATCTTTCTTATTCATGACCGTCAATGCCGATCCAGTGTCCAATTCCATCTTCACTTGGACTCCTGCTATCTGAAGTGTGACCCAAATTGTTTGGAGGTCTGCTTCCTTACCAACATTGTGTACTCTTAGACTACCCAGTTCATTACTGCTGGAGTCTGAATCTGACTTCTGTTCATTCGAACTGTTCTCTGTCACCTTGTGTACCTTTCTGTACTTTTCCTGCGGTGACTTTTTGTTGCTGGTCTTCTTTCCTGACCGGCATACTTTAGCTATGTGACCAAGCCTGCCACATTTTCTGCATTCCTGATTTTTGAACCAGCACTGGTTCTGATCGTGCGTTGTCTTTCCACAACGATAACATTTTACTGTACTCAAGACCATTTGATTGGTGCTGAGTTCCGGTGACCGTAGCTGCATTTCCGCAGTGCCTCTCGCTGCGGCTTCGTGCGATGCTGCAATAGTGACAGCTTTATCAAGCGTAAGCTCATTCTCCTCAAGCAGTCGCTTTTGTGTTCCTTCTTTTAACAATCCACACACAAATTTATCTCTCAGCGCATCTGCTAGTCCTGTTCCAAACTGACAGTACTTTGCTAGCTTACGCAGTTCAATTAAAAATTCAGCGTTGCTTTCGTCTTTCAGCTGCGTTCTTCTGTAAAATTTAAATCGTTCCGCTATCATCAGCGGCGTGGGGTTTAAATGATCTTTCAGGACAGTAACAATATTCGTGAAAGTCTGATCCGTCGGTTTATTTGGTGATAGAAGGTGCTTCAATAGCCCGTATGTTTTCGCACCCATTGAGCTTAATAAGGTTAATGCTTTCTCATCATTTGGTACCTTATTTGCTTTACAATACACTTCCATGTGTTCTACATACGTGGTCCAATCTTCGATA
The DNA here is from genome assembly GCF_052327205.1 of Somniosus microcephalus. Lineage (NCBI taxonomy): Eukaryota > Metazoa > Chordata > Chondrichthyes > Squaliformes > Somniosidae > Somniosus > Somniosus microcephalus. The sequence goes on along the minus strand of NC_141020.1, from coordinate 19,795,930 downwards.
TCGCTATCAAAGGTATTAATGCTCCCATGTTTAGGCATCCTTGCAATTTTTTTTTTTTTTAATTTTTCTTTTTCTCAAAATGGCGGCTTCCCGCGCTTGTCTTCTTCCCCCACCTACTAAAATGGTGGCTTCCCGCGCTTGGCGGTCTTTCCCGCGCTCGTCTTCTTCCCCCGCCGACTACAATGGCGGATTCCTGTGTTTGCCTTCTTCCCCCGCTGGCTGCAATGGCGATTGCCTTGCTGCCGTTCTCGCCTCCCCAGCGGTTCTCACTCCCCGACGCTGCTTTGCCTCGCAGCCCCGCTTGCAGCCCGGTCCTTTACACCGGCTGCGTTTGAATTCTCCGCGGCTCTCATGCCTTAAGCTTCTCAACTCCCCAACGCTGCTTTGCCTCACAGCCCCGCTTGCAGCCCGGTCCTGTACACCGGCTGCGTTTGAGTTCTCCGCGGCTCTCGCGCCTTAAGCTGCCCCAGTCGCTGCGCCTCTCGGCCTCGATTGCAGCCCGGCCCTTTCTACCGGCCGTGGTCAAGCTCTCCGCCCTTATTCCTCCGTTTTCCCTCCCCTACTCCACAGCCAATGCGGCCGACTTTCTGCTCGTGTCGCTGATCGGCTTACCCACCACCGTGGTAGAAGGGATGATCACTGCCTGTCGCTGATGGAGGGCTTCATGGTCAGAATTCTTTTTCTTTTTAACCCGGGTTCTCAATGCCTCCCGTGCGATGGTGCTCAGCAGGATGATGAGGGCGGATGCCTCTTCTCGACGCCCGTTCTGAGGACGAAGCTGCCTTGGATGTAAAACTGCCACAGGGTAAGATCGGACTCGTCGCCACTGTTGAGTCTGTGTGTCCCAGTTATGTTTAGGATCAATCACTGGACACAGACAACAAGAATAACTTTTAACAGGTCTTTACTATTCGGAGGTCAGGGCTGAACTGCCCAGCAAATCCTTACACAACACTTATATACCGGTGTGGTCACCACCGGTATTACAGTATACAGCAGCCAAGAGAAAGTAGTACATCTCTTAAAGTAGTTCTCTTAAGGTGGAACAGGTTACATACACCACACAATTGGCACAAGCTGACAGGTTAAGTGGACTGCAACAAACAAAACAAGGTAAAAGATTCAAACATGGCCTCAAAATGTTCTCATAAATTTTCAAATATTTCAAAAATTTGCACGTAAGTGAATCAGCGATATCCCCACAGGAATGCTGAGAATATTAATGAGGGGCTTTATTATGTTTTTCTAATTGGTTACTTCCAGTTTATGCCATTGATCCGACATAAGCCACTGCACAGACCGAGAGGACACAGGTTTAAGATGAACAAACCTCAGGTGAGACTAGACCTCAGAAGACAGTTTTTTTTCCTGGCACAGATTATTTGAACAGACTCCCGGAAAAAGCAATTGAGGCACGGACAGCCAATTCCTTCAGTATTAGTTGGATTAATTCCTGGATTGGGAATGGGCCTGGGGGTTATAAGAATCAGATGTAAGTTGAGGTCACAGAACATGCTGGCTGTTGTGCTGGTGGGTGGTATTGTGGAGAGGAGGAGGCCCATATTGTTTTGCTTGTGAGAGAAGCCCTGTACTGAATAGTGTAGTTGTGAGGAGAGATAAATAGTCTAGATTTTGGCATGATTATCTTTAGCATGCAGGGAGTATACATAGTAAACACTCCAGACTCGACTATTTCAATGCCCTCCAGACTGGCCTCCCACTTACCACCCTTCATAAACTTGATAGAGCTCATCCAAAACTCTGCAGCCCGTGTCCTAACTCGCACCAAGTCCCGCTGCCCCATCACCCCTGTGCTTCCTGGCCTACACTGGCTCCCGGTCCGGCAACGTCTCCATTTTAAAATGATCCTCCTTGTGTTTAAATCCCTCCGTTGCCTCGCCCCTCCCTATCTCCGTAACCCCCTACAGCCTACAACCCTCCGACAACTCTGCATTCCTCCAATTCTGGCCTCTTGTGCATCCCCAATTTCCTTCGTTCCACCGTTGGCGGCCGTGCCTTCAGCTGCCTCGGCTCTAAGCTCTGCAATTCCTTCCCTAAACCTCTCTGCCTCTCTCTCCTCCTTTATGTTTCTCCTTAAAACCTATCTCTTTGATCCCTGTCCTAATATCACCTCAAGTGGTTCAGTGTCAAATTTTGTCTTTTTGCATGCATTGGAGAGGACTGGCTGGAGAGTCTAGAACTAGGGGTCATAGTCTCAGGATAAGGGGTCGGCCATTTAGGACTGAGATGAGGAGGAATTTTTCACTCAGGGGGTTGTGAATATTTGGAATTCTCTTCCTCCAAAGGGCTGTGGATGCTGAGTCATTGAGGATATTCAAGGCTGAGATCGATAGATTTTTGGACTCTAAGGGAATCAAGGGATATGGAGAACGGGCGGGAAAGTGGAGTTGAACTTAAAGATAAGCCATAGTCTTATTGAATGGCGGAGCAGGCTCGAGGGGCCGAGTGGCGGAGCAGGCTCGAGGGGCCGAGTGGCGGAGCAGGCTCGAGGGGCCAAGTGGCAGAGCAGGCTAGAGGGGCCGTATGGCGGAGCAGGCTCGAGGGGCCGTGTGGCGGAGCAGGCTCGAGGGGCCGTGTGGCGGAGCAGGCTCGAGGGGCCGTGTGGCGGAGCAGGCTCGAGGGGCCGTGTGGCGGAGCAGGCTCGAGGGGCCGTGTGGCGGAGCAGGCTCGAGGGGCCGCGTGGCGGAGCAGGCTCGAGGGGCCGTGTGGCGGAGCAGGCTAGAGGGGCCGTGTGGCGGAGCAGGCTCGAGGGGCCGTGTGGCGGAGCAGGCTCGAGGGGCCGTGTGGCGGAGCAGGCTCGAGGGGCCGTGTGGCGGAGCAGGCTCGAGGGGCCGTGTGGCGGAGCAGGCTCGAGGGGCCGTGTGGCGGAGCAGGCTCGAGGGGCCGTGTGGCGGAGCAGGCTCGAGGGGCCGTGTGGCGGAGCAGGCTCGAGGGGCCGTGTGGCGGAGCAGGCTCGAGGGGTCGTGTGGCGGAGCAGGCTCGAGGGGCCGCGTGGCCTACTCTTGCTCCTATTTCTTATGTTTTTATTACAAACAACAGATGATCTGGTCATTATTACATTGCTGTTTGTGGGAGCTTGTCAGCTGCCATGTTTCCTACATTACAACAGTGACTACACTTCAAAAGTACTTCAAAATTCTGTGAAGCACTTTAGGACATCATGAGGTTATCAAAGGCGCTATATAAATGCAAGTCTCTCTTTCTTTCTATCATCTGAACATATTGGTTTGATTAATTTCAAACTCAGTTGAATGATATGTAAAGGCAAGATCAGGGACGTTATTCATTTTTTTAACTGGAGTATTTCAGTTTTGCAATTCCAGATAGTGTTGCAAATATATATATATACATTTTTAAAGGGTATTGGAAATAAAACTTAGAAACAAAAAGATGCAAGGGTTTCCTAAAGTATTTGGAATTACTTTGTAATAAAATTTACTTAACGACTCAAAGGACGATAAAGAGAAGCCAAATTAATAGATATAGATAGATAAAATATGTAACCTGTAGTAAACCTTCTTATTGAAATGTATTTAACTCGTTAGAGGATCGTCGAATGGACACTTTATGGTTTCGATAGCAGTCATTTCAGTTGCAGTAATTATGTAATTAAACCCCAGAATGTACTATAATAGTGAATGAAGATAAAAAAGATTTTATCTCACACCTTCAATGAATAGGATTAAGAACCCAAAGGCTTCAGAACATATTAGGCCACTGTATCTTGTGTAGTGATGAAAGCCTTAATCATTCAGGGAAGCCATTTAAACCACATTCTGTCTACAGGTGCTCTTTGCAAAGCTAGTGATGCAACACACACAGGGATATTGTTGGAATTGTGTTTAAAATTGCAACTCCCTGAGATCTAATGTAGTCTGATAAAGTTTATTTAATATATTTTGTGTTGTTTCTTATGCTCTTTACCTCTCTCTCTTTCCTTTCGATAATTGACACCCTAAATGTAACAGCGCGGGGAAAGGTAGCACTGCGCTTTCGGAGTATGTAAGCTTCAATCAAACCAATGCAAAGAATCTCTACATAAACAAGCTGAAGCTAGGAGTGGGCAACTCACACAATTATTTTTAATGTCCTAGTTTCATTTTTGCTACATTAGCTGAACTTAGCTGGTCCTGCACTGGGAAACTACAATCCTTCTCAATGTCTCCAGGTTTTGGAGGGAACAGTTAAGGTGTTTTACCACCGTGGCTGAAAGTGTGGAGGAGTCCGCTTCCAGCCTGTGTGGTGTCATCTCCCAGGGCCTCAGCACTCTGCAGTCTGCCATGGAGTGTGGCTACTCCCAGGGACAGTGTAGCCGGGCCCTTGCAACAAGAGTCGATGTTCACATGACTTTGCTGGAAGCTGCCATGCAGAATCCGAGCTCAAACCTGTGCTCCACCTTGGAGGGAGTGGTGGAGTAAGTGGATCCGGGCTTTGGAGGCGTCACTCATCTTCTGCAGTCTGTACTCTCGCAGATCAGTGGAAGGGCTGAGTTCTAGCCCTGTGGGGGTGGCAGTAGCACAGCAGGAACGGCACCCGTTGCCATCTCTCAGGATGTCAGCATATCTGCTCCCTCGCCACAATCTCAACCAATGTCAGGTGCCAGAAAGCCAGCCGGGCCAGACGGCCTCAGTAGTAGCCAAAGTGCTGCAGCCTGGAGTCGGGCCCTCAGATGCTCAAGCTCCCTGAAGTTACTGGCCACAAGCATCTCAAGGGTCGCCATACAATCAACAGGATCCTTCCAACAACTCAGTTGATGCCATGGAGGAGCACCTCGTAGGAGAGGCAGAGTTAGTAAACCTTTTAACGTTATAGGTTGATCACTAGAGTGAAAAAGAATTCAGTACAATATTGGCCACGATTTTGCCAGCACTCAGTGGACCCAATTGGTGGCGGGTCAGCTGTGAAATTTAAAATGATTGACAGCGGGTCGGGACCCCGCTGTCAAAACGCGCACACCTGCATTTCCCGATGTCGGGTCTGCCAACGCTAAGCAGACCCGACAGGCAGCGGCGGGGGACCTAATTCAAATCATTAGTGGCTTGTTTACAGGCACTTAACAATGTTTTTTTTCCCAGCTTTTTGGATTTGACAGGTCGCCCACCGGTTTCCCGCTGTGCCTAGACCTCATCTGTGAAGCTGAGGTGGGAGGTCAGTGGCCATTGAATCAGCTGATGAGTTGACAGCTTCAAATGTCAAGTCAAAGCTCCCAGCTGATTGAGAAATGTTCCCTTAACTACTAGCTTCTCTAAACTGCATTTCAACTACAGGTTCAGAATGCTGCAGGTCTTTACGCAAGTCTCCATCCACTCTGACCTTATTACCTCTCCCACCATTGACAGATCGCTTCTGTCATCTCTACTTCACCTGCCATCTATTCCATCAGCATGGGTGCACTTTATACTCTCTCACCTTGGTCCTCAGAATCTGACCATGATCAGTCCGAACAGCAGCATCACCGGGCACACCAGCAGCACCAACAACCCCACCAACCTTCTCCGCAATCACCTGATGCTGCACAGGACAGAGGGCATCAGCACCCGACTACATTGCTGCCTGGGACGCCAGGGATGGCCTCATCATGGCCAGATTTATTTCACTTGACGCTGCACACCCTGGCTGCCACATGATGTGCCAGGTTAGCATCACCCCACACCAACAACATAAAGCATCCCTACAATGCCCAAGCCATTCCTTTCACACTCATCACCATTGCGGGAGCTATCATTATGTCTCACCATTCACTGCAACTCACTAAGTCACTTCCAAACACATATCTGTCCAAGAAAGCAAAGTGTTGAAAATAAAGATTTCAATGTTTAACACCACACTAACAGAAATTTCACATGAACATTGGCTAAAACACCCAAGTGCCTACCCGTGTGTGTTGTTAGTTAGTATGATTAGACGAGGATGAAGGTGAGTGTGAGGGGTGGCGGTGATAATGTAGATGGAGAGGGATGGGTGGCGGTGCAAGGTAAGTTGGTGTGAGTAAGGATGTGCAAGAGTAGGGTAGGGAAGGCAGAGTGATGGGGATGTGATGAGTGGCACAGCAGGATGAGGTTGAGTGTGGCTTCGCAGTAATGTTTCGTGATCTACTGAGATCATTGAAAGGTTTGCGCCACTGCAGCCTGGTCCTCCTGATGACATCCCTGCTTGTGCCCTCCTCTGCAATGTGCAACCAGGTTGTGTTGATCTCCTGGGGAAGTCTCTTCCGCCAATGGGAAGGGAAGAAGACCTCCCTGTGTGCTGTGACTCCCTCCAGTATATGGAGGGAGTCATGGGAGAGCCTGGGTGCAGCCGTGCCCCTCTGTGCAAAGCTTGTTGGTGTTTGCAGCACCTCAATGCTGTAGAACACTGGCAGCACAAATATCAAAGTAAATTTGCGCATGGTCCCTTTAAGGAAACCGGCTGATGACGCGTCATCAAATGACATCACCAGACCCGCTTCCTTCAATTGGTCAGGAAACACGCTGGCCAGGGCTTAGCAAGCCCAATCAGAGGCAAGTCATGTCGGAGGCCGGGATGGAGCCAGCAGCGGGGCCGAGACCCGCCACCGACCTCGCCTGCCACAGACCCGCCGAGGTAGGGACAATCACGGCCATTCTGTTTGGAATTAAAATCAACAGTCACATTGCACTTGCAACATTAGCTTCATCGTCTGCATTGTCAAAATTTCAGTGACATAGAAGTTTGCTGTTTCAATGTTCTTCAATGCAGAATAAAGGGAGTGGTGAAGGAGTAACAAGGACCGTTAATGCTGAGGGGCTTTAATGACTTTTTGGGTAAAAGAATTGAGTAAGTCGCTGCTCTATAAATTGTACCCTGGCTTCTCTAGCTGCAATGTGTTCTGCTGGCCCTCCTTCTTATGGTTCACCCTTGCAATCATCCAATTATTCCTCGTCTGATGATCCCTCCTCTTGTTGCTGAGCTTCCTCCAACTCCAGTTCTCTCTGCTTTGCCAGGCTGTGCAGAATGCAGCAAACTACAATGATATTGTAGGTATTCGGGTTCACCGATGTAGGTATTGGACGAATGCCTACTTAATAATCGAGTTCGACTCCAGGAGAACAATCAAAAAGGTTTTTAATGCAGGAACAGAGGAATTCAAACAGGTTGCAGAGCTAGGTACAGGAGAGCTATAAAATAGGTCTTCACCAGATGGAGACGCCATGAGGACTGAGTAGGCAGTCCCATGGATTGCGTGATGACGTCATCGCGTTCTTCCCGCGCTTGGGTAGTCACGTGACTTGCGTGATGACGTCATCGCGTTTGCCCGCGCTTGGGACGGTCACGTGATGTGCGACGTGACGTCATCGCGTTAACCCACGTCATCGCGTTCACCCGTGCTCCCAAAGGAGGAAAGCCCCGCACCGGCTACATCGTTAAAGGGAATTATGTCCGGTAAGTAAGGGACACTCGGTGGTACCGCTACAATATGGTACTTTGTCTGGGCCATATCGTAGGGAGTCCATATTGTAGGGAGTCCATATTGTAGGGAGTCCCCAGAACGATCAAGGCACCTGAATCTTTACTCCAAAATGCCAGTGGTATGTTCTATGATGTTCCCGATGGTCCCATGGCTTTCATTGTAACTGTGGTGCCCAGGCATGGTGGGGTTGCAGCGGGGTGTCATCAACCAGATAGAGATGGGGTATCCCTTGCTCCCTAGAAACCATTCTCTGATGATCAACCGAAAGATCAGTTAACGCCTATCTAATTTAGCAGTATGTTGCTATCAATGAATGGGGCGTGAGAGTGCAGTCAAGCCTACAGGTGTTTGTAAAGCTATTTGAAATCCAAGGGAAAATGGCTTATAAAAAGGGTAACTTTTGGACACGGGTTTGGGGACTCGCAGCCTGACCAGCCATCTGGATCATGCTGGCAGCTGGATCATTTAACACCAGGATCTGATAAACATGTCGTTATAATTTCCAGACCGCAGCCAGCCAGATTGAAAGGCTCAAGGGAGGGGGGTGGTCAGTAGGGTTGGAGGGGGAGAGCGGACGGATTGGAGGGTGAGCTTGGAAGGGTCGGTGGGAGATCGGAAGGGTCAGGGGGAGATCGGAGGGTCGTGGGGAGATCGGAAGGGTCAGTGGGAGATCGGAAGGGTCGGGGGGAGATCGGAGGGTCGTGGGGAGATCGGAAGGGTTAGTGGGAGATCGGAGGGTCGTGGGGAGATCGGAAGGGTCGGGGGGAGATCGGAGGGTCGTGGGGAGATCGGAAGGGTCGGGGGGAGATCGGAGGGTCGTGGGGAGATCGGAAGGGTTAGTGGGAGATCGGAGGGTCGTGGGGAGATCGGAAGGATCGTGGGGAGATCTGAGGGTCGTGGGGAGATCGGAAGGATCGTGGGGAGATCGGAAGGGTTAGTGGGAGATCGGAAGGGTTGTGGGGAGATCGGAAGGGTCCGTGGGAGATCGGAAGGGTCGTGGGGAGATCGGAAGGGTCGGGGTGATCGGAAGGGTCGGGGAGATCGGAAGGGTTGTGGGGAGATCAGAAGGGTCGGGGTGATCGGAAGGGTCGGGGAGATCGGAAGGGTTGTGGGGAGATCAGAAGGGTCGTGGGGAGATTGGAGGAGTCAGGGGGAGACCGGCAGGGTCGGGGGTGATCAGAGGAGTCAGGGGGAGATCGGAGGGTCGTGGGGAGATCGGAAAGGTCATGGGGAGATCGGAGGGGTCGGTGGGAGATTGGAGGGGTCGGTGGGAGATTGGAAGGGTCGTGGGGAGATCGGAGGGGTCGGTGGGAGATCGGAAGGGTCGTGGGGAGATCGGAAGGGTCGTGGGGAGATCGGAGGGGTCGGTGGGAGATCGGAGGGGTCGTGGGGAGATCGGAAGGGTCGTGGGGAGATCGGAGGGGTCGGTGGGAGAGCGGAAGGGTCATGGGGAGATCGGAGGGGTCGTGGGGAGATTGGAGGAGTCAGTGGGAGATCAGAGGAGTCGGGGGGAGAACCGAGGCCGCAGCCAGGGAGCACAGAGGATGGTGGGAAGGACCGGGAAGACAGATTGGGGCAGGGGGGAGATTGGAACGGCCAGGCCGGTGAGGGACTGTGGTTTGGGTGAACATGGTGGCTCGGATGGGAGATTGGATCAAGGGGGAGGGAAGCAGGTTAGCGTGGTGGAGCGAGGCACTCCTGCTGCTCCTGGCCCACGAGCAGTGCTGGAAAGGCACTAACCTGCTGGATCCAGCTGCTGGGTTAAATTTAAAATGGGGGTAAAATCTGAGGCACGCAGCCTCATTAAAATATTTAAATGAGCAGCCCACCTCCTGGGAGCGGGTTGGTCGCCACCCCCCTGTAAAACCTCCGTTAAAACCGTAAGTGGGTGGGTTCAAGGAGGGTTGCGTTCGAGTTTGAGATTTTTAATATTTTAACATTCCAACCGACCCACGCATTTTTGCGGGTTAAAATTCCCACCAAAGAATCTACCGCACAGAAACAGACCATTCAGCCTAACTGGTCTGTGCTGGTGTTTATACTCCACATGAGACCCCTCTCACCCCATTTCATCGAACCCTATCAGCATATCTTTCCATTTCTTCCTTCCTCTTCATAAAGTCATAGAATGGTTACAGCACAGAAGGAGGCCATTCGGACCATCGAGCCTGTGCCGGCTCCTTGCAAGAGCACTTCAGCTAGTCTCACTCCCCCCGCCCTTTCCCCATAGCCCTGCAAATATTTACTTCAGGTACTTATCCAATTCCCTTTTGAAAGCCATGATTGAAACTGCCTCCACCATCCTCTCAGGCAGTGCATGCCAGATCATAACCACTCGCTGCGTAAAAAAGTTTTTCTTACGTCGCCTTTGGTTCTTTTGCCAATCACCTTAAACCTGTGTCCTCTGGTTCTCAACCCTTCCGTCAATAGGAACAGTTTCGCTCTATCTACTCTGTCTAGACCCATCATGATTTTGAACACCTCTATCAAATCTCCTCGCAACCTTCTCTGCTCCAAGGAGAATGACCCCAGCTTCTCCAGTCTATCCACGTAACTGAAGTCCCTCATCCCTGGAACCATTCTTGTAAATCTTTTCTACACCCTCTCAAAGACCTTCACATCCTTCCTAAAGTGCGGTGCCCACAATTGGACACAATACTCCAGTTGAGGCCAAACCAGTGTTTTATAAAGGTTCATCATAACTTCCTTGCTTTTGTACTCTATGCCTCTATTTATGAAGCCCAGGATCCCGTATGCTTTTTTAACCGCTTTCTCAACCTGTCCTGTCACCTTCAACGATTTGTGCACATATACCCCCAGGTCTCTCTGTTCATGCACCCCCTTTAGGATTGTACCCTTTAGTTTATATTGCCTCTCCTTGTTCTTCCTACCAAAATGTATCACTTCACACTTTTCTGCGTTAAATTTCATCTGTCATGTGTTCGCCCATTCCACCAGCCTGTCTGCATCCTCTTGAAGTCTATCACTATCCTCCTCGCTGTTCACTATACTTCCAAGTTTTGTGTCATCTGAAAATTTTGAAATTGTGCCCTGTACTCCCAAGTCCAAGTCATTAATATACATCAAGAAAAGCAGTGGTCCTAGAACCGACCCCTGGGAACACCACTGTATACCTTCCTCCAGTCTGAAAAACAACCGCTCACCACTACTCTCTGTTAGACAATTTCATATCCATGCTGCCACTGTCCCTTTTTATTCCATGGGCTTCAACTTTGCGGGCAAACCTATTATGTGGCACTTTATCAAACGCCTTTTAGAAGTCCATATACACCACGTCAACCGCATTGCCCTCATCAACCCTCCATGTTACCTCATCAAAGAACTCAAATCAAGTCAGTTATACACGATTTGCCTTTAACAAATCCTTGCTGGCTTTCCTTAATTAATCTACACTTGTCCAAGTGACTGTTAATTTTTCCTGGATTATCATTTCTAAAAGCTTCCCCACTACTGATGTTAAACTGACTGGCTTGTAGTTGCTGGGTTTATCCTTACACCCTTTTTTGAACAAGTGTGCAACGTTTGCAATTCTCCAGTCCTCTGGCACCAGCCCAGTATCCAAGGTGGATTGGAAGATTATGGCCAGTACCTCTGCAATGTCCACCTTTACTTTTCTCAGCATCCTAGGAAGCAATCCAGCCGGTCCTGGTGACTTATCTATTTTAAGTACAGCCTGTGGCGACACGCCACCACTGGACATAATCCGCTCACGGCGGCACAGACAGTCTAAGCAGAAGCCCCCAGCCGGGGGCCCTTTCCTCCAGCAACTTGTTTCCCGCAGGGACAGGCTGCCGGGAGCACTTCCTGTCTGGGAAGTATTTAAGTGGATGCGCGGGCTTTTCTAGTTCCTGTTTGTCATGTGGTCGGAATAAAGCAGTTGTGTTTTCAATAGCTCTGGTCTCGACTCCCACGTTTGCCGCGGTATCTCAACAAGCCAACCTTTCTAGTACCTCCTCCACAACAATTTTTATCCCATCCAGTATCTCAACTACCTCCTCTTTCACTATAACTTTGGCAGTACCTTCTTCCTTGGTAAAGACAGATGCAAAGTATTCATTTAATATCTCAGCCATGCCCTCTGCCTCCATGCGTAGGTCTCCATCTGTCATACGCCCCCTTTTTCTGCTTCATCTTACTCTCTATCTCTTTCGTCATCCAAGGAGCTCTGACTTTGGTTGCCCTACCTTTCCTCCTCATGGGAATGTACCTCGACTGTACCCAAACCATCTCCCCTTTAAAGGCAGTCCATTGTTCGATTACAGTTTTGCCTGTCGATCTTTGATTGCAATTTACCCGGGCCAGATCCATTCTCAACCCACTGAAATTGGCTTTCCTCCAATTAAGTATTCTTTACTCTCGATTGCTCCCTGTCCTTTTCCGTAGCTAATCAAAACCTTATGATTCTGTGATCACTGTTCCCTAAATGTTCCCCTACTGACACTTGCTCTACTTGACCCACCTCATTTTCCAGAACCAGATCCAGCAATGCCTCCTTCCTCGTTGGGCTGGAAAACATAGAAACATAGAAGATAGGAGCAGGAGCAGGCCATTCGGCCCCTCGAGCCTGCTCCGCCATTCAATGCGATCATGGCTGATCATCCAAATTCAGTACCCTGTCCCTGCCTTCTCCCCATATCACTTGATCCCTTTAGCCTTAAGAAATATATCTAACTCCTTCTTGAATATATTTAATGAATTGGCCTCAACTGCCTTCTATGGTAGAGAATTCCACAGGTTCACCACTCTCTGGGTGAAGAAATTCCTCCTCATCTCTGTCCTAAATGGCTTACCCCTTATCCTTAGACTATGACCCCTGGTTCTGGACTCCCTGGCCATCGGGAACATCCTTCCTGCATCTAGTCTGTCTAGTCCTGTTAGAATTTTATAAGATTCAATGAGATCCCCTCTCATTCTTCTAAACTCCAGCGAGTATAAGCCCAATCGACCCAATCTCTCCTCATACGTCATTCCTGCTATCCCAGGTATCAGCCTGGTGAATCTTAGCTGCACTCCCTCCATGGCAAGAATATCCTTCCTCAGATAAGGCGACCAAAACTGCACACAATACTCAAGATGTGGTCTCACCAAGGCACTGTACAACTGCAGCAAGACATCCTTGTTCCTGTACTCGAACCCTCTCGCTACGAAGGCCAACCTTATCTGAGGAAGGATGTTCTTGCCATGGAGGGAGTGCAGCGAAGATTCACCAGACTGATACCTGGGATGGCAGGAATGACGTATGAGGAGAGATTGGGTCGATTGGGTTTATACTCGCTGGAATTCAGAAGAATGAGAGGGGATCTCATTAAAACCTATAAAATTCTAAAAGGACTAGACAGACTAAATGCAGGAAGGATGTTCCCAATGGCCAGGGAGTCCAGAACCAGGGGTGTCAGTCTAAGGGGTAAGCCATTTAGGACTGAGATGAGGAGGAATTTCTTCACCCAGAGAGTGGTGAACCTGTGGAATTCTCTACCACAGAAGGCAGTTGAGGCCAATTCATTAAATATATTCAAGAAGGAGTTAGATGTATTTCTTAAGGCTAAAGGGATCAAGGGATATGGGGAGAAGGCAGGGACAGGGTGTAATGATATCAGCAAATAGTGATGGTATTTGCCTGTTTGATTATGATGCCTTACCAGCATGTTTGCCTGATTGATTACTTATGCCTGACTAGCAGAGGGCATGTGAGAGACAAGCAGTTTAGTTTTACTTTCGTTTTAGAGGGATCTCTAAGATGGCGTCTCCTGTAATGCTGTTAACTGAGTTGAACATACTTTAGATTAAAAGACATTCTCTTTCATAAATGAGTTGTCATTGAACACACATACAAGTCGATACATGGTGTCAGAAGTGATTGAAAGAGATGAAGAGGAAAAATCTGAAGTTAAATCAGCTCTCCACATATTAGCAAGCCAAAAGAGAACATCGTTACTTACCATTGGAGAATAGCTAACGAAGTGAAAAAATGGAAGGTATACACCCACCGGCGAAGCTTCAGTTGACAGGTAATGTGGCTGAAAATTGGAGAAGGTTCAAACAATGTTTGGAGTTGTATTTATCAGCAATCGGAGCTGACGAGAAAAGTGATAAAATGAAAGCGTCAGTGTTCTTACATGTCGTTGGTGATGAAGCGCTGGAGGTGTATAATAACTTCACATTCGCTGCTGATGGAGACAAAATGAAGCTAGATAAAATAATGGAACAGTTTGAGGCCTACTGCATACCTAAACATAATGTGATGTTTGAGAGGCACAGATTTTTCACATGTGTACAGAAAACGGGTGAGACTATTGATCAGTATGTGACTGAACTGAGAAACCGAAGCAAAACATGTGAATTTGGGGGACTGACAGACTCGCTGATAAAAGACAGACTGGTGTGTGGTATTCCAGATAATGGTCTAAGGGAAAGACTGCTAAGAGAGCAAAATCTAGGCCTGGGAAAAGCCATAGCACTGTGTAGGGCTACAGAGACTGTGAAGTCGCAGGCAAAGGAGCTGTTCAGTGACAGTAGCTGCAACGTGGATGCAGTGAGTAAGAACGGACACAAACCGTTTAACAAAAAGAGCGCCAATGTGAAAAAAGAGGCATGGCCAGCGAACAAAAATGAAAGAGGCAATCGAAAGTCATGTAGTCGATGCGATACACAGCATACACCAAGAAAGTGTCAAGCATATGGTAAAAAATGCAATAGTTGCAACAAAAACAACCATTATGCCCGTTGCTGCAAGAACCAAGCGCAACAAAGCAAGGTCCATGCAGCAGATGAAAGCGAGATAGAGGAGTTCTATGTAGATGTTGTGTCTGAAAACAAAAAAGAAAAAAGAGACTGGATGTTGACACTAAAAGTGAATGACACACACTTTCCATTTAAATTGGATACTGGAGCACAAGTTAATGTGATATCAGAGACTGATTTTAAGAAAATTAGACCCAGACCAAAGATACATGGAATAAAAGTGAAAGTGACAGGATACTCAGGTACTGATATACCAGTGAAAGGAAGATGCATTGTCAAAGTAACACACAAGGACAGAGAGCACACGCTAGCATTAATCATGGTGCCAAAGGATGTGTAAGCCATACTAGGTTTAAAAGCCTGTGAGAGACTGAACCTGGTAAAGAGAGTCCTCGTTGTGGAAAGCGAAGGAGAGACAGTCTATGATGAACTCATGAAAGAGTACAACGACCTATTTAAGGGTCTAGGCTGCCTTCCAGGAGAACACACAATCAGAGTAGATAAAAGTATGCCAACGGTCATACATCCATGCAGAAAAGTTCCGTTTGCTCTTCAAAAGCAACTGAAGGCAGAGTTGGACAGGATGGAAAGCCTGAACGTGATTCAGAAGATAGATGAGCCAACTGAGTGGGTGAGTTCCCTCGTCGTTGTGGACAAAAAGAATGGAAAGCTCAGAATTTGCCTGGATCCAAGAGATCTAAACAGAGCAATAAAGAGAGAGCACTTCAAGCTTCCTACACGTGAGGAAATCATGGCACAGTTTGCAAATGCAAAGTATTTCAGCAAGTTAGATGCATCATCAGGATTTTGGCAGATGAAATTGGACGAGGCAAGTTCAAGACTGTGCACGTTCAACAGTCCATTTGGCAGATACAGATTCCTAAGGTTACCATTTGGCATTGCCTCAGCTCCTGAAGTGTATCACAAAACTATCCATATGATCTATGAGCACCTGGAGGGAGTTGATACATCAATGGATGACATCATAGTATGGGGAACCATGAGAACTGAGCATGACGAGAGACTGAAAAAAGTGCTGGAAGCAACAAGGAAAACAAACCTGAAGCTGAATAGAGAGAAATGCCAGCTCGGAGTGACAGAACTGACATTCGTGGGAGATATCCTTAGCAGTGAGGGCATCAGACCAGATCCCAGAAAGGTGTCCGCCATTGAGAATATGCCAAAGCCACAATGCAAAAAGGACGTGCAGAGGTTTAATGGAATGATCAACTACATGGGTAAATTCATATCCAACCTGTCAGAAAAGATGGCGCCACTGAGACGACTAACTGAAAAGAACATAGTATGGGAATGGAATCATGAGCATGAGAAGTCATGGAGCGATCTAAAGAAACTGCTCACAGAGGAACCAGTTCTGAGGTTTTATGACCCAGCAAGACCCATCAAGATATCATCAGATGCATCACAGAGTGGGCTCGGTGCCGTTCTTCTGCAAAAATATGACTACTGGCAACCTATTGCATATGCATCGCGCTCAATGACAGACGTGGAGACGCGATATGCTCAAATAGAAAAGGAGCTGCTCAGCATCACATACGCCTGTGAAAGATTTCACCAGTTTGTGGCAGGACAAGCAATCAGTGTAGAGACTGACCATAAGCCCTTGATTGCATTGTTCCAAAAGCCACTAAATAGCTGTCCGCTTAGAATACAAAGAATGATGATCAGGCTGCAACGCTATACACTGAATGTTGCGTACACACTGGGTAAGCTGATGTATACAGCAGACACGTTGTCCACAGCTGTTGACCCAAGTGAGCCCACAAACACCAAAATGGATGAAAAAGTGAACGCCTACGTGGACATGATCACAAGTACACTGCCCAAAGCAGATGCAAAAATGGAGCTCATAAAGACTGAGACAAACAAAGATGAAACACTGAGACGACTGAGGAAAAGCATCTTGGATGGATGGCCCAACATGAAGCAAGACTGCTCACCTGACATGGCAGAGTACTGGAACTGCAGGGCGGAACTATCACTGGTCGAAGACATCATCTACAAAGGAAGTAAAATAGTTATCCCAAAGAGTCTGAGAAAAGAGATGCTAAAAAGGATCCATGGAGGACATCTGGGAATCGAAAAGTGTAAGAAAAGAGCACGAGAGGTGATGTACTGGCCACGAATCAACCAAGATGTGACAAATGAGGTGTCAAACTGCACAATATGCCTGAAATATCGAGCAAGCAATCCGGTAGAACCACTAAAGCCACACCCAGTGCCAGACAGACCTTACCAGAAGGTAGGCGCTGACCTATTCGTATGTCAAGGGAAGGACTATCTTGTAGTCACAGACTATTACTCCCTGTATCCAGAGGTTTGTAGACTGCACACCACCACTGCAGATGCTGTGATAACATGTATGAAAGCCATATTCTCCAGACATGGCGTGGCAAGCGAGGTCTTCACAGACAACAGACCCCAGTTTTACAATGCAAGTTTCCGACACTTTGCCAAAGAGTGGGACTTTGTACACACAACGTCAAGTCCTCACTATCCACAGTCCAATGGACTAGTGGAAAAATCGGCCCAGACAGTGAAAAGGCTGATGTACAAGGCAAAAGACAGTGGAACTGACTTCTACCAGAGCATGCTTGTATACCGCACAACGCCGCTCGAGTGTGGTGTCACCAGCCCAACTCCTTATGGGACGTCGGCTAAGGTCAAACCTACCCATCCCAGAGAACCTCCTGAAAACAAAAGAGGGGAGAAAGTGAGGAAGTTCAAAGAACAACAGAAAGAAAAGCAAAAGTACTACTATGACAGAGGAACACAAAACCTACCTGAACTCCACACTGGTGACCAAGTAAGGTTCAAAGACAAAACAAACATATGGACTCAGAAGGGAACTGTCCTGAGTGAAGTTCAACCAAGATCATACACCATTCAGACAGATGAGGGTGCTGTTCTGCGAAGAAATCGTCGAGATCTTCTCATGGGACCAGCTGCAGCAAGTCAAAAGACTGATACTGTTGAACAACCTGATCACACAGCAGGTCAAAAGACTGATACTGTTGAACAACCTAATCACACAGCTGAGAAATCATCATCGGAGGCAACAACTCAGATTCAAGGACAATCAATCAGAAAATCCTCAAGACACGTGAAGCCTCCTGAGAGACTCATTGAGCAAATTTAAGGACTATTGTTATAGAAGGAAGTAATGTTATCTTATTCTTTCTTCAAGTTCTAGTGTATTTACATATTTCATGTGAACACACAAAGCAAGGTTAAAAAACCTTGATAATGATAATGATAATGTAAGTTCATTAAGTGTTACAGTTAAAATGCAGATTAATACAAAGAAAACATGTTGTTAGTTAAAAGTAAAATACTTTTGTTTTAAGAAAGGGAGGTGTAATGATATCAGCAAATAGTGATGGTATTTGCCTGTTTGATTATGATGCCTTACCAGCATGTTTGCCTGATTGATTACTTATGCCTGACCAGCAGAGGGCATGTGAGAGACAAGCAGTTTAGTTTTACTTTCGTTTTAGAGGGATCTCTAAGATGGTGTCTCCTGTAATGCTGTTAACTGAGTTGAACATACTTTAGATAAAAAGACATCTCTTTCATGAATGTGTCGTCCTTGAACCCACATACAAATCGATACACAGGGCACTGAATTTGGATGATCAGCCATGATCTCATTAAATGGCGGAGCAGGCTCGAGGGGCCGAATGGCCTACTCATGCTCCTATCTTCTATGTTTCTATGTTACCATTTGCCTTCTTAACCACCTGCTGCACCTGCATGCTTACCTTCAGCGACTGGTGCACAAGAACACCCAGGTCTCGTTGCACTTCCCCTTCTCCCAATTTATTGCCGTTCAGATAATAATCTGCCTTCCTGTTTTTGCCACCAAAGTGGATAACCGCACATTTATCCACATTATACTGCATCTGCCATGCATCTGCCCAATCACCCAACCTGTCCAAATCATACTGGGATTTCTCGGCATCCTCCTCACAGCACACACGCCCACCCAGCTTTGTGTCGTCTGCAAACTTGGAGATATTACATCCAGTTCCCTTGTCTAGATCATTAATATATATTGTGAATAGCTGGGGTCCTGGCACCGATCCCTGCGGTACCCCACTAGTCACTGCCTGCCACTCGGAAAAAGACCCGTTTATTCCAACTCTTTGCTTCCTGTCTGCCAACCAGTTCTCTATCCAAACTGAAACATACTGATCAAGAAAGTTCTCCTGAACACACTTCAGAAATTCTTCCCCCTCTCTGCTCCTTTATGCTATTACTATCCCAGTCTACATTAGGATAGTTGAAGTCCCCCATTATCTCTACTACATCGTTCTTGCACCTCTCTGTAATTTCCCTGCAAATTTGCTCCTCTGAATCCTTCCCACTAGTTGGCGGCCTATAGAATACACCGAGTAATGCAATGGCACCTCTATTGTTTCTCAACTCTAACCAAATAGATTCTGTCCTTGACCTCTCCAGGACATCCTCTCTCTGCAGCACTGTAACATTCTCTTTAATCAATGCTGCCACCCCACCTCCTTTCTTCCTTCCCTATCTTTCCTGAACACCTTATATCCAGGAATATTTAGTACCCAATCCTGCCCTTTTTTGAGCCAGGTCTCCATTATCGCCACGGCATCATATTTCCATGTGGCTATTTGCACCTGCAGCTCACCAACCTTATTTACCACACTTCGTGCATTCACACACATGCATTGTAAACCTGTCTTAGACCTTCTTGTATTCTCTCTTAGTCTGACCCCACCTAAAACTGTACTACCTCTTACTCTAATGCTATCTGTCTCTCCCAATCCTCTGTGCACCTTGTTTCTCCTTTCTAATGCTACATCCTGGTGCCCAACCCCCTGCCAACTTAGTTTAAACCCTCCCCAACGGCACTAGCAAACCTCCCCACGAGGATATTGGTCCCACCTTCCCCAGAACCAGTCCCAATGTCCCAGGAATCTAAAGCCCTCCCTCCTGCACCATCTCTCCACCCATGCATTCATCTGCTCTACCCTCCTGTTTCTATACTCACTAGCTCGTGACACCAGGATTAATCTGGAGATTACTACTTTTGAGGTCCTGCTTTTTAATCTCTTTCCTAGCTCCCTAAAATCTGCCTGCAGGACCTCATCCCTCTTTCTACCTATGTCGTTGATACTGTTATGGACCACGACCTCTGGCTATTCACCCTCCCCCCTCAGAATGTTCTGCAGTCGCTCAGTGACATCCTTGACCCTGGCACCAAGGAGGCAACATACCATCCTCGAATCATGGCTGCGGCCGCAGAAACGCTTGTCTGTTCCCCTAACTATCGAATCTCCTATCACTATTGCTTTCCCGATCTTCCTCCTCCCCCCCCCCCCTGTACAGCTGAGCCACCCATGGTGCCATGGACTTGGTTCTGGCTGTACTCCCCAGAGGAACCATCGCCCTCACCAGTACTGAATACTGGTTGGAGAGCGAGATGCACTCAGGGGACTCCTGCACTGCCTGCCTGGTTCTCCTTGTCCGTCTGAAGGTCACCCATTCCCTCTCTGCCTACACACTCTTACGCTGCGGGGTGACCACCTCCTGAAACATGCTAGCCACGTAGCTCTCAGCCTCACAGATGCACTGCAGTGACATCAGCTGCTGCTCAAGCTCTGAAATCTGGAGCTTGAGCTCCTCCAGCTTACGACACTTCCTGCACATGTGGTTGCCCAGGACACAGGAAGTGTCCTGGAATCCTCCCATGGCACAAGATGTTCATTCCATGGGACCAAGGTCCCCTGTCATGCCTCTACTTAATAGACTATTAAGTAACTGTGATAAATCCATGTAGTGAGCCAAGGACTCGAAGAGGCGATATCGTAGAATTAGCACGAGTACTTTATTAACAAACAGAGTAACAAACATCATGCCTGCATCCAGGCATTTCACCTTTGCTGCCTTGACAGGAAGCAAACCTCTGACCTTAACAGGAAGCAAACCTCTGACCTTAGCAGCAGCATTGGCTACAGCACCACCTGGTGGATAACCTTAATCATAACATCCCAGATTACTATAGTAACTTAACAGAAATAAACTTAAGACAAAAAAAACAATCACCAATCAGCTCCTTCCCTTGCGCTGATGTCACTTACCTCACTCCCTGATACTCGCACTCCCTCCAGGCCCTTGGGCCTACCTTTATCTGCAGCCGCTCCTCCCGCAGGTCCGCTCTTGTGTCTATTAACTTAGAGACCTTGGGTTCTGTGGCTCCACTCCTCCTTTTCAGTCAGACATCTCCACCGCCTTCCTCCTCTCCACCGATTCCTGCGCTCATAAAATTCCTCCACTCGGCTTGCGGTTCACTCTGTTTGCGATCTCCCGGCTCTGTCTCCAAGCTCTGTGCCCAAGCTCTTGAGCTTATCTAGCTTCCCCTATGTTATTCGCCTCAACCACTCCCCGTGATAACGAGTTCCACATCCTAACCACTCTTTGCATAAAGAAGTTTCTCCTGAATTCCCTGTTGGATTTATTAGTGACTATCTTATATTTATGGCCCCGAGTTCTGGTCTCCCTCATAAGTGGAAACATCTTCTCTATGCTGACTCTATCAAACCCCTTCACAATTTTAAAGAACTCTATCAGGTGACCCCTCAGCCTTCTCTTTTTGGGAGAAAAGAGCCCCAGCCTGTTCAGGCTTTCCTGGTATTATCCTTGTAAATGTTTTTTGCACTTTGTTCAGTGCCTCTGTGTCCTTTCTATAATATGGAGACCAGAACTGTGCACGGTGCTCCAAGTTGCCCACCACCAGTGACTGAATTCTGCTCTGCAGAGACTGCAGGATGGAACTCATGACAACAGGGATCAAGGGATATGGGGAGAAGGCAGGGACTGGGTACTGAGTTTGGATGATCAGCCATGATCTCATTGAATGGCGGAGCAGGCTCGAGGGGCCGAATGGCCTACTCCTGCTCCTATCTTCTATGTTTCTATGTAACAGCTTATCCCTGATGTGATTCAGCCACTGTTATATTCCTTCTGGTTTCCCACCGGAAGGCAGAGAGCAATCCATCTCTTGCTGTTCCATTCACTTCCTGCCCTGATACTCTCATCAAGGAGCCATGCTGATTCCTCCACCATCCACTCTAAGGTCTGTTTTCAGTCGTTGTACTACCAGAGGAGGAGCACACAGGGCACCAGCTCAAGCATTATATCCACTGGATGAGAAGTACACTTTGTAAGAGTGGAGACAGTGAGATGCGCACAGAAGGCACTTATTTCAGTCATGCAAAGAACCTTAGAACTATCCTTACCTGTGTCTCCTCGGTTAGGTGCATTCTGAACTAGGGTAACAGCAAGTTTAAGAAATGGAAATGGCTTGCTGGTGTGAAACTAGGAGAAAGCCAGGCTTATCAAGGGCTAATATTTTATTGTATCCATTAATCATTATGTACAAGTCTGTCTAATGCTTCCTATGGGCCTGAGGTAGTTACGATGTATATGTATGACCTGATAGCAGGCCGAATGGTACGTGATGTTCTTTGCCTTGGCACCAGGCAATCAAAACTAAATTGGGTGGCAATCGGATTTTGTTGGAGCTCCCATGGTCATCATGCTGCTCATCTTATACTTGCATTGGAGGCAGTTCAGAGACGATTCACTCGGTTAATTCCAGAGATGAGGGGGTTGACTTATGAGGAAAGGTTGAGCAGGCTGGGCCTATACTCATTGGAGTTTAGAAGAATGAGAGGTGATCTTATTGAAACATATAAGATACTGAGGGGGGCTCGACAGGGTAGATGCAGAGAGGATGTTCCCCCTCGTGGGGAAATCTAGAACTCGGGGGCACAGTTTCTGAATAAAGGGGTCGCCCTTTTAGAACTGAGATGAGGAGAAGTTTCTTCTCTCAGAGGGTCGTAAATCTGTGGAATTCTTAGCCCCAGAGAGCCGTGGAGGCTGGGTCATTAAATACATTTAAGGTGGAGATACAGGTTTTTACAAGATAAGAGAGTGAAGGGTTATGGGGAGCGGGTGGGGAAGTGGCTTTGAGCCCAAGATCAGCCATGATCTTATTGAATGGCGGAGCAGGCTCGAGGGGCCAAGTGGCCTATTCCTGCTCCTATTTCTTATGGTCTAATGTCCATCTGAAAGATGACAGCACCCACAATGGGTCAAAATGAATATTTTATGAAGAGTCTATCTCATGAGCACTAACTCTGAGCTAGAACTAGAAGTAACAGCTACCAAGATGTTATAGGCAAGTAAGCAAGACATTGAAGTACTTTGAACACTGATTAAGTTCATGCCTGATAAGTACGTGGAAAATTAAAATGTAAGACCCTTTTTTTAAAGATCTGCAATGCCAATAACTGAATCCCTTTTCTGTAAATTCCTGTAAATGAGGACTTTCAACAGTTGGAACATTTCCCATTACAGTTCATATACGCAAGTGATTGTGTAACAGAAATGTTTTACTGTTATGTTCATGTGAATTCCTGGTAATTAATAAAATATCAGGGTAAGCAGGTTTCACGGAGCAGGAATGGACTGGAGTGAGGTCTTTCTCCAAAAATGGAACGGTGCTTAGTCTAATGGAATGATACTGATTTGAAGCATCTGGTTCTATGTTATCAGTTCCTATATTTGATGTAGATCCCCAAACTCGCTACCAGCTTTGAACACTGAGATGTAATGTATCCCTCAGGATTAAAGAGCGTATCACCAATTTTATTGTCAGATTTATGCTTCTTTGCTTTTCACTGTCTGTTGCATTGAGGTCATGGATTGAATCTCAGCCATGCTTCTTGCATTATCTGTTCAATTCCTGACATCAGTCAGTGAAAAGGTTTACACAAAATGGCATAACATCGTTGTTGCAATAATATTTTATGATTTCGAAATTTAGGGGGTTTTTTTTGAATGAAGTTACACGGAATTACATAGAAGTTTACGGCATAGAAACAGGTCATTCAGCCCAGCTGGTCCATGCCGGTGTTTACGCTCCACACGGGCCTCCTCCCACCCCTCTTCATCTCACCCCATCAACATATCCTTCTATTCCTTTCTCCCGCATGTACTTATCTAGCTTCCCCTTAAATGCACCTATGTTAATTGCCTCGACCACTCCATGTGGTGGCGAGTTCCACATTCTCACCATTCTCTGGGTAAAGAAGTTTCTCCTGAATTCCTTATTAGATTTATTAGTGACTACCTTAAATTTATGCCCCCTAGTTTTGGACTCCCCCACAAGTGGAAGCTTCTTCTCTACTGCTACTCTATCAAACCCCTTCATAATTTTAAAGACCTCTATCAGGCCACCCCTCATGTATCTAGAGCAAAGAGCCCCAGCATCTCTCCCTCACCTCCCCACTCCCTGCTAGTTTCTGGCCTCCTTCACTTGGCCTACTGCTGACAATCACACTATCATCCTTACTTGAAAGGGCAAAAGGATTCTGCATACAGACATGTCTGAGCAGTGTGGGAAGGGGCTCATCCCTCGCTCATTCAATTTTCCCTTCTTCCCCCCTTCCCCCCACCCCACCCCTCCCAGAAAGCCTGGTCGAGAGTGCCAAACCCGCTCTGTGTTCTAATAAAAACCCATTCGTTGATTGGAATTTTAGAAATATGTTCATTTAAGAATTAGTTCTAAATAAAAAGGATTAAAATTAAGCCGGTGCCTGAAATGTCTAATAAAACTGACATTTCTCAAGTTTGTTCTGGGAATCAGGCTATTCAGGGACGCGTTGAGGCTAAAACGTTTTTTTTAGTACCCTAGATTATTAATCATTAGGCCTTGTAGGCTGACAGGTTTTTCAATATGGATATAATAACTTGACTGTGAAGATACACTGAATGTTGGCAGGATTGAGTGGAGCAAAGCTCCACCCAGGCATTTTGTTTCCAATCTTAAAGGTTAACCAAATATTTAGCTTAGCAAGTGATAAGTGGCTTTTCTAAATATTGTGTCAAAGACTGAGCAAATATATCCCTCTAACAGAGTATCAAACGCCTCGGTACAAAATATTGACAGAGCATGGGTTTGTGTTGTGACAAGGGCTACAAGAAAGTTATTGATAAATGCTTTTACATCTGCCTAACTGTAAGAATGGATGTACTGTGGAGTTGTTTAAACAGCATTTTCTTGTTCAAATCTTTCTGCAACTCTTTATATTTACTAGAAAACTTCATATCGCATTCAGACTTGGGCTAATAAGTGGCAGGTAACATTCGCACCACACAAGTGCCAGGCAATGACTATCTCCAGCAAGCAAGCATCTCACCACCGCCCCTTGACATTCAATGGCATTACCATCGCCAAATCCCCCACCATCAATATCCTGGTGGTCACCATTGACCAGAAACACAACTGGACCAGCCACATAAATACTGTGGCAACAAGAGCAGGTCAGAGGCTGGGTATTCTGCGGCGTGTGTCTCACCTCCTGGCTCTCCAAAGCCTTTCCACCATCTAAAAGGCACAAGTCAGGAATGTGATGGAATACTCTCCACTTGCCTGGATGAGTGCAGCTCCAACAACACTCAAGAAGCTCGACACCATCCAGGACAAAGCAGCCCGCTTGATTGGCACCCCATCCACCACCTTAAACATTCACTCCCTCCACCACCAGCGCACCGTGGCTGCAATGCGTACCATCTACAAGATGCACTGCAGCAACTCGCCAATGCTTCTTCGGCAGCACCTCCCAAACCCACGACCTCTACTATCTAGAAGGCCAAGGGCAGCAGGCGCATGGGAACACCACATACCATCCTGATTTGGAAGTATATCGGTCATTCCTTCATCGTCGCTGGGTCAAAATCCTGCAACTCCCTCCCTAACAGCACTGTGGGAGCACCTTCACCACACGGACTGCAGCGGTTCAAGAAGGCGGCTCACCACCACCTTCTCAAGGGGCAACTAGGGATGGGCAATAAATGCTGGCATTGCCAGCGATGCCCACATCCCGTGAATGAATAAAAAAACCACCAAAGTCTGGCAGCTACAAAACTGGTGCAGTCCAAATTGACCCCTTCGTTACAGTAAGCTGCATTTAAAATACATAGGCCTAGAAATTCAGTGGGCTGCGCCACCAGTTTGTGCCCAAAGAGGGCACTCAGTGGCTTTTGCGCCACTGGCCACACCTACCGCGATACTTAGCGGGGCGCTAATGGCGGCGTTAGCCTGTAGCGCTGCGCCGCCACCGATGACGTCATCGGTGTGCGCAGCACCCCGCTATCGCCCCGATGGCCATATTTGGTCGCGCCCGCCTCTTCAGCACCGGCCGCAAATAGCGACCGGTACACAGGGGCCTACCTGTGGCGGTAGTGGCGCTAGTTAAGGTGGAGGTGCGGCCGGCCGCTTTTTCGGCGCCCGCCTGCCCGCACCTCCGTCCCCGGCCTCCTACACCCCCCCCCCCCGCGGCATTGCCGGCTGTTTCCCGAGAGCCCGGCACTTCTCCTTGGTGCCGGGCTCATTTGCCGGCACTCGCGAGCGGGGCTCGCGCTGTTGCAGGCACCTCCCCCTTAACAGTGGGAGGAAGGCCTGCAGTACCGCAGCCTGCCGTGCCGCAGCGTGTGGCGCTGCGGCCCTTAGCGCACCGAAATTCAGTTTCAGCGCCCCAAGCGGGGCGTGGGAAGCCTCGTTTAGCGGCCCGTTTCCATTTGGGGCGCAGAAACTGAATATCCGGATGGCGCAAGTGGCTCCGTTCGCAGCGGTAATTCCGGCACCCAGGCGAGCTTGGCGCCCCAAATGGCGCCCAACTGAATTTTTAGCCCACATATTTTTATTAAAACTCTCTTATCATTTTAAGATTCACATTAGTGGGAGCGGTATTTGCTGCGATCATTCTGTATCAGCTGTGAGGTGGTGTGTGACAGCAGCGTGCAGTGACGCTCGCTTTCATTCCCCTCCTCTCCTTCCTCGTTCTTGATCTCCTTCTTCATGATCTGAGTGCTGTCATCGTCTGGCGAAGCCCTTGCCAGGCGCTGAGATGGCGCTGGGGTTATGCCGAGGATCATTCCTTCGGGTCCCCAGCATTCTAAGGCTCTCGTGCTGATTTCCCACTCCCGCTCACCGGCCCTGACATCAGCCTGATGGTTTCGGGCGGGAGGCAGTGCTGCAATATTTAAATGAGGTTCCCGTGGGAATTTCCCTCCCACCTGTACCGAACGTGCCCCCAGTAAAAATTGGGACCATTGTTTCCGCCGATTAGTTTTGAATTTACCTCTCTTGAAGCCCAGGCCAGAGTACTGGTTCTAGTAAAGGTGAAATAGCTTGTCATGGTCTACATTACCCAGTCCCTCTAGAAACCTAAAAACAGCAACTCTCACTAGTATGATAGCAAAATACTGCGGATGCTGGAAATCCGAAATAACAACAGAAAATGCTGGAAAAACTCAGCAGGCCAGGCAACATCCGTGCAGAGGGAAATAGAGTCAACGTTTCAGGTTGAAACCCATCGTCAGGACTGAAAAAACACAGGAAATGAAACCGATTAAAAGGCCAGTTTGGGGGCTGGGAAATGGGGATGAGAGAACAAAAGAGAAGTGAAGAAACATTAAGAGGTATTCAAAACCAGATGAGATGGTGGTCGGACTAGTGGAGACAAAAGACGGTTCTAGATTAGGTGTGAAATGCACTGGCAGAATGAGAGACAGCTGCCATGTGGGAGAGAGAAAAAGGGGGAAGGACACAAAACAAAGGTGTGGATAGAAAATATATATAAAAATGTAACAGGGGCCGAGGTTATGATCTGAAATTGTTGAACTCGATATTGAGTCCGGAAGGCTGTAAAGTGCCTAATCGGAAGATGAGGTGCTGTTCCTCGAGTTTACAATTTTTTTTCCAGTGGGAATACGCCCAATCGCTCCTCAGAACCCAACCGCTGCACCCCTCGATCATTCTGGTTGCTCTCCTCTACATCCTTTCAATAGTTGCAATATCATTTTTGCACTGTGGCGACAGGAACGGTATTTTAAATGCGCTCGCACCAATGATTTATAAAGTGGCAGGATTACCTCACTATTTTGGCTCAATGTTGACCTTTTAATACATCCCAACATTTGATCCAACTTTATAGGATTAGTAAATTTGGAGCTGCTGAAGTAAATTACTGACACAAAGGGAGAGGAGATGGTGGTGGAAAGTAGCTGTAGATAGAGAATTGTTTTGTTGCCACCTTTTGATGAGTGCAGACTGATTGACCACATGGGAGGACCTTCACCACACGGACTGCAGCGGTTCAAGAAGGCGGCCCACCACCACCTTCTCGAGGGCAATTAGGGATGGGCAATAAATGCTGGGCCTCGCCAGCGACACTAACATCTCATGAATGGAATAAAAGGAAAATGGAGCTTAGAATTAATTTCTGGATATTATTGCTGACTTTTTGGACCTAAATGTTGGTAGAGGTGAAATTGGGGAAAATAGATTGGATGGTTTAGCTGTGCCCACTTGATCTAATTTAAATATGATGGACTAGGATCCCAGCAGACCTTTAATGGGTCTTGTGATGGTCCTAGAGTCTCCAGGAATTAAAGGGTAATTTTCTGGACACTGCTCCCAGCAACACCAGGGAGAAAAATCATAGGAGGATTAAAAATGTGTGTTTTGTAAATGATTTTTCTTTAAACACTTTTGTTTATTACAGTAACAACAACAACTTACATTAAAATTGTGCCTTCAGCACAGTAAAACATCCCAAGGCGCTTGACAGGAGGGTTATCAAACAAAATGTGATGCCCCATAAGGAAATATTAGGGCAGATGAAAGAGATAGGTTTTAAGGAGTGTCTTAAAAGGAGGAAAGAGAGGTAGAGAGGTGGAGAGATTTAGGGAGGAAATTCCAGGGCTTAAGGCCTCAATAATATTGATGATGATGGAAAAGAGCTGTTTAACTGACAAATCAAGAACATAAGAACATAAGAATTGGGAGCAGGAGTAGGCCAATCGGCCCCTCGAGCCTGCTCCTCCATTCAATAAGATCATGGCTGATCTTCGACCTCAACTCCACTTTCCTGCCATATCCCCATATCCCTTGATTCCCCTAGAGTCCAAACATCTATCTATCTCAGCCTTGAATATACTCAATGATTCAGCATTCACAGCCCTCTGGGGCAGAGAATTCCAAAGATCCACAACCCTCTGAGTGAAGAAATTCCTCCTCATCCCAGTCTTAAATGGCCGACCCCTTATCCTGAGACTGTGCTCCCTAGTTCTAGACTCTCCAGCCAGGGGAAACAGCCTCTACACTGTCAATCCATCCAAGAAACCATTCAATCTGCTAACAATGAGTCTCTCCGCAATCCAATTGGTATCAAAGGCGGTGCGTTGCGTGGATGGGTGTGTTGGGCGGCCAATCATGGGAATGTCTAACCAGAGTTGCTAACCCTACTAGGATGGTTGTAAGAATGGCCCACTGGCACGTGACCAAGGACCTGGAGTCAGTCCAGGGTGGTGGCGGGGGCGGGTGGGTGGGGAGGCAATCTGGAGTGGGCCGCGCGATGGCCTGCAGCACACCGCAGTTTTAACGTGGAGTTGGAAGGACCCGGCTCCATATTTGGGGAAACATTTTTGAAGAAAGTTACCTTTTTGGTGGTGGCCTCCAGCTTTTAAGGACCGTTGGTTTGGTCGCACGTACACCAGTTAATCCTGCTGCATTCAGCCCAGACCAATTTCTGGTTTGGAAACTGTTATTCCCCTTATTAGCATATTCAAGGGGCCCAACGCCTGTTTAGGCAGCTGCCGGCCCCCAAACCAACTTCCAACATGATTCAAGTAGGGAGGTTGGCCCCCTAAATTGGACCTCTTTGCCCCTATTTTCTGCCTGGAAAATGAGCACAATGCGATCCAATTGCACCCCCATTTGTGGGGCCATGTTGTACCAGTGTGATTTTATTCAGTTCCTACACCAGCTATCATTACAGCCCCTCTGGGTGAGATTGCCAAATGAAACTCAAGTTATCAGCAGTTTCATGCTGTGAGCCAGTTTAGAACTGGGTTAACTGCCCAAATTCTGGGCCTGTTCCTGGCTGGGGTGGAGATCACCTCTTACAGAAGGTAAGTACTGCAGGAAATACAGGGACAGAGTGATCTCCTGGACGAGTTTCGATCGCCTAGATGGGTCGGAGAGGAATTTCCCAGATTTTTTCTCCCAAATTGGCCATTGGGTTTTTCATCTGGTTTTTCGCCTCTCCCGGGAGATCACATGGGCTCGGGAGGGATGGAGATTGAAAATAGGTTTGAGGTTAGGATCAGATCAGCCATGATCTTATTGAATGGCGGAGCAGGCTCGAGGGGCCGATTGGCCTACTCCTGCTCCTATTTCTTATGTTCTTATGAGCACCTTCAACTAGTATGAATCAGAAAAGACTTTGGGGCCAGTTTTCTCTCTGGGCCACCATTGGCCTGTAAGGGTTGCAGTTTGCTTCAGTTTTCTGGTCTGGCCCATGGCCTGTGCCCCCTCCCAGCTCAGGCCCACCCCCTGGTATGGTCTTGGTGGGCAGAAACAAGAGCTCCTCATTTCCAATATTGGTGCCCTCTGACTGCAGGCCCCGAGGCCCAAAACTTGTTCTGTGGGATGGGGATATTTTAAATACCTGTACTGAACTTGTGCCTTGTTGTCCCCTCACAGTGCTTCCAGTACCCCTGCAGATCAGAAGGTCAGAGGACTTTCACGGTGCAATCCAGGTTTCCTAGAGTACCTCTCCACTTGGGTGCCCTCTTATTTCAGGTGCAGGCTCGCTGATGTTAATCAAGGGAAGCTCAGGGAATCTCACGGCATTGTGTGGAATAGAAACCTCTTATCACCTTCACTGCATTGCCCAGGTGCAACAGAGGAAAATCTGCTCCTTTTACTCCATCATTTTTATACAATTGTAGATTCTTACAGAACAGAAGGAGGCCATTAGGTCCATCGTGCCCGTGCCAGCTCTTTGAAATAGCTATCTAATTAGTCCCATTCCCCTTGCTCTTTCCCCATAACCCCCACATTTTTCCTTTACAAGTATTTATCCAATTCATTTTTGAAAGTTACTATTGAATTTGCTTCCTCCACCCTTTCAGGCAGCGCATTCCAGATCATGATAAAGAAAGAAAAGAATGATGGTGTGTCTTCATCATCACTTTCCTCTTGCTCTTCTTCCACTGCCTGGGCAGGTTGCAGTTCTTGGGTACCTGAAAGGGAAAAGGGACAAGAAGGTTCACTAGATTGATTCCTGGGATGAGAGGGCTGTCCTATGATGAGAGATTGAGTAGAATGGGCCTATACTCTCTGGGGTTCAGAAGAGTGAGAGGTGATCTCATGGAAACATATAGGGCTAAAAATTCAGTTGGGCGCCGTTTGGGACGCCAAGCTCGCCTGGGCGCTGGAATTACCACTGTGAGCAGAGCCACTTGCGCCATCCCGATATTCAGTTTCTGCGCCCCAAACGGAAGCGGGCCGCTACTCGAGGCTCCCCGCGCTCCGCTTGGGGCGCTCACCCTGAATATCGGCGCGCTAAGGGCCGCAGCGCCACACACTACGGCACGGCACGCTGCGGTACTGCAGGCCTTCCTCCCACTGTTAAGGGGGAGGTGCCTGCAACAGCGCGATCCCCGCTCGCGAGTGCCGGCAAATGAGCCCGGCACCAAGGAGAAGTGCCGGGCTCTCGGGAAACAGCCGGCAATGCCGCGGGGGGGGGGTTTAGGAGGCCGGGGATGGAAGTGCTGGCAGGCGGCCGCCGGAAAAGCGCCCGCCCCGCACCTCCACCTTAACTAGCGCCACTACCGCCACAGTTAGGCCCTGTGAACCGGTCGCGATTTGCGACCGGCGTTAAAGAGGCGGGCGCGACCAAATATGGTCATCGGGGCGGGAGCGGGGCGCTGCGCACACCGATGAGGTCATCGGTGGCGGCGCAGCGCTACAGGCTAACGCCGCCATTAGCGCCCCGCTAAATATCGCGGGAGGTGTGGCCAGTGGCGCTAAAGCCACTGAGTGCCCTCTTTGGGCGCTAACTGGTGGCGCAGCCCACTGAATTTCTAGGCCATAGGGTTCTGAGGGGGATTGACAAGGCAGATGCTGAGAGGCTGTTTCCCCTGGCTGGCGAGTCTAGAACTAGGGGTCAGGATAAGGGGTCAGCCATTTAAGACTGAGATGAGGAGGAATTTCTTCACTCAGAGGGTTGTGAATCTTTGGAAGTTTTTACCCCAGAGGGCTGTGGATGCTGAACAATTGAGTATATTCAAGGCTGAGATAGTTCGATTTTTGGACTCTGGAGGAATCAAGGGATATGGGGATCGGGCAGGAAAGTGGAGTTGAGGTCAAACAAAGGCCATGATTTTATTGAACAGCAGAACAGGCTCGAGGGGCCGTATGGCCTACTTCTGCTCCTAAATCTTATGTTCTTATGTTCTAATAGGGTTGTGGTGAGGGGTGAGGAGAAAGTAAGAAGTGCATGTTTACATCAGCAGTTTGTCAGTTAGGAGAGACTGTGGGATGAGGGAGAAGTGGGATGAGAGAAGGGGGATCAGGTTTGCGGATACCCCCATCTTCAATAGCTTCAGCCCCGCCGGTGGCCACGACTTCAACAATGGCCTTTCCCATAATAGCCAGCACCTCCATGGGGGTTAGAACATGCAGGCACGTATCGCCCCCTTTGGTTAGCTCCTGCTGCTTCCGGTTGTGCGCCACCTTCTGCAAGCGAGAGGGAAATGTGTCAGTGAGTGTTGTACAATCTGTTTGGGTGATGTGGCTGTCATGGTTGAATAGCTGGCAGTGTGTGCAAGCTGTGAGATGTGGGTTTGAGGCTTGCAGCAGTGCTAAGTGTGTAAAGGTGGGCGTAAGCATATGAATATTAGGAATGAGTCCTGATTGATAGAGATTGTTGGTAGGTGAGTGATGGGGTGTGGTGATTTGAGCAGTGGCTGAGGCTGGAGGTGCAGTTGGTAGGAAATGGCATTTGAAGATGCAATCACTGACCTTGACCACTCGTGTGAGGTCATTAAACTTCCTCCGGCACTGCATCCAGATCCTTGGGGCAACACTGCTGGCATTGACCTCCACGGCTATCTGCTCCCACTGTCTTCCCATCATGTGTCTGGGTGGATCTCCTGCCTCCCTGAGGATACAGGGCATCTATAAGAACATAAGAACATAAGACGTAGGAGCGGGAGTAGGTCATTTGGCCCCTCGAGCCTGCTCCGCCATTCAATAAGATCATGGCTGATCTGATCTTGGCCTCAACTCCACTTCCCTGCCCGCTCCCCATAACCCTTCACTCCCTTACCGTTCAAAGATCTGTCCATCTCCACCTTAAATATATTCAATGACCCAGCCTCCACAGCTCTCTGGGGAAGAGAATTCCTAAGATTCACAACCCTCTGAGAGAAGAAATTCCTCCTCATTTCTGATTTAAAAGGGTGACCCCTTAGTCTGAAATTATAGATACATAGATACATAGAAGATAGGAGCAGGAGTAGGCCATTCGGCCCTTCGAGCCTGCTCCGCCATTCAATGAGATCATGGCTGATCATCCAAATTCAGTACCCGGTCCCTGCCTTCTCCCCATATCCCTTGATCCCTTTAGCCTTAAGAAATATATCCAACTCTTTCTTGAATATACTTAATGAACTGGCGTCCACCGCCCTCTGTGGCAGAGAATTCCACAGGTTCACCACTCTCTGGGTGAAGAAATTCCTCCTCATTTCAGTCCTAAATGGCTTACCCCTTATCCTTAGACTATGACCCCTGTTTCTGGACTCCCCGGCCATCAGAAACATCCTTCCTGCATCTAGTCTGTCCAGGCCTGACAGAATTTTATAGGTTTCGATGAGATCCCCTCTCAATCTTCTAAACTCCAGTGAGTACAAGCCCAATCGACCCAATCTCTCCTCATATGTCATTCCTGCCATCCCAGGTATCAGCCTGGTGAATCTTCGCTGCACTCCTTCCATGGCAAGAACGTCCTTCCTCAGGTAAGGCGACCAAAACTGCACACAATACTCAAGGTGTGGTCTCACCAAGGCCCTGTACAACTGTAGCAAGACATCCTTGTTCTTGTACTCGAACCCTCTTGCTACGAAGGCCAACATACCATTTGCCTTCTTAACCACCTGCTGCACCTGCATGCTTACCTTCAGCGACTGGAGTACAAGAACACCCAGGTCTCTTTGCACTTCCCCTTCTCCCAAACTATTACCATTCAAATAATAATCTGCCTTCCTGTTTTTGCCACCAAAGTGGATAACCTCACATTTATCCACATTATAGTGCATTTGCCATGTTTCTGCCCAATCACCCAACCTGTCCAAATCGTGCTGGAGTTTCACGACATCCTCCTCACAGCATACCCTCCCCCCCAGCTTTGGGTCGTCTGCAAATTTGGAGATATTACATCCAATTCCCTCGTCCAGATCATTAATATATATTGTGAACAGCTGGGGTCCTAGGACCGATCCTTGCAGTACCCCACTAGTCACTGCCTGCCACTCAGAAAATGACCCGTTTATTCCAACTCTTTGCTTTCTGTCCGCCAACCAGTTCTCTATCCAAGTCAATACCTTGCCCCCAATCCCATGTGCCTTAATTTTGCACGCTAATCTCTTATGCGGGACCTTATCGAAAGCCTTCTGAAAGTCCAAATACACCACATCCACTGGTTCTCCCTTATCTATTTTACCAGTTACATCCTCAAAAAATTCCAGTAGATTAGTCAAGCATGATTTACCTTTTGTAAATCCATGTTGACTTTGTCCGATCCAGTCACTGCTTTCCAAGTGCCCCCTAGTTCTCTCCTCCTTTCCACCTCCTCCACCAAGACCTCCAGTGCAGCGTCCAAAATCCTGGGTGTCGGCCCTCTCCCATGGTCAGCCATTCTTCCCAGGTCAGATTCACTTGTAGAGCGACTCCCAGCACCTGCTCCAGTCACAATGCACCTCCACTATATGTAGTACAGGCTAGCTTTAAGTAGTGCAAGTTATTAACTATATTGGGCCCCCTGCTGATCCGTGCAGCCAATGAACAGCATGGGGAGCGCTGGCTGCACGCAGAAATCATTATAATGAGCAGGCAGCACGAAATTGGCGTGCTGCCTTCATTCCACACAACCGGCGCAGGTTAATTGCAATCCCTACGCCCATTTTCGTGGGCTAACCAATTTAACCCCTACAATGTTCCTTTAAGGCCAATTCGCAAGTAAATATGCTCTATGGGGAACTGGCTTAAATAAGCAAATTCAGCTAATTTAGAAGGCTTTGCAGCTGTTTTTAATTTCAGGCTCCCGCTTAGAGGAGCTAACTATTTTTCTTATATTAAAATTGTTTTTGCATCTGCAACTCTGACGTGTGATGCCTGGAGACTGAGATGTGCGCTGGATGTTTCACAGAATCACAGAATCACAGAAACCCCACAGTGCAGATAGAGGCCATTTCGGCCCATCGAGCCTGCACCGACAGGTTTGTTTTATATTTATTAGTAGATCTCCTGTAGCATTGCTCAGGAGTTGGAGGACGTACTGTGTAAAACACAGGTTTTATCAGACAGGCTCTTTTAAAAACCTCTTTCTGCTTGTTAAGTCTCAGCGGCCTAGAAGTTTGTCCCGGTGACTGCAATGGAACGGATTATCGGGCGCTGCGTATAACAGGCGGCCAATCCGATACCGCCCGCTTTGCGGAATTTCGAGGCCAATGAGTTTTTAGATCATAATGGGGCTTTAAAAGAGTCGATAAAGGAAAATGTAAAATAAAAGCATGGGAAGATCAGGAATTGAATTAAACATAAATCAGAGCAGCGCTATTAAAAAAGTTAGAAGTTAGGAATAAATAGAACAGAATGGAATCTGAGACAAAGAAAAATCAGGCAATTTCCGTAGATGACTGCTGGGGAGGTGGCGTGCAGATTTGTAGTGTTGAGACGGTGATGTGCAACAGTACTGGGAGGGTGCAAGAGTGCTGAACAGATTGGTCTTGGCATGTAGGAGCATTGAGAAGGGGTTTGTGGCTGTGGGAGGGTGGTTGCTGCAGGTGGGAGAGAGATTGTGGGGTGATGCCAGCAAAAATACAGCAATGGGGGCTTTCTGTGGGCTGGTTCAGCAATGGAGGAAAGCTATGGGTGGAGAAATTGAAAAAATTAGCTCCCCCGAGGCTGAAGTTCATCGGTAGCGCCCCAAGAGGGAAGTGGGGTGCTACTGGAAGCACCCCGCCTCCCTCTTGGGGCGCTGCGAGGGAATATCACGGCGCTACGTGCCGCAGCGCCACAAGCTGCAGCACGTTGCGCCGCGGTATTGCAGGCCTTCCTCCCCTTCTTAAAGGGAAGGGGCCTTGTGCAGCGCGACCCGGGGCCCAGCTGGGCCACCGGGGATCGGAGTGCTGGCAAAAGAGCCCGGCATTCAAGAGAACTGCCGGGCGCAAGGAGCGCAGCCGGCACTCCGCGGGGAGGGGGAATGCTCAGGATGCCGGGGACGGCAACGGGGGCAGGAAATTGCTGCCCGGCACCTTGGGGGAAAAATTCAGTATCGCCCTGTTTGGGGCGCCATTATCGGCCGTGTGCAAAGTTTAGCGCCTGGCGTTAATTATCGCCTCCGACAGCAAACTTGGCTTTTATCGCCCCTGGAGGTGATTGGAGCGCTAAATCAGGCGCTTCACACCTGTCTTAAGGCGCAAAGGCCGAGGAGCGAGGCGCTACCTCAGAGTGCTGGCGAAGCAAGGAAGGGCAAATCAAAATAAACCTGCAAAGTGCTGCTCAGTACTCAAAACTCCTTCACACAGCGTTGAATCTCTCCAGAAGTCTCTCTCTCTCTCGGAATGCGTGGTGCAAAAATTTCACCGACAAAAAAAGGCAGGAAGCAGTCGCCTTTAAATAGCGCTCCCCTAGTCCATTTCTAACAGCAAAACGCTCCCCTCAACCTGTCGTTGCTAGCGGCAGGCGGTAAGGCAGGGGGCGCCACTCAATATCCGGTCCGGGGCGCTACCGGGGCGTTGCGCGCTCGACTGACGTCACGATCTGCCGGCGCTATCGGGAGGCGCAAACAACTGAATTTTTCCCCCCTTGTCTTTAATTAGTGCCGCCCCGGCCGCAGGTAGGCCCCCCCCCCGACCCTGTCGGACATAACATCCGGCGGTAAGTCAGGGGGCACTACCGAAGATCGCGGCCAGGGTGCGAGCGGGGTGCTGCGCATGGTGATGACGTCATCGCCGGCAGCACAGTGCCACGGGGCGCTAATGGTTACCACCGCTGCTAACCTCCCGCTGAATTTCGCGGGAGGCGTTGGTGGCGCCGTGCCCGGGCGCTAGTCGCTTTACACCCCGTTAGCGCTAACGGGAGGCGCAAAGCAACCGAATTTCTCCCCCATGGACTTGGGGCAGTGAGACTTGGCAGATGGGACCAGGAAGGGGAAAAAGCATGGGTGCTCAGGTTGGGTGAGGATGGGGCTGGGAGTGCGGGGAGAGGGGTGAAGGAGATTTGGAAAAAGCAAAATGCTACCGTACATTAAACTGGAGAGGCCGTTATTGTTTAAAGCACAAATTGCTGCTTAAATAATAACTTTCATGGGGAAATCCTGTTTTAGGCTCGGGATGGCATCTGTTACAGTCCAGCAGCAACTCAGGGTCACAGTGGGGATGGGGGAGAGCAGAAGTGGCAAGACGGGAAAGTGTGCTGGATGTAGAGAGAGCAGAGAACGGTCAGAAGCCAAATTTCAGTGGGCTTCAGCAGGGTGGCTCTGTAGAACACTGCGCCCAATTGCCACCTATCTTTTACATGAGAGCTGGGCATGAAAGTTAAGCATGAGATAAGTAAAGTAGGTATAGTTTAGACATGGCAGGCAGGTGACGGAAATGAGAATAACCAGCAAGTGTTATAGGAAGTAAGTTTGACATTTATAGAAGTATGCATATACACAAGGCTTTTGATGTACGACTAGCAGATGTCCTGTGGTGTTACTCGCAATAAGTCAGAGAATATGAGGTCTACATCTAACGTTGTTGTGCCCATTTTATGGAACGAACACAACAATAACCAACTGCACTAGCTCCAATTGGTGTTTCCCGGTCTTGCGCGACCTAACCAGCAGTTCTTAAAGGGATCACAGGAGGCTCCTCAGAAAAGGGCCAAAACCTTTGAAAATGTTTGTATTTTGTGGAGTTGGAAGGACTGCTCCTTCTGGCTCCACAAAAGCAGGTGCAGAGACCAGGGGGCGGGCAGCGGGTGGGGGCTGTGGGAGGGGAGGAAGGAATTGAAGGAATATACCGTGCTTTGCGGAACACCTCCGTTCAGGCCGTAAGGGTGACCCTGAGCTTCCGGTTGCCTGTCACTTTAATTCCCTGCTTCACTCCCACTCTGATCTCTCTGTCCTCGGCCTATTGCACCGTTCCAATGAAGCTCAACGTAAGCTCGAGGAACAGCACCTCATCTTTCGATTGGGCACTTCACAGCCTTCTGGACTCAACATTGAGTTCAACAATTTCAAACTATTACCCCTGCCCCCAATTTTCATGCTGTATGATTTTGCCATTCCCATTTGCAACATTTTATCTTTCCTGCCTCTTACAGAAGCACAGTATATTCCTTCAATTCCTTCCTCCCCCCCCGTCTCCGCACCTGCTTACTATCTGTTACATCTCCAGCTTTTTCCAGTTCTGATGAAGGGTCCCAGACCTGAAACGTTAACTCTGTTTCTCTCTCCACGGATGCTGATTTCTGTTGTTATTCCACGATCAATATATGATGCAACATTCAAATCAACTTTTTTTTTTATTGTCATTGTTAGTGCACTGCAGTACAACGAAATGTAGGCTTGCGGCTCCCGAGAGTGTACATTTGGATTAAGACATTTAAACATTCAACATACATTTGGCTTGTAGTATATTAACATAAATATAACCATAATAAAGTGCATTGGCAGATGTGCAGGTTTTAGAGTTTATTTGTGGAGTTCAGTAGGATGACAGCCCTGGGAAAGAAGCTGTTCCTAAATCTGGTCGTACGGGTGCGAATGCATCTGTAGCGTCTCCCAGATGGCAGGAGGGCGAACAGACTGTGGCTGGGGTGGGTAGGGTCTTTGATGATGGACCGTGACCTCCGTAGACAGCGTTTCTGGTATATGTGCTCTATGGTCGGTAGCCGGGTGCCGGTAATGCGTTGGGCAGTTTTGACTACCCGCTGCAGGGCTTTCCGGTCATAGTAGCTACAGCTGCCATACCATACTGTGATACAGTTTGTCAGGATGCTCTCTATAGTGCAGCGGTAAAAGTTAGAGAGGATCAGGGGTGACAGGTTACATCCCTTCAGCCTCCTTAGGAAATATAGGCGCTGCTGGGCCTTCTTCACCAGAGAGGAGGTATTGAGGGGCCAGGAGAGGTCTTCCGTGACGTGGACTCCGAGGAACTTAAAGCTGTCCACCCTTTCCACCACAGCCCCATTGATGTGGATGGGGGTGTGACTTCCGCCTTTGGACTTCCTGAAGTCCACAATGATTTCTTTGGTTTTCTTGATGTTAAGGGCCAGGTTGTTATCAGCGCACCACTTCACGAGATGCTGGACCTCCTCCCTGTAGGCTGACTCATCGTTGTTGGTGATCTGGCCTACTACCGTGGTGTCATCTGCAAACTTGATGATGGTGTTGGAACCATTAACAGCCACACAGTCGTGGGTGAAGAGGGAGTAGAGGAGGGGGCTCAGCACACATCCTTGTGGGGCCCCCGTGTTCAGGGTCGGGGGGGGGAGGTGTGGTTACCTAATTTGACAGACTGGGGTCTGTTTGTTAGGAAGTCCAGGGTCCAGTTGCAGAGGGAAGTGTTCAGGCCAAGAGTTTGGAGTTTGGTGGCCAGCTTGTTGGGGACGATAGTGTTGAATGCTGAGCTGTAGTCTATGAACAGCATTCTGATGTAGGTCTCCTTACCATCTAGGTGATTCAGTGCCGAGTGTAGAGCAGTTGTGATTGCATCCTCCGTTGATCTGTTTGCACGATAGGCAAACTGGTGTTGGTCAAGAGAGGCGGGAACACTGGCTTTGATGTGAGCTAAGACCAGTCTCTCGAAACACTTCATTATGATGGGTGTGAGTGCGACAGGTCGATAGTCGTTCAAGCACGTCACAGCCGTTTGCTTTGGCACAGGAATAATGGTCGCGGTCTTGAAGCATGTAGGGACTACTGCCTGGGCCAATGACAGATTGAAGGTGTCGGTGAAGACATCAGCCAGCTGATCGGCACATTCCTTGAGTACCCGTCCCGGGATGCTATCCGGTCCAGCAGCCTTTCATGTGTTCACTCCGCGTAGAACACCCCTTACGTCGGAGGTCAACAGAGTGAGCACCTGATCTTCCGGGGGTGGCAAGGCTTTGGTAGCCGGCTCCCTGTTGTCCCTGTCGAAGCGAGCGTAGAAGTTGTTAAGCTCCTCCGGGAGGGAGGCATCGCTAACCGGGGTGCTGGTGTTTTTGCCCTTGTAGTCAGTGATGGACTGGATGCCTTGCCACATGCGCCGGGGGTCCGAGTTGTTGCGGAAGTGATCCTCTATCCGCAGTGTCTGTTTCCTTTTGGCAGTCCTGATACCCTTTTTTAGGTTGGTCCTAGCTGCACTGTAAGCTGCCGCGTCGCCAGATTTAAATGCTGCGTCGCGTGCTTTCAACAGTGAGCGGACCGCTCCGTTCATCCAGGGTTTCTGGTTGGGGTGTGTCCTGATATTTTTATGGGTCGTGACGACCTCGACACAGCTGTTGATGTAGAATAGCACTGTGGATGCGTATTCCTCGATGTCATTATGGGCAAACATGCCCCAATCAGTGCGTTTGAAGCAATCCTGAAGCTCCGATACTGCCCCCTCTGGCCATACTTTCACTGCTCTCACTGATGTTCTCCCTCGTTTGATGAGCGGTTTGTGGTAATATTGTGGTAATATTTATTTAGTGCAAGTATATGCTTATATTTTTGAAAATCAAGTTGGGGTGATGGATATGGAAATGTTTTCTCATTCATTCAGAAAGAACACAAAACAGGTAGAAATGGAGCTATGCCTAAATCCTGCAAAACATCACTGTCAATCAGTTGGGCTTGACTTTGTTAATAATAATAATTCAACTTTATTGTCATTGTACAATGCACAAGTACAACGAAATGTGATCTTGCAAGCTCCCATGAGTCCAGTACAAATAACATTAACATTAACGTAAATAGCACCGTCCTGGGAGAAGCAAAGCCGCTGCGTCTGTGCGCGCCGCCATTCCATTTCCACCATTCCTCCTGTCCGACAATCTTCAGCCCAACGCCTGGGCCTGCTCACCAACCGCCCCTCCTCGGGGCTCCTTCCGTGACCTTCTGCACCTGATCTTCCCTGATGGTCACCTCTCCGGGTACTAACCAGGCCTGGTTCTAGTTTAGCTTCCACGCCTTGCCAGTGACCCTGTCCCTAGTCCCAGGAACATATATGAAAGATATCTGTTTGAATGGGCCCTGTATAAGTATTTGTGTGTTATGCCAGTTACGTGTATCTGCAAAGGGGCAAATTAATGTACGTTGCATTTTCAAAACCATGTTTATATTAGAAATATAATGGTATAAGGAATTATATACTGTTTTTCAAGTCTGCTGGATTATCTAAAATTCAACCAGTAATGGATATCTTTCCCTGGAATATGAAACTCTTGGATCTGTTGATGCTAAAATGCAATCAGACAAATTTCTACTTGAGAAACTAATTTTGGTTAAACATATGCAATATTTTATGAATGAGTATCTAATCAAACTTAAAAAAAACATGAGCCGATCAAAGATCAGGATAAATGCAGAAAAGATTCTCAATGATTCAACGGCACAATGATATATTTTGGTATCTGCGATGCCTGATTATTGAACGTAAAAAAAAAAGCTACTGAATTAAAAATTGGGCACAGATCTGTAACACCGGATCTCTGTCCATTCTGCACATCACGCACATTTCCAGTGTCAAATTAAATGGGGGCATGACGTGCGAGCTTCATTGTGAACATTCATTGAAGTTGGGATGATGTAATTTTCATTCTGACATTCATGCATTCCACATCCCTCTTCACATTTAAGACACCTCTTTGACCAAGCTCTTCGTTATTCTTCCTACTATCTCCTTTGGCCATTTAAAAAATCTGATTACACCTCTGTGAAGCGCCTGGGGATGTTTTTCCTACGTTAAAGGTGTTATATAAATGCAAGTTGTTGTTGTCAGTGTCAGCTGTCACACTTGCCTCTGAGTCAGAAGGTTGTGGGTCGAGTCCCACTCCAGGGACTTGAGCACATAAAGCTAGGCTGACACTCCAGTCCAGTGCTGAGGGAGAGCTGCACTGTCAGAGGTGCCGTCTTTCGGATGAGACGTTAAAATGAGGCCCCGTCTGCTCTCTCAGGTGGACATAAAAGATCCCACGGCACTATTTCGAAGAAGAGCAGGGGAGTTCTCCCCGGTGTCCTGGGGCCAATATTTATCCCTCAATTAACATCACTAAAACAGATTATCTGGTCATTATCACATTGCTGTTTGTGGGAGCTTGCTGTGTGTAAATTGGCTGCCGCGTTTCCCACATTACAACAGTGACTACACTTCAAAAGTATTTCATTGGCTGTAAAGCGCTTTGGGACGTCCAGTGGTCGTGAAAGGCGCTATAGAAATGCAAGTCTTTCTTTCTTTGTAATCTACCTGTCGTTATAAAATGGGTAGACAGAGTTGGTAAGCGCTGATCTGTAGATGCAGCTTCATTTATAGAACCTATTCAGAACATGCAGTGAACAATTTGCAGGTCACTTCTGAACTTTTGTTTGGGTATTTTTTCAGCTGTCTTTTAGGTTTATAGGGATCTTTATGACAATTCCCTGCCGCTGCCGATTGGAATCTTTCTATCTCCGCCAACAGAGGGATGCCAAGCAGGTCAGGCTGCACTAGAGGTACTCTGCGCCTATCTGCCAGCATTCCCATACCTGAGACCACAGAGGCACAACTACAATAGCAGTGAAGACTGTTAATGCTGCAATTTACAAGAGACAAGAGTTATGCTGCACGCTCCAACCAGACCCACAACTAAGCTCTAGCACAGTTACGGCTCTGCTGTCAAGGTCACAATCCCTTTTAACTTTTTAATGTTCTGGGATCCAGTCAGGCTTCCACCAGACACATCAACAACATAACCCAATCAGCTGCCTACAGATGTATCAAGCAAGTGGCTGATGCTCCGGTTGCTTGCTATTTCTAATGTCGAGCGATGAATGTTAAGTATGTGTATTGTATTGAACAATTAACACAAAGACTTAAACGTATAACTCAAACAGGTCTTTACTGGTTGGAGGTAGGGACTATACATAGGTCTTTACTTCATGCCCACAGGCGGGAACTGAGGGGGATCAGTACCCACAGTACTATTTATACCCCTATGGCCAGGAGTGGTACTGCGTATCACTACGCCCAACAAGTAGTGCAGTCCTGTCCATAGGTTCAAAGTAGCACACATATTACATACACAACAATGAAGCGTCCTGCTTCTACAGGGCTTCCCTTGGTGACATGTACAATGTATGTCCCTTAAACCCAATCTTTGTCTAACTGCTCCTCCAGTCTGTGAAATGACTGGCTGTCCTGTGTCCATAAGAGCCTCCTGTGACTGAGGTCGCACCAACCTAGAGTCATAGAGCCGTAGAGTCAATGCGGCACAGAAGGAGGCCATTCGACCCATCGAGCCTATGCTGGCTCTCTGTAGAGCGATCCAGTCAGTCCCATTCCCCCGCTCTATCCCCGTAGCCCTGCAAGTTTATTTCTCTCAAGTGCCTATCCAATTCCCTTTTGAAATTATTGATCGTCTCCGCTTGCACCACCCTCGTCGGCAGAATCTGAGATGGATTCCTCGGCTCAAGCTGCCATTTGCAGCACACTGTGTGGCACTGTCCCCAGTGCATGCATCTGATCCTCTGGAGGCATCTTTTCAGTATTTATGTGCAGCTCTGGCCTGGCACTGGATAACAATGTAATATGTAACCCACTGTAGATTTACATCACAAATACAAGAAAGGATTGGAAAAAATTGTTTTTGTTAAACAGTGTAGTTTAAGGGGTAAGCTGGTAGAAATGTTTAAAAACTATGAAGGGGCAGGATAGTTGATAGAAACAGAGATATAGGACAGAGCACAAGAAGCATTTTTACATAGAGGGCTGTGGGACTGTGGAATGGATTACTAGAGTTAGTGATTGAAGCAGAAACCAGGTCAACTTTAAAGAACAGGAGATGAAGGAAAGGTGGACTAAAGTAATATGGGAACAGGGTGGGTCCATGGGGTTAGGACTACTGCTTGTATGGAGGATAAACACCAACAGACTGGTTGGGCCGAATGGGTTGTTTCCATGTTGTAATTTCTACGTAATTCTAAGACGTTCGTAATGGTGGAGCATGAGGAAGAAGACATCGCTGACTGTAAGGACAGGATATGTTGTCCCTTGACCGAAGGGCCTGAGTATCCGGATCGCGCTGGTGCTCCATCAGCTGCCCTTGCCCAGTTGTGCTCTGTGTCACCCAATACTTCTCTGCTTCATCGTCTAATTCCCCATGAAGCGGATGGGATCGACTTCAACTCCAGCTGGTAGAAACTAGGCAAGAAACGTCCCCACTACATTACCACCCTGATCTGGCTGGCTGCAATTTTAAAGCCCAACTGTTAGAGTGAATGTAATGACAGGCGCATGCAATGTTCCCTTTAAGCTGCACAGCCGCGTAGCGCTCTGGAGCTCCCGCGCAGCCAGCTCGCCGGCTTTTAAATGGGAAAAATTGCGCAGTATTAAAGGGACCGCGCACCCAAAAAAATTAAAGGGAACATTGGGTGTATGCATCATGTGAGGCTTTTATGATGATATAATTGCTCGTGAGTGTCAGAATATTTCCAGATGAAGTCTGCGGATATAAAGGTTGCTGTGCTGCTTCCTGGGAATTAATGGTGAGCAATTTAACAGGATGAGGGAAGGTCAATGTAAGTCAGAGCCATGCTTAGCACACTCGATATTAGGCCTCAGGCCTCAGTTAAATGAGACCGGCAAGCAGCGGGCACCTGCTGTGCACCGCCAGGCAGCTCGCTGGGGAAGCGGATTTAAATTTCGGGCTGCTGCATCGCTGGTAGAGGCCCTCGGGTAGATCCTGAGAGGGTGGGGGAAGCGAGCGGGAGGTTAGGCCGCATGTACACTTGATTATCCTGAAAGCAGCAGGTCGGGATGTGCCTGCATTCCAATTTCAGGAAGGTGTTTTGAAACGGGCGTCCGGCCCTCTATCCACATATGCAAAGGGCCATAGCATGTTTCATAGAAACATAGAAACATAGAAGATAGGAGCAGGAGTAGGCCATTCGGCCACTCGAGCCTGCTACGCCATTCAATGCGATCATGGCTGATCATCCACAGGGGCAGCCCCTGGACGCCTAGGGAGCTAA
This sequence comes from Somniosus microcephalus, assembly GCF_052327205.1. NCBI lineage: Eukaryota > Metazoa > Chordata > Chondrichthyes > Squaliformes > Somniosidae > Somniosus > Somniosus microcephalus. The sequence goes on along the minus strand of NC_141020.1, from coordinate 19,751,347 downwards.
ATTGGATAGCCCCTGAAAAAGGGCATGGGGATCGCGATGCGCGATTAACCCACGCCTGTTAATTGCAATGCAGGCAGCATGCCAAATTTGTGCTGCCTGCTCATTATAATGATTTCAGCGTCCAGCCAGCGTCAGCAAGGGCCCAAAATCGTAACTTGCACCAGTTAAAGCTAGCCTGCACTGCTTAAAGCCGGCCTTCACCTCCTAAAGGGGATGTGCATTGTGGCTGGAACAGGTACTAGGAAGCATGCAGGAAGTGAATCTGACCTGGGAAACAGTGAAGAATGGTGCAACATGGGCGAGAGCAGGCTCCACGGTTTTCAGACGCTCCACTGGAGGCCTTGGTGGAGGAGGTGAAAAGTAGGAGATTTCCTGTACCCATAGGGGGGCAGGACACACGCTCAAAAGACAGTGGAGAAAATAGCTATGGGTCAATGCCAGGAGTCAAGCCCAGAGGACCTGGATGAAGTGCCACCAGAAGTTCAATGATCTCACACGAGTGGTCAAAGTCAGCGAAGGTATCTTCGAATGCCATATCCCACCAACTGCACCACTAGCCTCAGCCACACCCCCACCACTCACCTACCAACAATCTCCATCAATCAAGCCTCATACCTAACATTCATATGCTTCACCTCATCCTCACACACTTAGCACTGCTGTAAGCCTCACGCCCACATCTTACAGGTTGCACACACTGCCAGCTATTCAACCATGACAGCCACATTACCCAAACAGATTGCACGAGACTCACTGACACATCTCTCTCTCTTGCAGGACAAGGTGGCGCACAACCAGAGGGGGACAGGACCTGACCGGCGGGAGGCAGGCACGCCCTCACGTCCTAACCCCCATGGAGGAGACAGTTCTGCCCGTTATTGAAAAGACCATTGTTGAAGCCGTGGCCAGCGGCAGGGCTGAAACCAGCGAAGATGGCAGAATCCTCATATCTAATCCTGCTTTTCAGATCCCACTTCCCCCTCATCTCACAATCTCTTCTGATTTACAAGCTGCAGATGGTGTAAGCATGCACCTCTTACTTTCCCCGCGTCCTCACACCACAACCTTACCCTCGTGCCTTTCTCCTTTCAGATACTCAAGAAGTGCAACCTGGCCAGGCAGTGCAGGGACAGCAAGAAGAAAGGGAAGGTGAAAACACACCGTCACTCGATTTCACACTCGCAGCCACTTGCTCAGATAGGAGCGAGGTGGGATCTACACATGGTGAGACACCGGGCATGAATGGCCTACAGCTAGAGCAGGGGGAAAGGGTAGCACAGGTGCCAGCCAACCAGGGGGTGAGGTCGCACATGGGTTCTGCTGCAGGGGACTCAGATGAGGACTTCAATGATCCAGGCTACAGAAGAATGCTGATGGGTATGCACAATGCTTGGTGCATTGAGAAGCTTGCCAGAAAGCCTGCGTGCAGTGGAGGAGTCCGGCACCAACTTGGCAGAGACTTTGCGCAGCGCTTGGAGCCCATCCTTTCCAGCATGGAAGTGGTGGCCAGCTCCATTAGCGCACTTGTGGACCCAACAATGATGCAGCGTCTGACGACCGATGTCTCAGCTTCCATTGCAGCACAAGCAGCAGCCACCCAACATCTGAGTGCTGCAGTGGTAGCTCAGACTGCTGTCATGCAAGCTCAGCTTTCTGCCATGCAAGCTCCGACTGCTGCCATCATGGCTGTGGATTCCAGTGTTCAAAGGGGCCTGCAGGGTGTCGCAGCAGTCCAGCAATCTGTCCTCCAACAGATTGCTAGGATTGCTGAGGCGCCGCCCCGGGGGAGTGGCAGTGGCTCCATGAACCTGCTGTCCTCTCTCAGGAAAGGAGCATTCCTCCTCCTACCACTGCCACTCCGCCAGTGCCCTTGCTGTTGCCTGTCAGCCAGCCAGCCCAGACTGCTGCCGCCCATGCCAAGGTGGTGCAGTCTGCAGCTGAGCCTTCTAGGCCCAGAGCTGCGCGAGGTCTTTTTCCAAGGCCATCTGCAGTGACCTCCACTGAAAGTCGGCAGCCTTCCACCAGCCATGCTGCAGCCACTGGGGTAGCCCTTCGTAGGAGGCAAAGGCACACGGAAGACAGGCACTAAGGGAATGCACAAGGGTGATTAGCTTACGTTTGTATGCAATATGGCATGATTTCATTTATAAATTTGATTTGGAATGTTTATTTTGTGGTGGCTTTTATTTTTGCATTGTGGCCAAGCGGACACTGTGATGGCCACTGACAAAGGGAAGGTAAGGTGTGGGGCTGTTGGTGAATGGAGTATTGGGGTTGCGATTACTGGTATCGCACTTGAATTAGTTCTTCGCGACCATGGGCAGAAGGGGGCTGTATAGGTTGCCTCCTCTCTTTCTCTTCCTCCTCCTCATGCTCCAGCTCCTCAGCTGCTCGCCGTATAGCTGGTGGCACGGGCCGTGCCCTCATGATGGCAAGGTTGTGCAGCATGCAGCAGACCACCACACATCCTGAGGCCTCCTCTGCTGAGTACTGCAGGGCTCCTCCAGAATGGTCCAGGCAGCAGAAGCATTGTTTCAGCATGACAATGGTCTGCTCTATCACATTCCGTGTGGTAGCATGACTTTCATTGTGCACGTGTGCATGGGTTGTGCACTGGAGTCATGAGCCATGTCATCAGCGGATAGCCCTTGTCACCCAGTAGCCACCCTTTGGTTTGCTGTGGTGGCTTAAATGCAGATGCACAGTGGACTGCTGCAGAATGGAGGCATCATGACTGCTGCCAGGATACCGGGCATTGACCTGCATGATACGTTGCCTATGTTCACACACCAGCTGGACGCTGAGGGAACGGAATCCCTTTCGGTTCCGGTACACAGCAGAGTTGACACGCAGCGCCCACAAAGCGATGTGCGTGCAGTCAATGGTCAATGGCTCCCTTTACCATGAGGAAGCCTGCAATCCTAGCAAAGCCACATGCTCGCTCCACCTGCTGGCCTCTGGCAAGAGAGAATGAAATGTAGTTAGCTCTCTTTGAATAGAGAGCCACAGTGAACTCCCTTGTGCAACAGTGGACGGCAAACTGCGAGCTGTTGCAAACATCTCCGGCTCCAGCTTGGAACGATCCAGATGCATAAAATTTCATCGCCATAGTCACCTTCACAGCCACTGGCAATGTGGTCCTCGCCCTGCTCTGAGGTTGCAGTTGTGGCTGCAGCAGGTGGCAGATTTCAGCGAGGATGTCCTTATTGAAACACAAACATCTCAAACATTGTTCCTTGCTGAGGTTCAGGTAGGAAAATTGTTCCCTGAACACCCTGGGCGGATATGGCCTCCTGCTGAGAACCCTTCTCCCCCCTCCTCCTCTTCTAGCAGCTTGTCCTGCTCTGCGTGGCCTCCGCTCATTCTCCCAGTCATGCTCGATTCCAAGGGGACGGCCTACTAGTGCACCCATGCCTGGGAGCAACTGGTTTGTGCAGAAGCCTTGAAGTCAGGAAAAAGTTCTTTAGCACTGATGTGCCTCAATAAGTTCCGAGACTCGATGTTAGCGAAACAAAATAAGGCTTTTATTAACTTAGAAAGTAACACGTAAAAGAGAGAGATGTCTTCCTTCTGGAGGCTGAGGCCACACTGAGCCAGCTTACAAAAGGGGCCAGGTATGGGCGGAGCCCTACACACAGCACATTCCAGCACATTCCAATACATAATACAATGAGGACTGGGGGAAGGGAAATGACACTGAAACCGACCACAGTCACAGGCAGTGATGAATGGAATATATTTCATCACATTCACCCCTTCTATAGATTTAGTCTGTTCGGGGGTTTGATAGTCCTCTGCGACCGACGTGGTGCCGCGGGTGTCGGCTGGGTGTCCCCGGTAGCCTCCTGGGTCTCTGCCGGGGGTGCCACCAGGGTTGTTGAAGGGGTAGTTGGTGGGGGTGCCATTGGTCGATGTTCTTCCGGGGGTGATGAAAGAGTAGTGGGTGGGTAAGGGTTGCTGTGATCGTTGAAAAGAGTAGTGGGTGGGTAAGAATTGCTGTGATCGTTGTCACTGCTATTGCCGTGGTTGTTGTCGATGCCGGCTGGGGCGACGTCTTTTATGGACACGGTGTCCTCCCTTCCGTCGGCGTGCCGGACATATGCGTATTGGGGTTGGCATGGAGTAGGTGTACTGGCTCCACGAGAGGGTCCGTCTTGTGGCCCCTCACATGCCTTCGCACGAGTACCGGACCTGGGGTGGAGAGCCATGACGGCATGGATACACCTGAGGTGGATTTCCGGGGAAAGACAAACATACGTTCATGAGGCGTGGCATTAGTGGCCGTACACAATAGCGACCGTATCGAATGGAGCACATCCGAGAGGACTTCCTGCCAGCGGGAGATAGGGAGGCCCTTGGTCCTTAGAGCTAGAGTGACTGCTTTCCACACTGTCCCGTTCTCTCGCTCCACTTGGCCGTTACCCCGGGGGTTGTAGCTGGTGGTACGGCTCGTGGCGATCCCCTTGGACAGCATGTACTGGCGTAGCTCTTCACTCATGAAGGACGCCCCCCTATCCGTATGGATGTAGCTCGGCATACCGAACAGGCAGAACAGGCTGTTGAGGCATTTAATGACCGTGGCGCTGGTCATGTCTGGGCAGGGGAAGGCGAATGGGAAACGGGAGTATTCGTCCACAATGTTCAGGAAGTAAACGTTGCGGTCGACGGACGGGAGGGGGCCCTTGAAATCTAAGCTGAGCCGCTCAAAGGGCCGTGTAGCTTTGATTAAGTGGGCTCTATCTGGGCGGTAGAACCGAGGCTTGCACTCAGCGCAAGTGCGGCAGTTCCTGGTCAGAGACCGAACTTCCTCAATCGAGTAGGGTAAGTTACGGGACTTTATGAAGTGGAACAGCCGCGTGACCCCTGGGTGGCAGAGGTCGTTGTGGAGGGTCTGTAGCCGATCCCCGGTGGCGCTGGCACACATCCCTCGTGAGAGGGCGTCAGGGGATTCGTTAAGGGCCCCTGGCCGGTAAATGATGTCGTACTCGAAGGTGGAGAGCTCGATCCGCCACCTAAGAATCTTATCATTTTTAATCTTCCCCCTCTGTTTATTGTTGAACATAAACGCTACCGACCGCTGGTCGGTAAGTAGGGTGAAGCGTTTGCTGGCTAGGTAGTGGCGCCAGTGGCGCACTGCCTCCACGATGGCTTGGGCCTCCTTTTCCACGGAGGAGTGTCTGATCTCGGGCCCTTGGAGGGTCCTCGAGAAGAAAGCTACGGGCCGCCCCGCCTGGTTGAGGGTGGCCGCCAAGGCAAAGTCAGACGCATCACTTTCCACTTGAAATGGAGTGTTCTCGTCCACTGCCTGTAGCGTGGCCCGCTCAATATCCTGCTTAATGCTTTTGAAGGCGGCGTGGGCCTCAGCAGAGAGCGGAAAAGAGGATGCTTTCAAGAGGGGGCGGGCTTTGTCGGAGTAGTTGGGGACCCATTGGGAATAATAAGAAAATAACCCCAGGCACCTTTTCAGGGCTTTGGGAGTGTTGGGCAGGGGCAGCTCCCGTAGGGGGCGCAATCGGTCGGGGTCTGGTCCGATTTCCCCATTCTCCACCACACTGCCTAGTATGCAGAGGCGCGTGGTGTTGAAAACGCACTTGTCCTCGTTGTAGGTGAGGTTGAGTTTTTGTGCGGTTTCCAGGAACCTCTCGAGGTTCGAGTCGTGATCCTGCTGATTGTGGCCGCAGATGGTGACGTTGTCGAGGTAGGGGAAGGTTGCCTGCAAGTGGTGGTCATCGACCATGCGGTCCATCTCCCTCTGAAAGACCGAGACCCCATTCGTCACCCCAAAGGGGACTCTGAGGAATTGGTAGAGGCGTCCGTTCGCCTCGAAGGCGGTGTACGGGCGGTCCTCTGGTCTGATAGGGAGCTGGTGGTACGCTGACTTGAGGTCGATGGTGGAGAACACCCGGTATTGGGCGATTTGGTTCACCATTTCTGATATGCGGGGTAGCGGGTAGGCGTCTAGTTGGGTGTACCTGTTGATCGTTTGACTATAGTCAATCACCATCCGTTTCTTCTCGCTACCCCTTACCACTACCACTTGGGCGCGCCACGGGCTGTTGCTGCGTTCAATAATGCGCTCTTTCAGGAGCCTGTCTACCTCGGTCGCGATAAACCGCCTGTCCTCCCAGCTGTACCTCCTGCTTTTGGTCGCTATTGGCCGGCAGTTAGGGGTAAGGTTCGCGAATAGCGAAGGTGGCTTTACCTTCAGGGTAGCCAGACCGCACACTGTGAGGGGCGGCTGGGACCCACCGTACTTGAGCGTGATGCTTTGGTGGTTGCACTGGAAATCCAGGCCCAAGATCACGCTCGCACATAGGTTCTTCATGATTAACACTTTAAAATTATCGTATACAGTTCCGTTAACGCCCAATTGTACCGTGCAGTAACCCAGAATGGTCGATGTCTGGGTTTTATCAGCCATAGAGATGGTACCCTGAGTAGGGACTACCTTTAGGGAGAGTTGCTGTGCCAGTTCAGGGTGGATAAAACTCTCCGTGCTTCCACTGTCAATTAAGCATTTAACCCGGCACCCGTTTACCTCGATGTCCACCATTGATTTGGATAGCGGGTGCGGCCTGGTCTGGTCCACTGTGACCGATGCCACTGTAGGGCCCTGATCGATACAAGATGGCGTCCACGCTGTCTGCTCATAAGATGGCGGACCCCACGAGGTCAGGCAAGATGGCGTCCAAGATGGCTGCTCCCACGGCGCACACGCGGCGGTTGCGGGTTTTCCGGCGGTTGGTTTTCCGGCGGGGTTCCCTCTGCACACCTTCCCGAAGTGCCCCTTCTTACCGCACTTAAAGCAGGTGGTGCCTTTCGCCGGGCACAGGTTTCTGGTGTGCTTTGGCTGCCCGCAGAAGTAGCAGTTGGGTCCCTGACGCGTCGCGGCTGTCGTAGGGCTTCTGGGGGGAGAGCTGGGCCCCGCCGGTGTCGGGCTGCCGGGCGGGGAAGATGCCTTCCAAGATGGCGGCGCCCTCGGTGCGCACGTGGCGGCGTGGACGGCGCGGGCTGAAGAGTAGGCGTCCGAGTTTCTCTGGGCCACATCCAGGGACCACGTGGTGTCCGCAGCCTGTTTCAGGTCCAACCCCGTTTTTTCCAGCAGTCTTTGCCGGATGTAAGTGGAGCTGAGGCCTGTGATAAAGGCATCGCGAACAAGTTCGTCGGTGTACACTGCGGCTTTTACATCTCGGCACTTACAGTCTTTGCCAAGCATTTTCAGGATGCTTAGGAACTCCTCCACCGATTCCCCAGGTCGCTGTGCGCGAGTAGCGAGTAGATGCCTAGCATACACCTCATTCGTAGGCTGCTGGTAATGCACCTTTAAGATGTCGCAGGCGGCCAGGTACGTATCGGCGTCTTGGATGAGGGGGTAAACCCGGTGGCTTACCCAATTCCGCAGAATTCCGAGTCTCATCCTCGCAGCGTCCGTAGCATCTTTGATGGCTGCGGAATTGTCCAGGAAGAATTCCATACACTCAAACCAGTGTCCGAAGCGTGCTGATGCGTCCGGAGCATGTTGATCCAAATCCAAACGTTCGGGTTTCAGGAGTTGGTCCATAGTGTTGAAAAATAAGTTAATAAAATTGATGTGCCTCAATAAGTTCCGAGACTCGATGTTAGCGAAACAAAATAAGGCTTTTATTAACTTAGAAAGTAACACGTAAAAGAGAGAGATGTCTTCCTTCTGGAGGCTGAGGCCACACTGAGCCAGCTTACAAAAGGGGCCAGGTATGGGCGGAGCCCTACACACAGCGCATTCCAGCACATTCCAAAACATAATACAATGAGGACTGGGGGAAGGGAAATGACACTGAAACCGACCACAGTCACAGGCAGTGATGAATGGAATATATTTCATCACAAGCACTTGCTACACCACTCCCTGTAGACTTTTGCAACTTGAAAGAACTATGGAAAGCACCAAACACTTGTAACAACCAACAGCCAGAAGAAATCAACCAGCAATTAACCTGTAAGTAGTTGATGACCCCTTTAAATAGCGCTGGTGGGGGGTCCTTACTGCTACTTACATCATGTTCAGCCATGCGAGGTTAAGAGAGGGCATTGGCTGGCGTGTTGAGCTCCAAAATAGCACCGCTGGTGTCAAATCAGCGTTGATCGCTGATTGACGTCATGATCTGCCTGCTCTGCATACTTCCAGCGGACATTAGCTGCACGCGCACTAACACCCTCATCAATATGGCTTCCGGCACGATTCGCAGCAGAAGTGTGTGTGCACGCGTATCGGACGCCATTTTGGGTCCCAAAAGGTACCCGTAGCGTCCAAACAACCAGGGCTACCGATCCCAATTTTACGTCCCTATACTTCAGCCTTTACCAACACGGCGGGCGATGCACTTCTGCCGTGGAATGTGCGTGCACAAGCCGCCTGCCATATTGGTGCTTAGGCGCCCATTTCACACCTGCAAAATGTGCATGGCGTCGACGAATTTCTAGGCCATTATCTAGGCCGAGAGGGAATCCTGAAGTGCTGGAATGTGTAAACAAAAGGTCAAAGCAACATATTGATGTCACCATGGACAACGTCAGAAGCAGCCAATACAGCAGCTGCAGACAATCCTTTATATAATATCAGACGCATCTTTCAAGGGATGTCAGCCTCACCGTCTGGAGCATGGCGCCTTCCTTTGGTTTCACATATGGAGGCTTGGACTTGTTTCGTTTTGCTTTGAAGTTGTTTTTTGTTCAGGATCCTGCTCTGGGTTCAGACAGATTTATCACTCTCTTGTGCGATGAGCATTGGATGCTTCAAAACTGGGATTTGGAGAGTTATGCTGAGGAAATAAAACTGTCAAAGAAACATCACTCGCAGGTTAGGCATGCCACAATTTCTCCTTTGCAAGTTGCAGTTAGTTTCTGTGCAAAGCAGGGGACTGAAAGTCCTCTTGCTGATATTATCAGAAGAGCCTATTGTTGGTGTTAAAATGAACTCTTAACATTAATGATTCCAGGGAAAATGCTTATTGTTAGCGATAATAACAGAATATCAACCGATAGTGACATTTTTCAGATGAATGACCAGCTGGTCAGTTTTTACTGGTGAAAATGGAGGATGAAATGTCGCTCTGGGCCCCAAGGGAACCCCCTGCTATTTTTCAAACAATGCTATGAAATTGTTTACTTCCATCTGACTGGAAGATGGGGCTTTGGTTTAACATCTCATACTAAAGGCAGCACCAACAATGCAGCACACCCTCAGTCCTGCACTGGAGTGTATTCTTAGATTATGTGCCCAAATCCTGGAGTGTGCCTGCCTCCACAACTTTCTGCCTCCAAGGTAAGAGTGCTATCAACTGAACCAATAAAAACATAGGGGAAAAATTGGGTTGCTTTGCGCCTCCTGTTAGCGCCTCAGCAGGAGGTTAGCGGCGGCTCTAACCGTTATCGGCCCATGGTGCTGCGCCGCCGCCGATGACGTCATCGCCATGCGCAGCACCCAGCTCGCACCCCGGCCGCGTTCTTTGGGAGCGCCCCCTGACTTACCGCTGGACGCTATATCTGACGGGGTCAGTGGGGGCCTACCTGCGGCCGGGGAGGCGCAATTTAAAGACGAGGTGTGGGGCGGCCATTTTTGTTGCTGGCCATCTGCCAGCACCTGCCTGCACTCCCGTCCCCGGCCTCCTGACCCGGCCTCCCCCACCCCACCGCGGAGCGCCGGCTGCACTCCAAGAGCCCGGCACTTTTCTTGAGTGCTGGGCTCCTTTGCCGGCACTCCCGATCCTCAGGGGCCCAGCTGGGCCCCGGGTCGCGCTGAGCAAGGCCCCTCCCCTTTAAGAAGAGGAGGAAGGCCTGCAATACTGCCGCGCGATGTGCCGCAGCGCCGCAATATTGACTCGCAGCGCCCCAAGAGGGATGGGGGGCGCTTTCAGTAGCGTCCTACTTCCCCCTTGGGGCACAAGCACTCAATTTCCGGCGCGGGGGACGCTAATTTTTCCGGGAGTAGTGCCCCAGCAAAGTTAGCACTCCAAATGGGGCGCTACTCAATATTTAGCCCATAAGAACATAAGAATTAGGAACAGGAGTAGGCCATAGGGCCTGTTCCGCCATTCAATTAGACCATGAATGATCTTTGACCTCAACTCCACTTTCCCACCCAATCTCCATTTCCCTTGATTCCCCTGGATTCCAAAAATCTGATTCTTGAGTGTAAATAGAAAAGACCATAAAAAAGGCAAATTAGATTCTGGTTCTCATATATAGGAGCACTGAATACAAAAGCAAAGAAGTGATGTAGAATTTATACAAGACAGTGGTTCGGCTGCAGTTGGATTATTGCATGCAGTTATGGGAACCTCATTATTGAAAGGGTATTGGAGCCCTAGAAAGGGTATAGTGAAGACTCATAATGATACAGGAATATTATGTCATGAACTAAGAGATTTTCAAAATTAGGAAAGGGTTTGAGAGAGTAAATTGGGAAAGGTTGGTTCCACTAGTTGGCAATCATTAACATGAAGGCACAAACTATTATTACTAAATGGATGAAGTGGAAGTTAGAAGAATTTTTTTTCACACAGGGTTTTTAGAATGTGGAATACTTTATCAAAAGTGGGTATTGTGGCCGGGACTGTGCATGGTATCAAATGGAGTTGGTTAATTATTTGAAAAGGAAGAATATCACACGGCGGCATAGTGGTTAGCACTGTTGCCTCACAGCGCCAGGGACCCGGGTTCGAATCCGGCCTCGGGTGACTGTCTGTGTGGAGTTTGCACATTCTCCCCGTGTTTGCGTGGGTTTCCTCCGGGTGCTCCGGTTTCCTCCCACAGTCCAAAGATGTGCGGGTTAGGTTGATTGGCTATGATAAATTGACCCTTAGTGTTAGGGGGATTAAATACGTGGGGTTACGGGGATAGAGTGGGATATGTGTTGGTGTAGGGGTTACGGGGATCGGGTGGGATATGTGTCGGTGCAGGCTCGATGGGCCGAATGGCCTCTATCTGCACTGTGGGGTTTCTGTGATTCTGTGATAAAAGAGGTTGCGGAGATAACCGGGAAATGGGACGGGGCTAATTCGCTCTAGTTCAAAAGTATGCACCTGCATAGGTACAAACGGCCTCCTGTGCTGTAATTCCTAAGGGGGTTATTTTGGTGAAGGGGTGAAAGCAGGCACTGAATGAGTGCTGTGCCAATAACATAGGCCTGTTTGAAAGTCTGGTTTTAGCACGCAATTTTGGTCCTAATTGCTGATTACCATAATTTGAACTTGCCTGGAGAGGCTGGCCCCGATGTTCTGGCAGCCGTCGGGCGGCTTTTCATGCGGCCAGGGTCTGATTCCCCGCCCCGTCCGACTTTCGGACCGCCGTTTCTCCGTCACCCGCTTCAGTCCCGGCCGCCGCTGGCGGGACTGCTCGTCGGAGCACTAATCACCAATGATCACCTTGTTAAGGAAGATTTTCCGGGGCCGTTGCGACTTTGGGGCTTTCCCCACATGAAACCCGCCTGCGGGGAACCCCGCCGATGAGAGCTGGCATGAAAACAGCTGGCTTGCTTGCTTGCAGCAGCAGGTCGCTGAGGGCTGAAGAGATTTAAATAGGCAGCATTTGCAGGCTGCAGGACCTTGTTGATCAAGGCTTGGGGGAACTTTTTGAAGCCTTAGGAGCAGCTGCAGAAAGTTGGAGCCTCACACACTTCTCCAGTGTGAGCTCCTGGGAAGCCCCTTTCACCACCCTAACTCAGTGCCCCCTCAACGGAGGCATCTGCCAGAAGCATGGGAGGTCTTTGGTACCTTCCCTTCCTGGCATTAGAGGATCTCCAGCAGCAGAGGCGGCAGCAGCAGAACCAGGAACAGCAGGATGAGCACCAGGAGCACCAGGCTGCTGCTCACTCACCTGAAGCTGCACAGGCCAGAAGGGGCCAGCGCTTGGAAGTGGCTTGAGAGCACCTTGCTGCGCTTTAGGGGGCCAGTGGGACCCGTTTCTGCACTGGCAGTCCTACCCAGAAGGACTTCCATGAAGATCTGGTTTCTCTGTTCAACAGATGGCCAACGCTCCTCAAGAGATGTCATTCTCTTATGTGCACTCACCATGTTTTCCGTACCCTGGTGAGTTATCTCCTGCATGGAGGTTGCCAACCTTTCCATGGTGATGCGTTCATGCGCCAATGACTCCACAAAGGCTCTGCTCATGGTCGCTATGGACTCCTCCATTTGCCCCACACTCGCAGCGACCCTGGGGACAAAACCTGCCAGAGACTCCTGCATCTGTACATGGAGATCCATCACCTCTTCTCTTGCAGATGGACCCAGAGGCAGAGGGTCGACATGCAGCGCAGCTGAGCTGAGCTGGCAGAGTCCTGCGCCCTCCGACGAGGACTCTCCACTGCTGTCCCTGTCTCCAGAATCTGCTGAAGCTCACTTGTGAGCTGTGAAACACCAGGTGACAACACTACTCTATGTCCCGAAGGTCCCCCCGAGGTGTGAGTGTCTGCGCTGGTGCTGGGTGCGCTTACTTCTGCTGACGCTGCGCCCTCAGAGGTTGGAGCTTCCTCTGAGGAGTCTGGCTGCACAGCCTCTTCCTCCTCCACAGTGAGGACGGGGGCTCTGGGTGGTACTGTGGGGGAGTAAAGGAAGGAGATAGAGATGTAATGCCAAGGTTCTTCTGGTGACTCCCAGCGAGTTGGCATCTGCTGACACCTACATCCATGCAGCATTGGTCTCAGTGGGAGGCCTCTTCCTGCCTGACCTAGGGAAGAGGACCTCCCTGTGGGCCCTAACCCCATCCATTAATGGCTGCAGTGAAGCCTCGTCGAATTTGGAGGCAGCTCGGGGTCTGGCACTGGCCACAGCTGCTGCAGGCTCCTCTGCCATCCTGTATGGTTCGTTTGGAAGCCTTCAGAGGATGCAGTGCTTGCTATGGACCTTGAAAGCACCACGAATGATGACTTCACTCTATGGGGATTTCTGACTCGAATTGGACAATTAGCAAGGCTTCCCATATGCTGGGAATTAATTGGCCACTTGAGGGAAAATTGCGTGGAGCTGGCTGACACTTTTTTATGTGTGTCAGAAACCCCACATTCGGGGAAATCTGACCATTCCCCACACAAGCCGAAAATCGGGGCCACTAAATCAGAGACACCTGCAGGTTTAGCACTCAAGTGCTGACCAGACGCAATTTTTGTGGAGCAGTATATGTTAGCTCCACTCACCCACTTCCACGGACAATATGGAGTGGGCTGGCTGATACACAGTGGCAGGTTTCAAGATGGTTCAGGGAGAGGGTGCCCAGGTTCTCGGATGTGGCACTAGAGGTCCTAGTGCAGGAGGGATGTCCTGTACCTGCAGGGGGGGGAAGGAGCCCACCTCACCCTCCCCTCCCGTCCCTTTCTCCTCCTCCTCAATCTCCTCCTCTTGTGGCCCCTGAGCTTGACCCCCCTGGCACAATGGCTGGTGGTAATGGATGGTCTCTCATGATCGCCAGATTGTGTAGCATGCAGCAAGTGACCACGAATCTGGAGCCATCCTCACCCTCCTGTCCCTCACTTCTCCAGCAGCTTTTGCTGCTCTGCCTGGCCTCATTCATCTCCTGCACCCATTCCTCCTGCAGACCAAGGGGGACCTCTAGCAAGATGGCCATGACCAAGCATTCCCGTTCTCCTGGTGACTCCTATTAGGTGTTCAATAAGGTAGAGTAGCACAGCACTTACTCATTTCAGGTGAGGCCCTCAGAGAATTTCTGGAATAAATGTCGATAGAATGTTTGTGAAGTCGTGACAAAGCATCTGCTCTCTCAGGTAGACGTAAAAGATCCCGTGGCACTATTTCGAAGAGGAGCAGGGGCGATATCCCCAGTGTTCTAGCCAATATTTACCCCTCAATCCACTTCACAAAAACTGATGATCTGGTCATTGTTACATTGTTGTTTGTGGGAGCTTGCTGTGCGCTAATTGGCTGCCGCATTTCCTACAGCATAACAGTAACTGTACTTCAAAGAGTACTTCATTGGCTGTAAAGTGCTTTTGGATGTCCTGAGGTCGTGAAAGGCGCCATGTAAATGCAATTCTTTCTTTCGACAAGCAGTTCAAACATGGAGAGCATCACGGCTAAGCCTGTTTCCTTTCTTACCCAACATCAATTCACACACTGGTTACTGGATAGTGAATAGGAACAGGGGTCCTGGCCAATTTTCCCCCCACATAGCCCAGATAAGTTGATTTGTTAGCTAATTGTAGCTACCTAATTATTGAACTACAGCCCTGGTGGATATTAGCTAACTCAGCACATTGTGGCCAGGAATCTAACCTGAAATCTTTTGATCTCTATCACTTAGTGCTCCAGCAGGCAGTATCTTTACTGACTAGGCCACTGGGATAGCTTTAAACCTAATTACAAATTGATGTGCCTTCAATAACTCAAAGACAAGGGCCTAGAAATTCAGTTGGCTGCGCCAGCCGTTAGCGCCTTAGGAGGAGTAGATCTCGAGCGCTAGGCGCTTAGCGCCCGGGCACAGCGCGATCTGCGCCTCGCCCCAACTTCAGTAGACATTTAGCGCCGGCGCAAAGTCATTGCGCGCGCTCATCTGCGCGCGCAGATCATGACGTCATTTCGTCGTGCAACGCCCTTTGTGCGCCCGGAACCGGAACTTCACTCGCGCCGCCCCATTGTGCGCCGGGCGGCCCGAACGACTGTGAAGTGGAACGGTACACAGCCGAGGCGGGCCGCGGGAGTGCAAATTAAAGGGCACTCCTGCAGTAGAAAAGGCAGCCGTTTTGCAACACTCCTTCTTGAGGAGGAGGAGGAGGAGGAGGAAGGAGGAGAAAGTGATGGAGAGAAGCCCTCCCCAGAAACACAAATACACTAGTCTCGGCCTGTCAAAAAAACAAATCCACCCTCCCCCTTTAAGAGCTCGTGTCTGCCGGCAATCAGCAGCTCGCCGCACCTGCCCTGCGCCCAACTTCCGGTGTTAGCGCCCCGGCCTGCCGGCTTAGCGCCTAATGATAGTCGTGCATTGCCTGTTTTAGCGCAGCAGCAACCTCTTAGGGCGATGCAACTGAATATCGGCGAAGGGGGCTCGACTTTGCGCCAGGCGCAAACTTTAGCGGCCGCCCGACTTTACCGCCCCAAAAGTGGCTATACTGAATTTCTAGGCCAAGGAATTTAAAGGATTCAACTAAGGCTTTTAATCACTAAGAACATAGCAGCATAGCAGGTCTTCCCACATCGGGTTCATCTGGTAGTGAGTGACTCATACAGCTCCTGAGACCTTTATATGGCAAAAGACAGGGGCGTAGCCAATACACACAATAGGAACAAAAGGGTGTGGTTCACACAATACAAGCAGGTAAAATACAAGCAGGTCTGATGAAGGCATATTTCATCACACAAATATCATGAACTAAAATTTTTAACAAGTTAACATTTACTGTTGAGTGCTGCAGTGTCAGAGGTGCCGGCTTTCAGATGAGACATTTAAACCGAGGCCCCGTCTGCTCTCTCAGGTAGACATAAAAGATCATATGGCCACTATTTTGAAGAAGAGTAGGGGAGTTCTCCCCGGTGTCCTGGCCAATATTTATCCCTCAACCATCAATCAATGAAACAGATTACCACATTGCTGTTTGTGGGACCTTGCTGTGCACAAATTAGTTATCTCGTTTCCTACATTACAACAGTAACTGCACTTCAAAAATGCTTCATTGGCTGTAAAGCGCTTTGGTTTATCCTGAGGTTGTGAAAGGTGCTGTAGAAATGTAAGTCTTTCTTTTCTTTACTATTTATTTTTTTTTGTTAAATTGCCACGTTGTGTGTTATTTATTGCCCTGTTGTACCCTCAAACCGCGGGAAGGGGGAGGAACTCAGTATAACAAATGTTAGACGTTTATAATGGGGTCTCCTTACCTAAGGAAGGATATACTTTCCTCAGAGGGAATGTAACGTAGGTTTACTAGACTGATTCCAGGGATGAGGGGATTGTCCTATGAGGAGAGATTGAGTAGACTAGGCCTATAGCCCCTAGAGTTTAGAAGAATGAGAGACGATCTCATTGAAACATAAAATTCTTACAGGGCTTGACAGGGTAGATGCAGGGAGGATGTTTCCCCTGGTTGGGGAATCTAGAACCAGGGGTCACAGTCTCAGAATAAGGGGTCGGCCATTTAGGACTGAGATGAGGAGAAATTTCATCATTCAGAGGGTGGTGAATCTTTGGAATTCTCTACCCCAGAGGGCTGTGGAGGCTCAGTCATTAAGTATATTCAAGACAGGGCTTCTTAGATTTTTGGATACTAAGGGAATCAAGGGATATGGGGATAGTGCAGGAAGGTGGAGTTGAGGTAGAAGATCAGCCATGATCTTATTGAATGGTGGAGCAGGCTCGAGGGTCCGAATGGCCTACTCCTGCTCCTACTTCTTATGTTCTTATAGCAATATTCCGTTGATTCCAGTTAATCAATGCACCGCTGCAGCCTTTATTTAATCCTACTGAATCAGAACTAAAATGCTGTTTCTGGATATAGCTGTGAAAAATCCAACTAGTCAGAAACAGGGGGGGGGAAGTACTTTCTAACTTTCCATTGTTCTTTCAGAATAATAAAAAAACATTGAGGAAACCCCTCCATGTCACTGCAAAGCTAAATGAGTCCAAGATGTTTGGCAAGAGCAAGGCCAAGTTAAACCCTGGGGCTCAGACGAAGATCTGACTGGAGATTACAAACAAGGTGAACATGCTTCAACCTGTCACAGAGGCCCAGGGCTAAAGATGACATTTTTAGGTCTGAGATCCAGGACCAATGAGATAATGTGCAGGATTCCAAAGGCCAAACATGTACATTTTGAATACAACAACTTTTTTATTTTACAAACTCTGTGTGTGTCATTTATTCATGACAAACTAATAGAAACAAACACAACAAATCATTAATTAACATAACTGGTTCTCACAAGCTGGAGATAATGGCCAAAACACTAAACAAAAGTTATCAGACGACTCTCGGCCTTTAATAAAAACATTCCCAACATTTCTTCAGACCTCCTACTTTTTGCCCTTCGAGGGTGATCTCCATCCCTTGCGCACTTCACCCCTTCCCACCCTACTGCTCCTCCGTAATGGGGCCCCAGTGGCTGCAGCAAGGCTGGTGGAAGGCTGCTGAATGTCAGATCCTGAGACTACAGATGCCCTTGAAGGACACCCTCGAACAGCTCTGGGCCTGGAGGCCCCGGCTGCAGACTGCACCAACTCTGCATGGGCGGCAGCAGTCTGGGCTGGCTGGGTTACAGGCAATGGGGAAGTGACAGTGGTGGGAGCAGGAATGCTTTCATCCTGAGAGAGGACAGCACCTCCCTGCTTGACCGACACACTGGCACTCCCACGGGGCAGCACCTCAGCATCCGGAGCAATCTGCTCGAGCACAGATTGCTGGCCTGCTGCGGCACCGTGAGAGCCCCGGGGCAATGTGGCCGAACCAGCGACGATGGCAGCAGTCAGTGCTTGCGTTACCTCAATCCGAGACTGCATGAGAGCAGTCTGAGATTGGATCGCTGCAGCAGTGACTGAATTGCAGCACTAAGCAGTTGCGTTGCATCAGCCTGTGCTGCAGCGGAGTGCTCCACACTCCTTGCCAGTCCATCAATGCTTTCGGGCACCCTTCCCATTGCACCCATAAGCTGAATGTGCATGTTCACCACCTGGGTGTTCATTTCCACGATGAGCATGCCACTGCAACAGGACTCGCTGGCCTGCTCTCCCTCCGGGGAGATGGCCCCCGAGCTTCCCTACCCCCATGGCATTGCAGCAGCCCGCTGGGTCCCGGAGCTTCACCCTCATCAGACCCTTCCCCCCTGCTTCCCTCCAGGGAAGGCGTGGTCCCAGTGTGGGCATGGGCTCCCTCGGGAGACGCTGGCGCTGAGGCTCCGGCTTCCTCTTCCTCTTCCTCCTCGCCTGTGGCGTCGCTCTCACTGGCTGCTTGAGGGCCCGTCTCCTCAGCTGGTGGTTCACCATCTGAAGCAGGGAGGGACAAGAGCGGCTTTAGCGTGAGGGCAGGAGGGCAGTAAGGGAGCAAGGACTGGAGCGATTTAGTAAGTTGGATTGAAAGTGTAAAAGGCTGGTATTGTGAGGGACAAGTGGAATGAGAGAGGAGAGAAAGTTGATGAACTTACCATTGCTGTCCCGAAGTGGGTCGACCTCTCCAGCGGCCACAGGACCTATCACCTGGCTTGCGACGATCTTGTGGATGCGTGCCTCCAGATCGCTGAGGGTTTGCATCTGAGGCGGCCCTCCACCCATCCGTTGCTGCTGCCGCCTGTTGTGAGATAGATTGGCCTGCAAGAAAAAGGACGGCGTCTGAATAAATCTGCAGCCATGTGCTTGCCTGATGTGCCTCCCATAGTTGAATAGCCCTTAATGTATGCAGCCATGTGCTTGTCTGATGTGCCTCCCATAGTTGAATAGCCCTTAATGTATGCTGCCATGTGCTTGCCTGATGTGCCTCCCATAGTTGAATAGCCCTTAATGTATGCTGCCATGTGCTTGCCTGATGTGCCTCCCACAGTTGAACAGCCCTTAATGTATGCAAGGTGTGGAATGTGTGTGTGTGTTTAATGAGATGGCCATATGTCTTGGATGAGTGTTGGGCATTGGGGTTTTTACACCCTCTGGCCATAGAGTGAGGTTGAGATGGAGGAATGGAGAGGTATTGAAAAGCAGCCACTCAACCTGACCACCCGAGTAAGGTCATTAAACTTTTTCCAACATTGTGTTTGGGTCCTGGGCACCATGCTCCTGGAGGAGACGAGCTAAGCCACCTCCCTCCACACTCTTCTATAGTCGCGGGGCAATGGCCTCCTGCCACTCTCTGGGTACAGTACTGATCTTCAGCGCTCCACTGCGCCAACCAGAGCCACCAAGGCCCGGTCGCTGAAGCGCTGAGCTCGTTCCCTGGGCCTCTCCATAGTTCTTTGCAACAGCTTTGAGGTTGTGGTCTGTCCAGGCTGAGATTCAAGGCTGCAATGAGCAGGGTGTGGCTGGAGAGCAAGATCGACCCTCCCCTTTAAGAACTGGCTGGCGCCAGCGTGTCTGTGTTCCACAGCTAACTGAAATCACCTGCGCTGCGCTCTGAGTTAGCACCTCGCTCCTCGGCCTTTGCGCCTTAAGACAGGTGTGTAGCACCTGATTTAGCGCTGCAATCACCTCCAGGGGCAACAAAAGCCAGGTTTGCAGTCGGAGGTGATCATTTGCGCCAGGCGCTAAACTTTGCGCCCGGCCGATAATTGTGCTCCAAACGGGCGATACCGAATTTCTCCCATAGTGTTTAAAATTATAATGGAATTCGATAGGATAGATACAGAGAGATTATTTCCTCTTTTAGGGGAATCCAGAACTAAGGCAAACAATCTTAAAATTAAAGCTATGCCATTTCGGAATGAAATCAGGATTGTTATTTGAGGTATAAACCATGCACTTATATGAACTGTGAACATGAGTCCAAACTTTGCAAGATTGGTTATCATACGCCTGTTAATTAAAAGTAATGTTCTCTGTGCTGGAGCACATTTCAACCCCTTGGCCCCGATTTTCTGCCAGCCGTCGGGCGGCTTTCCAGGCGGCCAGGGGCCGAAAATCGCTGAAAAAGCGGGTCACGACCCCCCCCCGGCCTGATTCCCCGCCCCGTCCGACTTTCGGACCGCCGTTTCCCCGCGACCCGAATCAGTCCCGCCCACCGCTGGCGGGACTGGCCGTCGGAACACTAATAAGCAATTATTACCTTGTTTAAGTCGATTTTCAGGGGCCGTTGCGATTTTGGGGCTTTCCCCACATCAAACACGCTTGCGGGGAACCCCGCTGATGAGACCTGGTGTGAAGCTTGCCGGCTTGCTTGCTGTCAGCTGCAGGTCATTCGGAAAAGCTGCGATTTAAAGGGACAGCACTTGTATGTTGAAGGACCTTGTTACTGAAGGCTTGGGGCTACTTCTTCAAGGCTTAGGCACAGCTGTGGAAGGTTGGAGCCTCACTCACTTCTCCAATGCGATCTCCTGGGAAGCCCCTCTCGCCACCCTCACTCAGCACTTCCTCAGCGGAGGCATCTACGAGAAGCATGGGACGCCTTTTTTTCCTTCCCTTCTTGCCATTAGAGGATCTCCAGCAGCAGAGGCGGCAGCAGCAGAACCAGGAACAGCAGGATGAGCACCAGGAGCACCAGGCTGCTGCTCACTCACCTGAAGCTGCACAGGCCAGAAGGGGCCAGCGCTTGGAAGTGGCTTGAGAGCACCCTGCTGCGCTTTAGGGGGCCATGGGGACCCGTTTCTGCACTGGCAGTCCTACTCAGAAGGACTTCCATGAAGATCTGGTTTCTCTGTTCAATAGATGGCCAACGCTCCTCAAGAGATGTCATTCTCTTATGAGCACTCGCCATGTTTTCCGTACCCTGGCGAGTTATCTCCTCCATGGAGGTTGCCAACCTTTCCATGGTGATGCGTTCATGCGCCAATGACTCCACAAAGGCTCTGCTCATGGTCGCTATGGACTCCTCCATTCGCTCCACACTCGCAGCGACCCTGGAGACAAAACCTGCCAGAGACTCCTGCATCTGTGCATGGAGATTCATCACCTCTTCTCTTGCGGATGGACCCAGAGGCAGCGGGTCGACATGCAGCGCAGCTGAGCTGAGCTGGCAGAGTCCTGCGCCCTCCGACGAGGACTCTCCACTGCTGTCCCTGTCTCCAGAATCTGCTGAGGCTCACTTGTGAGCTGTGAAACACCAGGTGACAACACTACTCTATGTCCCGAAGGTCCCCCCGAGGTGTGTCTGCGCTGGTGCTGGGTGCGCTTACTTCTGCTGACGCTGCGCCCTCAGAGGTTGGGGCTTCCTCTGAGGAGCCTGGCTGCACAGCCTCTTCCTCCTCCACAGTGACGACGGGGGCTCTGGATGGTACCATGGGGGAGTAAAGGAAGGAGTTAGAGATGTGATGCCAAGGTTACATGCACATTCGGTTGACATCTGCTGACACCTGCATCCATGCAGCCTTGGTCTCAGTGGGAGGCCTCTTCCTGCCTGACCTAGGGAAGAGGACCTCCCTGTGGGCCCTAACCCCATCCAATAATGCCTGCAGTGAAGCCTCGTCGAATTTGGAGGCAGCTTGGGGTCTGACACTGGCCACAGCTGCTGCAGGCTCCTCTGCCATCCTGTATGGTTCGTTTGGAAGCCTTCAGAGGATGCAGTGCTTGCTATGGACCTTGAAAGCACCACGAATGATGACATCATACTGTGGGGCTTTCTGACTAGAAATGGACCATTAGCAAGGCTGCCCACATGCTGGGAATTAATTGGCCACTTGAGGGAAAATTGCGTGGAGCTGGCTGACACTTTTTTTGTGTGTCAGAACCCCACATTCGGGGAAACCCGACCATTTCCCACACAAGCCACAAAATCAGGCCCCTTGTCTCTGTGAATCATAGCAGAGAGATCAACATTAGAAAAAATTTCCATGTTGACCATATGTGTACACTCTGTAAAGAATCATCATCCTTTTATCAAAGATGCAAAAACAATCCTGTTAATCGATACCACAGGTTAAAATATTTGAGACTGAAGTTCTCATTTGTAAATTTTACGAACCAACTTGATGCTTTTAAAAGTTCAGTCCAGGAAATAAATGCCTCTAAAAATTCAATAGCACATTTCCAGGTTTCAAACTCCATTGCTGCACAGTGTTCTGACTGCAGAGAGAAACCAAGGTCATTTGCTTTTCACCCACCATGTTGAGAGACTGTACCTAGCTCCACAAATGTTGCTTCCTGGGGGTAGAAACTGTTCCATGGCCGTTTTTTGGATGTCTAATCAGCGGCAGACATGCAGCCCATGCCTGAACATGTGGGCGCCATTAAGTAAAGAAATTGGTCTCTGTAATGATATCAGCAAATAGTGATGTTATTTGCCTGTTTGATTATGATGCCTTTCCAGCATGTTTGCAGGTATTGATTACTCGTGCCTGACCAGCAGAGGTCATGTGACCAAGACAAGCAAGGCAGTTTAGTTTAGTTTCAGTTTCGTTCTAGATGCATCACAAGCAGGGTGTCTCCTGTAAAAGCTGTATAAAAGAGTTGAACAGACTTTAGATTAAAAGTCATTCTCTTTCATAAATGTCTCGTCATTGAACCCACAAAGAAATCAATACATGGTGTCAGAAGTGATTGAAAGAGATGAAGAAAAAAAAAATCTGAAGTTAAATCAGCTCTCCACAAATTAGCAAGCCAAAAGAGAACATCGTTGCTTACCATTAGAGAATAGCTAACAAAGTGAAAAATGGAAGGTTTACTCCCACCGGCGACGCTTCAGTTGACAGGTAATGTGGCTGAAAATTGGAGGAGGTTCAAACAACGTTTGGGGTTGTATTTATCAGCAATCGGAGCTGACGAGAAAAGTAATGAAAGGAAATCGTCACTGTTCTTACATGTCGTGGGTGATGAAGCGCTGGAAGTGTATAATAACTTCACATTCACTGCTAATGGAGACAAAATGAAGCTAGATAAAATAATGGAATAGTTTGAGGCCTACTGCATACCTAAAAGTAACATAACGTTTGAGAGGCACAGATTTTTCACATGTGTACAGAAAACGGGTGAGACTATTGATCAGTATGTGACTGAACTGAGAAACAGAAGCAAATCGTGTGAATTTGGGGGACTGACAGACTCGCTGATAAAAGACAGACTGGTGTGTGGTATTCCAGATAATGGTCTAAGGGAAAGACTGCTAAGAGAGCAAGATCTAGACCTGGGAAAAGCCATAGCACTGTGTAGGGCTACAGAAACTGTGAAGTCGCAGGCAAAGGAACTGTTCAGTGACAGTAGCTGCAACGTGGATGCAGTGAGTAAGAACGGACACAAACCGTTTAACAAAAAGAGCGCCAATGTGAAAAAAGAGGCGTGGCCAGCGAACAAAAATGAAAGGGACAATCGAAAGCCATGTAGTCGATGCGGTACACAGCATCCACCAAAAAAGTGTCCAGCATATGGTAAAAAATGCAATAGTTGCAACAAAAACAACCATTATGCCCGTTGCTCTAAGAACCAAATGCAACAAAGCAAGGTCCATGCAGTAGATGAAAGCGAGATAGAGGAGTTCAATGTAGATGTTGTGTCTGAAAACAAAGAAGAAGAAAGAGACTGGATGTTGACACTAAAAGTGAATGACATACACATTCCATTTAAATTGGATACTGGAGCACAAGTTAATGTGATATCAGAGACTGATTTTAAGAAAATTAGACCCAGACCAAAGATACATGGAATCAAAGTGAAAGTGACAGGATACTCGGGTACTGATATACCAGTGAAAGGAAGATGCATTGTCAAAGTAACACACAAGGGCAGAGAGCACACGCTAGCGTTAATCGTGGTGCCAAAGGATGTGCAAGCCATACTAGGTTTAAAGGCCTGTGAGAGACTGAACCTGGTAAAGAGAGTCCTCGCTGTGGAAAGCGAAAGAGAGACAGTCTATGATGAACTGAATGTTGCGTACACACTGGGTAAGCTGATGTATACAGCAGACACGTTGTCCAGAGCTGTTGACCCAGGAGAGCCCTCAAACACAGTGAAAAGACTGATGTACAAGGCAAAAGACAGTGGAACTGACTTCTACCAAAGCATGCTTGTATACCGCACAACGCCGCTCGAGTGTGGTATGTCACCAGCCCAACTCCTGATGGGACGTCGGCTAAGGTCAAACCTACCCATCCCGGAGAACCTCTTGAAAACGAAAGAGGGGGAGAAAGTGAGGAAGTTCAAAGAGCAACAGAAAGAAAAGCAAAAGTACTACTATGACAGAGGAACACAAAACCTACCTGAACTCCACACTGGTGACCAAGTAAGGTTCAAAGACAAAACAAACACATGGACTCAGAAGGGAACTGTCCTGAGTGAAGTTCAACCAAGATCATACACCATTCAGACAGATGAGGGTGCTGTTCTGAGAAGAAATCGTCGAGATCTTCTCATGGGACCAGCCACAGCAGGTCAAGAGACTGATACTGTTGAACAACCTGATCACACAGCTGAGAAACCATCATCTGAGGCAACAACTCAGATTCAAGGACAATCAATCAGAAAATCCTCAAGACACATGAAGCCTCCTGAGAGACTCATTGAGCAAATTTAAGGACTATTGTTATAGAAGGGAGTAATGTTATCTTATTCTTTCTTCAAGTTCTAGTGTATTGACATATTTCATGTGAACACACAAAGCAAGGTTAAAAAACCTTGATCATGATAATGATAATGTAAGTTCATTAAGTGTTACAGTTAAAATGCAGATTAATACAAAGAAAACATGTTGTTAGTTAAAAGTAAAATACTTTTGTTTTAAGAAAAGGAGATGTAATGATATCAGCAAATAGTGATGTTATTTGCCTGTTTGATTATGATGCCTTTCCAGCATGTTTGCAAGCATTGATTACTTATGCCTGACCAGCAGAGGTCATGTGACCAAGACAAGCAAGGCAGTTTAGTTTTAGTTTCAGTTTCGTTCTAGATGCATCACAAGCAGGGTGTCTCCTGTAAAAGCTGTATAAAAGAGTTGAACAGACTTTAGATTAAAAGTCATTCTCTTTCATAAATGTCTCGTCATTGAACCCACAAAGAAATCAATACAGTCTCCGTGACTCATTAATATTCTGGCCTCCCCTCCGTCTCCCTCTTGCAGCAACTAAAGGTCTGTGGACTCTCTCTTGCTGGTGCTTCTCCTCCCACAGACCCAGCACAACACCCACGACAATAGCAACTGTGCAGAATTGTAAGCACAGAATAACTGCTGCACTTCCAAAAAATAGATTAAAGACATTTTAAAGCATTGCAATTAAAATGACGAACCAGAAACTTACCTTAATGGAGGTCAAGATTGTTGTTTTTAAACAATCTTCCATTGTTCACTTGAGTAGTAACAAATTCAGTCTTATGGTTATAATCATTTTATTTTTTTCTATATAACATAAAAACAATCTAAAAGTGGAGTATAATTTCTTCAGCATATAACACAATTTACAAGTGGAGTATTGTGTGCAGTTTTGGTCACCTTACCTGAGGAAGGACGTTCTTGCCATGGAGGGAGTGCAGCGAAGATTCACCAGGCTGATACCTGGGATGGCAGGAATGACGTATGAGGAGAGATTGGGTCGATTGGGCTTATACTCACTGGAATTTAGAAGATTGAGAGGGGATCTCATCGAAACCTATAAAATTCTGTCAGGTCTGGACAGACTAGATGCAGAAAGGATGTTTCTGATGGCCGGGGAGTCCAGAACCAGGGGTCATAGTCAAAGGATAAGGGGTAAGCCATTTAGGACAGAAATGAGGAGGAATTTCTTCACCCAGAGAGTGGTGAACCTGTGGAATTCTCTGCCACAGAGGGCGGTGGAGGCCAGTTCATTAAATATATTCAAGAAAGAGTTGGATATGTTTCTTGAGGCTAAAGGGATCAAGGGATATGGGGAGAAGGCAGGGACAGGGTACTGAATTTGGATGATCAGCCATGATCTCATTGAATGGCGGAGCAGGCTCGAAGGGCCGAATGGCCTACTCCTGCTCCTATCTTCTATGTTTCTATGTTTGTCAGCAGATTTGAACATGGGTATGCGCTCATCCTTGTACGTTTCTCTCTTCTAAAACTTAACACAAAGCTTCTTTTTTTATACACTGTTTTTCTCCTTATCAAACTGGAAATGGCTTGGCCTAATATGGTAGTCTCCGGTCAATGCCGTGTCCTTCAGCCGAATCTTACGCACACAAATTCACATTTCTTTACAACATCAACATCCTTTTGCGTAGGTTACAATAGTATGTAGTGGGATATTTATACTATGGCACTACCATGAACATGCCAAGGCCTTACGTCAATCTTGAACACTGGCTGTTGCTAGAGTGATCTGTAATTCTTTTTCGCACTCTCTTGACAAGTTGCTAGGTTAGGGTATCTCTCTCCCTCGTGTACCAACAAGGATCCCTTTAAATGGACCAGGCTCTTTAAAAAAATGAGTTGATTTGGGGTCATGTGACATCTTTAAAGATAAGCTAAATAAATATATATTGAGAAGAGTGACTAAGAGTTAGAGATATTAATAGCATATGCTTGATATTTTTTCACGGTTGATTACAGTTAGCTTGGCTGTTATAAGTAGTGCCTCACTTAGAGTTCCTTACACACAGGTCAGTTATTGGTTGCTTAGTTGGACAAAAACCTGCACAACATATGTGCCTCTACCTGGCCTAGGACTTTTTTAATCACACTTGCTTTGAAGGAAACTATAAACCTATTTATATACACCTTTCTTGCAAATCTTTTTTAAGTTGATAACTAAAACAACAACATGTATTTATATCGCACTTTTAAAAGAAAGAAAAGACTTGCATTTCTATAGCGCCTTTCATGACCTCAGGACATCTCAAAGCACGTTACAGCCAATGAAGTACTTTTTGAAGTGTAGTCACTGTTGTAATGTAGGAAATGCAGCAGCCAATTTGCCCACAGCAAGATCCCACAGACAGCAATGTGTTAATGACCAGATAATCTGTTTTAGTGATGTTGATTGAGGAATAAATATTGGCCGGGACACCAGGGAGAGCTCCCCTGCTCTTCTTCCAAATAGTGCCACGGGATCTTTTACATCCACCTGAGAGAGCAGGCGGGGACTCGGTTTAGCGTCTCATCTGAAAGACGGCACCTCCGACAGTGCAACACTCCCTCAGCACTGCACTGGGAGTGTCAGCCTAGATTTTTGAGCTCAAGTCTCTAGACATAGTAAAATGTCCCAAGGTGCTTCACGGAACGTAATCAAAGAAACATCTGACACTGAGCCACATATGGAGATATTAGGACAGGTGACTAAAAGCTTGGTCAAAGAGTAGGTTTTAAGGAGCGTCTTAAAGGAGGAAAGAGAGGTAGAGATGCGTGGAAGCTTAGAGAAGGAATTCCAGAGCTTAGGGCCTAGGCAGCTGAAGGCACGTCTGCCAATGGTGGAATGATGAGAATCGGGAATGCACATGAGGCCTGAATTGGAGATTCACACAGGTAGGTGATTTAGAGCGGATACGATTAATGTGTAACAAATAACCTGCAGGCTTCTGAAAAAAGTGCAATATTCCTCAAGACCCAGACTGAAAGTACGTATCAGCACTGTACCAAAACTATCACAGTGGAAGATTACAGAAAACTAGGAAGTTGCAAGTCTTTTGAAATTGAGCTTCTAGCTTTCAAGATATAATGCAGCTGTCCTGGTGGTCACACAGTTTGATAACAGTTTTCTTCAGAAGTTTATCCTGAATTGCTAGACTGTCTGTGTCTTGCCAAATTGCTTTGGAGCTGAAATGTAGATGAGACAGTTTTTTTTAATTTTTGGTCTGTCGTGTTATCTTGTTCATGTGATTTAAGGAACTGTTCATCTTGGTGCGCAGTCAGTGCAGTTATATTCCTGGATTCAATGCGAGCTATAGCAAAGCTTGTTAGAATTGCGGCCGGACACGGTGATTTATGCACATTTCCGTTAATCATGCTGGTTTTGATATATTATTCATCATTTGTCCTGGAGTGCCTTTCCCACTTTGGGGTTTAATTTCCTATGTGAGCTATTTTTAGCGCACTGGTTAAGACGTCTGTGTTGTGGTTATTAACCTATTTATTTTTAATGGGTTAATTTATCCATTGTGTTAAAATTATGCAAAACTGTAAATCCGTTAACCAGTGTGCTAAAATTAAGCTCCTTAATGTTCATTATAATGCCATGTGGTCTTGTGGCAATTGGAGTGGATTCTAAGAGAGGAGGGCTCACTAGATGCAAGCTATTAAAACATGGTTTAAGTAAATAAGTTGGGCAGTTGATGTAATACACTGCATTCATTCATCAATGTAAAAAAAACTGTTGTTGTCACTGTTACTTATGTGATCTTTTAATAGCTTCTCAGAATGCTCTCGGCCAGCTAACCACTTAGATTCCAAACTTCATTTTTTATGAATATGTGGTGCACTTCACCGCCACCTGAAACAAAAGGATGCACTACAGCACGAAAGGAGACCATTCGGCCCGCCGTGCCTGTACCGGCTCTTTGAAAAAGATGTCCAATTTAGCCCCGCACCCCAGCTTCTTCCCTATAACCCTGCAAATCAGTCCTCTTCAAGTACGTGTCCAATTGCCTTTTGAAGGTTCCTATGGTATCTGATTCCACCACCCTTTCAGATAGTGTGTTCCAGATCTTAACAACCCGCTATGTGAAGAAATTTCTCCTCATTTCTCCTCTCGTTCTTTTGCCAATTATTTTAAATCTGTGACCTCTGTTTACTGACCCACTTCCCTACTTGCTCTATCAAAACCCCTCATAATTTTGAATACCTCTATTAGGTCTCCTCTTAACCTTCTCTGCTCTAAGGAGAAGAGAACACGGTGGCATAGTGGTTAGCACTGTTGCCTCACAGCGCCAGGGACCCGGGTTCAAATCCGGCCTCGGGTGACTGTCTGTGTGGAGTTTGCACATTCTCCCCGTGTTTGCGTGATTTTCTCCGGGTGCTCCGGTTTCCTCCCACAGTCCAAAGATGTGCGGGTTAGGTTGATTGGCCATGATAAAAATTGGCCCTTAGTGTTAGGGGGGATTAAATACAGGGATAGGGCTTGGGTGGGATGGCTGTTGGTGTAGGGACCGGGTGCTAGGGTTTGGATGATCAGCCATGATCTCGTTGAATGGCAGAGCAGGCTCGAAGGGCTGAATGGCCTACTCCTGCTGCTATCTTCTATGTTTCTATGTTAACCCCAGCTTCTCCAATCTCTCCACATAACTGAACCCCCTCATCCCTGGTAAACCTCCTCTGTCCCCTCTCCAAGGCCTTCCTAACATGTGGTGCCCAGCATTGTACACAATATTCCAGCTGAGGCCTAACCAAAGATTTGTAAAAGTTTAGCATGACTTCCTTGTTTTTGTATTCAATGCTCCCATTTACAGAGCCAAGTATCCCATACGTATTCTTAACTGCCTTATCAACTTTCCCTGCCACCTTCAAAGATTAGTGAATCGGTCCCTCTGCTCGTTCACTCCCCTCAAAATAGTACAGTGTGGCGGTACCACACAGTAAGGTAAGTTAAAGGGAATTATGTGTCTCAATGTAAGGGCCAACCAGTGGTACCGCCACAACAGTTTAGATTATACTGTCTCTCGATGTTGTTTCTCCCAAAGTGCATCGCATCACACTTATCCGCATTAGATTACATCTGCCATGTGTCTGCCCATTTCACTAGTCTAATTCACATCACACTTTATGCTGAAAGACCACTAGAATCTGCTTTGTAGTATCCCAGATTAATGCAGCTTTATTCTGCTGATTAAAGAAATTGGTCTTCCTGTTTTGTATGGTCATTTCCAGTTTGCTTAATTTGATATTGTGGAACAAAAAATTAAGATTATAGAAAAAAATCTGCTGTATCAGGAACACTTTCTAGTCATAGAGGCATAAGAAAGGATTCAGGGGGAAAAATTCAGTTGCTTGCGCCGCCCGTTAGCGCCTTAAGAGGGCGCTAATGGGGCGCAAAGAAACTAGCGCCCGGGCGCGGCGATGTTTGTGCCGCTCGCGAAATTAACTGGACATTTTGCGGTGGCGCTAAACACTTCCGCCACGATCTCCTGCGCCGGCAGATCGTGACATAATTCGAGTGTGCAACGCCCTGTTAGCGCCCCGGACCGGATATTGAGTGGCGCCCCCTGCCTTACCGCCTGCCGCTAGCAACGACAGGTTGAGGGGAGCGTTATGCTGTCAGAAAGGGACTGGGGGAGCGCTATTTAAAGGCGACCGCCTCCTGCCTTTTTTTGTCGGTGACATTTTTGCACCACGCAGTCTGAGAGAGAGAGAGAGAGACTTCTGGAGAGATTCAACGCTGTGTGAAGGAGTTTTGAGTACTGAGCAGCACTTTGCAGGTTTATTTTGATTTGCCCTTCCTTGCTTCACCAGCGCTCTGAGGTAGCGCCTCGCTCCTCGGCCTTTGCGCCTTAAGACGGTTGTGAAGCGCCTGATTTAGCGCTCCAATCACCTCCAGGGGCGATAAAGGCCAAGTTTGCTGTCGGAGGCAATAATTAGCGCCAGGCGCTAAACTTTGCGCACGGCCGATAATGGCGCCCCAAACAGGGTGATACTGAATTTTTCCCCCTCAGAGTTTAAAGTAGGCCTTAGTGAAATCATGAAGCCTGTGCAATATGTTTTGCAATCGGAAGTTTGTACTTCAGTGAAATCCTGCATGGAGGTTATCTGATTCTTTTTCCCCCACCTCTTCTGAAGGTGCTGATCATGATGAGGTATAGCTCCGTGAGTGTCACCAGCCCTCTGGTACCCTCACCCAGGTGCCCACCCTTCACGTGTGTCAGCGGTTTATTCAATGGCGGAGGGCAACATTCTTCTTCCTGCACTTCTTCCTCTCACTGAGGAGCCACTAAGAAGGAGTACAGACTTAGACATGCCGCATTGTACAATTTCAGAAAGGGCAGCGCTGGGGTTAAAAAAAAAACACTGAGCTTTACGAAGCACACACCATTTGGAAAAATAAAATTTGGTTGCAATTTGACAGTTCTCTTGGGATGAGGGAGTATAAGATAGTAGTGGAGGAGTGGAGTGGTTTTGATGGTACCCGATACAAAGCTGAGGATAATGTATTGTTTCAATTAATTTGGCATATGGAATTAGCTGCTTGCATATTGTTTGCAACAATCACTGAAGTGAAAAGGTCATTAATCAAAGCTTACCTTAAAATTCTTTTGGCTACAATCATAGCTCGACATGTATCTTCTCAGGCTTTGAGTTGCTGCCTTTGCCCCTGGTTGCGGTTGGGCCATCTCTTTCATGGTAATGCCCCTTAGGATGGTGGAGTTCACATGGTGACCTTTTCGGATTTTCACTGGGATGATGGATATGTAGCAACAGCTCCTCAAGCTGCTAAGGCATCAGAGCATTTTCTGCAACCTCCCAATAGTCTGCTCCACTGTGATCCTGATTGTGTAAACAATGAAAATCAAAATCGGGTGGTTTCTATAGCGGCAGCCAATCCGCAGTGCCAGTTTTACACCCAGCTGGCAAGTTGAAAATCTACCCCAGTGTCTTTCTCCCTCACTGACTTGCCAAGTCCTTTCTCAGAGGACTGCAGTGCGCCCGTACCACTTTCACTCCAGTTTCAATTATTGATGGATGTGATGAATCATCATGTCTTATCCTGGGATTTTAAAAAAAAGCCAGAATTAAAAAGTTGGTCTGTTGTCTCGTGTTTTAGTTAATCCTGTTTCCTCCTTTCCAGCAAAATATGCCAGACAATTTATCACAACTATCTAAAAATTTGATGGAAAGCTGAGTTAAGTGAAGGTTTTAAACATACTAAAATTCCTGGTTAAAACTTAGCTTCTTTTACTCTTGCTGCGGAGTTGTATAGCACTCGGCCCACTCCAGATTACACGACAAATGTAGTGGGAGAAACATCCAACTAGATTTGAAAATTGTTTCCTGAAACCTCATGTTAAAACAGATCGGGCGCCATCTTGCCAGCCCTGGGGAGGCGGGTATGGAAGCAGGACTGCCGGGAAAATGGCAGAACCTGGGGGCGGGTGCCCATCCCGCCCCCAACCCGCCTCCGTGCCATCTTGTCAGGAGGCGGGTAGCCGGCCCGCGCCGGGTCCCGTCTCCTTGGAGGCGGGAAGGGGATTACAGCCACTTAACTGCCTGTTAACAGGTAGTTAACAGGCAGATAAGAGGATTATCCCCATTTTGCCCTCACAAGTGCGGGCTTCCCGAAGGCTGCGAACCCCGCCAGGGTCACCAAGGCGAGTAGTGGGTCTGCGGGGGTCAGAGGGGTGCAATAGTGTGCTGTGGAGGTAAGTGATGGGTGCAAGTGTGGAGAGGTGAGTATGTGAGATACGTGGAAAGTGTTAGAAAAAGTTTACTTACCTTTGTTTCTTCCTGCAGGCTTCAAGAGTTGGGGATGCGGAGAGTCTCGCACCTCTGCGGCAGAGATGACAGATGGCTGCTGCATTCTCCAATGCAACAACCATCTAATTACTGCTAAAGAAAGAGGTTTGATGAGTCTTGAATTCAAGAACTCATCAAACTACAGAGAATGTCAGTGTTTGACAGCTTCACAGAGCTGTCAAACACTGACATTTCATCTGTCAAAAATTTTTGACAGATGAAACGTCATACACGGATGTTCTCTGTAACCGGCTTCCCCTTAATTGGCCTGCTAAGCCCGCTGGGTGGGCTTAACAAGGTCAATCAAGGGAAAATAGCGTGGGTTGGCCACAAATCGATGGAGGCGTGACAAGAAACAGTCCCGCCTCCAATGCGCCCCCCATTGGCAAAATCGCCCCCATCATTTCAATGTGGATTAATGGTACTGCAGCCTTCATGGGTCGTTGAAAAGAAACCAGAAGAGGGCGCTGTGGGAATGCCAAGCCACCTTGTCGAAAAGTACTCTGCATTCTGCCAGATAAACCTAACTGAAACTCCCGCCCTGCACTTCAACATGGCCGATGGGCTGCCCACCCTGCCGCCTCGGGAATTGCTTGCCTGCCTACATGATGCGCACAATTTTTTGTGGGACACTCGAGGTCTATTCCTTGCTTTTGAGTTCAATTCCAACAGCGCTGATTGCAGTTGTGGCACCAGAAATGAGTTGGAGGGCAGCCACCAGATTGGACGCCTCCCTGAAGGTCTTTGTCGAGGGGGTCAGGACAAGAATAGAAGTACTGTTCCCCAGCACCAGCAGGAGCACCCCCTGGACCACGACTGCACACGTTTGGACAGAGGTGGCTGACAGGTCAGTGCCAGCGGCATCATCCCCAGGACCTCGCTTCAGTATAGGAAGAGGAGTTCCCAACATATAGCCCTCACCCAAGTGAAGCAAGTAGCCTTGCCGATTAGTGGCCCAGGCAGAACCATAAGCATCAGGGAAGGCGATGCTGGCACCTTACTGTAGTGTATGTACCTTTAAGGGGAGAACTACTTTTTACAGCTCCTGTATACTGTAGTACCGGCAGTGACCACACCTGTATATAAACCCTGAGTAGGGATCTGTACTGTTAGTTTTAGAGTAACCCTCATCCAGTAAACACCTGTTGATTGTTCCTCTGCAGTCTGTGTCTATTGATTGAAGGACACACTACATTAAGACATACGGATTTAACACTTACCTGAGCAGGGTGCCTGCATATCACTTGTAACCCTTCGCTCACCTCAGCAAATAATCAGCAAGCTTCACAACTTTAAGCTACATTCCCAGGACGGCCACCTGCTAATGTCCAGCTTCTCAGTCCCATCCTAAGCCTTGTCCCTTTTCTCTAGGTCCTTCCCAGCAGCGAAAGCCCCTGAAGAAGACACCTCGGAGGAGGACAATGCTCCTGAGGAAGCACCGACACTTAAGAACATAAGAAGTAGGAGCAGGAGTAGGCCATACGGCCCCTCGGGCCTGCTCCGCCATTCAATAGGATCATGGCTGATCCGAACCTAGACTCACATCCACTTCCCTGGCCGCTCCCCATAACTCATAATTCCCTTATCAGTTAGTAAACTGTCTATCTCCGTTTTAAATTTATTTAATGTCGCAGCTTCCACAGCTCTCTGAGGTAGCAAATTCCATAGATTTACTACCCACTGAGTGAAGAAGTTTCTCCTCATCTCAGTTTTGAAACGGCAGCCCCTTATTCTAAGATTATGCCCCCTAGTTCTAGTCTCACCCATCAGTGGAAACATCCTCCCCGCATCCACCCGATCAAGCCCCCTCTTACTCCATCCCTCCCAAGCACAGACATTGTCAGTCAGTGAGAGGGGTCTGACTCTGCACGTGGTAAAACACCCAGCACGAGTGAGCAGTGACAGGTACCGGTGGCGGGGACTGCCCAGGTGACAGCTCCCAAGGTGGTGAGATCCTCTCTCAGCTCTGCTAAGCAGGGCAGTGGTGAGGAATTCAAGGGCCCAGCCATGAAAGGAAAACTGCTTGCCTCACACAAGCAGCGTACCAGGTATTGGAAGGCCTGCCAAGGTGTTTCAGCACTATGGCTGTAAGTGTGGAGGAGTCTGCTTCCAGCCTATGGTGTGTCATCACAACGGCATCAGCATCCCGCAGTCTACTTGCAGTTGGGCTCTCGCAAAGGGAGTCAGTGCCTGGGTACTTCCATGATCCTGTTTCTGT
Source organism: Somniosus microcephalus (assembly GCF_052327205.1). Classification (NCBI taxonomy): domain Eukaryota; kingdom Metazoa; phylum Chordata; class Chondrichthyes; order Squaliformes; family Somniosidae; genus Somniosus; species Somniosus microcephalus. Next base: position 19,717,199 of record NC_141020.1, on the reverse strand, counting down.
GATCAGACACTACCTGGACAGCCTTTCCCATTCATGAATGCTGCTGTCGTATTCTGGTGCCTTGATGACAATGTGTGTGCCGCCCAATAATGCCCAGAATGCGAGGGAAGCCAGCCAGCCACTAATGCAAATCCCCGAGCTCTCTCGTGTTCATTGTCGAGGGCAATGGGGAAGGTGATGAATTGGTTAGCCCTGGCAAACAGGTGACTTGTTAATGTGGCTGTGTACTGCCAACTGGAAGCTGCAAGCGATGCCCCCTGCTGCAGACTGAAAGGAACTGGCTGCTGTTTTAAAATAATTGTGTTAAACCTTGGATTAAAATAGTGAACAGCGGAATATCATATGAACATGCTATGGATTTGTATACTTATATCCACAACATTAATTTCTATGTTATCATTTTAAGTTGTAAATAGTTACTGTAACAATTTTAAGGGGAAGTGTGCTGCCAAGTAAGAGAATAACAGAAAACAAAGAGTTGGGATAAATGGTTCATTCTCGGGCTGGCAATCAGTAACCAGTGGTGTTCCGCAGGGGTCAGTGCTGGGACCCCAACTCTTTACAATCTATATTAATGATTTGGAGGAAGGGACCGAGTGCAACATATCCAAGTTTGCCGACGATACAAAGATGGGAGGGAAAGCAGTGAGTGAGGAGGACATAAAAAACCTGCAAAAGGACAGAGACAGACTCACATCAAAGCCAGTGTTCCCGCCTCTCTTGACCAACACCAGTTTGCCTATCGCGCAAACAGATCAACGGAGGATGCAATCACAACTGCTCTTCATTCTGCACTGAAACACTTAGATGGTAAGGAGACCTACATCAGAATGCTGTTCATAGACTACAGCTCAGCATTCAATACCATCGTCCCCAACAAGCTGGCCACCAAACTCCACACTCTTGGCCTGAACACTTCCCTTTGCAACTGGACCCTGGATTTCCTAACTAACAGACCCCAGTCTGTCAAATTAGGTAACCACACCTCCCCCCCCCGACCCTGAACACGGGGGCCCCACAAGGTTGTGTGCTGAGCCCCCTCCTCTACTCCCTCTTCACCCACGACTGTGTGGCTGTTCATGGTTCCAACACCATCATCAAGTTGGCGGATGATACCACGGTGGTAGGCCAGATCACCAACAACGATGAGTCAGCCTACAGGGAGGAGGTCCAGCATCTCGTGAAGTGGTGCGCCGATAACAACCTGGCCCTTAACATCAAGAAAACCAAGGAAATCATTGTGGACTTCAGGAAGTCGAAAGGCGGAAGACACACCCCCATCCACATCCATGGGGCTGTGATGGAAAGGGTGAACAGCTTTAAGTTCCTCGGAGTCCACATCACGGAAGACCTCTCCTGGTCCCTCAATACCTCCTCTTTGGTGAAGAAGGCCCAGCAGCGCCTATATTTCCTAAGGAGGCTGAAGGGATGCAACCTGTCACCCCGGATCCTCTCTAACTTTTACCGCTGCACAATAGAGAGCATCCTGACGAACTGTATCACAGTGCGGTATAGCAGCTGCATCTCCTATGACCGGAAAGCCCTGCAGCGGGTAGTCAAAACTGCCCAACGCATTACCGGCACCCGGCTACCGACCATTGAGAACATCTACCAGAAACGCTGTCTACGGAGGTCACTGACCATCATCAAAGACCCTACCCACCCCAGCCACAGTTTGTTCGCCCCCCTGCCATCTGGGAGACGCTACAGATGCATTCGCACCCGCACGACCAAATTTAGGAACAGCTTCTTTCCCAGGGCTGTCATCCTACTGAACTCTGCTAATAAACTCTAAAGCCTGCACATCTGTCAATGCACTTTATTATGTTTATGTTTATGTTACAAGCCAAATGTATGTTAAATGTCTTAATCAAAATGTACACTCTCGGGAGCCACAAGCTTACATTTTGTTGTACTGCACTTGTGCACTAACAATGACAATAAAGTTGATTATTATTATTATTATTAAGTGAGTGGGCAGAGATTTGGCAGATGCAATATAATGTTGGAAAGTGTGAGGTTATGCACTTTGGCAGAAAAAATCAAAGAGCAAGTTATTATCTAAATGGAGAGAAACTGCAAAGTGCTACAGTACAAAGGGATCTGGGGGTCCTGGTGCATGAAACACAAAAAGTTAGTATGCAGGTGCAGCAGGTGATCAGGAAGGCCAATGGAATCTTGGCTTTTATTGCAAGGGGGATGGAGTATAAAAACAGGGAAGTCTTGCTGCAGTTATACAGGGTATTGGTGAGGCCACACCTGGAATACTGCGTGCAGTTTTGGTTTCCATATTTAAGAAAAGATATACTTGCTCTCGAGGCGGTTCAGAGAAGGTTCACTCGGTTGATTCCGGAGATGAGGGGGTTGACGTATGAGGAAAGGTTGAGTAGGTTGGGACTCTACTCATTGGAGTTCAGAAGAATGAGAGGCGATCTTATCAAAACATATAAGATTGTGAGGGGGCTTGATCGGGTGGATGCGGTGAGGATGCTTCCACTGATGGGTGATGTATTGATTTCTTTGTGGGTTCAATGATGAGACATTTATGAAAGAGAATGTCTTTTAATCTAAAGTCTGTTCAACTCTTTATACAGCATTTACTGGAGACATCATGCTAGTGATGCATCTAGAACGAAACTAAAACTAAACTGAACTGCCTTGCTTGTCTCTGTCACATGCCCTCTGCTGGTCAGGCACAAGCAATCAATACATGCAAACATGCTGTTAAGGCATCATAATCGAACAGGCAAATACCATCTCTATTTGCTGATATCATTACATCTCCTTTTCTTAAAACAAAAGTATTTTACTTTTAACTAACAACATGTTTTCTTTGTATTAATCTGCATTTTAACTGTAACACTTAATGAACTTACATTATCATTATCATGATCAAGGTTTTTTAACCTTGCTTTGTGTGTTCACATGAAATATGTCAATACACTAGAACTTGAAGAAAGAATAAGATAACATTACTTCCTTCTATAACAATAGTCCTTAAATTTGCTCAATGAGTCTCTTAGGAGGTTTCACGCGTCTTGAGGATTTTCTGATTGATTGTCCTTGAATCTGAGTTGTTGCCTCAGATGATGGGTTCTCAGCTGTGTGATCAGGTTGTTCAACAGTATCAGTCTCTTGACCTGCTGTGGCTGGTCCCATGAGAAGATCTCGACGATTTCTTCTCAGAACAGCACCCTCATCTGTCTGAATGGTGTATGATCTTGGTTGAACTTCACTCAGGACAGTTCCCTTCTGAGTCCATGTGTTTGTTTTGTCTTTGAACCTTACTTGGTCACCAGTGTGGAGTTCAGGTAGGTTTTGTGTTCCTCTGTCTTATAGTACTTTTGCTTTTCTTTCTGTTGCTCTTTGAACTTCCTCACTTTCTCCCCCTCTTTTGTTTTCAGGAGGTTCTCCGGGATGGGTAGGTTTGACCTTAGCCGACGTCCCATCAGGAGTTGGGCTGGTGACTTACCACACTCGAGCGGCGTTGTGCGGTATACAAGCATGCTCTGGTAAAAGTCAGTTCCACTGTCTTTTGCCTTGTACATCAGTCTTTTCACTGTGTTTGCGGGCTCTCCTGGGTCAACAGCTCTGGACAACGTGTCTGCTGTATACATCAGTGTACCCAGTGTGTACGCAACATTCAGTTCATCATAGACTGTCTCTCCTTCGCTTTCCACAACGAGGACTCTCTTTACCAGGTTCAGTCTCTCACAAGCTTTTAAACCTAGTATGGCTTGCACATCCTTTGGCACCACGATTAATGCTAGCGTGTGCTCTCTGTCCTTGTGTGTTACTTTGACAATGCATCTTCCTTTCACCGGTATATCAGTACCTGAGTATCCTGTCACTTTCACTTTTATTCCATGTATCTTTGGTCTGGGTCTAATTTTCTTAAAATCAGTCTCTGATATCACATTAACTTGTGCTCCAGTATCCAATTTAAATGGAATGTGTATGTCATTCACTTTTAGTGTCAACATCCAGTCTCTTTCTTCTTTTTTTGTTTTCAGACACCACATCTACATAGAACTCCTCTATGTCGTTTTCATCTACTGCATGGACCTTGCTTTGTTGTATTTGGTTCTTAGAGCAACGGGCATAATGGTTGTTCTTGTTGCAACTATTGCATGTTTTACCATATGCTGGACACTTTCTTGGTGGATGCTGTGTACCGCATCGACTACATGACTTTCGATTGTCCCTTTCATTTTCATTCGCTGGCCACGCCTCTTTTTTCACATTGGCGCTCTTTTTGTTAAACGGTTTGTGTCCGTTCTTTCTCACTGCATCCACGTTGCAGCTATTGTCACTGAACAGCTCCTTTGCCTGCAACTTCACAGTCTCTGTAGCTCTACACAGTGCTATGGCTTTTCCCAGGTCTAGATCTTGCTCTCTTAGCAGTCTTTCCCTTAGACCATTATCCAGAATACCACACACCAGTCTGTCTTTTATCAGCGAGTCTGTCAGTCCCCCAAATTCACACGATTTGCTTCTGTTTCTCAGTTCAGTCACATACTGATCAATAGTCTCACCTGTTTTCTGTACACATGTGAAAAATCTGTGCCTCTCAAATGTCACGTTACGTTTAGGTATGCAGTAGGCCTCAAACTGTTCCATTATTTTATCTAGCTTCATTTTGTCTCCATCAGCAGCGAATGTGAAGCTATTATACACCTCCAGCGCTTCATCACCCACGACATGTAAGAACAGTGATGAATTCTTTTTATTGCTTTTCTCGTCAGCTCCGATTGCCGCTAAATACAACCCTAAACGTTGTTTGAATCTCCTCCAATTTTCAGCCACATTACCTGTCAACTGAAGCGTCACCGGTGGGAGTAAACCTTCCATTTTCCACTTCGTTAGCTATTCTCCAATGGTAAGCAACGATGTTCTCTTTTGGCTTGCTAATTTGTGGAGAGCTGATTTAACTTCAGATTTTTTCTCTTCATCTCTTTCAATCACTTCTGACACCATGTATTGATTTCTTTGTGGGTTCAATGACGAGACATTTATGAAAGAGAATGTCTTTTAATCTAAAGCTTGTTCAACTCTTTATACAGCTTTACAGGAGACACGATGCTAGTGATGCATCTAGAACGAAACTGAAACTAAACTGAACTGCCTTGCTTGTCTCTGTCACATGCCCTCTGCTGGTCAGGCACAAGCAATCAATACATGCAAACATGCTGTTAAGGCATCATAATCGAACAGGCAAATACCATCTCTATTTGCTGATATCATTACAGGTGAGACTAGAACTAGGGGGCATAATCTTAGAATAAGGGGCTGCCGTTTCAAAACTGAGATGAGGAGAAACTTCTTCACTCAGAGGGTAGTAAATCTATGGAATTTGCTACCCCAGAGAGCTGTGGAAGCTGCAACATTAAATAAATTTAAAATGGAGATAGACAGTTTCCTAGCAGATAAAGGAATTAGGGGTTACGGGGAGAGGGCAGGGAAGTGGACGTGAGTCTAGATTCGGATCAGCCATGATCCTATTGAATGGCGGAGCAGGCCCGAGGGGCCATATGGCCTACTCCTGCTCCTACTTCTTATATTCTTATGTTCTAATAATTGGGGAGACCAAATTTAGATTGGGTGACTGCTTTGTGGAACACCTCCATTCAGTCCGTAAGGGTGACCCCGAGCTTCCGGTCGCCTGTCAATTTAATTCTCCGCTCCACTCCCACTCTGACCACTCTGTCCTCGGCCTCTTACACTGTTCCAATGAAGCTCAACGTAAGCTCGAGGAACAGCACCTCATCTTTCGATTAGGCACTTTACAGCCTTCTGGACTCAACACTGAGTTCAACAATTTCAGATCATAACCTCGGCCCCATCCTTTTTTTTTCCATTTATTTATTTTTTCTCTCTCCCACATGGCAGCTGTCTTTCATTCCGCCATTTACACTTCATCTAGAGCCATCTTTTGTTTCTTAACCTGTCCCATTACCATCTCCTTTTGCCTTGCACCATCTCTTAATCTCTCTTAATGTCTCTTAATCTCTCCTGCCTTCCATCCTATCACAGACCTTCCCTTCTGTTCTTTCCTCCCCTCCCCCGCTTTCCCTGCCCCTACACTTGCTTAAAAACCTGTTCCATCTCCAGCTTTTTCCAGTTCTGACGAAGGGTCATCAACCTGAAACGTTAACTCTGTTTCTCTTTCCACAGATGCTGCCTGACCTGCTGAGTGTTTCCAGCATTTTCAGTTTTTATTTCAAATTTCCAGCATCCGCAGTATTTCGCTTTTGTATTAAGAGAATAATAATGTCCCTTGTTGTCATTTTGCTACTGCAAGCTGCATTTATCAACTAAATTCAAAAAAATCAGGTCAATTCTTTTTCATGAGGGGAGGAGGAACTGGGTTAATTGGGATGTATCTATGATTGAGCGGATAGCTACTTCCTGACGTTGCTTGTGCTGCAGGAGGAGGTGACGAGCAGAGGCCACCTGCTCTGTCAAACAGGAGAGAAGATCAGAGGTTGATCTTAGTTACCTTCTAGTAGCCAGCTCAAGGGCAGGAGGCCAGAGTGGAAGCAGTCTGCAAACCACCTGCACAACTGGGGAATGCTGCCTCAAATCAGGAACCTAAGTAGGAGGAGGAAATTAAATTAAAAGGTTAAAGGAATGTCTACAACTGGCCACCCATTATAATTAGTTACAAAGAATGGTTTTTGCCTCATTCCGTTGATTTTTAAAACAGTAAGGGGGAAAAATTCAGTATCGCCCCATTTGGGGCGCCATTATCGGCCGTGCGCAATGTTTAGCGCCTGGCGCTAATTATCGCCTCTGACAGCAAACTTGGCTTTTATCGCCCCTGAAGGTGATTGGAGCGCTAAATCAGGCGCTTCACACCTGTCTTAAGGCGCAAAGGCCGAGGAGCGAGGCGCTACCTCAGAGCGCTGGCGAAGCAAGGAAGGGCAAATCAAAATAAACCTGCAAAGTGCTGCTCAGTACTCAAAACTCCTTCACACAGCGTTGAATCTCTCCAGAAGTCTCTCTCTCTCTCTCAGAATGCGTGGTGCAAAAAGGTCACCGACAAAAAAAGGCAGGAAGCGGTCGCCTTTAAATAGCGCTCCCCCAGTCCCTTCCTGACAGCAAAACGCTCCCCTCAACCTGTCGTTGCTAGCGGCAGGCGGTAAGGCAGGGGGCGCCACTCAATATCCGGTCCGGGGCGCTAACGGGGCATTGCGCACTCGACTGACGTCACGATCTGCCGGTGCAGGAGATCGTGGTGGTAGTGTTTAGTGCCACCGCAAAATGTCTAGTTAATTTCGCGAGCGGCGCAAACATCGCCGCGCCCGGGCGCTAGTTGCTTTGCGCCCCATTAGCGCCCTCTTAAGGCGCTAACGGGAGGCGCAAATAACTGAATTTTTCCCCCTAAATGCTAATGCACTACTGGAGTACCAGCTTAAAGGAATTATTGAGCACAGCTGTTGGGGAGGTGAATTATCATTAGTGGAGATGCAGTTACAAACTTAAAGATAATTTAGTATCAGCGATATGTGCTAATTCAGTACTTGGGCATGGCCAGGCTCAGTAACCAATGCTCCTGATGATATTGACACCACTTACTGCTTCGAAAAAAATCAATTGAAGTAGTCAAAATAAAAGAAAAACGTAAATAATATTAAGCAGAATTCTTTGTAATTAATTCTTAAAAAGATTCCTGGTGGTCCGGGGTCACTCACCAATAAAACAATTTATACATAACAAAAATCCCAAATGTCTTTTCAATAACTTTGAAAAAATATATTGATCAATGGACTGTGTAGATGTTTTGTTAGTTATGGTATTTTACAGATTACACAGCACTCGCAGATACATCAAAGATCTTTGACGGTGTATATTCGAATGGCATTAGGCATCCAAAATGTTGAGCCCTATGGTTAACAGGGAGCTTTGGTAAACAGGGATGGGGTTAAGGGGCCTCGTTGCCACTTGCTTGTGGCCGACGTTTTGGTGGAGTGTGAATCACAGAAGTGTTGGTTGGGCAATGGCTGATGAAATCTTCCGGTTTGTTTGATAATCCCTGGTCCTCTTTGGATTTGGGAGTTGACAGGGTGGATTGGCCGGAAGGAAAGGGACCCATACTGCTTGGTGCTTCCGTGGCTTCTGGTGAAGCCCATGCTTTACTGGCTCAGGTGTCAATCTGAGTGAACAGTACGCATTTATACTGGTGCTGCGTGTGAAAATAGTTATGCTAATTTACTCACTCTCACGCTCTTTGATAGGCCCACGCCTCTGACATGTTGCTTATGACCATTTGTAGTCAAGGAACTATTAATACATGTTCTCCAAAGAATGCCTTCAGTATGGATTCCAAAATAATGACCATCGATCATAAAAAGATTCTGGAGTATTGCAGATACAGTACTTTGAAAAGTGCAGCTGGAGTGCACATAGTATGAGAGGGACATCTGTTGGAAGTTTTGCTGCACTGCACTATTCAGCCAGGAAAGGGCAGTGTGCCTAAAGTAGCAATCCGAACCCAGTTACACTAACCCACTGATACTGCTTTACTGCACTGTGGACACAAGGGGAGAATTTTTTTTTTAAAAGGCTGATGGATTGTTAGCCTTTATCTCAAGAGGTCTGCAATACAAAGGGATGGAAGTTATGCTACAGTTGTACAAAACTCTGGTTAGACCCCAGCTGCAGTCAGTTCTGGGCACCGCACCTCAGGAAGGCTATATTGGATTTGGAGGGGGTGCAGTGAAGATTCACCAGATAATGCCACGGCTAAAAGGGTTAAATTATGATGACAGATTGCATAGACTAGGCTTGTATTCCTTGAGTATAGAAGAGGCCTTCCAGACACACTGTTCGAAGGCAGTGGGAGGAGATAGCTGAAGCGGTCAGTGCCGTCAGTCGTTCCTCCAATATCCAGTGCCCCACCACTAGCCCCACACACTGCTCAATGCACCACACCCCCATCACTCACCTACCAACAATCTCTGCAGTCAAGACTCGATCCTCGCAATCATAGCTTCACCTCAGCCTCACGTACCACTGTTGCCAGCCTCACACCCACATCTCACACCTTGCACACAATGCCAGCTATTCAACCACAGCAGGCACATCACCCAAACACATTGCCCCACACTCACTCACACACTTCCCTTTCTCTTGCAGGCCAAGGTGGCTCACAACCGGCACGAGCAGGAGCAAACAGGTGGGGGGCAAACACAGCAGCAGAACCTGACCTGGCTGGAGGAGACAGCGCCATCTTGCCAGCCCTGGGGAGGCGGGTATGGAGGCGGAACTACCGGGAAAATGGCAGAAACTGGGGGCGGGTGCCCAACCCGCCTCTGTGCTATTATGTCCGTGTGTAATTGAGACACGGACTGCAGGAGTTGGTTATAACAGGTCTTTACTGAGTGGAGACAAACTGGAACTACTATGCAAAGTTACTACACAGGCTTATATACAGGGGTGGTCACTACTGGTACAGCAGTATACAGGGGCTGCAGAATTTAGTTCCTTCTGCAAAGTACATACACTACAATTCCTCCCCTTTTAGCTAAACAGTACATAACATTCGATTAATAATTAAATAACATATTTACAATTACAGTTGTCATATACATTAGCTGAAGTTAAGCAATTATAAGTTCAGTCTTTGAGGAGGCTTCCTGATTCTGTCTGGATAACGCCTCTTTGGGGTATCAGGTTCTTCTGGCAGAGTTGATTCGGAATCAACGTCGTTGTTGGGTTCGTCTGCTTCCAATATTCCCGATTCTGAGGTAGATGCAATTGGTACTTCGGTTTCATCACCAGGTGTATCGGATCGTGGTGTGGAATTGACGTTTTCCAGTGACTCTAGAATCTGGTCAGCATGGCGTCTTACAATGCTCTCTCCAACGTCCACGGTATACATTAGAGGTCCTTGCCGTGTACAGATTGTTCCTGGCTGCCATTTCTCTGTGCGGTAGTCCCGGGCCAAAACTGGTTGCCCTATCTTAAAACTCCTGGTCGGCCTTTCATTCATATTCTGAAACTGCCTGTTCTCCACATCTCTTCTGATGTTTGGCTGAACCAAATCCAAGCGGCATCGTAGTCTTCGATTGAAGAACATCATGGCTGGAGTTTGGTTGGTAACTGCATGTGTCGCATTCCGGTAGGCAAACAAGAAGTTATCCACCTTGTGTTGTAGGGGTATGTCTTCATTACACATTGCCTTGATAGCCTTCTTGAATGTTTGAACGAACCTCTCAGCCAATCCATTGGTGGCTGGATGATATGGGGCGGATGTGTAATGCTTAACACCATTGTTCTTTAAGAACTTCCGGAACTCTTCAGACACAAACTGTGGTCCATTGTCGGAGCAAATCTGTTCAGGCAGCCCATTTCTGGCGAATATGGTTTGTAAGACTGTGATAGTTTTTTCTGTGGCGGTTGAGGACATTTTTATTACCTCTGGCCACTTTGAATGTGCATCCACCGCAATTAAAAACATCGAGTCCATAAATGGACCAGCAAAATCAATGTGCACCCTTTGCCATGGAGATGAGGGCCACTCCCATGGATGTAGGCGGGCTTGTGGTGGGGCGTTTTGGACCTTCTGGCATCCTGTACAGCTCTTGGTCATCTCTTCAATTTCTCTATCGATTCCCGGCCACCACACAAACGCTCTGGCTAAGTTCTTCATTTTTACCCCTCCCAGATGACCCTCATGAAGCTCATTGAGCACTCTATCCTTCAATTTGGGTGGAATTACTACTCTGGATCCACATATCAAGGTTCCTCTGCACACTGACAGCTGTTCTCTTCTCGGCGAGAATGCTGGCAACAGTGGTTCGCCATGTGCTGGCCATCCCTTCACCGTTAAATCATAGACCCAGGAGAGTGTCGGGTCATTTCGTGTTTCCTTTTCTATGTTTGCATTCGTCACAGGTAGACATTTGACTATGGTCGAGTGGAATATCTCCACCGGATCCACTGCAGGTGCTTCTTCCACCATCGGCAACGGTAGGCGCGACAATCCATCAGCATTCCCATGCTGTTTAGTTCCTTTGTACTCGATGTCATATTGGTGTGCCCCTAGGAAAAGGGACCACCTCTGTAGCCGTTGTGCTGTCATTATCGGGACGCCCTTCTGAGGGTTGAAAATGGAGACAAGAGGTTGATGATCAGTTAGTAGAGTAAATTTCTGACCGTGCAGGTAGTGATTGAACTTCTTCACCCCCCACACCAGGCTGAGGGCCTCTCTGTCAATCTGGGCGTAGTTACGCTTGGCTGAAGTTAACGAGCGTGACGCAAAAGCTATCGGCCTCTCTGAACCATCAAGGAATTTATGTGACAGTACCGCTCCAATGCCGTAGGGAGACGCATCACACGCCAGTCTTATCGGTGGTGATGGGTTGTAGTGAGCCAATACTTCTCTTGAAGTGATTAGGTCTTTACTCTTCTGAAAGGCCCGCTTACATTCATTGCTCCATTTCCATGCTACTCCAGTTTGTAGTAGGGCGTTCAGTGGGTGCAGAATTGTGGACAAATTCGGCAAAAACTTATGGTAGTAATTCACCAATCCGAGAAATGACCTCAGTTGCGACACATTTTCAGGCGCTGGAGCCTTAACTACCGCTTCAATTTTGTCAGGGGACTTATGTAACCCCTCTTCATCAATCACGTGGCCACAATACGATATCTGTTTCTTAAAAAACTCGCACTTGGGGCGATTGGCTCGTAGCCCATGTTCTCTTAGTCTAGTGAGCGCCTGCTCTAGGTTGGCAAGGTGTTCACTGTCATCTTCACCTGTCACTAGGATGTCGTCCAAGTAACACTGAGTCCCCGGAATCCCTTGCAGGACTTGTTCCATCGCTCTTTGCCATATCGCCGGAGCTGATGCTACTCCGAATACCAGTCGATTATACTGGTAAAGACCTTTGTGAGTGTTTATCGTGAGATACTTGCTAGAGGATTCTTCAACCTCCATCTGCAAATATGCTTGTGCTAGGTCAATTTTTGTAAAACGCTTCCCTCCAGATAGTGAGGCGAAAATATCTTCTATCCTCGGGAGAGGATATTGTACTGTGTGAAGGACTGGGTTCACCGTCACCTTGAAGTCCCCACAGATGCGAACCTTCCTTGGCTCCTCAGACTTATTGTTTAACGTTTTCTTCATGACAGGAACGATGGGTGTCACCCACTCGCTCCAGTCTACCTTAGATAACACGCCTGCATTCTCCAGATTCTCCAGCTCTGCCTCGACGGCTGGGCGAATTGCATATGGTACCGGTCTTGCTTTGAAAAACTTGGGAATTGCATTCTCTTCTATTTTTATCGAGGCGGTTACGCCTTTAAGTGTTCCCAGTTCTTGTTGAAATACCTCTTTGGCGTTAGCTAAGATTTTTGACAATCGTCCAGGTGTGACATCGTCATCCTTTTTACCAGCCACCATCAGTGCCTGAATGGAGTGCCAGTCTAAACTTATCTTTCTGATCCATTCACGTCCCAATAACGGTGGTCCACCATCTTGCAGTATGTACAGATACAATTTCTGAATTTCCTTGCCGTTGTATTCGACAGGCACCCTTATTATCCCTCTGGGGTATACTTTTTGCCCCGTATACGTCTTCAAGACAATGGATGTCTCTTTCAAGGGTATGTGTGAGAATAGCCGTTCGTAGTCTCGTCGATTCATGACAGTCAGGGCTGATCCTGTATCCAATTCCATTTTGACTTGTGACCCTGCTATCATGAGGGTGACCCAAATGGTTCGGTGATCCTCTTTTGTGATTATGTTGTGAAGTTTGAGACAGCTTAGTCTCTTGTTCCCGGATTCACTATCGCTCATCTGGTCTTCGGAACTACTGTCCGTCATCTTTTGTACTTTCCTGTACTGTTCCTTAGTAGCCTTTTTGTTGTCGTTAGTCTTCTTCCCAGACCTGCAAACTCGTGCAATGTGTCCCATCTTTCCGCATTGCCTGCATATTTTGTCCTTGGACCAGCAGTCCTTCTGGTCATGGGTTGTTCTGCCGCAGCAATAACATTTTTCAAATCCTCGTGTCATTTCGTGGGTGCCGTATTCCTGTGGCTTTTGCTGTATTTCCGCAGCTCCCCTTGCTGCTGCTTCGTACGATACTGCCACGCTGAAGCCTTTTCTAGCATCAGCTCTTTCTCTGAGAGTAACCTCTTCTGGGTTCCTTCACTCAGGAGTCCACAGACAAATTTGTCCCGTAGAGTATCTGTCAGTCCTGCTCCGAACTGGCAGTGCTTTGATAGCTTGCGTAGTTCCGTAAGGTAATCAGCATTGCTCTCATCTTTATGCTGATTTCTCCTGTGGAATTTAAATCTTTCTGCTATCAGCAGCGGTGTAGGATTTAGGTGTTCCTGTGGGATATCAACAATTTCATTAAAACTCTTCGCCATCGGTTTGGCTGGAGTAATCAGGTTCCGCAATAGGCCGTACGTTCTTGCGCCCATTAAGTTTAGTAGTACCGATGCCTTTTTCTCATCGGCTACTTCGTTTGCCTCGCAATATACTTCGACTCTTTCCACATACGTAGTCCAGTCTTCTATTGCATTATTGAAGGCAGTGATATTGCCAGTCTTCGGCATCTTGGAAATCTAAGATGGCGCCTCCCGCGCTTTGCCTTCTTCCCCGATTTAACAAAATGGCACCTCCCGCGCTTTCCGTCTTCTCCGCTGCTGCTAGCGCTGTTGCTGGTGTTTTATGCCTTGATGGCAACGCCCTATGGTCTTCGCGCACTTCCCCCCGCGCTGCTGCTAACGCCGCACTCCGCGGTTCCCGTGGCAAACTGTAGCTCCTCGCAGCTTTCTGCGCTTCTAATTTCTTTTATTTCCCCGTCATCGGAGCAACCCTGTGGGACACTTTCCTCCCTCTTCTCGGGTCTGTACGCTGCCCGGCTTCGTAGCACCGGCCGCGCCCTGTGTGCTCCACCCTCTCTCTCTCTCTCCTCTTCCCGACAACGCTGCTCAGCCCCGTTGAAAAGCCACCCGATCGAGCTCTAGCCTGCCGCAGCCCAGGAAGGATCAGTGTACTACCTGCCACCAGCCCGATTAGCTGGAACACCATCGACAGGATAACCAAGCCCCGCTCTTGACAGCCTCTCCTGCAAATCTTTCACTCTGATGCCCGTTTCTTCTGATTGTTTTTTTTTCTTTCTTCCTTCTGGCCTCGACCTCTGACAACTTCGCTTCAGGGATGGATCCCCATGAGGTGGTGCAGACTGTAGGTAAGTTCGGATCTGCTCGTCGCCAGTATTATGTCCGTGTGTAATTGAGACACAGACTGCAGGAGTTGGTTATAACAGGTCTTTACTGAGTGGAGACAAACTGGAAATAACTATGCAAAGTTACTACACAGGCTTATATACAGGGGTGGTCACTACTGGCACTGCAGTATACAGGTGCTGCAGAATATAGTTCCTTCTGCAAAGTACATACACTACACGTGCCATCTTGCCAGGAGGCGGGTAGCCGACCCGTGCCTTGGAGGCGGGAAGGGGATTACAGCCACTTATCTGCTTGTTAACAGGTAGTTAACAGGCAGATAAGAGGATTATCCCCATTTTGCCCACACAAGTGCGGGCTTCCCGAAGGCTGCGAACCCCGCCAGGGTCAGCGAGGCGAGCAGTGGGTCTACGGGGGTCGGAGGGGTGCAAAACTGCGCTGTGAAGGAAAGTGACGGGTGCAAGTGTGGAGAGCTAAGTGCAAAGTGTTAGTAAAAGTGTACTTACCTTTGTTTTTTCCTGCAGGCTTCAATCGGTGGGTATGCGGAGTCTCGCACCTCCGCGGCAGAGATGACAGATGGCCACTGCATTCTCCAATGCAACAACCATCTAATTTCTGCTAAATAGAGGTTTTATGTGTCTTGAATTCAAGAACTCATCAAACTACAGAGAATGTCAGTGTTTGACAGCTTCACAGAGCTGTCAAAAGACAACAATTTTTTGACAGATGAAACGTCATACATTGACATTCTCCGTAACCAGCTTTCCCTTAATTAGCCTGCTAAGCCCGCTGGGTGGGCTTAACAAGGTCAATCAAGGGGAAAATAGCGTGGATTGGCCAGAAGCTGATGGAGGTGGGACTGAAACCCGACAAGTGGGAGTCCCGCCTCCAACGCTCCCCCATTGACAAAATCCAGCCCGATGTTTCCTCTCGTGGGGGAATCTAGAACTCGGGGGCAGAGTTTCAGAATAAGGGTCGCCCATTTAAAATTTAAAATGAAGATGAGGAGGAATTTCCTCTCTCGGAGGGTCGTGAATCTTTGGAATTCTCTACCCCGGAGAGCTGTGGAGGCGGAGTCACTGAATATATTCAAGACGGAGATAGACAGATATTTGAAAAACAGGGGAGTGAAGGGTTATGGGGAGCGGGCAGGAAAGTGGAGTTAAGGCCATGATCAGATCAGCCATGATCTTATTGAATGGCGGAGCAGGCTTGAGGGGGCCGAATGGCCAACTGCTGCTCCATGTTTTTATTGCATCCCACTTGCCCCTCATCCCACAATCTTGTCTCACTTACAAGCTGCTGATGTGACAGCCACTTTATCACAAATTTTATTTGAGTATATTGTGTGTGTATTTGGTACTTGACACAATCCATAATACTACACTCCAATGTTCCTCTAAATTTCCTGTGTACTGGGTGTGGCTACAAACTCCTCTGAGCACTACTTTTTTGTCCACGAGCAGTTTACATTTTAAAAGTCACTGAGTTGCTACAATTGTATAAATGAATACATTATAGCACACTAAAAAAGGTGACCTAACTTAAGTGAAAATGTTACACATACAGCGCTAGCTAAAGAAAAAAGTACCAGAAGGGCTAATTTATCAGTTCCACATAATCTGCATTACAACAATAAAAGAAAGACTGCATTTCTATAGCCCATTTCATGACCACCGGATGTCCCAAAGCGCTTTACAGCCAATGAAATACTTTTTGAAGTGTAGTCACTGTTGTAATGTAGGAAACATAGCAGCCAATTTGTGCACAGCAAGCTCCCACAAACAACAATGTGATAATTGTTGTGTATGTACCTTTAAGAGAATAGCTGGTCTCAGGCTGCAGTACCGGCAGTGACCACCCCAGTATAAAAGGCGCTAGAGGGCCTCTGTTGTTTAGATTCATTATTGGCTTCCACCAGTAAAGATCTGTTTGTTTTCTCTCCTGCTAGTCCGTGTCTCAATCATTCACGGACTTAACACTGGCGACGAGTAAGAAACGTACTTACCTGCAACTCGGCAGCAGCTCCGACGACGTTGTTGAAGGTCGGAGCCAGAAGAAAAAAAAAAAAAATAGAGTCCATTGAAACTCGAGAAACGGGCGTCGACCGTCAATCATCGGGTTCAAAACTTGCAGGAGAGATTGTCCAGAGCCAGGCTGGGTTCCTCGGTCTGTGGTTTCCCAGCTAATCGGGCTGGTGGCAGGTAGTGCTCTGATCCTTCCTTGGCTGCGGCGGGCTGAAGCTCGATCGGGTGGCCTTTCAACAGGGCCGGGCAGCGAGTCGGGAAGCAAAGAGAGAGAGAGAGGGTGGAGCACACAGGGCGCGGCCGGTGTTTCGAAGCCGGGCAGCGTTCGGACCTAAGAAGAGGGAGGGAAGTGTCCCAGAGGGTCCGCTCCACGACGGGAAAATAACAAAAGAAAAAGAATCAATATTTAACGTGCAGGAAACCGTGGAAAGCAGCGCTAACAACAGCGGGGAAGAAGACAAAGCGCGGGAGGCGCCATTTTGTTAAATCGGGGAAGAAGGCAAAGCGCGGGAGGCGCCATTTTAGATTTGCAAGATGCCGAAGACTGGCTGTATCACTGCTTTTGATAATACATTAGAGGACTGGACCACGTATGTGGAAAGAGTCGAGGTATATTTCGAGGCAAACGAAATAGCGGAGAGGAAAAAGGCATCGATATTGCTAAACTTAATGGGCGCTAGAACGTACGGCCTATTGCGGGATCTGATTACTCCAGCCAAACCGAAGGCGAAGAGTTTTAACGAAATTGTTGCTGTTCTACAGGAACACTTAAACCCTGCACCGCTGTTGATAGCAGAAAGATTTAAATTCCACAGGAGAACTCAGCACAAAGATGAGAGCAATGCTGAGTATCTTAAGGAACTACGCAAGCTATCAAAGCACTGCCAGTTCGGAGCAGGACTGGCAGATACCCTACGGGACAAATTTGTCTGTGGACTCCTGAGGGAAGGAACACAGAAGAAGTTACGCGCAGAAAAAGAGCTGACGCTAGCTCAGGCTTTCAGCGTGGCAGTATCGTATGAAGTAGCAGCCAGGGGAGCTGCAGAAATTCAACAAAAACCACAGGAATACGGCACCCACGAAATGACACGGGGATTTGCAAAATGTTATCGCTGCGGCAGAACTAACCATGACCAGAAGGACTGCTGGT
The DNA here is from genome assembly GCF_052327205.1 of Somniosus microcephalus. Taxonomy (NCBI): domain Eukaryota; kingdom Metazoa; phylum Chordata; class Chondrichthyes; order Squaliformes; family Somniosidae; genus Somniosus; species Somniosus microcephalus. Next base: position 19,699,820 of record NC_141020.1, on the reverse strand, counting down.
CCAAAGACAAAATATGCAGACAATGCAGGAAGATTGGACACATTGCACGAGTTTGTAGGTCTGGGAAGAAGACCAGTGACAACAAAAAGGCTACTAAGGAACCGTACAAGAAAGTACGAAAGATGACGGACAGTAGTTCCGAAGACCAGATGAGCGATAGTGAATCCGAGAACAGGAGATTAAGCTGTCTCAAACTTCACAATGAAATCGCAAAAGAGGATCACCGAACCATTTGGGTCACCCTCACGATAGCAGGGTCCCAAGTTAAAATGGAATTGGATACAGGATCAGCGCTAACCGTCATGAATCGACGAGACTACGAGCGGCTATTTTCACACATACTCTTGAGAGAGACATCCATCGTCTTGACGACGTATACAGGGCAAAAAGTATACCCCAGAGGAAAAATAAGGGTGCCTGTCGAATACAATGGCAAGAAAATACGGAAATTGTATCTCTACATACTGCCAAATGGTGGACCACCGTTATTGGGACGGGAATGGATCAGGAAGATAAACTTAGATTGGCATTCGATTCATGCAATGACGGTGGACGGTAAAAAAGATGAAGACATCACTCCTGGACGATTGTCAACAATCTTAGCTAACGCCAAAGAGGTATTTCAACAAGAACTGGGCACGCTTAAAGGCGTAACCGCCTCGATAAAAATAGAAGAGAATGCAGTTCCCAAGTTTTTCAAAGCGAGACCAGTACCATATGCAATTCGCCCAGCTGTCGAGGCAGAGCTGGAGAATCTGGAGAAGGCGGGCGTGTTGTCTAAGGTCAACTGGAGCGAGTGGGCGACACCCATCATTCCTGTCATGAAGAAAACGTTAAGCAATAAGTCCGGAGAGCCAAGGAAGATTCGCATCTGTGGGGATTTCAAGGTGACGGTGAACCCTGTCCTTCGCACAGTACAATATCCTCTTCCAAGGATAGAAGACATCTTCGCCTCGCTGTCTGGAGGAAAGCGTTTTACAAAAATTGACCTGGCACAAGCATATTTGCAGATGGAGGTTGAAGAGTCCTCTAGCAAGTATCTCACGATAAACACTCACAAAGGTCTTTACCAGTATCATCGATTGGTATTCGGAGTAGCATCGGCTCCGGCGATATGGCAAAGAGCGATGGAACAAGTCCTGCAAGGGATTCCGGGGACTCAGTGTTACTTGGACGACATCCTTGTAACAGGTGAAGATGACAGTGAACACCTTAACAACCTAGAACAGGTGCTCACTAGACGACGGGAACATGGGCTGCGAGCCAACCGCCCCAAGTGCGAATTTTTTAAGAAACAGATATCGTATTGTGGCCACGTGATTGATGAAGAGGGGTTACGTTAATCCCCTGACAAAATTGAAGCGGTTGTTAAGGCCCCAGCGCCTGAAAATGTGTCGCAACTGAGGTCATTCCTCGGGTTGGTGAATTACTGTCATAAGTTTTTGCCGAATTTGTCGACAATTCTGCACCCACTGAACGCCCTGCTACGAATGGGGGTAGCATGGAAATGGAGCGATGATTGTAAGCGTGCTTTTCGGAAGAGTAAGGACTTAATCACTTCAAAGGAAGTATTGGTTCACTACAACCCAGCACTGCCAATCAGGCTGGCGTGTGATGCGTCTCCCTACGGCATTGGGGCGGTACTTTCACATAAATTCCTTGATGGTTTGGAGAGGCCGATAGCTTTTGCGTCACGCTCGTTAACTTCTGCCGAGCGTAACTACGCCCAGATTGACAGAGAGGCCCTCAGCCTAGTGTGGGGGGTGAAGAAGTTCAATCACTATCTGCACGGTCAAAAATTTACTCTACTAACCGATCATCAACCTCTTGTCTCCATTTTCAACCCTCAGAAGGGCGTACCGATAATGACAGCACAACGGCTGCAGAGATGGTCCCTTTTCCTAGGGGCACACCAATATGACATCGAGTACAAAGGAACTAAACAGCATGGAAATGCTGATGGATTGTCACGTCTACCGTTGCCGACGGTGGAAGAAGAAGACCTTGCAGTGGATCCAATGGAGTTATTCCACTCGACCATAGTCGAATGTCTTCCTGTGACGAATGCAAACATAGAAAAGGAAACACGGAATGACCCGACACTATCACGGGTCTATGATTTAACGGTGAAGGGATGGCCAGCACATGGCGAACCACTGCTGCCAGCATTCTCGCCGAGAAGAGAACAGCTGTCAGTGTGCAGAGGAACCTTGATGTGTGGATCCAGAGTAGTAATTCCACCTAAGTTGACGGATAGAGTGCTCAATGAGCTTCATGAGGGTCATCTGGGTGGGGTAAAAATGAAGAGCTTAGCCAGAGCGTTTGTGTGGTGGCCGGGAATCGATAGAGAAATCGAAGAGATGACCAAGAGCTGTGCAGGATGCCAGAAGGTCCAAAACGCCCCACCACAAGCTCCTTTGCATCCATGGGAGTGGCCCTCATCTCCATGGCAAAGGGTGCACATTGATTTTGCTGGTCCCTTCATGGACTCGATGTTTTTAATTGCGGTGGATGCACATTCAAAGTGGCCAGAGGTAATAAAAATGTCCTCAACCACCACGGAAAAAACTATCACAGTTTTACGAACCATATTCGCCAGGAATGGGCTGCCTGAACAGATTTGCTCTGACAATGGACCACAGTTTGTGTCTGAAGAGTTCCGGAGGTTCTTAAAGAACAATGGTGTTAAGCATTACACATCTGCCCCATATCATCCAGCCACTAATGGATTGGCCGAGAGGTTTGTCCAAACATTCAAGAAGGCTATCAAGGCAATGTGTAATGAAGAGATACCCCTACAACACAAGGTGGACAACGTCTTGTTTGCCTACCAGAATGCGACACATGCGGTCACCAACCAAACTCCAGCCATGATGTTCTTCAATCGAAGACTACGATGCCGCTTGGATTTGGTTAAGCCAAACGTCCAAAGAGATGTGGAGAACAGGCAGTTTCAGAATATGAATGAAAGGCCGACCAGGAGTTTTAAGATAGGGCAACCAGTTTTGGCCCGGGACTACCGCACTGAGAAATGGCAGCCAGGAACGATTTGTACACGACAAGGACCTCTCATGTATACCGTGGACGTTGGGGAGAGCATTGTAAGATGCCATGCTGACCAGATTCTAGAGTCACTGGAAAACGTCAACTCCACACCACGATCTGATACACCTGGTAATGAAATCGACGTTCCAATTGCAGCTACCGCAGAACCAGTAATATTGGAAGCAGGTGAACCAAACAACGACATTGATTCCGACTCAACATTGCCAGAAGAACCTGTTACCCCAAAGAGGCGTTATCCAGATAGAATCAGGAAGCCTCCTCAAAGACTGAACTTATAATTGCTTAAACTTAACCAATGTATCTAGCAACAGTAATTGTGATTGTAATTCGTTATCATTTAGTTGTTAAATGAATGTTATGTACTGTTTATCTAAAAGGGGAGGAATTGTTGTGTATGTACCTTTAAGAGAATAACTGGTCTCAGACTGCAGTACCGGCAGTGACCACCCCGGTATAAAAGGCGCTAGAGAGCCTCTGTTGTTTAGTTTCGTTATTGACTTCCACCAGTAAAGATTTGTTTGTTTTCTCTCCTGCTAGTCCATGTCTCAATCATTCACGGACTTAACAATAATGACCAGATAATGTGTTTCAGTGATGCTGATTGAGGGATAAATATTGGCCCAGGACACCGGGGATAACTCCCCCTGCTCTTCTTCGAAATAGTGCCATGGGATCTTTACTGTCCACCTGAGAGAGCAGACGGGGCCTCGGTTTAACGTCTCATCCGACAGTGCAGCGCTCCCTCAGTACTGCACTGGGAGCATCAGCCTAGATTTTTGCGCTCAAGTCTTTAGAGTGGGACTTGAACCCACAACCTGCTGATGAAGAGGCGAGACTGCTACCAGCTGAGCCACAGCTGACACATATGTATGTAATAACAACAGAAAATGCTGGAAACACTCAGCAGGCCAGGCAGCATCTGTGGAGAGAGAAACAGAGTTAACGTTTCAGGTCTGGGACCCTATAGTGAGCGGCCTGTTCATTTCAATGCACGGTGCAATCCAGATTACTGCACGACCGAGCACGCGCACATCTTCGAGGGAACATCTTCGAGGCAATCTAGTATACTGTATTCGCTGCTCACGATGCGGTCTCCTCTACATTGGGGAGACCAAACGCAGATTGGGTGACCGCTTTGTGGAACACCTCCGTTCAGTCCGTAAGGGTGACCCCGAGCTTTCGGTCACCTGTCATTTTAATTCACCGCTCCATTCCCACTCGGACCTCACCGTCCTTGGCCTCTTGCATTGTTCCACGGAAGCTCAACGTAAACTCGAGGAACAGCACCTCATCTTCCAATTAGGCACTCTGCAGCCTTCCGGACTCAATATCGAGTTCAACAATTTCAGATCATAACCTCGGCCCCTATCACATTTTTACTTTAAAATTTTTTTTTTCCACCCCTTTGTTTTGGGTTTTCCCTCCCCCACTTCCTCTTTTTTTTTACATGGCAGCTGTCTCCCATTCTGCCAGAACATTTCACACCTAATCTGAGCCGTCTTTTGTCTCCACTAGTCCGACCACCATCTCATCTCGCTTTGAATACCTCTTAATGTCTATTCACTTCTTTTGTTCCCTCCCCAGCCCTGCCTTTCGATCTATTTCATTTCCTTTCCAGTTTGAAAAAGGGTTTCGACCCGAAACGTCGACTCTAATTTCTCTCCACGGATGTTGCCTGGCCTGCTGAGTTTTTCCAGCATTTTCTGTTGTTATTTCGAGGGAACATTGCTGCACTCACAGAATTTCTCAGACTACTTTGATAACAACAATCTTTGTGATCCCCACACTTCTGTTATTTAATTACACCAGTGATTGTTTTGGCACAAGATGAAACAAAGCACTAAATCAAACAATAGCATGGTAGAATAACCAGATAAGAGCACACCTTCCTGCTTTTTTTCCAGTTCTGACGAAGGGTCTTCGACCTGAAACGTTAACTCTGTTTCTCTCTCCACGGATGCTGCCCTGGCCTGCGGAGTTTTTCCAGCGTTTTCTGTTGTTATTTCAAATTTATTGTTACTTTTACAGCTTGCACCATAACTTTGGCCTTGGGTCAACTCGTTTGTTCGTTTACTTGTTCATTTATCTGTCAGCTTTACAAATAGTACATTAAAAGAAAGCATTCAGTGGTGGAGGGAGGCTTGAGTCATTGGATTACTTGTGGCAAGAGAGCTTTTGAGCACTTTCCATTGATGTTTATTTCATTCTCGGTTCTCTAATGCATAAGCAATCGATGGGAAGGCTCTGGGAAGACTGGAGAACCACATTATAAAAACCAGTTGCAGTCTTTTCACTTCACTTTTTTCTGAAAAGTATCACAGCGCTTTAGATACAGTGAATTTCTTTGAAGCGCAGTGACAATTATGGATACAAGTGCAGCAGCTATTTTGCACAGAGTAAGATCCCACACACAGCAAAGAGATGAAGTATGAATTAAATCTGTTTCTGGTAGTATTTGGTTAAGAGAGGAATGTTGGCCAGGAAAACTCCCCTTCCTTCTTCAAATAGTGCCTGAGGATCTTTAACACCCAAAGGAACAGCTAGATGAGGTATCAGATTAATCTCCAATCTGAAGGACAGCACCTTCAGGATTCCTTCAGTACTGCATGGCAGACAATGGAAAAAACTTTGTGAAGTACACAGAAATAAATAAGTATCAATAGAAAGTCTTTCGGGACAATAGGGACTTAAATTAATATCAGTGGAAAGGCTCGGAGAAGAATGGTGTCTAAATAAATCAGCTGAACGGCGCCGTATAGTGGAGTTAGATAAACATATCAACAGAAACAGTCTGAGGATTTTGACAGTGCGTAAAAATAAATCTGAACTTAAAAATCACTCGTATTGTTACAATTTTTGTGCTATACTGGATATTATCCCGATACAGTGCTTTGAGAAAGTGACAGATATAGTGGCTAGATAAATGCAGTGGATGTGGTGTACATGGTCTTTCAGAAAGCCTTTGACATGGTCTATACAGGAAACAATTGGAAAAGATTGAGAGATATGGAATTGCAAATAGGATAGCAAATTGGATTAGAAATTGGTTAAAAGGGAGGAAACAGAGAGTAGCAGTTAATTCACATAATGGTTGGAAGCAATGTTCTCATAAAGCTGCGCGGCCACGCAGCCGCACAGTGGTCTGGAAGTCCCGTGCAGGCCGGTCACCGGCTTTTGAATGGAAAAACCACGCATGCCCAGAAATTTGAATGGGCTACGCAGCTCATTAAAGGGGCTGCACACCCCACAAAAAAATTCAAGGGAACATTGGTTGGAAGTTGGTAGCAGTATCTCACTGGGTTCTATTCTAGGACCGCTTCTGTTCACTGTGTATATCAGTGATGTAGATATAGGGCTAGATGGAGTGCTGTCCAAATTTGCAGACAATACTAAAATAGGAGGCATAGTAAATAAGGGCCAAAGGAAGCTGCAAGAGATAATGATGAGATGGTGGAATAGGCAAAAAACTGTCAGATGGAATTTAATGCCAATAAGTGGTACATTTTGATTTTAAGAAAGTAATCAATGGCCCAGAAATTCGGGTCCCAACGCGTGAGTACGCACGGGGTACTCACCCGTAGGCCCAATGGAAGTGCCGGTTTCCTGCATGCACTGCGCATGCGCGGGAAACCGGCACTTCCGTTCCCCTGAAAGAAGGGGTTGACAGGTGGAATGCGTGCATCGGAGAGGCAGCGCATGCGCATCGAACTTATGTTTTTTTTGCAGGTTTCTCCGGGAGGGTAAGTCTCCAGCAGTTACACAGCGCCGCCCCGGCCGCAGGTAGGCCCCGACCCCGGCAGACATAACATCCGGCAGTAAGTCAGGGGGCACCACCCAATATTACAGCCAGGGCGTGAGCGGGGCGCTGCGCATGGCGATGACGTCATCGCCCGTGGCGCTAACGGTTAGCGCCTCCGCTAACCTCCCGTTGAATTTCGTGGGAGGCGTTAGCGGCAACGTGCAAACAAATAGAGGGAGTCATCGGACAACCTGGGTGTAGCCCTCTGCCTCTGTGCAGTCATCTCTGGTGGTGTGTGCAGCAGTGGAATTGTGAAGTGCACTCACTGCACACTCCTAGATGAACCTTCAAATGCGATGAGACCATGGCTCCTTTAAATATCTCAGCTGAAAATGCGTCATCGATGACGTCACCAGACCTGCACCTTTTAATTGGGCCGGGTAACGCGCAGGGCAGGCGTAATAGGCCCCATTAATGTAAAGTCGTTCTGTGGAGAGGGATGGAGCCAGCAACGAGCTCGCGACCTGCCATGGCAACCGTCCGCACCGGATCTTCCCAGGTAGGGAAAATTCCAGCCACTGTTTTTAGCTTTTCACTATTTAGAAAGTTCCCTGTTCTAAACTTTTTAGGTCCAAAGTAGATGACCTCACAGTTGCCTACATTGAAATCCATTTGCCACAGTTTTGCCCATTCACTTAATCAGTCGATATCCCTCTGTAATTTTATGCTTTCATCTATACTGGCTACAATGCCGCCTATCTTTTTGTCATCGGCAAATTTGGATATATGACTTTCTGTGTCATCTTCTAAGTCGTTAATAAATATTGGGAATAGTTGAGGCCCTGTGGGACACCACTAGTCTCATTCTGCCAATTTGAGAACCTACACATCATCCTTACTGCCGTAAACAATATCATAAGAACATAAGAAATAGGAGCAGGAATAGGCCACTTGGCCCCTCGAGCCTGCTCCACCATTCAATAAGGTCATGGCTGATCTTGGGCTCAAAGCCACTTCCCTGCCCGCTCCCCATAACCCTTCATTCCATTATCTTGTAAAAAATCTATCTATCTCCACCTTAAATGTATTTAATGACCCAGCCTCCATGGCTCTCTGGGGCAGAGAATTCCACAGATTTACGACCCTCTGAGAGAAGAAATTCCTCCTCATCTCAGTTCTAAAAGGGCGACCCTTTATTCTGAAACTGTGCCCCCGAGTTCTAGATTTCCCCACGAGGGGAAACATCCTCTCTGCATCTACCTTGTCGAGCCCCCTCAGTATCTTACATGTTTCAATAAGATCAGCTAATATGGGATGCAGGAAAGGAAGTTGGGTGGTCAGCAGTTTAGTGGGAATAGGGTCGAGGGAGCAGGAAGTGGGTTTCTCATGGACAAGATGAGCTCGGAGAGGGCAGGAGGGGAGATCGGAGAGAAACTGGAGAAAGATGTGAGTTCAGGGCGAGGGCGGGAGGGAACCTTAGAGGTCTCAATCTTAGTGACAAAGAAGTCCATGAGCTCCTTGCATTTGTTGTTGGAGGTGAAGGCGGGAGAGACAGCCGAGACGGGTTTAATAAGACGGGTTGCAGTAGAGAAAATTAGCTGGGAGTTATTTTTGCAGAATGATTCTGGAATAGTGATATTTTGGCAGATGACAGCAGGACCCAATAGTGCTTTATGTGGTCCAGACTGATCTGTCTGTGAATGGCTAAACTAGTCGTTCGCCATATCCGTTCAAGTCTGCGTCCCTTGGACTTAAGGGAGCGGATATGAGGGCCATGCTAGGGGAAACGGCCAGGGTGAGAAAGAGTAAAGCTTTTAATGGGGACTAGGGCATCACAGGTGTTGGTGAGGGTGTTTGGCAATTCGATAGCTGCAGAAATGTTGTGGTGAATGGAGGGCCACAGGTTAGACAGTTGGGATTTTGAAAGTGGTTGTAAGTGAATTGGGAGAGAGTTTTTAACCCTAAACCCCAAATCGTGCGGTGTCAATAGCATAATGCAGAGCCAGCTGCAGTATCAATAATCTGAAGCTGTCAAACACTGACAATCTGTACTCCAAGTTAATTCCTTCCTCTCAGGCTGATTTAGAGATCTCCCCAGAACAGAAAGCTGAATGCTGCAACTTTTGACAGCTCGCAGCCATTCTGCTTTCTGTGCCGGTGAGATGAAGGACTCTCGAGACCTGAAGGAAGGAAGGCTGTAAAGGTAAGTAAATGTAAGTAAAACTTCTTTAAACACTTTACACACACCAAACATATTTACCTCTGAACTCATGCACCCATCACTCACCTGAACACCGGACATCTCGAACCCTCCAAGCCCTTCAGCCCGACGGCCCGCCTCGCTAACTTGGCGTGGTTTGGAGCCGTCGGGAATCCCACACTTCAGTGATAAAAATAGGGATTAGGCTAAAAACTGCCTGTTAACTACCTGTTAAGAGGCAGTTAATTGGCACTAATCCCCTTCCCGCCTCGGGGAGGCGGGTCCCAGCACAGATCGGGCATCCGCCTCCTTTGAAACTGGCATGGAGGCGGGTTGGGGGCAGGATGGGTTCGTGCCCCCCTATTTCGAGATTTTAACCCCCCACAGGCCTCCAATCCCGCCTCCACGGCCCAATGAAAATCTGTGGGATTCACAAAATTCCCACATTCCCCCAAGGTTATTAATAAAAGGGACCCTGCATGGACATTTTTAAAAGGGTACCCAAAAGATGGCGTCCGCACCTTGTGACCAAAAGCCTGTAAGATTTTAAAAGCTTGGACTCTGCAGCACAGAGCAGGCAGTTTTGGGAAACCAAAACTTAAAATGCATTTCTGTGAAAAAGGACTTTGTGTTTGAAAAGCCAGACAGCTAGGCAAACACTGAATATGCATTGCGTCAGATTGGAACAGATCAACCAAGTTAGGCCTAAGCATAAGGCCATTAGTTTGTCCGCATAAATAATCGGAAACAGCTTAAGGAAGCCACCAAGGCTGGACAGGCTGATTAAAATGCATTAATAACAATACAACTCGGACATCGGGCCATCAGGTGCGATAAACGGCCATCTAAAGCCAGTTAGTTTAGATTGGTGTAATCATTTAAAACAGCCCGCCAAAAGTTAAACAATAAACTGACCTGATTTGGCGCGCAGATTAGGGCCTTCGGAGGGAGTATAATTGTAGGCCCTTAGTAGCAATCGCTCTCTTGACTCTCTTGCTCTGCCCTCTCGGGCTGCTGCCGCCCGCACGCGTGCCCTGGCCTCGTGGCGGGTTCTCTTCTCGCTTTCCGCTTTGCTTAACAACCAACGACATCCATATCAAGCGCGGAGAGGGGAACGAGACCTGAGTCCAAAGTCACCCAGGACACATGGGCCACGAAAGAGGGCAGATGAAACGAGGCAAAACGAAACGAGATGAAGAACAAGGTAGAGACCCGACAAGAGCAGAGAAGGGCAGCAAAAGACGCATTGATAAAAGCCAAATGCCTAGTTATAAGCTGGCGCTTGGGGAAGAATTTAGACGAATATGCTGGTGTTTTGACGCTTGGGTAGTAAAAACATGGAGACTGGGATCCAATCAACAAAGGACCATGAGCGAGAAAAGGCAATGGAGACCACTTTACAGCTGGTGACGTTTTACCTGGAGAAACTGGATGTTAGCAATAAGGTGCCGGCCCGTAACTTGGTGACTATTATTGGATGTGTGGGGCTTCAATGTGCAGATCCATCGCAAGTTGTAAGGGAGGCGGCCATTGAAAGCTTGTATGGATTGCTTTATATCCAGTTACACCTCGAAGGGTTTCCTGTGGGTCATCAAGATAAGGAAGTGGAGCATCTGAAAGCCATCAAAGGCAGGTTAAACCAACTTACCAGCCAGGCCCTCTTTCAAACATGCACTGATGTTGGTAAAGTTTTATCCAAGTGCATAACCCATGATCAGCTGAACACTCTACTCTTCAGCATCTTTAAAGAGCTAACAGACAAGCAGCGGAACGTTTCTTGCACAGCTTCTATTATCACAAATGTCCTCATTGCCAAACATGGAGCCGCCCTTGCTAACATTCAGGGAACAATCAAAGTACTGTGCAGTCACTTGCGCTCAATTACTGAGCCACAGGTGACAAATGCAGTGACGCATTCGATCTCCATTCTGGCGTCACACCATATGCCAGCAGTTTTGTCCACTCTCCTCACTTACCCTAGTCCACCTGACAGGGACATTAGTGACATATGGAGATCACTACTGTCAGATAATGCACAAGCCACAGACACAACCAACTACCTACTGGGCAACTTAAAGCCATTGTATGACGGCGGCAGAGATTCCCGTGTCAGAGACACAAAAGATTCATCAACTCAGCAGCCTTTAGCCGTGCTCTGTGCTCTTCGTGAAGTGGTACGAAAGCCTGAATCAGGGGACGTGATAAACATTCTATACCCCCAGTTCATCAGCACCCTTCTGATTCATCTCAGCTTCAGTGTCTGGGCTCGGTTTCCTACCAACTTTCTGAGAATTCCAAAGGGTGGGAACACCTTGCTCCCGACTCTGAAGCTGAATGATGCTGACGCTTGCCATTACTCAGCTGAGATACTTCGAGCTGTCCTGACCCAGGGAAAAGGCGATGATACCATCATGAGAGAAATGGGAGGATGGGACCTCATCGTGAGTCCAAGAAAGCACCATGAGGGGGTTACACTGCTGGCAAGCACATTGACCGTGTGTGCTGCCCCTCATCTGATCAGCATTGTGGAGCAACTCGCTCCTTTCCTTGTCAACATAGGGGAGAGTCTGAGAATCACAATAGCTGCCTTCTTTGGGGAGCTTTTAACTCATTCAGTGGTGTTGGACTTGTTGCTGACGAATACTCTTCTGGAGAGTTTGTTCCTATGCTTAAGTGATGAGTCCCTTATTGTCCAATGGCTCGCTCTACAAGGTTTGGGAAACGCTGCAATCGGAGCTTCTCAACAGATAGACAAACACTGTGTCAAACTGTTGACCACAATGATATCTGTGATTGACGAGAAGTTCGAACCCAAGAATCTCATTGCTGTTGAGGCAATGTCGAGCATGTCCAAAGTTCTAGGTCAGCTCTAGGAGGATTATACAAATCCCATTCTTGGCGATGTAACACTGGCAGTTCAGCCTTACTTTGACCATCAACATGAGAAAGTGAGGGCTGCAGCGTTTAACGTTCTTGGGAAGCTGATAAGATTTGGGACTGTGGAAATGAACCCTCCACTTATGGAGCACATCAAGTCCACCTTGATCAGATTGCTGCTGCATCTCCACGATGACAGCAACGAAGTCATCAAAGTCTGCAAATCCGTGCTGAATTTCTACGGTCCAATAATGGAGTCAGAAAACATATCCAGGATGTTTCAAGAGCTTTCCTTGGAGGAGACCACCCTGGATTATGAGAAATATTTAAGCAACTTCTCCAGGCACATTGCCACAGACTTCCCCAACCAGATCATCTTGTACATAAGGAGCTGTGCTGGCTTCTTCAGGAATGTGCTAACTGAGGTCAGAGGGAACGCAGTGGCATTGCTCGGTTTCCTCATGGACGATGCACCACCGGATTATTATGGATCACAGTCTACAGGTCAGACTTGTGTGGAGATCATTGCCTTGCTGTCAGATCATGTGCAAGATGTCAGAACGAAAGCAGCCAAGGCGATACGATACGATACCTCTACATGTATTAGGGACCATCAGAACAAAGATATTGTAAGGGATTTGTTTGTATTATGTTTGGAAATGAGTCTGAAGTAGAGGAATTTGCAGATCAAAAATGGCTTAAAGGAGGGTGGGTGGGGGGGAAGGATCGGGACCGGAGCATGGGGGCGGGGTGGTTTGGGATGGAAGAATCGGGGTTGGAGGGAGGAGTCTGGGAAGGCGATTTGAGGCCTGGGGGGTCTCGGAGTCCTAGTGGGGGGATCGGTGGCCTCGTGGGGTGATGTCTGAGGACTCTAGGGTGGGGGGGATCGGAGGCCTCGGGCGCGGGGGAATTGGAGGCCTCAGGCGCGGGGGAATCGGAGGCCTCGGGCACGGGGGAATCAGAGGCCTCAGGGGTGATCGGAGGCCTCGGGCGCGGGGGAATCAGAGGCCTCAGGGGTGATCGGAGGCCTCGGGCGCGGGGGAATCAGAGGCCTCAGGGGTGATCGGAGGCCTCGGGCGGGGGATCAGAGGCCTCGGGAGTGGTCTCCCATCACGGAGGGTGGGCGAGGAAGGGACGCTGGAACAGCTCTTACCTCCTGGATCCAGCCGTCCTCCCCTTACTTTAGCTGGCGGGTTCCCTGAGGCCTGAGAAACCCGACCAGCCAGAGTTAAATTTGAAATGGTGATTAAATCTGAGGCAGGCCAGCCTTATTATAATATTTAAATGTCCACCCGTCTCCTGGGAGCGGGTTGGCTGCAATCCCCCTCGGTCCCGTCTCCGTTAAAACCGGAAGTGGGAGGGTTGGAGGCCTGTTGGGGTCGGGATTCAGTTTTTTTAACCTCACAACCGACCCCAACCCAATCATTGTTTGGGATTAAAATTCCCCGCAAATTCTCTTCTCGAGAAATTTCTGATGGAATTATCATCAGCAACAATCTGCAATCTTTCTTATTTTAAAATTCATTTTTGAATAAAAGAAGATTTTATTGGAGGAACTGTCTGCCTTTATTTTACAAGTAGGATTTATTTATTCAGGACACCATTTTAAGTTTCCTTTCCGCCCTTACTTTGTGTTTTTCTCATTAGATCCGAGCGCACAACCCATCCCATTGCCCAACCAAGATGAAATGTGGACAACCTGCTCCCTGGCCTGGGGCAGTGCCATTCTACAGTGACCTGCGCTGCCTCACCCTCCCATTTTACTCCCTGTGGGGAAGTGTCTATCTCCTGCCTGATCCCCTCCCTCCCCCGACAGCCCAGTGGAGATTGAGGACTCGCTGTGGGCACAAACCCACCGCTCACCGCTCCTTGGTGCAGTTTGTTGAACCACCAACATGTTCACCCACCTGTCTCAGTGAATTCTTTCTGATCCTCAGTTTGGTGAAGCAGAAAGCAGAGTCCACAAAGAACCACGTGTACTTCAAAACCTAATACACATCTGCAAGGAGCTGGTGGGTTGTGTGGGGAGAACTGTCCTGTTTATTCTGTCGGAGTCCAAAATGGCTGCAAGCCTTCCCTTGCCAGATTTCTGCTTTTCTCAGTTTTTATAGTGTAATCTAACTTTCCACCAACACCCCTCACAGATAAGCTGACTGTATGTTTTCCTGATCATCAACTATTGATTATCACTCAATCTATTTACGTTAGAATTGTTCCTCCTTCAGTCTGGGTGTCAGTCTGCCTGCATCAGTGGCACCGAATTGTGTCTATTGGCGTCCACCATGACACCGGCTAAAGAAACGAGACAAAACTCAATGACATCATCGCTCAGAGTTCCCGAGTGTGTTTCTAGCTCCGACGTTTTGGCTCTCCCATCCTGGCTCTGCATCTTGCCCAGTGACAGCGCAGGTCTGAGGTCATCGCGCCGGATTCGTGGTGCTCCTGATTATTCCCGGGTGTTGATTTTAATGGCCAGATTATCGGCAGCGCCACGGGTCAGGTGCTCTGGCCCTCAGGGCCCGGTTCACCGATCTGTGCTCCCGTCAGGTGAGGCTCTGCCCCGGGAGCAAAGTCCTTGTACCTTTGGCCCTCAGGTATATAGGCAGGTGAGCGAGTGCTGGGCATAGCTCGAGAGAAGGACGTGGCATTAGGTGTGGGACCTGATTGCCATAATTATAATATTAAAATCAGACCAGCGCTGACCTCTCGCTGCGGAATTTCCTTGCCCCAGGATTGGGCGCTGCAGGCTTGCCCGTCCAATCACCCAGCCCCTGATGAGGCTCAGCGTTGCCGGAGGCACCTCACAACATCAGCACTAGGACCCTGTGGGATCCTGGGGAACGGACAGGGAAAGGGGGCTGGAGTCGGTCGCTCCCGTTGAAGAGCAAGCAGCAGGCACGATGGGCCGAATGGCCTGCTGTAGGTTTTATCATTCAGCTCGAGAAGTTTTGTGTATTCCTCCCGTGAAGACTCATTTACTCACTGACTCCATTAACATTCAAATGGGTTTCCATTCACTGTGTCCGAAGGTCGAGAGTTCAAGCCCCACTTAACCCGTTCTCTCAGGTGGACGTAAAAGATCCCACGGCACTATTTTGAAGAAGAGCAGGGGAGTTCTCCCCGGTGTCCTGGACAATATTTATCCCTCAACCAACATCACTGAAAAAAAGACAGATAATCTGGTCATTATCACATTGCTGTTAGTGGGATCTTGCTGTGCGGAATTGGCTGCCGCGTTTCCTACATTACAACAGTGACTACGCTTCAAAACGTACTTTGTTGGCTGTAAAGTGCTTTGGGACACCAGGAGGCCGTGAAAGGCGCTATATAAATGCAAGTTGTTTCACTGTATAAAGAGGGAGAGAATGAATGCTGGCACACCGGCCTTATTGTGGGCATTCCCAGCCCGTTTACTTTCCACGATTTGCTTTCACCAAGTGGGCACCGCAGAACCCTCAGGTTCTCCTTCATGGCCCAGCCTTTCCCCAACCTCGAGTCCCAGCTTAACATGGTCGAGCTCAATTTTTAGTTCAGGAATTCCCTCCACAAACCTCTCCGCCTCTCTCTCCTCCTTCAGGACTCGGCTCCAAATCTATCCCTCTGACCAAGCGTTAGGCCACCTGTCCTAATGTCTCTGGGGTGATGGCTGAGCGGGATTGAGGGCTGGGAATGACCACAATTGTGTGCAGTGAAAGAAAGAACTTGCATTTATATCACATCTTTCCCGACCTGCAGACACCCAGAGCGCTTTACAGCCAATGAATTACTATATTCCCGACTGGATAGTCCGGCATTAACTAGCCAGACGCTGCCAGAAACTGTGCAGAGCAGCACTGTAGGACTTTAGCGCAGATTACCACAAGAGGGAGCTCCGAGATAAAGCACGAAGGGGCGAGTGAACCGAACGGAACGGAATAAATCCCCGAGAAGGAAAGGCAGAGAACCGCCGAGCAAAGGGCATTCGGCAGCGGTGGAACGGAATCCAGAGCAGGATAGGGACCAGCAGACCAGAGCTAACCCAGCAGAGAGTGAACAATTCCCAGCAGAGGAGCAGAAATCTGAAAGCGCAGCAGCAGGTTAGACACTGCAACAACAACTGGCATTTATATAGCGCCTTTAACGTAGTAAAACATCCCGAGGCCAATCACAGGAACGTAAATCAAACAACAATTGACACAGAGCCAAAGAAGGAGACGTTAGGACAGGTGACCAAACGCTTGGTCAAAGATGTAGGGTTTAAGCAGCGTCTTAAAGGAGGAGAGCGAGGTGGAGAGGTGAAGAGATTTGGGGAGGGAATTCCAGAGCTAAGGGCCGAGACAGCTGAAGGCACGGCCACCAATGGTGGAGCGCAGCAAATAGGGAATGGACAAGAGACCAGATTTGGAGGAACACAGAGATCTCGGAAGGCTGTAGGGCTGGAGGAGGTTACAGAGATAGGGAGGGTCAAGGCCATGGAGAAATTTGAACACAAGGATGAACATTTTGAAATCAAGGTGTTAACTGGTCCGGGAGCTAGTGTAAGTCAGTGAGAACAGGGGTAATAGCTGAATGGGTCTTGGTATGAGTTAGGAATACCAGATAGTGGTATCAAACATCTGGCACTGAGCAACCAGAGAGGGTAGCAAACATCTGGCACGCTGAGCAACCAGAGAGGGTAGGAAACATCTGGCACTCTGGGCAACCAGAGAAGGTAGCAAACATCTGGCACGCTCAGCAAGCAGAGAGGGTAGCAAACATCTGGCACGCTCAGCAAGCAGAGAGGGTAGCAAACATCTGGCATGCTCAGCAAGCAGAGAGGGTAGCAAACATCTGGCACTCTGGGCAACCAGAGAGGATAGCAAACATCTGGCATGCTCAGCAAGCAGAGAGGGTAGCAAACATCTGGCACGCTGAGCAACCAGAGAGGGTAGCAAACATCTGGCACTCTGGGCAACCAGAGAGGGTATCAAACATGGGAATTGGGAAGAAACAACTAGTAAAGGGAGAGAAAGCTTCCAACCAAAACACTTTGGACCAAACTAATGAATTTATTGGAACTCAGCCTAATTTTTAAAACACTTGGGGGGGGGAAATTCAGTTGGTTGCGCCTCCTGTTAGCGCCTTAAGAGGGGCGCTACTTAATTTTTAGCCCTAGGTGCTTCATTTACATAGGATTACATAGGATATACAGCACAGAAACAGGCCATTCGGCCCAACCAGTCCATGCCGGTGTTTATGCTCCACTCGAGTCTCCTCCCGTCTTTCCTCACCTAACTCTATCAGCATAACCATCTATTCCCTTCTCCCTCATATGCTTGTCTAGCCTCCCCTTAAATAAATCTATACTATTCACCTCAACTACTCCCTGTGGTAGCGAGTTCCACATTCTCACCACCCTCTGGGTAAAGAAGTTTCTCCTGAATTCCCTATTGGATTTATTAGTGACTGTCTTATATTGAGGGCCCTTTCACATTCTGAAACACCTGATTCAATCACCAGGCAGTCAAACTGCAGAATAAAATAGTGTTGAGTCATGTTAGCAACTTGTAAAGGGAGAGAAAGCAGGGGAGTAGGACTGCTTGGATAGCTGACACAGCACAGGCACGATGGGCCGAATGGCCTCCTTCTGCGCTGTAAGATTCTATGGCCGGGATCTTACCTGAAGAGGCGCGTTGGGGGCGGGACTGCTGCCTTTCGGGTTCTAGTCCCGCCCCCGGCGACGTCCGACGCACAGACGCGATTTTGCGTCAATTGGCCTTGTTAAGCCGGCCCTGCGGGCTTGCCGGCCAATTAAGAGAAAGCCGGTGTCAGATGACGTCAGTTGGTGACGCGTCATCTGCCGGTTTTCTTAAAGGGGTCACCACCATTTCTTTTTGATAGATGATTTTTTTCAGTGTTTGACAGCATTGAGGTGCTCAAACAGTGGCAATCACTGTACAAAGGTGATCCCTTGCACCCAGACTCTCCAGTGACTCTCTCCTTAGGCTAAAACAGATGGTCACAGAACCAGGGGTCACAGTCTAAGGATAAGGGGTAAGCCATTTAGGACAGAGATGAGGAGGAATTTCTTCACCCAGAGAGTGGTGAACCTGTGGAATTCTCTACCACAGAAGGCAGTTGAGGTCAATTCATTAAATATATTCAAGAAGGAGTTAGATATATTTCTTAAGGCTAAAGGGATCAAGGGATATGGGGAGAAGGCAGGGACAGGGTACTGAGTTTGGATGATCAGCCATGATCTCATTAAATGGCGGAATAGGCTCGAGGGGCCGAATGGCCTACTCCTGCTCCTATCTTCTATGTTTCTATGTGATTGACAGAGGAATTGCTCAATCAGCTCCATTCCGGCTGGGAATAGCCGTGTCAGTATATGCAGCCTTATATAATGCCTTGAACATAATACAATGTCCTGAGACACTCTACATAGGACAGTGGCAGCAGGGAAGGAGCAATCCCACCAGTGGGTGTACATTATTCATTTCCTTGTGCAGGGGGTGGAAAGGAGGAGACAGGTCCTCTGTCCGTAGGGGGCCAGGAGGGCCTCCAGACACACACTGCGAAGGCAGTGGCAGCAGACAGACGACGAGGTCAGTGCCAGCAGTCTTGCCCTGAGGATGCAGTGACGAAAGAAATTCAATGACCTCGCATGAGTGGTCAAGGTCGGTGAATGCATCTTCGAATGTCGTCTCCCTCGCTCTCATACTGCAGCGCAGGGGTTACTGCAACTAGAGCCCCCGTGATGTGGAGTAAGTGGCGCTCGCAGAGGCCTTCCAGGAGCAGCTAACGTCCAACAGCACTCCCTGCACACGTTTTCAAATCTCTTCCAGCGACCCAGTCCTCCTACAAACTCTGCAAGAGCCAGTACATATCAATAAGCAACTAAGCTGCAAGTTGGATGTTTTTCTTTAAGTAGCGATGGTGGGGGGTTCGTCGTGCGGCTGAACACACGTTCAGCTGTGCGTGTTTAGGAGAGGGCCTTGCATGGAGCGGCGAGGTTGAAAATGGCAGGTCGTGCGAGAAATAAGAGTTACACGCGGGGTAATCAGAGACCTCAGTGGGGGGGGGGACTGAGGCCTCGGGGGGTAATCAGAGACCTCGGGGGGGGGGGGGGAAACTGAGGCCTCGGGGGGTAATCAGGGACCTCGGGGGGGGGGGGAACTGAGGCCTCGGGGGGGTAATCAGAGACCTCAGTGGGGGGGGGGGGGAACTGAGGCCTCGGGGGGTAATCAGAGACCTCGGGGGGGGGGGGGAAACTGAGGCCTCGGGGGGTAATCAGAGACCTCGGGGGGGGGGGGGAAACTGAGGCCTCGGGGGGGTAATCAGAGACCTTCAGTGGGGGGGGGGGGGAAACTGAGGCCTCGGGGGGTAATCAGAGACCTCGGGGGGGGGGGGGGAAACTGAGGCCTCGGGGGGTAATCAGAGACCTCAGTGGGGGGGGAACTGAGAGCCTTCGGGGGGGTAATCAGAGACCTCGGGGGGTGGGGGAAACTGAGGCCTCGGGGGGTAATCAGAGACCTCGGGGGGGGGGGAACTGAGGCCTCGGGGGGTAATCAGAGACCTCGGGGGGGGGGGGAACTGAGGCCCTCGGGGGGTAATCAGAGACCTCGGGGGGTGGGGAAACTGAGGCCTCGGGGGGTAATCAGAGACCTCGGGGGGGGGGGAAACTGAGGCCTTCGGGGGGTGGGGGGACTGAGGCCTCGGGGGGGGGGGACTGAGGCCTCGGGGGGGTAATCAGAGACCTCAGTGGGGGGGGGGGAAACTGAGGCCTCGGGGGGTAATCAGAGACCTCGGGGGGGGGACTGAGGCCCTCGGGGGGTAATCAGAGGCCTCGGTGGGGGGGGACTGAGGCCTCGGGGGGGTAATCAGAGACCTCGGGGGGGGGGGGGGAAACTGAGGCCTCGGGGGGTAATCAGAGGCCTCGGTGGGGGGGGGGGACTGAGGCCTCGGGGGGTAATCAGAGACCTCGGGGGGGGGGGGGGAAACTGAGGCCTCGGGGGGTAATCAGAGGCCCTCGGGGGGGGGGGACTGAGGCCTCGGGGGGGTAATCAGAGACCTCAGTGGGGGGGGGGGACTGAGGCCTCGGGGGGGTAATTCAGGGACCTCGGGGGGGTGGGGGGGACCTGAGGCCTCGGGGGGTAATCAGAGGCCTCTGGGGGGGGAGACTGAGGCCTCGGGGGGTAATCAGAGACCTCGGGGGGGGGGGGAACTGAGGCCTCGGGGGGTAATCAGAGACCCTCGGGGGGGGGGGGAACTGAGGCCTCGGGGGGTAATCAGAGACCTCGGGGGGGGGGAACTGAGGCCTCGGGGGGGTAATCAGAGACCTCGGGGGGGGGGGGACTGAGGCCTCGGGGGGTAATCAGAGACCTCAGGGGGGGGGGAACTGAGGCCTCGGGGGGTAATCAGAGACCTCGGGGGGGGGGAACTGAGGCCTCGGGGCGGGTAATCAGAGACCTCGGGGGGGGGGGACTGAGGCCATTCGGGGGGTAATCAGAGACCTCAGTGGGGGGGGGGACTGAGGCCTCGGGGGGTAATCAGGGACCTCGGGAGGGGGGGGGGACTGAGGCCTTCGGGGGGTAATCAGAGACCTCGGGGGGTGGGGGGGGACCTGAGGCCTCGGGGGGGTAATCAGAGACCTCGGTGGGGGGGACCTGAGGCCTCGGGGGGTAAATCAGAGACCTCGGGGGGGGGGGGGGGACTGAGGCCCTCGGGGGGGTAATCAGAGACCTCGGGGGGTGGGGGGGGAAACTGAGGCCCTCGGGGGGGTAATCAGAGGCCTCGGGGGGGGAGGGACTGAGGCCTCGGGGGGTAATCCAGAGACCTCGGGGGGGGGGAAACTGAGGCCTCGGGGGGTAATCAGAGACCTCGGGGGGGGGGACCTGAGGCCTTGGGGGGTAATCAGAGGCCTCGGGGGGGGGTGGACTGGATGAGGCCTCGGGGGGTAATCAGAGACCTCGGGGGGTGGGGGGAAACTGAGGCCTCGGGGGGTAATCAGAGACCCTCGGGGGGTGGGGGGGACCTGAGGCCTCGGGGGGTAATCAGAGACCTCAGTGGGGGGGGGGGGAAACTGAGGCCTCGGGGGGGTAATCAGAGACCTCGGGGGGGGGGACCTGAGGCCTTGGGGGGTAATCAGAGACCTCGGGGGGGGGGGGACTGAGGCCTCGGGGGGTAATCAGAGGCCTCGGGGGGGGGTGGACTGAGGCCTCGGGGGGGTAATCAGGGACCTAGTCGGGGGGTGGGGGAAACTGAGGCCTTCGGGGGGGTAATCAGAGACCTCGGGGGGGTGGGGGGGACCTGAGGCCTCGGGGGGGTAATCAGAGACCTCAGTGGAGGGGGGGGGAAACTGAGGCCTCGTGGGGGTAATCAGAGGCCATCGGGGGGGGGGGGGGACTGAGGCCTCGGGGGGTAATCAGAGACCTCGGGGGGGGGGGAAACTGAGGCCTCGGGGGGTAATCAGAGGCCTCGGGGGGGGGGTGGACTGAGGCCTTCGGGGGGTAATCAGAGACCTCGGGGGGGGGGGGACTGAGGCCTCGGGGGGGGGGATCGGAGGCCTCGGGAGAGTGGTCTCCCATCATGGAGGGTGGGTGAGGAAGGGACGCTGGAACGGCTTTTACCTCCTGGATCCAGCAGTCCTCGTCTTGCTTTAGTTGGCGGGTTCCCTGAGGCCTGAGAAACCCGACCAGCCAGAGTTAAATTTGAAATGGTGATTAAATCTGAGGCAGGCCAGCCTCATTATAATATTTAAATGTCCACCCGTCTCCTGGGAGCGGGTTGGCTGCAATCCCCCTCGGTCCCCGCCTCCATTAAAACCGGAAGTGGGCGGGATGGAGGCCTGTTGGTGTCGGATTCAGCTTCTTAACATCGGCCGACCCCCAACCCAAATCGTTGTTTGGGATTAAAATTCCCCGCTAATTCTCTTTTTGAGAAATTTCTGATGGAATTATCATCAGCAACAATTTTCAATCTTTCTTATTGTAAAATTCATTTTTGAATAAAAGAAGATTTTATTGGAGGAACTGTCTGCCTTTATTTTGCTAATAGGATTTATTTATTCAGGACACCATTTTAAGTTTCCTTTCCTCCCTTACTTTGTGTTTTTTCCTTTAGATCCGAGCACACAACCCATCCCATTGCCCAACCGAGATGAAATGTGAACAACCTGCTCCCTGGTCTGGGGCAGTGCCATTCTACAGTGACCTGTGCTGTCTCACCCTCCCATTTTACTCCCTGTGGGGAAGGGTCTATCTCCTGCCTGATCCCCTCCCTCCCCCGACAGCCCAGTGGAGATTGAGGACTCGCTGTGGGCACAAACCCACCGCCCACCACTCCTTGGTGCAGTTTGTTGAACCACCAACATGTTCACCCACCTGTCTGAGTGAATTCTTTCTGATCCTCAGTTTGTGAAGCAGAAAGCAGAGTCCACAAAGAACCACGTGTTCTACAAAACCTAATACACATCTGCAAGGAGCTGGTGGGTTGTGTGAAACATAGAAACATAGAAGATAGGAGCAGGAGTAGGCCATTCGGCCCCTCGAGCCTGCTCCGCCATTCAATGAGATCATGGCTGATCGTCCAAATTCAGTACCCGGTCCCTGCTTTCTCCCCATATCCCTTGATCCCTTTAGCCTTAAGAAATATATCTAACTCCTTGAATATATTTAATGAATTGGCCTCTACTGCCTTGTGTGGTCGAGAATTCCACAGGTTCACCACTCTCTGGGTGAAGAAATTCCTCATTTCTGTCCTAAATGGCTTATCCCTTATCCTTAGACTGTGACCCCTGGTTCTGGACTCCCCGGCCATCGGGAGCATCCTTCCTGCATCTAGTCTGTCCAGTCCTGTCAGAATTTTATAAGATTCAATGAGATCCCCTCTCATTCTTCTAAACTCCAGCGAGTATAAGCCCAATCGGCCCAATCTCTCCTCATACGTCATTCCTGCCATCCCAGGTATCAGCCTGGTGAATCTTCGCTGCACTCCTTCCATGGCAAGAACATCCTTCCTCAGATATGGCAACCAAAACTGCACACAATACTCAAGATGTGGTCTCACCAAGGCCCTGTACAACTGCAGCAAGACACCCTTGTTCCTGTACTCAAACCCTCTCGCTACGAAGGCCAACATACCATTTGCCTTCTTAACCGCCTGCTGCACCTGCATGCTTACCTTCAGCGACCTGTTTATTCTCAGTCAGAATCCAAAATGGCTGCAAGCCTTCCCTTGCCAGATTTCTGCTTTTCTTAGTTTTTATAGTGTAATCTAACTTTCCAACAACACCCTTCATACATAAGCTGACTGTATGTTTTCCTGATCATCAACTATTGATTATCACTCTATCAATTTACATTAGAATCGTTCCTCCTTCAGCTTAGGGCCTAGACAGCTGAAGGCACGGCTGCCAATGGTGGAATGAAAGAAATGGGGGCTGCACAAGAGGCCAGAGCTGGAGGAATGTAGAGTTCTTGGAAGGTTGTAGGGCTAAAGTAGGTTACAGCTCTAGGGAGGGGCGAGGTCATGAACCGATTTGAACATGAGAATGAACATTTTGAAATCAAGGCATTGCCAGACCAGGAGCTAGTATAGGTCAGTGAGTACAGGGATGCTAGGTGAATGGGACCAGTTAGGATTACGGGTAGCAGAGTTTCGGATGAGCTGAAGTGTATGGAGGGTGGAAGATGGTAACCAGCCAGGAGAGCAGTGGAGTTGTTGTCGTTAGTTCAGAGAGATAATTACTATATCGAATCGAGACGGCCCGGTAGAGAATGGTCTCCATAGTGCCGATCCTGGAGACTCTCTACGTGGTGTTCACCTACCCACCCCACCTTCAACTTCTCAGGGCGTTGGGTTTATATTCCTTGCATCTGGGAGGAGTGCACAGTTTCACAGAAACATAACCAACAAAATGCTTTCCTTCCTTGCTTACACAGAATCATGGGATAGTGCAGCACAGGAGGAGGATATTCGGCTCTCGAAGAGCAATCCAGTTAGTCCCACTCCCCCGTTCTCTCTCCATATCCCTGTGATTTTTTCTCCTTCAAGTATTTCTCCAATTCCCTTTTGAAGGCCACTATTGAATCTGTATCCACCATCCCATCAGGCAGTGCATTCCAATCCTCACCACTTGTTGAGTAAAGAAGTTTTTCCTCACGTCGCCTCTGGTTCGTTTGCCAATCACCTTCAATCTTGCCCTCTCGTTATTGACGCTTCAACCACTGGAAACAGTTTCTCTTTATTTACTTTATCTAAATCCTTCATGATTTCAAGGAGAAAAACCCCAGCTTCTCCAGTCTATCCACGTAACTGTATTCCCTGATCCCTAGAACCATTCCAGTAAATCTCTTCTGTACCCTCTCTAAACCCTTCACGTCCTTCATGTGTGTGGTGCCCAGAATGGGGCACAGTACTCCAGCTGGGGCCGAACTAGGTTTAGCGTAACTTCCTGGCTTTTGTACTCTATGGGGGCAAAATTGGGTCGATCTCCATTTGGGGCGCTAACTTCTCCGGGAAAATTATCGCCTCCGCGCCCGAAATTCACTGGTAGCGACCCAAGAGGGAGGCGGGGCGCTACTGGAAGCCCCCGCCTCCCCCTTGGGGCGCTGCGAGTGAATATCACCGCTACATGCAGTGGCGCCATGCGCTGCAGCACGCCGCGCCGCGGTACTGCAGGCTTTCCTCCCTTATTAAAGGGGAGGGGCCTAGCGCAGCGTGACCCGGGGCCCAGCTAGGCCACCAGGGATCGGAGTGCCAGTAAAAGAGCTCGGCACTCAAGAGAAGTGCCAGGCTCACGCGGCGGGGGGGGGCTTCACAGGAGGTCAGGGACAGCAATGGGGGCAGGTGCTGGCAGGCGGGCAGCAACAAAAATGGCCGCCCGGCACCTCCCCTTTAAATTTGCGCTGCCCCGGCTGCAGGTAGTCCCCCCTGACCCTGTCGGGCATAGCATCCGGCGGTAAGTCAGGGGGCTCTACCGAAGATAGCGGCCGGGATACGAACGGGGCGCTGCGCACGGCGATGACGTCATCGCCGGAGGCGCAGTGCGGCAGGGCGCTAACGGTTATTGCTGCCGCTAACCTCCTGCTGAATTTCACAGGAGGCGTTTGCGGCACCACATCCGGGCGCTAGTTGCTTTGCGCCCTGTTAACGCCCTCTTCGGGTGCTAACGGGAGGCGCAAATCAACCAAATTTTTCACCCATGCCTCTGTTTATAAAGCCCAGGATCCCATTTGCTTTATTAACTGCTTAGTTAACCTGCCCTGCCACCTTCAGAGATTTGTGCACAAGCACCCCCAGGTCTCACTGTTCTTGTGTGTAATATTGTACCATTTAGTGTGTATGGTCTCTCCTCATTCTTCCTACTAAAATGTATCACCTCACACTTCTATGCATTGAATTTCATCTGCCATGAGCCCGTCCATTCCACGAGCCTGTCTATGTCTTCTTGAAGTCTATTACTGTTTTCTTCACTGTTTACTACACTTCCAAGTTTTGTGTCATCTGAAGATTTCAAATTGTGCCCTGTACCCCCAATTCCAATTCATTAATTGAAGGGGTAATAGGGTTAGTGCGAAATTGCTGTGCTTAAGAAAAACAGTTCTTGAAACCACATCAATCTAAAACAACATTGTGTGCAAATTATGTATATGAACAGCCACCCCCGGATAATTGAATAATGTGTAACCTTTAAATTGATTGGATCTCCGAGGAGATGTGGCAGCTAAAGGGTGTGTATAAACATGTGATCTCTGCGGTCCCGCAGATGATTGAATTATGTGGAAGTGGTGACATGTGACACCTGCGGCCCCGCAGATGACTGAATTATGTGGAAGTGGTGACATGTGACCTCTGTGGTCGGAAGGAATAAATACTGAACGTTCAAAGCATTCGGGTGAGACAGCCAGGAAAAGAGCTGCGGAGCTCTAAGTTGTCTCCCTGATCAGCCCACATAGGTACCTTTTGTTTGTCTGTAACTATTTGTCTGTCAAAACTGTTTGTTGTTGTGTGGGAGACTGTTGGACTATTTGAATCTTAATAAACTGCTTGACTCTTTACCCTTGACAGGCTAGTGTGTGAAATTTATTGAAGTAATATTTTTCGCCACAACATTAATGTATATCAAAAATAGCAGTGGTCCTAGTACTGAACGTTGGGGAATGCCACTATATACCTCTCTCCAGTTCAAAAAACAGCTCTCTATTTTCCATCCCTTAGCCAATTTTGTATCCATGCTGCCACTGCCCTATTTATCCCTGGGCTTTAATTTTGCTAACAAGCCTAGTACAGGAAACTTTGTGCTATCCGGCACCCACGGGACTGAGCTGCTGCCGTTGCCTCAAAACTGCCGTACTCTCCAGAGTTAATGTTGAGAGATACGGAGATTCTTATCTCCGTATTTGACAACAAACACTGTTGCTTAGCAACAGCTTCTAAACACTCGGGTGTGGCCCTAAAGCTCTGTAGCTGAAGCTGTTGCTATAGCTACAGACCTTGCACAGCTTGACTGTTCAAACAAAGCAAAAAAAACAAACAAAAAGAATAAAAAACGGCTGCTGATTTTTGCCGGTGGCTCCAGATTGCCGGATAGCTCACTTCCGGATAGCACAAAGTTTCCTGTATGTGGTACTTTATCAAATGCCTTTTGAAAGTCCATATACACATCAACTACACTGCCCTCATCCACCCTCTCTGTTGCCTCATCAAAATACTCAATCAAGTTAGTCAAAGACTATTTTCCCTTAACAAATCCGTGCTGGCTTTTCTTTATTAGTTCGTGCTTGTCCAAGTGGCTGTTAATTTTCTCCTATATTATTGTTTCTAAAAGCTTTCCCACCACCGAGAGGTTAAGCACTGAGCTTGGAGACAGAGCTGGGTAAATTGCAATTGGAGTGGACTGCAAACAGAGTAGAAGATAGGAATTTGGCGAGAGGAAGAATTCGGTGGAGTTGGAGATCAACCATGATCTTATTAAATGGCAAAGCAGGCTAGAAGGGCCAAATGGCCTACTCCTGCCCCATTTCTTATGTTCTTACGTTCTTAAGTTAAATCTATCTCTGTCTCACTGCAGTAAACATCAGTTTGACTCTAGGGACAAATAATCTGCATTTAATGGTTTCACAACATTCAGACTGAATGTGCTTTTATTCAGAAAACCAAGAAATGCCACAAGGGAAAGGAAAGAGATCAATCTTCAAATGGGTCGTTGTGAAAAAAAATGGAACTAGTTAAAATTCACTGAGAGTGGTTATGTCTTTAAAAGAGTGTGAAAACAAGTGGAAGATAAAAATTGACCCTTAGTGTTAGGGGGATTAAATACGTGGGGTTACGGGGATCGGGTGGGATATGTGTTGGTGCAGGCTCGATGGGCCGAAATGGCCTCTATCTGCACTGTGGGGTTTCTGTGATTCTGTGATAAATTTAGATATTAAAAATAGCACTGGGTTGAACTTCAACCCCAAGGCACCTAAACCATCAGTTCTTTAAAAAGGCAGTGCTGAAAAGAATTGATAAAAATAATAAAAAAATAAAAAGACAGAAAGTAAATGTAATAGGGTGGGATGGGGAGTGTATATATCAACTATATGGGACAGGCTGAATGGACTAGTAGGTCTTTTCCTGTCTGTCATTTTTCATATATTCATAAAACAGGTCAGTATTTATTAATAGCTGCTGACCTGACAGATTTGTGAATGCTGTAGGCAGCTAATTGGAGGTATGAGAGCATACAGTTCCCATTGGCCAATCAGCATCATCATAAAGATTAATCGAGGGTATTGCTCACTTGATTCACAGAAATGAATCTAATTGCTGGAAAACGAATGCAGACATGGGTCACATGATTTCCATGGACCAATTAAATTGGTACAAAGCAACAAAGACTGGACCAATCAATGTCTGAGTGTGTGTGAGAGAGAGTGGGCTCGATTTTGCCAGGCCCGAGGAGGCGGGATTGGAGGCGTGTGAGGTGGTAAAATCGCAAAAAATGGCGGACGGGCCCGATCTCGCCTTCATCCCGCCTCTGAGCAATTTTTCCAAATGCGTGTTTTCTGACCCCGTTTCCATCCCGCCTCCAAGAGGCAGGATAGGCCCTTAAGGCCCTTAACAACCAGTTAAGTGCCTCTATAATCCCATTTTGAGAGGCCTTTCTGATTTTACCACTTTTCCCACGTCCTGCACGTCTCCTCTGGAACACGCCAGTGAATCCTGGCGGCCTCACAAGTGGACTGCTTACTCACAGCTGCAGCTCCACCATTAAAAAGGAGTTTTCAGCAATCATCATTTGCAGGTGGCAGAACTTTGTTGTCTCAGGTCTGGGGGAACTTTTAGCAGGCATACCCATTGTTGTGGAAGTTTGGAGCCTGACACCCATCTCCAGTATGACCTCCTGGGAAACCCCTCTCACCACCTTGACTAAGCGCTTCCTCAACTGAGGCATATACCAGAAACATGGGAATCATTTATTTCCTTTCCTCCTGGACATCAGATTCGGACGAAGACCAGCCGCGGCAGCAGCAGAACCATGAGCAACAGCACCACCAACAGCAGCAGCAACAACAGGAGTGCCAAGCTGCTGCTCACCCACCTGAAGCTACACAGGCCAGAAGGCGCCAGTGCGCGACCACATTGCTGCCCGCGATGCGAGGGACACACTCAACTTGGCCAGATTTGCTTAGCCTGCACAATCAAACAATTTTGCCTCGTACCTTATCAGACCATCGACAATGGCCAAGAACCTGCGGATTCCTATCACTCTGACCACCATACTGACAATTGCAAGTCGCCCTAAGCCCTCAATGTGGAAGTCCCATTGGCGAAATGACACACGCCACAACTGCAACAGTTTGCCATCAACTGATGGTTTTTCAAAATTAAATACAACATTACACCCACATGACTACGGTAGCCAGCCTTACCATGGAGGCAGCCAGCCTTACCATGGAGGTAGCCATCCTTTCCAAGGAGGTTGCCATCCTTTCCGTGGTGATGTGTTCATGCGCCAACGCCTCCACAAAGGCTCTGCTCATGTTAGCGATGGACTCCTCCATTCGCTCCACACTCGCAGCGACCCTGGAGACAAAACCTGCCAGAGACTCCTGCACCTGTTCCTGGAATTCCAGCACCGCTCTCTTTCTGGATGGACCCGGAGGCACAGGGTCAACATGCAGCGGAGCCGAGCTGGGAGCGTCCTCTCCACTGTGACGAGGACTCTCCACTGCTGTCCCTGTCTCCACCATCTGCTGATGCTCACTTGTGAGCTGTGATACACCAGGTGACAACTCTACTCTATGTCCCGAAGGTCCCACCGAGGTGTGATTGTCTGCGCTGGTGCAGGGTGCGCTTAATTCTGCTGACAGAATGCCCTCAGAGGTTGCAGCTTCCTCTGAGGAGTCTGGAAGCTCAGGCTCTTCCTCCTGGACAGTGGGGACGGGGGCTCTCGATGGTCCTGTGGGGGAGTAAAGGAAAGAGTTAGAGATGTGAGGTAAAGGTTGCATGCACATTGAATTGTGCAGATGATCATAAGTCAACCTGTTAGAGCATCAGAATCATTATCAGTCACTCATGCAATGTCAATGAGAGAGATGCCAAACTGTTCTGTCACCAGTTTGCTGTGATGCGCCCGCGTGTCCATCCTCCACTTGGGAATCCTCCTCGATCCCGGCAATTTCCAGGGCCGCCTCCTGCGAGGTGGTGAGCTGGGCTACTGAGGGTGGCCCTCCTCCTGTCCTCGCTCTTTACCTCTTATTGTGGGCTCTCTTTTCCTGCAATGAGGGACACAAGTGGAGTTTGAGTGAGAATGAAGGAGTGAG
Source organism: Somniosus microcephalus (assembly GCF_052327205.1). Lineage (NCBI taxonomy): Eukaryota > Metazoa > Chordata > Chondrichthyes > Squaliformes > Somniosidae > Somniosus > Somniosus microcephalus. Next base: position 19,670,164 of record NC_141020.1, on the reverse strand, counting down.
TGTAGAGAATCCATAGCATAGATGCTTAGAAGGAGACAAAGGGCCCTCCCTGTGTGTTGTAAGTTGTTGTCATTGCGTCACAGTGATAGGGAGTGTGCGGGCTGCATGGTAGAATAGTTAAGTGAATGTGACCATAGAGAGGGAATGGGTAAGGGTGCAGGGATGTCAGTGTCAAGTGGGATGTGGAGGAAGAGGTTGGCATAGCAGAGTGCTGGTGAGGAGAGGCGATGGGGATCAGATTGAGGGTGATGAGAAAGTCATACTCACTTTTCCTGTGCGGAGAAGGTCATGAAACCTCTTCCTGCACTGCAGCCAGGTTCTGCGGCACATAGAGATGGCATTGACCTCCTGGGCCACTTGCAGCCACAGAGCGTTCGTCTGTTGTGGTGGCTTTTTACTCCCTGAGGAAGGGACGAGCACCTCCTTATTAGACCTTGCTCCCTGCACCAGAGCTTGGAGGGAGGGCTCATCAAAGCGAGGTGCACACTTTTGCTTGCTGGTGGACATGGTCGGTAAATGAAGTCCTTCATACAATGTCCAAAGCGTTTCCAGTCTCCAGAAGAAGCAAGGCTGCTTGCAGGCCTTAAATCCAGCAGCACTGATGACGTCATCGGAGGCGACTTTCAGGATGGAAAGACTAATTGGGCCAGGGGTTCCCACACGCTGGAAATCAAGTGCCCAATTAGGGGAAAATCGCACTTTTTTCCCACTTCACATTGGAGTCAGGGTCCTGACATGAAAACCACCTGACACGCCCCAGTCCGACCCCAATGGCAAAATCGAGCCCACTGTGTGTGAGAGAGTGTGTGTGTGAATGTGAGAGAGAGTGTGTGTATATGTGAGTGTGTGTGAGAGCGTGTGTATGTGTGTGTGTGAGCGATTGTGTGTGTGTGAGTGTGATTGTGTGTGTTAGAGTGTGTGTGAGAGTGTGTGAATGTGTGAGTGTGCGAGAGAGAGTGTGTGTGAGTGTGAATGTGTGTGTGCTAGTGTGTGTGAGAGTGTGTGAATGTGTGAGTGTGTGTGAGAGAGTGTGTGTGAGTGTGTGTGTGTGTTAGAGTGTGTTAGAGAGTGTGTTAGAGTGTGTGAGAGAGTGTGTGTGTGTAAATGTGTGAGAGTTTGTGTGTGTTAGAGTGTGTGTGAGAGTGTGTGAATGTGTGTGAGAGAGTGTGTGTGAATGTGTGTGTGTTAGAGTGTGTGTTAGAGAGTGTGTGAGTGTGTGAGTGTGCGTGTGTGTGAGTGTATGCGAGTGTGACTGTGTGGCCGGAATTTTGCCGGCGCTCAGAGGGCGGGTTCGGAGGCGGGTCCATTGTCAAAATTTAAAAGATTAACAGCGGCTCTGAGCCCGCCTCTGTGTCAGTTTCCCAAGTGCGGGATCTGCCTGCGCTTTGCAAACCCGGCACTAAGCAACGGGTCAGCCAATTGAGATAGTTAGGAGGGTCTTTAAAGGTAGTTGAACAGTATTTTACCACCTTCTAGCCATTTTTCCAACTTTTCCACGAGGTTCCGGTCGCTCAGGGATCACGTCAGGTAAATGTGTCAGGTTCTCTATGTCTCCCCATTGCTGTGAATAGGTAACAGCTGCAAAAGTGGTATAAAAGCTACCATTTCACAGCTGTTCACTTTCCAGTGTCAGAAGCTTGAGCCTCCAGGATTTGGAAGACACTTTTGAGCTGTATGCAGTTTGGAAGTGTTTGGAGTAAATTCTCTATCCACTGTCACCTCTTTGAGGCAAGTTCTCTCACCACTGACAGATCGCTTTGGTCATCTCAACTTCAGCTGCCATCTATTCCAGCAGCATCGGTGCTCTTGAAAAAATCTCACCTTGGTCCTCTGCATCCCACCACGATCAGCCCCAACACCAACATCACCAGGCACACCAGCAGCACCAACAACACCACCAACTTTCTCCGCAATCACCTGATGCTGCAAAGGACACAGGGCATCAGCACCCGACAACATTGCTGCCTGGGTCACCAACGATGGCCTCACCATGGCCAGATTTGCTTCACTTGACGCTGTACACCCTGGCTACCACATGATGCACCAGGTTGGCACCATCCCAAACCAGCGCCATAAAGCATCCCTACAATGACCAAGCCATTCCTTTCACACTCATCGCCATTGTGGGGAGGGGGATGGTAGTTATGTCTCACCGTTCACTGGAACTCACTAAGACACTTCCAAATGTGCACACAAATCTGTCCAAGAAGGCAAAGTGTTGAAAATAAAGATTTCAATGCTTGACAACACTTTAACAGACACTTTACATGAACATTGGCTAAAGCATACAAGTGTCTACCCTTGTGTGTTGTTAGTTTGAATGATTGCACTAGGATGAGGGTGAGTGTGAGGGATGGCTAGTGAGATGGGGAAGTGATAATGTAGATAGAGAGGGATGGGTGGAGGTGCAAGGTTAGTTGGTGTGAGTAAGGATGTCCAGGAGTAGGGTAGGGAAGGCAGAGTGATGGGGATGTGATGAGTGGCACAGGAGGATGAGGTTGAGTGTGGCTTTGCTGTAACATTTCGTGATCTACTGAGATCATTGAAAGATTTGCGCCACTGCAGCCAGGTCCTCCTGACAACATCCTTGCCTGTGCCCTCCTGTGCAATGTGCAACCAGGCTGCGATGATCTCCTGGGGAGGTCTCTTCTGCCCATTGGTAGGGAAGAGAACCTCCCTGCGTGCTGTGAGTCCCTCCATAAGCATATGGAGGGAGTCATGGGAGAGCCTGGGTGCAGCCGTGCACCTTTGTGCAGTGCTTGTCAGTGTTTGCAGCACCTCAATGCTGTAGAACACTGTCAAAATGAATGTGGACATGGCCGCATCCTTTTAATTGGCCGGGAACCTCGCAGGGCGGGCTTAACAAGCCCAATCAGAGCAAAATCACTTAGAGGAGGTGGGATGATGACAGGAGCGGGGTTTAAAGCCGCCACCTACTCCGGCCGCACTGCACTCGCCACGGTTGGCAAAATCGCGGCCTGTGTGTGTGTGTGTGTGTGTGAGAGTGTGTGTGAGAGTGTCTGTGAGTGTGTGAGAGTGTGTGTGAGTGTGTGAGAGTGTGTGTGAGAGTGTGTGTGAGAGTGAGTGTGTGTGAGAGAGTGAGTGTGAGAGTGTGTGAGAGAGTGTGTGTGTGTGAGAGAGAGTGTGAGAGTGTGTGTGTGTGAGAGTGTGTGTCTGTGTTTGTGAGTGTGTGTGTGTGAGAGAGTGTGTGTGAGAGAGTGAGTGTGTGTGTGTGAGAGAGTGAGTGTGAGAGTGTGTGTGTGAGAGAGTGTGTGTGTGAGAGTGTGTGTGTGAGTGTGTGAGATTGTGTGTGAGAGTGTGTGAGAGTGTGTGTGAGAGTGTGTGTGTGAGAGAGTGTGAGAGTGTGTGTGTGAGAGTGTGTGTGTGAGAGAGTGTGTGTGAGAGAGTGAGTGTGTGTGTGTGAGAGAGTGAGTGTGAGAGTGTGGGTGTGAGAGAGTGTGTGTGAGAGAGTGTGTGTGTGTGTGTGAGTGTGTGTGAGTGTGTGAAATTGTGTGTGAGAGTGTGTGAGGGTGTGTGTGAGAGTGTGTGTGTGAGAGAGTGTGAGAGTGTGTGTGTGAGAGAGTGTGTGTAAGAGTGTATGTGTAAGAGAGTGTATGTGTGTGTGTGTATGTGTGTGCGAGAGTGTGTGTGTGTGAGAGTGTGTGTGTGTGAGAGTGTGAGAGAATGTGACTGAGTGTGTGAGTGTGTGTGTGTGAGAGTGTGTGTGTGTGAGAGTGTGAGAGAATGTGACTGAGTGTGTGAGTGTGTGTGTGTGAGTGTATGTGTGAGTGAGAGAGTTTGTGTGTGAGTGTGTATGAGTGTGAATGTGTGTGTGAGGGTGTGTGTGTATGAAAGAGTGTGAGTGTGTGTGTGTATGAAAGAGTGAGTGTGAGTGTGTGTGCATGTGCGAACGTGAGCAAATTTTCATGGATTTCACAAGATTTTTCACAAGATTCCACAGTGATCTAAATTTTAAGAAATATGCAGTAGTAATATCACAATAATTTATCCTCTTCTATTAATGTCATTATGCTTTAACAGCATAATCTGCATAAGTAGTTGAAGTTAATATTGGCAGCCCCTTTGGTACAAACACTGGGCAAAAACATAATTAAAACAAATTGAACATGTATATGTCATAAAGAACAAAGGGTCAGGAAATATTTCCATGTTTATGAGTTTGTATGCCAAATATAAACTAATCAACATTACTCCATTGGATTAAAGGATTAAATTTGTTTGAGGGTTTTGTTTGTGGTGCCTAATTTGGCTCTTGAATTGTCCTACATAGACCAACTTAATTTAAAAAATTCAATCACTGCATTACAGGTTAACCCCTTTAAAGGGCTAGAAATTCGTTGTAGCCAAAGAATGGGTGGTGTTAGAGTGGAACTTCTAAACTGGAATAGGGCTAACTTCAATAGGATGCGAAAGGATCTAGCCAGGGTAAAATGGAACCAAAGACTGACAGGAAAAACTGTAACAGAACAATGGGTGATCTTTAAGGAGGAGATGTTTCAAGTACAGGCTAGGTACATTCCAACAAGAGGGAATATGTCCCCAATGTTAATGGAAGGTGGGGGGGACGTGAGGGACCATGGTATAGCAGGGGAAACCCGGCGGGGTTGGGGACATGGAGGGGCTGCTGAATTTAATATGCAAAACATGGTTCTTCGGTGTAAACAGGATGCTGATTGCACAGTACCGGTGAAGCGTGCGCTTTACATGCTCCACACAGTCCCAGCCGAAGAGGAGCCCAGCAGGTACGTTTTGATTTATTTTTGTGGGGCCGGGATCAGCTGGAGCGCTCCTCCAGCTCCAGAAAAACAGTCTAGGTCGCTGCCGTACTAGGTGCCCAACCCTGAGGACAGTCACGCTGCCACCCCCCACCGCCCTCCCCACCCACCGAACCAACCTTCCTCTAGCCCGGACTCCATAACCTCAATTACAATGCAGCAACTGCCAGGTAGAATTCTTTTCATTCTTTTCATCATAACACATCTTTACATTTTCACTATCTTAGGTTACAATAGTCATGAGCACCTCCAGAAGAAGCAGTTAAATAGAGATTCAGAGCAGGATCTCCGGCTGATTTCTCCCAGGGGTGCTGACGCCAATTGCAGCATCCATAACTTTCAGGGGAGCAGATGTCAAATTAATTAATTAGATTCCACTGAAGGAAACAAATAAATGGTACATTACTGCATTACAAAGAAAGGCAGTGGTTTGCAGTACTCAGCACATCAGATTCACAGGACTATATAGAAGCCAAACTGCATTAATTAGAAACGTAATGCTTTTGTATCGTTAAAGTTTCTATTATATAAAACTAGGGCACGCTGTTTGGAACACAAGGATCTGGTAGAGTAACTATCAGCCCACTACTTCAAAAAATTACAAAGTTATAACCCTGAATATTATACTGAAAGTGGTGATAGGCAGAAATTTTACTCCATGGGAATCAACAAGGCCTTTATGAGAGATTGGGCACATCAGAATGCCAAGTAAATCAATCATATCTTAATGGGTTTTTCCCAACTTATAACCTACACAAATTATTCCCTGAACACGAAGAATTCTTAGCTTAGTGAGTAACTGTAATGGGAATTCATGGAGAAACACAAGCACTCAGGAAAGCTTGAGTGGGAGAGGCTGATTTTCTGGTTAAGTGTAGAAGACATTTGACATTTAATCCTCGATCTGTAGCTAGTTTGTTGGAGGGTTGTGAACGCATCAAATCGAGAAGAGCCAATCTGCCCGTTGACTATAATAAATCAAGCAATTATTTCTGTAGTGCTGAAAGTTATGCTAATATTGGAAGAGAGGTATCAGCTAGAGTGGCAAAGCAGTTAGTGAGATAGGTTTTAACTTCTGTCACCGGGCGGAAAACTGGCAATAGTCAAAGGAAAAGAAAGGAAAATCCGGCAGGGTGTATAACGAGCGGCCGAGCTGCAACATCGAAAGTTAAAATTTAGCTAGGGATAGATTTTGCCTTTACTGCCTGGGCATTAAGCATCACCTGGGTGGAGTATAGAAAAGAAAATCTGTCAGGAAGGTTTGCACGGCCTTTATAAAATCTGCCTGTATCCCCTTCTATTATTTGGATGGAAGGACTACCCCGCGGGTTCCGTTAACAGCGTGCAATCCTCCCTGCCAGAGTGTTCTTTCTGCGCTCCTCCCTTTCAATGCTTAATGCCCAGGTGGCAGAGATGAAAATCTACCGCAAAATGACATTGCTAGATTCTCAGGATCAACTGGACTGATAAAGTGACAAACAAAATAAGGAACAGGGCAGATTCCAGGACGCCAACGTGTGAATGAAAAGTGCCTGCGTTGATTAGGTTATCTGCCCAGGATGCATGAATTCAGAATATTGTGCTGAATGGAAAATGGAAATGTGGAAGGCCAAGAATATACTGGCAAATCACTGTACTGTAGAATAGGTACCCTCTGACTAAGTCCGACGGGGTCAGGGGGGCCTACCTGCGGCCAGGGCAGCGCTAATTAATGGCGAGGTGCTGTGCTCTCCAGCTACATGCTAGCTGTGAAGTGAGGGCGACCCATGAGAGGGATGTTGGTGGTCGACAACAAGGAAGTGTGGGCTCCTCTCCAAGCGCTCACACTCCCGTGCCACTGCAGAGCCCTCGGTCAGAGCCCCAGATTCCTCACCCAACTGAGATGGCTGTCTCAGCCCCTGCACAGCCGCAGGAGGAGCAGACTGTTGCCGAGCCCTCCCAGACTCCCAAACCCAGAGGACGTCTGCCAAAGATGTCGAAGCAGGAGCAGCGTGAAAGAGAGCAAGGTGCCTCAACATCTGCTGAAGCCACAGGGGAAACACCACGTAAGCCGATGGTTTGCTCAATGATGGCTCTGGTGGAAATGTGGCTCACATTGTGGCGCTCCTCAGCTTCGTTTGATGGCCTCCTCATTGGTGTCATTAGCCACGTCTTCAGGAGATAGCCCTTGTCTCCAAGTAGCCATCCGGAAAGTTGGGTTGGCGGATTGAACAGCTGAGGCACAGCAGACTGCCGTAGGATAAACAAGTCATGGCAACTGCCAGGGAACTTGGCACAAACATGCATAATGTTCTTCCTGTGGTTACACACCAGCTGGACGTTAAGGGAGTGGAAGCCCTTACAGTTGACATATACAGCTGGGTTGTGATCGGGTACCCTAATAGCCACATGTGCGCAGTCTATGACGCCCTGCACCCTTGGCAAGCCTGCCATATTTGCAAGCCTGCCATATTTGCCAGCACGTGCGGTTACACTTGCTTCATCCGTGGAGAAGTGGATGTAATTGTGCACCTTTGCAAAGAGGGTATCGGTAACCTGCGTGATGCAAGTGTATGTGGCCAACTGGGAGATGCCGCTGATGATCCCTGGAAGGACCCTGAAGCAAAATAATTGAGGGCGGTGGTGACTTGACAGCCACTGGTAAGGGGTGTCCACCCGCTCCTCTGGGTTCCAGGTGTAGGTGCAGAATTGTGCAGATGTCAGCGACTACCTCTTGCGAAAGTCTCAGCCTCCTTTGGCACTGCTGCTCAGTCATGCTGAGGAAGCTGATCCTCTGCCTGTAAACCCTGTGTTGGGGGTATCTCCTGTGGCGAGATGCAGCCCTGCGCTGACGCCCTCTGCCCTGTGCAGCATCAGGTGGGTGAGGAGCAGGTTGGCACTCCTGTTGTTGCTGCTGCTGTTGTGCCTGGTTCTGCTGCTGCCGTGGCTGCTCTTCCTCCGATTCCGAGGACCAGGATGAGAGGGTATAAATGGTTCCCATTCCCCTGGTATATATGTCAGTTGAGGAATAGATGTTATAAGCACTCAGTCAATGTGGGGAGAGGGTTTTCCAAGGAGGTCACAGTGCATATGGATCTCAGCTTAACCACTTACAAGCTCAATAGACCCGCAAAATGTGTTCCAACACCTCAAAAACACAAAGTCCTGCCATCTGAAAGTCAGCCATGTTACAGGTCCGTTTTTATGCTGCAGGTGCAGCTGTCAACAATTCAGGTAGTTCCTGAACCCGGCACAATCAACTGGCGTGTTTTGCGAACGGCGTGGAACACGCTGAAAATGTCGTAAAATGGGACGAGCCTGGTAAAAAGGGATTATGTAGACAGTTAACAAGCTGTTAACTGCCTTAAGTGCCTCTCCTGCTGCTTGGTGTCAGGTCTGATCGGGACTCCCAGATCCGACACTTTGCAAAGTTGCGTGGAGGCGGGATGACGGCGGGTTCGGAACCCACCATCAATCAAATCGAATTTAACCTCTGACCCGCCTCCAAACCCGCCCTCTGAGCGCTGGCAAAATCGCGTCTCAGTCTTTGTGTGGGGAATTAAACAGTCAGCTGCAGCCAGGGTTTTACAAGAGGCCTGTCCTGATGCAACATTATAAGATTTGTTCTTATGGTCTCTGACATGAATCTTGCCATTCATGTAGAAATGACTTATGGAATAATACTGAGCGGCCTGCTGGTGGCGCTGTCCAGGGAGAGTATAAATACTCGGGCACGGGCCCAGCTTGCTCAGGACATTTTGTAAACAGGAACTAGTGAAGGACAACTAGACCTCCATGTTGCGATTAAAGCCTTGTTTAATACTCAGACCAAGTGCCTGCTAGTTTATTACGTCAATTTAATCAACTGAACCTGCTCCACGCTCTGAGTGGCTTTGGGAACAGACGGCTATGACTCAAACGGTGGAAGGGAACCAGAGGTAGTAATCAATCCATCATGGAGAAACTACTCCGACCCGCCAATCTTGACCTGGACCCGAATTCACTTACAACTGCTAAGGTATGGAAACACTGGTATCGTACCTTCAGCAACTTCCTCAGGGTGTGTGGTGAGAATGTTCCTGATAAGTTAGAGATACTTGCCAATTATGTATCTCCTCATGTGTTTGACTATATCGAAGATTGTGTGGACTATGACTCCGCTATCCTAATATTACAGCGACTATATGTTAAGGCCCCAAACAAAATTTTTGCTCGGCATCTACTGCCCACAACTTGACAACAACCCGGGATATCACTTGACGAATTCCTTCAAAAGCTTCACAGGCTCAGCAAGAATTGTAATCTCAAAGCTGCCTCGGCTGAGCAGTACCAGAAGGAGTTAATTCGTGATTCCTTTATTAACGGAATTGTGTCTCCCTTCATACACCAGCGTCTGTTGGAGAATAAAACCCTTGAGTTACAAGCTGCCTATGACCAGGCATGTTCTCTGGATGTAGCAAAAAAAAATGCAGATCCTATCATTTACCACATGCACAGACTGCTGCTATCACTTTTGGTGACTCCTCCGATGGGCCTCGGGTGGAAGCCCTCACTGATGATGACTCTATCCTAGCTGATGATGACCCTACCCTAGAAGCCCTCACTGAAGACGACCCTGCCCTCGCGGCATCTTGGCAATCTAGAAGGAAGTGTTTCTTCTGTGGAGGTGCATTCCACTATAGGAAATTTTGTCCTGCTCGTAATGCAATCTGCAATCATTGCAGTAAGAAAGGTCACTTTTCTAAGGTATGCCAGTCAAGAGCCTCTGTTAGTAAGAAAGGTCACTTTTCTAAGGTATACCGGTCAAGAGCCCCTGTTAGTTTTGCAGCTGCTATCTATAAAACTGCTCCTCCCCCAAGAGCCACTACTAAGGTTACAGCTGTCAAGGGTAAAACTGCTCCTCCTCCCATCACAGCTGTTTTACCCCAAAGCCTGTCCCATGCAGCCACGAAGGTTTTGGTAAATGGACACATTTTGAGTGCACTAATCGACTCATGCAGCTCTGACAGCTTCATCAGTGAGCAGGCTGTCAGTAAGTTAAAACTGCGTATTTACCCCTCGGACAGGGAAATTGCAATGGCTCTGACGACACTGAGCACCAACTCTTCTGGCTTTTGTCTTGTCGACCTTATTCTCAATGGCCACACTTATTTCTCCACCCGGCTCGGGGTGCTCAAAAACCTATACAGTGATGTGCTCCTGGGACAGGATTTCCAGAAACAACACAAAAGACTCACTTTCGAGTTTGGAGGGTCAAAGCCGGAGCTTACTATTTCCAAAGTACCGTTTTGTGCGCTTTCGGCGGCTTCGCTCGACGAGCCCTCCTTGCTTGCCAATCTTTCCCCCCGATGTAAGCCCATAGTCACTAAATCACGATGTTTCAGCTAAGATGATCTATCCTTTATCGAGGCAGAGATCTCTCGCCTTCTAGCTGATGGTATCACTGAGCCATGTTCATCTCCCTGGCGGGTTCAAGTCGTCGTTGTTAAAAATCCTCTGAAGCAACACAAGAAACGTCTTTGCATCGATTACTCGCAAACTATTAACCAGTATACCGACCTGGATGCCTACCCATTACCATGCATCGATGACATGGTCAATAACCTTGCCAACTACAAGGTATTTTCAACTTTTGACTTAAAGAGCGCATACCACCAAATACCGTTAAAGGACTCTGACAAAAAGTATACGGCCTTTGAGGCCAATGGTCGGATTTACCAGTTTTGTTACCTTCCATTTGGGGGTCGCCAATGGGGTGGTCATCTTTCAACGGGCAATGGAGAGCCTAGTCAAACAGGAGAACTTAACGGACACTTTTCCATATCTAGATAATATCACCATTGCTGGTCATGACCAGAAGGAGCATGATGCCAACCTCCAGAAATTTCTTGACGTTCCCCGTCGTCGCAACTTAACCTTAAATGAGTCCAAATCTGTGAAATCAGTGCCATCAGTCAACATCCTTGGCTACTGGGTGGGCAATGGTGTCATCAAACCGGATCCGGAGAGACTTCATCCGCTTCAGGAGCTCCCTCCTCCTATGAATCTCGGCTCTCTTTGTCGGGCCCTCTGCATGTTCGCCTATTATGCGAAGTGGATGCCCCACTTCTCCGACAAGATCCAACCCCTGCTTCACGCGAAGTCATTTCTGTTGGAGGCAATGGCTATTTCAGCTTTTGACCTCCTCAAGCAACAACTGGAAAAAGCCACGCTTCGTTCCATCGATGAAAATCTCCCTTTCGTGGTCGAGTGCGATGCATTGGAGGTGGCGATCTCGGCTACCTTGAATCAAGGTGGTCGACCCGTTGCATTTCTGTCCAGAACTTTGCAGGGTAGTGAGCTCCATTATCCTCCTGTCGAGAAGGAGGCTATGGCTATCATCGAAGCAGTATGTAAATGGAGCCATTTTCTTGCTCGTTGCCATTTCATGCTTATAACCAATCAGCGCTCCGTGGCCTTTATGCTGGATAACCGGAAACGCACTAAGATCAAGAATAACAAAATACAACTCTGGAGGATGGAATTGGCCGCCTTTGGCTACACCATATATTATCGACCCGGCAAAGAGAATGTGGCCCTGGGTACCCTCACGCGTGCATTCTGCTCTTCCATGTCAACTTCGGCTCTTGCGGATCTTCATACTGACTTGTGCCATCCTGGCGTTACCCGTATGTTGCACTTTGTGCGATCTAAAAACCTCCCATTTTCTACGGAAGACGTGAAAAGAATGTGCTCCACTTGTAGAATTTGCGCGGAATTAAAACCGCAATTCTTCCGTCCGTCGGATGGCTCGCTCATACATGCTAAACAGCCTATGCAGCGACTCAGCATTGACTTTAAAGGACCAATGCCTTCTTCAACGCGAAACACCTACTTGCTTACGATGGTGGACGAATATTCACGCTTTCCCTTTACTTTCCCCTGTCCCAATATGCTTTCTTCCACAGTGATCAAATGCCTCGATCAGGTCTTTTCCCTTTGCGGTACGGCCAATTTCATCCACTCTGATCGGGGTCCCTCCTTCATGTCAAGCGAACTCAAAAGTTATCTTTCCCAACGGGGAATCGCCACAAGTAAAACGACACCGTATCATCCTATTGGAAACAGACAGGTTGAGAGATACAACGCTATCAGTTGGAACGCTGTTCGTCTTGCACTGAGGTCACACCATCTACCAGACCAGCAGTGGGAAACTATGCTCCCTGACGTGTTGCATTCCATCAGGTCTCTCCTTTCTACATCCACCAATATTACTCCTCACGAACGATTCTTCGGGTTCCAGCGTCGCTCCACTCATGGGACGTCCCTACCATCATGGTTGGCAGCTCCCGGGCCTGTGCTGCTCCGAAGATTCGTCCAATCCTCCAAGAGTGATCCCCTCGTCGACGAGGTGGAACTAACGGATGTCAATCCTACATACGCGTACGTGCGGTACCCTGATGGCCGGGAGTCCACAGTTTCACTTCGGGATCTGGCTCCCTGTCCAACCGGTCCCACGGACCCAATCGATAGAGGGATCCGTATGTACGATGCCAATACTCTGCACTCCTGCGAGGATGACGCCCTACCTGGGACATCAAGGGATCTGCCAGCTACTCCGCCGGATCAACCTGGGGAATAGAGCGCTCCCCGCATGATGGCCACCTGAAGCCAGGATGCCAGTCAATCACCAGCTACTGAGCAGGATGAAGCCAGCTCTGCGCCTGTGGGGACCCGCACCCGGAGTCACGATCTCCCCAGTCCCCCTCAGGTCGATCAAGGCGACACGGGCCCTGCCAGCCCGCCGGTATGAACCAAGTGACCCAGGGACCAAGACACGGTCTGAGGAGACCTGCCTTCCTGCCACAAGTGGAGATCCAAACGACTGTGGCTATTCGTAGTCCGACTAATTTGCTAGAAGGAAGTCGCCGGACTTCCAATCCCTCAGGCGGGAAGAATGACATGAATCTTGCCGTTCATGTAGAAATGACTTATGGAATAATACTGAGCAGCCTGCTGGTGGCGCTGTCCAGGGAGAGTATAAATACTCAGGCACGGGCCCAGCTTTCTCAGGACATTTTGTAAACAGGAACTAATGAAGGACAACTAGACCTCCATGTTGTGAAAGTTGATTAAAGCTTTGTTTAATACTCTGACCAAGTGCCTAGTAGTTTTCTTGCGTCAGTCTCCTTGGTAACAAGCTGATCGAAAGTCTAACACACAATTTTCAAATATATACAGATGTTGTGATTGCTTTGGTTTGTATTTGACTGACAGTTGCCTCTTGAATTTGAAAGGTCAGATATTCAAAATCCATTACTCTTTTCCAGAATGTAACAGAGACAAGTCTGTTTGAATCAAAGCAGTTGACAGTTTGAGAAATCTCCTGAGAGGTGACAATTTGAAAATCTCAGATGAGTCAGGTTGATATTACAGTGAAGAAGGAGGCCATTCGGCCCGTCGTGCCTGTGCTGGCTCTTTGAAAGAGCCGTCGTGCTTAGTCCCACAGTCCCCGCTTTTTGTCCGTAACCCTGTAAGTTCCTCATCTCCAAGAACCCATCCAACTCCCTTTTAAAATTATTTCTGGATTCAGCTTCCACCACCTTTTCAAGTAGAGCATTCCAGATCCCGACAACTCAGTGAAAACATTTCTCCTCATCTCCCCTCTAGATCTTTTAAATATTTAAAGCAAAGGAAGAAACGCAGCATAGAAACATAGAAGATAGGAGCAGGAGTAGGCCATTCGGCCCCTCGAGCCTGCTCCGCCATTCAATGAGATCATGGCTGATCATCCAAACTCAGTACCCTGTCCCTGCCTTCTCCCCATACCCCTTGATCCCTTTAGCCTTAAGAAATATATCCAACTCCTTCTTGAATATATTTAATGAATTGGCCTCTACTGCCTTCTGTGGTAGAGAATTCCATAGGTTCACCACTCTCTGGGTGAAGAAATTCCTCCTCATCTCTGTCCTAAATGGCTTACCCCTTATCCTTAGACTGTGACCCCTGGTTCTGGACTCCCCGACCATCAGGAACATCCTTCCTGCATCTAGTCTGTCTAGTCCTGTTAGAATTTTATAAGTTTCAATGAGATCCCCTCTCATTCTTCTAAACTCTAGCGAGTATAAGCCCAATCGACCCAATCTCTCCTCATACGTCACTCCTGCCATCCCAGGTATCAGCCTGGTGAATCTTCGTTGAACTCCCTCCATGGCAAGAACATCCTTCCTCAGATAAGGCGACCAAAACTGCACACAATACTCAAGATGTGGTCTCACCAAGGCCCTGTACAACTGCAGCAAGACATCCTTGTTCCTGTACTCGAACCCTCTCGCTACGAAGGCCAACATACCATTTGCCTTCTTAACCGCCTGCTGCACCTGCATGCTTACCTTCAGCGACTGGTGCACAAGGACACCCAGGTCTCGTTGCACTTCCCCTTCTCCCAATCTATTGCCATTCAGATAATAATCTGCCTTCCTGTTTTTGACACCAAAGTGGATAACCTCGCATTTATCCACGTTATATTGCATCTGCCATGCTTCTGCCCAATCACACAACCTGTCCAAATCATACTGGAATTTCTCGGCATCCTCCTCACAGCACACACGCCCACCCAGCTTTGTGTCATCTGCAAGCTTGGAGATATTACATCTAGTTCCCTTGTCTAGATCATTTATATATATTGTGAATAGCTGGGGTCCAAGGACCAATCCCCGCGGTACCCCACTAGTCACTGCCTGCCACTCGGAAAAAAGCCCGTTTATTCCAACTCTTTGTTTTCTGTCTGCCAACCAGTTCTCTATCCAAGTCAGTACCTTGCCCCCAATCCCATGTGCCTTAACTTTACACGCTAATCTCTTATGCGGGACCTTATCGAAAGCCTTTTGAAAGTCCAAATACACCACATCCACTGGTTCTCCCTTATCTATTTTACCAGTTACATCCTCAAAAAATTCCAGTATATTAGTCAAGCACGATTTACCTTTTGTAAATCCATGTTGACTTTGTCCGATCCTGTCACTGTTTTCCAAGTGCTCTACTATTACATCTTTTATAATGGACTCTAGCATTTTCCCTACTACCGATGTCAGGCTTACTCAGTTTTCTCTCTACCACCTTTTTTGAATAGTGGGGTAACATTAGCTACCCTCCAATCCATGGGTACTGTTCCAGATTCCATCTGTGGAGAGAGAAACAGAGTCCCAGACCTGAGACGTTAACTCTGTTCTCGCTCCACGGATGCTGCCTGGCCTGCTGAGTGTTTCCAGTGTTTGCTGTTGTTATTTCAGGTAATTCAGGTCTTGGGCTCAAGCAAGCAATTCGCTGGAGCGGGTGAAACTGCCGTTTACCCTAACATGGCCCATGACGTCGGAAAGGGTGGGGCTGATGGCCAGGGGCTGTGAAGATGGGAATTTCCTCAGCCCCAGCCTCTCTTCCACCCAATCACCTGGACACCGGGGTGAACCTGGCATACAGGCCTTTGACCCAGTGGAAGTGAGGCACTACCTGGGGCTCCAGGCTTGGGATACGGCCTGGATACAGCTTAAAATGTCAGGACCAAGATTCATATCAGACCCCTTATTAAAGAGAACAATTGGATTCATTATAGCCCCGCTTAGGGCGCTAACTTTTAAAAGCTGAAAAAATTAGCGCTTGCCGCTAATGTTTCTCAACTTTTTAAAAATTCGTTTTTGCACTCCTGTAAGGAAGTGGAGCATTAAATCAAGCGCTCCACTTCCTTCCTGGAGTGCAAAAGGCATCAGGCAGGACAGAAGTTGTGCTGCGCTGCACAATGGGCCGTGCAGTGCTGCCGTGTTGGAAGGCTCCTTCTCTTCTTTAAAGGGAAGGGTCATCGCTGCAGGTTCTGCAAGGAAAAAACTTACCTGGTCCCCGACGGCAGCCGCAAAGCAGCCCGATGCATTGCAGCAGAGTGCCGGGCTCAACGATGGCTGGCAACGAAACAAAAAAAAAATGCAAAGATCATTTCAGATTTTTTTTTTTACCTACCTCGGCCTCCACGCCTTTAAGTATTGCCCCTGAAGCGCCCGGCCTCCCAATCAACGCTTCCTGCAGCTGTCGGTGTCATTGCCCGGCGATGCTGCAAGGGGGCGGAAATGAATTTCAGGTCCGGGCGCTACCGGGGCGATGCGCAGCCGGATGACATCACGATCTTCGGGCGCAGGAGATCAGGGCGCTAGGGATTACCGCTGCCGCAAACCGCCAGCGCCCCGTTATCGCCCCCCAGAGGTGCTAACAGGAAGCGCTAAGGCACCGAATTTCTATAGTTTTACATTTTCTGAACCCGGCCACATGCTGGCAAACAAGTGGCTTGCCAGCACCTCTTTTTCTGCCCATTTCCTGCAGCACACAGCCAGACTGGCACAGGCACCTACTGCTGCCATGCAAATCAGTTGACTCTGAATACTCCAGCGGGGTCCCAAGTGGAGGTCCTCAGTGCCCACTTTGCTGTACTTCCACCAGCAGATCAGGGCCAAGGATTTTCAGCTCCTGTTAACTATATTATATCACTGATTATGCATTTGTCATTTGTTTATTTAATAAATTGCCTGATATCTTAAACTTAAAACAACAGCTGTTTCTATGCTCTACTGTTTCAAAATTTGAAGTGAAATCTAAAGGTAGTTCAGTACCTAAAAGCAATTACTCTTTATTTCCTTGGCCAAAAGCTTACCTAGATCTTAAGACCAGGGTAGACACTCTTCAAGGTATGGAGGGTGGGGACTCACTCCTAAGAGTAGCCTATGACAGACAGAATAATTTAGGGTAAGTAAATTCAAAAAGGTCACACCATTCAACTTAGAGACAATTATCACACTGTGCAATAAATGTACAATTTCATTACTTGCTAAAATTATCTTGCAGAGGTTTTGCAGAGTGAACTGAAGATATCTGACCTTAAGGCAATGTAGTACAGTATTAAGAATAGATTTCTAATATGTGTAAAAGTTAGCTTACCATGTACATTTCTTTGGAGAAAGCTATTCAACACACAGTGGTGCAAATTATCAAGCAATTGAAATTTAAAGGGTGCTCATGGAAGACAAAACAGGACTTGGACACAATTGATTTATTTTTAAATATTAATCCCCATATTTTAGTTTTTGTTCTTTCTTTAGCTCTTCCATGTAGCTTCCCAGTATGGACAACATGCAAGCAGCCAGCTTTTGCTAATGTTATTCTCTAGTTTACTTTAAATAAATATCTAGCAACAGTGTAGTCATTTTAACAATGTTGCTTCCTTCAGGAAAGTACCAAACATCTGCTCAACATCTATCTTGAGGCTCGACTACCAGTACAAACTTGCTGTGGGGAATTGCATTCTACCACTCTGTGGCATATCGTGTTGGTAGCTTTGAATTGATACTTTTTCACAAATTATTTATGGGAATATTAAGTTGATTAGATAAAATCAGAATTTTTACTTTCTACTTTTTACATTAAGCTGCTTTTACTTTCTCCCTCCTTTTTCCGCCAATTTTCTCTCCCACTCCTTTCCTAAAAGTTTTGAGTCATTACTGGAGTATGGTGTTCCTCCAGTACCTCTCTCAAGTGGCCATTATTCATGTGTGAATCTAGACAAGCAGCCTAATCTGGACTGTGATCGGAAATGGAAACATTGGATATATTCGCCCTCCTGGACCCGGGAGTGCTGAGGATAACTGTAACCACCCTGTCACCACTCCGGTTTAGATAAACTGACAGCACAGACTGGGCATCAAATCTGGGACATTCTTGATCAGCACAGCTCAGCTCTTCCCTGTGTTAACCAACAGAGCCACTGGGGAAGCCTATCATCAAGGAGCTATTATTTCAAGTCTCTTTTACATAAAATGTGATTATGTAGGAGTCTACGTACTCCTAGCAAAAAATACTGAACTCGGAGAGGTTCAACAGAAAAGGTTTAATTGTTGAGGCTGCATGCTGAACACAAAATGGAGTCAGAGACTACACAAAGTACAACTCTCTTTAATCAGTGCACAGCTTCGACTGCTCCTCCCCCGCTCTGGGCTTAACCATGTTGCAGATCGAGTTTCTTAAAGGTGTGATCCTTCTTAAAGGCATGACGCCTGATTTATAGTCTACGGACCGGAAAGCGGATTGTGTCCGTTCTGTGATCGGTACGCCACACAGCTCCCCCCAGAATCTGCTAGTAGGGAGTGTACGAACTGGCGTGGTGGCTTGATGGCACGGCCAGAACGGCTCTTGGCGGTTGGTGTCGGGAGCGGGGCGGTCGGACGCGTCGGGCTCTTAGGCGGTCTGCCCCGCGGTGTGGGTTGGCCCACTTGAACGGGTTCATCGGGCTCTAGGTGCGCCAGCTTGAGCCGGTCGACCGACACCTTGTCAGTTCTGCCGCCCACTTCGAGGAGGAAGAACTTGTTCCCCGTCTGGAGTACCTTGTAGGGTCCGTCGTATGGGGGCCGTAGAGGTCCTCGGTGGGCGTCATGGCGCACGAAAACAAATTTGGCCATGTGCAAGCTAGGTGGTACGCGGGTTGCTGGTTCGCCGTGCCGGCCGGTGGGTACCGGAGCGAGCTGTTGTGCTCGGTTGGCGAAAGCGCAGCGTTGCTGGTCAGCCGACCAGGGGGTCGTGGCGGTGGGCAGGAACTCTCCGGGTACGCGCAGCGGCTGGCCGTACACGAGTTCCGCCGCCGAGGCTTGCAGGTCTTCCTTGACCGCGGAGCGTAGGCCGTGTAGCACCCATGGGAGGCGGTCGATCCAAGCCTCGTCCTCGAGGCTGGCACGGAGGGACACCTTCATGGACCTGTGGAATCGCTCGCACAGTCCGTTGGCTTGGGGGTGGTAAGCCGTGGTGTGGTGAACGGCCACCCCGAGGTTTCGGGCGATGGCGGCCCACAGATCAGAGGTGAACTGCGGGCCTCTATCCGACGTCATGTCGGAGGGGACGCCGAACCGAGCGACCCAGGTACCGATGAACGCCCTCGCAATGTCGGCGGTGGTGGTGGACGTCAGTGGAATGGCCTCGGGCCAGCAGGTGGTACGGTCCACGATTGTCAGCAGGTGCGTGTGACCTTGTGATGGCGGCAGGGGGCCGACGAGGTCGATGTGGACGTGGTCGAACCTTCTTTCTGGCACGGTGAACTCCTCGAGTGGGGCTTTGACGTGTTGGTGGATTTTGGCACGCTGGCAAGCTATGCAGGATCTGGCCCAGACGCGCACATCTTTGTGCAGGCCGCGCCAGACAAATCGGTTGGCCACCAGTCTAATGGACGCGCGGGTGCCAGGGTGTGAGAGGCCGTGGACAATGTCGAACACCCATTTTCGCCAGGACGCCGGGACTACGGGGCGGGGTTGCGCTAAGGAGGTGTCGCATTTGACTGTGACGGCGGACGGGCCGCAGGCGACGTTGGTCAGTCGCAGCCCTGGGAGGGTTGTGGGCATGGAGAGCAGATCGGGGTCGGTGCGTTGCTCCGCTGCCAGTTGAACATAGTCCACTGCCAAGTGGGCGCCGCGGACGGCGGGGCGGGATAGGCAGTCGGCCACCACGTTGTCTCGACCGGAGACGTGCCGGATGTCCGTGGTGAATTCGGACACCGCGGCGAGCTGGCGTTGTTGCCTGGCTGACCACGGGTCTGCAGATTTCGCCATCGCGAATGTCAGGGGTTTGTGGTCGACAAACGCGGTGAAGGGGCGGCCCTCCAGAAGAAATCTAAAATGGCGGACTGCCAGGTACAGTGCGAGGAGCTCGCGGTCAAAGGCGCTGTATTTGGCCTCCGGGGGGCGCAGTTGGCGGCTGAAAAAGGCCAGCGGTTGCCAGGCCCCGTCGACCCACTGTTCGTACACGGCGCCGACCACGTGGTCGGAGGCGTCCGTGGTGAGGGCCACCCTGGCGTTGGGCTGTGGGTGAGCGAGCATGGTGGCGTCGGCGAGTGCCTTTTTGGTCGAGTCGAAAGCGGTCAACATGTCCGCCGACCACTCGATCGCCATTCTGTCTTTCTTACCCCGGAGGGCTTCGTATAGGGGCCGCATGAGGGAGGCCGCTCCGGGAATGAAGCGGTTGTAAAAGTTGATCATCCCCAAGAACTCCTGGAAGCCTTTGATGGTGGTAGGCCGGGGGAACTGCTGGACGGCTTGCACCTTGGCGGGCAGGGGAATGGCTCTGTCCTGCGTGATGTGGTGGCCGAGGAATTCGATCTTGCTGAGGCCGAATTGCCACTTGGCTGGGCTAATGATGGGCCCGTGCTCACTGAGCCGCTGGAACAGGGTGCGAAGGTGCTCGATGTGTTCCTGCTTGGATGAACTAGCTACCAGGATGTCATCCAGGTAGACAAAGAGGAACTTCAGGTCCTGGAGGACCGAGTCCATGAGCCGCTGGAAGACCTGGGCCGCGTTTTTGAGGCCGAAGGGCATTCGGAGGAACTCGAATAGCCCAAAAGGGGTGATTATGGCCGTCTTGGGAACGTCCGTGGGGTGGACTGGCACCTGATGGTAACCGCGCACCAGGTCGACTTTGGAGAAGACTGAGCAGCCGACCAGTCTAGCCGAGAAGTCTTGAATGTGCGGTATGGGGTACCGGTCCGGCGTGGTGGCGTTGTTTAGGTGCAGGTAGTCCCCGCAGGGGTGCCATCCCCCGTCGGGTTTGGTGACGATGTGGAGTGGGGAGGCCCAGGGGCTGTTGGAGCGGCGGATGATGCCGAGCTGTTCCATTGTGGTGAACTCGGCCCACGCGATCTCCAGCTTGGCCGGGTCCAGCCTGCGGGCGTGGGCATACACTGGTGGGCCTGTGGTGGGGATGAAGTGTTCTACCCCGTGCTTAGCAACCTTCGTGGAGGAGGTCGGGTTGGTGAGGGCTGGGAACTCAGCCAGGAGTGCTGAGTAGTCGTCCGTTGAGCAGGCGCGGCACTGCCACGCCATTTTGGCGGGTTGCGGGGGGGCCATGGCACCCGGGACAGGTGACATGGTGTTCCTGTCCACGAGGCGGCGCTGAGGCATGTCGACCAACAGGCCGTGGGCGCACAGGAAATCCGCGCCGAGGAGCGGGGAGAGCACCTTGGCGGTGATAAACTCCCAGTGGTAGCGGCGGCCTGCGAGGTCGATGGTGACGGTGCAGGTGCCGTACGTCCGGATGTTGGTGCCGTTGGCGGCAGCCAGCGCAGGGCCGCGGCCGCCTCGCTGGATCTTGAGGGCGGACGCGGGGATGATGCTGCGCTGCACGCCCGTGTCGCATAGGAAACGGCGTCCGGAGGCGCTGTCCGTAACGTACAGCAACGCGCCTGCTTGCCCCACGGCCATCGTGTAGGCCAGTGTGGGGGCAGTTGGAAACGTGCAGGGATGGCTGCAGCGGCATGCCCGTGCGCCGAACCGGGTATGGAAGTAGCAGTAGCCCTGGGTCAGAGGGCTTGGGGGGCGTGGGGGCCTGGGGGGCCTCGTGGCCGAGGTGTGTGGCCGCGCGATGGAGGCTGGAGCGCGCACCGACGCTGCGGAGGCCAGGTCGGGGGTGACGGCGTGGTTGGAGCTGGCGGACAGGAGCTTATCGGCTTCGTCGGCCAGGGCCTCGAGGTCCGTGAGGCTGGACGCCACGATCGCCGGGCGGATGCTGGGAGGTAGTTGGCGGATAAAGAGCGTGTGGAAGAGGGAGCCGGGCGGTTTCTCGTCGGTCAGAGCAAGCATGTGTGAGAGCAAGTCTGACAGCGTGGAGTCACCGAGGCCCGGGAGGTCGAGGAGGTGGCAATTGCGCAAGAATTGGCAGGCTGTGAATTTTTTAATGAGCGCGGCCTTGAGATGTGCGTACTTGCCTTCCTCCGGAGGGTTTTGTAGTGTTGTCCAGACTTTCGTGATTGTGGAGCTGCCCAGGGAGGCGAGGAGGTAGTCGTACATTGTTGCATCGGCGGTGATGCCGCGGAGTCGGAATTGCGATTCGGCTTGAAGGAACCAGGCGGTGGCCAGGTTCTCCCAGAACTCCGGCAGCTTCACAGAAACTGCGTTTGTGTCAGCCATGGTTACGCTTAGGAATCGTCCTGAGCATCGGGGTCACCAATGTAGGAGTCTATGTACTCCTAGCAAAAAATACTGAACTCGGAGAGGTTCAACAGAAAAGGTTTAATTGTTGAGGCTGCATGCTGAACACAAAATGGAGTCAGAGACTACACAAAGTACAACTCTCTTTAATCAGTGCACAGCTTCGACTGCTCCTCCCCCGCTCTGGGCTTAACTATGTTGCAGATCGAGTTTCTTAAAGGTGTGATCCTTCTTAAAGGCATGACGCCTGATTTATAGTCTACGGACCGGAAAGCGGATTGTGTCCGTTCTGTGATCGGTACGCCACAATTACGTCAAATACTTTTTAAAAAATCCTCTAAACTCTCATAAATCTTAAGACGTCTCTAAAATTAATTATGAACTAACACTGAATAAAATAAAAGTATATTAGAGGGTTCTGACGAAAGGTCTTCGACCTGAAACGTTAACTCCGTTTCTCTCTCCACGGATGCTGCCCTGGCCTGCTGAGTTTTTCCAGCATTTTCTGTTGTTATTTCGGATTTCCAGCATCCGCAGTATTTTGCTATTATATTAGAGGGTTAATGGTTATTACCATTGCCTCTATGGAGCAGAATTGATATCAATAAAATGAGTTATTTACAAGTGGAATGTTTGCAATGATTTCCCCAAATGCTTAATAAATTCTGGAAACTTAATCTATGAATATTGGGGACTTTGTAAGATTCGGAAAATATTCTAAAACAAATTGACTTACACAAATGGCAAAGGTCATGTAAGAAGGAAGGACCAGTGTTAGCTTTACCTGCTCCTGACTTTTATTTGGCTTTCTTAACCTTTTTTGGTAGTGCTGGAAAGAGTAAGAGCAAATCTTGCCACACATACAAGTCTGTCTATGGCCAGTTTGCTGCTGTAATGGATATCCACAGTCATCAGACACGACTGGCCAGGAGTGCAACAGGTGGTTAAAAGTCCCACAGGCTCAATTGAAAGTATCCTTTAAGGTTTTCTTATGGGTTAACCCTTGCGTAAAGGTAAAGAGAATCTATTCCTGACACTGCTTGATTGAGAAGCTCACATGCTTCAAGAAATTTAAACACAAATTTACTGGTGCAAATGGTACCTATTTTTATATTGTTTCAGTCGGGTGTTTACGGTGTCAGTCTTGCAGTGCGGGTATCATGCAGCTGGTGGTAACCATTGGAAACCATTGGAATCCCCTGAGGACTGAAACTAGGAAGACCCGAAGTGCAGGAACTGTTGGCACAAAAACCCAATACCAACATAAAAATAGCTAATGGCTTTACAAGTATTTAAGGAACACACATGCTTGAAAGATCCTTTGAAATGGAAATTAACTAGATACCAGTCATGTGAACCATAACAGCATAAAAACAAACTCCAATGTATAGCAAGTGGTAAGGAATGGTTGGAGAAAGGGTGGTTTATAAATATTTAGAAGTGTTGAAGTCATTAACAACTGCACTTTAAACTACCAACTGCCTATTCTTTACCCTCTACTCAGCATGATACTTCTGCAGCTGTCGATTTGCTTAACTACTCCCTCGACCACTTTTGATGCACTTGTCCACAGCAAACACTTTACTCTCTCCTATCCTGATCGCTCATAGGAAACATAGGAACAGTCGGCCATTCATTCCCTCGAGCCTGTGCCGCCGTTCAATTAGATCATGGCTGATCTGTATCTTAACTCCACCCACCCGCCTTGGTTCCATAACCCTCAATACCCTTGCCTAACAAAAACCTATCAATCTCAGTTTTGAAATTTTCAATTGACCCCCCACAGCCTCAACAGCTTTTTGGGGGCGAGCATTCCAGATTTTCACTATCCTTTGTGTGAAGAAATGCTTCCTGACATCACCCCTGAACGGTCTGGTATGAACCCCATATTCCCCCTGGTATGAACCTCATAATCACTCCCTCAAGTCTGAAGGGAGTAGACTTGTACATATCGGGCGTACAATGGGTTTAGCTATCCATCACCAGATCTGGCTGGACCACATTAAACCAAAATCACCCACTACTCCAGGTTCAACCTGGAGAGTATAGATAACACTGGCTTCTTTTTGCCACTACCAATTGTCTCCTTACACCTTGCTCCATCCACCCTCATCTCTAACAACAGTGCAATTAGCTCATAGACTTCTTTGTCACTGATTGAGACCATTGGTTAAGTTGCCTCTGCTGCTTCCTCTTGCTTTCAAGCCAAGGCTTCCCCCTGCCTAGCCCTGAATCTGTTTGTCCTCCATCTCTCCATATGCCCTCTCCAAGCTCATCTCATAAATGTGACCCACCTCCTGCTCCCTTGACCCCATTCCCTCACTGCCAACCATCCAGCTTCCCTTCCTGGCCCCATGTTAGCTAACACTAAATGGTTCGCTTTTCTCAGGTACTGTCCCCTCCCTTTCAAAACCACCATCATCACCTCACTCCTAAAAAAAATCCACCCTTGCAATTTACCACTCCATCGCCAGTCTCCCTTTCCTCTCCAGTCTCCCTTTCCTCTCCAAAGTTCTTGAACATGTTGTTACCTCCGAATTCAATTCCCCTCTTTTTTGCGACTCCCTCTTTGAATATCTCCATTAGGTTTCTGCCCCTTCCACAGCACCAGAACAGCCCCTGTGACTCTGACTATGGTGTTTTATCCCCCCTCAACCTCTATGCAGCATTCAAAATGGTCGATCATTCCATCTTCCTCCAACACTTCTTTTCCATTGCCCAGCTCAGTGGTACTACCCTCACTTGGTTCCATTTTTACCCATCTATTATAGTCAGAGCAATGGCTTCTCCTCGCTGCTATTTTACTCTACTTCTTCTCTTCCCACACTGTTACCACCAGAGTCCATCAAAGATATATTCTTGGCTTCCTACTCTTCCTCATCTACATGCTGCCCCTTGGCAACATAATTTGAAGATATGGGGTCAGTTTCTGCATTTATGCTGTTGACACCCGGCTCTAATTCTACAGCACCACTCACAACCCCTCCACTGCTTGTCCAACATTCAGTCTTGGATGAACTGCTCCAGCTAAACATTGGGAAGACCAGAGCCATTGTCTTCAGCCTTTGCCACCAATACCTTGAAATTGCTATTGATTCCATCCCTCTGCTCGGCCACTGTCTCAGGCTGAACCACAATGTTCCTATTAAACCCTGAGCCGAGTTTCCAATTCCATATCTCTTCCATCACAAAGACCACCTACTTCCATCTCTGTAACATCACCCATCAGCTGCTGAAACCCTCACCCATGCCTTTGTCACCTCCAGAATCGACAATACCACTGCTTTCCACCCTTTATAAACTTCAATACATCCAAAACTCTTACACCTGTATTCAATCCCGCACCAAGTCCCGCTCACCCATCACTCCTATCCTTGTTGACCTATGTTGGTCCTTGATTTCTCAATGTCTTAAGTTTAAAATTCTCATTCTTGTGTTGAAAACCCTTCATGGACTCACCCCACCCTATTTTTGTAATTTTGTCCAGCCCTATAATCCTACTTCCCCCTCCTCCCCGCAATTACCCACCACCACACCCCAAACTCTCTGCTCCTCTGATTCTCGCCTCTCATGGAGGATTGGCTATCTAACAGAAAACAAAGAGTTGGGATAAATGGTTCGTTCTCGGGCTGGCAATCAGTAACTAGTGGTGTTCTGCAGGGGTCAGTGCTGGGACCTCAACTCTTTACAATCTATATTAACGATTTGGAGGAAGGGACCGAGTGCAACATATCCAAGTTTGCCAACGATACAAAGATGGGAGGGAAAGCAGTGAGTGAGGAGGACATAAAAAACCTGCAAAAGGACATAGACAGGCTAAGTGAGTGGGCAGAGATTTGGCAGATGGAATATAATATTGGAAAGTGTGAGGTTATGCACTTTGGCAGAAAAAATCAAAGAGCAAGTTATTATCGAAATGGAGAGAAACTGCAAAGTGCTACAGTACAAAGGGATCTGGGGGTCCTGGTGCATGAAATACAAAAAGTTAGTATGCAGGTGCAGCAGGTGATCAGGAAGGCTAATGGAATCTTGGCTTTTATTGCAAGGGGGATGGAGTATAAAAACAGGGAAGTCTTGCTGCAGTTATACAGGGTATTGGTGAGGCCACACCTGGAATACTGCGTGCAGTTTTGGTTTCCATATTTAAGAAAAGATATACTTGCTCTCGAGGCAGTTCAGAGAAGGTTCACTCGGTTGATTCCGGAGATGAGGGGGTTGACGTATGAGGAAAGGTTGAGTAGGTTGGGCCTCTACTCATTGGAATTCAGAAGAATAAGAGGCGATCTTATCGAAACATATAAGATTGTGAGGGGGCTTGATCGGGTGGATGCGGTGAGGATTTTTCCACTGATGGGTGAGTCTAGAACTAGGGGGCATAATCTTAGAATAAGGGGCTGCCCTTTCAAAACTGAGATGAGGAGAAACTTCTCCACTCAGAGGGTAGTAAATCTATGGAATTTGCTACCTCAGAGAGCTGTGGAAGCTGCGACATTAAATAAATTTAAAACGGAGATAGACAGTTTCCTAGCAGATAAGGGAATTAGGGGTTACGGGGAGAGGGCAGGGAAGTGGACGTGAGTCTAGATTCGGATCAGCCATGATCCTATTGAATGGCGGAGCAGGCCCGAGGGGCCGTATGGCCTACTCCTGCTCCTACTTCTTATGTTCTTATGTTCTCATGCGTCCTCCCCTACCCTCGCACCACCACTGGTGACTATATCTTCAGCCACTTAGTCCCAATGCTCTAAATTCCCTCCCTGAAGCTCTCTACCCCTCCACTTCCCTCTCCTCCTTTAAGACCCTTCTTAAAACAACCTCTTGGATCAAGGTTTGGTATTGCTGTTGACTGGGTTGGGTACTGCTTGGGATTGGGTTGGATTAATTCACATGAAAGATGCCTTTTTTCAACTTATATAAATTTGTAATGTATGTAGGAAGGAATTCTCTCAGCTTTGAAAGTGCAGCCCTGAGGCAAATTCCTGTCATATCACAATATCCAAGTGAGTTGAGGGATTATACATCTATATTTTACTCTATTTCTTACACAGGATTAATAACCCCATTTTTGTCAGTTTTAGTGGCCACAAATTAAAATGATTGTTGAGAACCATTTTTATCATGGCAATTTTTTGCAACCCAATTTTATTAGCAAGAAGGAAAGAAAGAAAACAAGAACAACACCATGCACCTATAAGAAGGCTCCTTTTGCACTTTTCAAGTAGCTAACAAGCCACTTTAAAAATAATAATATTGAAAATCTTTACTCAGCTGTGCTAGTGCATAAAGGGGGAAAAATTCAGTATCGCCCCATTTGGGGCGCCATTATCGGCCGTGCGCAAAGTTTAGCGCCTGGCGCTAATTATCGCCTCCGACAGCAAACTTGGCTTTTATCGCCCCTGGAGGTGATTGGAGCGCTAAATCAGGCGCTTCACACCTGTCTTAAGGCGCAAAGGCCGAGGAGCGAGGCGCTACCTCAGAGCGCTGGCGAAGCAAGGAAGGGCAAATCAAAATGAACCTGCAAAGTGCTGCTCAGTACTCAAAACTCCTTCACACAGCGTTGAATCTCTCCAGAAGTCTCTCTCTCTCTCTCTCAGAATGCGTGGTGGAAAAATATCACCGACAAAAAAAGGCAGGAAGCGGTCGCCTTTAAATAGCGTTCCCCCAGTCCCTTTCTGACAGCATAACGCTCCCCTCAACCTGTCGTTGCTAGCGGCAGGTGGTAAGGCAGGGGGCGCCACTCAATATCCGGTCCGGGGCACTAACGGGGCGTTGCGCACTCGACTGACGTCACAATCTGCCGGCGCAGGAGATCATGGCGTTAGTGTTTAGCGCTGCCGCAAAATGTCTAGTTAATTTTGCGAGCGACGCAAACATCGCCGTGCCCGGGCGCTAGTTGCTTTGCGCCCCATTAGCGCCCTCTTAAGGCGCTAACGGGAGGCGCAAACAACTGAATTTTTCCCCCAAAAACTCTTAGAAATAGAAAAGTGTTAAAAGTAAAAAATCTTTTTCATTGACTCGACCATAGAGTTTAGAGTTCCAATAGATTATCTCATGCAGCTCACAAGCATGCTCCAGAGACAAAGCGTAGCAATATGCATGGGAGGTCGAGATTGACAACTGAGGGAGGCTAGAAGGAGGCCCAGAAGATGATTCATAGCTTGAACAAGCACCAGGTAAGGTAGAAATATTACTGTAAAGTAGCAGGAATGGATAGATATGTAGAGGAACAAAAATGAATACGTTTAAATCTGCTAATTTACTCTGTCTTAGTATGGACAGGAAGAGCATTAATGCGACTGAGTTGGGTTGTATTTGTTATAAATATTGCAATAAGCATTTTGTTCACAGAGAAATAAATTAATTTAAATTTGTAAAGTGTTCTCTGTAATTAACATGGGTCTAATGTTTCAAGGCAAGGTTTTCACTTAAAGATGAAGGCCTAGAAATTCGGTTTTGGCGCAGCGAGGGCTTTAGCGCCGGAAGTTAGTGCTGGCGCTAAGTCCCCCTGCGCGCGCCAAAAATTCAGTAGCGCCGCGCCCAAACGGCTGCCGGCGCTACTGAGGGGTCTCAGCGCCTCAAAACTGGCACCACGCGCCGCATTGCGGCGCTATTCCGGCGCTGCGGCGCCCGCTGCGGTGCGGCAGGCTCGGGAAGTGCAGGCCTCCTCCTTCCGTTAAGGAGGAGCTGCCTGCACCCGGCCGCGGCCCGCGATAATCTTTTTAAAAATGAGCCCAGCACCTCGGACAAGTGCCGGGCTTGCTTCTGTTCCGGGGCGGGGGGGGGGGGGGGGGGAAGTCCGGGGAGGGAGCTGCGGCCAGGCGGCCGGCGGGAAAGCGGCCGGCCGCCGCGGGGCCTTTAATGCGCCGGCGCAAAGTTCTGTAAGGCACCTCTGCCAGAACGTTGCTTGCGGCTGCCACGGGCGAGGCGGCCGCAACTCAATTTCCGAGTTCGGGCGGGTTACCATGGCAACCGGGACGCTGCGCACACCGATGACGTCATCGGTGCCGGCGCAGCGCTACCGGCCTAACGCCGATTTAGGGCCCCTGTCAATTTCTAAACTGGCCATAACTTCGGCGCTAGGCCCTCTAGCGCCTCAAAAGCGGCGCTAAGGCCAGTGAATTTCTAGGCCGAAGAGAAAGAGTGGAACAAGTTGTATTCACACCTTTGTAGAACTCCCGTATCTGAGTAAAGACCAGATACAATGAGCAAAACAGAACCTCATTAAGGAGACATATTTGATGTTAAAGCTTTGTTTCTGATACTTGGAACAGTGGGGTTGATGGGGAAACTCACAAAATGCCCTAGAGAAGGTCTATAAAATTCGAACAGTATGATACACAATAATGCCTTGGATAGAGGGTTTGCTATACACTTAACTGAGGAATGTCACAAACTCCGTTCACTAACCATCAATTTCAGACAAATTAGCATTACATTCAAACATACAATGCTAGCATAAATACAAATATTTGCAATTTGCAAGTTTGGAGCTCAACAGAATTCCCACAACAAATCAGCATTAAACAGCTTTGTCTGCAGAGATGCAAACACCCATAACACTTTTCCATCAATCCATCAATTAACAAAGCATCATTTGATTTTTTGATCAATAAACACTGCATCTTCCACAAACAGGAAAACAAAATAATTCAACCGTGTAGCAAATACACCAACCCATCCCAGTCCTCCCCGTTCAATCAGTGCTAACAAATGATTAAAAGCTACTATTTCTCTGAAGCAATGGCCCAGAAATTCGGGTCTCCACGGGTGAGTACGCACGGGGTACTCACCCGTAGGCCGAATGCAAGTGCCAGTTTTCTGCATGCACTGCGCATGCGCGGGAAACCGGCACGTCTGATCCTCTGAACGAAGGGGTTCAGAGGTCGAACGCGCGCGCAGGGGAGGCTGCGCGTGTGCTTTGAACTTAGGTTTTTTTTGCAGGTTTTTCCGGGATCGTAAGCCTGCAGGATTTACACATTTAAAAAGCAGGCGTAAGGCCTGCTTTTTGCAAGGTAAGTGGTCAATTAATTAAAATTAAAACATTTTTTCCACAGGTTTATTATTTTTAAATACTTTAAAGCAAGGTAAGTTTATTTTTAGCCCCGTTAGAATATAAAATTATTCTTTTCAAAAACTTAAATTATTGTTTAAAATAGTTATTTAATGTAATTTATAGTTTATTTAAAAAGTGTGATTTAAAAAAAAAATTATTTGAAGGTTTACTGCTATTTTGGGGCCCGTAGTATTTATAAGTTTTGACAGGTCTTCCAGTCAATCTTATCAATGGGCTTTTCCCTCCTCCGATTGGCTGCCCATGGCTCACGTGATCCCAGGGGACGCATCGCACTAACTACGCCCCTGGGACACGCAAGCACAGCGCGCCGGGAGCTGGACCAGGCCCCGGAGTGGAATTCCACGGGGCCCTACAGCTCAACTGCCGGCACGCAAGGTAAGTGCAGGTCGGGGGCTTGCACCCGCGGGAAGCCCCCGACCCGAATTTCTGGGCCAATGTGTTAACATCAGAGCAGTGCAGCTTTTTCAAAGTATTACTATGGATCATCATGAGTTGCATTCTCTTCAAAGTCAAACTTCAGTTACAAAACATAACTATGCTAACACACTTGAATAAACTTAAATGTGAATATAAACAAAAAAAAACTCTTAAATAACAAAAATTATTGACAAAAAACAATTAAATCCACTGACGAAGATGAGGGGCAGTTCAGTTGTTTGCTGTGTTTTTACAAGAGCTGAACTGTTGGTTTAAGCAAACAACATATACCTGCAATGTTATTCCTGGCAACAATATACCTGACTGCCAGCAACAGAACATCCTAACACTGTTGCAAACTCTTTGCCAAGCCTACATCTCACAAGGGACCTGATCCCAAGCACCACTGTACTATTTAAAATCCAAAAGCTTTGCTACCTGTATCCTGACTCGCACCAAATCCTGTTCACCCATCACCCTTTTTGCTTGCTGACCTACATTGGCTCATGATCCAGAATTGCCTCAAATTTAAAATTCTCATCCTTGTATTCAAATCCCTCCATGGCCTCACCCTTCCCTATCTTTGTCACCTCCTCCAGCCCTACAACCCTCCAAGATCTCTGCATTCCTCCAATTCTGGCCTCTTGTGCATCCCCGATTTCCTTCATCTCTCCATGGCAGTCGTGCCTTGAGCTGCGTAGGCCCTAAGCTCCATAATTCCCTCCCTAAAGCTCTCCGCCTCTCTACCTCTCTCTCTCCTCCTTTAAGAAGCCCCTTAAAAACTACCTTTTTGACCAAGCTTTTAGTCACCTGTCCTAATATCTCCTTACGTGGCTCGGTGTCAAATTTTGTCTGATAATCGCTCCTGTGAAGCTCCTTGGAACGTTTTACTATGTTAAAGGTGAGTTGATATTGTTGTAAGTTATAGCACACAACCATGTTAATCCAATGTAATACTCCATTTACTTATTTTCTTATATTCAAATATACAACACTATGTACCAACATATAAAAATTGTAATTAAATTATGCAAGTGTGGAACTCAATAAAATTTCCAGAATAATATTAATTAGCCATTATACAAATAGAATGCACCCAGACCACAGATGGGCTTAGCAAACTCAAACTTTGTCACTTACCATAACACCATGGCAGTTTACAGCACAAAAGGAGACCATTCTGCCCATCATGCCTCTGCCAGCCCTTTGCTAGAGTAATCCAAAACTAATCCCATTGCCAATCTCTCCCCATAGCCCAGTATCTTGCTCTGATTCAAATGCTTAGCTACTCTTCCCTTAAAGGAGTTTTAACCTTTCTCCTTAACCTCTTACAGGAAACTTCTTTTTATCCGGCACGGACGGGACCGACGTGGTGCCGGTTCATCAAAAATTCCGGATAACCGAAAGCTGTAGTAAAAGATACAGAGCTGAGAGCTCCGTATAAAGCAACAAACCCTGTTGCTTAGCAACAGGTTCAGAACAATGGCCACAAGTTGCAAGCGTCTCTGTAGCTTAGCAACAGCTGCAGCCACACCCTTGCACAGCAACAGATGGAGGAAGGCAAGTAATAAAAGTTACCTGAACCTACTCCTGAATTTTAAGTTTAAAATTGATCCGCTTGTCACTGAACAACAGCAACTTGTATTTAAAGAGCACCTTTAATGTAGTAAAATATCCCAAGGCACTTCACAGGAGCGTTATCAAACAAAATTTGACACCGAGGATCACATAAGGAGATATCTGGACCTGTAGGTTTTAAGGAGCGTCTTAAAGGAGGAGAGAGAGGTAGAGAGAAGAGGTTTGGGGAGGGAATTCCATAGCTTAGGACCTAGACAGCGGAACGCACAGCTGCCGATAGTGGAGCGATGAAAATCGGGGATGCACAAGATGCTAGAATTGGAGGAATGCAGAGATCTCGGAAAAAAAGACTTGTGCATTTCACGACCACTGGAGTCCCAAAGCGCTTTACAGCCAATGAAGTACTTTGTTTGAAGTGTAGTCACTGTTGTAATGTAGGAAATGCGGCAGCCAATTTGCACACAGCAAGCTCCCACAACCAGCAATGTGATAATGACCAGATAATCTGTTTTGGTGATCTTGATTGAGGGATAAATATTGGCCCCAGGACACCAGGGAGAACTCCCCTGCTTTTTTTTCCAAAATAGTGCCGTGGGATCTTTGACATCCACCAGAGAGAGCAGACGGGGCATTGGGCACCTCCGACAGTGCAGCACTCCCTCAGTACTGTACTGGAGTGTCAGCCCAAGTCTCTGGAGTGGGACTTGAACCCACAACGTTCTGACTCAGAGGAAAGGGTGCTACCAACTGAGACGTGGCTGACACAGAGGGTGTAGGAGGTTACAGAGATAGGTAGGGACAAGGCCATGTAGGGATTTGAACACAAGGGTGAGAATTTTAAAATCAAGGCATTGCCAGATTGGAGCCAATGTAAGTCAGCGAGAGGTGATAGGTGAACGGAACTTGGTGCGAGTTAGGATAAGCGCAGCAGAGCTTTGGATGAGCTCAAGTTTGTGGACGGTGCAAGGTGGGAGAGCCTTGGTATAGACGAGTCCAGAGGTAACAAAGGCATGGATGGGCAGAGACGGGCGGTATTACCAAGGTGAGAGTATGTGAGTTGATCTAGAAACATGGTCAGAAACAAATACCATTTGGATCAGTGTAATGAAAACCAAATCCATGAGAGCACAACTAAAAGGGATTAAACTGCAGGTCAGACAAGGGTTTTTTTTCAAATTGACAAAGCCAGGTGAAGGGCCAAGCCCAAATAGCAGGACTAAATCTAAGTCTGCTTACATTGTAGATATAAAGTAAAAGTATATACAATTGATGGTCAAACAAATGCATACTTCAAAAAATTAAATACATGCATTATACACCAAGAACACAAAAAAGCTAGAAAAATGGAAAAATTGCAGCATAGAAGATCCAATGACATAGATATTATAGATTTAAAGCAGCATTTGTAGTCACTGCACTGACCCAGATTCAGTCAAAAGGCAATTTATTTATAGACTGTCTCATAAACCACATGTCTGTGCATTCCCAGAGTCAGTGATCACTCCGGGTTGATCTAGAGTGGTGGCACTTTCATTGTTATAATTACTAGGGCCCTGATTTTAACCCTATCCGGGTGAGTGGTGAGATCATGGGCATCACGTTCCCGCCAGAAACAGCCATCGCGATTTTAACGGTGTGACTGAATGAGGTTGGAAACGCACACACTGGAAACCAGTGAATATGTGCACATTGGGTCCCATGATGTTATTGGTCCCACAACGCTATTGTAACTGGGCGGGCCGAAAGGCCGGCCCCCTCAGCAACACCATACGGGATAGGCCTCAGGAACTGACTAATATGACTATTTAAAGGGGCACTCGCCTGCAGTCATTTGGATTATTAGGGTCTCTGGCCTAGAAATTCACTTTGGGCCCGCCAGCTGGCGTGCGCCCAAAAGTTAGCGCTGAGCGCGGAGCCAGTTGCGCCCGTCAGATATTCAGTTTTTGCGCCCCAAGTCGGAACCGGGCGCTATTCCAGGGTGTGCCCCCCCCGCTTGGGGCGCTGAAACTGAATTTCAGCGCTCTAGGCGCTGCTGCGCCACCCGCTGTGGAGCGGCAGGCTGCGGTACTGCAGGCCTCCTCCTTCTCTTAAGGGGGAGGTGCCTGCAACGGGGAGATTGCCGCTGGATAGTGCCGGCAAATGAGCCCGGCACCACGGAGAAGTGCCGGGTTCGCGGAAAGCAGCCGGCAATGCCGCGGGGGTGGTGGAGGAGGCCGGGGAAGGAGGTGCGGGCAGGCGGCCGCCGAAAAAGCGGCCGGCCGCACCTCCACCTTAAAGCGCCCCACTAAGGCTACAGGACGGCCCCGTTTTCCGATCGCTGTTTGCGGCCGCTGCGGAAGAGGCGGCCGCAACTAAATATGGCGGTCGGGCCGGTAGCGGGGTGGTAGCGGGGCACTGCGCACACCGATGACGTCATCGGTGGCGGCGCAGCGCTACTGGCTAACGCCGCCATTACCGCAGCGCTGAATATCAGCGAAAGCTCAGCAAGTGGCGCAAAAGCCCTCTTTGGGCGAAAACTGGGCGCAAAGCCTACTGAATTTCTAGCCCTCTGTGCTTTATTGATTACTGGATTCCCAAGGCATTTCAGAGCTGAAAGATTGCTTCTTTTTGATATCTTTGCCTTAATCACCCTGAATTAGCATTTTCATCTCATCATGGGTGCCTTTTTTGCTTCTCTATCCTGGAAGAAGAAAAGATTGGAGGAAACGCAGCAGCAGCAGCCTGGGCAACCACGATGAGCATCAGCTGGACCTGTTAGGCCTTACCCAGCACATAAGGTCCATAGGCCAAGAGTCACTTCCCTGGATATTTCAGAGGAACAGTGCATCAGCAGACTGTTACAGATCTGTGCAGCCTCCTGCAGCAAGACCAACTGCCTGCTGGACCAGAGGGCCCCGCTTTACCAGTGGCTATGAAAGTCGCACCGCCCTGATGGTTTTGGCCTCAGGCTGTGGGAGACATTACCCGCTTCTCTCAGTCTGCAGTGCACAGCTGCATTAAGCAGGTCATTCCTGCCCTCTTAACCAGAGTCGATCAGTACATTACTTTCCCAATGGATTCCACCAACTAGAATGAGAGCGTTCTGAGATTTGCAGCCGTGGCTGGCTTCCCTCATGTACAGGGCACCATTGACTGCACGCATGTAGCTACCAGGGTACCAGATTTCTAGTTAATTTCTAGTTTTGCTCTTTTTCTCCTAATCTACCCAATCTACATTTACTAACTTTTTCTCCCTTAAGAAATTGTTTAAGAAGTTTTACTTACCTTTACTTTCCTTCTTTGAATTTTGCACTTCACACCAGGAAGAGGGATGCCAACAAAGTAGGCACGTCAGTGTTGCCCGACATTAACTGGGCAAGTAAATTTTTCCATGATGTTGAAAGGGTTAACAATTTTTAAAAATAGGATAATTAGTGAATGTAATTATTCTTAATATGTGGTTATTGCATAGCTCATTTAGTACTAGCCGCTGTAAGATAATTTGATTTAAGGAGTGAGTTATGCCACAAAAAGACTTGCACTAGAAAATCCAAACCCTATATGAATTGATTGTACCAATTTCTAGTTTTATGAACAGTTTCAGATGATATTATTTTCTTTTGTGAGATCTAATAAGTAGAAAAACACAAGTCCATAATGAACCTTGTCTTTCTGGTATCATTTGCTCCTTTTTTGAGTATATTCAGTAAAAGAAAAAGAAAGCCTTGCATTTATATAGCTTTTGACAAAGTCCCGCATAGGAGACTGGTCAAGAAGGTAAGAGCCCATGGGATCCAGGGTGCCTTGGCGCGTTGGATCCTAAACTGGCTGAGTGGCAGGAGGCAGAGGGTGATGGTCGAAGGTTGCTTTTGTGACTGGAAGCCTGTGTCCAGTGGGGTACCTCAGGGATCGGTGCTGGGTCCCTTATTGTTTGTGATCTACATAAATGATTTGGATGAAAATGTAAAAGGTATGATCAGTAAGTTCGCAGATGACACGAAAATTGGTGGGGTGGTAAATTGCGAGGAGGAAAGCCTCCGGCTACAGGACGATATAAACGGGTTGGTCAGATGGGTGGAAAAGTGGCAAATGGAATTTAACCCTGAAAAGTGCGAGGTGATGCATTTTGGACGGACAAATAAGGCAAGGGAATACACAATGAGTGGTAGGACCCTAGGAAGTACAGAGGGTCAGAGGGACCTTGGTGTACATGTACATAGATCCCTGAAGGCAGCGGAGCAGGTAGATAAGGTGGTTAAAAAGGCATATGGGATACTTGCCTTCATTAGCTGAGGCATAGAATATAAGAGCAGGGAGGTTATGATGGAGCTGTACAAAACGCTGGTGAGGCCACAGCTGGAGTACTGTGTGCAGTTCTGGTCGCCTCACTATAGGAAGGATGTGATTGCTTTGGAGAGGGTGCAGAGAAGATTCACCAGGATGTTACCTGGGATGGAGCGCCTCAGCTATGAAGAGAGGCTGGACAGGCTGGAGTTGTTTTCCTTGGAGCAGAGAAGGCTGAGGGGGGACCTGATTGAGGTGTACAAAATAATGAGGGGCATAGATAGGGTAGATAAAGAGGAACTTTTCCCCTTAGTGGGGGGGTCAATAACAAGGGGGCATAGATTCAGGGTAAGGGGCAGGAGATTTAGAGGGGATTTGAGGAGGAACTTTTTCACCCAGAGGGTGGTTGGAATGTGGAACTCAATGCCTGAAAGGGTGGTGGAGGCAGGAACCCTCACAACATTCAAGAAGCATTTGGATGAGCACTTGAAATGCCATTGCATACAAGGCTATGGACCAAATGCTGGAAAATGGGATTAGACTGGACAGGGATGGATGGGCGGCGCAGACACGATGGGCCGAAGGGCCTCTTTCTGTGCTGTAAAACTCTATGACTCTATGACCATTCATGACCTCAGGAGGCTCCAAATTGCTTTACAGCCAATGAAGTACTTTTTGAAGAGTAGTCACTGTTGTAATGTAGGGAACCCATTAGCCAAAATTGTGCACAACAAGGTCCCACAAACAGCAATGAGATAATGACCGGATAATCTTTCTTCAGTTGATTAGATGTTGGTTGAGGGATAAATATTGGCCAGGACACCAATGTAGTGTAGATTTACCAGGAAACCTGGACTCCAAGGGTTAAATTACGAGGAGAGATTACACAAACTAGGGTTGTATTCCCTGGAATTTAGAAGGTTAAGAGGTGTTTTGATCAAAGTTTTCAAGATATTAAGGGGAACTGATAAGGTAGATCGAGAGAAACTATTTCCGCTGGTTGGGGAGTCTAGGACTAGGGGGCGCAGTCTAAAAATTAGAGCCAGACCTTTCAGGAGTGAAATTAGGAAACACTTCTACATGCAAAGGGTGGTAGAAGTTTGGAACTCTCTTCTGCAAACGGCATTTGATGCTAGTCAATTGTTAATTTTAAATCTGAGATTGACAGAATTTTTTTAACCAAAGATATTAAGGGATATGGGGCAAAGGCGGGTATGTGGAGTTAGGTCACAGATCAGCCATGATCTCATTGAATGGCGGAACAGGCTCGAGGAGCTAAATGGCCTCCTCCTGTTCCTATGTTCCTATGAGGAATCCCCTTCTCTTTTTTGAAATCGTGCCATAGGATCTTTTACGTCCACCTGAGAGGGCAGACGGGACCTCGGTTTAACGTCTTATCTGAAGGGCACCCTCAGTACTACACTGGAGTGTCAGCCTAGCTTATATGCTCAAGTCCTTGGGGGAAAAAACACAAGTCCATAATGAGCCTTGTCTTTCTGGTATCATTTGCTCTTTTTTTGAGTGTATTCAGACGTTGCCCCGGGACTTTAATTATGTTTCTGTCATTGCTTACCTAGGTGCTGAAGCCAGCCATACATCTCCCAACAGCAATTCACTGCTAGGGCAACACTATTTTATATACATTTAAAACTTAACTCTTTATTTGAATCGTTAAAAGTACTAAATATTGACAATGTAAGTACTGGAACTTTTATTTTTATCACCTCCATTGAATGAGTTCCAAATATTTTATTTGATAATATGCAAATTATCTAACACGCTTGCAGACACACTGGGGGGATTTTCAACTCATAGCCACCTGTTTAGTGCTAGGAAAATGGGCACTAGACCGTCAGTTTTTGCATGAGGATCTGTCACAGCCAATGTTCGATGGAAGTGCATCCGACACCATTTTGAGTTAAGCATGTTTTAGTTGTCCAGGGTGTCCGCCTCATAAGCCATCCTAATGAGGCTCCTGCACCTGTTTCAAGATCCTACTCTCATTTTCAACTTCCTCAGTGCTGGATTCGCCCAATCTAAAACCTCCCCACAAGTCACTGGCAAGAACAGTTGGGAGGGACCAAGTGCCAGTGTTATTAAAAGGGATCCTCCTCAGCTGCACAGGTAAGCAACCTTATCAAACACTACAACCATCCGAGATATCTGGGCTCCTCCAATTCTGGCCTCTTGCGCATCCCCGATTTCCATCGCTCCACCACTGGCGGCCGTGCCTTCAGCTATCTAGACCCTAAGCTCTGGAATTCCCTCCCTAAACCTCTCCACCTCTCTCTCTGCCTTTAAGACACCCCTTAAAACCTACCTTTGGTCACCTGTTCTAACATCTCCTTATGTGGTTTGGTGTCAAATTTTGTTTCCATAACACTCCTGTGAACCTCCTTGGGATGATTTTGCTACATTAAAGGCGCTATAAAAATTTTAAAAAGAAAAAAAGACATTCATTTGTATAGCAGCTTTCCTGACTTCAGGATGTGCCAGAGTTTTACAGCCAATGAAGAACTTTTTGAAATGTAGCCACTGTTGTAATGTAGGAAACGCAGCAGCCATTTTGTGCACAGCAAGCTCCCACAATCAGCAATG
This sequence comes from Somniosus microcephalus, assembly GCF_052327205.1. Classification (NCBI taxonomy): domain Eukaryota; kingdom Metazoa; phylum Chordata; class Chondrichthyes; order Squaliformes; family Somniosidae; genus Somniosus; species Somniosus microcephalus. The sequence continues at coordinate 19,631,480 of NC_141020.1, read as the reverse complement.
TGATCATGACCAGATAATCTGTTTTAGTGATGTTGATTGGCCAGGACACCAGGGAGAACTCCCCTGCTCTTCTTCGAAATAGTGCCATGGGATCTTTTACGTCCACCTGAGAGAGCAGACGGGACCTCGGTTTAACATCTCATCTGAAAGACGGCGCCTCCGACAGTGCAGCACTCCCTCAGCACTGCACTGGGAGTGTCACCTTAGATTTTGTACTCAAGTCTCTGGAGTGGAGCTTGAACTCACAACCTTCTAACTCAGAGGGGAGGGTGCTGCCCAATGAGCCAAACACAAGTTGTTGTCACCATAGACGTGCAGCAGGTGAGGCGTCAAGCCCTGGTCAGGTGCTGATGTGGAGAGTCCGCCTGTCCCCCAATGGGGAGAGAGAGCGGGCGGTAAAGGCGCTGCTGCCCCCATTCAAACACTAACCGACCTGCCACTGCCAACCGCCAACCCACTGCCAATTGCCCACCGGCAACCCACCACCGCCAACTGCCGACCGCCCAACGTCAACCCACCGCCAACCCACCACCGTCAATCGCCAACGCACCACCGTCAACCGCCAACCCACCGCCAACCGACCACTGCCAACCTACCACCGCCAACTGCCCACTGCCCACCCACCACCGCCAACCTACTGCCCACCCACCACTGCCAACCCACCAACGCCAACTGCCCATTGCCCACCCACTGCCCACCCACCACTGCCAACTGCCCACCCACCACCGCCAACCCGTTGCCAACTGTCCACCCACCACCACCAACCCAATGCCCACCCACCACCGCCCACCCACTGCCCACCCACCACCGCCAACCCACTGCCCCCTCACCAGCCCACTAACTGCCAACCCACCACCGCCAACTGCCCACTGCCCACCCACCACTGCCAACCCACTGCCCACCCACCACTGCCAACCCGCTGCCCACCCACCACTGCCAACCCATTTGACACCCACCACTGCCAACCCACCACCGCCAACTGCCCACCCACCACCGCCAAACCACTGCCCACCCACCACCGCCAACCCACTGCCCACCCACCACCGCCCACCCACTGCCCACCCACCACCGCGAATCCACTGCCCACCCACCACCGCCAACCCACTGCCCACCCACCACCGCCAACCCACTGCCCACCGGCCACCGCCAACCCACTGCCCACCCGCCACCGCCAACCCACTGCCCACCCACCACCGCCAACCCACTGCCCACCCACCACCGCCAACCCACTGCCCACCCACCACCGCCAACCCACTGCCCACCCACCACTGCCAACCCACCGCCAACCCACCACCGTCAATCGCCAATGCACCACCGTCAACCGCCAACCCACCGCCAACTGCCAACCGACCACTGCCCACTGTCAACCTACCACCGCCAACTGCCCACCCACCACCGCCAACCCACTGCCCACCCACCACTGCCAACCCACTGCCCACCCACCAATGCCAACTGCCCACCCGCCACTGCCAACCCATTGTCAACTGTCCACCCACCACCGCCAACCCAATGCCCACCCACCACCGCCAACCCACTGCCCCCTCACCAGCCCACTGCTGCCAACCCACCACCGCCAACTGCCCACTGCCCACCCACCACTGCCAACCCACTGCCCACCCACCACTGCGAACCCACTGCCCATCCACCACTGCCAACCCATTTGACACCCACCACTGCCAACCCACCACCGCCAACTGCCCACCCACCACCGCCAACCCACTGCCCACTCACCACTGCCCACCCACCACTGCCAACTCACCACTGCCCACCCACCACCGCCAACCCACTGCCCACTCACCACTGCCCACCCACCACTGCCAACCCACTGCCCACCCACCACTGCCAACCCATTTGACACCCACCACTGCCAACCCACCACCGCCAACTGCCCACCCACCACCGCCAACCCACTGCCCACTCACCACTGCCCACCCACCACTGCCAACCCACTGCCCACTCACCACTGCCCACCCACCACCGCCAACCCACTGCCCACTCACCACTGCCCACCCACCACTGCCAACCCACTGCCCACTCACCACTGCCCACCCACCACCGCCAACCCACTGCCCACTCACCACTGCCCACCCACCACTGCCAACCCACTGCCCACTCACCACTGCCAACCCACTGCCCACTCACCACCGCCAACCCAATGCCCACCCACCACCGCCAACCCACTGCCCACCCACCACTGCCAACCCACTGCCCACCCACCAATGCCAACTGCCCACCCGCCACTGCCAACCCATTGTCAACTGTCCACCCACCACCGACAACCCAATGACCACCCACCACTGCCCACCCACCACCGCCAACCCACTGCCCCCTCACCAGCCCACTGCTAACTGCCAACCCACCACCGCCAACTGCCCACTGCCCACCCACCACTGCCAACCCACTGCCCACCCACTGCCCATCCACCACTGCCAACCCATTTGACACCCACCACTGCCAACCCACCACCGCCAACTGCCCACCCACCACCGCCAACCCACTGCCCACTCACCACTGCCCACCCACCACTGCCAACTCACCACTGCCCACCCACCACCGCCAACCCACTGCCCACTCACCACTGCCCACCCACCACTGCCAACCCACTGCCCACCCACCACTGCCAACCCATTTGACACCCACCACTGCCAACCCACCACCGCCAACTGCCCACCCACCACCGCCAACCCACTGCCCACCCACCACTGCCAACCCACTGCCCACTCACCACTGCCAACCCACTGCCCACTCACCACCGCCAACCCAATGCCCACCCACCACCGCCAACCCACTGCCCACCCACCACTGCCAACCCACTGCCCACCCACCAATGCCAACTGCCCACCCGCCACTGCCAACCCATTGTCAACTGTCCACCCACCACCGCCAACCCAATGCCCACCCACCACTGCCCACCCACCACCGCCAACCCACTGCCCCCTCACCAGCCCACTGCTAACTGCCAACCCACCACCGCCAACTGCCCACTGCCCACCCACCACTGCCAACCCACTGCCCACCCACCACTGCCAACCCACTGCCCACCCACCACTGCCAACCCATTTGACACCCACCACTGCCAACCCACCACCGCCAACTGCCCACCCACCACCGCCAACCCACTGCCCACCCACCACTGCCAACCCACTGCCCACTCACCACTGCCCACCCACCACCGCCAACCCACTGCCCACTCACCACTGTCCACCCACCACTGCCAACCCACTGCCCACCCACCACTGCCAACCCATTTGACACCCACCACTGCCAACCCACCACCGCCAACTGCCCACCCACCACCGCCAACCCACTGCCCACGCACCACTGCCCACCCACCACTGCCAACCCACTGCCCACTCACCACTGCCCACCCACCACCGCCAACCCACTGCCCACTCACCACTGCCCACCCACCACTGCCAACCCACTGCCCACTCACCACTGCCCACCCACCACTGCCAACCCACTGCCCACTCACCACTGCCCACCCACCACTGCCAACCCACTGCCCACTCACCACTGCCCACCCACAACTGCCAACCCACTGCCCACTCACCACTGCCAACGCACTGCCCACTCACCACCGCCAACCCAATGCCCACCCACCACCGCCAACCCACTGCCCACCCACCACTGCCAACCCACTGCCCACCCACCAATGCTAACTGCCCACCCGCCACTGCCAACCCATTGTCAACTGTCCACCCACCACCGCCAACCCAATGCCACCCACCACCGCCAACCCACTGCCCCCTCACCAGCCCACTGCTAACTGCCAACCCACCACCGCCAACTGCCCACCCACCACTGCCAACCCACTGCCCACCCACCACTGCGAACCCACTGCCCACCCACCACTGCCAACCCATTTGACACCCACCACTGCCAACCCACCACCGCCAACCCACTGCCCACTCACCACTGCCCACCCACCACCACCCCACTGCCCACTCACCACTGCCCACCCACCACTGCCAACCCACTGCCCACCCACCACTGCCAACCCATTTGACACCCACCACTGCCAACCCACCACTGCCAACTGCCCACCCACCACTGCCAACCCACTGCCCACTCACCACTGCCCACTCACCACTGCCCACTCACCACTGCCCACCCACCACCGCCAACCCACTGCCCACTCACCACTGCCCACCCACCACTGCCAACCCACTGCCCACTCACCACTGCCAACCCACTGCCCACTCACCACTGCCAACCCACTGCCCACTCACCACCGCCAACCCAATGCCCACCCACCACTGCCAACCGGCAAAGCATGACCGTCAACTGCCGCGCGAGGCCTATGCCCCCCCAGCACAAGTGCGCTCCCCGCCCACCCCCGCCAACTCCCCCAACCAATCCGCGCTCGGCCTTCTCCGACCGGCCCCGCTGTTTGGCCAATGGGTAGCGGCGGGGGGCGGGGCCGGGCAGGCGCGGCGGCTGGGGCCGTTAGTTTGGGCCGAGCGGCGGACAGAGAGAGAGCGCGCGGCGGGCGCGTCCGAAACATCAAACCATGGCTGAGGGCGGAGACGGCGAGGAGGAGATCCTGTTCCTCCGAACAGTAAGTGCAGCTATCAGGGAATAATTTAATGCCGCATCTCTGCTGTGAATATCAGCGACGGTGTGTCAGTGAAGGGAAATGTAATTCTGATTTAGAGATTTATATGAGTGTCATTAGGTGCAAAATTGTCGGTGTCATTGGGAGAAGGAATGCTTTAATATCACTTAAATTTTTAACATTTATTTTGCAAGGGTGCATTCTTGAAAATTGCCACTCATTATTCTCTGAGAATTATTATTGGACTTTATAGTGACTCAGAATCTGAAGGAACGAAATGCTGCAAGATGCTGGCTCTTTTTCTCTGACTCATACATAATGCTATATATATAATATTTGCCATTTGAAATGAATCTTGTATATTTTTTAAAAAAAAGCAGAGCTGGAATGACAACCACCCAGAATTATTATTCTTAAGACAAAACAGAACTGAATCCTCTCGAATACTTACCATGCAGTCTGTCTGCTTGTGTGTGGGGTTTGTTATTGGCTTAATTCCAACAACTCTGTATTTTCATTTATTTGCAGAAGGGTCTGCATCTGATCAAACAACAGGTGTTACAGAGTTAATGTGAATTTTGCTTTACTGTAGATGCATGTACATTTGGGTCGTATTTCCCTGACTGAAATAGCTGGCAAAACTTGGTGTTTTCTCAAAACTAAGGCAGTTAAATATTTTTTGAGTTGTCAGCTGTAGGTTAACAAATTATTAAAATATGACTTGGGCTGTAACGAGAGATGTTTAATCAACATCGTGGTTGACAACTGTGGCTATCCAAAAAATGGATCGCAGTCCTGTATGCGAGACACGATTCTTGAAAAGTGCGATATGTTCATTCTTTGTAACTGTACAGAAACGAGTGTTTAAAATATTACAGTAGTGTGAAACGCAAAAAAAAAGCTATCTGTAACTATCCAAAGCTTATAGTTTTAGGGGACTTAAAACATATAGATTTGCTCCAGATTATGTTTTCTGTGTTAAATTATATCTGGGAAGTTCAGAAATTTCTGTCTGATGTGCACTTGTATACTGCAAATACATGCTTTTAAATTAACTGTTTCAAGTTGCAAGACTGCCTGTGCTGAGAATGCACATTCTGTGTTATATATAGTTGGTGTAATAAATCTGCCTCGGGAGTTTTGCTGCCTGCTTTCTCTGCTCCCCTGTCAGCGAGAAGTAGAGCCTTGATGCTGCTGCCCGCATTCTTATGTCATTTTTATTCTATGATTTATGACTTGCATACTAAATTCTCATACGGTTAAAAAAGGAAATTAGATCCGAGGCCATTAGAGGACCTCTCTCATTAGGGATGCTAATATCCCTTTTTAAAATTTTCATCCGTTTTTCCTCCCCTGGTCTCTCGAAGGCATTCACTCCTTGTTGGGTACATTTCCACGGGCAGCTTCTCGCCTCGCCCAAGCAGTCACTCTTCATGTGCAAGTCTTGACGGCGAGTGTCGGCAGGCTGTCCGACTTCAGGGACGAGGCGGTGTCACAAATGGCCTGGTTTCTGCCCTCACCTGACATTCACATCTATGTAATTCAAACAGGGGTTGCTGAACACCATTTAGGAGCAGGATCCCTAGTCGATTTTTCTCATCGCTAACGAAGGCATCAGAGCCAATTGTGACATCCCCACTGCTGCTCCAACTCTGACCAGCAAACTCAGTACAAACCAGGTCTCGAGCTGGATAAACTTGATGAGCCATTGGAAAATCAGAAACTACAATTTGCCTAAATGCCATAATTGTGTAAAAGCCCAGGACAAAACTACATTTTTTATTCCTTGGATTGATATTCCTCATAAACCGTGATAATTATAAGAAATTGTATTACAAAATACAGAAGAAAGGACATAACAGACTCGCTCTCTTTGTTCTTGAAGGAGGTTAAATTTATAGTTAATGTATTGTTATTTGGCAGAAGGTTCTTAAAAAATCAAGGTGAATATTTTTGACTTTGTCACATTTCACTGAGATTAGAATTCAGTAAAAGATTACCCACTTGCTAGAAGAACTGAATAGGACACAAACATGACAATTTTTAGCAACAGAAAAAAGCCATTATGTTTGAACAAACATATCCCATTTCCATAAATCATAGATGTCCTTTATTTTGAAGGCTTTTTTTCTAAGTACTAGATTGAAATAAAATAATGTTCTAATTCTCCAAAACCTTCAGGACTCAAGATTATCCTTCAGGATTATGTCTATTAATAAGAATAATCTTATTAGGAGAAAGTGTCAGCTTGGCTTGGTGGTACCACTCTCGCCTCTAAATCAGAAGGTGGCGCTTTAAAGCTTCACTCCAGAACTTGAGTGCATAATCTAGGCTAGCACTAAGTGCAGTACTGAGCAAGTGCTGCATTGTTGGAGGACCCACCTTTCAGATGAGATGTTAAACCATCAGTCTGCTCAGATGATTACAAAATACCTCTCGTCTTTTTTTTGACGAGCAGGGAGTTCTCCCAATATCCTGGCCATGATTTATCCCTCAACTGACGCCACTGTTACATAAGAACCTAAGAAATAGGAGCAGGAGTAGGCCAATCGGCCCCTCGAGCCTGCTCCGCCATTCAATAAGATCATGGCTGATCTGATCCTAACCGCCAATCCACTATCACAGAACCATCTCCTGAATCTAACAGAATTAGACACACGAAATAGGAGCAGGATCAGGCTACACGGCCCCTGGGCCCACTCCGCTACCCACAGGGCCATGACCGATCCAAACCTAGACTCATGTCCAAATTCCTGCCCGCTCCCCGTAACCCTTAATTCCCTTTACTTCTAGGAAACTGTCTATTTCTGTTTTAAATTTATGTAATGATGTAGCTTCTACAGCTTTTTGGGGCAGCATATTCCATGGACCTACCACCCTCTGAGTGAAGTAGTTCCTCCTCATCTCAGTTTTGAAAGAGCAGCCCCTTATTCTAAGACTATGCCCCCTAGTTCTAGTTTCACCCATCATCGGGAACATCTTCCCCGCATCCACCCGATCCAACCCCTTCACAATCTTATATGTTTCAATAAGACCGCCTCTCATTCTTCTGAACTCCAATGAGTAGAGTCCCAATCTACTCAACCTCTCCTCATATGTCCATCCCCCTCATCCCCGGGATTAACCGAGTGAACCTTCTTTGTACTGACTCGAGAGCAAGTATGTCCTTTCTTAAGTATGGACACCAAAACTGTACGCAGTATTCCAGGTGCGGCCTCACCAATACCTTGTACAACTGAAGCAATACCTCCCTATTTTTATATTCTATCCCCCTAGCAATGAAAGCCAACATTCCATTGGCCTTCTTAATCACTTGCTGCACCTGCATACTAACCTTTTGAGTTTCGTGCACCAGGACCCCCAGATCCCTTTGTACTTCAGTACTTTCCAGTTTCTTGCCATTTAAGATAATAACTTGCTCTACGATTTTTCCTGCCAAAGTGCATAACCTCACACTTTCCAGTATTGTATTCCATCTGCCAAATCTCTGCCCACTTACTTAGCCTGTCGATGTCCCCTTGCAGGTTTTTTATGTCCTCCTCACTCACTACTTTCCCCCCCAACTTAGTATCATCTGCAAACTTTGATATGCTACACTCGGTCCCCTCCTCCAAATCGTTAATATAGATTGTAAAGAGTTGGGGACCCAGCACTGACCCCTGCGGAACACCACTAGTTACTGATTGCCAGCCTGAGAATGAACCATTTATCCCAACTCTCTGCCTTCTGTTAGATAGCCAATCCTCTATCCATGCCAGAATATTACCCCCAATCCCGTGATTTTTTGTCTGTTATGTCTGACATTGGTGATAGGTACTCGATTGCCTTGGCCTGAGCACATGGAGTACCTATCCCACTCCAGTCAAACGTGGATGCCATTCACAGCATCCCAGAACCCAGCTCTGCAGCACAGGTTGCCTCCTTCCTTGGCATGACTGGGTACTACCTGAAGTTTTTGCCCCAGTACTCAGCCACCACAGCCCCACTGCGCCAGCTCCTGCGAAAGGATGAGCCCTGGGTGTGGTCACAAGCCTGTACGGAAGCTGTTCGCCTCCTCAAATCGCAGCTCACGTCGCCTCCAGTGTTGGCTCACTTTGATGTCGCCAGCCCCACCCTCGTCACCTGCGACGCGTCCGCTGCAGCTGTGGGGGCGGTGTTATTGCAGATACAGAATGGAGTGGAGAAACCAATCGTCTTTGCCTCCCGAGCCCTTAGCCCCACTGAACAGAAGTACTCAGTAGGCGAGCGTGAGGCGCTGGCGTGCGTCTGGGCATGTGAGCGGTGGCACCTGTACACGTATGGCCGTGCCTTCACCCTGCGAACCGATCACCAGGCTCTCTCTGCCCTGCTGTTGACATCCGGCACGGGCCACAGACCACTGCGTCTACACCGCTGGTCTGACCGCCTCCGCCAATACAATTTCAGTCTCCGGTTCACACCAGGACGTGACAACCGCCAACAGAGATTAGCTGGTCATTCATCCTATTGTGGTTTGTGGGACCTTACTGTGTGCAAATTAGCCACTACATGAGCCTACATAACAACAGTGTCTACACTTCAAAAATAATTCATTAGTTGTAATTTTTTGGGGGGATAACCTTAGGACACGAAAGATTCTATATAATGCAAGATCTTTTTTATATGTCAACTCATTACTAAGTTGTCAAAAACATAAGGTTTAGCTTCACCAACACAATAGAGATTAACCTCTTTACAGTGAATATTTAATGGTCCTGGAGCAGTGTAACAACCTCATGCATGGAGAATTCAATTTCCGGGTTGAACAAGCAATCTCGACCGAATTATTACCATTGGTTTAAAATTGGAGTTGGGCTAGTTAGCATAGCTTTTGTCAGCTTGCTAGGTAAGCAAAACCGCTTACGGTGTGATGAGAACGTTTATGCGAGACATTTCTGTGACAACAAAAATGTATCGGCTAGACCTAGGTGCTGTCTTTCGTCTGAGAGGTGTTTAACCTCGGTAGTGGGGAAGCTTTTAGAAACAATAATCAGGGACAAAATTAACAGTCACTTGGACAAGTGAGGATTAATTAAGCAAAGCCAGCACGGATTTGTTAAAGGCAAATCCTGTTTAACCAACTTGATCGGGTTTTTTGATGTGGTAACAGAGGCAAAGGGCAAAGTGGTTGACGTGGTGTGCATGGATTTCCAAAAGGCGTTCAACAAAATGCTATGTAATAGGCTTGCTAGCAAAGTTGAAGCCCATGGAATAAAAGGGACAGTGGCAGTATGGATACGAAATTGGCTAAGTGACAGGAAACAGAGTAGTGGTGAATGGTTGTTTTTCGGACTGGAGGAAGGTATACAGTGGTGTTCCCCAGGGGTCGGTTCTAGGACCACTGCTTTTCTTGATGTATGTTAATGACTTGGATGTGGGTGTACAGGGCACAATTTCAAAATTTGCAGATGACACAAAACTTGGAAGCATAGTGAACATTGAGGAGGATAGTGATAGACTTCGAGAGGACATAGCCAGGCTGGTGGAATGGGCGGACACATGGCAGATGAAATTTAACGCAAAAAAGTGCGAAGTGATACATTTTGGTAGGAAAAATGAGAAGAGGAAATATAAACTAAAGGGTACAATCCCAAAGGGGGTGCATGAACAGAGAGACCTGGGGGTATATGTGCACAAATTGTTGAAGGTGACAGGGCAGGTTAAGAAAGCAGTTAAAAAAGCATACAAGGATCCTGGGCTTCATGAATAGAGGTACAGAGTACAAAAGCCTGGAAATGATGATTAACCTAACTGGTTCGGCCTCAACTGGAGTATTGTGTCCACACCGCAGTTTATGAAGGATGTGAAGGCCTTAGAGAGGGTGCAGAAAAGATTTACGAGAATGATTCCAGGGATGAGGGACTTCAGTTACGTGGATAGATTAGAGAAGCTGGGGTTGTTCTCCTTGGAGAAGAGAAGATTTGATAGAGGTGCTCAAAATCATGAGGGGTCTAGACAGAGTAGATAGAGAGAAACTGTTCCCATTGGCGGAAGGGTCGAGAACCAGAGGACACAGATTTAAGGTGATTGGCAAAAGAACCAAAGGCGACGTAAGAAAAAGCTTTTTTACGCAGCAAGTGGTTAGGATCTGGAATTCACTGCCTGAAAGGGTGGTGGAGGCAGACTTAATCATGGCTTTCATAGGGAGTTGGATAAGTACCTGGGGAAAAAAAAATTGCAGGGCTACGGGGAAAAGGGCGGGGGAGTGGGACTAGCTGAGGTGCTCTTGCAAGGAGCCGGCACGGGCTCGACGGGCCGCATGGCCTTCTTCTGTGCTGTAACCATTCTATGATTCTAAACCGAGGCCCTGTCTGGCCATGGCAACATTTTGAAGAAGAGCAGGGGAGTTCTCTCCGGTGTCCTGGCCAATATTTATCCCTCAGTCAACATCACTAAAACAGATTTTCTGGCTAGTATCTCATTGCTGTTTGTGGGAGCTTGCTGTGCGCAAATTGGCTGCCATGTTCCTACATTACAACAGTGACTACACTTCAGAAATACTTAATTGGCTGTAAAGCGCTTTGGCCATCTTGAGGTCGTGAATGATGCTATATAAATGCAAGTCTTTTTTTCCTTAAATTACCATGTTGCATCACTAATACTAGTAACTAAGGCAATAGTACTTGAACTAGGTTGCAGTATTTATGGCAGCGATTTCGCCTACCGAGGCCGGTCCGGTGCAGCCGGGGCTGGTGGCGGGGTGTGATCCTGCTGCTGGCTCCAGCCCGCTCGGTAGAGTGATCTTGCATCGATTGGGCTTGTTAAGCCCGCCCAGCGCGTTTCCTGGCCTATTTAAGGAATCGGGTCTGATGACATAATTTGATGATGCGTCATCAGCCAGTTTCCTTAAAGGGACCATGCGCAAACTGATTTTGACAGTTGCGCTGTCAGTGTTCTACAGCATTGAGGTGCTACAAACACTGCACAGAGGTGCACGGCTGCACCCAGTCTCTCCCATGACTCCCTCCATATGCTTATGGAGGGAGTTACAGCACGCAGGGAGGTTGTCTTCCCTTCCAATGGGCGGAAGACACCTCCCCAGGAGATCAATGCAGCCTGGTTGAACATTGCACAGGAGGGCACAAGTAGGGATGTCATCAGGAGAACCAGACTGCAGTGGCACAAACCTTTTCAGTGATCTCAGTAGACCATGAAAAGTTACTGCAAAGCCACACTCAACCTCATCCTGCTGTTCCACTCGTCACTCTGCCTCCCCTACTTCACACTTACACATCCTTACTCACACCAACTTACCTTGCACCTCCACACATCCCTCTCTATGTACATTATCACCTCTCCATCTCACTAGCCACCTCTCACACTCACCCTCATCCTAGTCCAATCATACCAACTAACAACACACAAGGGTAGGCACTTGGGTGTTTTAGCCAATGTCCATGTGAAGTTTCTGTTAATGTGCTGTCAAACATTGAAACCTTTATTTTCAACACTTTGCGTTCTTGGACAGATTTGCGTGCACCTTTGGAAGTGGCTTGGTGTGTTGTAGTGAATGGTAAGACATAATGGTACCCCCTGCAATAGCATTGAGTGTGAAAGGAATGACTTAGGCATTGTAGGGATGCTTTATAGTGTTGGTGTGGGATGGCGCCAACCTGTCGCATCATGTGGCAGCTAGGGTGTACAGTGTCAAGTGAAGTAAATCTGGCTATGCTGAGGCCATCCCTGGCGTCCCGGGCAACAATGTGGTTGGGTGATTGGGCAGATGCATGGCAGATGCAGTATAATGTGGATAAATGCGAGATTATCCACTTTGGTGGCAAAAACAGGAAGACAGATTATTATCTGAATGGCAATAGATTGGGAGAAGGGGAAGTGCAACGAGACCTGGGCGTCCTTGTGCACCAGTCGCTGAAAGTAAGCATGCAGGTGCAGCAGGCGGTTAAGAAGGCAAGTGGTATGTTGGCCTTCGTAGCGAGAGGGTTTGAGTACAGGAACAAGGATGTCTTGCTGCAGTTGTACAGGGCCTTGGTGAGACCACATCTTGAGTATTGTGTGCAGTTTTGGTCACCTTATCTGAGGAAGGATGTTCTTGCCATGGAGGGAGTGCAGCGAAGATTCACCAGGCTGATACCTGGGATGGCAGGAATGACATATGAGGAGAGATTGGGTCAATTGGGCTTGTACTCGCTGGAGTTTAGAAGAATGAGAGGGGATCTCATCGAAACTTATAAAATTCTAACAGGACTAGACAGGCTAGATGCTGGAAGGATGTTCCCGATGGCGGGGGAGTCCAGAACCAGGGGTCACAGTCTAAGGATAAGGGGTAAGCCATTTAGGACAGAGCTGAGGAGGAATTTCTTCACCCAGAGAGTGGTGAACCTGTGGCATTCTCTACCACAGAGGCAGTTGAGGCCAATTCATTAAATATATGCAAGAAGGAATTAGATATATTTCTTAAGGCTAAAGGGATATGGAGAGAAGGCAGGGACAGGGTACTGAATTTGGATGATCAGCCATGATCTGATTAAATGGCGGAACAGGGCCGAATGGCCTACTCCTGCTCCTATCTTCTATGTTTCTATGTGCTGATGCCCTGTGTAGCATCAGTTGATTGTGGAGAAGGTTTATGATGTTGGTGCTGCTGGTGTTGGGGCTGATCGTGGTGGGATTTTGAGGACTAAGGTGAGATAGTTTCAAGGGCACCAACGCTGATGGAATAGATGGCAGGTGAAGTTGAGATGATAGAAGCAAATCTGTCAGTGGTCGGAGAGATTATTCCAATGAGGTGGCACTGGATCAGAGAGTTAGCTCTGAACACTTACAAGCTGCATGAAGCTCAATCTGTCTTCAAATGCAGTAAGCAACAGCTTCTGAGCTTGCAGCTGTCAAGTAATCGGAAAATTCAATGCTGAATCCACTCATGTCCTGCTGAGCTGCCGTGATCCCCGAGCAGCGTATAACCCATGGGAGAACATGTAAAATTGAAAGGTAAGCTTAAAATAGTATTTAAGTGCCTCTTTGCAATCTCTTAATGATCTAAATTGCCTCCACTGCCGCTTGGTGTCGGGTCTGTTCAGCGCTGACAGACCCGACGTCTGAGAGACTAGCGTGGAGGCAGGTTGATAGTGGTTTCCCTACCCGCTGACCCCCCCGAAAAAAATCCCCCCATGTCTGTCCTGAGTGGTAAGCTCAATTGCTAACTCAAAATATTCTCACGCTTTCCATGACCATTGGAACCAGAGATATTTTATGGAGGAAAAATTGAAATGAATAATTTTTTAAAAAGAAGCGTAACTTTTTTTTTACAAACCGTGACATGTGACATTTTTCACCCACAACATTTCAAGCATTGAATATATAGATTCTGCTGTTGGATCTTCACTGCCCTAATGAGGAAAGCCTTAACAGTTCTGTTCAAATGCATTTATTCTGTTGAGCACTACTGCCAATTGAAGATTTACCTTTCCATCTCCTGGGAATTCACATTTCTGAATCCAGGCTGAAGCTGTCTTCTCACCTTTAGTGACCAGGCTCTGTTACATCATTGTGATGTCACCCCTCCTCCATGGCAAGTTAAATGTTCTTAACCCCAGAACACATTGGGCAGAGATCCTGCTAGCTGCGTTTTTTTTTAGCGCCTGAAATTGACCACACCAGCGCAAAAGATCGAGGAATGTCGAGCACAAATTCCGTGCAACATAAATCGTGTTTCCGCAATTTTCTGCGCTAGTTTTTTAAAAATCGCGCTAGAAGCCGGCCTCGCCCACAGAAGTGGCCTCTCCCCCAAATCGAATTAATCACCATTGCGAGTTGCTGCTAATCGCGCCCGTTTGCCGGCCTTCGAGGAGGCTCTTAAAATTATATTTTTTCAGGCGCGTGGACACTAATAGGCATGTTTTAAAAGCTCTTAAATTTTTTTTTGAATTTACTAAGAAACTGACTACTGTACACCAATGTAACTAGTAAATAGTTCTGTATCATTTTTTAAAGTAATTGTCAGTTATTTAAGATCGAGTTACTCACAGGCGGTGGACTAGGCACTAACATAGAAACATAGAAGATAGGAGCAGGAGTAGGCCATTCGGCCCCTCGAGCCTGCTCCGCCATTCAATGAGATCATGGCTGATCATCCAAACTCAGTACCCTGTCCCTGCCTTCTCCCCATATCCCTTGATCCCTTTAGCCTTAAGTAATATATCCAACTCCTTCTTGAATATATTTAATGAATTGGCCTCCACTACCTTCTGTGGTAGAGAATTCCACAGGTTCACCACTCTCTGGGTGAAGAAATTCCTCATTTCTGTCCTAAATGGCTTACCCCTTATCCTTAGACTGTGACCCCTGGTTCTGGACTCACTAATTAAAAATGCTTATTTTTTGTGATAATGCCATTTTCAGATGTATCAATAAAACTGCACAAGTTTACGTCAAGGAATGTTTTTTATTGCAAACTTTTTTTTAAATTACTTTCTTAAACGCTGCCCAATTGCACTGCTTCATGGAAGGTTTTACCTTCAGTGATATACAAATGTGTGTTGAGTGGAAACTTGTGCAAAAAATCCACTTTTTAAAACTAGTGCAATTTTGTGCAAAATTTGCGCCCGGATCACTGATGGCGCCCAAAGCGGAAACTCAGCCATGATCGCATTGAATGGCGGAGCAGGCTCGAGGGGCCGAATGGCCTACTCCTGCCCCTATCTTCTATGTTTCTTGGCCATTGTGTCAACACCATCCTACATGTACATTACAAATAGAATACTTTGCAAAACATTTATTCCAGTCATGAGGGTAACACTGAATAAAAATGTACCCATATTTTTCCATCTAATAATTTTTATTGAAGACTATCTGGAAGGCTGTTTTTAATTTTTATAAACATCTTAGCTGAAGTATTAGCTCTGTAAAGAAAGTGATTAAAATATTTGTGACTTTTGTGGTGCTAAAATAGAAGGTTTGCAGATTTTAATCCAACGCATTTTCTTTTTATATTTCGGGGTTATTTACGCTACCCTGTCAATCACAATACACAAACAGCACTTCACATTTGGGAAGCATCCGATCATCAGATCCAACATGCATTAAACACAAAAAAAACTGAACATGTCATGTAGTTAAAATGGGAATCGGAAGTAGCGAGAGGCCAGGAAAGAGAGTGGGAAGAGGAAGGCTGGATGATATGTGAACGGAAATATATATGGTTCGCCACTCTTGTCTCCGTGCTCTGTGGAATTCTGAATTCACTGTAACGAGCTTGCATTGTAAAATGATTATTTCATTTACATTTCCTGATTCTGTGTATTCTTCAGTCAGGCTTGAAAAATGATTGCTTGAAATGGTGGTCTGTGATGTGCTGACAGGAAGCCGACTTTGCTGAAGCAAGGCTGTCTGTTTTTCCTACCTTGCTGTGAGATCGTGTCCTCAGTTACTTTGCCTGTTGAAAATGAAGAAAAAATTAATTAGAGATGCTTAATCATGAAAGTTGATATTCAAGTCCTTAGATAATTCAACAAAAGATTTCTTAAATTAATTTTCCTTTGGGATTAATAGGAAACCTATAATTTTATTAAGAAAATTGAAACAAGTCAGAGGGTTTAGATTTTTTTCCACAGACGTGGATAATCAAATGCTTCAGACTGAACTGTGCTAGGCCTCCGTGCAAAGAAGTGCAAGTAATGGGAACAGCTCATCCCAGTCTCACTGGAAGAGAGTTCAGAATAGTGGCACCTGTGGGGGTTTGGGAGAATATTGTAGACAATGCACAAGTATAGCTAAAGGTGTGTGAGGTTTAGTCAATTTCACCTATAGTTAAATTGTTTTGGTGAATAGAAAAGGCCAGTTTCAAGGCACAACATTATTATTTAGTTTAGTAACCATCCTCTTTCAAAAGAATAAACTTGCCCCATGATGATGAGGCTGCAATCTTCATTTACAAGGCTTGTGAGCAATTATTGATGTCTTTTTAGAAATGTATTATTTTGGACATTGTTCAGGCATCTTAAAATAAATCTATCCAGCTTTGTAATATTAAACATGGTCACAGTAGTACAAGATTTTCTGGTCACCGGAAGACATGGACAAATCTCACCACCCCCCCCCCCCCTTTTTGTCGGACCACCAAGGAATGTGAATGCATGTAAGACAGAACTAGACTGTTACGGAAATAAAAACAGAAAATGCTGGAGAAACTCGGCAGGTCAGGCAGCATCTGTGAAGAGAGAAACCGAGTTAACGTTTCAGTTCGATGACCTTTCGTCAGAACTGGAAAAAAGCAGGAACTGGAACAGATTTTTAAGCAAGTGAAGGGGCTGGGAAAGGGGGTGGGGATGAAAGGACAAAAGGGAAGGTCTGTGATAGGATAGACTGTTACGGAATTGGACACAGAGCGATGACCTAGATTACCAGAACCAGCAGAGAATGTGTGTACATACCTGTCCACGGGGGATGGGAAAGGGAAGGGGAGAACCCCCATCTCCCAGCAAAATAAATGGGGAAAAGGTATGGCTTTATATGAAGAGAATGCTTGTAATTATACATGGAAACCAGATAAGTGAGGACAGCCAAACCATAGATTCAAGGACTGCTTAACTTTCAGATATGACATTTTTGTTTGGGTAAATATTTCTAATGTCACAGAATAATAACTTGCATCTACAGAGCACCTTTAACATAGAAGAAACATCCCAGTGTGCTTAAATATTTTATTTTCATTAATTGAGAGCTTCAACTTTCACGTGTCAATGCAGGATGAGGCCCTGTGGTGAGAACTCAAATTGCAGAGCCCCCTGATGAGGCAAACAATCACAAGTGATTAGCTGTATCTTCTTTCATTCAGGCAAACCATATTAAGTGTTTCTGTCATCTATGTGCATTTGGCAAATAACACTTTTTATGGTGCCTGCCTATGCAGTCTGTTTCCATTGGACAGTAAACAAATTGCTCACCAGCTGGCCAGGTATCAAAATTATATCGAGAAATCTAACAATACAAAAAGCTTTGCTGATTAGAAACCAGACCGTTCCATGATGTGTTGCAGCTTCATTTGCAGTTTGGCTGAGAGTCAGCAAAACTGACCCATAAGTTGTTGTCAAGGAGAGTCAAGCTTGCGATTGTAAATCAGATCATTTTAATTGGAACTCAACAACATTCTGCTACGAGTTACTATGCCTCACCAACCAGGTTATTTAAAAGAAGCTGAGGTGTTGTCATCGTATTTTTGTTGTTGATGTACAGATGTAATTAAAACATTAAAAAAAAAATGACCTGCCAGCTCTGGTATAGTCACAGGTGTGTGCAGGGTCAAGGATACTCCAGTTTTCTAAATTAGTGATCTTGGATTGTTGAATCCAAGTAAGCAAGTACGGAAGCTGTTGAGATGCTTAATTACAGTTGCTACATTTTTACTATGATTGTAACATGCAGAGGGTTTCTTCTGATCTGATAACTGCAATTTTTTCTCTCAATTATTTACACGAAATATGTAGTGACCTGTGTCAGAATACCTAAATTAGAATTAAGTTCATAACAGTAGCACTATGTCCTTATTGCTTTCCATGGAATTGGTAACTTAAGAAATTTGATGGTGACCTACATTTTTCTGCTGTTATATATTCATACTATTTTGTTTCTTTGTGCCAAACATTCGGGGGAAGGTCTGGTTCTGAGTTATAAGCCAACCAGTCTGTGGAAAAGATTCCTAAGATTTTATATAATCCAGAAGTTTGGGTTAAATTTACTAATGAAAATAATGTTCCCATTTTCTGCCTCCCAATATTGGAACTGCTACAGTTTCATTGGGATTTATATGTGCCCTACTTCTAAATGTCTGGTGCCAAAAGGTGCAGTTTAAATTGGTGCTGATGATGTGAGTCCATCCACGTGGGATGAAGAAAGCAGCAGCTGTTCAGTGATTCCTGTACGACTCAGCAGTGGAAGGCCTTGAAGTATTTCAGGAATGTGATACTTGATCAGAATATGGCCCACTGCCATTTGTAACTCTTTCAGATACCAAAATCAGTGCACTTCAGTGTGACAACAGGCTGCGACATTATGTGGGTGTTTTTTCTAGCACCCATTTGGTTCTCAAAACTTTTCAGTATATTTGTGTAAACAGCTTAAAAATTGGCTAGACTTTGGCGAGTTTCTAATCGCCAGACGTTAGCCGAGTCCTAACGAGACGTCTGCTGGTGCTCTTAACCAGAATTCAGTAACAACTTGATTACTGTAAGTCTTTAAATGGTTTAGAAAAGTTCCAGTTTGTCCTTTTTTGTTTTTAATTTGACAATATTCCCACCTGCTGTGCCAAATGTAAAGACATTTGCATATTTTAGTTGATTCGTTTTATTTTGTGGGTTTAATGTATATTTTAAAAGTGTTTCAATCAAAAATGAAGTAATGCTGTCCCAACACTTGGTCCATATGTAGTCCAGATTTAACATAAAGGTGTAATTAAAGTAGGCAGCTTGCTACTTTAGTACAGCCTGGTAGCTAAAATGGTACAGTACTTCTGTTCGCATTTAATTGGACTTGATAATTAGAATGATTCGGAAAACCTGACAGACTGACTTGCTCTGGAATTATGTTTCTAAGCTGATGGCCGGGGAGAAATTTTGACCTTGAATCTTCTTGCCATTCTCAGTTACGTAAGGTTGTATGTTTGGCAAGGAAAATATTTGGGAGCATAATGTAAGAAAATAAATAAAACAGTTAAGATTCTGTTGAAAAATTTCGGGGAAAAATATCATTTCATTGTCACTGGCAGGATATCATCTTTTTAACTTGAATGCATAAATAAAAAGCAGGGACAAACTTTAGTTGACATTCATTGTAGGACTTGGGCGTCAGCTTTAGCTCAGTGGTAGCACTCTCTCAGTCAGATCATCGTGGATTCAAACGCTACTTCTGAATATATAGGTCGACACCTCGGTGTAGTACTGAAGGAGTGCTGCACTGTCGGAGGTGCTGTCTTTTGGGTGAGACGTTACACCGAGGCTGTATCTGTTCAGGTGGCCATAAAAGAGCTCCTGCTGCTATTTGAAGAAGAGCAGGGAGTGTCCTGACTAACAATTAACCCTCCGCTAACACCACTAAAACACAGGGTCTGGTCATTGATCTCATTGCTTGTAGGACCTTGCTGTGCACAAATTGGCTGCAATGTTTGCCTACATTACAAAAGTGACTACACTTCAAAAGTATTTTGCAGCTGTGTGCAGTTTTGGTCGCCTTATCTGAAGAAGGATGTTCTTGCCATGGAGGGAGTGCAGCGAAGATTCACCAGGCTGATACCTGGGATGGCAGGAATGACGTATGAGGAGAGACTGGGTCGATTGGGCTTATACTCGCTGGAGTTTAGAAAAATGAGAGGGGATCTCATTGAAACTTATAAAATTCTAACAGGACTAGACAGACTAGATGCAGGAAGGATGTTCCCGATGGCAGGGGAGTCCAGAACCAGGGGTCACAGTCTAAGGATAAGGGGTAAGCCATTTAGGACAGAGATGAGGAGGAATTTCTTCACCCAGAGAGTGGTGAACCTGTGGAATTCTCTACCACACAAGGCAGTTGAGGCCAATTCATTAAATATATTCAAGAAGGAGTTAGATATATTTCTTAAGGCTAAAGGGATATGGGGAGAAGGCAGGGACAGGGTACTGAGTTTGGATGATCAGCCATGATCGCATTGAATGGCGGAGCAGGCTCGAGGGGCCGAATGGCCTACTCCTGCTCCTATCTTCTATGTTTCTATGTTCAGCTCCTTGGGATGCCCTGAAAATGTGCAAGGCACGATATAAGTTTGTTCGTTCGTTCTTTAGTTTTAAAAATAAGGAACGAATAATTGAAACTTTAAGAAATTATGGAACTTTAGTTTTGAAGGTCGCAGCCTGAATTTTGCGGTTGGTTTCCAAATATTGCCTTTGAATTCCTGTTAGCCAATCGACTGTTCAATATCAGGAAAATCGGGCCAAGGTGTTTTTACCTAGACAAGATCAACAATGTTAAATTAAAAGTGATACAATAATTTCAGAATTAAAATTTTTTTTTTTTTTGCCACATTACATTTTATGCATAATAGGAACGAGCAGTTATAGTAATGAAGAAAAGATTGTATATTTTCACTGACCATGAACGGTTGAGGGAGAAATGTTAGAGGTTTAAAATTACGATTGTTTTTGAAAGGGAAAATATTTTCCCTCTGGTTGGCAGGTGATTAACAGAGCTGTCAGCTCAGGATCATCACAAGAAGAATGAAGGGGAAGTTAGAAGCGGCTTTCCCCCCCCCCCCCGCCACACTGGATTTTTAGAACATGGAATGCTTTAGCACAAGTGGGTATTGAGGAGGGATGATCACATAATTTAAAAAAGAATTTGATAAATATGATAAAATACTATAAAGCTGTGAGGAAATCTCATTAAGAGTTTACCGCTCCAGTTGAAGAGAGAGCTCTGTACAGGTAAGATGGACCGAATGGCGCCTCTGCTGTAAATTCTATCATTTTATAATCTAGATATGTAATTTCTAAAAAGATTTGACAGCTGTTCATACAAAAAGCATTTAACTTTTATTCAGCTATTCTGATGCCTTTTAAAGCAATGATGCAAAGAAATTATGACATTCTGGTCCACTGTGTGGCAGACTAACCAAATATCGATCTGTAAAATTCAGTGAAATGGTGCTGGATGAAGCAAAAGTGTGTTGAACGAAAAAAGAAAGACTTGTATTTATATAGCGCCTTTCATGTCCACTGGACATCTCAAAGTGCTTCACAGCCAATGAGAACACACTCTTGTGAACTGATTGCATTCCATGGTGATATTGCAGTATCAGTGGTGCCAGCTGTGCTTGGATCATATGATACTAATACTCAGAGTTTTGAAAATTCTGGGTGCAACATCAACAACAATATGGCTGGAATTTGACTGGCGGATCAGAGGCGGGTCAGCTGTCAAAATAGAAAAGATTGACAGCGGGTCAGGAACCCGCTGTCAGGCCGCCTCCACGCGAGTCTCCCAGGTGTCGGGTCTGTCAGTGCTGAACAGACCCGACACCAAGCGGCGGGTCAGGCAATTAAGCTCATTAAAAGCTATTTAAAAGGTTGTTAAACACAATTTTACAAGGTACTTTTTCACGAGGTTCATGTCAGGTAAGTAGATCGAGCGTTCAATGACTATCCATTCTTCTGAATAGTTGACAGCTGCAAATGTAATATAAAAGCTACCATTTCACAGCTGTTCACTTTCCAATCTCAGAAGCTGCAGATTTCAGGATTTGGAAGACACTTTTGATCTTTATGCGGGTTGGAAGTGTGTGGTGTAAACTCTCTATCCACTGTCACCTCCTTGGAATAACCTCTCTCCCCATTGACAGATTGCTTCTATCATCTCATCCTCACCTGCCATATATTGCATCAGAATGGGCACTATTTATACTTTCTCACCTTGGTCCTCAGAATCTGACCACGATCAGCTGCAACAGCAGCAGAACCAGGCACATCAGCAGCACCAACACAAAGAGCGCCAACCTTCTCCTCAAACACCTACAGGGCAGAGGGCATCAGCGCAGGGCTGCAGCACGCCAGAGACGTTGCCCCCAACACGGGGTTTACAGGCAGAGGATGCGCTTCCTCAACATGACTGAGCAGCAGGACCAAAGGAGGCTCAGGCTAGCGCGCCAGATTGTCGCAGACATTTGCACATTGCTTGAGCAAGACCTGCCGCCCAGAGGAATGGGTGGACACCCGTTACCAGTGGCTGTCAAAGTCACCACCATGCTCAACTTCTTCGCCTCAGGCTCCTTCCAGGGATCTGCAGCAGACATTTGCGGCATCTCCCAGTTGGCCACCCACAGATGCATCATGCAGGTCACCGATGCCCTCTTTGACAAGTCCCCCAATTATATCCACTTTGCCACTGATGAAGCTAGTGTTACTGAGCGGGCGTTGGCCTTTGCCACTGTGGCTGACTTCCCACGGGTGCAGGGCGTCATTGACTGCACATGTGGCCATCAGGGCACCACATTAGAACCCAGAAGTATTTGTCAACGGAAGGGCTTCCAATCCCTCAACGTGCAGCTGGTCTGCAACATCAGGAAGAGCATCATGAATGTGTGCGGCAAGTTCCCTGGCAGCTGCCATGACGCTTACATCCTGCGGCAGTCCACTATCCCTCGGCTCTTCACACTGCCAAACGGACTTGGAGTCTAGGGCTATCCCCTGAAGACGTGGCTCATGACACCTTTGAGGAGGCCAACAAATGAGGCTGAGGAACATTATAATCAAAGCCACATCTCCACCAGAAGTGCCATAGAGCATACAATGGGGTTGCTCAGAATGCACTTCAGATGCCTGGGCAGATCTGGAGGAGCCCTTCAGTACACACCAGCCAGGGTCTCGAGAATTGTCATTATCTGCTGTGCCTTGCACAACATAGCACTGCAGCGAGGAATAGCGCTGCACGAGGAACAAGGCGCAGAGCGCACAGCCTCTTCAGAGGAGGTGGAGGAGCATGAGGCTCAGGATGAGGAAGACCTAGAGGAGCCGGTTGTCCCAGTGCACGAGCACATTGCTGCCCGTGACGCCAGGGATGACCTAATCAATTCCAGATTCACCTAACTTTATGCAGCACAGACGTGTGGCTGCCACATGCAGGTTGGTATCATCCCACTTCAAGACCATAGAGCATCCCTACAATGACCAGTGCATTCTTTTCACTGTCACCACCATTGCTGGTCATAAAAGGAGCCCTGACTGTTCACTCTGCCACTTCCAATTGTAAGCACACGTTTGGCAACTAATTCAAACTTTCTGAAATAAATGGTTTATTACGACATTTTCGTAAAACACCCAAGTGACTACACTTATGAATATTTAGGTGGGATCTTCTTTTCTGAGTGCTTCTACGAGTTGCTACCCCTGTGGCTTCAGCAGAGGTGGAGGCAGCCTGCTCACTTCCCTGCTTCACCTGCTTAGACGCCTTTGGTGGTCATCCTCTGAATTTTTTGGAGCCTGTAAGGGCCCCACCAAAGTCTGCTCCTGCTGCAGGCTGTGCAGGGGCAGACTCTGCCATCACTGAGCGGGGAGGCATCTGGGGCTCTGACTTTGTGGCTGGCAAGGGGGTGGAAGTTTGAGCGCTTGTAGAGGAGCCCCCACTTCCATGTCCCCTCCCACCATCATCCCCCTAATGGGTCGTCCGCACTTTTCTGCTAGCAAGTAACTGGAGAGCACCTTGCTGCACATCAGTGGGGCCATGAGGACCCATGTTTATACTGACATTCCTCCTACAAAGGACGTCTGAGTCTCTGGTTTCTCTCCTCAATAGATGCCCATCTATCCTCCATAGAGGACCATCTATTCAGAAGTGTGACCATGTTCTCATGCGATTGCCGATTTATGTCCTCCATGGAGGTGGCCATCCTATCCATGGAGGAACCTATAGTTGCCAGTGTGTGTGCCATGGTGGTGCTCATATTTGAGATGGACTCCTCCATTCTCTGCACACTCACAGTCACTGTAGTTGCGAACTTGGCAGAGCCTCCTGCACTTGTTCCTGAAGCTCTAGGTTTGCCCTCTTCCTGGATGGCCCCTGAGGCTTGGTGTCTGCATACAGCTGAGCAGAGCTAGGAGACTCCTGCACCCTCCAACGAGGAGTCTCCACTGCTGTCCCTATCTCCACCATCTGCTGTTGCTCACCTGTGAGACACCAGGTGACAACACTATTCTATCTCGCGAGGGACCCACCGAGGGGTGCATATCTGTGCTGGTGCTGGGTGAGCTAATGTCTGGTGACGTTGCTCCCTCAGAGGCTGGAGGCTCCTCTGAGGGGTGCTCCTGGACTTCCTCCTGGACAGTGGGGGGGGCGGCGGGGGGCTCTTGATGGCCCTGTGGGAGAGTAAAGACATCAGTTAGATATATGATATGTCGATTGCAGACACACCCCATTATGCACATGTTGAGCATTCAATTTCTCTTGACATCAGACCCCATATGAGTCACTCATGAATGCCATTTAGATGTATGAAAAATAATTCTGTCACCAGGTTGTTCTAATGAGCCCCTCTCTCCGGCCCCCACTTCCGGCTGGTCCACCACGCCAGTTAATTCCATTGCGGCCTTCTCTGCATTGGTCAAAATTGACATGGATTGAGGGCCTCCTCCCGTGTTCTCCCTCTTATTGTGGGCTCTCTCTTCCCGCAATGAGGGAAAGAAGAGACGTTTGAGTGAGAGTGATGGAATGAGTGTAAAAAATGGATGGGATAGATGTTTAGAGGGAGACTGTGACGGAGTGGGATGCCGATACCAAGTTGCCTCCTTTTGTGTTGTTAGTTGGTGTCATTGCATTAGGATGAGGGTGAGTGTGAGGGGTGCATAGTAAGATGGGGATGTGATACTGTAGATAGAGAGAAAGGGATGGGTGAAGGTCCAAGGGATGTTGGGGTGAGTAAGGATGTGCAGGAGTAGGGTTGGCAATGCAGAGTGATGGAGATGTGATGACAGGCACAGCAGCCTGAAGGTAAGTGTGGCTACTCACTTTTCCTGATTGTATAAGATCATTAAACCTTTTGCGGCACTGCACCCAGGTCCGAACTAACACTGAGCTGGCCGTCACCTCCTCAGCAATCTGCAGCCACGCTGCCTTCGTCTGCTGGGGAGGTCTCTTCCTACCATCCGTAGGGAAGAGAACCT
Source organism: Somniosus microcephalus (assembly GCF_052327205.1). Classification (NCBI taxonomy): domain Eukaryota; kingdom Metazoa; phylum Chordata; class Chondrichthyes; order Squaliformes; family Somniosidae; genus Somniosus; species Somniosus microcephalus. The sequence goes on along the minus strand of NC_141020.1, from coordinate 19,606,268 downwards.
CCCTACATCCTCTGACTCCCTCCACAAGAAGGGAGTCATCACGGAACCTAGGAGCAGTCCTCTGCCTTTCTGCACTCATTCTTAACTGATTCAGATACCTGCAGCACTGAAGCCCTTGAAATGACAAGTGAGAGCAAGTTGCGCCATGGCTCCTTTAAATGTACCGGCAACAAACGCGTCATCCGCTGACGTCACCAGACCCGCACCTTAGAATTGGGCCGGGTAACGCGCAGGACGGGCCCAACGAAACCAGTTACTGGAAAATCTTTTCTCTCAGCGGGATCAACACAGCAGCGGGTTTGAATCCCGCCATCACACTCGCCCGCCATGAACCCGCACAAGTAGGTGAAATTGCGGCCTATGATTTCTGTTTAAAACCAGTGCCCTGAAGTTACGCTGTGAGATACTAGTGTGTGAGCACTTAAATGTGTTTGTCTTAAGTTTTTCCCCCATTTGGGTGCACTCTTAAAATAAGCAGGTTAATGCTTTTGTTAAAGTAGTGAGGGAATTTTAAGATGAGTACATTTAATGACTAACTCTTTCCCCCAGAAGGCTGTGGATGATGGGTTAATTGACATTTTTAAGACGACGATCGTTAAATTTTTGTTAGGTAAGGGTAGCAAGGGATCTGGGTTAAAAGCTGGTAAATGGAGATGGACGAACGGGTACTGGCCTGTAGATTCAGATTCGCGATCTGCACGTCACTCTCTAGTGGGGACTGCAAAGTGGTAGGCTACTATGTCCAGAGAAAGTTCTTCTGAGACATGTTTACTGGCTTCAGCTTTTGAGACGCCCTCCTCCAGTTTCCAGCCTCCCTCCTCAATTCTAGATTTCTTTTGCCTGCATCATTCAGACATCGATGAAAAGCTGATTATTTCCTGAAGCCTGCCATAGCTGTACAATCAGTCATTGTGCTTCCCAAAAACACGTGCAAGAATATGCAGTGTGCGGAGGGTATTGGGAGGTGTTTGATGGCCTCGCCCTCAAAAAGTGAGTGCAGTGAGCGGTTTATAGGGAAGATGAAATACATATGATGGTGCAGCTGGCTGAGGGTAAAGTGTGCCTGTGCGTTGCAGGCATACCATTTGCGTTACGCTGTCCAGGGATAACTGCAGTAGGTGTTTACCTTGACAAACGTCTTCAAGGTGTTGAATTACTTCATCAAGGAGGATAACCGTATTATTGCAGAAACTGCATGCACCTGCTTGGTCAACTCTTCCAGGCAGCTCTGACTGCAGTTTGCTGAAAAAAGTGAACTTCATATTCAAAAATGGCGTACCTCCTTGCCATCCCTTCCACCAACATGTTTCTGTGTAATGGGAGTTGTCTGCCACCCACCTAGGAATTGATGAGACTCCTGGTTCGTTTCAGCACAGTACAAATCAAAATCAAAACTGAACAATTTACAGAGAACAGCTTGTCGGAGCTACACCAGAACTACTGCTGCCCAGGAAATTCCTACCACCTATCCACCACAACCCAACCTCTGCACTTCAAGTACACGATGCAGATCACGCTGGGAGTGAACCAGTAATACAGGAAACTTTGTGATACCCGGCACCGACGGGACCGAGCTGTTGCCATCCCATTAAAACTGCCGGACAAACCAGCGCTAATGTTAAAACATACGGAGAGCTCTGTATCTAGCAACAAACCCTGCTGCTTAGCAACAGCTTCTAAACAGTCGGCCGTAGCTTGCAAGCGTCACTGTAGCTAAGCAACAGCTTCAGCTAGACCTTGCAGAGCCTGACTGGTGGGGAAAAAAAAGCAACGAAAAGAAAAAAAACTTACTGAATCGACTCCTGAATTTTGCCGGTGGATCGAGCATTCCGGACAGTTAACCTCCGGCTAAACCAAAGTTTCCTGTATGTAAATGAGGGGACCTCAGAAACCTCTGCACCCAAAATCCACTCGAGCAAGTGTGCTGGTACTGCCCACCCTGCCTTCCCCTTCAAAAGAATGGCAGCCCCCATGTGAACATAAAACATAAGAAATAGGAGCAGGAGTAGGCTATTTGACACCTCGAGCCTGCTCTGTCATTCAATAAGATCATGGCTGATCTTCCACCTCAACTCCACTTTCCTGCACTATCCTCATATCCATTGATTCCCTTAATATCCAAAAATCTATCAATTTCTGTCTTGAATATGCTCAACGACTGAGCCTCCACAGCCCTCTGGGGCAGAGAATTCCAAAGATTCACCGCCCTCTGAGTGAAGACATTTCTCCTCATCTCAGTCCTAAATGGCCGACCCCTTATTCTGAGACTGTGACCCCTGGTTCTAGACTCCCCAGCCAGGGGAAACATCCTCCCCGCATCTACCCTGTCAAGCCCTGTAAGAATTTTGTATGTTTCAATGAGATCACCTCTCGTTCTTCTAAACTCTAGAGAATAAAGGCCTAGTCTCCCCATTGGAGTTTAGATGAATGAGAGGTGATCTTATTGAAACATATAAGATTCTGAGGGGGCTTGACAGGGTAGATGCAAGAAAGATGTTATCCCCTCGTGGGGGAATCGAGAACGAGGGGGCATAGTTTCAGAATAAGGGGTCGCCCATTTAAAACGGAGATGAGGAGGAATTTCTTCTCTGAGGGTCATGAATCTTTGGAATTCTCTACCCCAGAGAGCTGTGGCGGCGGAGTCATTGAATATATTCAAGGCGGAGATAGACAGTTATTTGAGCTACAGGGGAGTCGAGGGTTATGGGGAGCGGGCAGGAAAGTGGAGTGGAGGCCAAAACCAGATCAGCCACGATCTTATTGAATGGCAGAGCAGGCTCGAGGGGCCAAATGACCTGCTCCTGTTTCTTATATTCTTATGTTCAATCTCTCCTCATAGGACAATCCCCCCCATCCCAGGAATTAGCCTGGTGAACCTTCGTTGCACTCCCTCCATGGCAAGTATATCCTTCCTTAGGTAAGGAGACCAAAACTGTACACAATACTCCAGGTGTGGTCTCACCAGGGCCCTATATAATTGTAGTAAGATGTCTTTACTCTTATACTCAAATCCTCTTGTAATAAAGGTCAACATACCATTTGCTGTCCTAATTGCTTGCTGTACCTGCATGTTAACTTTCAGTGATTCGTGTACAAGGACACCCAGGTCCCTCTGAACACCAACATTTCCCAATCTCTCACCATTTAAAAATAGTCTGCTTTACTATTTTTCCTACCAAAGTGGATAACTTCACATTTCTCCACATTATATTCCATTTGCCATGTTCTTGCCCACTCACTTAGCTTGTCTATATCCCCATGAAGCCTCTTTGCATCCTCCTCACAACTTACATTCCCACCCAGCTTTGTATCATCAGCAAACTTGGATATATTACATTTGGTCCCCTCATCCAAATCATTGATGTAGATTGTGAATAGCTGAGGCCCAAGCACCGATCCTTGTGGTACCCCACTAGTTACAGCCTGCCAACCCCAAAATGACCCGTTTATTCCTACTCTTTTTTCTGTCCGTTAACCAATCCTCAATCCATGCTAGTATATTACCCCCAATCCCATGAGCCCTAATTTTGTTTAATAACCTCTTGTGTGGCACCTTATCGAATGCCTTCTGAAAATCCAAATACACCACATCCACTGGTTCCCCCTTATCTATTCTGCTAGTTACAACCTCAAAAAACTCTTAACAGATTCGTCAAACACGATTTCCCTTTCATAAATCCGCGTTGACTCTGCCCAATCCTATTATTATTTTCTAAGTGCCCTGTTACCACGTCCTTAATAATAGATTCTAGCATTTTCCCTACTACTGATGTCAGGCTAACTGGTCTGTAGTTCCTCGTTTTCTCTCTCCCTCCTTTCTTAAACAGTGGGGTTATATTTGCTACCTTCCAATCTGCGGGAACCGTTGTAGAATCTAGGGAATTTTGGAAAATGACAACCAATGCATCCACTATTTCTATAGCCTCCGCTTTCAAAACCCTAGGATGTAGGCCATCAGGCCCAGGGGATTTATTGGCTTTCTGTCGCGTTAATTTCTCCAGTACTATTTTTTTTTTACTAATACCAATTTCTTTCAGTTCATCATTCTCGCTAGACCCTTGGTTCACTACTATTCCCGCAAAGTTTTTTGCATCTTCTTTCATGAAGACAGACACATGCATTTGTTTAATTTCTCTGCCATTTCCTTATTCCCCATTTATAATTTCTCCTGTCTCAGCCTGAGTGACCCATATTTACTTTCGTTAATCTTTTCCTTTTTACATACCTATAGAAGCTTTTACTGTCTTTTTATGTGTCTCGCTAGTTTACTCTCATTCTATTTTCCCTTTCTTTATCAATTTCTTGGTCCTCCTTTGCCAAATTCTAAAATCCTCCCAATCCTCAGGCTCACTACTCTTTTTGACAACATTATAATCCTCTTCCTTTGATCTAATGCTATCTTTAACTTCTCTTGTTAGCCACGTTTGGACCAATTTTCCTGTGGGGTTTTTGTGCCTTAAGGAATGTATGGTGGAATACACGGTTTTAAAAGTTGGGAGTAGCATGTGCTCTTAGGCGAGTTGAATTTATCCGTAAATAATTGGCTGATTTGGTGTTTTTAGTTTCCTGATAAATAATTCACCACCGTATTAAATCAACATCAGAATATGCAAACTGTCATTAAAGTATCCTTATTACCATCTACTTAAATCAGCATAAAAATAGTTCCCAAAAATGACTAGTACAATGAAGAAATTTTGCAGCTAGCTAGTGTCATGAATCTTACCATTCATATAGAAATGACTCACGAGATAACACTGGGCGGCCAGCTGGTGGCGCTATCCAAGGAAAGTATAACTACTCGGGCGTGGGCCCAGCTTGCTCAAGACGTTTTTGTAACTAGGAACTACAGGAAACTTTTTTTTATCCGGCACCGACGTGGTGCCGGTTCATCAAAAATTCCGGATAACCGAACGCTATAGTAAAAGATAGGGAGAGCTGAGAGCTCCGTATAAAGCAACAAACCCTGTTGCTTAGCAACATGTTCAGAACAATGGCCACAAGTTCCAAGCGTCTCTGTAGCTTAGCAACAGCTGCAGCCACACCCTTGCACAGCAACAGATCGATGAAGGCAAGTAATATGAAGTATGAACCTACTCCTGAATTTTGCCGGTTAACTGAGATTTGCGGCTATTTAGGTGCTGGTCAATCGAAAGTTTCCTGTAGTGATGTAACTAGAATCTCCTGGTTGTGAAACAGTTGATTAAAGCCTTGTTCTATACTCAAACCAAGTGTGGAGTAGTTTTCTTATGTCAGCTAGTATTAATACGAAGCCTGTCCTGAATGTTTTAAAGCAGACTTCATAAATTCCCATTCCCAGCATAGAGCTTCACGCACCGCGAGTGTATGGTGGGAATTTGGGCACTATCTATTCATTTTACAGCCATATGATGGAAGCTATTCAGTTATCAGTAGTAACCTGATCACTCCAATTGCCAATCAGCAAGTAGCCAATATGCATCTAAACTCGGATCTGGTTGTTGCGTAACTGAGCAGACACAGTGAAGAAATGGATACGGAAGATAGCAAGATACAACATAATGTAAGAAATAGGCTAAACCGTCTTTGGAACATTTAATGGGCTGATGTTCCTTTTGTACAAGGAAGAACTGTCCTAGTTGAAAGTTGTTACTTGTCTGTTTAGAAGCAACAAAAAAAAGGCAATGTGATGTGATAGCAGAATGTGCAGCATCAGCTTGTCATCTAGCATACATGCTGATGTCACTATATTTCAAGTCAAAGCTGCCAGATAGGCACTCCTTTTGGAAGCCTGTTGGCAGGTCAGTTGTCCAAACAAGAAGTCTGTTACGTTCTGGAAGGATGTACGAGTTCTCTCAAAACTTTATGTATTGAGTTCTGCAGGTTCCTAGGTTGGTTCAAAACTGTAATTGTACAAGTCTGGATAACATTAGGGTCAATTTTAACCCTATCCAGGCAGATGGGCTATTTCAGTTGGCCAGGTGACTTACCTGCTGACCTCCGATATGGATCTCGCCATCTTCAATTTTAATCTGCTCTTTTGAGCAGGCAGCAACGACACCTGCCTGAAATTGGCAGGGTCCTTTTATTAATAAGCAGCTTCGGGGTCTGCTGAAGTCATTGGGCCCCGACTGCAATTTTAGCTGACCGGAGCAGGGAATCCGCTGTGCTTTCCCGCCAGGTGCAGACAGCAGGAAGCATCCGTACATGAGTGACGGCAAGAACAGGCTTCATTGTGATGTCTGCGAGGTAAGAGAACTTGCTGAAACTCGGAGCTCACAAATGAATAGAGGTGATTAAAGTCATTTTTTAACCCTCTTTCTACCATAAATCTTTGGAATTTTTTGAAATGGTGGATCACGACTCTCCCAATCTTTGAATTTAAAAATCCCAAATTCTCCTTTGCCTTTGTGCTGAAAATTGGGCCCTGAAATGCTTGTTCATTGCGTTTGTGAAGTCATCTCACACATTGCGTGATGATTGTACTGTACGTGACATAGCATCATACAAAGTTACAGCCCGGAAGGCGGCCATTTTGGCCCATTGTGTCCGCGCCGGCCAACAAAGAGCTATCCAGCCTAATCCCACTTCCCAGCTCTTGGTCCGTATCCCGGCAGGTTACAGCATCCCAAGTGCACATCCAAGTACTTTTTAAATGTGGTTAGGGTTCCTGCCTCTACCACCCTTTCAGGCAGTGAGTTCCAGACCCCCACAACCCTCTGGGTGAAGAAATTTCCCCTCAAATCCCCTCTAAACCTTCCACCAATTACTTTAAATCTGTGCCCCCTGATTTTTGACCCCTCTGCTAAGGGAAATAGGTCCTTTCTATCCACTTTATCTAGGCCCCTCATAATTTTATACACCTCAATAAGGTCTCCCCTCAGCCTCCTCTGTTCCAAGGAAAACAGACCCAGCCTATCCAGTCTTTCCTCATAGCTAAGATTCTCTACTCCTGGCAACATCCTTGTAAATCTCCTCTGTACCTTCTCTAGTGCAATCACATCTTTCCTGTAATGTGGTGACCAGAACTGCACGCAGTACTCTAGCTGAGGCCTAACTAGTGTTTTATACAGTTGAAGCATAACCCCCCCTGCTCTTGTATTCTATGCCACAGCTAATAAAGGCAAGCATTCCGTATGCCTTCTTAACCACCTTATCTACCTGGCCTGCTACCTTCAGGGATCGGTGGACATGCACTCCAAGGTCCCTTTGTTCCTGTACACTACTCTGTCCTACCATTTCATGTGTATTCCCTTTCCTTGTTAGCCCTTCCCAAATGCATTACCTGGTGTCATGAATGCAATGTGCGCACATCTTGAGTTCGGATTTCTACCACCAAATTCTTTCAATGGAGGACTGTCTTGAAGTCAGTTCAGAAGTATGCAGCATTTGGTTTGTCCTGTATGTGATTCGCCTCCCTTTTCCACCATTAACAATGTGATGTGCACTAAAAGTGAATGGAAAAAGTCACTGTCTAATTCTAGTTATTGGCATTTTTTCCTCCACTCCATGAAGTTACCCAAAAATTAATTCAAGTAATGAAGTTTGCAGACAGGTAATAATGTGCTTAATTTTATGCAGAAATAGATTAGTGGCACTGTGAAGACTTTCATCTGGGCCACAGAAATGTCTACCTTTTTAGATTGAAAGAAATTAAAGAGCTGAAAAATTGAAAAACTTTTTTTCTTCCCTTGAATTGGTTGCACCATCTCATCCTAACTGTTCTTTATCTCAAACGTGTACTTGGTGGGTAGTTTACCAGCGCTGTGTCCCACTATTGGAACTGTTTTGGATGGCTGAAAATCAAGCTTCAACTGTATTTAAATAATTAGCTCTGAACGTTTCCTTTGCTCCAAATACAAACAGATTTTTTTTACCGATTTTCTGCAAATTTCCCTGTTTTGGCGGGGGTGGGAGGTGGTGGTGGCTGGTGTCGTCATCTTCCAGTCATTGATGCTAAAAATAGAACCTGAAATGCACCCAAAAAACGTTGGTTTTAAAATTGGCAATAAAAAGCAACTACAGTATAATGATGTTTACAATGAAGAATGATTGATTAATTGGGAGGGTTACTATTGGAACAATACTCCAGCAGGAAAAGACTGGGGAGAGGAAAAAGGAATAGAAAAATAGTGCTGCAGGTAGATGGACTTCAGGTCAACCAAGGGGAAATTTTCAGGTAATTTTAGAAAATAGTTATTTGTTCCTGTATCCGGTACAGCAATCAAAGAAATTACTTGTCAATTTTCATTTTACTTGCATCAGGTGTAACAAACTATTTCCAGATACAGGAAACTTTCTGGTATCCAGCACGGACGGGACCGACGTGGTGCCGGTTCATCAACAATTCCGGATAACCGAACGCTATAGTAAAAGATACGGAGCTCAGAGCTCCGTATAAAGCAACAAACCCTGTACAGCTTCAGAACAATGGGCACAAGTTGTAAGCGTCTCTGTAGCTTAGCAACAGCTGCAGCTACACCCTTGCACAGCAACAAATGGAGTAAAAAAAAAAGTAATAAAAGTTACCTGAACCGACTCCTGAATTTTGCCGGTTAACCGACATTTCCGGTTATTTAGGGGCCGGTTAATCGAAAGTTTCCTGTATAACCAAATGTGCCATTTGTTAGCTTTGCAATTTTTAACTTCAGTGGACCTCAGTGTACTCATTATGGTATGATCGCAAATCAGAAAAGTGACTCTTGTGCGCCAGAGCACACGCAAAAAAACCAATCAATAAGTTTGGGCACCGGGTGCTCAGTTTCTGATCTGTAGTGCCGAGCGGGAACGTGCGGAGCGGAAGCTGTAGCACCTGCTTGCAAGGGAGGGAAAACCACATCGGCCTGGAAGTCTCTCGGGCTTTTTCGAGCTATAGAATGTATTGATGGGAGCCTGAAAACAGGCCAGCAGAAGTAGCTAGGCCAGGTTGGCTGAAGGTAAGAAATAAGTAAAGCGATGGAAATGTTCAAGGGATATAAAAAAGTGTATCTCGGTTTGCAAATTTCAATTTTTAATTTTGGATCACACTGATCATTTTAACCAATCGTGCTTCTCGAACGATGACAAAATTCCACAGCACTCTTTCAGACCCTGCAACAAAAATTTCTGCACTCGTTTACTTTGTACGCATTGTGTAACATTGCCAGTGGTCCATTATAACAGCAATACTGCGGGCCACTATAGTGCTGCTATCTCAACCCATTGGATCAATATTAACTTGCATTAAAATTGTGCAAAATTGGAGGACTAGAGGATCGAATGTGTGTCAGCAGGGCTACAGCAAGTGACACCATTTCATGAAAGTTATAATAACGTGTAATATTTTTATTAGGGCCCTGTGATCTGTAGGTAAATATAATGAAGAGGTTTTTTTGCATTGAAATATTAGTTGAGGGAATGTGGGGGTCAGACTGCAGCTTGTGTTGGAATTGCTGTCATGTCACAACTGATGGACATCAACAAGTGGTCATGTTTTTTTTGTAATATTTATCCTGCAACTTTTGGCATGATTATTGTCTCTTGCTACAGTAATATACAAAGCAGTAGTATATAGCGTTGCGATAGATGAGATTGTTGTAGCACTGTATCATAACATTCCCAAGTGTCCATTTTAGTGATACAAGTCCATGAATATAGAATTATAATAATTGATTTTACTCTGCACATTCCTATTGTAAAGCTTTGAGGGTTTGATTTTTGCACGGGGGCAAGGGGAACTTCTAAAATATCAGCATGCAATTTATTTGGAGAGCTGTAACTTGTCTTTGTTGGTATGCCTAGGTTCTAAAGGTGATGCAAAGGGCTAAATACAAGGGGGGCGATTTTCCCACTGGAGGCGGGTTTCGGTTTGGGCGGGTTCCAAACCCGCCTCCACTGAGGTTTGAAAAAATTGATTTTTTTTTCTCCCCCGATTGGCCAGTTGATTTCAGAGGTGTGGGTTGCCCTTGGTCAGTTAGTGTTTTGGGACTGAAACTCGCCTCTGTTGACATCACTTTTCCAGCCTCATTTAAGGGCTGCTTGCTGCCTTGGATCATTCCGCTGGATTCCTGTCGATGCTCCACCGCCTGCAACATATTTTGAGAAACCACTATGTCCAATTCAAAGGCAAGGGCCTCCCCGAGGTTCTCGGATGAAGCGCTGCAAATGTTGGTTGAGGGGGTGAGAGCTAGCAGGGAGGTACTCTTCCCCTCATCTGGGAGGAAGAGGCCTCCCAAAGAAACCAAGGCTGTGTGGGTCCAGCTGGCAAGGGATACAACCTCCAGATCTGTGTGCAGATTGGGAGACTGTTTCTGTGTATTGCTGAAATACCATCCCTGTTGGAAAACATTATAATGATTTGATGGCAAAATGTTGGCGTGATGGCATCTGTTCTTTCGCCTTAGGCAGCTCCACATTGTGGGCTTCACGACACTTGCGTTGTTAGGTTGGTGGCCCGAGTGAAAGGAGGCCAGAGAGTCATGTCCATTGTCTATGATGTCTTAAGATGGAGCCAAGGACATGTGCCAACATGGGCAACCTAAGCAAGTCTGGCCAGGATAAGGGCATCCCTTACATCACGGGCAGCCATGTGCTTGCATGCTGCTGCTGGTAGATAGACTGGCGCTCAGTCCTGCTCCTCCTGCCCCCCACCACCCGCTCCTCCTCCTCAGCCTCATCCTCCTCATCTGAGGAGGCCTGGAGCTGAGCCACTTGCTCATCAGGAAGCTGCAAGCCAAGACGCTGTGCCATGTTGTGCAGTGCACAGCAGACCACGACCATTCTGGAGACCCTGGATGGTGTATACTGCAGGGCTCCACCTGATCAGTCAAGGCATCGGAAGCGCATCTTCAACAACCCAATGGTTTGCTCGATGGACCTGGTCGAAGTGTGGCTGGCGTTGTAGCACTCTTCTGTCTTGTTAGCTGGCCTCCTGATCGGCGTCATTAGCCACTTTTTCAGGGGGTAGCCTTTGTCGCCAAGGAGCCATCCATTAAGTTGGTTTGGCGGATTGAAAAGTGGAGGAACACTAGAGTGCCGCAGGGTGAGTGTGTCATGGCAACTACCACAAAACTTGGCGCAAACATGCAAAAACTCCTTCTTGTGGTTACACACCAGCTGTACGTTGAGGGAGTGGAAGCCCTTGCAGTTGACACAGATAGCTGGGTTGTGATGGGGTGCCCTAAGGGCCACGTGTGCAGTCTATGACGCCCTGCACCATTGGCAAGCCTGCCATATTTGCAAAGCCAACTGAACGCGTGGTTATACTTGCTTCAGTTGGTAGCGATCCCTTTAAGGACCGCTGGTTAGGTTGCATGTAGACCACGTTTTACTGCTGAACGGCAAACCAATGGTTAATGGGGGCAGTAAACATGCGTTAGTTTCCTTATTTGCATATGCCTGTTTTGGCGTGGGCTCTGGACGCCGCTTTTGACGCTTACGCCAATATGGTGGGCGGTGCTCTTTCAGCTCAAAGGACGCACACATGACACCCTCCATGTTGATTGCTTTTGTGCCCATTTTCTGCTTGTAAAATGGGTGCAGCATCAAGTTTCTAGGCCATGGTATAGCTGCATTTTAAAAGGCTGCAGCTGCTTAAAGGACCAGAACCCAGAAGCACACCAAATTTGGGAAAGCATTGAACTAGAAGAAGGAGACGCAACACTGAGTCAGCTGTGGCAAGAGCTCTCAGATTCTGCTATACTTCTGTGAATATTCTGTTGGCAGAGATAAAGGCAGTGTGGTGAACAGCTGTAGAAGAGGGTGGTGACAATATAGAGGGAGGTAATGCAGGCAGTCATTGCCACCTTGGCCACCTCGCATATAATTATATACAGTGCTAAAAACTGCTTCTTTAATTCATGAGGTAAGTGAAGTCACAAGTATCCATGCATGTCCTGAAAGAATGCTGGAAGCACAACTACCTCCATACCTTCCATGTCCTCATGGTATAAAGAAAGACTTTCAGTTACATAACACCTTTCACTGCCTCATGACATCCCAAAGCGCTTTACAGCCAATGAAGTACTTTTAAAGTGTAGTCACTGTTGAAATGTAGGAAACTTGGCAGACAATTTGCGCACAGCAAGGTCCCACAAACAGCAATGTGATAATGACCAGATAATCTGGTTTTAGTGATGTAGATTGAGGGATAAATATTGGCTAGGACACCGGGGATAACTACAGGAAACTTCGCGATATCCGGCACCGACGGGACCGGCGTGATGCCGATCTATGAAAACTTCCGGACAGACCAGCGCTAATGTTGAAGGGTACAGAGGTTTTCATCTCCATATCTGACAACAAACACTGTTGCTTAGCAACAGCTTGTAAACAGTCGGCCCGTACCTTGGAAGCGTCTCTGAAGCTTAGCAACAGCTTCAGAGGCTTTCCAGAGACTGATTTTTTTTCTTCTCCTAGGTTTTTTTTCTTTGTTTTTAATAAAAAAAAAAAAAAAAATGCTAACTAAACGGCTGCTGATTTCTGCCGTTAGATCAAGGTTTCCGGCCATACAACCTCCGCGGAGATAAACCAAAATTTCCTGTACCCTGCAATGTTCCCTTTAGGCTGCGCAGCGCTCCAGAGGTCTCGTGTAGCCGGTGATCCGGCTTTTAAATAGAAAAATCGCATATGCGCGAAATTTTGAATGGCCCGCGCAGTCCGTTAAAGGGGCAGCGCGGGCCAAAAAAAAGGGAACTTTGCTCCCCTGCTCTTCTCTGAAATAGTGCCATGGGATCTTTTACACCCACCTGAGAGGGCAGCAGCGTCTCATCCGAAAGACGGCACTTCTCACACTCCCTCAGTACTGCACTGGAGTGTCACCCTAGATTTTGCACTCAAGTGGAGTTTGAACCCACAACATTCTGACTCTGAGGTGAGAATGCTACCAATATTCACAAGCCCGAAATAATTCTCAGTAGCACTGTAAACCTGGGTGAAATAAAATGTTGTATCGATTAGGTGCCTTTCTCAATTTGTATTCTGCATGCAAAGGAAAATATTGCCCACAATCAGTGGCAAAGACATGCCAAGGAGGAGTGGCAGTCATTAGCCTATTAAGTATACATAATGAAATGCTGGAACCCCCTCGGGAGATGCACTGGGGAGGCAGTGGGAGATGGGGAGGAGGTGAGCTGCCAGAAACAGATTGGTAATGGAAGGGATTGTGTAGACTACAGTAAATTTGTTATAGTCTCCAAATGTTCATCTTAATTGTAAGGTCTCCTATTATTGATCACTTACATGTGTGGGTGCAATCTCCTAAAAGTATTTCCTTTGTGACCCTCCTAAATGATGGTCAGCCAGAAGATGACCAGTCCTGAGCGGTTTGCCATCTTTATTTGGCCATTCCTGCATCAGTCTCGCCCATTCCATCATGGTACCTCATCTCAAGCGTCAGCTCACTGCCACTGAGCACAAGGGAGCAGAAAAGGAGGAGCCAACCGTGGATCACCGGAGGGTGGAGAAACTGAGGAGCCATGGCTTCTGATTTTGGGGCCCGGTTTTCAAGAGAAAATGGATAGAGGAGGTTCGATTTTTGTGTGCAGTCAGTGGACGCTGTCTCCATGCATGTTATGGAAATGGCGAATAAGTTGGAGTCAACTACCTGCCTCTGCAACACTATGCAGGAGGCATGCCAACCATGCTGAACATTTTGGAGAGTGTGATAGTTAAGGGGATATCTGTGAGAACCAAGTATCCGATGAGGTTCTAAGAACAGTAGTGGCTTCTGGAGTGGAAGTAACGACTGCTTTAGTCGATACCTTGTAGGATAGCCTTAGCATGACTATTTCAGAGGGATTCCAGGACTTAACTGGGACTATTTTGTCTATTTTCACCAACCATTAGGCCCACTGAACCCATGGTGAGTACCATTCAGCTGCCAGAATTGATAACAAAGAAGAAGCAGAGCAGGGGAGTTCTCCCGGTGTCCCGGCCAATATTTGTCCCTGAACCAAGATCGTTAAACAGACAATCTGGCCATGGAGGGAGTGCAGCGAAGATTCACCAGACTGATACCTGGGATGGCAGGAATGACATATGAAGAGAGATTGGGTCGATTAGGCTTATATTCGCTAGAGTTTAGAAGAATGAGAGGGGATCTCATTGAAACTTATAAAATTCTAACAGGACTAGACAGACTAGATGCAGGAAGGATGTTCCCGATGGCGGGGGAGTCCAGAACCAGGGGTCACAGTCTAAGGATAAGGGGTAAGCCATTTAGCACTGAGATGAGGAGGAATTTTTTCACCCAGAGAGTGGTGAACCTGTGGAATTCTCTACCACAGAAGGCAGTTGAGGCCAATTCATTAAATATATTCAAGAAGGAGTTAGATATATTTCTTAAGGCTAAAGGGATCAAGGGATATGGGGAGAAAGCAGGGACAGGGTACTGTGTTTGGATGCCGTGTTTTCCTAATTTACAACAGTGACTACATTTCAAAAGCAGAGAAGATTACGGGAGGATTTAAGAGGCGTTCAAAATTATGATGGGTTTTGACAATGGAGAGAAACTACTACCATTGGCAGGAGAGTCGCTAACCAGCGAACACATCATTAAGATAACTGGCAAAACAACCAAGGGGAGATGAGAGGTTTTTACGCAGCGACTTATGATCTGGATTTCACATCCTGAGAGGACGGTGGAAGCAGATTCAGTAGTAATTTTCAAAAGGGAATTGGATATATACCTGAAAAAGGAAAAATGTATCAGGAAAGAGCAGCGAAGTGGGACTAATTGGATAGCTCGATCAAAGAGTCAGCTCCGGCACAATGGGCCAAATGGTCCTTTTCTGCTGTATTATTTTTTTTTTACTCCGTTTATATAGTAATTAAAGAAGTCTTTTATCTAACTATATTCTACGACTGTTATGTGACTGTACATCTTTTGTAAAATAAATTTTCTTGATATGCCCAACTTAATGAGGGCTGATGAGATCAAGATCAGATTGAGGACAAAATACAAGTCCAGTAGCTAAAAGCATTTACAAGACAGGGTTTGCTGTTCATTTCCCAGATAGGTTACCAAAGGCTTATCTTAATATCAAGGCAAGGATAAACACTTGAAGGATGGGTTTTGGGACTCTGCTATGAGACAAATCTAAGATACAAAATCTGAAACAATCTAGGTTTGAAAAGATCCAAAAATGTAATGCCGAAGTTGTGTTAATGATGCCTGCAACAAGTTAGTGATAAGGTCGTCAGGAGAGTTTGCAGAGGGGAAGCGCCGAGCAGGGCAGAAGACATTGTAAGAATTGATTCATCTCCCTCCGTTTACTTTGCAGTATAGATGCATCAGTGAATCTAATTTTTCTGCATATGTTTAAAAAGAAAGTAGGACGAGCAGCAGAGGACAGTCTAAGGACATAGACGGAGTGCAAACTGGACTCGCTACTACCCAAAGCAGAGGGTCTTCTGCTGAAGCAGATCTACCTCAACCTCTGAACAATGTGTGAGGCGGCTATATCACTAAGGAAGCATTTATAAATCGTGCCATCCCTTGCAACAATAGATGCAACCACAGAAGAACATTAACAGCATGCTGACAGTTGGACAGTGGCGGTAATACTTACAGAAAACGTTGGTTTATCCGGAGGTTAACTGTCCGGAATGCTCGAGCCACCGGCAAAAATCAGGAGCCGTTTCGTTAGGTTTTTTTCTTTTCGTTGCTTTTTTTTCACCAGTCAGGCTCTGCAAGGTCTCGCTGAAGCTGTTGCTAAGTTACAGAGACGCTTGCAAGGTACGGCCGACTGTTTAGAAGCTGTTGGCAACAGGGTTTGTTGCCAGATACGGAGCTCAAAATCTCCGTATGTTTCAACATTAGCGCTGGTTTGTCCGGCAGTTTTGATGGGACGGCAACAGGTCGGTGCCGGATAGCACAAAGTTTCCTGTACTTAACTCCGGTTTTCTCCTGGCAATGGTAGGGGACTCTTGGTAAGGATCAGACAGTTTGCAGATCACTCTCTCTTCTCTTAGGCAGTCCCTCGGAACCGAGGATGACTTGCTTCCACATTAAAAATGAGTTCTCAGGTGACTGAATCCAATGCGGGACCTACAGTCTTTGTCACAGGTGGGGCAGACGGTGGTTGAAGGGGCGGGTGGGTGGGGTGCTTGGGTTGATGTGCGCTCCTTGCGCTTGGCTTCCGCTTGCTCCCGGCGAAGAGACTCGAGGTGTTCGGTGCCTTCCCGGATGCTTCTCCTCCACTTTGTGCGGTCTTGGGCCAGGGATTCCCAGGTGTCGGTGGGGATGTTACACTTTTTCAAGGAGGCTTTGAGGGTGTCCTTGAAGCGTTTCCTCTGGCCACCTGGGGCCAGTGATCACTGATACATAATTGAGTGACTACATTGCACGCTCCAAAGCTGTAATTGGCCACAGAGCACTATTTATACTAGTTAACTCGCTGTTTAGCTGGTTAAGGAGCATTTGTTGCATGTGCCTTTGAATCAGCTACTCAGTCATGTGTTACTTTTAACATACCCTAACACACCTGTGCCTCTATAATACACATATAACTAAAGTTGCCCATTCTTGTGACTATGCAGAAAAAGTGTTTAAATAAGTAACTGTCAGTTAATGTACTCTCTACATAATTTCATCCTGAGTGAGTAGATTTTGTTTTGTGCTTATTTGCTATTAAAAGTGAGTTCTACCATTGTCGATAACAGTGAATTCTGCAGTTTCTGATGAATATGCATGTACTGCACTGCAGTTTATGGCTAGGACTGGAGAAGTGGAATTATAATAATCCAACTGATCCATATGGACCTGTTTGAAAACTTAGCTGACTAATCAACAGATGTAAAATATAGCACAATGGCAATCTAGAAGTCTCATGCAAATTATTAAGACATGATGCCATTAACCACAAGAGAACATTCTGAGTCAAATTGCTCAGCAATATATTTCAGGAACATAACATCTAATTGTTCTAGTTTCCTATTATGCAAATGTTAAGACTGCTGGGGCAAAAAAGTTGGTTTTGGAGGAAGTAATTGAGTCTGAGTAATAACAAGCTGCTGAAGAGAAACCATGCATATATTACATGACTCAATTGAAGTCATATTAAGTTTTGGCAAAAACCATTTGACAGCAAAAAATGCTTATTGGACAGTCCAACTGTACTGGTCACTATTGTTCAGAAATGGGCCTCGATTTGCTGCTGTGAAATATCAGTCTGCCTTGAATTATTCGATAGCAAAATACTGCGGATGCTGGAAATCCGAAATAACAACAGAAAATGCTGGAAAAACTCAGCAGGCCAGACAACATCCGTGGAGAGAGAAACCGAGTCAACGTTTCAGGTCGAAGACCCTTCGTCAGAACTGAGAAAAAAAGCAGGAAATAAAACAGATTAAAAAGCAAGTTTGGGGGCTGGGAAATGGGGGAGGGGATGAAAGAACAAAAGGGAAGGTCAGTGAGAGGTGAAGAGATATTCAAGGCGAGACGAGATGGTAATAGGACAGGTAAAGAGACAAAGGATGCCTTGGATTATTGATCAGCCTTTCAGCAATGGATTAATAGAAGTGTTAAGAAAAACTATAACCGTGGAATATTCGAGATCTCATCTTAATGCAGATTTTTTAAATAACCAGAACTATTTTAGAAAATGCCGATTATTTTTTGCCTGGGTTCAGCAATCATCAGTCTAAAGCCACCATTTTATTTAACTTCCTGCTTTGTGCTGGATCTTTACTTTCAAAAAGATGGGAAGCTTATTTTTATTCAATTTCATGACTTTATATCTAAAGTATGTGAGGTTAAAGGAATATTGCTGATTTGCTGATGTGGTCTACTTTTTTTCTGTCTGACAGGATGACGAAGTAGTTCTTCAGTGCACTACGACCATTGTCAAAGCGCAGATTAAGCTCTGCCTTGCTGCTGAAGGATTTGGAAACCGACTCTGCTTCCTTGAAGCTACATCAAATGCAAAGGTATATCTACTCTGTGTAAAATAAACATATTTGGCCCAGAATTTCCTCTAATGTTTTGGCGTAACTGCAGCTTACAAACAGAGTTGCACCGGTTTTTTCAGAGGAGGTTAGCACGTAAGTAATTTATCCCGGGTTTATGCCACATCGCTAGGCGTGAATTTCCTTGATTATTTGGGAAGTAACCGTGTAATTAATCAGAATTCTTGTGGTAGCAAGGATACCCCTGCAGCATGCCTCAAATTAATGATAAAACGAGGCTTGCGTCTTGGAGCAGGTCAATCCTCCTGCACCCCACGTGCATGCCCATCAGAGAACCTGGGGCAAGTGAAAATCCGATGCCTTGACTCAGATCCTGATTTTCCTTTCCCACTGCGCCCAGTGCACGGGAAAAGAATTTCGGCTCCATCGTTTCTACTGAGCAAAATTATCCCTGTTGTTTAGGCCACATGAAGGCATTTATCCTAGAGAATGCCTTAAGGCATATATTATCATGTAAAACATTTCGATAAAATTCTGGTTTTAACTGAACAAAAATTATGGCAAAATCGAAAATGGCTGTCCGTAATTAACAGACAAAGCAACATTCAGAAGTAACTCCACAACAAGAACTGACTATTCTGATTTACGTCTGTAAAGACCAGAGCTCTCTTGTGAAAGGGATACACAACCAATTTCCTCCACCTTCACTGGTGCTTATCCTGTGCTGTTGCTTAATTTTATTTATTTTCTTCCTTTTTTTTTGCAGTTGGACAGTTTCTTTTTAACTTTATGGTGGATTGTATGCAGGTGAAAGTTGAGTTCATCAAATGATGGTAGTTGAAAATGGTGATGGAATAGTAGTCAGCTGTAATGAACTCCGATGCATGAGCCTCCCTGTTGGAACTCTCCTGCTATTGATATAGACCAGGAGGGTACCAGGAGGATCCCTAGTCTGTGCTGAGTTAACTGGATGAGCGCAAGATTCAACTGTGATGCTTCCAATGGTTAAATAGCCAGCTAACGCTCACTCAATGGAACAAGGCACTATGGGGGAGAAATTCAGTTGGTTGCGCCACCCGTTAGCGCCTTAAGAGGGCGATAAGTGGGGCGCGAGGCGGCTAGCGCCCAGGCGCGGAGAGACCTGCGCCTCTCGCAAAATTGAGCGGACATTTAGCGGCGGCGCTAAACCGCAACGCCCGCTCAGCTGCGCACGCAGATCCTGACGTCATTTCATGGTGCAACGCCTTTGGGGCGCCCCGAACCGGAAATTCAGTGGCGCCCCCTCCTTTCCGCCTGTCGCTCCCAGCGACTGGTTGACTGGAACGGTTCCCAGTCGCTGTGGGCCTAAGGGGGGTGCTATTTAAAGGGGGCTCTTCCTGGCTTCTTTGTGGTAGCCATTTTTGGACCACTCCTGTGAGAGAGAGATTTGCAGAGAGAAAAAGGGAGAGAGCTTTCTGCATTGAGTCAGCGCTCGCACAGGTACTTTTGGCTTCTGACCAGAACTTTGTAGTTGGTTTGCTTTTTCACCGGCATAACCTTGAGTGGCCACATACTATGGGGGCTGCAATGGGTGGGAATGTTGGGCTTCTCCATTACATTGAGAGGGCTCAGAGATGCCGAGCGAGAGTGACAATCATGGCCAGATGGAAGAGGGCCAACAGGCGTCGGCACACGAGACCTTACCGTCCCAGGGTTTTCCGCCAACAGTTCTCATACCTCTGTGTCTGAGGAGCAGTGTTTTCGGAGGCTGCGATTCAGCAGGGAGGTGGTCACTGAGCTCTGCCACCTGCTTCAGCCAGATCTGCAGCCTCAACTGAGGAGCAGGACGTCTCTATCAGTGGCAGTGAAGGTAACAGTGGCTCTCAACTTCTATGCCACCGGCTCCTTTCAATCCACTACTGGGGACATTGCCAATATCTCCCAGTTCGCGGTGCATTGCTGCATCCGTCAAGTCACGAATGCCCTCTTTAAAAGGAGACGTCAGTACATCTCCTTCCCCATGACCCCGGACAAGCAGCAAGAGCGTGCAATGAGATTTGCAAGAATAGCGGGCTTCCCCATGGTCCAGGGCGCCATTGACTGCACGCATGTGGCTTTGCGGGCGCCGCAAGAGAATGCCGAGGATTACCGCAACCGGAAGGGGTTCCATTCGTTGAACGTCCAGTTGGTCTGTGACCACAGACAGCTGATAGCCGCTGTCAATGCCCGCTTTCCAGGCAGCAGCCACGACTCCTTCATCCTGCGCCAGACTTCTGTGGCAGACCTTTTCGAGGCCCCGGCTCACCCAGGAGGCTGGCTTCTCTGGCTGATGACCCCGCTCCGTTCGCCCAGCACCCCTGCTGAAGAACGATACAATGAGAGCCATTAAGCAACCAGGAACATCATTGAGCACACAATCGGCGTGCTCAAGCAACGGTTCCGCTGTCTGGACCATTCCGGAGGAGCCCTTCAGTACTCGCCTGAGCGAGTCTCCCATTTCGTTGTAGTGTGCTGCATGACCTGGTAATCCTCAGGACTCGGCCACTGCCAGCAGACATTGGAGCACCAGCAGAGGAGGAGGAGGAGGAGCAGCAGTACCAGGACGGGAGGGAGGCACAAAGTGCAAGGGCCGTCCGTCAGCGGCTTATTGCAAGTCGGTTCTAGGACTCTCTGAGGGAATGGCTTGTGCCATTGAAAGAACATGAATGGAACCGTTCCGCAACCCCTAAGCCGGTCAAGGCAACAAATAGTTAAGAGCAAACATGCACATTCTGAATAAAGACACTTCTTTATTTAACAAACTGTGTGCCCTTCCTGCATGACAAAGTAATAGAGAGAAAACCCAAAAAAAGCAGTCAGTCACATAACTGGCTCTCACAACCTGGAGACAATGAACAAAAGAGTAACCAAAAAATGACCACGATCCTCGGCCTTCAATAAAACATTTAACAGCATTTTGCCACACCTACGTTTTGCCCTTCGAGGGTGATCTGCTTCACTTGCAGGATTCGCCCCTTCCCACCCTGCAGCTCCTCCGCAGTGGGACCCCAGTGGCTGCAGCAAGGCTGGGGGAAGGCTGCTGAGTGCCAGAAACTGAGACTGCAGATGCCCTTGAGGGACGGTCTGGACCAGCTCTGGGCCTGGAGGGCCCGGCTGCTGACTGCTCCAACTCTGCATGGGCGGCAGCAGTCTGTCCTACAGGTGGTGGCAGCTGCAGTGGAGTAGTGACAGTGTTGGCAGCAGGAATGCTGTCATCCTGACAGAGGACAGCAACTCCCTGTTTGGACGACACACTGGCACTCCCACGGGGCAGCACTGCAGCATGCGGAGCAATCTGCTGAAGCACAGACTGCTGGCCTGCTGTGGCGCGGCGAGGGCCCCGGCGATTCGTGCCCAATCCAGCGAGGGTGGAGGCAGTCAGTGCTCGTGTGGCCTCAATCAGCGTCTGCATGAGACCAGCCACTGACTGCATTGCAGCACTAAGCACTTGCGTGGCAGCCGCCTGTGCTGCGCCGAAGTCCTGGAGACTCCTTGCCTGTGCTGCGCCGACGTCCTGGACCCTCCTTGCCAGTGACTCAATGGATTCGGGCATCTGCCACTGCAGCCATGAGCTCAGTGTGCCTGTGCTCCGCCTGGGTGCTCATTTCAGCGAGGAGCCGCACCTCTTCTGCGCTCACTGTAGCAGGACTCGAGGCCAGACTCTCCCTCTGGGGAGAAGGCTGCCGAGCTTCCCTAGCGCCCCCTCCCGCATTGCTGCAGCCCGCTGGGCCCCGGAGCTTCACCCTCCTCAGACTATTCCCCCCTGCTCCCCTCCAGGGAAGACGTGTCCCCATTATGGCCATGGGCTGCCTTGGCTGAGGGTGGCACTGATGGTCCGGCTTCCTCCTCGTCATCGCCTTCAGAGTCACTCACAGTGGCAGCTTGAGGGCCCGCCTCCTCACCTGGCGATCAGCATCTGAAAGCAGGGAGGTACAAGAGTGGCTTTAGCGTGAGGACAGGGTGGCAGTGAGGGAGGCATGAGTGCTGCAATGTATTGTATTGGTTCGATAGTGGCAAAGGATGCTGGTGTGAGGCACAAGTGGAAGGAGAGAGGTCAAAAAGGTGATGACCTTACCATTGCTGTCCAGAACGGGGTCGGCATCTCCAGTGGCGACGGGGCCAATCATCCGGCCTGCCATAATCCGCTGGACTCGCTTCTCCAGATCGGTGAGGCCGGCCTCCCTCGGTCCGTTGTTGCTGCCTCCTGTTATGCGCCAGCTTGCCCTGCAAAAGAAAGGACGGGCTCTGAGTACAGGGTGAAGCCCTGATCTTGGCTGCACTGCCTCCCATGGTCGATTAGCCCTTAGTGTGTAAAGTGCTGAATGTGAGTTTCCTGAAAGGGCCATAGGTGTTGGATGAGGGCTGGGCATTGGGGCTTTCAGGACCCTTTGGCCATAAAGTGAGGTGGACATGCAGGGATGAAGAGGATTCTGAAAAGGGTACTCACCCTGACGACCCGAGTGAGGTCGTTGAACTTCTTCCTGCATTGCACAGGGGTCCTAGGCACCATGCTGCTGGAGGTCACCTCTGTGAGCCACCTGCCTCCAAGCTTTGCGATAGTCGTTGGGCAGCGGCCTCCTGCCAGTGTTCGGGAACAGGATAGATCGCCTGCGCTCCACCACGCCAACCAGAACCTGCAAGGCCCCCTCGCTGAACCGCTGCGCTCGCTCCCTGGCCCTCTCCATGGTCCTAGGCGTAAGAATGTGGTAGCAGGTCTGTCCAGGCTGAGAATCAGGGCTCCGATGCGCAGGGTGTGGCTGCAATCCAAGATCGAACCTCCCCTTTAAGAGCTGACCGCGCCAGCGTGTCTGCGTGCAATCGCTAACTGGCCGCACCTGCGCTGCGCCCGCCCTCGGTGGTAGCGCATCGCTTCTCCGGCTTAGCGCCTTAGACAGTCGTGCAGCGCCTGTTTTAGCGCTCCAAGCACCTCCTGGGGTGAGGCAGGCCAATTTACCAGTAGGTGGCGATAATTTGCGCCGGGCGCAAAATTTCGCGCCCGGGCGATACTGAATTTCTCCCCCTATAGGTTATAAAATTGGCACTGCATTAACACTCCTATCAGACTAAATTTCTATTGCACCTCTGAATCTAAAATTAATTCACCAGATAAACCTACCTGTGCAGGTGGCCTGATGCTGGATTGGCACTGTTAGTTACAGTGGGCGCGATCTTGCCAGCCCTGGGGAGGCGGGTTTGGAGGCGGGACTGCCGGGATAATGACAGAATTTGGGGGCGAGTGCCCAACCCGTCCCCAACCCGCCTCCATGCTCCCTTGTCAGGAGGTGGGTAACCGTCCCGCGCTGGGTTCCGTCTCCTTGGAGGCGGGAAGGGATTACAGCCACTTAACTGCCTGTTAACAGGTAGTTAACAGGCAGAAAATAGGATTATCCTCTTTTAGCCCAGGTGAGTAGTGGGTCTGCGGGGGTCGGAGGGGTCCAAAAGTGTGCTGTGGAGGTGAGTGATGGGTGCCAGTGTGGAGAGGTAAGTATCTGAGGTAAGTGCAAAGTGTTAGAAAAAGTGTACTTAACTTTGTTTCTTCCTGCAGGCTTCAATCGATGGGGATGCGGAGAGTCTCGCACCTCCGCGGCGGAGATGACAGATGGCCGTTGCATTCTCCAATGCAGCAACCATCTAATTTCTGCAAAAGAAAGAGGTTTGATGAGTCTTGAATTCAAGAACTCATCAAACTACAGAGAATGTCGGTGTTTGACAGCTTCACCGGTTTTCCCTTAATTGGCCAACAAGGTCAATCAAGGGAATATAGCGTGGGTTGGCCAGAAGTTGATGAAGGCGGGACTGAAACCCGACCAGTGGGAGTCCAGACTCCAAAAGCTCCCCATTGAGAAAAGCCAGCCCAGTATGTTTATTGAAATGTTTTTACATATGATATATGCCTTAAGGCATTCTCGAGGATAAACAGCTGCATATGGCCTAAACAACTGGGATAATACAGTACTAGTTCCAGCTGTAACCCTGAAACCAATGTTTGTCATGACGTTGCAAAGCTGCTGCATATGCTTACCAGTATGAGTCCGAGTCCCCTCTACCTCGGACATTTGACTCAAACTAGTAAGTAGGTTTCCTTGTGCCTGGTTAAGTGCAGTGGACTGAACGCAAAGAATGCATTGGTTCTTTCAAAGTTTGGAGCACCACTGTATATGCAAAGACCTGCACAGGCAATAATCTCCATTTTAAATTAAATTTAGTTTCATTTAATTTTTTTTAAATTCCCGCTAACTCATGGTAAATTGACCAGACTCTAGTTTCCAGGTGAGCGTCCCCTTGTTTTTAAAAAAAATAATAAATATGTATACCCTTCTCCAATCATCAAAAATCCCTCCTGAATCTATTGAACGTTCAAAAATGTAGTTCCCTGCTTCCTGTAAATCTGTGAATAAATGTTGTTTGGGCCTGGTACTGGCCTGGTCTGATTTAAGAGCATCTAACTACAGGAAACTTTCTGGTATCCGGCACTGACGGGACCGAGCTGGTGCCGTACCATCAAAACTGCCGTAGAAACCAGCGCTAATGTTAAAACATACGGAGCTTTTGAGCTCCATGTGAATCAACAAACCCTGTGCTTCAAAACAGTCGGCCGCAGCTTAAAAGCATCTCTGTAGCTAAGCAACAGCTTCAGCTAGACCTTGCAGAGCCTGATTGGGAAAAAAAAAAGCAACGAGAAGTAAAAAAACTTATAGGAAACGGCTCCTGAATTTTGTCGGTAGATAGAGCTTTCCGGACATTTAACCTCCGGTTAAACGAAAGTTTCCTGTATATTTTTCTGCCCGTTTTCTTTGTTGTTCATGCACTGCATAGCTGTATCAAACTGTCTGTCCCTTCTGTCAATTATTCCAACATATACAATTACTGCTAGCTTGTGTCTCATTCCCTGAACTAACTTAACTATTTCCTGCTTAATATCTATAACCTTTGCACCAGTAAACAAATCATAGACCTGTTAGCTTGATTTTTATAGCAGAATTAGTTGTACATAGAAACATAGAAGATAGGAGCAGGAGTAGGCCATTCGGCCCTTCGAGACTGCGCCGCCATTTAATGAGATCATGGCTGATCATCCAAATTCAGTACCCTGTCCCTGCTTTCTCCCCATATCCCTTGATCCCTTTAGCCTCAAGAAGTATATCTAACTCCTTCTTGAATATATTTAATGAATTGGCCTCAACTGCCTTCTGTGGTAGAGAATTCCACAGGTTCACCACTCTCTGGGTGAAGAAATTCCTCCTCATCTCTGTCCTAAAAGGCTTACCCCTTATCCTTAGACTGTGACCCCTGGTTCTGGTCTCACCCGCCATCGGGAACATCCTTCCTGTATCTAGTCTGTCTAGTCCTGTTAGAATTTTATAAGTTTCAATGAGATCCCCTCTCATTCATCTAAACTCCAGCGAATATAAGCCCAATCGACCCAATCTCTCCTCATACGTCATTCCTGCCATTCCAGGTATCTGGTGAATCTTCGCTGCACTCCCTCCATGGCAAGAACATCTTTCCTCAGATAAGGCGACCAAAACTACACACAATACTCAAGATGTGGTCTCACCAAGGCCCTGTACAACTGCAGCAAGACATCCTTGCTCCTGTACTTGAATCCTCTCGCTATGAAGGCCAACATACCATTTGCCTTCTTAACTGCCTGTTGCACCTGCATGCTTACCTTCAGCGACTGGTGCACAAGGACACCAGGTCTCGTTGCATTTCCCCTTCTCCCAATCTATTGCCGTTCAGATAATAATCTGCCTTCCTGTTTTTGCTACCAAAGTGGATAACCTCGCATTTATCCACATTGGGCACATGCAGTATAATCACCCAACCTGTCCAAATCATACTGGAGTTTCTCGGCATCCTCCTCACAGCACACACGCCCACCCAGCTTTGTGTCGTTTGCAAACTTGGAGATATTACATCTAGTTCCCTCATCTAGATCAACATTAATATATATTGTGAATAGCTGGGTCCTAGCACCGATCCCTGCGGTACCCCACTAGTCACTGCCTGGCTCTCGGAAAAAGACCAGTTTATTCCAAATCTTTGCTTCCTGTCTGCCAACCAGTTCTCTATCCAAGTCAGTACCTTACCCCCAATCCCATGTGCTTTAACTTTGCACGCTAATCTCTTATGCGGGACCTTATCGAAAGCCTTCTGAAAGTCCAAATGCACCACATTCACTGGTTCTCCCTTATCTATTCTACCAGTTACATCCTCAAAAAATTCCAATAGATTAGTCAAGCATGATTTACCTTTTGTAAATCCATGTTGACTTTGTCCGATCCTGTCACTGTTTTCCAAGTGCTCTGCTGTTACATCTACAAAGCAAACCACTAAATCTTCTACTAATATTACATTACTACTCTTACTGCTTCCCTCCTTAAACTGAACTTTTTCTCTGAAGCACCAGAGACTTGTTGTCTTGCTTTGCTCCATTAATTCTTCCTCCTCTCTTACAGCTGTTTCTGTTATTGTTGCACATTTAGTGCGCCTCTTGTAATCCTGTTTCTCCCCTGAATATAAAGATTGTGGCTCTTTCTTTGGTGGTGCTCAATCTATGTAATCAGTTTCCTTTGGAAAAATATAATTGTGCGTAGTTTTGGCTTTAAAAAAAAATCACAGTAGAACACAACATACAAAAAAATTCACGAAGTCTTCCAATAAATAATACTAATAATTAATATTAACCTTCAGCAGTTTTGGTACTGTTGGGTAATGCAGGTAAATCTATCATTAATCAATTTGATTTGAAATTCCTGTATTAGAAGACCCTGTAATCCAAAGAAACTGCATTTTCTGTGCTGCTTCTGCTTGTGAATCTGACATGAAACTGATTTCATATGTTGCAAGAAGGATTACGCTCCTTTCAGTTCTTTCCCGTAGCTGAATTGGAGCAAACATTTAGAGAGCAAGATGATCAATTGTATTCCTTATTTGGTGCTTAATTATGGAGAATCAGCACTCAAAGTTTCAATGCATAAATGGGTGTGGGTAGTAATTTCAATAGCAGAAATGTAATTTCATTTAGTTACATGCTAAGTTCATTGGGATATTAATATTTCTGAGAAGGGATTTCACCATACAGTAGATCCAATATAAAGAAATTCCTATTAAAATTCTGATATTATATCCAGTTCCACTTTGCTCCTAAACATTTGTAGCCACTTAGTCACCACTGATAAAGCTATTCCTGACATTTTTATTTCTTCAGTACATCCCAGCAGATAACCAGACTGAATGTGTATAATTTTTATATTTGATCATTTAAAATGGGTCAAGGCATCGAATGATTGGTCTTTTAAAGCCATTACTTTTGGATATTGTCATTTTCTCATCTAAATTGCATTATTTGGAACTTAAAAGCTCGTAATCAATCATGAGAGCTGCCAGAGCTGAATTATAGGTTTTTAATGCATCTGCAGCACCTGTAATTACAATTGTTAGTTTCCATGACAACCAGCGATTAAAATGAAGTAAGTGAAATAAAATAAGTTTCCGTTTGTCTGTCTAGCTGAATGTGGGACACTCATTACTGAAAAGTGGAACAAAAGCAGAACATTGATAGCAATCGATAGAAAGCTACTGGCATAATGTAGGTTTTCCCAAAGGAATCTTCAGTGTGGACTACTTAACTGTTTGCACGCCTAAGAAACATAAGAAATAGGAGCAGGAGTCGGCCATACGGCCCCTCGAGCCTGCTCTGCCATTCAATAAGATCATGGTTAAACTTCCACATCAACTCCACTTTCCCGCCCGATCCCCATATCCCTCGATTCCCTTAGTTCCCAAAAATCTATTGCTCTGAGTCTTGAATATACTCATCGACTGAGCACCCACAGCCCTCTGGGGCAGAGAATTCCAAAGATTCACCACCCTCTGAGTGAAGAAAGTTCTCCTCATCTCAGTCCTAAATGGCCGATCCCTTATCCTGAGACTGTGACCCCTGGTTCTAGACTCCCCAGCCAAGGGGAAACAGCCTCTCAGCATCTACCCTGTCAATCCCCCTCAGAACCTTGTGTTTCAATGAGATCACCTCATTCTTCTAAACTTCAGAGACTATAGGCCCATTCTACTCAATCTCTGCTCATAGGACAGACCTCTCATTTCAGGAACCAATCTAATGAACCTTTGTTTCACCCCCTCTAAGGCAAGTATATCCTTCCTTAGGTAAGGAGACCAAAACTGTACTTGGTACTGCAGGTGTGGTCTCACCAAAGCTCTATATAATTGCAGCAAGACTTCCTTACATTTATACTCCAACCTCCTAAATTAACGGCTAACATACTATTTGCCTACCTAATTGGTTGCTGTACCTGCATGTTAAGTTTCTGTGATTCGTGTACAAGGACCCCCAAATCCCCCTGCTAACTAACATTTACTAGTCTCTCTCCTTAGGAAAAAATGGCAAAGCAGCATATTTTTTTTTAAAATCAAAGTGGATAATTTCACACTTCCCCACATTATACTTAATCTGCCACCTCCTTGCCCACTCACTTAACCGGTCTATATCCCTTTGTAGCCTCTTTGCGTCCTCCTCATGGCTTACTTTCCCACCTAGCTTTGTATTGTCAGCAAACTTGGATATATTACACTCAATCCCCTCATCTAAGTCATTGATATAGATTGTAAATAGCTGAGGTCCAAGGACTGATCCACTAGTTACCTCTGCCATCCTGAAAATGACCTGTTTATTCCTACTCTGTTTTCTGTCCATTAACCATTCCTCAATCCATGCTAATAAATCACCCAACCCCCATGAGCCCTAATCATGTGTAACAGCCTCTTGTGTGGCACTTTATCCAATGTCAATTCTAAAAATCCAAATACAGGAAACTTTGCGATATCCGGCACCGACGGGACCGAGCTGCTGCCGATCTATCAAAACTTCCGGATAGACCAGCGCTAATGTTGAAGGATACGGAGGTTTTCATCTCCGTATCTGACCACAAACACTGTTGCTTAGCAACAGCTTGTAAACACTCGGCCCGTAGCTTGGAAGCGTCTCTGAAGCTGTTGCTAAGCTACAGAGACGCTTTCCAGAGCCTGACTGTTTTTAAAAAAAAAATAAAAAAAAAATGAATGCTCGAAGAAAAAAAACCTAACCAAAACGGCTGCTGATTTCTGCCGTTTAGATCGAGGTTTCCGGACATACAACCTCCGGATAAACCAAAGTTTCCTGTATACTATATCCACTGGTTTCTCCCTCATCTACCCTGCTAGTTACACCCTCAAAAAAACTTAGATTTGTCAAACACGATTTCCCTTTCATAAAACCGCGTCTCCTTACCTCATCATTATAAAATAGTTTTGCGAATACTTTTTACCTAATACGAGGAGGGCTAGAGTAGTTTTTTTTTAAAGTACTAATTACTATAAGTGCCTTAAAGGTCAAGCTTGATTTGAATGTTTGAGCCAGATAATTGTTGAGGGGTGAAAGACGTGGTATATCTTTGTAGAAATCCCTCCAAATGTATTTCCCTCTTTTTTTAATGAGCAGACTGTTGTGTCGGTACGTTTCTACCTAGACACAATTTAGGACTCAGAACTCAGAGATTCAAACGTGAAGTGCTTTATTGGAAGGAAAGGAAGTTCTGGCAAGTTCCGAACAAAGAGAGCTAAACTTAACCGAGAGAATACCCAACCATTTATCTCCTGTGACAGCGCCACCACAGGTGGGAGGAGAACACACAATAGAACACAATACATAACAGACATTTTACAACATTTTATGTAACAGCCATGTTGTGTGTTGAATTGGGAAATGAGGGAAACAATGATTTCCAATTTAAAATGTGGGATTTATTATGGCCCGAGTGCAAGGCAG
Organism: Somniosus microcephalus; assembly: GCF_052327205.1. Classification (NCBI taxonomy): domain Eukaryota; kingdom Metazoa; phylum Chordata; class Chondrichthyes; order Squaliformes; family Somniosidae; genus Somniosus; species Somniosus microcephalus. Next base: position 19,576,558 of record NC_141020.1, on the reverse strand, counting down.
AAGTGCATTTTCTGACTTTTCAGGTAAAGGGATTGAGCAGGTCACCGTTAACTGCTCTGTGGCCTGTCTAGCTGCAGTGTGTTCTGCTGGCCCTCCTTATGCTTCTTGCTTGCCTTCATCCAATTCTTCCTTGTCTGATGATGCCTCCTCTTGTGGCTGTGCCTCCTCCAACTCCAATCCTTTTAGCATTGCCAGCTTGTGCAGAATACATTAAACTACAAAAATGCGGCCCACTTTTTCTGGGCTGTATTGTAGGGAGTCCCCCAGGACGATCGAGACACCTGATGCTTTGCTTCGAAATGCCAATGGTGTGCTCTGAGGCTCCTGATGGTCCCATGGCTGTCATTGTACCTCTGCTGCCCAGGCATGGTGGGGTTGAGGAGGGGTGTCATCAGCCAGATATGGAGGGGTGCCCCTTGTACCCAGCAACCATCCTCTGACATTCCTGGATGGGTGGGAAAAATGGGGAGGATGGATGAATGTCGCAGAATTAAGGTTTTGTGACGGCTACCAACAAAGCTAGCGTACACTTGCGTTGTACTTCTGGGTGATCACATACCAGTTGAACATTGATGGAGTGGAAGCCCTTCCTGTTGACATTAGTTGCTGGCTCGTCTTCTGGTGCCCGGATAGCGATAAGAGTGCAGCCTATTATGCTCTAGACATGAGGGAAGCCAGCCATTGCTGCAAATCCCAGAGCACTTTCATTTTGGCTGTTGGCATCCATTGCAAAATTACTGTACTGATTTGCTCTGGCAAGGAACGCATTGATGACCACCTTGCTGCAGCCGTACATTGCAGACTGGGAGATGCGGTTGATGCTCCCTGTGACAGACTGGAAGGAGCGGAAAGGTTAAGGGGGGTAGTAACTGTGACAGCCACGGGCAAAATATAGCTCCTGGTTCAGTGAGCAGCGGATCCTGCTGCAACAGGCTGCATTGGTCAGAGACAGCTTGCCTGATGGCGTGGAGCCTCCACCATCAGTCAGGAAGTTCAAACAAACTGCAAATCCAAAAAGATTGATCAGCAGCAACTGCCAATTTATTTTAAAGGGCGAACTAGTTCGGTTATTGCAAATATATTTTTTTTATTCAGCTGCCTTGTTTTTCTTTAGCCAGCTGACTGCACACGGGTTTAAAAAATACAATTTAGAAATAAACTTGTAAAAATGTAAATTTTTATTTAGAAAATTCAACTTGCTTATAAAATTGCCCAAATCTTATTGGAATTATAGCTCTTAAGCTTTGCCAGCTGAGGCTTAGCCTGTGTCAAGAGCCTGGGAGTGAGGTTTGGCTCCGAATCTACACTCGGTGGTCCTACTGTAATTTCCAGTCCCATTCGGTGATTCTAAGCAATGTCATGAAGCCTTCTAAAAATGCTTGTACCCCTGCCCTGCTATACCTACCTCCCACTCGCCCTCGCCCTAATAAGCCACATCCTGACCTGCATTGACTATGACCTGCCACAACCCGTTCCCAGCACACCCACCCTATCCTCAGTCTTTCAGGATAGCCGCGGCCTGTTTTGGCCGAAAGTTAGTTTTCTGCTCTGTGTGCATTTGCTGACTGTAGTTACGATTACACTTGGTAAGTATGGTATTAAAGTGAAGAAAACCAGCTTCAGGTTAGGAACAAGCCAGAGGCTGGCCTGACAGCCTAGAAATGAGTTGAGGCAAATTCTCTTTGCCCCACCTCCTGCCACGTGCCCAGATCTTTCAACCCCCCAAATCCTAGACATCCAAGCACTGGGGATGACCCTCAGTACTGCAGATCATGAGCCTCCCTTTCCCTAATTGCGGCCACACCCAGGAAACCATCAGTGAGCCAAACCTGAATATTCTACTCCCCAGTTCTGCCAAGCCTCAGGTTCTTTGCAGTATTGCCAAACCCTAGGATCACCAACTCATTGTTGCCAAAGCCCAAGACATCTTGCCACCTCATACAACTAAACCCCAGGTACCTGTCTCCAACCTCATACATGTTGTCTACCATCTGCTGTGTATCTTGGCCTTCAAACCTGTATAAGGTAAGAACTGAGTAAACAAGGAAAGGACATATAATCAGGTGGAAGGCCACTAATGTACTCTTTTCATGGAAAAAAATGATCCCCAAAGCACCAGTTTAAATCTCAGAATACCACGTAATAAATGTGGAATTTGACATCAGTCACTGTAAATAAGTAGCCCTGTTGTAAAATAGCTCTAAAATATTCTGACTCGCCAATTTATGCCATAGAAAATCTGCCACAATCTATTTACCTATAGTTAAAAACAATATGTGTAGCATGCATCTCCTGCCCATCACACTGGAACATCTTATGTTATAAGGTACAGGGTACATTGCAAATGCTTATTGTTGCTGTTACTGCTGACTACCATTTGGATAATTTATCATCAATTGAAAGAAGTATTGGCCAGCTGGATTTATTGGCCTAGTGCCATCAATACTGATATTGCACTGGCATTAATGTTTCTTTATTGTCTGGGTCTATGAACCCTGTTCAGGTAGCTGTCATCCAACATTAATTTTCTAAGCAATTAGTATCCATTTTGAAAACTTTAGCCTAAGGGTTTCTAAGTAAAATTCCAATATTAAGTTTAGACTGTTACAATTGTATGTCTATGATATACAACTTAGAGTGCCGTTTTCATTTCCTTTATTTCAAATATATTACTGTATAAAGGTGTTGCTAGGTTTTGCATATTTCATACAAGCGACCATAGAGGAACAGATCAACGTATGAGGTAGTGAGAGATCAGGCTTTGACAGTTGAGTATATGTGTATGTGTGTATATGTATGCACAGTATATGTGTGTGTGTGTGTGTGTGTGTGTGTATATGTATGTAAAAATATTTTATATATTCTGCTTAAATAATGCCTGTAATTACATAAAAATTCTGAAATACTTACAGGGACTTTCTTTAGAGCATGCAGTCAATGGTATGATCACAAAACTGTAACGACAAAGATTTAGGATTGTGCCCTGGAGTAAAAATGTCATTTCCTGCTGTTAATGTCATATTCCAATTATTGCAGTAGATTGAACTATGGATGATTTTACAAAACTATAAAAAAGCAGGTATGGAGCAAATGACCTTAAGATTCCAAATTACAGCACTTGGCTTGTCAGCTCATTTTATGGCATTTTTAATACGGTAACTTTTACTGGTAAATTGAGTCAAGTCGTCTGACTAACATGGAAATACATCCTTCAGTTAAATTGTGTAAAGTACAGCAATAAACTTGAGTGCCCTTTCTATTTGCAGAATGTTCCTCCAGACCTTGCAATTTGCAGCTTTGTGCTGGAGCAGTCGCTCTCTGTGCGAGCCCTACAGGAGATGTTGGCCAACACCGTTGAAAAGGGTAATGAGGTAGGTCTGCAAAGTAACTTCTTGGATGGGTAGAAAACGTTTGTTGTTAAACATTTTGGGGGAGAAATTGTGTATCGCCCTGTTTTGAGGGTGGTAACATCCGGGAGGCACGACATTTTGCGCCAGGCGCGGAAGTTCCAGCCCGCTCACTAAATTCAGGTTACCGACCATTTCGTTGCGGGAGCGGGACACACGGCTCCGTAGCGCTATGCTTTGAGCCGCGTAATGCTGCCCCGTATGAGGGGCTCTTCCCTCAATTAAAGGGAAGGGCCCAAGCTGCATACTCTGCCAAAGAAGAAGCCACCTACCTGGACCAGCGGGGAGCGGGGGTGCCGCGCGATCAGCCTGGAACTCCAGCAGAGTGCCGGGCTGAGCGATCACGGCACCGAACCCGCCAATAAACCGTGACCGGAGCGGCACCGAAAATGGCACTTTTTTTTTTCCACAGCAGCCCGGTACGCGTCCCCTGAAGCTGTCGTCGCCCGGCGCAGCTTCAGGGGGAGGTACCTAAATTAGGGTCTGGGACGATGCGCCCGGAGATGACATCACGATCTCTGGGCGCAGGAGATCAGGGCGCAACGCCGTAGCGCCGCCGCTAAACTCCCGCCGAATATGGCGGGAGTTGTTGGCTGCGCCACGCCCGGTCGCAAAGTCGTTTGCACCTCGTTAGGTAACGGGAGGCTCAAATGACCCGAATTTCTCCCCCCTTTAACTCCGTAATCACAATGTATGGAAAATGTCTTGCTTTGAATCAACTACTCAAATTTGTCATAAAATTATTTAAAAGTTTGCTCATTATAGATCAGCAATAAACTTAATTTATGAGGTTATTTATAGTAATATCAAAACAAGCATTAATAAAATATGGTAATTGCATAATCATTGTTGCCAGGTAAAGTGTATAAGCCTGGTGCTCTATAGTTGATAACATTGGTTGTGTAATTTACAAACAGATGAAACTTGCATGCAATGGGTGCTATTTAGATGGAAGTAATTCTGTTTTAATAATTTGCTTATCGTATCGAATATGCCAGTTTTTTTTACCTTTTAATGAATTTTCTGATGCAGTGACAGTATTTTAAAAATATATAAGTTCACTAAAAGTGTGTGCTCAGTGGATTGCAAAAATGAAGGATTTATAGATGAACTTGTGATAAGAATTGATGATAGATGGGGATATCTGATGCCAATGTGTGGTCCCCAACATTGTTGAAATTTAACTCGAATTTAATGTTGGAAGAAATGGGAAATATCAAAAAGTGCAATCTATCAATAAATCTCAGACTTCTTGGATGTAAGGTTTAGAAATCTAAAAATGGATAGCCTGCTGAAACATACAGCTTGACAATATCTCTGTCACTGTCGTGGATATAAGACGACACTTTCATTGGGTCTCGTATTATTTGGGCCATCGTTTATGTAGCACTGGCCACCAAAGTGACACTTAAAATATGCCTGGAAAGAGCATGTCTGCAACCTAATAAAATGTTTTTTTGGAAACATTTTATCATCAATACTATTATTTTCCTATAATGCTGAAATATTTGTGAAATATTTTGACATGTACATGTGTATCCATATAGGATAAAATAATAGATTCACTGTAGTTACTTGCAGATTTTGTTTGAATGTTTGGTACAGCTATAATTTATTAATTCAGCATTTGTTAATCTAACAGTTTTATATTCCAGCACCCGATTGTGGGGGGAAAAAACCTTGAGCAAAATTAGAAATCTTGGTGATAAATTGATTGTATTGAGTTCCAACTTTGCTTTCTTAGTAGTAGATAGTCAGATTACAGTACCTGCTGATGAGGAACCTTCAATTCCAATTCCAACATTATGAACTCAAGGTGTATAACAGAATAAAATGTATAACGGAAAAGAAAAATAACCAGGAAACAGATGGGAACAGGACCATTTTGGGAGATAATCACAGAATCACAGAAACCCCACAGTGCAGATAGAGGCCATTTCGGCCCATCGAGCCTGCACCGACACATATCCCACCTGATCCCCGTAACCCCCACACCAACACATATCCCACCCTATCCCTGTAACCCCACGTATTTAATCCCCCTAATACTAAGGGTCAATTTATCATAGCCAATCAACCTAACCCGCACATTTTTGGAGTGTGGGAGGAAACCGGAGCACCCGGAGAAAACCCACGCAAACACGGGGAGAATGTGCAAACTCCACACAGACAGTCACCCGAGGCCGGATTCGAACCCGGGTCCCTGGCGCTGTGAGGCAACAGTGCTAACCACTATGCCACCGTGCTGCCCATGTTGGTGAAATGTATGTGAGGTATTCAGCAGTAACTGGTACTTCACATATTTAGTAAAAAACCAGGGGAAGTTACTTAATATTTGTTTAATCACTGTTGCTGTCACTAGTGGGTGCTCCCAGACAGTATGCCAGTTGTTTAAAATATTAAACTTCTCCTCTAGTATCTTCTGTAGTCTTTCAAAGCCCATGGTTTCCTAATACTGATCAAACCACAGAGTAAACACATGGGCTGTTTCTTAATTTGTAAATTTCTCATTATAAAATATTTTTGTAAAATGATCTTATCCAAAACTACTGCTGCAGCCTCAAAGGGTTAAATGAAATAATGGCTAGCTTTCATTTTGTATTCTCCACACAATGTAGGATTATAGCCTGGCTTGATGGGTTACAGCGAAATCATATGCTGAGCACACATCTAAAAATGGCATGGTATTGTCGATGAGTGGTACTGGCTATATCGCCCACTCCTGCATAATGCAAGTTAGTTTTCCCAAGCTAAAGGTTCTTTGCTCCTTGTGTCAGACTTGTAGCCACTACAAGTTTAGCATGCTGTTTCCAATCTCTACAGAAACAGATTCGATTAATTAGACATTGCTTTTTAAAAGCATTCTGTAAATTTGTCCAGGTTTTTGTTTCTTCTCAGGTATTCACACTGAAGGGCTTATAGAGAACAATTAATCAAGTACAAGCAAATAAACTAAAGAACCAACGCTAAGGTGCAAATTTGAAGTTTACACACAGTACAGAAAGCGTTCTCCAGCTGCACAGTATACTTGTTGGCATCAAAGCAAATGAAGTGTCTATATGTTTGGGTGAGGATCTCTACCTACAAAGGTCTTTAAATATGTACAAAATACTATAGATCGTTCACAATTACTAATGCTCACCATCATTGCGTAAAATTCTAGTCACCCACACATGATAATGCAACGTGTAAAATTTTCTTTGGATTCAAAAAACATGCCTGCAAAAGATGGGCGCACTGTGTGTTGCACATTAATCAGAATAAGATAAAGAAGCACAGTGAGGCCTAAGAAATCCAGTCACATCCAGCTGTGTCGTTGAACACTCATCAGAGCTGGGAAAGCACGGGCACTGCATCAGGCTAAGGACTCGACTACTTCACCGATATTGGGCACTTGCTTGAGTCAGACAATGCCAAGACACCGCTGAGTAACCTCTTGCGGTCCTGGGCACTGTCAGTTCATTGGCACTGATTAGCATAAAGAGCACGCCAGCACTAAGACATTACTAAACTTAACACTGAGTAATTAGGACAAATTAAATTTGATCCCGCTCAAGGAATAAAGTAACACAGGAATCTCCTCCGACACGGCCCCAGTACTATTACTGAAGTAATTCGTTCAGCATTGAATAACCCTTCGGACTATCCTCTCTCAGGGATATTAGGAGGCTTCCTAAACTCTAGCCCAAGAAAATACCTTGAAACAAGCTTAACTTTGTACTGACTGTGGGGATGTGTAACCCTCCTGTATTTGCATTGCTATAGTTCCCGTGTGCCCCATTTTTTTTTTTTTTAACATAGGAGTCGATTTTCAGTGTGCCATGAGGCGGGCTTTTAGGCGTGCAGGGGGGCAAAAATCCCGAATTCGGGGGTCCCGACACCATCCCGCCCAAAACCCGCCTCCACGTAAGTTTCAAAGGAGGCGGGTACCCGCCCCGCACTGGGACCCGCAGACCCGAGGCGGGAAGGGATTAGTGCCAATTAACTGCCTGTTAACAGATAGTTAACAGGCAGTTTTTAGCCTAATCCCTATTTTTAAGAGTTTCGTATGGGATTCCCGGCGGCTCCAAACCACGCCAGGTTAGAGGAGTCGGGCCGTCGGGTTGAAGGATTTGGAGGGGTCGCGATGTCGGTGTTCAGGTGAGTGATGGGTGCACGAGTACAAAGGTAAGTGTGTTTGGTGTGTCTAAAGTGTGTAAAGAAGTTTAAATTACCTGGACTTACCTTTACAGCCTTTCTTCCTCTAGGCTTCGGGAGTCCATCATTCAGTCGGCACTGAAAGCAGAATGGCCGTGAGCTGTCAAAAGTGACAGCCTTCAGCTTTCAGTGCCGGCGTGATTTCTAACTGAGTCTGCGTAGAAGGACTCGGGTTAGAAGTAAGACTGTCAGTGTTTGACAGCTTCAAGCAGCTGTGAAACATTGATATTTCATCTGTCAAGACGTCTTGACAGATGAAATTTCAGTCTGTGACATCACCTGTTGCCGGGTGGCCCTTAATTGGCCTGCTGAGCCCGCTGGGCGGGCTCAACAAAGTCGATCAAGGGAAAATCGCGTGGATAGACCGCATCTCGACGGAGGCGGGACTAAAACCCGAAAGTTGTAGTCCCGCCTCCTTCCCGACTGCTGAATGAAAATCCAGCCCATAGAATTTACAGCACAGAAACAGGCCGTTCAGCCCAACAGGTCCATGCCACTGTTTATGCTCCACACGAGCCTCCTCCCACTCTACTTCATCTCACCCTAACAACATAACCTTCTATTTTTTTTCTCCCTCATGTGTTTATTGAGCTTCCCCTTAAATACATCTATGTAATTTGTGAGTTCCACATTCTTACCACCCTCTGGGTAAAGAAGTTTTTCCAGAGCTCCCTATTGGGTTTATTAGTGATTGTCTTATATTTATGGCCCCTAGTTCTGGTCTCGCCCGCAAGTCGAAACATCTTCTCCACGCCTACCCTATCAAACCACTTCGTAATTTTAAAGACCTCTATTAGGTCACACCTCTTTATTTATTTATTTATTTATTTGTTGTTGTTACGAGTCTGACTTCGCAAGGGAACTGGGATGAGGGCACTCCAGCGTCTTTTCATGTCCCAGCCAGAGCGAGGAGTCTGGAGCTGGGAGCTTAGCAATCCCACTCTTCTGTGACATTTCAACCTGCTGTAGAATATTTTTGTGCAGGAGTTGGCAGAAGGTTAGTCACCGATGAGTCAACACGACTCTCGAGAGATCTTCTAAAGGAAAGAAAAGTTGTACTCAAAGTCTGCTGTCTGAGTACAGGAGCTAGGTTGCTGTGACATTGAATCCTGGGTCCCCAACCAACATCATGGCAGCTATAAATTGCTACTCCTGCTTTCTAGGGACCAAAATGTCAGCTGCATAGAAACCCATTGCCAGGGTTCAAGAGAGAAATCGTGTCGCAAGCAAGTACATGATCGGACGAGTATTGTGCTGTAGCAGCAACTGCAGAGCCAGATGCTCAGGGCTTCTGACTCGCACAAGGATAGCGAAGGGAAGTTAAATGGAGAGGCAGGAATCCAAATAAAATTAAGATGGACGCACGGTTGGATGAGGAAAGTCAGGTTGTCACCAGACCCAGTCTAGGGAGCGGCAGAGCCTATTGGAAGGAAGGAAAGAAAGAGACTTTCATAACCTCAGGACGTCCCAAAGCACTTTCCAGCTAATGAAGTACTTTTTGAAGTGTAGTCGCTGTTGTAATGTAGGAAACGTAAGGTCTTTTCACTGGAAATCCTGTACAAGTGTGATGGAAAAAATGGGAAGAGAAATGAGTTGGAGAACATTTCCGAAAGTACAACAGCAGAGTGCGATGCCGCCAGGTTCGCTGTTTGTCATAGTCCCATATGAAGGATGTCTCGGGATCACTGGATTGCTCTGGTGGTTCCTCCTTGCCTTGTCGAGTGTATCACTCCAGGTGGTGCCTTTTACTCTCGAGGCCATTGGGGAAGCGCCAGGTGTTGCCGTGCTTTGTGCTGCACCTCGAAACGAGCACACGGCAGGTGAAGTAAAACGCACCCAGCTCAGTGCTGTCGATCTGACAGACGGCGAGTAAATGACCCAGAGAGGATTGTCAAAGTAACCGTGCTCGGCAGTGATTCACTCCAGCCAGTTGTGCGAGTGTAATTCACTGACGCAGCAACACAGTATAACAATAAATGAAAAGGTGTTTGAGAGGGGAAAGCAAATCGTTAATCTTCACTGAGAGGTTCCTTAGCGTGACCCATCCACGGATTGAGGAGATAGAAAGAAAGTACTTGGATTTTTATAGCGCTTTCACAACCTCAGGATGTCCCAAAGCATTTCAGTCAGGGAAGTACTTCTTTTGAAATGTAATCACTGTTATGTAGGGAAACACCGCAGCCAGTTTCCACCCGGCAGTGAGATAAATGACCAAATAATTTGTTTTTGATCGTGCTAGTTGAATGTTAAAGGTTGGCCGGGACATCGGACGAACTCCCCTGAATATCTGGGATCTTTTACATCCACCTGAGGGGACAGACACCACCTTAGTTTAATGTCTTATCCAAAAGACGGCACCTCCAACAATATAGCACTCCCTCAGTACTGCATGTGTGTTGGTCTAGATTATGTGCTCTAGTGAGGCTTGAACCCATGACCTTCTGACTCCGATAGGAGTTCTACCACTGAGACACGTCTGACACTTATGGAGGTGAATATGGCACCCTTTCCCAGACAATATACGGGAACCATAGAACACACTGCATGATCGATTTGACTTCCTGAACAGGACAGACATTGACTTTCCAGAGTCAATAAGAGCTCTCATCCATAGCGTGGCAGTGATGCGCTATCAATTACTCATAAAAGACTGAGAGTTAAGAGAGTAACTAAAGGCTTTTATTAACAAAAGAATGAAGGTCTGCCTCGAGTGGTCGACCGGTCCAGAAATACAAAGGGCTGGGGAGCAGTGACCTTTATACTAGGACTTGTGGGAGGAGTCAGCCGAGGCATGTCCAGGCATGTACACAGTGGAATACAAACAGTGGTTTACCACAGGCAGTCCAGAACCCGACATTCAGTAAAGACTGATACAAAAGCAAACTATTGTGGGTGCTGGAAATCTGAAATAAAAACAGAAAATGCTGGAAATACTTAGCACGTCAGGCAGCATCTGTGGAAAGAGAAACAGAGTTAGCATTTCAGGTGGATGAGTGCTGCACTGTCGGAGGTGCCGTCTTTCAGATGAGACGTTAAACCGAGGCCCCGTCTGCTCTCTCAGGTGGACGTAAAAGATCCCATGGAACTATTTCAAAGAAGAGCAGGGGAGTTCTCCCTGGTGCTCTGGCTAATATTTATCCCTCAACCAACATAACAAACAGATTATCTGGTCATTATCACATTGCTGTTTGTGGGAGCTTGCTGTGCGCAAATTGGCTGCCGCGTTTCCCACATTACAACAGTGACCACACTTCAAAAGTACTCATTGACTGTAAAGCGCTTTGAGACGTCTGGTGGTCGTGAAAGGCGCTATATAAATGCAAGTCTTTCTTTTCTTTCCTCGGAACTTCTCGAACAAGGCTGGTCCACACTTTTACCTTTGCTCCTGTTACGTGTCATTGATTAACTCACTGAATGTCGTCAAAAGCCTACTGGACATCGAGTTTGTCAATCTCCCAATATGATTAGCAACGTAATTTATTTTCTACGTTAAAGGTGCTATATAGAACAAGTTGTTGTTGCAGTAGAATCATATGCATTCTTTGAATGATATCCATCCTGTAAACTCTACAGCCACATCTTTCTGTCCCACAGGCTTTGCAGGTGTACAGTTTTGAGGGGAGGGGGAGATTATTATTAAATGGCTGGTTAGTTTCAGCTTAGCCTCCGATCAAAATGAACTTTTGCAATTACATATGTCCTAGACCTTCATTGTGGGAGTCCTTGTCTAATTGCCTGTCTGCAATGTCATGACAATATTTTATGTGTGTGCTCAGTACGTGCTAACTTACCAAACTAAGCTATATTCCTACGATGTGAAGACCGCCATTGCAGGTAAGCAATTTGCCTGTGTATTTAATAACTCTATACAGTAACTACAAAGTTTGAAATTAATCAATCGCAAACTACTGCGGACGCTGGAAATGTGAAACAACAACAGAAAATGCTGGAAACACTCAGTAGGTCAGGCAGCATTTTCTGTTGAAATTAATCAGCTTAGGTAATCCTGCTGAATTTGCCTTTGCTAATTGAACAGTTATGACTGTGTTTACTGGCAAACGTTCAGTATTTTTCAGGTCATTATTCTTAGCTGATTTTTTTTTTGAAATTTGCATTTTCCTGGATAGAAACTTAAATTTCATTGAAGTCTTTTTGAGTTTTTCATTCAGCATGCTGAATACATTCCATAGTCATCAATTCATGCTTATATGTCAAGTCGCTGCTAGTTAACCCTTTCATTTTAATTGTGTGGTTTCATGTAAAGTTTGACTGCGTCCAGTTACTTGTAGGTTCTTGGCTATTCACATTAGACGTGTCAGTGAAACCATTAAACTGGTAATAAGTGATGTAGTCCACAGGTAGCTACTTTCTGAAATTGTGCGGGCTTGATCAACAGAGGGAGCCCCCAGCAGATAGTAGACATTGGTGGAGAGGTTCCCACACTTGGTCTGATACCAAACTTTTAAGCTTATGCTTAGTTTCCTGAAGGTGCACGTGTAGATAAGACTCACATGTTTTCTTTTTAAAAATGAGATATTCTTGGGGAAAATGTTGGCAGCATAGGTCCTGTTTGCCTGCTGGACCTGAAGCCCTGACTCAGGCTGGTCTTCTGACTTTAACTGAAGTTAAGTAATTAATTCTGCTCGACATTCAAGTGCTGAACATCCAGATTAAATTGGTTATCCTAAGAAAAGTCAATTAAAAACACTTATTTACGCTTTAGCTGTTTTTTTGCAGAACTAAGCCCCTTCTGCCATGAAAATTCTTACTTTGACGGTACATATAGTTCACTTTAGTTGGTAATCTCATTATTCCCTGACACAATTCATTTGCTTGGTGTTGAAAACAATTGACTGCATTACAAGATGTGTTCACAAACTTCATACCTAATAAAATTATTTTCAACAGCTATCCCTGAATAAATAAAATGCTTCTTGCATCATAGGCCACACTTCTGAGTCTCTCAGTCTTCATGGGTAACACAGCTACTGTGCTGCCCTTTTGGAGTCCAAATTCAAATTGGATCCATTTCTGTTGTGGCTTTCCGACAACTCCTCGCTCTTCCATCAGCAAACCAGAATTCAACTTTGATCCAAATAAACGTGGTCAACAATTTTCTGACTTTCGTGGGCATAACACAATGGGTACAAAAATGTCCGAGTCTTCTGATATTAGTTGGTTGATATTTGTAGGGTACATTTTTGAATTATGGCATACACACAGGATCAAAATATGTACAAAGATACTTGAAAGGTTCAGGTCACATACAAGTAACCCAGATGTATACACAAGTGGTATGTTTTACTTCACTGCAAGACCCTGATGCTGTACATTTGGATATCTGCAAGTAACTGTATGTTGCACTAGCAGGACTACGTTATGACCGATTTATCTGGAATCACAAGTTTTATACTGCTCTAGTTCTGATTAGAGATGTCACCGTTAAAGAGTATGTTATGGTAACTGCAGTGCATGTCATCTTTGGTTTTTTTTTACAGCAAACTACATTTAGTAAAATATTTATGAAGGCGGTTCGAAATAAAAACATTTTTTGGGTCAATACTGTGGCTTCACCACTTGCAGCAGTTAACAGGAAATAAATTTCCCTAGTTTCCAGTGATTAACTAGCCAACAATCTAAAATATCCAATGACCATTGTGTCACTATTACCACTATTTTTGGCCATCAGATATTATACTTCACCAGATTTAAGTTAATTGGACATATTGTAATATCTGCTTTGTTCTAGATCACTGTGTCATCATCATAGTTGCCGTTGGCCACTGGTATAGTGGAGTGGGGTGGGGGTCAGTCCAGGAAGTGGTGCAAATTGAAAATAATATACTTTTTCTGCTTTTCATTTTTTATCCACTATGCAAGCCTCTTGATCTGGACAAATGGGTATGTTTGTGTGTCTGTACTGCTCTGTGGTTTTGTTGCTGTGCCCCTTATTTAAACCATTTTAAATCCCTTTTATAGGTGATTAGCAGTCAGTGCATGAGCTCTAACACATTTCACTTCACTCATAAAGGCCCTGTTCATACCTTACACAAAGATCTCATTTCATTGCGACGATAGCAAAATACTGCAGATGCTGGAAATCCGAAATAACAACAGAAAATGCTGGAAAAACTCAGCAGGTCAGGCAACATCCGTGGAAGCTCAATGTAAACTCGAGGAACAGCACCTCCATCTTCTGATTAGGCACTTTGCAGCCTTCCGGACTCAATATCGAGTTCAACAATTTCAGATCATAACCTCGGCCCCTATTACTTTTTTACTTATAATTTTTCCACCCCTTTGTTTTGGGTCTTCCTTTCCCCCCACCCCCCCCTCCTTTCCTTTTGTTTCTCTCTCCCACCTGGCAGCTGTCTCTTACCTGCCAGTACAATTCACACCTAATCTCAGCTGCCTTTTGTCTCCACGGGCCTATTACCATCTCGTCTGGCTTCGAATACCTTTTATTGTCTCATTTACTTCTTTTGTTTGATCGCAGCCCTGCCTTCGATCTATTTTCTTTCCAGTTTTGAAGAAGGGTTTCGACCCGAAACGTCAACTCAAATTTCTCTCCATGGATGTTGCCTGACCTGCTGAGTTTTTCCAGCATTTTCTGTTGTTATTTCTCATTTCATTGCACTCATTTTACCACAATATGTTAAATCATTACTTTCCTCTGAAGTCCTTTTTTAAATTGGTGTCAATGTTAACTAAGAACTCGATATTTCACAGGAAAACTGATTTACTTCAGGTTGTTATTCTTCGTAGTTTCAAGAAAAGAGGTAAAATCTCAGAATTCAGAACCCACAAAGAACAATTTCTTAACCTATTACCTCAGTTTATTTTATAATCATAATTATCTTGACCTTTATCTATTTTATGTGCAGATTTTGTTTGATTTTCTCTGCTATTCATTCCACTACATTTCTCATCTTTGCTACCACTGAAAGAAGAATATCACTTGACAAAGCAAAGGGTGCTTTACTGAGGTCGGGAATGATAATGGAATATCTGGTAATGTACTATACTTGATTGGAAGCAAAGTTACTAGTAGGGTTTCTTCCACCTTTTTTTTCCAACAAATATCTTGATACTTTCATGAGACTTTGGAAAGAGGATGGTCACTCTGGGGAAAGTAATTTCAATGTATAGTACTACCCACAACAAAGAAGGTATTTTGCTACATCTTCTCCCTGAGAGGAGATATTTATATTACTGCAAGTTGGGAAAAAAGCTGGAGATCCTCATGACTACGATCTGTCCAGATGTATTTAGCAGATTCCTATTCATTTAGCTGCTGTTGAACTCAGACATTTGCATTCGCTCCACACCTGGATCAGACTCCTGGATGCCAATCCTGGTGTTCAAACGTATGTCAGAGGTTCAGTATTTGTTTGCATATTGTCCTACCTGCTACAAAGCCATACTATATTTGAACAGGTACCTTCTGGTCTGGGGATCTTTTTGATTTGAACAACTCTAAGCCTCTCTTCTCAAGGATGAAATGTTTTTATTTATTTTCCTCCTTAACTTTGCAGTCTTATTTTCTTCTCTCATCCCTCCTTTCCTGAAGATGGAACTCATTGTCGGCATCAGTGGCCCTCTGGTACTTTACCATATAGACAATGGGCTGTTCAGTTGTGGGTGCTGTCAAGCCTGATTGTACCTTTACCTGTTACCTACACTCTAACAATTGATGCAAAAGAGTTTCAGGAATTCCATTATTTTGTTCCTTTTTTCCCTTCCTAGTCTGCAATGCTGCGATAAATGACAGAACCTTCACTGCTGTCCAGGCCAAAATTGACTACCTAGCATAGACTAGGGATTGAACCTGGGACCTTCAGATACAGTTGGATAAAGCAAAGCCATTTTTGAGACACAAATCAGGCTGTTGGTTAGTAATACATATGGCATCAGTACATATCTTCCAGTTTGAGTCTTGAAGGAATGGGGTTGAGCTTGTAATTGTCTCCTCTTCTTAGCATAGATTTTCCATGTAATACATTACATAAGAACATAAGAAATAGGAGCATACGCCTCCTCGAGCCTGCTCCGCCATACGGCCCCTCGAGCCTGCTCCGCCATACGGCCCCTCGAGCCTGCTCCGCCATACGGCCCCTCAAGCCTGCTCCGCCATACGGCCCCTCGAGCCTGCTCCGCCTTACGGCCCCTCGAGCCTGCTCCGCCATTCAATAAGATCACGGCTGATCTTCTACCTCATCTCCACTTTCCCGCTCGATCCCCATATCCCTTAATTCTCTTGGTGTCCAAAAATATATTGCTCTCAGTCTTGAACACAATCAACGATTCAGCTTCCATAGCTTTGAGGTAGAGAATTCCAAAGATTCACAATCCTGAGTGAAGAAGTTTCTCTCCATCTCAGTCCTAAATGGCTGACCCCTTACCTGAGACTATGACCTGTAGTTCTAGACTCTCTCTAACCAGGGGAAACAGCCTCTTGGCATCTACCCTGAAAAGCCCTCGAAGAATTTTATACGTTTCAAAGAGATCACCTCATTCTTCTAAACACCAGAGAGTATCGGCCCATTCTACTCAATCTCTCCTCATAGGACAGCCCTCTCATCCCAGGAATCAATCTAGTGAACCTGTTGCACCCCCTCTAAGGCAAGTATTTCCTTCCTTGGGTAAGGAGATCAAAACTGCACAGTACTCCAGGTGTGGTCTCACCAAAGCCCTGTATAGTTGCATTGAAGTAGAGGCTGCCTCTGTAGCTGGTGGACCCAATACCAACTATTCTTTTCTGTGTTTACTCTCTTGTGACCAGTGTCTTGGTTTTTTAGCAGTTCTTTCATGATTACCCTGGGAGGGTAGGCTCAAGAGGAAAGCAGTATTAGCTCTGGCATTTTAATCACAGAAGCAATAGGAATCATTTATTATAAATTTCTTGCATATCAACTCTGAAACAAAATTGACCAATAGATAGAATACTGTATTTAACAACTATCTTTATCACATATTCTTGGCTCTCAAGTTATAGATGTTCATGTTTGCCCTCTTTCAAAGTCAGGTTCTGCATCATTTTTAACTGTACATTGAAAATACTTCTATTCCCCTACAACGAATGATGTTCCTCTTTAACACCACATCTCCATGACCATGGGAGAAAGCGACGATGCTAATCAGAAGCTTGAACTCACTAAATTTAGATAAGAGAATAATGAATGCCTTCCATAAAATGTATTCCCTCATTTGTTTAATTCAATTTATGCCCTGAACTACTTTGACATTTAGATACTGCTGGTTTGTTACTGAACTTCTAAAAAAAAATTAACTGTTGACATTTTTGGGAGCAGAAAGCACATTCACACTATATTGTGAGCGCACACTTTTTTTTTTACTGAACACTTTTTTAAAATGTTTTTTAGACCAATTTTTTTCTCTTGCTATCCAACTATGACAATGAGACATCACCACACGTTAAACAACACTGTAGTTGGCTGAACAGGGCCACTTTTCCTCCCCAGTGTTACAACCCTTTAGTAGGCCAAAGTACAGTACACACCACGTAAAAGCAGATGCTGGTATAAGCACATTTTAAATGCATTGTACAGCT
Source organism: Somniosus microcephalus (assembly GCF_052327205.1). Taxonomy (NCBI): domain Eukaryota; kingdom Metazoa; phylum Chordata; class Chondrichthyes; order Squaliformes; family Somniosidae; genus Somniosus; species Somniosus microcephalus. The sequence goes on along the minus strand of NC_141020.1, from coordinate 19,559,383 downwards.
GTATGCCATAGCACTCGAAGGCAGACACCATCTCTACAGCCAAATGCATGACCTTTTATGGCTGCTCTACCTATCTAAAATACAACTTGTGTAACTTGCAATAGACACAAAAATGTTAACACTAAGACATCTGTAAGCTGCACAGTAGAAGATATGAAATGGTTTTAACTGGTGTGTACTGTATTTTCCCTGTTTATTTGTTTTGTGGTGATTTTTATAATGTTTTACCTGGTAGCTAAAGGGTTACTTAGCTAATACAGATTACTAAAGTTGAAATAACATTGATTTAAATGTGAAATGGTTGTTATTATGATCTGATAACACCACTATTTGTAAAATGGAGGTGTCTACATTGTTAATCAGGTAGGTAATTTGCATCATTATTGTTTTATCACCGCTCCGTAGTTGAAATCATAAACTGTAATCATAATTAAAACTGTATTCTCTCTCGATTTTGAAACCATTTTATTGCTGTTTGCATTCACTGTAGATCACTTCCAGTCTGTTATGACTTTGGTACTTTGCAAACCTGTTTAAAAAGAAAAGTATGAATATTTTGAAGGGCATAGGTAATGTCAGTGAGAAACTCTACAATTGGAATATAGTACAAATGCAGCTTTTTATGTATCTTTGTATTGTTGTATAATCTCTTTTTATCATAATTCCCACAGAAATATAGTGCCATAGTAAGTAGATTCATGTGTTACTCTAAGAGGTAAACCTTATTAGGGACTAAATAAAATAAAATTACTAGGCCAGTTGTACCTAAAATGTCAATAAATATAACTTTCTATTAGCAATAAAGTCAGCAGTTTTTGGCAGCCCGTTTTACATCCCACCTGATTTTATTTTCTAGTAAAGTAAACAGAAAAGAAAATCGGACAAGGTTTAAAACGGGCTGCCAATGCGCTATCTCCCATTTTACACTGTCGAATTTCACCCCGATATGTTTTAAAATGATGTGTCCACGTAGAATTTTGCATTAGACGGATACCTCTGGAAAATTCAGGACAGTATTTAAACTGATTGAAATATTGTACACAAAAATAGCACCCTACCAGAATGGTAAAATGAAACGCACAGGGTTTGATAGTACATGAGGCTAAATAAAGCTTGCTAGCTTATAACAGAAAACTTTGAAGACACAGCATATTCTTCCAGAGTGGTAGTATTGACAGGAGTTCAAATGACATTTCGGTAGGAATGGCTAGTGCAGTGCACTGTCCTTTATAGCTGTAGACCCTGGATTCAGCCCATACTGATGGGATGCAATTCTCCCCCTCCTGTTGATTAAGTCTTATGAAATAAGTTTGGCCAGTTTCAATCCTGTTCCTTGAATGAAGGCCAACCAATGTGACAGTCCTCTTCTTTTTCATGCTTAATTGTAGCTGTTCTAAAGAATTTGTCCTAAGCAGGGATTCAGAAAAGCTGAGTGTTTCATTTCGATTCTAATATTTTCGTGGGTCTACAATTCTCTCAATGGATGAAGAATTGGTTTTAGCAATGTAACTATGAGAGGCCATCACAGGAACATTGTTTTCCTGTCATCACAACCAAATCAGACCCACACAATGTTCCCCGTAAGCTGCACTGCCTCCTGCGCGGCCTGCCTCACCCAATGCGCGGCCCGCCTCACCCAATGCGCGGCCCATTCAAATTTTTGCGCATGCGCGGTATCCACGATGTAAAAGCCGGTGAGCGTCCTGCGCGGGACCTTGCCGATGATTGCGCAGCTTAGCGGAAACTGGTCCTAATGTAAAAGTGCCTCTATTCAAACTCCAGATTATGAGCTCGTGTTGTACGCTGTAGGGCTGATTTTAGGAAGACAAGGGAAGAGGGGGGGGGGTGTGGGGGGAAGGAGCCATGCCCACATGCCATGCATATCGGAAATCGCAGGTATGCTGCCCATGATTCTACGGCTCCCAGCTGGTGGCACACATTCCTAAAAGCAATCCTATTCTGTTTGCAAGTCTGTTCAGAGCAATTTCTTTGAAAGTCTATTTCCCTCATGTACCCAATTGTAGATCATATAGCATTACACAAAGCCCTTGTGAAAAATGTCGAGAGCCAATGTTATCTTACAAAATAAAACTTGCTACTTAGAAAAATTCACACTTTTTATAATTGAACTGTACAAAAGTATTTGAAGCACAATAAGCAAATTAATTATAGCTCATGGGGTTTTTCATTCTAGAATCTAAACAATTCCCTATTTGTTTTGTAATTAATCCCATGTACGTCATCATGGGCCCTATTTTAACATAGTTATGCCCATAGGCCAGCATAGATTGAGGATACATCAAGCCATTTTATTACACCATTAAGCTGCCTTTGCTTCTGTTACTCTGTATGCAAAAAATGCTGACATCAGGAAGGCTATGATCAGAAACTATCAGCCAGAATTTGTGTCTGGCAGATTGCTGAGCACTTTCATAGTTTAACGGAGAACTACTGTTAATGTTTTTAAAAAAAAAAATATGAAAATACATCCACTTCATACCTCATCTATATGTGCTTGTCATTGTTTTCTTCATGACTCCAGAAACATTTGAATATGTCTGAATTTTGCGTTAATCTTTTATCCTTCCTATGTTCAAACTCCACCTACGGTAGGATATTAACATTCATCCACTAATGATCTGTAAAGGGAGTTTCTTAAAAGGGCGTGTTGCCAGGTGATTTGGCTTGGTGGTTGCAGGCAATATCCTACTGTACGTTGGGCTTGAACATTAATTGAAGAATGAGGAAGACCATACCAAAGGTAGGTAATCTATAATTTCTCTCTCCTACTGAATAACGCCTCCTGCTTATGGTGTGCCTGGTCAAAATCCAGGTGCGCTATTTGAAACTAAAATGTCATATTCGGCAGATGTGCCACATTCACATTGCTGAATCTCAGCATGAAATCTCCACAGTTGGAATATTTCTTTTTCTGCATGTCACTGCTGCCTTTCTTGTTGATGTGTTGTGTTCTATGATGTAAACATACGATACAAAGTTGTATTTTAGAAATGGAAATGGAGGAGTTATTTTCATGACAGACTCGGCCTTCAGCTTGCCACACCTCAATCCTGTAATTTCTCCCTGACACGAGTTTACAGGACGATTGAGCCATTTATTGAGCTGAAGGCTCAGTTTTAATAGATTCAAGTTCTGTATTGACCTCTGATTATCCATATAAACAACAATGGTCATTTTGCTTTCAAGTACATCTGGTACTCTTTACATTCTTTTGGATTTCATTCCTTTTTCGTTCTGTTTCTATCTTTTTTTGTTTTTTTACCTCGTAACCTTATGATCTGAGTAATGTTATAAATTATGGTTTGTAAATTGGGTAGGATAATTAGAAGAAGTTTTATTTAATTTTAACTTTACTATGATTAACAAAGTATGTCTTCAGACTAAGCGTCTATGTTGTAAAACATGAACTGGATGAATATTTCAGTGCATTAGGAGTGTGGAACAAATTGACTGTTAATTAAATTTGAAGTAATTCAAACAAACTTTACTCATATATACACTTCAAAGATTGTTTTTCAAAAACACACTTGCATCTTTCATGAACTGAAATTGTTATTACAATGCATGACACAAATGGAATAGTGTGCCATGGGACAACAATTACCCTTTTATCAATATAAATGATATGCCAGAGACCTACGTGGGCTGCACACCACTGTTTCTTGTCCACGTTCAGATAGAAAATACCACACTGTCAGGCCATTGTGATCAGGCTAAAAGCAACAGTTAAAGTTTATTTGCAAATAAATAAAGCAAGTATAATATATGAACTGAAAAATAGAGTCCAAAATCTTTTCAGGTTCTTTTCAGAATCATCTCACTGAATCTCAGAATGAACATTACCTGACGAGGATGTGCATGGAGCCCCTTCCAAAGCCTCCGTGTGGAAAGAAGCAGTCAAACGGAACTAAAAACTCTACGATTGTCCCACAGTTCTTCTGGGCTTCCAAAGACAGAGTTCCTTTGAGACCTAGATCAAAGTGACTCTTAATAGTCAGACAATCAAGATATTAATAACACTCAACTAGACAGGGCATGAATAAGAGCCAATAGACAGTCTCGAGTTGTTTCCTCTGCATAAAACAGTGTATATTGGAATTGTGATTGGTATAAGAGTCCTTTGCTGGCCTAAGGCATTTTGTCCTCTCACCAATTGGCAACCTTGTATACATGAACATTTCAAGGCCATGTGGTAGCTTCGGATGCAGTTAATTTATGTATGCAGACAACAATGGCACTGAGAGGACCCAGCTCGCTAGATGGCTCTTCTATCTCTGTCTGCTCCAAGCCCCCAAACATGTAGATGCCTATTTCTCTAGACAGCTTGGTATATTCTTTATCCCAGGCATCAAGTCAGTGGGATTTTTAAAAATTCAGTTACCTGGATCCTAATCGTTAAATTACGGTAGCTTTTATCTAAAGTCACATCAACAAATAAAAAGCTGTTTTGTTGCAGTGTATATATTAGGTTTAATTCTTTTCACTGGTATGTTAGTTTAGTATGTCAAGTGTTCATTTATGAAACTGATAATGTTTGCCCTTTTTATGTGCAGTCTTCTCAGGGAGGAGGCCATAGAACCCTTTTGTATGGCCATGCAATTCTACTCCGGCATTCCCACAGTGGCATGGTAAGTAATGGGAATTTGGGCAATCTTTTTTTTTAAGTTACATTTTATCCTTTTTTTTAATCATCCCTAAAAGGCTTTGCCTTTGTCTAAACAATGCTTGCAAAAGGCTTAGTGAAATGCCTTGCTATCAGTTGGTGGGAAGAAAAACCTAGTGCCATGTCATTTTTCAGCAAACCTTAACATTTCACTTTTCAAAATATTTTCAAGACTGCAATGTGAAGCAATCAGTGTACGTTTGCTAAGCATTACTGTTTAGACCTCCTTAAAAATCAACCGGTCTTTTAGCTGGCCTATCCTAGTAGGAAATAGAAAATGCACTAAAGTCTGACCTCATCTGCTAGAAATTTTTCTACTAGTATTAGGGGCATCAGTCAATAAATTATTGTAGAATTGTAATAACATTTATGGAAAATATAAAATATATATGACATTTCCTAAAGTATTTTTACTGAAGCTTGTGAGATAGATTTGAAGGGAGCATTCTCCCCCAAGGGTGAGGTCATTTGTTTAAACACCACAAATCTTGTGTCTGCCTACATTTATAATGGAACTGTCTATGTAAACTCCTCATGCTGCAATCACACCGTTCTTCCAGTGGTGGTGCTGTCACATCTCAGTTTTGCTGCTCTGCTTGAATTGCAGACAAACTCCGATGCTCCAACCAATGCTACTTCCGTGCCTCCCAAATTGCTGTCAGCGTTTCTATTGAACTCTGAATAGTAATATCAAATAAAAGTATTATATAGATTAACTACAGAATGGATTACTTTAAAATGCAAACTGAATTATGTTTGCCCTGGTCCAATTATTTCCTTCCCTCTAACCCTGTTTCACCTGAGGATGACACTTGGTGTTGACTCAGCTACGTGTGTGTATGTATACATGTATGTAACATTGTACAGTGGTTTTTAGAACTCTTGCCCCATTTGTGTGGCTACAGTTCTACCTCAAGTTCTGTTCATAGGGTTATAACTAAAGCGCTTATAATGAGTGGCTGTAATTTTAGACTTAAATTTTCTGTATTTCAATGATAGTAGTCATAACCCTTACCATCATTTTACTTCCAGTATTTATGTTGTTTGACAACCTCAAGGTCTATGACAGACAAATTATCCTTTGACGTTGGACTGCAAGAAGATGCTTCAGGTATTTTTGAAGAAGAGTGATGTTTTAATTGGTTGGCTATGCCTGTTTTATATATGAACGGGAAGAATTTCTGTGGAGGCTGGTTCCCCAGTCTCCCACCATAACTTTGGCAGAAGATCAGCGGAAACCCTGGAGAAATGTTGTAAACAGCAGTGTCTCTGGGGTTTCTGCAGTCTCTTATCGAAGTTACGGTGGGAGATTGGGAGAATCCCAGTGGAAATTACTGGCATAGGTGTTTATTTTCAAAGAAGGAAGGGAAAAAGGAAAAAAATCCTGGATTAGACCTAAAGCTTTGCTGTCAAAAAATATACTGGTAATGTGGCTTCCTAAGCAAAGCATAATTTACAGATTTTTTTTGTGATAAATCACAAAGTTTCACACCTGAAAGACATTGATCTTCTATTAATAGTGAGGTCTGCATACCCTTGTGTATAATGTATGTGTGTGGCCATGTTTACTCATTATAAAGGGGGCATTAGTAGGGAGCATACCTTTTTGTTATGAATCTTATGATCTATGAAGAAAGACTCATGAAATAACACTGGATGGCCAGCTGGTGGCGCCGTCCAAGGAGTATAAATACTCGGGCGTGGGCCCAGCTATCCCAGGACATTTTGTAAACAGGAACTAGTGAAAGATAACTAGACCTCCATGTTTTGAAACAAGTTGATTAAAGCCTTGCTTTATACTCAAACCAAGTGCGTAGTGAGTTTTATTATGTCACCTTTAACTAGTTTACTCTTAATATCTCAGACCGAAAATAGACAAGGGCGGGGAGGGAGGAGTGTGAAGATTTCTGTTTTTGTTTAAAGTCTAAAAAAGGCTGGGAGTTGAGCTTATTCATCTATTAAAATTTTCAAAATGTTCAATTAATAAGTTGTAAAAATACAAGAGAATTGCCACCATGAAACTAGTTACTGATGTGATATGTGCAGGAGAAGCTTGCTGGTGGACCATTCATCCAGCCTCCAAACAGAGGTCCGAGGGTGAGAAAGTACGCGTAGGTGATGACCTCATCCTCGTTAGTGTTTCCTCTGAGAGGTATCTGGTGAGTATATGCTATTCTAATCCTGTACAGAATTCAATGGCAAGTAAACTGGGACACTGGCAGCAATGTCCTATTTGTTCGGAGTGTAAAGTAGAAATGGCTGAACAGAGTGGTGGAACTTTGAGGTATGTGGTCATATGTGTAAGAAACATATAGAGGAACTAAGCTGGAAAACGATGCTTTGATCCCCAGCAGTGTTCAGGACAGTGGTTTAAAAGTTTCATTTTTTTTCTTAAATAACTAAATTTTACAGTGAATAACATTGTAATGCTACTTATATGTATATACAGTAATGTAGTAGTTAGACAACTAGGAGCTGCCAAACAACTTCTTAGTTTACCTGTTCTTTGGATACTGCATATCTAGCCCAGCTATCCACTGGTAGCAGTAAAATAATACTGAACATAATATTAAAATACATTCAGCTTATTATAAAAGTGTATATATTTTACAATACAGGCTATTATAAAGTAGTTACTGTTTGTTGATTCTTCAAATACGCAAACACTGACTATTTGAAATCTGAACTGAATGCAGCAATTAATTGCAAGAACATTTATAATTCCTATGTCACTATTTTAAGGTATTGGAAGTGTAAAACTAATTAATTGAATTAGTGCAATTCTTCTCACTTGCTTTCAATAGATTGTGAAGCAACTATCTTTATAGTAATTCCAACTACAATATTTATAACATTGTAAATGTAAATTGCAGAGCACCGAAGGTGCATTGCTTATTACCAGGGTTGCTCAATATGAAAAATAGTTCCCCTCTCTTGACTGAAGTGTCCCGTGGTGCATACCATAAAAAACATGATGCTGATAATTTCTCTAAGTATCTCCTCTTTTCTCCCAGCATTTGTCTTATGCCAGTGGAGATTTACAAGTGGATGCCTCCTTCATGCAGACACTTTGGAACATGAACCCGATCTGTTCAGGCTGTGAGCTAGCTGAAGGTCAGTAATAAAAACATAAGAACGTAAGAATTAGGAGCAGGAGTCGGCCATACGGCCCCTCGAGCCTGCTCCACCATACGGCCCCTCGAACCTGCCCCACCATTCAATAAGATCATGGCTGATCATCGACCTCCGCTCCACTTTCCTGCCCGATCTCCATATCCCTTGATTTCCCCTAGAGTCCAAAAATCTATCGATCTCAGCCTTGAATATACTCAGACTCAACATCCACAGCCCTCTGGGGCAGAGAATTCCAAAGATTCACAACCCTCCGAGTGAAGAAATTCCTCCTCATCTCAGTCTTAAATGGCCGACTCCTTATCCTGAGACTATGCCCCCTAGTTCTAGACACTCCAGCCAGGGGAAACAACCTCTCAGCATCTACCCTGTCAATCCCCTTCAGAATCTTGTATGTTTCAATGAGATCGCCTCTCATTCTTCTAAACTCCCGAGAATAGAGGCCCATTCTACACAATCTCTCATCATAGGACAGCCCAATCATCCCAGGTATCAATCTAGTGAACCTTCGTGGCACCGCCTCCAAGGCAAGTATATCCTTCCTTGGATAAGGAGACCAAAACTATGCACAGTACTCCAGGTGTGGTCTCACCAAGGCCCTGTACAACTGTAGCAAGACTTCCTTACTCTTATACTCCACCCCCCCCTTGTAATGAAATGTAACATGTCGTCAGTTACTGAACTAAATTGTTAGCTTAAGGTAGATAGAAACATACTTGAGATTAATGTTTTAAACCAACGGTCCCTATTGTTACCAAGCCAACAAGCTTGTTCTATTTTTTTTGGTAGAACACAAGAACTAAACACAATTTGATGGGCAATGCAGTGGAGAAAATGTTTTGTCTTGGCCTCTGCAAAATGGAATATAGATAAGTCAACAATGGAAGAAATGTCCTTGAAACTATTTTTTACTCTGGATTTTTAACGACTTCATGTGCTAATCATTGTGCTTGGAAGCACTTGGATTATATAATGTTTTGCAAGCAAATATCACAACCCAGCCCAGTGTTGAGTGGTATTATTTATTCTGACTTAAGGAGCCAGTGCTACTTGGAGAATTTTTGACTGCCAACACGAGAATGGCTTTGTTGAAAGTGCTGGCTAAATTAGGGACAGTACAGCTGTTGAGTTAGTTGACAGTGCTGAAATTATAGAGTTTAAATCCACCCACGTTGAGGTTATAGTGGGAATCGTGACTGTGCTTAAGGATTATTACTGAATGCATATGGAAGTTTTGTTCAGTTGCATTTCCAAACACCTGTTCACACTATTCATAAATAAGAAAAGTACTTCTCATGACAGTATAACATTTGCTGATGAATCCAAGCTGTATGACCAGGCACCAGCTATATGCAGATTGATGCTAATCAAAAGGGTCTGAACAATTAAGCAAATTCACAAATGATAAAATGATTTTAATGTGAATAAATGTGAGGTAAGCTCAAAACTAGTGCATAACTTGAAGGGGTATCTTTTAGCAAAGGTGGAAAAGAATTTGAGAGTACAGGAAACTTTCTGATATCCGGCACTGACTGGACCGAGCTGGTGCCGTCCCATCAAAAGTGCCGGACATACCAGCGTTAATGTTGAGAGATACGGAACTGAAAAGCTCCGTGTGAATCAACAAACCCTGTACAGCTTCAAAACAGTCAGCTGCAGCTGCAAGCGTCTCTAGCTGAAGCTGTTGCTCTAGCTACAGACCTTGCAGTGCCTGACTGGGGGAAAAAAAAAAGCAACGAGAACTAAAAAAAACTTAATAGAAAACGGCTCCTGATTTTTGCCGTTAGATCGAGTATTCTGGACATATAACCTCCGGATAAACCAAAGTCTCCTGTAATTATTGAACATTCACTGAAAGTATCAGGGCAATATAAAACCAGGAGAGTCAATGTAAAACCATAGAGAGTCAGCTGTGGCTCAGTTGGTAGCACCCTCGCCTCTGAGTCAAAAGGTTGTGGGTTCAAGTCCCACTTCAGGGACTTGAGCACAAAAATCTCCCGTGCAGTGCTGAGGAAGTGCTGCACTGTCAGAAGTCCTGTGATGATGAGATGTTCAACCGAGGCCCTGTCTGCGCTCTCAAGTGGACGTAAAAGATCCCATGGCATTATTTCGAAGAAGAGCAGGGGAGTTATCCCCAGTGTCCTGGCCAATATTTATCCCTCAATCAAACACAACAAAAACAATATTTATTCCTCAATCAACATCACTAAAACAGATTATCTGGTCATTATCACATTGCTGTGTGCAAATTGGCTGCCCCGTTTCCCACATTACAACAGTAACTACACTTTAAAAAAAAAAAAAAAAAGTACTTCATTAGCTGTAAAGTGCTTTGAGACGTCTGGTGGTCGTGAAAGGCGCTATAGAAATGCAAGCCTTCCTTTATTTCATGAACATCAATGCCAATTGGGAACCAAGAAGCATCTCAGTGCAGTTGATTGTAACCAAAACAGACATTTTAATGTGGTCCTATTTAGAATGGTGTAATTATATTTACAATATTGAATGCAGTTTTGGATATCCTACTTTTGAAAGAATACTGATGACCTAGATAGAGCTCAGGGAAGAGCAGTAGAGATGATTGTGAGACTTAGCGCTGTAAATTATGAAAAGAGATTCAGAAGCTGAACATCTTTCATTAGAGAAAAGGGAAGGTTGAGATCGCACACAATCCAGACCTTTAAACCGCTGAGAGTATGTGACAAAAATTGAGTATTTTTCTCTGTAGATTTCTTAGCTTAAAAAACAGGTTGTTTAAGAATGATACAATCTTCAAAATGGCTTCTATAAATGTAAGCTGCAGGACAGACTTTTGTTCTTTTGGCTCTACAAGAAATATATAAGGAAAAAGCCAATGTGAGCACCTGGGTAAACAGTCACCCTGGTGTACTTGACTGTATATCAAAGGTTTTTATGGCTGTAAAGATACAAAAACTTCACTGTACCAGTTAGAAATGATTTTGCCTTGCTGGAACAGATGCAAAGGCAACCTCAGCTCCATTGGTTGGATGCCGATGTCATTTTGAGAAAGACTAATTAGTAGGGGTCGGGTGTCTACTCCTGTTGCAGAAAACATTTCTCCATCTTTTGGAGAAACATTTGCAAAGCTAATGAAAAGACGTCGACTGAGAAGTTTGTCTATCATGAACTGGCTCAATGATGTTGAGTTTTTTTGAATTGACTTCAATAACTCGCTATTCAAAATCTCCAGTTGGGAACACTTTCTCCAGTGCGACCTAGGGGATCATCAAAACAATTTTTGTTAGAGGATTCTGCAAAATGACACCTGGGCAGCCCTGGATTCTGATTAGGAGGTGTCTAAGCCAGGAAAGATTTCAACTAGCAGCGTGCAATTGTGTCCTTGGTCAGTACTTATTTCCTGGATCAGAATCCAAGACCACAGATACCGATCTATAAGATACCTTACGTAGTTACATAGAAACATAGAAGATAGGAGCAGGAGTAGGCCATTCGGCCCTTCGAGCCTGCTCCGCCATTCAACGAGATCATGGCTGATCATCCAAACCCTAGCACCTGGTCCCTACACCGACAGCCATCCCACCCAAGCCCTATCCCCGTAACCCAGCGTATTTAATCCCCCTAACACTAATGGTCAATTTATCCAGCAAGGCAAAATCATTTCTAACTGGTACAGTGAAGTTTTTGTATCTTTACAGCCATAAAAACCTTTGATATACAGTCAAGTACACCAGGGTGACTGTTTACCCAGGTGCTCACATCATTTAGTAAATAACTGTGCTGATTTGATTGGCTTTTTCCTTATATATTTCTTGTAGAGCCAAAAGAACAAAAGTCTGTCCTGCAGCTTACATTTATAGAAGCCATTTTGAAGATTGTATCATTCTTAAACAACCTGTTTTTAAGCTAAGAAATCTACAGAGAAAAATACTCAATTTTTGTCACATACTCTCAGCGGTTTAAAGGTCTGGATTGTGTGCAATCTCAACCTTCCTTTTTCTCTAATGAAAGATGTTCAGCTTCTGAATCTCTTTTCATAATTTACAGCGCTAAGTCTCACAATCATCTCTACTGCTCTTCCCTGAGCTCTATCTAGGTCATCAGTATTCTTTCAAATCGACCCCATAAGTGTTAATTGATTTAGTTATTTCTTAACCAGAATTCACTTGCTGCTTGATGATATTAGTAATGTAACAAAGCTAATTTATTGACGTACTAGAATTTACAGATTTTGAGTCAGCAAAATGTTAAAGCTTTAGCCACCATTTTGGATCAAAGGCACAGAATACAGTCCGGATGCATGAGGTAGAAATAGACTGAAACCTGAGCTTTAAAGCTTTGAACCACGTCAAAAATGATCAAGCCTTTAACACTTCCTCATAAACTAATTCACCCGTAAATACTGTACTTGGAAGAGGAGAGATACGTTGAAATGGCAGTTTGATATATTTCAGAGGAGTTTATGGATGTTCCTTCAAGTTTATGGTGTTTTCTTTATATCTAAAGGTTTCCTGACTGGTGGACATGTTCTGCGCCTCTTTCATGGCCACATGGATGAGTGTCTCACAGTATCAGCATTTGATCAGGGTGAAGATCAACGCAGGTCAGTTTATCAATCTAGCATATTTCACTCTTGTTAAAGGTTCTATTTTCAGCTGTAAGGTTTCTGTTTCTTGAGATCAATAAAAGTATCTGTTTTTAAAAAAAAAAAAAAAAATTAAAAATTTCAGAGGCCTTGGCTAACAAAGTCATTTGGTGTGGCACTGAGCCATACTGCAGGTCAATCGCAGGTTTATGTTCAGCTACCCACTCTGAGCTAGGGGTGCTACAATTGACCAGCAGTACCTCCAGGCTAGGGAGAGGGAAGATTGGGTCCAACTTCTGTATCTGCTTACTGTTCTGTGACCTCCTGCAGCAAACTATGTGCATGTGTGTGAAGGGCAAGTGAGGCCTGGGTTGAAATAATCACTCCACAGCCAAATAGCTTGCTTACTGGCTTACACGTGAAGAACGGTCACTTAGCACCTGTAGTACTGCATCCCAGCATGATGCCACCATTTTCAAGGATAAGGATGGAAAATCAGATGGAAGAAATAAACTTTTTTTCAGAAACCTTGGAATATTCCATTATACAGGAAACTCTCGTTTAAACGGCACCTAAATATCCGGAATTCTCTATTAACTGGCAAAATTCTCACTCCGAAAACAACACCTCAATAACCGGAAATGTTGCCGAGTCCGAGCCTCCCGCGGTGGCCGAGTTAGTCAGTGGGGGTAGTTCTCCAAACTGCCACTACTCGGCTTCTTGGCGCTGTCGGAAGTCCGCACACCTCCAATAACGGGAGTCCGACTCTCCCGTGCTGCCGGTAGTCTCTTCCGATCCGCCATTTTTCAGTTTACTGTATAAGTTTTGTTTTACTGTTAAGTAATTAAAGAGTTATGGATTACCCTCAACTGGCAGTACTGTACTTAATCAAGCATCTTCCACCATCCATTTAACACAACATTCTGTAGGCGAGTACCCAATTACTGTATACTGAACATTTCTTGATTTTTTTTGTTTTTGTTTGTTAAAAATAGCCTCGGTAGATAACCCTCTCCATCAACCGGCAACACGCCGGTCCCGTTGGTGCCGGATACCAAAGAGTTTCCTGTGTATTTTTTTTAAATGGGTTTGCATTTGTTGTAATATACTTAAGATAATTGATTCATTGCTGTTTGAGCAACTCAGCTTGTTAATGAGGTCTTGTTTTTGATGTAGGAGCAATATCTTATGGTAACAGAATATACAGAATGAGAAAAACTAGCATGCTGCCTTGATTGATGTTTCAGAGCATTATGAAACATTACTGGTGTTTGAGAATGGGAGAGAATTGAAAATAATGCCAAATCTGGCTGCCTCTGCTTTGTTGATAGCTTGGTCTTGACATTCTCCGAGTTTTATTAAGCACAGCTGTTACAGATATTACCTTTAAAACTGAAACTAATAGCCTTGCCACGTAGACTACGGAAATAATTCGAGCACGCTCAGCAGAAATTTGATTTCGCTGCTGATTTGAGTCTTGCTGCTCAGTGACGAGCAGTATTCATACACCTGTTGTCACTGGTAGCTACCCCATCCCAAGATAAGGTTAATCAGTTCAATATGGCAGGTGGTAACAGGCACTCTTGTATAAAATATTAGACTGTTGGGTAAAAATTCAGCCCTTCAAAGTGTGTTGCTTGACCCCACCAACATGTCTGAGGAGGCTTGACCTAACCTAAGTTGTCTCTTTTTTTATAAGCATATGCTCGAGCAGTTTAGAAACACAATAAAAGGCTGTAATGTATTTTATTTTTTTCACCTTCCTTTCCTTTGGTCTCCCAGTGACATGCACCACCACAATGGCAAAATTAGGAAAGTGATCTTTTCATAGGCCTTTAAATTGTCACTAGGACACTGGGAATTGCATAAAGAGTGTGTTACGATCACTTTTCCGACATTTTCCTTTCTTCTTGCTAGAATATGTCTGTTCTGTGTGATGTGCCTCAATAAATCCGAGACTCAATGTTAGCGAAACAAAACAAGGCTTTTATTGACTTAGAAGGTAACACACAGAGGAGAATGTATCTTCCATCCAGAGGTCTGCCGTACTGGATGTGCTGCAGGCTGGGCCAGCTTACATAGGAGCCAGGTATGGGCGGAGCCCTACACACAGTACAATACAATGGAAATGAAACTGAAACCAACCACAGTCACAGGCAGAGAAATACTGATGAGTGATGAATGGAATATTTCATCACACTGTGCTCATTTCCTCCAGTATTGACAGAACTCACTCCTTGGGAAATTGTGGACACAAATTTGAGCAATTGATAAAGTAGCTGATGAGGATATGTAGTCTTAGGGCTCCCGCACAGATGATGCAGTTGCCGCATTTGTTTTTCTGGCTGCTGCCTACAGGAACATTATACCTTTATGTACAGACATAGGTTTGCAATATTTTACTTACTTTGCTTCAGTTTGTGCAAAAAGAAAATTAAAGCTGTGATTTCAAAGTACGATCACAGAGTATGAAGACAAAGGAAAGATACTAGAAAAATAAAGTGCATTGATCGAAGTTGGAGCAAGAACAAGTTCTCATAATTATCTGACAATTGATCGTTACCAGATCAACAAAGCCTACTCAACAACCCCAACTAAAAAAAAAAGCTACCTCTTGAAATCCCTTAGAAAAATACCAAACTTTGTCAGTCATATTGCATGTTTTCATTATGTGAATACATTGAATTCTGAATCCGTATCCTTTTTATGCCCTGTAGGTTGGTTCACTATGAGGGTGGTGCAGTGTGCAGCCATGCGAGGTCCTTGTGGAGACTGGAGCCACTGCGCATCAGGTAATGAGATTGGGCCTGGCTTGCAGAAGTGACAGTATAGGTTCCACATCATTTTAGGGGAATAATCTAAACTTGGAAAAGCTTGTATAATTAGATTAACAGCGAAGAGTAGAAACATGTAGCAATCAATAAAATAGATACAGAACTCTAACTTGAATGACCTTTTCTTGAAGTC
This sequence comes from Somniosus microcephalus, assembly GCF_052327205.1. NCBI lineage: Eukaryota > Metazoa > Chordata > Chondrichthyes > Squaliformes > Somniosidae > Somniosus > Somniosus microcephalus. Next base: position 19,544,036 of record NC_141020.1, on the reverse strand, counting down.
TTTCAATAATTTTACAAATTGTAGAGAATATACTAGCTAAATTAACCAGGAAAACATTTTTTAAATGAATACCTAATGAGCACAAATACCAACTATATTTGGTTCGTTGGTCATTTTTATTCTGACTTACTGTCTTAAAATGACAATGTTAAGGTTTAGACAATGCCAATGTAGGTTCAATATGTTTCAAGCCAATTGACTAATAAGACCCATTGAGTCAATTATTACTGGCAGCGGAAGGAGATTCAGTTAACTGAAGCCCAGCTGAATATTTTGTTGCATTGATGCATATTCCATCAGCAAGGTAATTCACATTTGGACATTCAGCAATGCTAACAGATGATTCAAGTCCCATTATGCGAAAATACTAATCCAGGTATATGCCATTCTGACAAAGTTATGAACTTACTAGGACTTCCACCATCTACAAGGCACAAGTCAGGAGTGTGATGGAATACTCTCCACTCTCCTGGATAAGTGCAGCTGCAACACATCCAGGACAAAGCAGCCCCGCTTGATCGGCACCCCATCCACCACCTTAAACATTCACTCCCTCCACTACCGGCACACCGTGGCTGCAGTGTGTACCATCTACAAGATGCACTGCAGCAACTCGCCAAGGCTTCTTTGCCAGCACCTCCCAAACCTGCGACCTCTACCACCTAGAAGGACAAGGGCAGCAGGCGCAAGGGAACACCACCGCCTCCAAGTTCCCCTCCAAGTCACACACTATCCTGACTTAGTAATATATTGCCGATCCTTCATCGTCGCTGGGTCAAAATCCTGGAACTCCCTACCTAACAGCACTGTGGGAGCACCTTCACCACACGGACTGCAGCGGTTCAAGAAGGCGGCTCACCACCCCCTTCTCGAGGGCAATTAGGGATGGGCAATAAATGCTGGCTTTGCCAGCAATGCCCACATCCCATAAACGAGTACAAAAAAAATCTAACGATATAGAATTAGCATCCTTGTTAGGTAGGTGTATTGTCAATGTCTTACTAAATCCGTTACTTAAAATGGAAATGCTACTGCATAGTGACAACATTTTTATTTTTATACCTTTCTTTGTAGCACATTCCATTCTCATTATGACGTAGTCCTTGGGAATCAAACAGTCCATATGTTGTAATGAATCTTTATTATTATAAACGAATTATAATGTTGTATAAAATGCAATATGGAAAATTTAGATGCCAGGATCCTGTAGCTCGCTGTGAGCGGGTGAATTGTAATTTCAGTTTTTTTGAATTTTAGTTCATAGAGGTGTCGATTTTCTGAAGAATTTGATATTTTTCTCAACAGCTGGAGTGGTGGCCACATGAAATGGGGTCAGCCTTTCCGTATTCGTCACGTTACCACAGGCAAATACTTGGGCCTGGATGAAGAGAAAGGGCTTTTACTTTTTGATCTAGAGAAATCAAACATCAAAATCACTTCATTTTGTTTCCGAATCTCAAAGGTGAGAGAAAGTTGAGGAAAAAAGCAAGTTATTTCTCGGGTGCTAATTTGTGCCAAGCTTCCTAATGGGTGTACAGACTAGAAAGTTGTCACGATTCACGCCTGGTCTTTGCTGAGTTAGTTGATCTTGGATGGGGCAGCATTATTGGGGGGCTGTCCCGTCAGAGGCGAGCTGTCTAACCCGGAGGGCTCGTTTTCCACCTGCAGGCCGCCGGCCGTACATTTAATGAGGATCGGGACCTCCCGTTTGCAGAATTGAGCAGCACAAAAGGAAAATCTTTCCCCCTCCCAACACCAAGGGGGAAAAAAATCAGCCAGTGCTGCTGCTGCTGCTGATTGTGATCAACTAACCCAGGGATATGCGAGATTATTTTCATTCTGAGACGATCAAACGTGAGCTAGATCTTTGTAGGAGTACGAACGATGACCAGCTACTCACAAGTACTAACTCTCAAACCTTTCTGTTGCTTACTTACCGTAGTAGTGTAGATTCTGGCCCTCTCCTCTTTAACACCACACACTCACCTTTTACCTTCTCTCATTTCAAACTTGTTCTGTCACCTTTTCACTCAATCAGCCTCTCGGCTGCACACCAACTTTTTCTTCTGTTGCTGTCTGTGCCATTCTCGTAGCCGCCCCTCATTTCCACTTAAATATTGTGGCCTAGATTCCTCGGCCTTCTCCCGCCATATTTCCGATGGATCTCGGGCGAATGGGTCAGAAATTGCTAATGAATGTGGCAGAGCCTTCCCTCACTTTCCGATAGGCAGGCCGCTGGACTATCTTGGGTCTACTGATATGTGGGAGAGTGCATGCTAATATTAAAACGAGGGGAACACACCCTCCTTTCACTGTTTGGCCTTGCTCTTTTTCATTTTTCTTTACTCTGTCAGTTCTTAAGCCTTTGAACTGCCTAGAATGCATGGCGACTTCTGGGTAGTTACAAGAGAAATACATATTAATGGTGTAAAGCTTCCTCTGACAGACCCCATATCCAGGTTGAATAATCTGCAGGAGGTTGTTTTTCACAGCACCCAAACGCTATCCTTCTGGTTTAACGTCACCTTCTCAAAGCCAGATATGCTCAACTTGGCGACCATCTTCATCCTCAGCTTTACATTTATACAGAACACAATGGCCTAGAAATTCGGTGGCGCCCCAAATGGGGCACCAAGCTCGCCTGGGCGCCGGAATTACCGCTGCGATCGGAGCCGTTGCGCCCGCCGGAAATTCAGCTTGAGCGCCCCAAGAGGGACGCGGGGCGCTGCTCGAGGCGCCCCGCGTCCCTCTTGGGGCGCTGAAACTGAATATCGCAGCGCAACATGCCGCAGCACCATACGCTGCGCTGCGGTACTGCAGCCCTTCCTCCCCTTCTTAAGGGGGAGGGGCCTGCACCAGCGCGATGACCGATCGCGAGTGCCGGCAAAAGAGCCCGGCACTGAGAAGTGCCGGGCTCTCGGGACACAGCCGGCACTGCCCGGGGTGGGGGGGATCAGGAGGCCGGGGACGGAGGTGCTGGCAGGCGGCCACCGGGGAAAAAAAAAAAAAAATAAATAAATAAAAAAAATGGCCGCCCCGCACCGCCACCTTAATTTGCGCCACTACCGCCACAGGTAGGCCCCGTAAACCGGGCGCGATTTGTGACCGGCGTTAGAGGCGGGCGCGACCAAATATCGCGATCGGGGTGGTAGCGGGGCACTGCGCACACCGATGACGTCATCGGTGGCGGCGCAGCACTACAGGCTAACGCCGCCATTAGCGCCCCGCTAAATATCGCGGGAGGTGTGGCCAGTGGCGCTAAAGCCACTGAGTGCCCTCTTTAGGCGCTAACTGGTGGCGCAGCCCACCGAATTTCTAGGCCAATATATCTGTACGCAGTGTTACTTCTGCCTCTACTTATGTATAGTGACAATACTATAGAATTTGTTACACTGTTTGTGGAAATCGTAAAAAAGTTTTGCCCTTCTGTCCCCAAAAGGCTCTGTAGAGGTAAAAGCCATTATTGGGAACACAAATAAATAAAAGAACAATTGATAATCTCTTTCAAGTTGACAGATAGCCTTTATATAAATAAATCACATAATGTACAGTACGTTGAAGTGGGACTGAACCCAAACTCTGTACTTCCTTAGGATAAAATCGACGTAGCTCATAAAAGAGATATAGAAGGCATGGGAATCCCTGAGATCAAGTACGGTGAGTCGATGTGCTATGTCCAACATATGAACAGTGGACTTTGGCTGACTTACGCTGCAGCCGGTACCAAAACAGTCCGTTTGGGACCCTTGAGGAGGAAAGTAAGTACATGCACTTGCCAGTTTAGCATTTTGAGCTGAAGTAAGATTATGAACCTTGTTATGCATTATTGAAGTTAATATAAAAACAGAAAATGCTGGAAATACTCAGCAGGTCAGGCAGCATCTGTAGAGAGAGAAACAGAGTTAACGTTTCAGGTCGATGACCCTTGAAGGGTTAACGCTGTTTCGCATTTTCTGTTTTTCAGATTTCCAGCATCTGCCGTATTTTACTTTTGTATTGAAGTTAATATATGTTTTACCAGAGATTATTTCTGTATCTTGGAATATGGACTGGGTCTTTGCTTACATTTTAAATTTAATGAGATACATGCTCTCTGCTGGCCATTGACCACAATGCCCAGTCCTGCTCCTCTGAACCCCCAGTTTGGCTTGCGAAGCCTGCCTAGAAGCAACTTCAATGATTTTACGCATTTGACTACCCAAGTACACACCAGTGTCTATACATCTTTAATTGTATATTTGTGAGCGCCCTGACCCTGCATGCATACGGCTACTCTGGATATGAAAATGTTTGTACATTTGAGTAGCATTTACTTAGAGCAACATGGATACGTGAAATTAGCAAATGGCAGTAAGTCCTATTAAAAATAAATTGACCTCCATGTTCTGTAATATTTATCATTTTGGGAGAGGCAGAATATAACTTCTAAAAACTGTGGGGTTGAAATGTGTCACAGGCTGACCCCTGTTATATGCCCCACTTGATATTCAATGCTATTGAAGTCAATGGAACTGAAATAAAGACAGAAAATGCTGGAAATACGCAGCAGGTCAGGCAGCATCTGTGAAGAGAGAAACAGAGTTAACGTTTCAGGTCGATGACCTTTCGTCAGAACTGGAAAAAAGCAGGAGATGGAACAGATTTTTAAGCAAGTATAGGGGCTGGGAAAGGGGGGAGGGGATGAAAGAACAAAAGGGAAGGTCTGTGATAGGCTGGAAGGCTGGAGAGATTGAGAGATATTCAAGGCAAGGAGATGGTAATGGGCCAGGTTAAGAAACAAAGGATGGCTCTAGATGAAGTGTAAATTGCGCTGGCAGAATGAAGGACAGTTGCCCTGTGGGAGAGAAGAACAGAACAAAAGTGTGGATAAAATATATATATATATATGTTATGATCTGAAATTGTTGAACTCGATGTTGAGTCCAGAAGGCTGTAAAGTGCCTAATCGAAAGATGAGGTGCTGTTCCTCGAGCTTACGCTGAGCTTCCGTGGAACAATGCAAGAGGCCGAGGACGGTGAGGTCTGAGTGGGAATGGAGCAGTGAATTGGGGATAGGTTATTGACCAACATTCACTACAAGCCCACTGACTCCCACAGCTACCTGGACTACACTTCCTCCCACCCTGCCTCCTGTAAGGACTCTATTCCATTCTCCCAGTTTCTCCATCTCCGCCGCATCTGCTCTGACAATGCCACCTTCCATACCAGTGCTTCCGACATGTCTTCCTTTTTCCTCAACCGAGGATTCCCCTCTACAGTGGTTGACACGACCCTTAACCGTGTCTGTTCTATCTCCCGCACTTCTGCCCTCACCTCTGCCCCTCCCTCCCGGAACCACGATAGGGTTCCCCTTGTCCTCACCTTTCACCCCACCAGCCTCCACATTCAATGTATCATCCTCCGCCATTTCCGCCACCTCCAGCGTGATCCCACCACCAAACGCATCTTCCCCTCACCTCCCCTTTCAGCATTCCGTAGGGACCGCTCCCTCCGCAACACCCTAGTCCACTCCTCTATCACCCCCAACACCCCTTCGTCTTTGCCCGGCACCTTCCCGTGCAAGCGCAGGAGATGTAACACCTGCCCTTATACCTCCCCCCTTCCCACTGTCCAGGGCCCCAATCACCCCTTCCAGGTGAAACAGCGATTTACTTGTACTTGTTTGTACTTCTTGCAATCTAGTATACTGTATTCGCTGCTCACGATGTGATCCCCTCTACATTGGGGAGACCAAATGCAGATTGGGTGACTGTTTTGCGGAACACCTCCGTTCAGTCCGCAAGGGGAACCCGAGCTTTCGGTCGCCTGTCACTTTAATCCACCGCCCCATTCCCACTCAGACCTCACCGTCCTCGGCCTCTTGCATTGTTCCACGGAAGCTCAGCGTAAGCTCGAGGAACAGCGCCTCATCTTTCGATTAGGCACTTTACAGCCTTCTGGGCTCAACATAGAGTGAAACAATTTCAGATCATAACATATATATATATTTTTTATCCACACTTTTGTTCTGTTCTCTCCCACAGGGCAGCTGTCTTCCATTCTGTCAGCACAATTTACACTTCATCTAGAGCCATCCTTTGTCTCTTAACCTGTCCCATTACCATCTCCTTTTTGCCTTGAATATCTCTTAATGTCTCTTGATCTCTCCCGCCTTCCATCCTATCACAGACCTTCCCTTTTGTTCTTCCATCCCCTCCCCCCTTTCCCAGCCACTACACTTGCTTAAAAATCTGTTCCATTTCCTGCTTTTTTCCAGTTCTAACGAAAGGTCATCGACCTGAAACGTTAACTCTGTTTCCCTCTTCACAGATGCTGCCTAACCTGCTGAGTATTTCCAGCATTTTCTGTTTTTATTTCAGATTTCCAGCATCTGCAGTATTTTCTTTTTGTATCCGTGGAACTGAATATCGGGCATGGAGCAGAATAGGCGACTGAATCACTAACACCCATTTTCCGCTACCGGCCACGATGAATTTCTACCTCTGTATATTTTGCCAAAGACTTTTTTTTAATATAAAGTAGATCTTTCAGTCCTGACATGAATAACCGTTTAAACAAACTATGTTTTAGGCTATACTACACCAAGAAGGACACATGGATGATGCACTTTCACTATCGCGCTCACAACAAGAGGAATCCCAGGCTTCTCGAATGATCTACAGCACAAATGGTCTCTTCAACCAATTCATTAAGTACGTGTTTTCTCCTTATGTTATCTATCGGTGTATTTTTGGTTCCATTTATGGACACCGTCTTTGTCCATATGCAGAATAACTAATGGATGTAGAAAACCCCTCTTGTTACGAAGCATTTGTAACACTAGTACAGGAAACTTTGTGCTATCCGGCACCGACGGGACCGAGCTATTGCTGTTCCCTCAAAACTGCCGGACACACCAGCGTTAATGTTGAAGCATACGGAGCTTTTCATCTCCGTATCTGACAACAAACACTGTTGCTTAGCAACAGCTTCTAAACAGTCGGCCCGTACCTTGGAAGCGTCTCTGTAGCTTAGCAACAGCTTCAGAGAGACTTTGCAGAGCCTGACTGTTGGGGGGAAAAAAAGCCACGAGAAGAATAAAAACCCTAACAAAACGGCTCCTGATTTTTGCCGGTGGCTCGAGCTTGCCGGACATTTAGCCTCCGGATAACACAAAGTTTCCTGTAAATAGAAAAATAGTGCAGATGCTGGAAATCTGAGCAAAAGCAAAACATTTTGGAAACCTAAGCCGGAATTTTGCCTACCTGGGCGTGACCGGTGCGGGTGGTGTCCGTGGCGGGTCCCAACCCCGCTGCTGGCTCCATCCCGCTGTTGAAAATGAACTTACCTTAATGGGGCCTATTAAGCCTGCCCAGCGCGTTACCCAGCCCAATGAGATGGAGCGGGTCTGGTGACATCATACATGATGCGTTTTCAGCTGGGACCCTTAAAGGGACCACAGCCACATTACATTTGACATTTAATCTAACATAGTGGGTGTTGAATCTTTACAATAATATAATAAAATGAGTGACAAAGAAATATTTAAATAATATCATTAAGTAATATGCCAACTACAAATACGATCAGAACATAATTAAAGTACATTAATTGAGAAGTTATTGGTGCTTTAGTCACAAATCTATTTTTTTTAATCAGTAACTGGTACAAATAAAAGATGTGTGTGTATAGGTAATATATAAAATTACGCAGATTTTAAATGTAATTGCAAAGGGATGGATTTATAATCTTGTGCAAGTTCAGTGAAAGAGCTGCGGAAACCCTGATAAACAGTCTAATGGTGCTTATGTGTTTCTGGGATTTCTGCAGCTCTTCCGTTGAAGTTAACAATGGACAAGTGAGAGAACCTCCACAGAAATTCACCCTAAAGTCTAAGACTGAAAAATTAAATTAGTTATATTCAGGGACTGAAAGCAAATTGAACCAGTGGAATGAGTGATAAGAATAAAGTTGTTACAGTTGATGACTTGATTTAATGTGTAACTGGACAATCACAGTATACTGTGAGAAAAACCTGACCAGAAACAACACACATTTATTTAAATGGTATATATGTCATGTTTTATAGTGCAGATCAATTCACTGTAATTACTGTTGAGTTGGAAGGCAACAGCCGAGAATGGCCAGTGAAAAATGTATTTCCCTCACCATCCAGGGTAGGAGGGGCGCCTTCAGCACTCTCATCCCTTCAGGAATTTCTGAATTAACATTTACCAGTAGCTTTTCAAATAGAATCTCCATCAATCTGTTAGCTGATGTAATCAACATGTTTTTATTTTGGTTTGTTTTTCATGCTGTCAAGTAATCAGCTGGAGCAATGGCCACGGAACTCACGCCTCAGGTTGACAGACGTGGTTCCCGAGCTGCGTGAATCCCGTGGCCATGCAGGGAAATTTAAAAAGTAAGTGAAAAAAGGCTCTTAAGTGACTGTAAACTACCTGATAATTATCTCAATTGGGTTCCAAGCCGCTGCCGGTCGGGTCGGCTCCGCGATGACAGACGTGCCCGGGGGAAAGGCACGTGGGAACGAGATGACAGCGGGTTCCCAACCCATTGTCAAAAATAACAACTTTACCATCCGACCCGCTACTACCCCAGAAATTTCTGGCCATACAGAGGTCAGTCAGCATCTGTGGAGAGAATAAAGAAGTTAACATAGGGTCCGGACCCAAATTGTTAACTTATCTATTCTCTCCACAGATGCTGATTGACCTACTGTATGTTTCCAACATTTTTGTCATTTATAACACTGCCTGACATTACTAATTGGAGCATTTTCCTGAGTTCCATTATTTAATTCTGTTTGATTGTACTGGCGTCACATATTAATATGGTCTAGAATTTTTTTTTAAAGAAACCTGATCTGATCAAAGTTAATTTACATTATAGAAGTCAGTAGGATTTGTAAATGAATATTATCTTCATTTAAAAAAAAAAGGAAATTGTGACCATACACACTCATCGGGACACTAAATTGGCTGCTGACTTGTTCAGAACTGTGCTTCTTAGAATTGTTCTCCTGTGTTCATGGTATTTTTATATTCTTTTTAATGAAGAGGTCTAGATATGCTAAGTGGGAAGAATAAGCCTTCAGCTTCAGTGACCCTACCTATTGATACGATAGTGCTGAGCCTTCAGGATCTGATCAGCTACTTCCAGCATCCAGAGGAGGAGCTTGTGCACGAAGAGAAACAGACTAAGTTGCGCTCACTCAAAAACAGACAGAATTTATTCCAGGAAGAGGTAAGTTAACAAAATCTTGGAATAGGAAGAGACTATGGGGGTGAAATTGGTCTTCAGCAGTAGTGCAAAAGGAGCAATAACTAATTGGCAGTCCGTTTACACATCTCTCGATTTATTTTCCATTGATTTCAAGAAGACTAATTTCACCCCCAATACTTGTGTACTAGTAAAGCTATTAATTTGCACAATTGCCTTATTGTTGAAGTTGTGCCAAGTTCTAGATTTTAAAATTGTTACTGAAACTCAAAATAATACTCCACTCAATCATGACACCAGTGTTTATTCTCCTTACTGGTGTAAATCGTGTCTAAATGATGAAGAACTAATCCTGTCTGAATTTTAATTTGATAATGGCACTCAAATTTCTTTGGTCAGCTCACTTGGATAATTATTCAATGATCCAGGTACAGATTCGGGAAAGTGTAGGGGTGACATTCAACTTCCAACTGTGGGGGTGTGGGTTGGCGGGGGAGTGCGGGGAAAGACTGCAGCAGATCGGCTGCCAGTTAGACACTGCGCCTGATTTTCCTTTCCATTGACCGCTAAGGTTTAATTTCAACCCCCCCCGCACACACACACACCAGCGATGAGAGCAGAAAACGGTGTCTACGTGAAATTTGAAAGGATTGGACAATTGGAGGTGTGCCGCAACGAGGGGGCGAAAGTTGTAAAAGTCTTTAGATCGACTCATAAGCAGCCTTTTCAAAGGCTGAAGTGGCATGAATTAAGAAGTAAAAGGAAACCCTATGTGCGGGCTTAAGGCTGCAGCTGGCTGGTATTGTCACCTGGCTGTGCCAGTTCTGTGGTGTATGTTAGTAGGTGTTGCTTTAAAATATTGTTGATGATATCATAGTGGTTGTGCCCAATTAGGCTTTACTGACCAATGATCACTGGTGTACACACAGTACCACTTATGTAATGACATGCTGTGACTGGGGCACTGCAGAAAAGCTATTCAGAGTAAATGTTATTCAAGTTTTAGTACATATCTGCGCCATTGGCTCTGCTGGCACAACCTACCTTTAGAATTGGGACCTCCGTCTGCCAAATCAAGCTCTGGTAACCTCTGACTGCTGTTGTAGGTGTGAAGGTACCAATGGATGGGTGTAAAGCAGCTTTCATGTAGCTGAACCTGACTGGCATCCTTTTGGTGGTTCTCTTTTTTACGTGCACCTCTGATAGAGGAATTGCCATTGGGAAATCTATTAATGCCATTAATGATGCTGCGGAAAAACAACATTGCATAATTGACACACAGGCTTGTGACAACCCAAGTACCAGGAGAGAACAAATGAGGAATGACAGGCCAGAAATGTCCTCAAAAGTTCCACATTACTGTTTGTTTTGGCCTATAGATTTGCCTTCTGCGTACTACTCCCCTGTGCCTAGCAACCTTGGATGCCAGTTGTATTGTTGTCCCGCATAAGTGGCTTAGCCCGAAGGCGCGGGAAGCATAAGAACAGTGCTCCAGTGTCAATTATGAAACTTCTGCCTGTTTCAAGCAGGAGTTTTCACTGCTTTTCCATTTGGCCCTCAGAAATTAGCGTGATGCACAAAGGTAGCAGAGATCAGGCAGTACAGATCTCCGCCTATTTCTGCTATCTGTAAGCTGGTGCACACTGGCCGTTAAGGACTAGATAATCGGTCCAAGATTATCAAATTCTGTTGAATATTGCAAGGAAGCACAAATTCCACAGCCAAAGAAGCAAACTTTTATTAGATATAAAATGTAATGATTGGTAATAATTCTGCATTCTATTTTTGTTTTAGGGCATGATCCAGCTTGTATTGGATTCCATTGACAGACTGAATGTGTATAATAGTGCAGCTCATTTCTCCGAGTTTGCAGGAGAAGAAGCCGCTGAATCTTGGAAAGAAATAGTTAATCTTCTTTATGAACTGCTTGGTACGGAATTCTCACACAATGCACAGATGGAAAGACAGGAGAACAGAATTTACCATCTCTTCTGTACTCCATGATGACACTAATACAATTACCACAATATATGTAGTGATAAACACCGTTATCTGGTAGCAGTAAATCCCTGACCTAATTGTATTTCTTTTTAATAAATGATGAGAACTATTGGGCCCCTTGTCCCTTAAGATGCCCTAGAATCTAGACTTAAATGTAATTGTCAGAATGATGGAGGTGTCCTTATCTCATATAAACACTCAGCTACTAGATGAAGGCATGGGTTGACTAGTCATTGTCATCGTTTATCACTCAAACAACATCACTAAAACAGATTGTCTGGTCATTTATCTCACTGCTGTTTGTGGCACCTTGCTGTGCACAAATTGGCTGCCACTGTTCACTACATTACAACAGTGGATACACGACTTAGACGATGGCATAGAAAGTCATATATCCAAATTTGCCAATGACACAAAGATAGGCGACATTGTAGGCAATGTAGATGAAAGCATAAAAATACAAAGGGATACCGACAGACTATGAATGGGCACAACTGTGGCAAATGAATTTCAATGTAAGCAAATGTGAGGTCATCCACTTTGGACCTAAAAAGGATCGAACAGGGTACTTTCTAAATGGTGAAAGGCTAAAAACAGTGGAGGTCCATAGAGACTTGGGGGTCCAGGTACATAGATCATTAAAATGTCATGAGCAGGTACAGAAAATAATCCAAGAGGCTAATGGAATGCTGGCCTTTATATCTAGAGGACTAGAATCCAAGGGGGTAGAAGTTATGCTGCAGCTGTACAAAGCCCTGGTTAGACCACACCTGGAGTACTGTGAGCAGTTCTGGGCACCACACCTTAGGAAGGATATATTGGCCTTGGAGGGAGTGCAGCGTAGGTTTACCAGAATGATACCCGGACTTCAAGGGTTAAGTTACTAGGAGAGATTACACAAATTAGGGTTGTAGTCCCTAGAATTTGGAAGGTTAAGGGGTGAACTGATTGAAGTTTTTATGATATTAAGGGGAACAGATAGGGTAGATAGAGAGAAACTATTTCTGCTGGTTGGGGATTCTAGGACTAGGGGGCATAGTCTAAAAATTAGAGCCAGACCTTTCAGGAGTGAAATTAGAAAACACTTCTACACACAAAGGGTGGTAGAAGTTTGGAACTCTCTTCCGCAAATGGCAATTGATGCTAGGCCAATTGTTAATTTTAAATTGGAGATTGATAGCTTTTTGTTAACTAAAGGTATTAAGGGATATGGGCCAAAGGTGGGTACATGGAGTTAAGTCGCAGATCAGCCATGATCTCATTGAATGGCGGAACAGGCTCGAGGGGCTGAATGGTTTACTCCTGTTCCTATGTTCCTGAAAGTATACTTTATTGGCTTTGATGCCCTGAGATCGCGAAAGGTGCTATATAAATGCAAGTTCTTTCTTTAGCTCTTCCATGAGACCCACAGTTTTTCAATTCTCCACCCAACTCTTGCATACTGAATTACACCTCCTGGCAACCAATAATTTTCTTTACTCATGCAGTACCACTTCAAAATTGCCATTTTCACCTCGCTCCTCAAAAAGCCCATCTTTAACCTGTCCGTCCTCTCCAGGTACTGCACCAGCTCTAACATCCCTTTTAACGTGTTGGCTCCTTCCAGCTTTACAGACATCTTTCCCAAAGTTCTCTCTTTGAATAACCAGTTTCATTTCCACCTTGCTCACAGCAGCAAAGTGGCCCTAGCCAAAATTACAAATGTCATTCTCTGTGATTAGGACCACGATGCACTATCTTTACATGTCTCTGACTTTTCTGCAGTGTTCAACATGGTTGGCCATACCATCTTCCTCCTTCACCTCTCCTTTTTATTAAATTTGTTTTTGGTGTTTGGGTTACGCTGGCAAGGCCGCATTTATTGTCCTATCCTAGTTGAGAAGATGGTGGTCGGCCATTTCCTTGAAATGCTGCAATAATGATTGTGCTCCCGCAATGACGTTACTTAGGGAATGCCACGATATTGTCTTGAACACATCTGTTGTGCACTAAGTTCCGTTTGCCCATCATTTCAGTCTTTGCTGACCTACACTGCCCCCAGTGCAATGAATTTAAACTTTGTCCTCATCTTGAAATTCCTCCATGGCCAGACCACCCTACCGTTGCAACCTCCTGCAACCTTCCCACTGTAGAAAACTGATTTTTGCCATCTGCATTTACTTTCCCTTTACTTCACCATTGGTGATATAACCTTCACCTGCCTTGGCTTTATTCTCTGGAACTGCCTCCCTGAACCTGTCTGCCTCTCTACTTCTATCCCACCTTTAAAAATCATCCTTTGACCAAACTATCAGTCACTTCCAGTTCTCCCACATGGTTCAGTGTCTACTCCTTTGTTAAATTTTTGCTTCTGTAAAGCACCTTAAGATATTTTCTATGATACAAGCGTGATATAAATCCAAGTTGTTCTTGTCGCTTTATCAGTTATTATAATAATATTTTTCTCTTTGACGGATAGCTTCCCTCATCCGTGGCAATCGCAGAAACTGTGCTCTCTTTTCTGATAACCTAGACTGGTTGGTCAGTAAGCTGGATCGACTGGAGGCTTCCTCAGGTACTTTCCTGACGCATTATAGTTACAATGAACAGAGGCTCACCTTGCCGAGAATTTGTTGTGGTGTGAAGGATGTTTTGCTGTTTTGTTACTGCACAGAATTTGTTTGTAAAAAAAAAAAAAAAAGATTTTGGCTGGGAATTTCCTCAGAGCTGCTCCCCGTCCACTGACATAACCTCACTGAAGTACAGTGGAAACCTCATTTACATTTTTAAACAAACCCTGGTGGGTCTGATCGTAGCTCCGATAAAATCCCCCCATATTGGCCATGAAATTTGTCTGGAGTGGTGGGACAAAATGGGCAGTATCGGCTCGGCCCTCTGTTATACGCAGCCCCTGATATTCATTTCATCCTGATAATCGGCTTTTTTTTTTTGATACCACTTTTCCATTCAGTTTGCAGCCAATGTGGCTACCAAATTTCCTATCCCGCACTCCGCCCCCCCACAAACATGAAGATAATTATTGTTTAACCTACATTTTAGATCATTCTGCTAATGTGGCGGAGCCACCAGGGGACTCTGATCTAATGTACATAATTATCTTTAACAAATTATTAGCTACAGAAGGAATCTGTATCTTTGTTCATATTATTGCATGTACATAGCGCGGTCCCTTTAAGAATGAGACCAAACGCGATGATGTCATCACGTTGATCACATGATCCTCCAGCGGCGGGAAAACGTCATGACGTCAGGCTGGGGAACCGCCCTAGCCAGTCCTCGTGGAGCCAGCAAAGAGTACAGACCTGTAATTTAGTTCTCCTGTGTTTTCGTGTTAAACTCTGTTGAATAGCATTAAACATCGTTTATTTGATAGACTGACTCGACCTCAGTCCTTTAGTTAGGGATCTAGCCATTCCTACACTAACAAAGAAAAGACTGATACCTGGGATGGCAGGAATGACATATGAGGAGAGATTGGGGCGATTGGGCTTATATTCGCTAGAGTTTAGAAGAATGAGAGGGGATCTCATTGAAACTTATAAAATTCTAACAGGACTAGACAGACTAGATGCAGGAAGGATGTTCCCGATGGCGGGGGAGTCCAGAACTATGGGTCACAGTCTAAAGATAAGGGGTAAGCCATTTAGGACAGAGATGAGGAGGAATTTCTTCACCCAGAGAGTGGTGAACCTGTGGAATTCTCTACCACAGAAGGCAGTCGAGGCCAATTCATTAAATAAATTCAAGAAGGAGTTAGATATATTTCTTAAGGCTAAAGGGATCAAGGGATATGGGGAGAAGGCAGGGACAGGGTACTGAGTTTGGATGATCAGCCGTGATCTCATTGAATGGCGGAGCAGGCTCGAGGGGCCGAATGGCCTACTCCTGCTCCTATCTTCTATGTTTCTATGTTCGTGCATTCGCCGTTCCTGTACTCCAACATTGGCAGACATGCCTACTGCCACCTAGACCCCACTCTCTCAAATTTCCCCCTAAAGCCCTCTATCTCTTGACCTCCCACTCCTTTAAGACCTTTCATAAAACCCACCTCTGACTAAGCTTTTTGTCACCCCTCCTAATATCTTCTTTAGTTCTGTGTTCATTTTTTCCGTATACTGCTGTGAAAGAAGCTATATTATTGCAAATTGTTGTTGATGTATATTTGGTGCCATGTGATGCTATAGGTATCCTGGAAGTGCTGTACTGTGTTTTGATTGAAAGCCCTGAGGTTCTGAACATCATAACGGAAAACCACATCAAATCAATTATCTCTCTGTTGGACAAACATGGACGAAATCACAAGGTATGTACAATAATGAAGGCTGCTAATGCAGGACTAGTGATAAAATGAGGAATACATTCATTCTTCAAATCTTGTCGCCCTCAAAAATGGTAATAGGAACAAGGGCACAAGAATCACTGCTTGGGACATCTATAATATGTTCTCATTTTTCTGCTCTTCCAAATCAAAGCCAGTTAAGCTTAAACAGAATCGCACTCACCTGCATGTAAGCTATTTGGCTGAATAAGCTCATCCCTTTTTGATGGATCAAACTCCACGTACCCAGCTAAATGTTCTACGATGGAGACTGCCTTCAGTACTTCCATGTCGTCTTATCCGCTAAGTCTGTAATCGAGCCACTCAAAAAATGTCTTCAGCTCCCAAGCAAAACTCTCGAGTTGAAATGTGTACACTTTTTGCAGGTGCTGGATGTATTGCGCTCTCTCTGTGTCTGCAATGGCGTGGCTGTACGATCCAATCAAAATCTTATTACGGAGAATCTACTTCCGGGTCGTGATCTAATGCTCCAAACCAGCCTGATTAACTATGTCACCAGGTATAACCCTCAAATGCTCAGAAAATTGCTGAACTTGTACACTGCTTCAATTAATTTGAATGGTTTTTTTTTCTACCACATCTTTTTTTGTCCCTGACTTCAAGCTAAATACATTTATTAAAGCTAGTAGTCCAGAATTGGGGGCATGCAACTGTGCTGTAATTCTCGGAGTTTGAGCGCATATTTAGGGGCAAAATCTGGATCCGTCAGGTTTCCGCCCCTCGATAAAAGAGAATGTACAGGAAACTTTCGTTTAACCGGAGGTTAAAAGTCCAGAAAGCTCTATCTACCGGCAAAATTCAGGAGCCGTTTTCTATAAGTTTTTTTACTTCTCGTTGCTTTTTTTTCCCCCAGTCAGGCTCTGCAAGGTCTGCAGCTAAGCAACAGCTTCAGCTAGAGACGCTTGCAGCTGCAGCCGACTGTTTTGAAGCTGTTGCTAAGCAACAGGGTTTGTTGATTCACACGGAGCTGAAAAGCTCCGTATGTTTTAACATTAGCGCTGGTTTATACGGCAGTTTTCATCTAACGGCACCAGCTCGGTCCCGTCAGTGCCGGATACCAGAAAGTTTCCTGTAATTACTTTCTGTGGGGGCGGGGGGGGAAGCATGGTCATTCCTCTGCCTGCCCCTGATACGTTGTGTTGCGCTAGCAGTTTCCGGAAGTGTTCCCAGGAATTTCATCTGAAATGTCCCAATATGCCCAGTGGAACCTATGTCTGCTGAGTGCAGACGTCGGCCATGTATTATTGGGCCAAAGGCTAATGGCAATCGATTCCAGAAAGATGAATTGCCATTGAAATGGTCCCTCTGCCTCCTTTCTTTGACCAAATCCAGGCCTCAGAGTCTCCCTCGCTCAGCGACAGACACTGATGATGCCCTCAGGTTGTATGGAACCAGCATCTCAAGACTGAGCTTTAAACATCCAAGGCAACTGATGGAGGCCTCATTGCAGTTTCTAGTGGGTTACCCTGGCTCACGGTAGGGATTATGCATATGATCTTGGGCAACAACCCTGGTGAGCGCTGGTGAATGTCTTCTGAAGGGGAAACTGTCTTTTGAAGTTTCTCTAATCTGAATGGCATTGTGTTTGGACCTCTCCTAAGTTGTGTAGAGGATGGTTCAATTGGAAGAAAGAAGGCGGCCCTTGTTTCCATGTACAGGAAACTTTCGTTGATCTGGAGGTTAAATGTCCGGAAAGCTCTAGCTACCGGCAAAATTCAGGAGTCGGTTCAGATCACTTTTTTTCTTTTCGTTGCTTCTTTTCTCCAGTCCTGGCTCTGCAAGCGTCTCTGTAGCTAAGCAACAGCTTCAGCTAGACGCTTGCAAGCTGCGCCGACTGTTTTGAAGCTGTTGCTGAGCAACAGGGTTTGTTGCTTCACACGGAGCTCTGAGCCCCGTATGTTTTAAACATTAGCACTGGTTTCTACGGCAGTTTTGATCTAACGGCACCAGCTCGGTCCCGTCGGTGCCGGATAGCAGAGAGTTTCCTGTATGTTTTTTCTGTTCCTCTCCCAAAGGGAGTATGTGCTCTCCATCACGTGATAAAATGTCAGAAGTGTGTCTGCTGGATTAATGTCCAACACGCATAAGCTAAAACCTATCTTACACTCATAGACATAGGAAATAATTTTTTTCTGTAAAAGTATATCAAGATTCAGATAATTTCTTGTTTTAGTTCATCTTGTATATAAAATTTAACTAATTATATATCGATAATAAACAGTAGATAAACACTTTAAACCTTTTTTTTAATTACAGTATGAGGCCAAATATCTTTGTGGGTTCATATGAAGGTTCTACACAGTACAAGAAGTGGTATTTTGAACTGATAGTGGATTATGTTGACTCATTCGTAACGCCACAGCCTACTCATCTACGAGTGGGCTGGGCTTTAACAGAGGGTTACAGCCCTTACCCAGGAGGAGGCGAGGGCTGGGGAAGCAATGGTGTTGGAGACGATCTGTATTCCTATGGTTTTGATGGAATCCATCTGTGGTCAGGTCAGTGATCCTACTCTTCCTGAGATCTTGTTGGTCACTATTGTGGAGCTGCACTTCTGAGGGTGACTCCTTTTATTCTGTCATTCTAGAATGTGCGATGATGGTACCTATTAATGTTTAGAATGGATATATTTGCATATTTATAGCTAAGGACATGCTACTGTATTATTCCCTCATAGGTGCACAATACCGGGGAGGGGTGGTGGTTGGGGGACCAAGGTGTTTTTAATTCCTGTTACATTTTTGTACTTTTTTCTTTGCATTACTCTTTCATTCTTTTTATATTTTTTGCTTTTCTTTTGTTACTGAAATCTGAAGATTCATAGATACGAATAATATTTTTATTTTGCAATCTGCCAGAGAGAGGATCAGCTTTAAATTTTAGAAATATATAATAAAATATGTTCCTAAAAATACACTCAAAAATCAGTGCTTCTCTGATGACCCAGTGGATAAAGGCTCGGCTTGTTGTAGCATTCTTCTTCTTAGGCAGTCCCTCGGAACCGAGGATGACTTGCTTCCACACTAAAAATGAGTTCTCAGGTGACTGATGAGTCTGATGCGGTAAATATGTTTCGAGCTATTTGTTTCATGGAGGATGAATGACAACAGACTGGTTGGGCCGAATGGCCTGTTTCCATGTTGTAACTTCTATGTATTTCCAAAGAATGGTCAGCTGCCCTCGAAGGATAACAACCTGCTCTCGCATCACAGCAGCCATTGTTTACCAAAAGTTTAAAAGGGCAGCACGGTGGCATAGTGGTTAGCACTGTTGTCTCACAGCGCCAGGGACCCGGGTTCGAATCCGGCCTCGGGTGACTGTCTGTGTGGAGTTTGCACATTCTCCCCGTGTTTGCGTGGGTTTCCTCCGGGTGCTCCGGTTTCCTCCCACAGTCCAAAGATGTGCGGGTTAGGTTGATTGGCTATGATAAATTGACCCTTAGTGTTAGGGGGGTTAAATACGTGGGGTTACGGGGATAAGGTGGGATATGTGTTGGTGTAGGGGTTATGGGGATCGGGTGGGATATGTGTCGGTGCAGGCTCGATGGGCCGAAATGGCCTCTATCTGCACTGTGGGGTTTCTGTGATTGTGTCCTGTGGAGAACTTGGCATTCAAATAGATTTAAGATGTTCAGTAGGCTAAAGGCTAAATAAAATTCAGTACAGGAAAATGTATTCTCTGTCCAAAGATGTGCAGGTTAGGTTGATTTGGCTATGATAAATTGACCCTTAGTGTTAGGGGATTAAATACGTGGGGTTACGGGGATAGGGTGGGATATGTGTCGGTGCAGGCTCGATGGGCCGAAATGGCCTCTATCTGCACTGTGGGGATTCTGTGATTCTGTGATTCTGCAAGAGAACCACTTGCCTAAATTATTCATTTTGGTATTTGATCATAAGACCAATTCTGATATCAGAATGCAAATGCAGTTTGAATGCTCTATATGTATAGTGCTAATACATTCCTCCTGATGCAGCCTGTTTGATATGGGAAAGTGCTAATATAGTATGCTGAGAAAAATATCATCATTTTCCCTGAGACTGTGGCTTCTTAATGCACACCAGAGAGGAGTGACAGAATAACAAGAACTGTATGCAAACGGTATTTTGAAAACAGCAAATTTGACTTTTTGTTCTTATTTTTGTGTACAGGACATATTGCCAAGGCAGTTGCTTCACCTGACGCACACATGCTGGCTGCTGATGATGTTGTTAGCTGCTGCCTTGATTTGAGTGTCCCCAGTATCTCTATCCGGATTAATGGCCACCCCGTGCAAGGCATGTTTGAGAACTTTAACATTGATGGTCTCTTCTTCCCTGTCGTCAGCTTCTCTGCAGGAATCAGGTGAGTGCTTTGATATATTCCTTATGGTGTGTTTGTGTGATAAATTACCCTATTTTGTGGTTTTAAAGCTGCAGCAATTTTAGGAAGATCATGTAAAGTAAAAACTTTCTTTTTAATTACCTCCAAGTTTTCTGTAAACTTGAGCTCATCCAAAACTCTGCTGCCCGTGCCCGAACTCGCACTACGTCCCGTTCACCCATCACCCTTGTGCTCGCTGACCTACATTGGCGTCAGCGGCGCCACGCCCAGGTGCTAATTGATTTGGGCGCTAACTGGAGGCGCAAATAACCGAATTTAGCCCCCTGTGTTTCTTGTACTAGGACACCCAAATCTCTCTGAACACCAACATTTAACAGTTTCTCACCATTTAAAAAATATTCTTCTTCTTACACAGTCCCTCGGAACCGAGGATGATTTGCTTCCACATTAAAAATTAGTTCTCAGGTGACTGATGAGTCCAATGCGGAACCTACAGTCTCTGTCACAAATAGTTGAAGGGGCAGGTGGGTGGGTTGCTTGGGTTGACGTGCGCTCCTTGCGCTGCCTGCGCTTGGCTTCCGCTTGCTCCCGGCGAAGAGACTCGAGGTGTTCGGCGCCTTCCCGGATGCTTCTCCTCCACTTTGTGCGGTCTTGGGCCAGGGATTCCCAGGTGTCGGTGGGGATGTTGCACTTTTTCAAGGAGGCTTTGAGGGTGTCCTTGAAGCATTTCCTCTGCCCACCTGGGGCTCTCTTGCCGTGCCGGAGCTCCGAATAGAGCGCTTGTTTTGGGAGTCTTGTATCGGGCATGCGGACAATGTGACCTGTCCATCGGAGCTGATCGAGTGTGGTCAAAGCTTCGATGCTGGGGATGTTGGCCTGAGCAAGAACACTGACGTTGGTGCGCCTATCCTGCCAATGGATTTGCAGGATCTTGCGGAGGCAGCATTGGTGGTACCTCTCCAGTGCTTTGAGGTGCCTGCTGTACATGGTCCATGTCTCTGAGGCATACAGCAGGGCGGGTATCACTGCTGCTCTGTAGACCATGAGCTTAGTGCCGGGTTTGAGGTCCTGGTCTTCAAACACTCTCTTCCTCAGACGACCGAAGGCTGCACTGGCACACTGAAGGTGGTATTGGACTTTGTCGTCGACATCTGCCCTTGTTGATAGTAGGCTCCCAAGGTATGGAAAGTGGTGCACGTTGTCCAAGGCCTTGTCGTGGATTTTGATAATCGGGGGGCAGTACTGTGTGGCGGGGGCAGGTTGGTAGAGGACCTTTGTCTTATGGATGTTTAGTGTAAGGCCCATGCTCTCGTACGCTTCAGTGAAGGTGTTGACGATGGTTTGGAGTTCGACCTCCGAGTGAGCGCAGACGCAAGCATCGTCTGCATACTGTAATTTGACGACAGAGGATGGGACGACCTTGGATCTGGACTGGAGGCGACAGAGGTTGAACAGTTTCCCGTTTTGTTCTGTAAATTAGCTCCACTCCAGTGGGGAGCTTACTGAGGGTGAGATGGAGCATTGCAGCAAGGAAGATCGAGAAGAGCGTTGGTGCGATGACACAGCCTTGCTTGACCCCGGTTCGTACGTGAATTGGGTCTGTGGTGGAACCGTTGGTCAGGATCACGGCTTGCATGTCGTTGTGAAGCAGGCGGAGGATGGTGACAAACTTTTGAGGACAGCCGAATTTGAGGAGGACACTCCATAATCCCTCATGGTTGACCGTGTCGAAGGCCTTTGTGAGATCAAAGAAGGCCATGTACAGTGGTTGGTGCTATTCCCTGCATTTCTCTTATAATTGACGTGCGGTGAAGATCATGTCCATTGTGCCCCTTAGTGGGCGGAATCCGCATTGCGACTCTGGGAGGAGCTCTTTGGCCACTGGGAGAAGGCGATTGAGGAGGATTCTTGCGATGACTGACTTTCCCTGTGGCAGACAGCCGGGAAACTCCTCTAATTACCGCAATCGGACTTGTCACCTTTCTTGAAGATGGTAACAATTACGACGTCTCTGAGATCCCCTGGCATGCTCTCCTCCTTCCAGATAAGAGAAATGAGTTCATGAATTCGTGCCAGTAGTGCTTCTCCACCATGCTTTAGTGCCTCGGCGGGAATTCCATCTGCTTTGAGGCCTTGTTGTTCAGTTGTCGGATGGTCTTTTCAACCTCATGCCGGGCTGGGGTTGTGCTGAGATGGTGGCGGGTAGCATGCTGCGGGATGGAGTTGAGGACACTCGCGTCGAAGACAGTCACGGTTAAGGAGATCTTCGAAGTGCTCCTTCCAGCGGGCACTGACTGCCTCTCTGTCCTTGATGAGTACCTCTCCGTTCTTGGCCCGCAGTGGGGTAGGGCCTTGGGTGCTTGGGCCGTAAATGGCCTTGACTGCGCTAAAGAATCTATGCACGTCATGGTTGTTGGCTAGCTGCTGGATCTCCTGCGCTTTCTCCACCCACCATCTGTTCTTTAGGTCGCGAGTTTTTTGTTGGACCTCTGCCTTCAGGCATCTGTAGAGCTGCTTTCTTGCTTTTGAGTTCTGTTGCTGTTTCCAGATCCGGAATGCCTTGCGCTTGCGGCTTATTAGCTCCTGGATCTCCTGGACGTTCTCGTCGAACCAGTCTTGGTGTTTCCTGTTTGAGTGACCGAGCGTCTCTTCACAGGTGCTGATCATGGAGGCCTTGAGTACAGACCAGGCGCTGTGGGCACTCTGTGTCTCTGCATCACTGGGAGGAGTCAGGTTGTTTGTGAGGCGCAGGCTGAATAGGGCTTTCTTAGCGGGTTCTTTGAGTGCTCCAACGTTAATTTTCCTGCGGCATTGTTTCTGTTGCCGCCGCTGTTTTGGGGCTACATTGATGGAGATGACAGAGCGGATTAGGCGGTGGTCTGTCCAGCAGCCGTCGGCTCCTGTCATGGCACGGGTGATGCGGACGTCCTTGTGGTCCCTCGCTTGGACGATGACGTCGTCCAGCAGGTGCCAGTGCTTGGAGCGAGGGTGCTGCCATGAAGCCTTGTACTGTACTTGTCTCTCTGACGGAACAAGGTGTTGGTTATAACAAGGCCATGTTCTAAGCATTTCGACAGGAGGAGGGTACCGTTGGAGTTGGCTTTCCCCTACCCCTCTCTGCCGATCACACCTCCCCAGAGGTCTGTGTCCTTTCCAACTCTGGCATTAAAGTCTCCAAGGAGGATCAGCTTGTTGCCCATTGGGACTCGGGACAGGAATTGTTCGAGGCTGGAGTAGAATTCCTCTTTGGTCGCCTAACCTAGGTGTCCCATTCAAACCTATGCTGAATTTCACGCTCTACCCATCAAGACTGCTTTTCACCTTTGCCACATCACACGCCTCCACGCTTACCTCACTCCCACCAACACTGAAATTCTTATCTGTGCTTTTGTTGCATCTAGGTTTGACCTCCAATGCCTTTTTCACTGGTTTATATATATTCCAACGTGTCCAAAACGCGGACAGTCACGCTAAATCCAGCTAGTCCAATCGTCCTATCCTTGCTGAATTCCATTGATCCCATTGGCACATTGATTAAAAAATTCTCATGTGGCAAACCCTTCAGTCATGGTGCTTCTCTGTGGAACTCCTCCCTTCACCTTCAAAGGCTTCCATAAAACTCACCTCTTCAGCGATGCCTTCAGTCGCTTCTCCTAGCTTCTCTACTGCTCAGTATCCATTCCTCCTATGTGAAGTGTCTTGGCATGTTCACTAATTTAAAGGCACTGTATAAATGTAAGCTGTTGTTGATACAGATTTAATATGGCAGTAAATCTTTTAGGTTGGCAGACATCAATGAATCCAATTAACTTAAACAGCACTCTTACTTTGTTAAAAGTCACAGCTTAATCTCCAGTAGTGGAAAAAAATCAATATGATTGAAGTAGGCTTCTTTGAAAGGTGGCAGAAAGACGAGGCTGAAGCATTCGCAACCATTTTCAGCCGGAAGTGACGAGTGGATGATCCATCTCGGCCTCCTCCTGAGGTCCCCACCATCACCGAAGCCAATTCGATTCACCCATGTGAGTTCAAGAAACTGCAGACCGCACTGGATACAGCAAAGGCTATGGGCCCCGACAACGTCCCGGCTGTCCTGCTGAAGACTTGTGCTCCAGAACTAGCCGCACCTCCAGCCAAGCTGTGAAAATACAGCTACAACACTGGCAAATACCCGACAATGTAGAAAACTGCCCAGGGATGTCCTATCCACGAAAAGCAGGACAAATCCAATCCAGCCAATTACTGCCTCATCAGCAAAGTTATGGAAGGTGTCGTCGACCGTGCTATCAAGCGGCACTTGCTCACCGATGCTCAGTTTGAGTTCCACCAGAACTACTTGGCTCCAGATCTCATTTCAGCCTTGGTCCAAACGTGGACAAAAGAGCTGAATTCCAGAGGTGAGGTGAGAGTGACTGCCCTTGACATGAAGGCAGCATTTGACCAAGTGTGGCATCAAGGAGCCCTTAGTAAAATTGATGTCAATGGGAATCGGGGGGGAAAAGTCTCCACTGGCTGGAGTCATACGTAGCAGCAAGGAAGATGTTTTTGGTTGTTGGAGGCCAATCATCTCAGCCCCAGAACATCGCTGCAGGAGTTCCTCAGGGCAGTGACCGAGACCTAATCATCTTCAGCTGCTCATCAATGACCTTCCCTCCATCATAAGGTCAAAAGTCAGGATGTTCGCTGATGATTGCACAGTGTTCAGTTCCATTCGCAACTCCTCAGATAATGAAGCAGTCCATGCCCGAATGCAGCAAGACCTCAATGACATTCAAGCTTGGGCTGATAAGTGGCAAGATACATTCACGCCACACAAGTGCCAGGCAATGACTATCTCCAACAAGAGAGAGTAACCACCGCTCCTTGACATTCAACAGCATTACCATCGCCAAATCCCCCACCATCAACATCCTGGGGGGGAGTCACCATTGACCAGAAACTTAACTGGACCAGCCACACAAATA
Organism: Somniosus microcephalus; assembly: GCF_052327205.1. NCBI lineage: Eukaryota > Metazoa > Chordata > Chondrichthyes > Squaliformes > Somniosidae > Somniosus > Somniosus microcephalus. The sequence goes on along the minus strand of NC_141020.1, from coordinate 19,519,190 downwards.
ATGTGGCTACAAGAGCAGGTCAGAGGCTGGGTATTCTGCAGCGAGTGTCTCACCTCCTGAGCCTTGACTCCCCAAAGACTTTCCACCATCTACAAGGCACAAGTCAGGAGTGTGATGGAATACTCTCCACTTGCCTGGGTGAGTGCAGCTCCAACAACACGAGGTTCGACACCATCCAGGCCAAAGCAGCCAGTTTGATTGGCAGCCCATCCACCACCTGAAACATCCAGTTCCTCCACAACCAGCGCAGCACTGCAGCAACTTGCAAAGGCTTCTTCGACAGCACCTCGCAAACCCGTGACCTCTACTGCCTAGAAGGACAAGGGCAGCAGTCGCATGGGAACACCACCACCTCCAAGTCACACACCATCCTGACTTGGAAATATATCGGCCGTTCCTTCATCGTCGCTGGGTCAAAATCCTGGAACTCCCTCCCTAACAGCACTGTGGGAGCACCTTCACCACACGGACTGCAGCGGTTCAAGAAGACGGCTCACCACCACCTTCTCAAGGGCAATTCGGGATGGGCAATAAATGCTGGCTTTGCCAGCAACACCCACGTCCCATGAACGAATTTAAAAAAGATAAATATATGTATGTGAAGGCATTATACACTAACATTGATGAGTTTCACCCAGATTGCCATGCCCTGCAACAACAACAACAACTTGTATTTATATAGCACCTCTAATGTGGTAAAACGTCCCAAGGCGCAGCACAGGAGTATTTTAAGACACAAAATTTGACACCGATCCACAAGGATAAATTAGGGCAGGTGACCAAAAGCTTGGTCAAAGAGGTAGGTTTTAAGGAGCGTCTTAAAGGAGGAAAGAGAGGTAGCGAGGCGGAGAGGTTTAGGCAGGGAATTTCAGAGCTTAGGGCCTCGGCAACAGAAGGCACGGCCACTAAAGGTTGAGCGATTAATATCAGGGATGCTCAAGAGGGCAGAATTAGAGGAGTGTAGATATCTCGGGATCGGCTGAAGGAGATTACAGAGATAGGGAGGGGGGAGGCCGTGGAGGGATTTGAAAACCAGGATGAAGATTTTGAAATCGAGGCGCTGCTTAAACATATGTGTAACAAATGCTCAATGCTTCACATTGTATCAGTGCATGTGGGAATCAGATACAACAGTCACACAATTCAACGCCGGTAGTTTTGGGCATTTAAAAAAAAAAAATGGCTTCCACCCACGTCCAGTGCGGCCCGTGCTATTCACCATCTTGATGAAGGTGATAGCACGGGTGGCACATGCGTGCACCGGCAGTATGCAGAGTAGGCAGATTGTGACGTGCCACACAATCTGCCATTTTCAAGCTCACTGCTGTATTCAGCGCACTCTCCTAAACATGCACAGCTGAACGTGTGTTCAGCTGCACGAGGGCCCCCCCCCCCCCCCCCCCCCAGCGCTCCTTAAAGGGATACATCCAAATTGCAGGTAAGTTGCTCGTTGTTTTTGTACTGGCTCTTGAAGAGTTTGTAGCACTACTCTGTTGCTGGAAGAGATTTCAAAAGTTGCCAAAAAGTGTCCTGGGAGTGCTGCTGGATGTTGGGGAAGGCGTTGGCTGCTACTGAAAGGCCTCTGACTACACCACTTGCTCCCAATCATGGAGGATCTAGTTGCAGTCCTTCTTGCACTGCAGCGCGACAGGGAAATGGAGCAGAGGCAGCAAAGAAGACAAGCTGCTCACAGAGAGGGGGACGAGGGCTCTCAGCAGGAGGCCCTACCCACCTAGGGTATTTGGCGAGCACTTCTCCTCCTACCTGCACCAAAGCCAGGAGCAGTGTGTTCCGCTTCACCAAGGAGGTGATCACAGAACTCTTGGAGCCAGACCTTGCAACCTCAGAGCAGGGTGACGAAGGCGCTGCTAGTGGCCCTCAAGGTGACCATGGTCCTGAAATTTTTTCGCCAGCGGATCCTTCCAGACTGGAACAGACGACAAAGCAAACATCTTGCAGTTCGCCGTCCATCACTACATCCGGGAGGTCACAGAGCCTTTGTACGCTAGGAGAGAGAAGTAGGTGGAGAGTGCACATGGCTTTGCCAGGATATCGTGCTTCCCCGTAGTGCAAGTTGCCATCGACTACACACACGTGGCTTTGCGGGCGTCGCATCTCCATGGATATTCCATAACCGGAAAGGGTTCCACTCACTTAATGTGCAGTTGGTGTGTGACCATGCCCAACACATCATGCTGGTGAATGCCCATCATCCTGGCACCAGTTGTGATGTGTTCATTCTGCACCGGTCCACTGTGCCAGCAATCTTCCAACTGGCAGTGTGTGCAAGGTGTGAGATGTGGGTTTGAGGCTTGCAGCAGTGGTAAGTGTGTGAGGGTGAGGTGAAGCTATAAATGTGAAGTATGAGTCATGATTGATAGTAATTGTTGGTACGCCAGTAATGGGGGTGTGGTTCATTGAGCAGTGTGTGAGGTTAGTGGGCAGTTGGTGGGAGACGGTTTTGGAAGATGCATCCACTGAACTTGACCACTCGTGTGAGATCATTGAACTTCTTTCAACACTGGTTCCAGGTCCTTGGGGCAAGATTGATGGTAATGACCACTTCAACTATCTGCTCCCCCACTGCCTTGTGACTCTGTGTCTGGAGGGCCTCCCGGTCCCCTGTGGGTAGAGAACCTGTTTCCTCCGTTCTACTCTTTGCAAGAAGGCCTCTAGTGCTGAGTTGGAGAACCTTGGTGCCCTTTCTCTGCCCTGTTGAGCCATTACTGAGTGACGGTTGCCTTGCAAGCACTTCCAGCAGCTGCTGAATCCAAAATGCACCTCGCCTTTAAATGGTGCAGACTGCCTTTAAAAGTGGAGGCTTGCTTTAAGTAGAGCTAACCTCGCACGAACTGTGGGGCCCCTGCTGAGCACTTGGCGCGCTCAGCGCTGGGTCGCACGCATCAATCATGGTAATTAGCAGGCAGTGCGAATGTCACGTGCTACATGCAATGTTCCCGTTGAACCGCCCGGTGCTCTGGAGGTGTTGCGCAGACTATTCAACCGCTTTACAATTGAAATAACCGCGCATGCGTGAGAAATTGAAAGGGCCGCGCAGCCAGTTAAATGGACTGCGCAACAACAACAAAAATTACCGGGAAAATTGGCTGCCTGCACTACTTTCAATAGGTGCGATCCCCGGCGTCTGTCTTTGGGCCTTAGCGAATTTTTTAGCCCAGCATTTACATAGAGGAAATCCATTTTCAGTTGCAACTGGCACAAATCAAAACCTCTCCACAGTTATTGTGTAAGCACTCGTGCGAATTGTGGCCACTTTGTCTGTCATTTGTAGAGCTTTATCCGAGCAATGTTTCAACGTGTCCAGGAGAGAAAAGATGGGGAGAGGAGAAAACTTGATGGAAAAGATTGACAAAAAATATTCGTAGATCACAGTCCGTGCCTATTTTTTACTTTTTTGTAGTTGATAGATTGGCCCACAAGAAAACATCAAGAAAAATTAAAAAAAATATAACCTGGATCTCATCCAGCCACAATCCTGCCTACCGTCAGGTATCACTGGCAGGCCCAGCACTGAGCTGAAAGGCCACGATCATCAGTTAAAATTGCGTCAGGGTCTGAATCATGACATCATACCCCGACTGTTCTATATTATGCTGCCAAAACGCTAGGAATTAAGGTGGAAGCGGTGCGAACGCATCGAGAATACAGCGGGAAGGGCCCGACCGCCATATTTAGCACTCACCCGCCCCGTTCTCATTGGGTTGCAATCAGTCCCATAGTCTCTAAGAATGGTCAGATGATGTCATCTGTTAGTTCAGTGGAATTTTATGGCATAAAATGTTAGTACATTTGTTTCCCCCTACATTTCTCAGAAATTGAATTCCCAATCTTCTCAGGGTTGTTTTCTAGACCGAAGTAAAACAATATATAAACCAGCAAAGGCCTCCCTTCCCTCTGGTGGCTGGTTCATATAAATCTACTCATCCTCTTGGTGAAAGAGTGGTTTATGATGTGAAAAATAATAGAAAACAATGGAGGGAACACTCGGCGTGATTCATTCATACAAAAGCAAAATACTGCAGATGCTGGAAATCTGAAATAAAAACAGAAAACGCTGGGAATACTCAGCAGGTCAGGCAGCGGCTGTGGAGAGAGAAACGGTTAACGTTTCAGGTCGATGACCCTTCGTCAGAACTGAGAAAAAGTTGGAGATGAAACAGGTTTTTAAGCAAGTGTAGGGGCAGGGAAAGGGGGGAGGAAAGAGCAAAAGGGAAGGTCTGTGATAGGATGGAAGGCAGGAGAGATTAAGAGACAAGAGATGATGGGAATGGGACAAGGTATGATTCATTGTAAGGTGTAAGGTGCCAGTCACAATATTTGGTAACTAGATACAGGAAACTTTGGTTTATCCGGAGGTTGTATGTCCGGGAACCTCGATCTACCGGCAGAAATCAGGAGCCGTTTCGTTAGGTTTTTTTTCTTCTCGTGGCTTTTTTTTTTCCAACAGTCAGGCTCTGCAAAGTCTCTCTGAAGCTGTTGCTAAGCTACAGAGATGCTTCCAAGGTACGGCCGACTGTTTAGAAGCTGTTGCTAAGCAACAGTGTTTGTTGCCAGGTACGGAGTTGCAAATCTCCGTATGCTTCAATATTAACGCTGGTATGTCCGGCAGTTTTGATAGATCGGCAACAGCTCGGTCCCGTCGGTGCCGGATATCACAAAGTTTCCTGTACTGTGGTTTAGTAGGCAGTTTACTACTATTAATTACAGTAGTTTATTCTAACATGCTCAATAAATAATAGGCTCCAATTGAGGCTGTTTTCTGTAGATTTTAAGTGTTCTGAGTTTTGTTTCTTGCTGGTTTGCAGGGTTCGATTTTTACTGGGTGGTAGGCATGGTGATTTCAAGTTCTTGCCTCCTCCTGGTTATTCTCCCTGTTATGAAGCACTATTGCCAAAGGAAAGAATGAGAATGGAGTCGATCAAGGAGTACAAACATGACTTTGATGGTATTCGAAACCTCCTGGGCCCCACACAATCACTATCACATACTGCATTTGCTCCGTGTCCTGTAGATACAGCCCAGGTAATTGGATTAACCATTGATCCTTCAACCTTTTGAATGCTATTCCTCCCATCTTTTCTCCAGCTTTTGAATTTGGATGCACTTATATAAAAAAAAAAAAAATTCTTAATTGTTCTTGAAGTTCCTGCCTTGAACTTAAAAATAATGATGTATATACCTCCAATTATAGCTAGTCAAAAATCTGTAGATCTCTTCAAATCCTGTAATGGTACTTTGTAATTTCTATTATATAATTTCAAATTTATATTGTCAGAATCTTAATTTTCTTGTTAACTTTATATAATATATATTGTTGAAGTGTAAATTCTTCCTTAACAGTGAGCTTGAATTTAAGAATCACGAGAGCTAATCCCTTTTTACCAAGAAGCAAAATTCTTCACCAGATCTGGTTGGCCTACATGAAGCACTATCTGGTTCTGCTTTCCTTCACTGAAACTGCTCACTTATTCAAAGATCGTCCTGGAATGCAAAGATAACCCCCGGCTTCTCTTCTCCACTACAACCCGTCTTCTTAATCCACCTCCCATTCTTTCTCCACCCTCACCTCCAATAACGAGTGTGAAGAGTTCATGATTTTTTTTTGTCACAAAGATCGAGACCATCCATTCAGCTGCCTCTGCCGCTTCCTGCTTTTCCTCTAACCCACTGGGCCAAACGCCTCCTAATGTTACCCCGCATCCCTAGCCCTGAAATCACATCTTTCTCCAGATTCCATCCCACCTCCCATCATGCTCTCTCCAGATTCCATCCCATCTCCCATCATGCTCTCTCAGAGCTCATCCTGTCCATGAGACCCGCCTCCTGCTCCCTCAACCCTACTCCTACCAAACTGCTGACCACCCAACTTCCCTTCCTGGCTCCCAAATGAACTAATATTGTTAACGGTTTTCTCTTCTCGGGTATTGTACCCCTCTCCTTCAAATCTGCCGTCATCACCCCTCAAAAAAACACATCCTTGACCCCTCTGTCCTTGCAAACTACCGCCCATCTCCAACCTCAATTTCCTCTCAAGTCCTTGAACGTGCTGTCTCCTTCCAAATGAATGTCCATTGTTCCTGTAATTCCACATTTGATTGCCTCTAATCAGGTTTCCTCCCCTGCCACAGTACTGAAGCAGCCCTTATTAAAGTCACAAATGACATCCTATATTACAGTGACCATGGTAAACGATACCTCCTCATCCCCCTTGACCTGTCTGCAGGTTTTGACACAGTTGACCACACCACCCTCCTCCGTCGTCCAACAGGGTGGGACTGCACTTGCCTGGTTCCATTCTTATCTATACAATCATAGCCAGAGAATCATCTTCAATGGCTTCCTTTCCCACTCCTGTACCGTTACCTCAAGTCCCCCAAAAATTTATCCCTAGCCACCTTCTATTTCTCATCTACATGCTGCCCCTCGGTGACATCATCCGAAAGCACAACGTCAGGTTCCACATGTAGGTTGACGACGCTCCGCTCTATCACACCACCACCTCTCTTGGCCCCTCTACTATCTCTGATTTGCCACACTTCTTGTCCAACATCCAGTATTGGATGAGCAGAAAATTCCTCCAACTAAATATTGGGAAGACTGAAGCCATTGCCATTGGTTCCCGCCACAAACTCCATTCCCTGACCAACGTTTCCATCCCTCTCCCTGGCAACTGAAGCTGAGCCAGACCGTGTGCAACTGGTGTTGTGTTTGACTCCAAGATGAGCTTCCGACTGCCTATCCGCTTCATTACCAAGACTGCCTACTTCCACCTCCGTAACATCGCCCTACTCTGACGCTGCCTCAGCTCATCTGCTGCTGAAACCCTCATCCATGCTTTTGTTACCTCTAGAATTGATTATTCCAACACTCTCCCGGATGACCTCCCATCTTCCACCCTACATAAACTTGTGCTCATCCTAATCTCTGCTGCCCACATCTTAACCCGTACCAGGTCCCGTTTACCCATCTCCCCTGTACTTAAGAAGATAAGAAACAGGAGCAGGAGTCGGCCAATCGGCCCCTCGAGCCTGCTCCGCCATTCAATAAGATCAATGGCTGATCCAATCTTGTCCTCAACACCATTTTCCCGCTCTCTCCCCACACCCCTCGACTCCTTTGAAGTTTAAATGTCTGTCAATCTCCGCCTTGAATATATTCAGTGACTCCGCCTCCACAGCCCTCCGGGGTAGAGAATTCCAAAGATTCACGACCCTCTGAGAGAAGAAATTCCTCCTCATCTCAGTCTTAAATGGGCGACCCCTAGTTCTAGATGCCTCCACTAGGGGAAACATCCTCTCAGCATCCAACCTGTCAATCCCCCTCAGAATCTTATGTTTCAATAAGATCATCTCTCACTCTTCTAAACTCCAATGAGTATAGGCCCAACTTGCTCAACCTTTCGTTATATGTCAACCCCTTCATCCCAGGAATCAACCTAGTGAACCTTCTCTGCACTGCCTCCAATGCAAGTATATCCTTCCTTAAATATGGAGGCCACAACTGTACACAGTACTCCAGGTGTGGTCTCACCAGTGCCCTGTAAAGTTGCATCAAAACTTCCCTACTTTTATACTCCATACCCCTTGCAATAAAGGTCAACATCCCATTAGCCTTCCTAATTACTTGCTGTACCTGCATGCTAAGTTTTTGTGTTTCATGTACTCGGACCCCCCGATCCCTCTGTACCGCAGCATTTTGTACTCTCACTCCATTTAAATAATAATTTGCTTTTTCATTCTTCCTTCCAAAGTGGATAACCTCCCATTTTCCCACATTGTACTCCATCTGCCAAATTCTTGCCCACTCACTTAACCTGTCTCCATCCCTTTGCAGACTCTTTGGGCTGGATTTTCATTGAGGAGTCGGGTAGGAGGCGGGATTACAACTTTCACCTCCATCGAGTTCTAGCCAACCCACGCGATTTTGACTTGATTGACCTTGTTGAGCCTGCCCAGCGGGCTCAGCAGGCCAATTAATGGCCACCTGGCAACAGGTGACGTCGCAGATTGATATTTCGTCTGTCAAGACCTTTTGACAGATGAAATATTGGCGTTTGACAGCTGTTTGAAGCTGTCAAACACTGACAATCTATACTCCAGGTTAATTCCTTTCTCTCAGGCTGATTTAGAGATCTCTCCAGAACAGAAAGCTGAATGCTGGAACTTTTGACAGCTTTCTGTGCCGGTGAGATGAGGGACTCCCGAGACCTGAGGGAAAGAAGGCTGTAAAGGTATGTAAATGTAAGTAAAACTTATTTAAACACTTTAAACACACCAAACACACTTACCTCTGCACTCATGCAGCCATCACTCACCTGAACACCGGACATCTCAACCCCTCCAAGCTCTTCATCCCGACGACCCGCCTCGCTAACTTGGCGTGGTTTGGAGCCGTCGGGAATCCCACATTTCAACAATGAAAATAGGGATTAGGCTAAAAACTGCCTGTTAATTACCTGTTAACAGGCAGTTAATTAGCACTAATCCCCTTCCCACCTCGGGGAGGCGGGTCCCAGTGCGGGTCGGGTACCCGCCTCCTTTGAAACTGGCATGGAGGTGGGTTGGGGGCGGGATTGGTTCGTGCCCCCCCCCCCCCCCCCCGATTTCAGGATTTTAACCCCCCACACGCCTCCAATCCCGCCTCCACGGCCCAATGAAAATCCAGCCCTTTGTGTCCTCTTCACAACTTGCTAAACCACCTATCTTTGTATCATCAGCAAATATGGCTACAGTACACTCGGTCCCTTCATCCAAGTCATTAATATAGATTGTAAATAGTTGAGACCCCAGCACTGATCCCTGTGGCACCCCACTAGTTACTGATTGCCAACCGGAAAATGACCCATTTATCCCGACTCTCTGTTTTCTGTTAGTTAGCCAATCCTCTATCCATGCTAATATATTACCCCCAACCTCGTGCGCTCTTATCTTGTGCAGTAACCTTTTATGTGGCACCTTATCGAATGCCTTCTGGAAATCCAAATACACCACATCTACTGGTTCCCCTTTATCCACCCTGTTTGTTACATCCTCAAAGAACTCTAGCAGATTTGTCAAACACGATTTCCCTTTCATAAAACCATGTTGACTCTGCTTGATTGTCTTATGGTTTTCTAAATCTCCTGCTATTCCCTCCTTAATAATGGATTCCAGCATTTTCCCAATGACAGATGTTGGCTAACTGGCCTATAGTTTCCTGCTTTTTGTCTCCCTCCTTTCTTGAATAGGGGTGTTACATTTACGGTTTTCCAATCCGCTGGGACCTCTCCAGAATCCAGGGAATTTTGGTAGATTACAACCAATGCATCCACTATCTCTGCAGCCACCTCTTTTAAGACCCTAGGATGCAGGCCATCGGGTCCAGGGGACTTGTCGACCTTTAGCCCCATTACTTTGCCTGGTACTTTTTCTCTAGTGATAGAGATTGTTTTAAGTTCCTCCCTCCCTATAGCCCCTTGATTATCGATTATTATTGGGATGTTTTTAGTGTCTTCTACCGTGAAGACCGATCCAAAATAATTGTTTAGAGTCTCTGCCATTTCTCTATTTCCCATTATTAATTCCCCAGTCTCATCCTCTAAGGGGCCAACGTTTACTTTAGCTACTCTCTTCCCTTTTATATACCTGAAGAAGCTCTTACTGTCTGTTTTTATATTATTTGCTAGTTTACTCTCATACTCTATCTTCTCCCCCTTTATAATTTTTTTAGTCATCCTTTGCTGGTTTCTAAAAATGTCCCAATCCTCTGGCCTACCACTAATCTTCGCAACATTGTATGCCTTTTCTTTCAATTTGATACCATCCTTAACTTCCTTAGCTAGCCACGGATGGTGCATCCTTCTCGTAGTGCCTTTCTTTCTCACTGGAATACACCTTTGCTGAGATTTATGAAATATCTCTTTAAATGTCTACCACTGCTGATCTACCGTCTTACCCCTTAATCTATTTTCCCAGTCCACTTTAGCCAACCCTGTCCTCGTACCCTTCTAATTACCTTTATTTAAGCTTAGGACACTAGTTTCAGACCCAAGTTTCTTACCCTCAAACTGAATTTCATATTCAACCATGCTATGATCACTCTTTCCGAGGGGATCCTTTACTATGAGATCATTAATTAATCTTGTCTCGCTATACATTACCAGATCTAAAATAGCTTGCTCCCTGGTTGGTTCCTCAATGTACTGCTCTAAGAAACCATCCTGAATACACTCTGAACTCATCCTCAAGGCTACCCTTGCCAAATTTGATTTGTCCAATCTATATGATGATTAAAATCGCCCATGATTATTGCAGTACCTTTCTTACAAGCCCCCATTATTTCTTGATTTATACTCTGTCCTACAGTGTAGCTACTGTTAGGGGGCCTATATACTACTCCCACCAGTGACTTGTTGACCTACATTGGCTCCAGTACTGGCAATGCCTCAATTTTAAAATTCTCATTCTTGTCTTCAAATCCCTCCATGGCCTCGACCCTCCCTGTCTCTAGCCTCCTCCAGCCCTACAAACCTTTGAGATATCTGAGCTCCTCCAATTCTGGCACCTTGTACAGTCCCATTTTTAATAGCTCTACCATTGGCGGCGTGCTTTCAGCTGCCTTAGCCCTAAGCTCTGGAATTCCCTCCCTAAACCCCCCCCCCCCCTCTCTCATCCTTTAAGATGCTTCTTAAAACATAACCTCTTTGACCAAGCTTTTGGTCACCTGTCCTGATACCTCCTTCTGTGGCTTGGTGTCAAATTTTGATTGACAGCGCTCTTGTGAAACGCTTTGGGACATTTTGCTATGTTAAAGGAGATATATAAATGCAAGTTGTTGTAACCCCTCTTTTAGAAAATTACTTTTCTTCTCACATTAGGCCTTATAAAGCGCTATACAGGAAACTTTCTTTTATCCAGCCCCTAAATAACCGGAAATGTCGGTTCACCGGCAAAATTCAGGAGTAGGTTCAGGTGACTTTTATTACTTGCCTTCCTCCATTTGTTGCTGTGCAAGGGTGTGGCTGCAGCTGTTGCTAAGCTACAGAGACGCTTGCAACTTGTGCCCATTGTTCTGAAGCAGGGTTTGTTGCTTTATACGGAGCTCTGAGCTCCGTATCTTTTACTATAGCGTTCGGTTATCCGGAATTGTTGATGAACCGGCACCACGTCGGTCCCGTCCGTGCCAGATACCAGAAAGTTTCCTGTATTACATATTTAAGTCTTGCTTGGAGTTCCCCGATGCTAGCCTTGTTCTTAGCTAAAGAGCCCTGGAAGTTGAGGATAGCTCTGTCCAAAATTTCTAAATTCTAAGCTTTTCTTATTTTCTAATTTTTTGTGTCTGCTGGGTTCAGAAAAGTTACTTAAAACCATAATCCTTTAGCTCTTGATAAATCATTCAAAGCCGGTGGCCTTGACAGGTTTGTTTTACAAAGCTAAATATTAATCAGTCTTTCCTTGCCCCAATTAATGATTTTGACAGCACTGCCTGTCTACAATTTCCAGGTTTAAAACATGACTTCCCGCAGCTCCATCGAGAGATTGTATTTTTGTGACATTAAAATGAAGGCTTAGTTTCAGTAAGCATTTCCTTTTTTCTTTGTCTAGATTGTTCTACCACCTCATCTGGAACGGATACGAGAGAAATTAGCTGAAAACATCCATGAACTTTGGTCTTTGACAAAGATCGAGTTAGGTTGGACGTATGGAACAGTAAGAATGACTTTTTAATTCTATTGCCTCAACAGTAAGACTTAATTATGCAATGACAAAGTTAATAATGTCTGAGCGAGTATTCAGAAAGGAAGAAAAGCTGCCAGAACGGTATTTTCTCAGGTGGTGAAACTGAAAACTTTTGATTGATTTGTTGGTCAATAGTTTTCTTGAAAAAAATTAGCCTCGAGCTCAGTTTAAGGTGACATGGCCTAATTTAGAAGGTTTTTATATCTCATTTGTAGAACCTGTTATTTGTCCTAATCAATGAGACAGTCAGGATAATAGACGTGGGAGATCCCGAGATTTCCTAAATTTTGATTTAACGTGCATGGTACAGCAACACCCCAGGCACGGGAATGAAAACGAGCTTCCTACCACTCCATGCTATTGTGCACTAGAGCGCCAATGTATTGTGCCACTCAACATAAAGGTTTAACAGACTTCATTTACAACCCCAGCCTCTGGAGATCTGGCAGCATGCACTTAAATTTGATCTGCCCGTTATATAGCATAGGTTAACCAACGGTCCGTGAGAAAGGAAGCATCAGAACCCAAATCTAATTAATAAAAACATGTATTCTGATAGGATTCTATACATGATTTTTTAATAACATTGTGCATTATTATACCATACTCCATGTGAAGCAGGGGCTAATTTGTGGAGTGGGGGAATCCGTAATAACACACTTAGGCAGCACTGAATTGCTTTGCGCTTGCTAAGGTTGGGAGCACATTAGGGTGTTTTTTAAATTCCAATAGACCCTTTGGGCTGGATTTTATGAATGGAGACGTGTTGGAGGCGGGACTGCTGCTTGCCGGGTCTCAGTCCCGCCTCCATCAGCTTCTGGCCAACCAGCGAGATTTTCCCCTGATTGACCTTGTTAAGCCGACCCAGCGGGCTCAGCAGGCCAATTAGGGGGAAGTCAGTGACAGAGCACGTCAACGTATGACGTGTCATCTGTCGAGAATTTTTGAAAAAAGAAATGTCATCGTTTGACAACTCTGTGAAGCTGTCAAACACTGACATTCTGTGTAGTTTGATGAGCCCTTGTGTTCAGGACTCATCAAACCTTTCAACTTTGCAGAAATCAGCTGGCTGTTGGATCAGAGGATCCAACAGCCAGTCTGTGATCTCTACAATGGAGATGTCGGGGACTACGGCTCCACAGCGGCTGACGGCTATAGGTAGAAACAAAGGTAAGTTAACATTTTCTAACACTTTACATTCGCCTCACATACTTACCACTCCACACTTGCACCCATCGTTCACCTCTACATCGCACTTTCAGACCCCTCCGACCCCCGCAGACCTCCTACACCCCAGCAGGGTTTCCCCGGCAGTTAATAGACTTTAATCCCGTCCCGTCAGGAGACGGGACCCGGGGCAGGACGGCTTCCCGCCTCCTGGCAAGAGGGCACAAAGATAGCCCCAAATTCTGCAACTTTCCCGGCAGTCCTGCCTCCATACCCGCCTCCTCGGGGCTGAGAAAATCCAGCCCTCCTACTACTGGTTTTTATATCCTCTCATGCGGAATAAGCATGAGGAATATTCCAGTACGGAGAAGATTATTGCTACTAATCATTGCTTTTTTTTTTCACCCTGTAGATTCGAGATGACAACAAGAAGCTGCATCCATGTCTTGTAGAGTTTAATAGACTGCCTGAACCGGAGAGAAACTACAACTTACAAATGTCGGGTGAAACTCTGAAGTAAGTACCGTGCAATTCTGATTGCTGCATATGTTCTTGTTTCAGCTTAACAGATATATATAGCTTTAAAAAAAATTCTCTAAACATCTCAATTCAATTCAATTTTATTTGTCATATATGCAGCAGACGTGTGTACTGCACAATGAAATGTGGATTTTTACGAGTCCTCCCAACATTGGAATAAATATGGCATAACAATGATAAAATACTAATAGAAATACAGTAATAATAAATAAAACAACAGTAATAATAATAAATTATACGTTCTCCTCAGAACCCTGCTGGCGTTGGGCTGCCATGTTGGAATGGCTGATGAAAAGGCAGAAGAAAATCTGAAGAAAATAAAAATGGCCAAATCGTAGGTTCTATTTATTTTATAGACTGTTAAATGTTTATAAATTACATTTAAATGGGTTGAATGAAATATGGTGACCCATGGGAGTGGCATGATGTGTCCACAGTTCCTTAAAGTGCAAATTCTTCACCTTGGGAGAAGCGAAGTAGGTGCTAGGTTATCCAGAAGAACTGGAGAATTGGCGCACAGACTATTATGGGATATTTGTACACACTTTCTGGCAGTTTGCGAGTGCCTCTGGTAGTTGTGAAACCCTGTTGCCTGTCTGCTTTTTTGATGGGATGATTTGGATGTAATAAAGTAACTTTAAAATACTGAAAATAGGGACAGAGTTATTGGGGGGAATTTTAAGCCCCAAAAATGGGTGCATTTGGGTCGGGTGGGAAGAAAAAAGTATTAAAAAATCTCAAACCCGAACCTAAACAGCCTTGACCCCCGCCCACTTATAGTTTTAATGGGAGCGGACGACCAACCTGCTCCCAGGAGGCTGGTCACATTAAAATATTTTAATGAGGCTGGGTGTCTCAGATTTTTTTCTCTGTTCCAGCTATAACGCTGGCAGGCTGGGTTTCCTGGGCCTCGGGAAACCCGGCAGCTAAAGGGAGGTGAGGACTGTTGCATGGAAACAGGTGAGTGCTTTTCCAGCACTGCTTGTAGGCCAGGAGGAGCAGAAATGCTTACCACCCCCCACCCCCCTCCAAGCAAACCTGTAAACCTCCCCAGTCATCGGATCCCACCCCTCCCCCCTCCCGGCCCGCCCATGTCCTCCACAGATCCCCCGCGATCATCTCCCCGATCTCTCCAGCCCCTTCCACAATCTCCTCCCCGATCTCTCTGGCCCATTCCGCGATCTTCTACCCTCCTCCCCCAATATTTCCGACCCCTTCCATGATCTTCTCCTCTGGCCACTCCCACCCGATCTCTCCCTCCCTCCTCTCCACTCTCAGGCTGCAGCCTGATGCTGAAGGCCTACCCACCTGACAGACAGCCAGTCTCTCAATCTGGCTGGCTGCGGCCTGGAAACCGAGTCCAAAATTGGTAATCCGGTCCTGCTGTTAAATTAGACAGGACCTGAGAGAACCCCTCGCTCCCTCCCTGCCTCCCTGTTAATATCGGGGCCATTATTTTCAGTTCAATTGCATCTACCTGCTACATTGGTTAGTTTATTAAAATGTTATATTTTTATCTTGTATCAATTTGATAATTGCAATAATTAAGCAATAATACTGCAATGTACTGAACTATATAATTGACCATAGGTTGATGGATTGAAGTCTGACATAAGCTTTAATAGTGCACGTAATGGGTTATTATTGCTGTACACTCTTAGCCCTATCTTAAGGAAAAGTTTCACGATTGCTGAGCTCCATCTCCATGAAGGATTATTTTAAGAATATTGAAAGTTTTCCGTGACCCTTCCTCCACAGTTTCCCCTGAGGAAATTCACCCCGGGCAAGTTTAGTAAAATAAAAAATGTGGTTCTGCCTAGTAGGTTGCTCCAGTCTTTACAATGTCTTTATTTCCTAATTATCTTCAGAATGGCAGATACTCTAGCTGGATTACCTGCCTCTTCTAGGGCCAGCTTTCACCTCAATGTTTGATTCCCACTCCCCATGGTGCCTGACAACCCCCCCCCCCCCCTTAGAACCAATCAGGTAGTACAAACAGCTTTTTGCCCCGCCTGCCAACCCATCTAACTGGTTCATACTAATACGATAGCAAAATACTGCGGATTTTGGAAATCCGAAATAACAACAGAAAATGCTGGAAAAACTCAGCAGGCCAGGCAACATCCGTGGAGAGAGAAACAGAGTCAACGTTTCAGGTCGAAACCCTTCGTCAGGACTGAGAAACACAGGAAATGAAACAGATTAAAAGGCCAGTTCGGGGGCTGGGAAATGGGGATGAGAACAAAAGAGAAGTGAAGAGACATTGGGGTAGATTTTCCTGGAGCCGTCAGGCGGGGTTTCAGGCTTGTGTGGGGGGGGGGGGGGAAATCCCGATTTCGGGGGTCCCGACACCATCCTGCCCAAAACCCGCCTCCACGTAAGTTTCAGAGGAGACGGATACCCGCCCCGCACTGGGACCCGCCGACCCGAGGCGGGAAGGGATTAGTGCCAATTAACTGCCAGTTAACAGGCAGTTTTTAGCCTAATCCCTATTTTGAGGGGTGTTGTGTGGGATTCCCGACGGCTCCAAACCACGCCAGGTTAGCGGAGTCGGGCCATCGGGTTGAAGGACTTGAAGGGGCCGCGATGTCGGTGTTCAGGTGAGTGATGTGTGCATGAGTGCAAAGGTAAGTGTGTTTGGTGTGTCTAAAGTGTGTAAAGAAGTTTAAATTACCTGTACTTACCTTAACAGCCTTTCTTCCTGTAGGCGTCGGGAGTCCATCACTCAGCCGGCACTGAAAGCAAAATGGCTGCGAGCTGTCAAAAGTGACAGCCTTCAGCTTTTAGTGCTGGTGACAGTTCTAACTGAGTCTGCGTAGAACGACTCAGGTTAGAAGTCAGACTGTCAGTGTTTGACAGCTTCAAGCAGCTGTGAAACACTGATATTTCATCTGCCAAGACCTCTTCACAGAATCACAGAAACCCCACGTTGCAGATAGAGGCCATTTCGGCCCATCGAGCCTGCACCGACACATATCCCACCCGATCCCCGTAACCCCTACACCAACACATATCCCACCCTATCCCCGTAACCCCACGTATTTAATCCCCCTAACACTAAGGGTCAATTTTATCATAGCCAATCAACCTAACCCGCACATCTTTGGACTGTGGGAGGAAACCGGAGCACCCGGAGGAAACCCACGCAAACACGGGGAGAATGTGCAAACTCCACACACAGTCACCCGAGGCCGGATTCGAACCCGGGTCCCTGGCGCTGTGAGGCAACAGTGCTAACCACCTCTTGACAGATGAAATTTCAGTCTGTGACGTCACCTGTTGCCGGGTGGCCCTTAATTGGCCTGCTGAGCCCGCTGGGCGGGCTCAACAAGGTCAATCAAGGGAAAGTCGCGTGGATTGGCTGAACGTCGATGTAGGCGGGACTAAAATCCGAAAGTTGTAGTCCCGCCTCTTTCCCGACGGCTTTATGAAAATCGACCCCATTAAGAGGTATTCGAAACGAGACGAGCGGAGAGACAATAATTCATACTAATAACTTGCAATTTCAGTGAGAAGCTGATTTCCATCTGAAATGCTGACACTGGTACTTTAAAGTTGAGCGTTAGCATCAAAAGCTAACGTTTGTCACGTACGTTAATGGTACGTACAGTTTTATACCATGCTTTTTGTTTTTGACTCGCAGAGTGAAAATTGGGGTTGTTTATGATCATACTGTTTTTGCAGAATTGTACTAATTCTATCAATGATGAACCCACCACTATGGTAAGTTTATCACTCTTATGGACCTTTTTGATTATGTAAGCATGTGTACTTGTGATATAAAATGATCGGCTTCAGCTTCCTTCATATTGATCATCAAAGTACTGTTAGGAAACAATTATACACTATACTCACTTTCCACGTCTACACTGAACCAGCTAAGAATGCGGATTTGATGGGGTAGAACTGTCAATCAGCGAAGTTCACGTATAAACGCTCGACGCACTTGCACTCATTCATGTTGGTGCTGTTAGGCAGGTGCAAACCCATTTAAATTATAAGGGTTAATGTCTGTAAAAATAGCGCACACAGGAATGATAGTACAAGTGCTCTAAGTGTTGGTACATGAACTTCGCCAATTGGACTGTCAACCTTTTGGCTCCGTTCATTTTTTAATGAGAACTCTTACACTTTTGTCACAGGTACCTAATGTCCAATGGATACAAGCCTTCTCCACTTGATCTTTCCCATGTCAAACTGACTCCAGCCCAAAATACTCTGGTGGACAAACTGGCTGAAAACGGTCACAATGTCTGGGCAAGGGACCGCATCCGTCAGGGGTGGACGTACAGTATTTTGCAGGTAAGGGGCTGCAGTGGGATCTAGGAATTTGCTTAAGTTTTTGAGTGCATGGATAAGCAATATGGGTGATCACACTTCAGTATACTTCAGATATATTCTCACATCTCATTTCTTGGAACCTCAAAAGTGTTGTGTATACTTTTCCTGATTTTATTTTATCAGATTGGAGTTAAATACTGAATTGGTTAATGAATTAAATCAGGGCGTTCATCTTGTGTTACTGGGAGAAATAAAACATAGAAACATTCTGAATCATGAATCTATACAATATGTGGATATTAGCAACAAAATGATTTTTGTTCCCTTTTTCTATGTATTGATCCACTTGATAAAGATGTGTATTGAACGGGCATTCAAAAAAGATGCTGAAGAGTTGGCTTCTGAGATTATAAATGGAACAGGCCATTGAGAAGGCAAAGACTGATTGATTGAATTTAGCTATGCAATTTAAACTACATACTCAAACATTTTTTTAATGTTATACAGCAATATTGAATGGCAATAAGTAAATTCTAATATAAATCAATTAAAGGGTTCAAATGTCCTTGGATCGGGAGAAGGATCATCAGACTTCTTAATCCTGATTATTGTCCAGTGCATAGAGGGGAATTTCAACCTGCAAAAACGGGTGGGTTTGGGTCAAGTGGGAAGTAAAAATATTACAAATTTCAAACAGGACCCCAACCTGCCTCGACCCCAGCCACCCGGTTTTAACAGATGCAGGGCAAGTGACCAATCCGCTCTCAGGAAACTGCATGCCTCCATTTTAACAAGGTTACTACTTGTGGGCTGTGTGGTGTATGTAACCTGTTCCACCTTAAGAGAACTTAAGCCTGTTCCACCTTAAGAGATGTACTACTTTCTCTGGCTGCTGTATACGTAATACTGGTGGTGACCACCGGTATATAAGCACTGTGTAGTAAGATGTATTGCAGATCGTCCTGACCTCCAACCAGTAAAGACCTGTTGAACTTTAAGCTTGCAGCCTGTGTGTTATTAATTACAACTAGAACACACAGACTTTACAGTGGCGACGAGTCAGATTCTTACCCTGCGGCAGTTATATCCACGGCGGCTTCGTCCACTGAACGGACGTCGAAGAGAGGTTTCCACCCTCATCACCCTGCTGGAAGACACGTCGCGCGGCAGACATCGAGAAACCAGAGTGCAGAAGACACCCTGAACTCGAAGCCTCCATCAGCGGCTGTCAGCTATCTTCTTTCTACCTCGGTAGTGGGTAAGCCGGGCAGCGACGCGACCAGAAAATCGGCCACGTTGGCTGTACAGACGGGGAGGGAAGACAGAGGAATAAGGGCGGTGAGATCGATCGCGACCGGAGATAAGGGCCGGGCCGCATTCGGGCTAAAAAGGCGCAGCGTCTGGGGGCAACTGAAGGCGCGAGAGCCGCGGTGAAGCGGAGACAGCGTCGGGGGAAGGGTGAAGACCGCCAAGCGCGGGAAAACCGCCATTTTGCAGGCGGAGGACGAAGAAAAGAGCGCGGAAGCCGCCATCTTGGATAAAAATAAAAAGAAATTAAATTGCAACGATGCCTAAACATGGGAACATTAATACCTTTGATAGCGACATCGAAGATTGGGCTATGTATGTAGAACGCATACAAAATTATTGTAAAGCAAATAAAATCCCAGATGCAGAGAAAGCACTAACATTATTAAACTTAATGGGTGCGAAGACATACGGGCAATTGAAACACCTTGTATCACCAGATGAACCGGCGGATAAGACGTTCGAGGAGATTGTTACTGTCCTGAAAAATCACCTAAACCCCACGCCGCTGATGCTAGCGGAACGATTTAAATTTTACAGCAGAAGGCAGCTGAAGGATGAAAGCAATGCTGAATATTTAATGGAATTGCGTAAGCTAGCAAAGTACTGTAAATTCGGAACAAGATTGACAGAGGCGCTACGAGATAAATTTGTGTGTGGGTTATTAAAAGAAGATACACAAAAGCGATTGCGCGAGGAGAATGAGCTGACGCTTGAGAAAGCGGTCACTATGGCAGCAGCACACGAAGCCGCAGCGAGAGGCACGGCAGTAATGCAGCTACGGTCACCGGAACTCAGTACAAATAAATTGGGTTTGAGTACTGTAAACTGTTATCGTTGCGGAAAGACAACGCACGATCAGAACCAGTGTTGGTTTAAAAACCAAGAATGCAGAACGTGTGGCAGGCTTGGCCACATAGCTAAAGTATGCCGGTCAGGAAAGAAGACCAGCAACAAAAAGTCACCGCAAGGAAAATACATAAAGGTACGCAAGGTGACAAAGAGCAGTTCGACCGAACAGAAGTCAGATTCAGACGCTAGCAGTAATGAACTGGGTAGCTTAAGAGTACACAACGTTGGTAAGGATGCAGATCTCCAGACAATTTGGGTCACCCTTCAGATAGCAGGAGTCCAAGTAAAGATGGAATTGGACACTGGATCGGCATTGACGGTCATGAATAAGAAAGATTACAAAAGGTTATTCCAACATATTCCCCTACGGGATACGGAGATTATATTGAAAACCTACACGGGGCAAAGAGTGTACCCCGTCGGAAAGATAGAGGTAAAAGTGGTCCACAAGGGCGAAGAAAGCCAAGTAATGGACTTATATGTGCTACCTGAAGGAGGTCCACCACTACTGGGACGGGAGTGGATTAGGAAAATGAATATGGACTGGCACTCCTTGAAGGCACTAACGGTAGATTCCGGGGAAACAGATGTCAAACCTAAACGATTGTTTAGAATATTGGATGATGCTAAAGAGGTGTTCCAGCAGGGACTGGGAACACTGAGAGGAATTACGGCAAACATCAAGATTGATGAACATGCACAACCAAAATTTTTTAAAGCCAGACCGGTACCCTATGCAATACGACCTACTGTAGAAGCGGAACTGGAAGCGCTAGAACATTCAAGTGTACTGTCTAAGGTAGATTGGAGTGAGTGGGCTACGCCCATTGTTCCCGTTATGAAACGTCCTTCGAGCAACAAGCCAGGAGAACCAGGGAAGGTTCGCATCTGTGGAGATTTCAAAATCACCGTTAATCCGGTGCTTCACACGATGCAGTATCCGCTTCCGCGGATTGAGGATATTTTTGCTTTGTTGTCTGGCGGGAAACACTTCACCAAGATAGACCTGGCGCAGGCGTACTTGCAGATGGAGGTTGAAGAAGAGTCACGCCAATACCTCACAATCAACACGCATCGAGGTTTGTACCGGTACAATAGACTGGTTTTTGGAGTGGCATCGGCTCCAGCAATTTGGCAGAGGGCCATGGAGCAGGTATTACAGGGAATTCCAGGCACACAATGTTACCTGGACGATATTCTGATTACAGGTGATGGTGATGAAGAACACCTCGCAAACTTGGAACTGGTGCTCAACAGACTGAAAGAGTATGGACTTAGAGTTAATCGGCAGAAATGCGAGTTCTTCCAGAAGCGGATCTCGTACTGTGGTCATGTCATTGACCGGGAGGGGCTTCATAAGTCTCCTGACAAGATAGAGGCAGTTGTAAAGGCTCCCGCTCCGGATAATGTCTCTCAATTGAGGTCGTTTCTAGGATTGATTAACTATTACCATAAATTTCTACCAAATCTATCCACGGTACTGCACCCGCTAAACGCTCTTTTAGAGAAGGGGGTACCATGGGAATGGAGCGAAAACTGTAAGAAGGCATTTCGCAAAAGCAAAGAATTGATCACCTCAGAGGAAGTGTTGGCTCACTTCAACCCGACACTGCCTATTCGGTTGGCTTGTGATGCTTCTCCATATGGTATTGGGGCAGTACTCTCACACAAGTTGCCAAATGGCACGGAAAGGCCAGTCGCGTTTGCATCCAGATCATTGACCTCCGCTGAGCGCAACTATGCACAGATTGATAGGGAGGCTCTCAGCCTTGTATGGGGAGTGAAGAAGTTTAATCATTACCTGCAGGGTCAAAAATTCACACTTCTGACAGACCATCAGCCGTTGGTATCCATTTTTAACCCTAAGAAGGGTGTTTCAGTGATGACAGCACAGCGTCTCCAGAGATGGTCCTTTTTCCTAGGGGCACATCAATATCAAATAGAATTCAAAGGTACGAAGCAGCATGGTAATGCTGATGGGCTGTCGCGCCTGCCACTACCTGAAGAAGAAGAAACGACGAAAGTTGACCCTGTTGAGTTATTTCATTCGACCATCATCGAGTGTTTGCCAGTCACCAATGCAAGTATTGAAAGGGAAACCAGGAACGACCCGACACTGTCCAGAGTCTACGAGGTGACAGTGAAAGGATGGCCAACACGTGGTGATCCTCTGTTACCGGCATTCTCGGCAAGGCGAGACCAGCTGTCCGTCTGCCATGGTACTTTGATGTACGGGACAAGAGTGATTATTCCTCCCAAGTTAAGGGAAAGAGTTCTAAAAGAACTGCATGAAGGTCATCTGGGGGGAGTTAAGATGAAAGTCTTGCTAGGGCTTATGTATGGTGGCCGGGTATTGACCAACAGATAGAGGAGTTGACGAAAAGCTGCGCTGGGTGCCAAAAAGTGCAAAATGCACCTCCGATCGCACCACTACACCCATGGGAATGGCCTTCAGCCCCATGGCAACACGTACATATTGATTTTGCTGGTCCATTCATGGACTCCATGTTCCTAATTGCGGTGGACGCACATTCCAAATGGCCAGAAGTGATCAGGATGAATACCACTACTTCAGAAAAGACAATTGCGGTGTTAAGAACAATATTCGCAAGGAACGGATTGCCAGAACAGATCTGTTCGGACAACGGACCACAGTTCGTGTCGGAAGAATTCCAAAAATTCTTGAAGAATGGGGTGAAACATTATACCTCTGCCCCATATCACCCGGCGACAAACGGGTTAGCCGAGAGATTTGTCCAAACATTCAAAAAGGCAATAAAGGCCATGAACGATGATCAGATTCTGCTACAGCACAAGGTGGACAATTTCCTAATGGCGTATCGAAACGCCGCTCATGCAGTGACTAACTAAAGCCCTGCCATGATGTTTTATAACAGGAGGTTGCGGTCCAGGTTGGACTTGTTAAAACCAAATGTGCGGAGGGAAGTGGAAAACAAACAGCTCCGGCATATTAATAACAAGTCCACGCGAAGTTTCGAAGTAGGACAACCAGTGTTGGCAAGGGGCTATGGAAACGAAAAATGGCAGTCCGGAACAATTCGGGCCAGACAAGGACCTCTGATGTACACAGTAGATATTGGTAACAATGTGATAAGGTGTCATGCGGATCAATTGGTAGAATCAAGAGCAAGAGTCGAACCCATGGTTACGACAGAGACAACTGTGGAAGACGTTAATGAACCTGAAGCATCTACCTCGGCAGGGACTGTACCTGATGATGACGTCCAATACGTAGGGAACCAACAAGCAGAGTCACCTCAGCAACAAGAATCAGAGACCACTGAAAGGCGTTATCCAGACCGAATCAGAAGGCCTCCTGAGAGACTGAACCTTTGAACTGTTTATACCTGAAGTTATATATGTATATATGTTATGTTAAATGGGGATATGACTATTAAGCTAAAAAGGGAGGATTGTGGTGTTTGTAACCTGTTCCACCTTAGGCTTAAGTTCTCTTCAGAGATGTACTACTTTCTCTGGCTGCTGTATACGTAATACCGGTGGTCACCACCGGTATATAAGCACTGTGTAGTAAGATGTATTGCAGGTCGTCCTGACCTCCAACCAGTAAAGACCTGTTGAACTTTAAGCTTGCAGCCTGTGTGTTATTAATTACAACTAGAACACACAGACTTTACAGGCTGGGAGGAGCAGGAGTGTTTCCTCCAGGCCCAATAAGCAAACCCTGTAACCGCACCCCCACCCCCACCATCCACTTCCACGATATTGCACCGACTACCCCCCCACCCGATCTCCCCCTGATCTCTTCCCTCACCCCGAGATCTGTCAGCTTCCCCTCTGCCGTGATCAACGACCCCACCCATCTATCCTCTGCAATCACCGATTTCCACAATCTCTTTCCCTCCCCCCCCCCCCCCCCCCACCCCCGATCTCCCCTCGCAATCCCCTCCGCGATATCTCCCACCTCCGCCACCACACCACCCCCACCTCTCCTTCCCCACCACCACTAAACCTATATGCTCCTAGGCTGCAGTCTTGTGATGCACTTCCAGGTTTTCCTGACCATAACTCTGCCCCGCCCCAGTAAATATCGGGCCCTATATAGGAGGATATCAGTAGAGGATATTGATTGGGTTCAATTTTGATGTCCTCCATTGTCACACAATCTGCCAATGCTCATTGCTTGGGCTGATTCATTAATCAATGGCCCAAAATTTGCTGGTGTGGGGCATCTCATAGCATGCCCCATTTGTTAGATTTATTTCCTCACCCTTCAGCTCGGAAAAATTCTGCACCGCAAATTGCTGGAAGTGGCAGCTGATAATGGTGCAACGAAGGCAATGGGGCATCTGGGACCTTGGTGAACGACAGGACCATCAGTCTATCTTTTAAATTTTATAAACCTCTGGGAACAATTTACTACCTGCAGGAATGAGTTTTGATTGTTCCCTTTCTGGGCGGCCAGGTGAACATAAATCTCATCATCATTAAAAGGATCACAGAAATCACAGAAACCCCACAGTGCAGATAGAGGCCATTTCGGCCCATCGAGCCTGCACCGACACATATCCCACCCGATCCCCGTAACCCCTACACCAACACATAGCAAAAGGGTTAGAATACAGGAACAGGGATACCTTGCTGCAGCTGTACAGGGCACTGGTGAGACCACACCTCGAGTACTGTGTACAGTTTTGGTCGCCTCATCTGAGGAAGGATGTTCTTGCCATGGAGGGGGTGCAGCGGCGATTCACCAGGCTGATACCAGGAATGGCGGGAATGACCTATGAGGAGAGACTATGTAGTTTAGGGATGTACACACTGGAGTTTAGAAGATTGAGAGGGGACCTCATAGAAGTGTATAAAATTCTGACAGGTCTAGACAGACTGGATGCAGAAGGAATGTTTCCCTTGGCGGGTGAGAACAGAACTAGAGGACATAATTTAAGGATAAGGGCTAAACCATTTAGGACAGAGATGAGGGGGAATTTCTTCACTCAGAGAGTGGTGAACCTGTGGAACTCATTGCCACAGAGGGCAGTGTACGCCAGCTCATTAAATATATTTAAGAGGGAATTAGATATATTTCTACGGGCAAAAGGGGTTAAGGGTTACGGAGAGAAGGCGGGGACGGGATACTGAATTAAAGGATCAGCCATGATCTCATTAAATGGCGGAGCAGGCACGAAGGGCCGAATGGCCTACTCCTGCTCCTATCTTCTATGTATCTATGTATCTATATCCCACCCCATCCCCGTAACCCCCTGTATTTAATCCCCCTAACACTAAGGGTCAATTTATCATAGCCAATCAACCTAACCCGCATATCTTTGGACTGTGGGAGGAAACCGGAGCACCCGGAGTAAACCCACGCAAACACGGGGAGAATGTGCAAACTCCACACAGACAGTCGCCTGAGGCCAGATTCGAACCCGGGTCCCTGGCGCTGTGAGGCAACAGTGCTAACCACTATGCCACCTTACATAAAAAAAATATGAGCAGGAGTAGGTCATTCGGCCCTTCCAGCCTGCTCCGCCATTCAGTAGGATCATGGCTGATCTTCTACCTCAACACCACCTTCCCGCACTATCCCCATATCCCTTGATTCCCTCAGTATCCAAAGATCTATCGATCTGTGTCTTAATTATACTCAATGACTGAGCATCCACAGCCCTCTGGGGTAGATAATTCCAAAGATTCACCACCCTTTGAGTGAAGAAATTTCTCCTCATTTCAGTCCTGCATGGCCGACCCCTTATTCTGAGACTGTTCCAGACTCCCCAGCCAGGGGAAACATCCTTCCGGCATCTACCCTGTCAAGTCCCTTAAGAATTCTATAATTTTCAATGAGATCACCTCTCATTCTTCTAAACTCTAGGGAATATAGGCCAAGTCTACTTAATCTCTCCTCCATAGGACAATCCCCTCAGCCCAGGGATCAGTCTGGTGAACCTTCGTTGCACTCCCTCTAAGGCAAGTGTAGCCTTCCTTACATCATTAAGTACCAGCCCTAACTTTCTGCGGTAAGTTTAATTAGCTTTAACAGTGCAAACACAGCGTTTTCTTGAAATTCACGGAGAGGTTGACTGGGAGCTCTGTTTTTGTGAGGGTAACGGTGGAGTGGCGCAAATTGTCCAGCAATTTGTGCCGATTCACAACTCACGGGGTATCTCTTCTTCGCCACAAATTGCTGGGTTACTTACACACTTGTAAAGGCATGCACATTAAACCCGCCATTGTGTTCCCAGCAAATTCTAGGCCACTCAATATTTTTTGAGAACATCAGCGGGCTAGTGGCATCTGCACAGCTTCACAACTTCATGAAGGCACTTCAGTGGAAATTGGACTGTGACAGACGGACATTATTTTACCCGGCAGACTTAATTGCTGGGAGAGCAATAGAGATGCCTTTTATCTTCTCTGGTTTCTAATTCTGGGTCTGGACATTAAAGAATACTATTCTAGAGCACTGTAATGTTCAGCAATCCCACTGCTATCCAATTTACAAATCAAATGGAAATTCCGATATAATGAACATCCTAATTTCAGAGAGACGTTTCTGTTCCTTTTGTGCTTGCAGGACATTATGAACAAGAGAAATCCTCGCCTTGTACCCTACAATCTCCTGGATGAACGCACTAAGAAAACAAACCGAGACAGTCTGTGTGAGGCTGTCCGCACCCTGATCGGTTATGGCTACAACATTGAGCCACCAGATCAGGAAGCCAGTATGTAACCTTACAACCTGAAATAATCATTGAGGGCGATAATCATCTAGCATGAATAATGGATTGGTAATGGCTGGAATGACTAGGGAAATGTTGCAATACATTATCCAAAAATAAATTAGCAGTACAGGAAACTTTCGATTTACCGGCCCCTAAATAACCGGAAATCTCGGTTAACCGGCAAAATTCAGGAGTAGGTTCAGGTAAGTTTTATTACTTGCCTTCCTCCATCTGTTGCTGTGCAAGGGTGCGGCTGCAGCTGTTGCTAAGCTACAGAGACGCTTGCAACTTGTGGCCATTGTTCTGAACCTGTTGCTAAGCAACAGGGTTTGTTGCTTTATACGGAGCTCTCAGCTCCGTATCTTTTTCTCTAGCTTTTGGTTATCCGGAATTTTTGATGAACCGGCACCACGTCGGTTCCGTCCGTGCCGGATAAAAAAAAGTTTCCTGTACTTGAATGACCATCCAATTTTTGTTGATTGCTGTACACTATTTACTCAGTCAAATAATTTCAGTGAAAAAGTAGTAGTAGAAATTTTTCTTTCTTTTTGAACAGTCTTGCTCCCACGCTAGAATTTATTTTTTATTTTAGAATTTTTATTCGTTCATGGGATGTGGGCGTCGCTGGCAAGGCCAGCATTTATTGCCCGTCCCTAATTGGACGTGAGAACGTGGTGGTGAGCCGCCTTCTTGAACCGCAGAGTCAACCACATTGCTGTGGGTCGCATGTAGGCCAGACCGGGTAAGGACTGCAGATTTCCTTCCCTAAAGGACATTAGTGAACCAGATGGTTTTTTTTGACAATCTGGCAGTTTCATGGTCACCATTATTGCCTGTGGCGGGATTTGAACTCGCGTCTCTTGATCATTAGTCCAGGCCTCTGGATTACTAGGCCAGTGACATAACCACTATGCTACTGTACCGTGTCTTCAACAAAGCCCTCAAAGACCGCTGACTTCTCATTGAAAGGCAACTTAGCACAAAGTGGCAAAGGGGATAATACAGAAATTAAGTTCAGTACTCGCAGCCAAAACTCTGAATTAATTATATGAAAGAAGGATGAATTTTTTAAAAACGGAGAAGCTTTGAGTGGTGAAATTAGGAGAGATGGTAAATGTGGGTGAATTCTCTTTATTAATTGCACTCCCACTGGCAGCCCCAAAGTGCCTTCTGCTTATGGCCCAAACCAACTCCTACTGAATCAAAAACACATCAGATATATGATTATCAGGGCCACTGTTTTACAGTTACCGCCTTTCAGATTATGGGCTGGATTTTCCAAGCCCCGAGGAGGTGGGACAGCCGGTAAATTCGGAGAAAGTGGGGGTGGATGGCAAAACCGCCCCCTTCCCGCCTCCGTGCCCTTTTGCCAGAAGGCGGGAAGATGTGCAGCTTCGGGTCCTGGAGGTGGGAAAGGCATTTAATCCTTTTAACTGCCTGTTAACAGGTAGTTAACGAGAAGAAAAAAGGATTAGTGCCATTTTACCTTCACAGGTGAAGGCTTCCTGACCTCTGAGAACTCCGCCGGGTTGGAGGAGACGTGAAGGAGGTCTGCAGCGGTCGGAGGCACCTGGAAGTAAGGTGTAGAGGTGAGTGATGGGTGCAAGTGTGGAGTGGTAAGTATGCAAGGTGAGTGATAAGTTTTTAAAAGTGTTCACTTACCTTGTTTTCTTTCTGCAGCCTTCAGCTGCGGTGGATCGGGAGAGCCGACATCCTCCTTGTCAATTTCACAGACTGGCTGTTGGAACCTCCGTACCAACAGCCATGTGAAATTTACAAATCTGAAAGATTTGATGAATCCTGAACACAAGTACTCATTAAACAAAAGAGAATGTCAGTGACAGCTTCACAGAGCTGTCAAACGCTGACATTTACTCTTTGAAGAAGTCTTGATAGAGCACGTCAACGTCAGACGTGCTATCTGTCAGTGACTTCCTCTCTACGGGCAGCACGGTGGCATAGTGGTTAGCACTGTTGCCTCACAGCGCCAGGGACCCGGGTTCAAATCCGGCCTCGGGTGACTGTCTGTGTGGAGTTTGCACATTCTCCCCGTGTTTGCGTGGGTTTCCTCTGGGTGCTCCGGTTTCCTCCCACAGTCCAAAGATGTGCTGGTTAGGTTGATTGGCCATGATAAAAATTGGCCCTTAGTGTTGGGGGGATAGGGCTTGGGTGGGATGGCTGTCGGTGTAGGGACCGGGTGCTAGGGTTTGGATGATCAGCCATGATCTCGTTGAATGGCGGAGCAGGCTCGAAGGGCCGAATGGCCGCCTACTGCTCCTATCTTCTATGTTTCTAATTGGCCTGCTGAGCCCACAGGGCGGGCTTAACAAGGTCAATCAGGGGAAAATCCCTCTGGTTGGTCAGGTGAGGATGGAGGCGGGACATTGACACAACAAGCAACTGTCCCGCCTCCACTCACAAAACCCAGCCCCATGTTTTTATTGCATGGTATTCAGACTTTTGTTGGTGTCTTGAGATCACATTTCACAATTCCCTCCACATTTCTGTGAGCTGCAGGTCAGTGGCCTTGATAGTTATTTACCTATTCAAAATGTGCCGTTGCCAATTTTGTATCTATTGCACTTGAATAATGAATATGTTAAGGCAATTTCTCCAAATATTATCGCCCAGATTTTGACCTGATCTGTGTTAAATACTTCTGCCAAGGCACAGTTGTTTTAAAACTGGCAGAAGGCACCTAAAAAATAATAAAGATCTAGGTTTCTGTAATCATTCTTCACCTTTCCTCCCACTCAATGGAAGTTGAGAAGTGCTCTTCTGTTGCATAGAAAATTTTCTGAAGTAATCATAGGAGCTTTGTAAATATTTCAAGACTACGTACATCATAGAGTATTAAATAATTAACATCTTGTTACTTCGGTCCTGTTAAAGTGTTAGGGGACTTAAAATTATATCTGTAATCACTCATTTTTGTGTTTTATTGTGCTAGCTGCCCATACCACAGGCAAAGGCCGCAATGAGAAGGTTCGGCTGTTCCGTGCTGAGAAGTCATACGCGGTGAAGAGTGGGAAGTGGTACTTTGAGTTTGAAGCTGTGACTGTCGAAGAAATGAGGGTGGGATGGGCACGGCCTGACTGCAGGCCTGATCTACCATTAGGTACCGATGACCTCTCCTTCGTGTTTAATGGATTTAAGGTTTGTTGTACATTTTTTCCAATTTTCTCCCCATCTTTCTAGAAATTAGCCATTCACACTATGGTATGGTTCCAAAATAGTGAGAGCTCGCTCCAGTCTTGTTCATCCTGTGTGATTATAGACAGTGAGTGACGTTAAACTTTTAGCACATGGGTGCTTTACAGCCAAGCTTGATGAATAGAGTTCATAGATAGCATTGTCCAGCAAGGATCACTGGACAGTGATTGAGTGCAACCCCTGGTTGATTTTACCCCCCCGCCCCACTAACCCAACCAGCATGGCCTTGAACTAAACATTCTTTTTAATTAGTAATTTATAAAACAAAGTGACACACATTAGTAATCTAGAGTGGCGGAGCTCACTACTGATTATTTTAAGTGTTTTTAATAAATATTTGTTAAGCATATGACAGAATCATTCCAGAGATTGAGTTTACAATTTCCTGTGTATAGCTGCATAATCACTGGTCACCCGTTGCTTTGACAGACTATAAATACTTTCAGACACTCTTGAGGCCAGCATTGTGATGGAAAAGCATTCAGTAAATCAGTGCTTGCCATAAACTGTTCTTGTAATTTTCAGTTTGTTTAATCAGTTGCTAGTTTGTCAAAACTGCAGAACAAATGAGATTCATGCTGGCCGTAAACTCCTAATTATCATCTATGGTGTTAACTTACCTTTTGTCCTTTGTCTATCCTTTGTCCTGCAGGGTCAGCGCTGGCATGTAGGGAGCGAACCATTTGGCCGCACCTGGCAATCAGGCGATGTGGTTGGTTGTCTGATTGACTTAAATGAAATGAACATCATGTTCACACTTAATGGAGAGATGCTCATCCGAGACTCTGGCTCTGAGCTGGCTTTCAAGGACATCGAAGTAGGCGATGGTGAGTCCTTGCTGGGATTTGGAAAGGTGCAGAGAAGGATTTATTCTCGAGGTGATGAATAGCTTAGACAGTTTCACTAATAATACTAAGACCGTAATATTATCCCTGTGCAAAGCTGTGTCCGAGTTACCTTGAAGTAATAACATTGGCCACTAGTATTAATACTTTGAGGACTGCAGTCACATTTAAGCACCAAAATCAAAACTACCATTTTCTAAAAAAAAATCCAGAATATCATGAATTCTCCAATTCCAGTTTATACCACTAATCATTGGAAATTGTCATACAACCATTTTTGTAGATGAAGATGGAAGAGAAGTTCAAGATATTTATTTTATATATAAATATACATAACAAATAAATCAAATAAAGGTGTTTCAATAGTCAGAAAAGTTTAGCAAAGGTAAGTAAGTTCTAGCTTGAGTTGGATGATATAGTGGCACCTACAAAGATTTGATGATAATCTGTAACAGTTGGTAACTTGTAAATCAGCAGTGTTGGATATGCATGCATCGCAAACCCACATTATTGAGCTACATTTTCTAGGGTTGAAGATTGAGGTTCACTGTTTGTTCCAGCATTAAGAATATGGTGGCCAGGAGTTTGTGGACCGTGGCGAAGCAAAGGCGTTCGCCGCTGGCCCCGAAGTAAACTTTGCACAAAGATCTCGCGATCTCTGTCGAGAGGCTTGGGTTTAATGACGGGTAATTCATATCAACGGAGTTTAGTGGGGATCCCCTAGCGCGAGCTGCTGTGAGGTCAACAGGCTGTCTAAGCAGCCAAACAAAAGGCGGATTCTCACAGACAGCAAACAAGGAAGTGGGTAAGCTCTTAAAATTTTAACTTTTAATAAATGTTCGAGAGAGCAAAACAAAGATTGGGGCTCCCACATGGGGAAAAGACAAACCTGAAATAAAGATGAACAAACTTAAAAATTTAACTTTTTATTAAAATGGATAAATTTGACACTGCACAAAATTAAAATTAGTTTTTCAAGGCCATAACCTTTGTTTAGCAGTCAATACGCTGTCAAAACCCCAGTTCCACCTAACCCCTTTGGGTCTAACTTTTAGTGGGTAATTTAACAGCGGTATTACTGCAGAAGAGCCAAAGTTCTCGTCAGTTTCCCTGATTTGAGAGATTTCACTGATTGCCAGCTCTGTGGGGGTGGAGGGGGGTTGCTGGTGAACAGCACAGCCTGTGCCAGAGCAGTGAATGACAGACCGCAACTCCAGCATTTCCGCATGCGCCCGCGCAATGCACCAAATCCCACAGTTGCGGTCAGTTTCAAAGGCGAAATGCTGGTGACCGCTGCTGGTTCACCCTCACCTGGACCGCAAATTCCGGGCCGATGTTTGTAAATTTAATTTATAGTAAGCTCCAACACTCTAGATAAATTGGAGTTTTTAGGATTAATTTTTGTTCAAAACCAGAAGAAAATTGAAATACAAATAGATCAGGAAATACTTAGCAGTGTGCACTCTTGTCAGAGTGGGTAGTCTGCATATATTGAATCCTTCCTGTTTACCTCCTGCCACTTTTAGATAAAAGTTATATTGTAATTTATATTGTTAAATCTGGGGACGAACCCTATTGCTGTTGAGGATGTGTCAGAGTCCCCAGTTAGTTTGCTCCCATTTCATTTCCCAGTTGTGTTTGACATGAAGTACATTTTTCAGGGTTCGTTCCTGTGTGCAGCCTGGCCCTTTCTCAGGTGGGACGCATTAACCTGGGGCAAGACGTTAGCAGCCTGAGATACTTCACCATCTGTGGTTTGCAGGAAGGCTTTGAACCCTTTGCTGTAAATATGAAACGAGACATCACAATGTGGTTCAGCAAAAGCTTGCCTCAGTTTGTTCCTGTTCCCGGAGACCACAGTCACATTGAGGTAAGGTTTGGAGTAAAAAAAAATAACCAAGTGTACGAGTGACGTAGTCTATTAGTGTTGTGATTCAACTGTGTACAGTAATCGAAATGTAATTGTGAATCTATACAAGACCTTAGACTACAATTGGAGTTACCGTGTGCAGTTCTGCGCTTCACAGTTTAGCAAGGATGTTGATGCTGTATAAGAGAGTATTGCACAGATTCTCTATGAAGTTTAAAAAAAACAATACCGCAGTTGCTGGAAATCTGAAATAAAACAGAAAATGCTGGAAACACTCAGCAGGTCAGGCAGCATCCGTGGAGAGAGAAACAGAGTTGACGTTTCCTGATGAAAGGTCATCGCTCTGAAACGTTGGGGGCTATTTTTACCTCGCACATCAGTTGGGAAACTGATGGGATTAGGAGCAATGCTAGTTTTACACCCGCTATTTTCCTCTACGTTGAAGTCGGCGGCAGGGTGTAAATCCAGCGTTCTACCCAATCCTGTAGGTTTCTCGCCAGGCCAGTTGGGTTAAAATTGCCCCCATTAACTTCGTTTCTCTCTTCACAGATGCTGCCTGAGTGTTTCCAGCATTTTCTATTTTTATTTTTCTATCCAGTTGCTTGGTATGAGGAAAGATTTGAAAATCTGGAGCTGTTTTCATGAGAACCGAAGGCGATTTAGCACAGGAATTTAAAGTTGTGCAGGGATGAGACAGAGTAGATAGAAACAGACTGTTTCCACTGATTGAGAGGCCTAGAATGAATGGGCGTCGAGATATAATATTATGGCCCTGAATTTGTGGTCGGAGGCTTCCCGCGGGGAAATGCCTCCGATCCACAAATAAAACGCCCGCGTACCTGGTGGTCCGGGAGGTACGGCGACACGCGATCCTGGGCCTCTCCAGGAACGCGCGGGTAGAGACCCAAGTATCCCAGGGGTGCAGGCGGTTCGCAATCGCCCCGGTATCACGTGGGCCGGCCTAACTAGTGAAAGAAGGGAACCCCCATTCATGCTTATGGGGATTCCGTACGTACAGAATCCCCATAGGCGTGAATGGGAATGCCCCAATAAACACAATTACACAGCAAATAAATCTTTTTGAAAAATTACATATTTAAAATGCCATTTAATTAAATATTTAAAATAAATTAAATTTTTTGAAATCTTTTAAAGGGGCTAAAAGTAACGTTACCTCACCGTACAGGTTTTTTAATGTTTAAATGATTGGAAAAAAATATATTTTTATGTTCATTTAAACTCTTACGCTGGTAAAAGCAGGCCTTACGCCTGCTTTTATAGGCGTAAGAATTACGCGGGCATTCGCTGGGCAGAAGTTGGACAAATAACCAAACTCTCCGCCCGCGGAGGCCCTTTTCCTGGGGATGCGTTGGCTCTGTCAAGAAGATTCTTGACGGATCGCAAGTTCCAGGTTTTCGCGCATGCGCTTTGCGCGCAAAAACCCGGAACTTGCGCGGCCCTTACGGGCAGACTTTGTACGCGCCCGTAGGGGCTGCAAATTACGGGCCAATATGTAAGAGATTTGGGATAGACGGCAGGAGAAACCTTTTTACACAGCAGGTTGTGAGGCAGTGGAATGCACTATTGGAGTTGGTGATTGAGGCAAAGACCATGTCAATGTTAAGGTTAGATAGGTGGTTGAAAGAATGGGGGATAAAGGGAGATGGAAAAATGGTGGGCACATGGGGTTAGGGCTACTGCTCATGTGGAGGATTAATACAAACATGGATTGGTTGGACCGAACAGCTTGTCACCGTATTGTAATTTCTATGTAGTAGTGCTTTCTGCCTTTCACTGGCACAGATCTGTGTTTTGATTGGATTTTCCCTATGTTTGAGTGTATATTTAGCTATAGAATCATAGAAATTTACGCCACAGAAGGAGGCCATTTGGCCCATCGTGTCTGTGCCGGCTAAAAAAGAACTATCCAGCCTAATCCCACTTTCCAGCTCTTGGTCCGGAGCTCTGTAGGTTACGGCACTTCAGATGTATATCCAAGTACTTTTTAAATGTGATGAGGGTTTCTGCCTCTACCGCCCTCTGGGTAAAAATGTTTCTCCTCGACTCCCCTCTAATCCTTCTACCAATTATTTAAATCTATGCCCCTGGTTATTGACCTCTCTACTAGGGGAAATAGGTCCTTCCTATCCACTATCTAGGCCCCTCATAATTTTATGCACCTCAATTAAATCTCCCCTCAGCCTCCACTGTTCCAAAGAAAACAACCCCAGCCTATCCAATCTTTCCTCATAGCTAAAATTCTCCAGTCCTGGCAACATCCTCGTAAATCTCCTCTGTACCCTCTCCAGTGCAGTCACATCTTTCCTGTTATGTGGTGACCAGAACTGTGTGCAGTTTTTTTTGTGCAATTAGTATGACTATATCTGTGCGTATTCACGATAGTTCTGACTAGTCAGTGTGATTGGAGGTGATGCTTAAGCTCTGTGTAACAACCATTAGTTGGGTTGGAAAACCAGTGTGCTGTTTGGAAAATTATCCTCAGCACTGATTAGAATTCATTATGCTGAGTTATTCTGCATTGTTGTATTGACTGACTTGATTTTAATTGTGAAATATTTCTCCTGAGCATTTTATCTGTATTCACGCAGGTTACAAGGTTTGATGGAACAGTTGAGAGCCCTCCTTGCTTGAAAGCTTTTCATAAAACCTTTGGGTCTCAGAACAGCAATACTGATATGCTGTTCTTCCGACTCAGCATGCCTGTTGAGTTCCATGACACCTTCAAATGCACCCCTGGAACTACGCCATTGACCAGAATGACAATCCCAGAAGAAGAAGTAGAAGATATTGATGTGGATTCAGAGTTTGAAGTTCTTAAAAAGTCAGCCAACCGGACTCAAACTGAAACACCTGCCAATGAAAAGGAGGGCTCTAAGGAAGCACACAAAGAGCCGGCCAAGACAGAGAATGATAAAGATTCCTCCTCTGAGAAAAGTAAACCCAAAACAAGGTTGGTATTTTTGAGGTTCTGTGGCTAGATCGAGAGGGTTGCTGAGCTGATCGAACCGCAGCAATGGAACCAGTACAAGTTGGCAGCTGCATGTTTTTGTTGTGTTGGTTTCAGGAGCCAAAGAAAGGTTATCTTTAGATCAATAAAATATGATTCCACAAGATAAATCCATGTCTTTCAAAATCCTCGTCACAATTTGCCATACCCCCTCCCAATTTGATGTCATTAGAAAATTTCAATATTGTTGCCTCAAATCCTCAGTCCATATATTTGTGTATAATAAATAGAAATGGCATGACATAGACCCCTGTGGAATATCACATCTTTCCAGTCTGAGACTTCCCTTTATCCCTACCCTTTGCTTTCTACCTTTTAGCCATTTCTCTATCCATTCCCCTTAATTCCATGTGTAATTATCTTTGCCAGAAGTTTCTTACATGGTACTTTATCAAATGCTTTTTGAAAATCCATATCCACCACATCCACTGCATTTCCACAATCTATATTACCTACATGTACTGTTTTTAACTAGAAACATAATACAGGAATCTCTCGATTTACTGGCACCTAAATAACCAGAAATCTTGGTTAACTGGCAAAATTCAGGAGTAGGTTCAGGTAAGTTTTACTTCATATTGTACTTGCCTTCCTCGATCTGTTGCTGTGCAAGGGTGTGGCTGCAGCTGTTGCTAAGCTACAGAGACGCTTGGAACTTGTGGCCATTGTTCTGCACCTGTTGCTAAGCAACAGGGTTTGTTGCTTTATACGGAGCTCTCAGCTCTCCGTATCTTTTACTATAGCTCTCGGTTATCCGGAATTTTTGATGAACTGGCACCATGTCGGTCCTGTCGGTGCCGGATAAAAAAAGAGTTTCCTGTATACCAATTATGTCTGAAAGTGCAATGTCCAACACTGAAAGGGAAATGCTGCCCCATTTTATAGAGACACTGGCAAAAAGTGTCCGATACTTTTTATAAATATCAGTTTTCGGAGCTGCAGGACTCACAATATCACCTTTCCCTTCCTGTTCAGACCAGTTCAAATCACAATCTATGGCCAGAATTTTGCCCTAAAAGAATGGGTGGGTTTGGAGCGTGGGTCAGTTAAGGTGTTAAAAGTGGGATTCTGACCAGATCCCGCCTCCAACCCGGCCACTTCCGGTTTTACAGGGGGGCGGACGACCAACCCGCTTCCAGGGGGCGTTACTTCAATTTAAATATTGTAATGAGGCTGGAATCCTTTTTTTTAAACCCTCCATTTTGTGTTTTACTTCGTGAAACCCGGC
Organism: Somniosus microcephalus; assembly: GCF_052327205.1. NCBI lineage: Eukaryota > Metazoa > Chordata > Chondrichthyes > Squaliformes > Somniosidae > Somniosus > Somniosus microcephalus. The sequence goes on along the minus strand of NC_141020.1, from coordinate 19,482,410 downwards.
AGTTAAACTGAGGCAAGGACTGCTGCATCCAGGAGGTAAGTGGCTTTATACCTACCTCCTGGATCCAAGGTCCTGACCATACCCACCCCCCCAATTGGAGACCCACCACCACGAGGCCTCCGATTGCCTCCCCCCAACCCCCACTCCAGACCTCCCCCCCCCCCCCCACCCCACCCAGACAGAGGAGGAGCCACAGCCACCTCCAATAGCCGGCCCCAATCCCCGGCTGACGCTGTCGATGCTCTCTTCCCCCCCCCTCCCGCTGGTTGTGGGCGGGAATCTGAGGCCTCGCATTCAAATCAGGCCCTGCCGTTAAAATTGTCAGGGCCTGCGGGAAACCTGGCCTCCTGGGTTTCCCGCCTGCCTCGGAGGCCGCCCGCCCACCTGGGGAAAACTCCGGCCTATATTTCCGCTCCAGAACACATGGTGTTGCCCTCTGTTGGTGACATGCTAGAATGGCCTAGCAGAAGGGAGGCCTGACCTCACGGATCTCCTCGCAGAAGAGAAAAATTACATTTTTTAAAAGAGTCAAAACAGAATTTTTTTGATATTTTTGAACACAAAATAATTCTCCATATTTTCCTTCCACTTTAAGGGATGTTGGTCTCTCAATTCCTCTCAGGCGGTGATGCAAAACGGGCAGTATCTGATCAGCCGCCCGTTATACGCAGCTCCTGATATTTAGTTCAATTGACTGCGATGGATCGGAATATCGGGTGCTGCTTATAACGGGTGGCCGATCCGATATGGCCTGTTTAGTGCCACCGCCCGAGATGAATTTCTAGGCCTTTGGGTTTTAATACTTCTGACTTGATGAACCTATTTGGGAAGTCACGGCTCACACACAGATTACCCAACAGGGCTTTAGAAGTTGTAAGGCTTTTATTAAAGAGCTAGTTTTAAAGCATAATCAGGTATTACATATGGTTTAAGCTGAGTATAATAGACATACAACCCATGACAGGTAGGAGCGATCTACGACTCCCGAATCGGAATGCCACGACCGGACGGACGGGGAGGCAGTACGGTGGTCTCGGATTGGGTGGATTCCTGCAGCCTGCTGCAGTGGTCACTTCCGTTGGGTCATCTCTCAAGCTGTTGGAGGTGTGAGGCCGTCGGCCACCTCAGAGGCTAATCTTGACCAAGGTGTTAGGCCGTAGCCACCTCGGGGAAGCCTTCGCCCCTAACTGCCTGATTCCTCCCCTCGGTCGTCTATATTTATAGTTATTTCGGTGGGCTGGTAATCACCTGGTGTCAATCATTTGATCCCCCATCCTATTGTCCAATTGTGAAGCGGGAAGGCATCCCTGGCCATCCCTTTCTGCATGGCTGACGAGGCCTCTCTCTTATCTTTCTGAGGAATGTTTTGTTATGTTTCTTTAAGGACATTTTATGGCTTTGTGGCTCCTTATTATCTAGCAGGTGCTATCCTCCCTGTTTCCTTGCATTTTACGACCTTCTTATCATTTTGGTGTTTGTTAATTGGCCGTGCTGGCATTTCTGCTATCTGTTCCCGGCTGCATGTTGTTAGTCTCTGTTCTAAGAATTAAAACCCACCTTTGAATCTAACAGCTATTTCTTACACTATCAATTTTGATGGCCTACTATTTACAATTTAATGTTTGAAGACATGGTCCATGTTATGATTTATTTACTTCTGCTGCATTTTAGGTTCATATTCAAAAAGAAACCTGCCTTTATTGCTCCACCACCAGTTATACCGACTGTGTCCCGCTTGATAGAGGACGTTGTGCCAGATGACCGGGATGACCCAGAGATTATTTTGAACACAACGACGGTAAATAATCAGCTGGAAACAGTAAAGAATTACAGTCTTATGAATGACAGAAACAATTAAACTTGGAGCTCCGTTCAGAGCTACTGACCGGGAATAAAAATTTCTGAAGTCACAAAGCACTTGTGAATATTATTCATAAGACAGCAAATAATTTGTGATTTATTTATGAATATGGTTGAGCTATCTAAATTAACAACACTCTAAGAAGTCCTACTACATACAGGAAACTTTTGATTAACCGGCACCTAAATAACCGGAAATGTTGGTTAACCGGCAAAATTCAGGAGTAGGTTCAGGTAACTTTTATTACTTGCCTTGCTCCATCTGTTGCTGTGCAAGGGTGTGGCTGCAGCTGTTGCTAAGCTACAGAGACGCTTGCAACTTGTGCCCATTGTTCTGAAGCTGTTGCTAAGCAACAGGGTTTGTTGCTTTATATGGAGCTCTCAGCTCCGTATCTTTTACTATAGCGTTCGGTTATCCGGAATTTTTGATGAACCGGCACCACGTCGGTCCCGTCCGTGCCGGATTAAAAAAAAGTTTCCTGTAGTTTGAGGGCAGATAATTAATTTTTGTTTCTGCAAGTGCCCTTGAGCTGAGAAACATTTTTGACTTCTTCGCCTGCTCTCACGACAACACATGCTACAACTAACAACATAGATGTTTACAGCACAGTGGGAGACCATTCGGCCCATCGTGTCTGTGCCAGCTCTTTACTAGAGCAGTCCAAAATTAATTCCACTCCCCTGCTCCTCCCCATTGCTCTGTATCTTTCTCTGCTTCAAATATTTATCCACTTTTTCTTTAAAAGATGCAGTGGGCTCTGCTTCAACAATTCTCTGTGCCAGCTACATTCTGCTGGAAGAAATTACTTCCAGCTTCTCACCACACTTAGTGACAATTTTATATTAATGACCCCTTGCCACTAACTCCTCAACAAGAGGAAATAGTTTCTGCTTATTCACCCTATCAAGACCATTCATAATTTAAAATACTTACATTAAATCTCCTCCAACTTCTTTGCTCTGGTATCTCGGGTCTCTCCCAAGACGAAAGTTTCGAATCCCTGGTGTCACCCTGGTGAAACAATGCTGTCGGCTGTCTCTGACTTTAAAGTCCTTTCTATAATGGGATGCCCAAAACTGCAGAGTACTTTACCTGGGTCTAACTATTGCCTTGTATAAATTTATCATTACCTCTTTGTTCTTCTACTTTATATTTATGCTTATAAATCCCAAAATGCTACTGGCATCTTTTAAAATTACTTTATCCACTTGCACTTGCGTTTTCAAGGAATTATGCATTTGCACCCCTAGGGGGTGTCTCTTTTTCTCTACACTCTTCAACATCTTTCCACTGAGTATGTACTCCCTATCCCTGTTTCTCCTTCCAAAAATATAACTTCTCCATATTAAATTGCATCTAGACCTGTCCACCTATGCCATTAATGAATCTATGTCCTCCTGAAGTATTTTACAGTCCACCTTGCTGTTTGCCAAAACCCCTCTTTTGCATTGACGGCACATTTTCCCCATGTCAAAGTGAAAACACCTTTTAAAAAAAAAAAAAATTAAAAATTGAGAACAAAAAATGGACCCAGCACTCCCAGCCGTTCTCCGATCCAAGCTTGAGTAGACTGGGCCCATACTCTCGAGTTTAGAAGACTGAGAGGTGATCTCATTGAAACATATAAAATTCTTAATGGGCTTTGTTGTGTATGTAACCTGTTCCACCTTAAGAGAGCTTAAGCCTGTTCCACCTTAAGAGATGTACTACTTTCTCAGGCTGCTGTAGGCGTAATACCGGGGGTGAACACACCGGTATATAAGCACTGTGCAGTAATCTTGTATTCAGTATAGTCCCTACCTCCAACCAGTAAAGACCTGTTTTTATTGTTACTCATTAGTCTGTGTCTTAATTAACTAAATAATTCACAGACTTAACAGGCTTGACCGGGTTAATGCTGTGAAAATGTTTCCCCTGGCTGGGGAGTCTAGAACACGGGGTCACAGTCTCCGAATAAGGGGTCGGCCATTTAGGACTGAGATGAAGAGAAATTTCTTCACTCAGAGGGTGGTGAATCTTTGGAATTCTCTACCCCAGAGGGCTGTGGATGCTCAGTCATTGAGTATATTCAAGACAGAGATCGATAATTTTTTGGGAATTGAGGGATATGGGGATAGTGCGAGAAGGTGGCGTTGAGGTAGACGATCAGCCATGATCTTACTGAATGGTGGAAAGGCTCGAAGGGCCAAATGGCTGACTCCTGCTCCTATTTGTTCAAGCGTTTTTTAGTTTTAGTTCAGGATGTGGACTGCATTTATCTCCCATCCCTAGTTGCCCTGAAAGTGGTGGTGAGCTGCCTTCCACCAGCTTGCCACTGTAGAGGATTAAGGAGCTGTCACATATAGGCCAGAGACAACATAAGGGTGAAAGAAGGTTCACTGGAGTTTAGAAGATTGAGAGGGGATCTCATCGAAACCTATAAAATTCTGTCAGGTCTGCACAGACTAGATGCAGGAAGGATGTTCCTGATGGCGGGGGAGTCCAGAACCAGGGGTCATAGTCTAAGGATAAGGGGTAAGCCATTTAGAACTGAAATGAGGAGGAATTTCTTCACCCAGAGAGTGGTGAACCTGTGGAATTCTCTGCCACAGAGGGCGGTGGAGGCCAGTTCATTAAATATATTCAAGAAAGAATTGGATATATTTCTTGAGGCTAAAGGGATCAAGGGATATGGGGAGAAGGCAGGGACAAGGTACTGAATTTGGATGATCAGCCATGATCTCATTGAATGGCGGAGCAGGCTTGAAGGGCCGAATGGCCTACTCCTGCTCCTATCTTCTATGTTTCTGTGGAGGACATTAGTGAACCACTTTTTTCAGGTGCGAACCCACAAATTGCCTCATTTATGCAATTCAGTTTCACAACTCTAAGGTGAGATGTGAACACATAACCGCTAAGTTGCTAGTTCAGTACATCAACCACTGCACTACTGGAGACAGTGCAATGCTACAATAGACCTCACCCACAGTACAACAAAAACCCATGACAAACCCTAATGACCTAGTAGTTCTGGTTTCTAATTTTGGTGTTTCCTTCTGGCAGTATTACTATTCTGTGAGGATATTTGCTGGGCAGGAACCCACCGGAGTGTGGGTTGGCTGGGTGACCCCAGACTTTCATCAGTACGACAGCAACTTTGATCTATCCAAAGTTCGCACAGTCACTGTCTCGGTGGGAGATGACCAAGGAAAAGTCCACGACAGGTATCTGAGTTAATACAGTCAACTTTATAAACCAGCTTATGTCACATTACCAAGCACTTTCCTATTCATTTCTTGCAGACAAATGATGATCTAAACGTAAATTCTGAACTCTTTCACTCCCAACCCAACTCGATAATCAGTTTTAATAAATCACTTATTTAATGAAATGTGTAAATTATATTATTTCAAGATTTAAATCTAAAATTGTTTCCTGTAGTATTGCTTCATTTGTGTACTTTATACTTAGTCCATTGACTCGTTTCACTAGAAGTAGCTGCCTCATTGTTTTAATTCTAATTACTGACGCAACAATTGTGATGAGATCTAGCCAGTTAAATAACATCAAATCAATCTCTGAATAAATTAAGGTAAGAAAAGGTATTTCCCTGGTACTTTTTTCACCCAGTTTGAAAAATATTAACTCCATAAAGAATTATTTGACTTACAATAATTTGTGAAAAGTACAAAATAAGAAAAATAGAATTATAAATGAGCTAATGATGGTATCACAGAGCTGGGTGATACTGGAACGATATTGAACAACATTGCAAACCATTAGAGCAAAATTTAAGTTTATCAACCTCGTCTTAACCTATATATTGTGTACAAGTGCAGCTCCTGGTTGGGAAACAGACATGTTTGGCAAATATTCTACCAGCCATATGTCAAGGTAGATCGTTACTTTTGGTGGACTCCTGCAATAGAATTGCAGGACTTTACTGAAACAATTGTTGTTGATCATGTAATAGGTGTTGCAGTGTTACTGGTTTATTTAACTGAGGATCGCACACACTATATTTTATGTCATTCTATTTTATGTCATTATATTGTGCATTTACAAATTTCAAGCTAGTTTTCATATTATTCCTGAATAGAATCACATGGGCTTTTGGCAATTTAAACTTTTGTGCTTTAAAGCACTACTTAAATGGCGAATGGTATTGCTCACCATTGCCGTTCATGAGGAGCTCCTGGTACCTACTACCCACCTAGAAAAAGTTCAAACCAGTATTTGTCAATTGTCTAAGAACCAACTAGTGGCTGTCCTCCTTGAGTAGGAGACGAGTTGGGCCTCTGTGGAATCAAAGTGGCTTCAAGCTGACATTCGTAAGTGAATATTGCCAATAATCATCTCTAAGCTAAAATCTTCCTTACAATGAAGAGCACGCTGTCAAGCTGAGCAGATAGCTTCATACAATTAGAATTTATTGGGGGGAAAAAATCCTTTGTGCATTTTCAGAATAAGCATAACTAAAACGCGCAATGCAAAATGTGACCTTGTGCTTAAAACTCAATCTCATTAGGGTAATGTAATTTTCGTTTAGCAGTTCTGCATAGTCTAGCTGTGTGCAAGGGTATGAGGGCAGTCTTTTTAGCTGTGGACATGTGTGCATTTTGAACTGGCTGGAGACCACCCAAATTAGTTCTAATTATTTATTTTCAATCCAACTCCCACAGAGGCACTAAAGGTGCATTCGCATCAATGTGAAGCAGTTTACATGAACGGTGCAGTTATAGTGTAAATGTATGACTTGACACTGGAAGAGTGAGACGTGCTGGCCGTGGTAGTCTAACTCCTTTTGCTTTGGAGTTAGTTCGGGCCATCACACCTGATTACACTCCAACTTTAGCGTCAAATTTCACTTCTCACCAATGTTAAACTTTTGGACTTTGAATGTACTGTAAGACACTTACGTTGCATTTTTCTGGCAACAGCAAGATGACTGTGTACTGTTAATGCTTTTGTTTTCCCCACAGTATGAAACGCAGCAATTGTTACATGGTCTGGGGAGGTGAATTTACTAGCAACTCCCAGCAAGCAAGCCGCAGTAATGTCGATCTGGAGATTGGCTGCCTCGTCGATTTGGTTACAGGTCTCATGACTTTCACAGCTAATGGAAAAGACATCAACACCTACTACCAGGTAATGCTGGTTCCTTGACAACAGATGGGTAGATAGCTTTACTCGAGGAATAACAAATGTGCAGTTAGGAACGCAAGAACAGGAGTAGGCCACACAGCTCCTCGAGCCTGTTCCACCATTCAGTGAGATCACGGCTGATCCTTATCTCACCCATCCACCCGCCTTGGCTCCATTTCCTTTTATACCCTTGTCTAGCAAAAATCTATCGATCTTAGATTTTAAATTATTAATTGAACTAGCATCGACTGCTTTTTGTGGGAGAGTTCCACACTTCTACGACCCTTTGCCTGAAGATGTGTTTCCTAAATTCTCCCCTGAATGACCTGGCTCTGATTTTAAAGTTATAGCCCCTTGTCCGGGACTCCCCCCACCAGCAGAAAAAAATTATCTCTCTCTACCCTATCGATTCCTTTTCAAAATCATAAAACCCTCAATCAAATCACCCCTTAACCTGCTATATTCCAGGGAATACAAGCCTAGTTTATGTAATCTCCCCTCATAATCTAACCCTTGGAGCCCTGGTAACATCCTGGTGAATCCTTCCAAGGCCAATATATCCTTTCTAAGGTGTGGTGTCCAGAACTGTACACAGTGCTCCAGGTGTGGTCTAACCAGGGTCTTGTGTAGCTGTAGCAAAACTTCCTCCTCTTTATATTCTAACCCTCTAGTTATAAAGGCTAACATTTCATTAGTCTTTTTGATTTTTATCTGTGTACCTGGCTACTACATTTTACTGATCTGTATACATGGGCCCCTAAATCTTTTTGGACCTCCACTGCTCCTAGCTTTTCACCATTTAAGTAATACTCGGATCTAACCTTTTTTGTTCCAAAATGGATGACCTCACACTTCTCTGCATTGAAATCAATCTCCCACAGTTTCGTCCACTCACTTAATCTATAAATGTCTCTTTGTAATTTTATGCTCCCATTTACACTACTTACTATGCCACCAATCTTTGTGTCATTGGCAAACTTGGATATATGGCTCTCTATTGTGTTATCTAAGTCAATAATAAATATAGTGAATAGTTGAGGTCCCAGCACAGATCCTTGTGGGGCACCATTAGTCACTTCCTTTCAAAGCTAGCAGTCTCTTATGCCTTTTGGAAGTCCATTTAAACAAAATGCATAGACATTCCCTTGTCTACTACTTTAGTTCCTTCCTCAAAAAATTGTTCCTGACTGGTCATTTTCTTTAATTGGCTCTAATGCATCCAGGTGCATCATCCCTTGTCCTCCTCGACCGCTCCATGGCCTTCAACATGGCAGACCACTCCATCCTTCCCTACCTCCTCGCCTTGTGGTCCACTTATGAGCAATTATTCATGTTTAGTTCCATTCCTACTTGTTCCAACAGAGCCAGCATATCTCCAGCAATGGTTTCTCCTCCTACCCCTGCGCAGTTACTACAGGGGTACCCCACTTTCCATTCTTTGCTCTCTCCTCTTCTGCAAAACCTGCCCTCTCCTAATTCTACTCCACTTGACCTGTTCCTTCCTATATGAAGTGTCGCGAGATGTCTTGTTACCTTAAGGGCACTATGCAAAGTTAGTGTTAGCTGAAGTAACTTTGATATCCTGCTACAGGATGTATCAAAATAACATTTGTGCTATTCAATCATCACCGCTCAAAGTTTGAAGGAAACAAGCAAAGGAGGCCAGAATTTTTGAGCTTAGAAACTGACAATGACAGCTCAGGTTGGTAGAGCATTGTGAGGAATTGCCCGTCATAAGCGGACATCTTCAATTGTGTAGAGCTATCCTTAACTGTGTTTGAAAGAATAGTGGCCTAGCAATCAGAATTCAGCATTCTTGCCAAGTGTGGTTAGTTATACTCAATAACATATCCTAAAAACAAAATGTTGTAGATGTTTTAGTCAAGAGGATTGTATATTATGTTGCAAGATCAGCATTTTAGATGGTTAAACATCAGTACCCCAGGGCACTGGGACAGAACGCCAATATCCTTTGTCACAAAATAGTAGGATGAAAGTCTATAATGCCAATACGTTGCTTAATCTAGACATAAGTTAGGTATCTTTCATGTGCTTTATGCATAAATATTCTATCAGTATATTTAAAAACAAATAAGACAAGAACCTGTTTTGATTTGTCAGAAATCAGCTGCACGTACTTTTTAATGCTGTTTGCCCTTCTCTTTATTTTTCTTAATAGGTTGAACCAAGTAAGAAGCTATTCCCTGCAGTCTTTGTGCAGCCTTCCAGTCAGAATATGTTCCAGTTTGAGCTCGGAAAGCTGAAGGTATGTGTGACATTGAGATGTGGGACATGCTTGTAAACTGCACATGGAATTACTATTGCAGCTTTACAGAGTAGTTCTTCAGCTCAGAAACGATTATTTTCCTGTTTCATGTTTGACATTAACGACTCTAAAATAAAGCAAACCAGTGGCTTTGCAGTAAAACTGGTTTCGCAATTAACTCTTTGTTCTTCTATTCGCTTTCTCACTGAAAATAGAGTAACGGTGCAGGAAACTCTTTGGTATCCGGGACCGGCGTGTTGCCGGTTGATCAAAAATTCCGGATGACGGAGAGGGTTATCTACCGAGGCTATTTTTAACAAAGAAAAATAAAAAAATCAAGAAATGTGCAGTCTACAGTAATTGGGTACTCACCTACAGAATGTTGTGTTAAATGGATGGCGGAAGATGCTTGATTAAGTACAGCACTGCCAGTTGAGGGTAATGCAATGCAGTGACTACCAGCAGCGTGGGAGAGTCAGACTCCTGTTACAGGGGTATTGAGGAGTTCGGACTTCCGACAGCGCCAAGAAGCTGAGTATTGGCAGTTTGGAGAACTACCCCCACTGACTAACTCAGCCACCGCGGGAGACTCGGACTCGGCAACATTTCCGGTTATTGAGGTGTTGTTTTCGGAGTGAGAATTTTGCCGGTTAATAGAGAATTATGGATATTTAGGTGCCGTTTAAACGAGAGTTTCCTGTATATAGTACAGCAAAGAAAAAAGGAATTAGAACTGGGTATCTTAGGAGGTTTTTTTATAATGCGGTTGTAGAGTGCAAAAATTTCTGCGAAAAGCAGTAGACATTCATACACTAGTATCCCACAGCATGAATTCAGGGTCCAGGAATATTTGAAGCCCTGTTCATGTTGGAACCCCCGCCCTCCCCACTGATTAAACTTTGTGAGCCAGTACAGTTTAGCAGCAAAAAATTTGAAATGGAACTTGTGTACTGGTGCAAAACAATTGTAAAAATAACCTCCCTGGATTCCAGTTGTGTCGTAGTTTTATCTTTAGTTTAAATATTAAGCAGCACACTGCAGATACAAATGTAGATTTTATCATAACACGTACAAACAGGTCACTCAAACTGCAAAAATGACATTGCTCACGGTGCAGGTCACCTTGTGTTGCCAAGCATCAAGATCATTTTCCTGCAGTCCGCGCACCTCCAAAGTAATTTTAATGTGTGAAGCACTTACAGATGATTTGACTTGAGGCATTTTATAACTGCAAGTTATTATTTATCATTGCAGTTTTAGCCCTTATAACTCTACACTCAACCTGCAGACCATCCAGTGGGGTGTTTGTTCTATATCCGCATCAGCCCCTGTAAAATCCTTCGTGGCTCTATTCTCCTTTCTCAATTTAGTACAAAAGAGGTAATATCCAGGTTGTTCAAGTCTACTAGAAAAGCAGTTCATGCATTGATTTTCTGCAAACTGGTATAAGATTTTTCGATAGTTGTAAATCTGCACTGAAATTGGGCTATATTTTCTTTTGCAAAATAGTTAGTTAGTGAAAAATGTATGTGCATGAAAAGTGGTGTTATGCCAGTGGAAGACACTAACATATTATTTAGGAACATAGGAATTGGTAGATGAAAAAAGACCATGGGGGGGAAAGATTCGGTTGCTCCGCACCTCCCGTTAGTGCCCCGAGGGGGTGCAAAGCAACTAGTGCCCGGGCGCCACACCGCTAACGCCTCCCACAAAATTCAGCGGGAGGTTAGCAGTAGCCGGTAATGCCTGGCGGCGATGCGCCTCTGGCGATGGCGTCATCGGTGTGCGCAGCGCCCCGGCCACAAACTTGGCTCGCGCCCCCTGACCTATCACGGTGCGCTATATCCGACAGTGTCGGGGGCGTTTTTGCGGCCGGGGCGGCGATAATTAAAGGGCAGGTGCCGGGCGGCCATTTTTTTTTGGGCCACCTACCAGCAGCTGCCCCCTCTGGCCTCCTCCTGCGGGGTGCCGGCCCCGATCCCTCAGCCCGGCGCTCCTCTTAAATGCCGGGCTCTTCCGGCAGCCCGCTCCCCAGTGGTCCAGCAGGACCCCGGTGCGCGCTGCGCTAAGACCCTCCCCTTTAATCAGGGGAGGGAGGCCTGCAATATCGCGGCGTCACGTGCTGGCACGCGTGGCGCTGCTGCACGTAGCACCGCGCTATTCAATGGGAGCGCCCCAAGAGGGAGGGGGAGCGCTTCCAGTAGCGTCCTGCCTCCTGCTTGGGACGCTACCATTTAATTTCGGGCTCGCGCCCCGGCGAAGTTATCATCCCAAAGGGGGCGCGAGCCAATTTCTCTCGTTCCCCCACCCCCCCCCCCCATAGTCCATCTACTTCGCCATCTACCATCCTGGTAGTCACGTGATGCAACAAAAATGGAACTGTTGACTAATCATTGCAATCAATCACTATCAATTAGTCTACAACAGACACAAACACAAGGTGGTGTAAACACCCAGTGGTGGAAAGCTATGGGATCATACTTCTAAGCCACTTGTTCCTCCCAAGCATGGTACACTTACCACGTGTCATGTCTCAAATTACTCATTTACTGTATCCCAAAATATTATTTCTTGAAACAAATCTTTCTAATTTGCATTTGAATGAATCAACACTTGAGGTTGTGTCTTTGTGTCTTTAAGTAGTATGATTAGTAGAACGTTTGCTAAAGCAGCCACCATGTAACACAACTTATGCATCTAACTTCGTGTTAAATAAAAGTGACAGCACAACAATGCTTAATTCTTCCTTTCCATTTTACAGAATATTATGCCGATTTCAGCAGCTATGTTTAAGAGCGAACGGAAGAACACCATCCCTCAATGTCCTCCCCGACTCGATGTCCAAATGATCACACCAGTCGTGTGGAGTCGCATGCCCAATGACTTTCTGAGCACAGAAACTGGGCGCATCAGTGAGCGGCACGGCTGGATGGTAGAATGCATAGACCCACTTATCATGATGGCACTGCATATTCCTGAGGAGAACAGGTTAGGAAATAGTTGTTTTATAGTCCATAAATAAAGCTAAATCATTTCTATGACTAATCGACCTAGAAATTCGGTGGAGGCCCAAACGGGGCGCCAAGCTCGCCTGGGCGCCGGAATTACCGCTGCGATCGGAGCAGTTGCGCCTGCCGGAAATTCATCTTGAACGCCCCGAGAGACACTCTGGGCGCTGCTCGAGGCACCCCGCGTCCCTCTTAGGGCGCTGAAACTGAATATCGTAGCACAACGTGCCGCAGCGCCACACGCTGCAGTACGGCGCGCTGCAGTACTGCAGGCCTTCCTCTGCTTCTTAAGGGGGAGGGGCCTGCACCAGCGCGATGAGCGATCGCGAGTGCCGGCAAAAGAGCCCGGGCCCTCGGGACACAGCCGGCAGTGCTTTTGGGGGGGGGGGGGGAGGGGGGATCAGGAGGCCGGGGACGAAGGTGCTGGCAGGCGGCCACCGGGAAAAATGGCCGTCCCGCATTGCCACCTTAATTTGCGCCACTGCCGCCACAGGTTGGCCCTGTGAACCCGGCGTGATTTGCGAACGGCGCTACAGAGGCGGGCGCTACCAAATATCGCGATCGGGGCGGTAGCGGGGTGCTGCGCACACCGATGACGTCATCGGTGGCGGTGCAGCGCAACAGGCTAATGCCGCCATTAGCGACCCAGCTAAATATCGCGGGAGGCGTGGCCAGTGGCGCTAAAGCCACTGAGTGCCCTCTTTAGGCGCTAACTGGTGGCGCAGCCCGCCGAATTTCTAGGCCATCGTGTTTAACTACCTTTAATATCTTAACAAAACTGCAGTAGCATTACATTTTATTTTTTTAATTATAGTTGTGAATTGTCAGTTACGCTGCTTTATGTAATTTCAATTATAATAGCCACATTTGTACCTCTTGCCTAAACACATTTTAATGTATATGCTTTTAAATATTTTCATGCAGGTGCATTGACATCTTGGAGCTCTCTGAACGCAAAGACCTATTGAAATTCCACTACCACACATTGTTACTATACTGTGCTGTGTGTGCATTGGGCAACAACCGGGTTGCCCATGCCATATGTAGCTATGTCGATGAATTTCAGTTACTTTACGCTATTGAGAACACATACATATCAGGCCTCCTACGTAGTGGCTACTATGATCTACTTATTAGTGTCCATCTGGAGTCAGCTAAGCGATCTCGATTGATGATGAACAATGAGTTCATTGTTCCTATGACTGAAGAAACGAAACAAATCACCTTGTTCCCAGATGAGAGCAATGTTCATGGCCTGCCTGGTGTAGGAGTTACCTCATGCTTGAGACCCCCGCTCCATTTTGCCTCTTTATCTTTTGTGGGCACCAGTGATGACCGTTACCAGTTCAGTCCTGAGATCCCACTGGACATTCTGAAAACCAAAGCTATTAACATGCTGACTGAGGCCGTCCAGGATGGTGGCCAGCACACAAGGGATCCTGTGGGGGGAAGTGTGGAATTCCAGTTTGTGCCAGTACTAAAACTTGTGAGCACCCTCCTTATTATGGGAGTCTTTGATGACGAAGATGTGAAACACATACTTAAGATGATTGAACCGAATGTGTTTGTTGAGGTCAAAGAAGAAATTGAAAAGACTGAGGATGAAAATGCTAAAGAAAAAGCAGCACCAACGGGAGAAGGAGAAGAATCAGAAGAGAAAGAAGGAGAGAAAGATGAACAAGAGGTAAATGAGCCTAAGGAAGACAAAATTGTGGAAGAAGAAGTGAAGGAGGAACAACTAGAGGAGGGACTTTTGCAGATGAAACTGCCTGAGTCTGTCAAATTACAGGTACGAAAATATATTGTTCCATTTGAATTTTTACATTGTCCCAAGATAGTTATTGGCCCGGATTTTACAGCAAGAATAACGGTCAGGCTATCGGTGCTCACCGTTATTTAGGAGTAAATTGGAGAGCAACTTTCGGAGTCCGCACATGCGCAGTTAAACGTGGAAATCAGGAAGTTGCTGTCCAAGTTGCCCTGCTCCTCCACAAGCTTGGCTATGTTGATACCTCGCCGAGAGACTCGGCAGTCACATTTACCAACTAGATACCCACTAATCACGCCAGTAAAAGTTAGGGCTTATCCATTCAAGTGTAAGTGAATTTTTAATGGCGTGATAAGTCTTAATTACTGCCAAACAACCTCTCTGGCACTGAAAATGTACTTTTACAAGTGTGGAGTCTCATTCCTTCTGATTTTAATTATTGTTGGAGATTTTTTTTTTTTTAAATTTAAGAAACTTTTTTTTACCTTTTTTCTGTCTCTATTAAATCCCATCTTACTTTCCCTCTCTTCTGTACATGATTTTACATTAAATTAAATATTCTAACTTACACTTCCGAGTTTAGACTCTCCTGTGTCTCAGTAAGGATTCTTTAATCAGATTGGTTGAGGAGACACATTGGTTGCTTGCCCTGCTCACACACGTCCCAGATCACACTGTTTTGGCTCTCTAATTACCACAAATCGCAGTGTAAAAGTCAACAATAATCTACAGGCAAGTGTAAGTGCAATGAACGGCGAGTGCTGTTCGTTCGCTGCTAACCACAAAATCCGGGCCATCATAAATTTCCCAGTACAAAAGCAAAATACTGCGGATGCTGGAAACCTGAAATAAAAACAGAAAATGCTGGAAATACTCAGCAGGTCAGGCAGCATCTGTAGAGAGAGAAAAACAGAGTTAACTTTTCAGGTCAATAACCCTTAGTCAGAACTGCCCAGTTCTTTGCTGAAAGTTATTTCTAGACAAACTTGCAGTGGCAGCATCAGTCATTAATCTTTACATTGAATGTTTCCACATATCAGCAACATTGAGTGATCTAACTGTTGCTGTCTGAACCAACAATTGATATCAGCACAAAACTGAACCGTATACAGTGCAGCACATCAAGTGAACCGTATACAGTGCAATGCAATTATGGTGGGCATGGTTTTCCAGATGTGAAGTTAAACTGGACAAAAGCAGTTTCCCCCAAACCAAATACAATAAAAGTAACGTATGTTTTGTCAGTTGTAGTAGACTGGAATATTGATTGGGATATTTCTTTCGCTGTAGCTGGAGGAAATGTAGGTAAATTAGATTTGTCCTTTTATAATAAATAAATGAAAGCAGTTAAAGGTTATCGTTGCAACTAAATTGCTAAGATTACTGGCAATAGACTTGGATTAAGTGCCCCAAACTGCGAATGGCAAAACAGTACATGGCTATTCAGTAGCATCATGGTGAGAAAAATTTATCCCAGATATAATCAAATCTAATTATAAAAGACATGAACAAAACATGAACCAGGATCTGGGGGTCCTGGTGCACGAAACTCAAAAGGTTAGTATGCAGGTGCAGCAAGTGATTAAGAAGGCCAATGGAATGTTGGCCTTCATTGCTAGGGGGATAGAGTATAAAAATAGGGAGATATTGCTTCAGTTGTACAAGGTATTGGTGAGACCGCACCTGGAATACTGCGTACAGTTTTGGTGTCCATACTTAAGAAAGGACATACTTGCTCTCGAGTCAGTACAAAGAAGGTTCACTCGGTTAATCCCGGGGATGAGGGGATGGACATATGAGGAGAGGTTGAGTAGATTGGGACTCTACTCATTGGAGTTCAGAAGAATGAGAGGCGATCTTATTGAAACATATGAGATTGTGAAGGGGTTGGATCGGGTGGATGCGGGGAGGATGTTCCCGATGATGGGTGAAACTAGAACTAGGGGGCATAGTCTTAGAATAAGGGGCTGCTCTTTCAAAACTGAGATGAGGAGGAACTACTTCACTCAGAGGGTGGTAGGTCCATGGAATATGCTGCCCCAAAAAGCTGTAGAAGCTACATCATTACATACATTTAAATCTAGAAATAGACAGTTTCCTAGAAGTAAAGGGAATTAAGGGTTACGGGGAGCGGGCAGGAATTTGGACATGAGTCTAGGTTCGGATCGGTCATGGCCCTGTGGGTAGCGGAGCGGGCCCAGGGGCCGTGTAGCCTGATCCTGCTCCTATTTCGTGTGTCTAATTCTGTTAGATTCAGGAGATGGTTCTGTGATAGTAGATTGGCGGTTAGGATCAGATCAGCCATGATCTTATTGAATGGCGGAGCAGGCTCGAGGGGCCGATTGGCCTTGGCCTACTCCTGCTCCTATTTCTTATGCTAATCTGTACTAAGCCACTGCCAGCAAGTTCTAGGAAATTCCATACTTTCTTGGGAAGCATTTTTTTTAATGTGTTTAGCTTGCATGCTGTGATTCTGAAATGACCATTAATGTTACAGTAATAAAACTATTTATATGTAATTAATTCATCACAAATAAATAATTTTTAAAAACATTTAAATGATACATTTGAATATAAATAAACAGTTAGGCTTATATAGAATATAC
Source organism: Somniosus microcephalus (assembly GCF_052327205.1). Lineage (NCBI taxonomy): Eukaryota > Metazoa > Chordata > Chondrichthyes > Squaliformes > Somniosidae > Somniosus > Somniosus microcephalus. The sequence continues at coordinate 19,465,777 of NC_141020.1, read as the reverse complement.
GGCACAGACCCAACCAGTCCATGCCGGCGTTCATGCTCTACTTGCGCCTCCTCCCATCCTTCCTCCGAACTCTATCAGCATAACCCGCTATTCCCTTCTCCCCCATGTGCTTATCTAGCCTCCCCTTAAATGCTTCTATACTATTTGCCTCAATTACTTCCTGTGGTAGCAAGTTCTACATTCTCATCACTCTCTAGTTAAAGATGTTTCTTCTGAATTCCCTATTTGATTTCTTGGTGATCATCTTATATTGATGGATGGCCTCTAGTTTTGCTCTTCCCCACAAGCGTTCCTCTCTGTGTTCCTGTAAAACTCTCGGGGTGGGGGGGGGGGAATTGGCTCGCGCCCCGAAAAAGTTAGCGCCCAAAATTGAATGGTAGCGTCTCAAGCAGGAGGCAGGGTGCTACTGGAAGCGCTCCCCCTCCCTCTTGGGGTGCTCCCATTGAATGTCGCGGCACTACATACTGCAGGCCTTCCTCCCCTGATTAAAGGGGGAGAAAAGCACTAACGTCCATAAAACAAGCAACTGCAGCTATTTGAATGTTTCTCAACACTAACTTTCATATCAGTTCAGAAGTGGTAGGATAATTTTTGTTGAAATCTGTCTTGATTTCCGCTTCAGTTGCACATTACAGATTCTTACCGAGAACTTTAAGATCCAGCACATGGGCTTTCTTGCCTGACAGGATATATAGAAAATAAAAACAATAGCCTTTTTCCACCCTAAAACATTTTATTCCTTTTCTTAATGTGAATATCATTTGAAAGAAATTCCTGTTATGTGATTCTGGGTCTATATTTACCATCTATTCAACTAGCCTATATTAGATAATCTTTTACTAACCATGCTCTGTGGGGTCACTGCAGTAATATTTTGCTTCCATTAATGCAAAAGCAAATCAATAGTTTTAAAATATTGAAGGTAGAACACTTAATAAAAATTATGCCGCATTAATATTCTTGTCAGCATGCTCATTTTGTCAGATTATCAATTTAATAGGAATTGATGCGTTGTAAGCAGATGAAAAATGAATCGTAATTCTAGTTTCCTGACTAACTTTCCCTCTCCATGCAGATGTGCAAGCTTTTGCGGTTCTTCTGTGACTGTGAACTTCGCCACCGGGTTGAATCAATTGCTTCGTTAGCCGATAAATTTGTTAATAGAATGCAAACGGACCAGAGGGAGCGCTACCGTGACCTCATGTTATCTTTTGACATGAGTGCAGCTGAGACGGCCAGAAAAACCAGGGAATTCCGCTCACCACCGCAAGAACAGGTAAGGCCTGTATATATTATACAGGGTAAGTGAGGTGATAGAGTTAAAAAGCTTACAAAAGGTAGGGGTAAGAGCAATGTGGTTACAGGTACTTTTTGTAAGAAAACAGAATGGCCTAGAAATTCAGTTTGGGCCCGCCAGCTCGCTTGCGCCCAGAAGTTACCGCTGCGCGCGGAGCCACTTGCGCCCGCCGGAAATTCAGTTTCAGCGCCCCAAGTCGAAGCCGGCCGCTATTCAAGGGTGTGGCCGCCCCCGCTTGGGGCGCTGAAACTGAATTTCGGCGCGCTAGGTGCCGCAGCGCCACCCGCTGCGGAGTGGCAGGCTGCGGTACTGCATGCCTTCCTCCCTCTCTTAAGGGGGAGGTGCCTGCAACAGCGAGATCGCCGCTCGCTAGTGCCGGCAAATGAGCCCGGCACCACGGAGAAGTGCCGGGCTCCCGGTAAACAGCCGGCAATGCCGCGGGGGGGGGGGGGGTGGAGGAGGCCGGGGAAGGTGGTGCGGGCAGGCGGCCACCGAAAAAGCGGCCGGCCGCACCTCCGCCTTAACTCGCCCCACTAAGGCTGCAGGACGGCCCCGTTTTCAGATCGCTGTTTGCGGCCGCTGCGGAAGAGGCGGCCGCAACTAAATATGGCGGTCGGGCCGGTAGCGGGGCACTGCGCACACCGATGACGTCATCGGTGGCGGCGCAGCGCTACTGGCTAACGCCGCCATTACCGCAGCGCTGAATATTGGCGCAATCTCAGCAAGTGGCGCAAAAGCCCTCTTTGGGCGAAAACTGGGCGCAAAGCCTGCTGAATTTCTAGCCCAATGCTTTTACAATGCAACTTCACTCACGTGTACCAGACTATTCACATTAGCACTGTAATAGATAGGTACTATTTAAATGCATTGTGACATGAATCAACTGAGTGACCTGCGGGTGGCGCTGTCCAGGAAGAGTATAAATACTTGGGCATGGGCCCAGCTTGCGCAGGACATTGTTAACAGGAACTAGTGAAGGACACAACTAGACCTCCATGTTGTAAAACGGTTGATTAAAACTTTGTTTAACGCTTAGACCAAGTGCCTAGTAGTTTTGTTACGTCACATTGGATTACCAAAATATTACAGCTCCCCAATGAGGGGGGTGGGATAAACATGTCAAGCTTGCATACCCACGTGGCGTGAAGCTCCGGCCATTTTAACTCCTGGGCCTCATTTCCATGTTTGAAAATTCCTGCCCAAACCCAGCTAGAATCACTTCCTGGCCAGGGAGCTGGGGAGAGATTTCCGGCATCAGGGAGACTGCTACCGGGGACCCAGGGGAAATGCTCCCCGGAAGTCAGATAATCAGGAATCCAGAGGCAAACGCAATCAGTGAGCGAGGGGAGGTCTGGGCAGGCGAGGCTCAAGCTTTCTTTGTGGGGCCCAGAGGAGCACTCCCGCTCCTCCTGGATCACAAGGAAACCATTAAAAATTACCTTCCTGGGCCTCTTCTGGCCCCGATCCTGCTTGCTGCCAGCTTTCTCTGGCAGCTCCGGCACTCAGCGAGAGTCACGTGACTGTGGGTTAAAATTGTGTTGGGCTGATATTTGCAATGTATGGCCCCAATTTTTGCATATTTGAGTCCCTTGCCTACTTGCGGCAGGCACCTCATAGACCTCTCAAAACCCAGGAGTTAAATTGGTAGGGGGCGGGATTGTGGAATGAACAGGTTGGGAAGTACTCTGCCCCTATTTTAATCCCCTGCGCACCCCTTTCTCGCTGGGCGCAGCGGTTAAAATTGGGTCTTGGGTATTCCTCTGGATATGATGCATCGTTACAAGCAATATAGAGGAAATATTATTTATTATACTGATGTTTTAGGTTTCATATTTGCCTGTTGCTTTGAATGAACGCAAATTTTTGTTGGACTGCTTTCTTGTTCCTTTTTGTCTCGTTACTTTAAACGCCAGATTACACACAGTCAGTTGTAGCAATGCAGGATCAGTCTTTAATAAACCTCATACTGCACAACGCCAGTATGCAAGCTGAGACATCATACGATCCATAACCAGTATGGGCTGTTGAGACATCATACTCCACAATTCCAGTATGAGCTCTATAAAACACAGACTCTCTCGCAATTTTATATCATTCTTTACCTTTGATCACTACATTCCATGCATACTGCTAATAAATCGCAGTACATCAACTATACATACAAATGACAACAGAATAACAACATAAACCCAACAAACATGCACTTAACTGTACTAATTATTTTATTACCATAAACACAATAATGCCCAGGAAGGGGGGAAAAAGAGTGGGAGAGCAATAGTGGTAGGGGATTCTATAGTAAGGGGAACAGATAGGCGTTTCTGTGGCCGTAGACGTGAATCCAGGATGGTTTGTTGCCTCCCTGGTGCCAGGGTCAAGGATATCACTGAGCGGCTGCAGGGCATTCTGGAGGGGGAGGGTGAACAGCCAGAGGTCGTGGTCCACATTGGTACCAACGACATAGGTAAAAAGAGGGATGAGGTCCTGCAGCAAGAATTTAGGGAGCTAGGTGAAGGATTAAAGAGCAGGACCTCAAAGGTTGTAATCTCTGGATTACTCCCGGTGCCACGTGCTAGTGGGTATAGGAATAGGAAGATAGAACAGATGAATGCGTGGCTAAAGGGATGGTGCAGGGGGGAGGGCTTTAGTTTCCTGGATCACTGGGTCTGCTTCTGGGAAAGGTGGGACTTGTACAAGTCGGACGGTTTACACCTGAACCAGAGGGGAACCAATATCCTTGCAGGGAGGTTTGCTAGCACTGCTGGGGGGGGTTTAAACTAACTTGGCAGGGGGATGGGGTACAGAGTGGAGCTATAGTAGGGGGTGATTTACAGCCAAATACAGAGGAAAAAACAAGTCAGCTGGGAAGGCAGAGCAAATATGTGAAGGCAAAAGGGAATATGGCAGGGCTGGAAGGCATTTATTTTAATGCAAGGAGTCTTGCAAATAAGGTGGATGAACTGAAGTTGTTGTTGAACACATGGGAGTACGATATTGTTGCTATCACAGAGACATGGTTGAGGGAGGGTCAGGACTGGCAGCTCAATATTCCGGGGTATAGAATCTTCAGGCGAGACAGAGGGGGGTGTAAAAGGGGAGGGGGTGTTGCAATATTAATTAAGGAGTCAATTACTGCTGTAAGGAGGGATGATATATTAGCGGGTTCCTCTAATGAGGCCATATGGGTAGAACTTAAAAACAAAAAGGGGGCAAGCACTTTGCTGGGAGTGTACTATAGGCCCCCAAACAGTCAGGGGGAGCTAGAGGAACAGATATGTAGGCAAATCTCAGAGAAGTGCGAAAATAATAGGGTAATAATAGTGGGGGATTTCAACTTCCCCAATATAAATTGGGATAGTCAGAGTGTGAAAGGCTTAGAGGGTGCAGAATTCTTAAAGTGCATCCAGGAGAGCTTTTTGAGCCAACATGTAGAAAGTCCTACAAGAGAGGGGGTGGTACTGGACCTAATTCTGGGGAATGTAGCCGGGCAAGTGGTGGAAGCATCAGTAGGAGAGCATTTTGGCGACAGTGACCATAATTCGGTGAGATTTAAGGTGGTCATGGAAAAAGACAAAGACGGCCCGGAAATAAGGGTTCTAAATTGGGGGAAGGCCGATTTTAATATGATAAGGCAGGATCTGGCCAAAGTGGACTGGGAGCAGCTACTTATAGGAAAATCCACATCAAAACAGTGGGAGACTTTCAGAAGGGAAATAGAGAGAGTACAACGCCAACATGTTCCTGTAAAGGTCAAGGGTGGGACCAACAAGCAAAGGGAACCTTGGATGACAAGGGATATACAAAAATGCATTAGAAATAAAAGGGGGGCTTTTGGCAGTTACAAAAGACTAAAGACGGAAGAAGCCCTGGAGGAGTATTAAAAAGTGCAGGGGCATACTTAAAAAAGAAATTAGGAGGGCGAGGAGGGGCCATGAAATAACACTGGCGAGCAAAATAAAGGAAAATCCTAAGATGTTTTATAAGTATATAAAACTTATATACTTATATACTTATATAAACTTATATACTTATATGCAGCACGGTGGCATAGTGGTTAGCACTGTTGCCTCACAGCGCCAGGGACCCGGGTTCGAATCCGGCCTCGGGTGACTGTCTGTGTGGAGTTTGCACATTCTCCCCGTGTTTGCGTGGGTTTCCTCCGGGTGCTCCAGTTTCCTCCCACAGTCCAAAGATGTGCAGGTTAGGTTGATTGGCTATGATAAAAATTGACCCTTAGTGCTAGGGGGATTAAATACGTGGGGTTACAGGGATAGGGTGGGATATGTGTTGGTGCAGGGATTACGGGGATTGGGTGGGATATGTGTCGGTGCAGGCTCGATGGGCCGAAATGGCCTCTATCTGCACTGTGGGGTTTCTGTGAATTCTGTGTGAAATTAAGGGCAAGAGGATAACCAGGGAAAGGGTAGGGCCCATTAGGGACCAAAGTGGCAATCTGTGTGTAGAGCCAGATGATGTAGGCGGGGTTTTAAATGAATTTTTTGCATCTGTGTTCACTATGGAGAAAGACGATGCAGACATAGAAATCGGGCAAGGGGACTGTGACATACTTGAACATATTAGCATCGAGAGGGAGGAGGTGCTAGCGGTTTTAGCAGGCCAAAAAGTGGATAAATCCCCAGGCCCGGACGAGATGTATCCCAGGCTGCTGTGGGAGGCAAAGGAGGAGATTGCAGGGGCTCTGACACAAATTTTCAGAACCTCTCTGGCCACAGGGGATGTACCAGAGGACTGGAGAACAGCTAATGTAGTACCATTATACAAGAAGGGTAGCAGGGATAAACCAGGGAATTACAGGCCAGTGAGCCTAACATCTGTGGTAGGGAAATTATTGGAAAAAATTCTGAGGGACAAAATTAGTCTCCACTTGGAGAGGCAAGGATTAATCGGGGATAGTCAGCATGGCTTTGTCAAGGGTAAATCATGTCTGACAAATCTGATTGAATTTTTCGAGGGGGTGACTAGGTGGGTGGATGAGGGAAATGCTGTGGATGTGGTTTACATGGACTTCAGTAAAGCTTTTGACAAAGTCCTGCATAGGAGACTGGTCAAGAAGGTAAGAGCCCATGGGATCCAGGGAGCCTTGGCGCGTTGGATCCTAAACTGGCTGAGTGGCAGGAGGCAGAGGGTGATGGTCGAAGGATGCTTTTGTGACTGGAAGCCTGTGTCCAGTGGGGTACCTCAGGGATCGGTGCTGGGTCCCTTGTTGTTTGTGATCTACATAAATGATTTGGATGAGAATGTAAAAGGTATGATCAGTAAGTTCGCAGATGACATGAAAATTGGTGGGGTGGTAAATTGCGAGGAGGAAAGCCTCAGGCTACAGGACGATATTAAACGGGTTGGTCAGATGGGCGGAAAAGTGGCAAATGGAATTTAACCCTGAAAAGTGCAAGGTGATGCATTTTGGACGGACAAATAAGGCAAGGGAATACACAATGAGTGGTAGGACCCTAGGAAGTACAGAGGGTCAGAGGGACCTTGGTGTACATGTACATAGATCCCTGAAGGCAGCGGAACAGGTAGATACGGTGGTTAAAAAGGCATATGGGATACTTGCCTTCATTAGCCGAGGCATAGAATATAAGAGCAGGGAGGTTATGATGGAGCTGTACAAAACGCTGGTGAGGCCACAGCTGGAGTACTGTGTGCAGTTCTGGGCGCCTCACTATAGGAAGGATGTGATTGCTTTGGAGAGGGTGCAGAGAAGATTCACCAGGATGTTACCTGGGATGGAGCGCCTCAGCTATGAAGAAAGACTAAACAGGCTGGGGTTGTTTTCCTTGGAGCAAAGAAGGCTGAGGGGGGACCTGATTGAGGTGTACAAAATGATGAGGGGCATAGATAGGGTAGACAAAGAGGAACTTTTCCCCTTAGTAGGGGGGTCAATAACAAGGGGGCATAGATTCAGGGTAAGGGGCAGGAGATTTAGAGGGGATTTGAGGAGGAACTTTTTCACCCAGAGGGTGGTTGGAATGTGGAACTCAATGCCTAAAAGGGTGGTAGAGGCAGGAACCCTCACAACATTCAAGAAGCATTTGGATGAGCACTTGAAATGCCATTGCATACAAGGCTATGGACCAAATGCTGGAAAATGGGATTAGACTGGACAGGGATGGATGGACGGCGCAGACACGATGGGCCGAAGGGCCTCTTTCTGTGCTGTAAAACTCTATGACTCTATGACAAGTGACCCGCTTGCCCTCATAAACTCTTCTGATCATTTTATTACCATGCCCACCACAAGTGATCTGATAGGCCTCTGATCTGTGGAGATACTTTTGCCTTAAACCTCCTTACACAATTTACAACACATGTTCAGCAGGAAGCTATTTTAACTCCTCGTGTGCTGATCCCACAGGCTGCCCAGAAAGAACATCGAGGTGCTCGAGTAGCGTGAATCCTCTTTCTCACAATTTTCACTTAACATAGAAACATAGAAGATAGGAGCAGGAGTAGGCCATTCGGCCCCTCGAGCCTGTTCCGCCATTTAATGAGATCATGGCTGATCATCCAAATTCAGTACCCTGTCCCTGCTTTCTCCCCATATCCCTTGATCCCTTGATCCCTTTAGCCTTAAGAAATATATCCAACTCTTTCTTGAATATATTTAATAAGTTGGCCTCAACTGCCTTCTGTGGTAGGGAATTCCACAGGTTCTCTGGGTGAAGAACTTCCTCCTCATCTCAGTCCTAAATGGCCTACCCCTTCTCCTTATAATGTTATCAAACTATTTCTTGGGTATCCCAAGGTTTTTTTTTCCTGACTAATTTTAAATTTACTGTTCAGATTGTAAAGTTCGAGCTGATATCTTCCTTTAGCCTATTTAGCCACTGAAAATGTATAATGAACATTATTTTAAGTCTTCATATTTCATGTTGGATTGTGGTTATTCATTGCAGATTAATATGCTGATGAACTTCAAAATGGGGCCAGATGAAGAGGCATGCCCTCTCCCAGATAAAGTGAGGGATGTGTTGCTCCACTTCCACACTCAACTTCTTACTCACTGTGGTAAGTATGTACTTCATTTAAAAGCAATACCTCCACAAATGTAATTCAGACGCATCCGAATGACTATTGTAATCATTTGAATATCTAGCATAGTTCTGAAGTATTACTCTTTCTGTGGATTTGTAACCAAATTCTAAGCATTAATCACAGGGCTCTTTGGGGGAAACATTTGGTTGCTTTGCACCTCCCGTTAGCACTAACGGGGCACAAAGCAACTAGCGCCTGGGCGCGGCACCGCTAACGCCTCCCGCGAAACTCAGTGGGAGTTTAGCGGCGGTGGTAGCCGGTAGTGCCCCATGGCGCTGCGCCTCCGGCGGTGACCTCCTCGCCGTGCGCAGCGCCCCGACTGCAAACTTGGCTCGCGCCCCTTGACCTACCACCGGACACTATGTCCGACAGGGTCAGGGGGCGTTCGTGCGGCCGGGGCAGCGATAATTAAAGGGAAGGTTATTAGCGTACCAAATGTATTAAGGTGACCCAGTGGTGATCCAGTAGCGCACTGCCTCCTGCTTGGGGTGCTACAGGAAACTCGTTTAAACGGCACCTAAATATCCGGAATTCTCTGTTAACCGGCAAAATTCATACTCCGAAAACACCTCAATAACTGGAAATGTTGCCGAGCCCGCGGTGGCCGAGTCAGTCAGTGTGGGTAGTTCTCCAAACTGCCACTACTTGGCTTCCTGGCACTGCCAGAAGTCCGAACACCTCAATAACAGGAGTCTGACTCTTTGGGCTGGATCTTCATTCAGAAGTTGGGAAGGAGGCGGGACTACAACTTTCGGGTTGTAGTCCCGCCTCCATCGAGATGCGGCCAATCCACGCGATTTTCACTTGATTGACCTTGTTGAGCCCGCTCAGCGGGCTCAGCAGGCCAATTAAGGACTACCCAGCAACAGGGGACGTCACAGACTGAAATTTCATCTGTCAAGACGTGTTGACAGATGAAATATCAGTGTTTCACAGCTGTTTGAAGCTGTCAAACACTGACAGTCTTACTTCTAACCTGAATCCTTCTACACAGACTCAGTTAGAAATCTCACCGGCACAGAAAGCTGAAGGCTGTCACTTTTGACAGTTCGCGGCCATTCTGCTTTCTGTGCTGGCTGAATGATGGACTCCCGAAGCCTAGAGGAAGGAAGGCTGAAAAGGCAAGTACAGGTAATTTAAACTTCTTTAAACACACCAAACACACTTACCTTTGCACTCATGCACCCATCACTCACCTGAACACCGACATCTCGACCCCTCCAAGTCCTTCAACACGACGGCCCGACTCCTCTAACTTGGCGTGGTTTGGAGCCGTTGGGAATCCCACACGACAACCTTCAAAATAGGGATTGGGCTAAAAACTGCCTGTTAACTACCTGCTAACAGGCAGTTAATTGGCACTAATCCCTTCCCGCCTCGGGTCGGCGGGTCCCAGTGCGGGGCGGGTACCCGCCTCCTTTGAAACTTACATGGAGGCGGGATGGTGTCAGGACCCCCCGAATTCGGGATTTTAGCCCCCCCGCACATCTAAAAGCCCGCCTCATGGCACACTGAAAATCGACCCCTTTGTTTGTTAAAAATAGCCTCGGTAGATAACCCTCTCAGTCATTCGGAATTTTTAATCAACTGGCACTATCCCGGTCCCGTTGGTGCCGGATACCAGAGCGTTTCCTGTACCATTGAATTTCAGACGCAGGGGTGCCAACTTTTTTGGGGCACTAAAAGTAGCGAAGTTAGCGCCCCAAAGGGGGCGCAAGCCAATTTCCCCCCCTTTATCTTTACACTGCCAACATCTCATTTAAAATACAGCAGGCGCATGTCTCAGTTTGTGTGAGGTCATTACATTTGGTACGCTAATAACTGAGATTTTGGAGGAGCTTGTAAAAAGACCCAGTAGAATTGGTACTTTATAAATCATCATTTATGTTCACAGTCCAAAGTTCATTTTGCATCAGAAACAGCAGTCTGCTACTTTTTTATTAGCCAGTTTTCAGGTATTGCAGGAACCTGACCTTTAATTTTTTGTGAGGGAAAATTGGATCCCTAGCCGTCTCTTGGTAGCATTTTTTTATGGAGGGGGAGGGCGAAAAAGGAAAATTCCATCGCCTCTCTGCCTGCCACCAATACTCCATTGGCACCAGTGCAAGGGACCAAAGTACTCCTGAAGCTTAATGAAAACTGTTGTCCTTCGTGCTTTAACCAATAGACTACCTCATCATCGTTCCACTGAATCATATTAAGATGATCCAAGTAAAGCCCAAGTAATATCATGGTTTCTGGAAGCTACTGTATATTTTGATTTCTGATAAATGCGAGACTCAATTTGAATTATGGAAGTTGGAAATTGATGTATTTAGTACACAATGAGGGGAAAAAATTATTCTATGGTTCTTCTGTATATGCTATTTGTTGTTGCTGTAGGCTGTTATTTCGGTTTCATCTGATTCCTGTACATTTTCCAAATACTGAAGATAAGGCCAAAAGGTCCCGAATGTAACAAAGCTTGAATGATTGGTGTGTTTGCATACTCTGCTAAGAGAGAATTGTTTTACCTGACAGGCATTCAAATAGAAGAGGAGGAGGAAGAGGAGGAAACGGATACATCACTCAAAGGTCGCTTGTTTAGTCTTGTTGACAAAGTCAAAAGTTTAGGGAGGAAGAAAGAGACGGAGGATTCTCCGGCTGGACAAGAAGTCAAATCACCCAGTGAGTATTAATTTGATGCAAGCTGTTGTTGTTGTATTTATGTAGCGCCTTTAACGCAGTAAAAGCTCCAAGGCACTTCACAGGAGTATTGAGACAAAAAATGTTGACACTGAGCCACATAAGGATAAATTAGGGCAGGTAACCAAAAGCTTGGTCAAAGAGGTAGGTTTTAAGGAGCGTCTTAAAGGAGGAGAGAGAGGCGGAGAGGTTTAGGGAGGGAATTCCAGAGCTTGGGGCCCAGGCAGCTGAAGGCACGGCAGCCAATGGTTGAGCGATTATAATCAGGGATGCTCAAGAGGGCAGAGTTAGAGGAGCGCAGATATCTCGGGAGTGGAGTGGGGTGGGGAGGGTTGTGGGGCTGGAGGAGATTACAGAGATGGGGAGGGGTGAGGCCATGGAGGGATTTGAAAACAAGGATGAGAATTTTGAAATCGAGGCGCTGCTTAACCGGGAGCCAGTGTAAGACAGCGAGCACAGGGGTGATGGGTGAATGGGACTTGGTGTGAGTTAGGACATGGGCAGCCAATACAATTACAAGAACAGTATTGAGTCTTAGATTGCAATTATATTCAGGAGCACTCCTGTCTCCAAACGGTTCTATAAGTTTTCAGCTCACATGCTGCGATACTCAGTAATAAGACTTCTGAATATCTTTACTATAATATTAACCCTAAAAACTACTAAAAGGTCAATTGTATGTAAGTGTGCTTTAAAAAAAAAAGTCAATTTCCTGTGTTGCTGCAAATTGAAGATTAAGCAGAGCTGTGCGTCTGTAGGGGAGGAACAAAGATGATTTTAAAGGCAAGGTTGAAGCTGGTAACTGACACTGAGGTATTCACATGGTGCTTGATAGTTTGCTTAACAGTTTGATGATGTATTTACATGAGATCAATAAAGTAGCAAATCCCTTTCTACCTAAACCGGAAGGGTAGATGTGTTCAATTAGTTAAGCTAGAGGTCCACTGCCCATAAATCTTAGCGATGCTGGAGTCCACAGTTCTGAAATAAATACAAGTACTGTAGGTTGAATTGGCACTGTACAATGTTAGCAACAGCATGAAAAGCTGTTTGCTACTTGCATTGCAGTGCAAAATTTCAAGTGTTGAAGCTAAATAAAACTGGGGCTTTACTGGAGGAGTGAGGGGGACAAGAACATTGTAAAATAGGCACAGCATGATCCCATTTCGAGTCTTGGGAACCTATTAGGAACTTGTGGCCACAGTGTACATCAGAGTTGGCTCCCCGATCAGAGGTCCAGGAATGACACAAGACGACAGTGAGTGGCATATTGGGGGTGGAAAAAGGAGGTGTTGATGATGGGCTGTTTTGAAAGGGGGGACAGTAACTAAGGCGAGGGAATCATATACAATGCCAGCTGGCATGGAGAAAGTATATTTTAAAATTAAAATAAGTATGTATGAGATTTGCTTGATTTGATTATTTAAGTTTGGGAGGTATTTATAAATTCTTACCTCAGTTACTGCACTTCACAGTGCCGTGTTGCACTTACAGTCCATTATTTCACTTGCCATCATACCAGGCTGTTCTTAATCAGACTGTGCCTGATCCAATACCCACCTTTGAAGCCATGTGTCCACTTGCCTTTATGTACATGTCACCGTTTAGTCTCCAACCCAACCCTGTATCTTATCCTCTGGGATCTGTAGCCTTCATAAGTATTGCCATTCAGTCCTTGGGACCGCTGCAATTCCCATGGCTGTGTACTTAGCCACATTCCAATCTGCAGACTGCATCGCTCCTTTGTCAAAATCAAATATTCTACCATTCATGCACAAAATGGATGCTTCACCAGGGCAAAGAAACAGAAGGAATTTTGCAGTGGGAATATATAAAGGAAAAAAACATGCCATGCACCTGAGGAATGGAGCCAACACACTAAATCCAGGAAAGAGGAAGAGGCCTGTCTGGGAAGGAAACTCAACGACAGTCCCTTCTTCTTTCGTATTGTAGTAGCAAAGCAAATCAAATGTCAATATCTTAGTCAGATATCCAGGCCAAAGCTTCCGGTGTAACAGCGTGGCTATCTCGTAGGCTGCCTGTGAATTTCCTCTGAGGGCAGTGTTCAATGATGAGCTCCAGGGTCTGATCAGGAGCTCCATGGTCGCATGATGGGGATGCTTTAATCTTCCATCTATGGAGAAGGTGGCAGCATCGACCATGGCTGGTTCTGAGGCGGTTGTTGGTTGTCCACTGTTTGCGAGGAAGGTTTGATCCTTCAGGTTGTACGGTGGGCTCCTCTATAAGGAATCCATTCCGTATGTCCCAGTTCTTCTAAGCATTTTGCCATCTGTCATCAAGGCTGAGGGGAGATCGCTGAAGGGCTTTGGCGACTGTCCAAAATTACCTTCTAGATTTGAGATGGGTTGGTGGTAGGTTGTTCAAGTCGGCCTGGATCGGCATGTCTTTGCTAGTGTAGCGGTTGTATTCTCTGGAGACTGCAACACAGTCCCTGCAACACAGCAGTACCTAGAAAAATAAGCTCATCTGTTGTAGTGTATGGGTTCATTTAATGTAGGATGTTGTTAAGACAAATGCTATGTCTAATTGGAGGAATTTTTATGCAGGTAATTTTATCTGCAAAGAATTAAAATATTTCTTGCTCAAAATATACCTTTTATAGGCTCAGAGCAAAGAAGAAAATGGCAGTCTGTTACATTACAGGAAACTCTCGATTTACCAGCACCCAAACAATTGGAAATCTCGGTTAACCGGCAAAATTCAGGAGTAGGTTCAGTTAAGTTTTTCTTCATATTAGTGGCCGTTCCTGGACCTGTGGCTGTGTAATCGGGGGTTTCTGCACTTGTTGCTAAGCAACAGGGACGCTTGGTCTGTGGCTGGGGTTCCTGCAGCTGTTGCTGAGCAACAGGGAAGCCTGGATTTGTTGCTGTGTACGGAGCTCTCGTACCTTTTAACTATAACTCTCTGTAATCCGGACTTTTTGATAAACCGGCACCACGCCGGTCCCGTCGGTGCCGGATAAAAAAGAGTTTCCTGTACTAGTAAATTCACAGGGGCAGCTTTTACACTGCTGTGATGTACAGGAAACTTTGTGCTATCCGGCACCCACGGGACCGAGCTGCTGCCGTTGCCTCAAAACTTCCGTACTCTCCAGAGTTAATGTTGAGAGATACGGAGACTCTTATCTCCGTATTTGACAACAAACACTGTTGCTTAGCAACAGCTTCTAAACACTCGGGTGTGGCCCTAAAGCTCTGTAGCTGAAGCTGTTGCTATAGCTACAGACCTTGCACAGCTTGACTGTTCAAACAAAGCAAAAAAAACAAACAAAAAGAATAAAAAACGGCTGCTGATTTTTGCCGGTGGCTCCAGATTGCCGGATAGCTCACCTCCGGATAGCACAAAGTTTCCTGTATATAATAAGAGCTTTGGATGTTTAATACTACTTGTTCATTTTGAGATTTACTCCAATTAAAAGAAACAAGGGCCCCAATTTTAACAGCCTCCATCTGGCAGAAGCCGGGCAGATGGGGGCAGGTAAAGTAACGGGAGTGAGCTACACCCACTGATTCCACTTCCTTCCTGTCACATCCCCATATTACCCTGCTCTTTTGAGCAGGAGAGCAGGACACCCGCACGAAGGAGCCTTGGCTCCTGTTTTAACTATGCAGATTGGATCAGAGGATGTCATCGGGACTGGAACCGCAATTTCAACCTGAGGCCTGAGCGGGGGTGGGGCCAGTGTCCCCCCCCCCCGCCCCGGTCAGGCAAACCGGTTTCCTTGTGGGTCAGAAGGGGCAGGAGTGCTCCTCCAGACCTCGCAAGGAAGCCCTGGGCCTCCCTTGCACCGGGCTCTCCACCCGCCCCCCCGATCATGGCTAGACACTCCCCTTCCCCCCCCCCCGATTGCGGCCAGACACTCCACTAACTGCTGGGGCCCACGGGGAGGCTGCGGCCTCCTGCTGCTTGTTTGCGCTCCCGCCCTCCTACCAGGCTCTCACTTTGACCGGCTTTCGGGCTGAGGTCTGCAGCAGGTTATTTATATGAGGCCCTGCTGTTAAGATCAGCAGGGCCACCCCATCTCCGGCCTTATCGGGTTTTCCGCGCTTCCCCGCACCCTCCCTGCCTCCCTATTAATATCGGTGCCAAGGACTCTCCAGTGGCTCGTTAGATTGAAGATTCTACTGATCCGGAGCGCACATACTTTCAGCCCTGCTTCCCCTGCGCACTTGGGATTGGAAGAATTTTTTTATGTATCAGTGATTCATGAGCAATAGAAATACATTAAAAAATATATATTTTTGTTAAATGCTAAATTTTACTATTTCACAAAAAATAATCTGCATCCCATCCAGAAAAATGGCAGCTTCATTCTGCCCTAGTCTGACCACTCAAATTTGGGTCAACTTGGATTTCTATCCTGTTCTAATGCTAAACCCTGATTTTTAGGATCCAGCTTTTCTCTGTTTTGAAAGTTACTCTCAATGTTTTACATTGGTGTGATAATGACCCCAATAAAGCCCATCAATAGGGTTCATCCTATCCCAAGTACTCTGGGAGACAGTGTTAACTCCTGTTCATTAGTAACCGATTTGACCATTTTCTAGAGCTTCCCTTGATGGTAATTTAAAGGAATTAGTTACTTGGTGAAATCCGCAAGGATGTATCATTGCCAGCTGATCTCTCAGCTTGCAGACTATATTGTGGACCTCATTCCCTGTGTGTTAACTGTCTTCGCAGCTGCTGTGGGTATGATTAATACTGGCAGCTGCTGCGACTGCAAGGCAGGACGAACATAGCTGCGCTGTGTAAAAACGTTACAGAAAACCCACCTCTCAACTAACACACTGCATCAAAAACCCTCCCCACAGAGGTCACATTGCAGCTGCTTATGATATTCTAGTAGTAAAAAATAGTTCTGCTGGTTGAAAGGCTCAGCCGCTGGGAGTCCATCTATGGTAAGCTGATTTGGTGTGTGTTTTAACTACAAGGCACTGGACAGTACAGACAGTACTTCAGCTGTCAGCTGCCTCACTTTCTGTGGTGAGAAAAACTCACAGTAAAGGAGGATGAAGAGGTGAATCCAGCGTTATATTTGCAAAATACACAAATAGATAATTTAATTCTGCTTCAGAAATAGGATTTTTAAAATATTAAATAAAATGGTGTTTAACTAAAAAAAACTGTTGGTAATTAATTCTAAAATTGGTACATGAAGGTTAATTGCTCCTGCAGATTACATATCATCTTGCAAATGATCGTGAGTCAAATGGAGCCATTCCATGGTACGAGCTGTTCGTAATTATTAGCAGCTTCAATGGTTTACATTCTTCACAATTAACATATTTAAAGATATTTTTTATGGGGCGTTAGTGTACTGGAATATATTGGTGCTCTAATACAATGTGCCATGGAATTGTCCCTTTTGGAGTGGAAAATTGTCAGTGTCACTCCACTATTTAAGAAGGGTGAGAGAGATAAACTAGGAAATTATAGGCCTAATAGTCTAACATCAGCTGTGGGGAAATTAGGCCTAATAATTCGGTTGCTTTGCACCTAAGAGGGTGCTAACGGGGCGCAAAGCAACTAGCGCCTGGGCGCGGCGCTGCCAACGCCTCCCACGAAATTCAGCGGGAGGTTAGTGGCGCCGGAAATCATTTGCGCCCCGTGGCGATGACATCATGGGCGTGCGCAACGCCCTGCTCGTGCCCCAGTCATAATCTTCAGTAGCGCCCCCCTGACTTACCGGTGGACGCTATTTCCAACGGGGTTAGAGGAGCCTACCTGCGGCCGGGGCAGCGCATATTAAAGGGGATGTGCCGGGTGGCCATTTTTGTTGCTGGCCGCTTGCCAGCACCTGCCTCTTCTGCTGTCCCCGGCCTCCTCTGTAGCCCCCCCCTCCCCATGGCTGTGCTCCTTGAGCCCGGCCCTTCTCTTGAGTGCCGGACTCTCTTGCCAGCACTCCGATCCCTGGTGGCCCAGCTGGGCCCCAGGTCGAACTACGCTAGGCCCCTCCCCTTTAATAAGGGGAGGAAGGCCTGCAGTACCGCGGCACGTTGCGCCGCGATATTCACTCACAGCGCCCCAAGAGGGAGGTGGGGTGCTTCCAGTAGCGCCCCGCCTCCCTCTTGGGGCGCTGTGAGTGAATATCGGCCACGGGGACGCTAATTTTTTCGGCAAAGTTAGCGCCCCAAAGGGGGCGCGACCCAATTTTTTCCCCCCCTAGTATTTGTTATTATGGACAGTGTGACTGATCATTTGGACAGTTATGAACTGATCAGCGAGAGCCAGCATGGATTTGTAAAGGATAAGTCATGTCTAACGAAACTAGTTGAATTTTTTTTGAGGAGTTAAGTAACGTGTTAGGTAAGATAGTGTCTATGGATGTTATTTATATGGACTTCCAGAAGGCATGCGATGCGGTTCCACATAATGAAACTTGGAACTGGAGCAAACAATGAGGAGGATCGTAACTGACTTCAAGAGGACATAGACAGACTGGTGAAATGGGAAGACGCATGGCAGATGAAATTTAATGCAGAGAAATGTGAAGTGATACATTTTGGTAGGAAGAATGAGCAGAGGCCATATAAACTAAATAATACAATGTTAAAGAGGGCGCAGGAACAGAGAGACCTGGAGGTGTATGCACACAAATCTTTGAAGGTGGCAGGACAATTTGAGAAGGCTGTTAAAAGCATATGCTATCCTTGACTTTATTAATAGAGGCATAGGGCTCGAATTTCATCGGGCCGTTGAGGCGGGATTGGAGGCGTGTGGGGGGTTAAAATCGCGAAATCGGGGGGCACGAACCCATCCCGCCTCCATGCCCGTTTCACAGGAGGCGGGTGGGTACCTGACCTGTGCTGCGAGCTGCCTCCCCGAGGCGGGAAGGGGATTAGTGCCAATTAACTGCCTGGTAGTTAACAGGTAGTTTTTGGCCTAATCCCTATTTTTATCCCTGAAGCGTGGGCTTCTCGACGGCTCCAAACCACGGCAAGTTAGTGAGGCGGAGCGTCAGGCTGAAGGACTTGGAGGGGTCGAGATGCCCGGTGTTCAGGTGAGTGATGGGTGCATGAGTACAGGGGTAAGTGTGTTTGGTGTGTGTAAAGTGTTTAAAGAAGTTTTACTTACCTTTACAGCC
This sequence comes from Somniosus microcephalus, assembly GCF_052327205.1. Taxonomy (NCBI): domain Eukaryota; kingdom Metazoa; phylum Chordata; class Chondrichthyes; order Squaliformes; family Somniosidae; genus Somniosus; species Somniosus microcephalus. Next base: position 19,447,631 of record NC_141020.1, on the reverse strand, counting down.
TTCCTTCCTTCAGGTTTCTGGAGTCCCTCATCTCAACGGCACAGAAAGCAGAATGGCCGCGAGCTGTCAAAATCAGCAGCATTTTGCTTTCTGTTCTGGAGAGATCTCTAAATCAGCCTGAGAAGAAGGAATTAACTTAGAGTACAGATTGTCAGTGACTGTCAAACGCTGATATTTCATCTGTCAAAAGCGCTTGATAGATGAAATGTCAATCTGTGAAGTCACCTGTTGTCGGGTGGCCCTTAATTGGCCTGCTGAGCCCGCTGGGTCAATCAAGTGAAAATCGAGTGGGTTGGCCACAACTCGATGGAGGCGGGACGACAACCCCAAAAGTTGTAATCCCGCCTCCTACACGCCTCCATTGATGAAATCCAGCCCATAGAGTGCAAAAACAAGGAAGTTATGCTGAACCTTCACAAATCACTGGTTAGGCCTCAGCTGGAGTATTGAGTTCAATTCTGAGCACCACACTTTAGGAAGGATGTCAAGGCCTTGGAGAGGGTGCCGAGGAGATTTACTAGAATGGTATTGGGGATGAGGGACTTCAGTTATGTAGCAAGACTGGAGAAGCTGAGGTTGTTCTCCTTGGAGCAGAGAAAGTTAAGAGTAGATTTGATAGAGGTGTTCAAAATCATGAATGGTTTTGATCGAGTAAATAAGGAGAAATTGTTTCTCGTGGCAGAAGGGTTCGTAACCAGATGAGACAGATTTAAGGTGTTTGGCAGAAGAACCAGAGGTGACGTGAGGAAACATTTTTTACACAGCTAGTTTTTTGTGATCTGGAATGCACTGCCTGAAAGGGCGATGGAAGCAGATTCAATAGTAACTTTCAAAAGGCAATTGGATAAATACTTGAAGGGAATTTTTTTTTTTTTTTTTTACAGGCAATGGGGAAAGAGCAGGGGGAGTGGGACGAGTTGGATAGCTCTACCAAAAAACCGGCACTGGCACAATGGGCCGAATGGCCTCCTTCTGTGCTGTATCATTCTATGATGAGAGACTTAACAAAAATGAGAGCACATGAAAATTGGAGGCAACTTATTATCTTGAATAGGGAATTAATTAGGATGTTGGAGACAGAGAGTAGGGATAATGAGTATGTACTCAAATTGGCAGAATGTGATTAGTGGTGTCCCCCAGGGATCTATACTAGGACTGCAGCTTTTTGCTATATTTCTAAATGACATGGATGAAGGAATAGAGAGCAGTATCTAAGTTTGTTGTTAGTGGCACAATAAATAGTGTAGATGGCAGCAGAAAGTTGCAAAGGGACATTGATTGATTGAGTGAGTGGGCAAAGCTGTGGCAGTTGGCGTTCAATGTGGAGAAGTGTGAGGTCATCCACTTTGGACATAAGAAAGATCGATCAGAGTATTTTCTAAATGGTGAGAAGCTCGGAACTGTGGAGGAGCCGATAGATTGAGGGGCCCAAGTACAGAAATCACTAAAAGCTAGTGGACAGGTACAAAAAATAATTTCACAAGCTTTATCCCAAGAGGGCTGGAATACAAAGGAGTGAAATAGAGCTCTGGTTAGATCCCATCTGGAGTACTACATTCAGTTCTGGGCAGTGCGTCGCTTCAGCAGCTACATCAACGATATATTGGCTTTGGACAAATATTTTGTATCAGTCTTTACAGTAGAGGACACTAAAAGTATCCCAACACTGGACAAACAGGGGGCTATAGGGGGGGAGGAGCTAAACACGATTAAAATCACTAAGGAGGTGGTACTCGGTAAGATAATGGGACTAAAGGCGGATAAATCCCCTGGACCTGATGGCTTACATCCTAGGGTCTTGAGCGAAGTAGCGGTAGGGATTGCGGATGCATTAGTGGTAATTTTCCAAAACTCCCTGGATTCAGGAAAGGTCCCAGCAGATTGGAAAACTGCTAATGTAACGCCCTTATTTAAAAAGGGAAGTAGACAAAAGGCTGGAAACTATAGACCAGTTAGCCTAACATCTGTGGTTGGTAAAATGTTGGAGTCCATTATTAAGGAAGCAGTAACAGGACATTTGGATAAGCATAATTTAATCGGACAGAATCAGCATGGTTTTATGAAGGGGAAGTCATGTTTGACAAATTTGCTCGAATTCTTTGAGGACGTAACAAACAGGGTGGATAAAGGGGAACCAGTGGATGTAGTGTATTTGGACTTCCAAAAGGCATTTGACAAGGTGCCACGCAAAAGATTACTGCACAAGATAAAAAATCACGGGATTGGGGGTAATATACTGGCATGGGTGAAAGATTGGCTATCTAACAGAAAACAGAGAGTTGGGATAAATGGTTCATTCTCGGGTTGGCAATCAGTGACTAGTGGTGTTCTGCAGGGGTCAGTGCTGGGACCCCAACTCTTTACAATCTATATTAACGATTTGGAGGAAGGGACCGAGTGCAACATATCCAAGTTTGCCGACGATACAAAGATGGGAGGGAAAGCAGTGAGTGAGGAGGACATAAAAAACCTGCAAAAGGACATAGACAGGCTAAGTGAGTGGGCAGAGATTTGGCAGATGGAATATAATATTGGAAAGTGTGAGGTTATGCACTTTGGCAGAAAAAATCAAAGAGCAAGTTATTATCTAAATGGAGAGAAACTGCAAAGTGCTACAGTACAAAGGGATCTGGGGGTCCTGGTGCATGAAACACAGAAGGTTAGTATGCAGGTGCAGCAGGTGATCAGGAAGGCCAATGGAATCTTGGCTTTTATTGCAAGGGGGATGGAATATAAAAGCAAGGAAGTCTTGCTTCAGTTATACAGGGTACTGGTGAGGCCACACCTGGAATACTGCGTACAGTTTTGGTTTCCATATTTAAGAAAAGATATACTTGCTCTCGAGGCAGTTCAGAGAAGGTTCACTTGGTTGATTCCGGAGATGAGGGGGTTGACTTATGAGGAAAGGTTGAGTAGGTTGGGCCTCTACTCATTGGAATTCAGAAGAATGAGAGGCGATCTTATCGAAACATATAAGATTGTGAGGGGGCTTGATCGGGTGAATGCGGTGAGGATGTTTCCACTGATGGGTGAGACTAGAACTAGGGGGCATAATCTTAGAATAAGGGGCTGCCCTTTCAAAACTGAGATGAGGAGAAACTTCTTCACTCAGAGGGTAGTTAATCTATGGAATTTGCTACCTCGGAGAGCTGTGGAAGCTGCGACATTAAGTAAATTTAAAACGGAGATAGACAGTTTCCTAGCTGATAAGGGAATTAGGGGTTACGGGGAGCGGGCAGGGAAGTGGACGTGAGTCTAGATTCGGATCAGCCATGATCCTATTGAATGGCGGAGCAGGCCCGAGGGGCCGTATGGCCTACTTCTGCTCCTACTTCTTATGTTCTTATGGAGCGGGTGCAGCGCAGATTCACCAGAATGATCGTGGCTAAAAGGGTTAAATTATGAAGACAGGTTCAGACTAGGCTTTTATTCCTTTGAATATAGAAGATTAAGGGGCGATCTAATTGAGGTGTTTAAGATTATTTCCTCTGGTGGGAGGAGTCCAGAACAAGGGGGCATGACCCTACAACTAGAGCCAGGCTGTTCAGGGGTGATGTCAGGAAGCACTTCTTCACACAGGGCAGTGGAAATCTGGAACTCTCACCCCAAAGAGCTGTTGAGGCTGGGGGTCAATTGAAAATTTCCAAACTGAGATTGATAAATTTTTGTTGGGTAAGGGTATTGAGGGTTACGGAACCAAGGCGGGTAGATGGAGTTAAGATACAGATCAGCCATGATCTAATTGACTGGTGGAACAGGCTCGAGGGGCTGAATGGTCTACTCTTGTTCCTAATTGTAAGATGCCAAATTTAAGTTAGCAATTTTCCCACACTGTGACTATTTCAGCTCAACTATGCCATTTAGTTGAAGAGTAGAAGGATGACACCGAGCAAGAACTAGGTACTTTGCCAGCAGGCGGGACTTGAAATGGAAGCCAGATCTCCCCGGGCCACTCGCACACTCCTTAATGTTGAGTCAAGGACACGAGTGTAGATCTGAGGCAGTCTGCCATCGACTCGGGTTGATGAAGAGTGATCTTACTATGCTGCAAAAATTGTTGACACAAATAACTTAGCATGTGACACCAGATGATATCAGAAGCCGTAAACGTGTAAGATCACCTACTGGCCCTTTACCAGAGCTATAGGCAATGCTGACAAAGGTGTAAATTAATGTTCGCCTCGCCTACCTCTTGGGTCAGCTTGAGGACTAGGCAAAGGGCCTGTTGGAATTCTGTTCAGTGATGATTGCCATTTTAAGAAAGCTTATAAGTAAATACCTAATGATTGTATATTAGCAATAACATTAATGCATGTTATGTACTAATGCTAAAACAAATGGCATTCGTTGTATCACACCTTAAAATACACGACACCCTTATGTGTGTAGCGATTAATAATGTCCAAAACGTTTGCTGTTATTTGCCAGTGCTTCACAAAAAATCTATTTGTATTTCACCAGTCTTTCTCATGCATTCATTGGCTTCATTGTTTCCAAAAATCAGTCACTGATACAGCAGTGTCTTCATAATTATATCACTGGATGAAATTAGGGTACGAGGGACATGAAGTAAAACTTGTAAGAAATACTTACTGGGAATTTTCCCAGTGTGATTAGGTGGGGATTTGAAACATGTTTATTCAGCATTGTTACAGTCAATCTGACAATTTAGAAAATCTCATATACAGTTCACTTAAGCCTAGGATCTTGCTCGAATAACGTAAGAAAACACAGGGCAGCATCAATGTTCCAAAACATTTCACATTTTATTTTAATTTTTTTATTGTTAATTTTGATTTTTATGTTCTCCATGTGTGAATTTTGCTGAAATGTAACTGAGACAAAACTAATATACAGGAAACTTTCTTTTATCCGGCACGGACGGGACCGACGTGGTGCCGGTTCATCAACAATTCCGGATAACCGAACGCTATAGTAAAAGATACGGAGCTCAGAGCTCCGTATAAAGCAACAAACCCTGTTGCCGGCACAAGTTGCAAGCGTCTCTTTAGCTTAGCAACAGCTTCAGCTACACCCTTGCACAGCAACAAATCAATTTAAAAAAAGTAACTAAAAGTAAAAAAAGTTACCTGAACCAACTCCTGAATTTTGCCAGTGGATAGAGCGTTCTGGTTATTTAGGGGCCGGTTAATCGAAAGTTTCCTGTAGTCATAGGAATTTAATCTGCTGCAAATATTTGCCTGCTTTAGTTTTTTTACATTAGCTCTCACATGGTCTATCATTCCTGGGGTCTCTTTAATCTTTGAACCTTCCATCACGACGAGAAGCTCTATGTATGGTAGAGTTAACACATCTGGGAGCTTTTTATTAATTAATGATGCAAAAATATAAAGAGTTGCTTGATGCGTGTATAGTAAGCCACAAGATAACATATGAGCCATCTAGCTGTGGTGATGCTTTAAAATCTTCCTGCTCACTAAGCATGCTAATCTCGGGTCTGACCTGGAGTAAATACTTGCTTCTTAATTTGACTGTGTAGCTTCAGAGCCCTGCTTGGGTTCCTCAGGAATGACCTACGAGAAGCCTTTACAAACCAGAATGAGCTAACTTTCCTTAATCCATTTAAGGATATTGGACAACGTTTTATACCAGACTAAAATTATTGAATAGTGGAAAATATGGACCTAAAACCAGATTTTCCAGCAGGAGTGCAGTTTAGACCCCCTCTCTCTCTCTCTCTCTCTCTCTCTCTTAGGCAGTCCCTCGGAACCGAGGATGACTTGCTTCCACATTAAAAATGAGTTCTCAGGTGACTGATGAGTCCAATGCGAGACCTACAACCTCTGTCACAGGTGGGGCAGACGGTGGTTGAAGGGGCGGGTGGGTGGGGTGCTTGGGTTGACGTGCGCTCCTTGCGCTGCCTGCGCTTGGCTTCCGCTTGCTCCCGGCGAAGAGACTCAAGGTGTTCGGCGCCTTCCCGGATGCTTCTCCTCCACTTTGTGCGGTCTTGGGCCAGGGATTCCCAGGTGTTGGTGGGGATGTTACATAGAAACATAGAAGGTAGGAGCAGGAGTAGGCCATTCGGCCCCTCGAGCCTGTTCCGCCATTCAGTGAGATCATGGCTGATCATCCAAGTTCAGTACCCTGTCCCTGCCTTCTCCCCATATCCCTTGATCCCTTTAGCCTTATTAAATATATTCAAGAAGGAGTTAGATATATTTCTTAAGTTGGCCTCAACTGCCTTCTGTGGTAGAGAATTCCACAGGTTCACCATTCTCTGGGTGAAGAAATTCCTCCTCATCTCTGTCCTAAATGGCTTACCCCTTATCCTTAGACTGTGACCCCTGGTTCTGGACTCCCCGACCATCGGGAACAGCCTTCCTGCATCTAGTCTGTCTAGTCCTGTTAGAATTTTATAAGTTTCAATGAGATCCCCTCTCATTCTTCTAAACTCTAGCGAGTATAAGCCTAATTGACTCGATCTCTCTTCATATGTCATTCCTGCCATCCCAGGTATCAGTCTGGTGAATCTTCGCTGCACTCCCTCCATGGCAAGAACATCCTTCCTCAGATAAGGCGACCAAAACTGCACACAATACTCAAGGTGTGGTCTCACCAAGGCCCTGTACAACTGCAGCAAGACATCCTTGTTCCTGTACTCAAACCCTCTCGCTACGAAGGCCAACATACCATTTGCCTTCTTAACCGCCTGCTGCACCTGCATGCTTACCTTTAGCGACTGGTGCACAAGGACACTTTTTCAAGGAGGCTAGTGATGAGTCTAGACGGATCCAAATGGAAGTATGCTGTCTGCAGCCAGTTTTCCTAAATTAGCTGATTTATAATTTTAGGTGCAGATTTCGATGGGTGCAGGAAGCACACTGTTGGTGAGAGTGGAGAATTGTGCGGAAGTGGAATTTAAAGCGTAGGGGACAGTTGAAGAGGAATGCCAGAATATGGGGAGACACGTTTTGATAGCCTTTGCAAAGGCTTAGAAGGAATCTCAACCTATTAATGGCCTTTACCAATCCTGAAGGAGGTGGACAGTAAAAAGGATAGGCAAAAAATAAAGGAAACCTAGGACACAGTCACAGATCTGCAGGCATGTGTCGGAACAACCTAGTACCTGGTCCCATTTGACAACTGCAGAAGTGGAGATGTGCTACATGAGTGGTTTTTGAGGAGGGTGGCTTTCTCTGCCATAGTTCAGCATTGCATCGTGCCTGAAAACATGTGGAGCCAAGTTTCAGGCTGCAACTGACTGCTACTTTCACTGGATCTACAAGCCCTATGCTCTGTGTACCTTGTAAGTGTTCTTGGAGCTTTGTAACTAGCTTTCTGCTGACTTGGACACTGCACAAACAGTTCCTTATGGTCATTGCTAGGTAAGCATGGCAGAGCCTGCAGATATTGTTGATGATACCTTGGCAGTACAACCAATCCACCTATGCTAGCTGTTGACCAATCTTTCATGCAATGCCACTGAAAGCAGGACATTTACAAGGCACAAGTCAGGAGTGTGATGGAATACTCTCCACTTGCCTGGATGAGTGCAGCTCCAACAACACTCAAGAAGCTCGACACCATCCAGGACCAAGCAGCCCGCTTGATTGGCACCCCATCCACCACCTTAAACATTCACTCCCTCCACCACCGACGCACCGTGGCTGCAGTGTGTACCATCTACAAGATGCACTGCAGCAACTCGCCAAGGCTTCTTCGGCAGCACCTCCCAAACCCGTGACCTCTACCACCTAGAAGGACAAGGGCAGCAGGCGCATGGGAACACCGTCACCCCCAAGTTTCCCTCCAAGTCACACACCATCCTGACTTGGAAATATATCGGCCGTTCCTTCATCGTCGCTGGGTCAAATCCTGGAACTCCCTCCCTAACAGCACTGTGGGAGTACCTTCACCACACGGACTGTAGCGGCTCAAGAAGGAGGCTCACCACCACCTTCTCGAGGGCAATTAGGGATGGGCAATAAATGCTGGGCCTTGCCAGCGACGCCCACATCCCAGGAACGAATAAAGAAAAATACTGTGATTGGGGTGCTTCCACGGAGGCTTCCAGTACTGCTGGTCCCTACTGCCCAGACCTACAGACACAGTGCAGAGTGGGTGGAGTTCTTCTGAGATTTTTTCTTTTCCTGGCTGCCCAATTTACGATTCTACAATGGCCGGCAGAAGCAGAAAATCCAGACTTGTGTAAGCAGTCATATCTGGAAACTGCAGTATCAGGGTTGGTGCCACAGTCTGGCCAATAAATGAACTGCACTCACGGATTTTGTTTCAAAGGAGGCTAAAAGTAAGCAGTCTGTAGTCTGTTCGTGAAGGGTCACTTAGCGCCAACACCCAAACTACCTTCCAACAGAAGAAGGCAGATGAGAGTTCAAATGCCACTGTGATATTTGAAACTGAATTCAATAAATCTGGTAACTTGTGGACCAGCACCACTAAAACAAACCTGGAACGTTGCCAGATTGTTGTAAAAGTCCAACTGGTTCACTAATGTCCTTTAGGAAAGGGAACCTGCCACCTCAATCCAGTCTGGCATATACGTGACTTAAATCAACACTATATGATTGACTCTTAACTGCCCTCTGAGGTAGCCCAGCAAGCCACTCAACAGGCCAGTCTCTCTCAGTCGGTGATGGGCAATACATATAGCATTGCCAGCATCATCCACATTCTAAGGACAAATAATACAAAAAGATGTAAACCCTTGATAATACAATTAGAAATGGATGGATTATTAAACTTGCTAAAGCTTGCTTTCCATGTTAAAAGTGTAATGAAATGCTGCTTTAGTGGAAGCAGGGACATTTAGTTTCATTTTACTCCCTGTATTGGGGTATTTGATGTGGAGTCTGTCATTTTTGATTATTTCCAAAAGTTTCTTTACCGACCTTTTTGTAGAATTGCTGATTCTGCTCTTGGCTCTCAGTGCTCATTTTCCAGATGATGGGAACCTATTACAGTTTGTGAGAAGAGCTAACTTTGCATTGTTGACCGGGTCAGCCCTCTTCACTGCTGAAAGGCAGATACAAACCTGAAATTGCCAACATTGCAATTTCCGAGCTTATAAAGTACCAAGCAATGAAAAGGTCTTTCACTTCTGAAGAAAACACTATTTTTAATGTGTGATGTTTTAGAACGATAGCATTTGTACATATTTTATCTGGTCAGGTATTACAGGTCGTTTGTGTTACTTTCTGCTAAAGGTACACTGCAGGAGCTGATCTCTCACACAGTGGTGCATTGGGCCCAGGAAGCCTTCATCCAGAATCCTGAACTAGTGCGGTTGATGTTCAGCTTGCTCCACAGACAGTATGATGGTGTTGGTGAGCTTATCCGTGCTATGCCTAAGGGCTACATCATTAATGCTATATCTGTGGAGGACACCATGAATTTGCTGGAATGCCTAGGTCAGATCCGCTCGTTACTCATTGTCCAAATGGGTCCAGAAGAAGAGAGGCTTATGATCCAGAGCATTGGGTACGTATAAAGAAATTATTACATAGAATTACATAGAATAAGCAGCACAGAAACTTTGGGCCCAACAAGTCCATGCTGGTTTATGCTCCACTCGAGTCACCCCCCAACCTTGCTCATCTAAATCTATCAGCATAACCCTCTATTCCCTTCTCCTTCATATGCTTATCCAGCTTCTCCTTAAATGCATCTATACTATTCACTTCAACCACTCCCTGTGGTAGCGAGTTCCACATTCTCTCTGGGTAAAGAAGTTTCTTCTGAATTCCCAGTTTGATTTCTTGGTGACTACCTTATATGGATGGCCTCCAGTTTTACACCTCCCCACAAGTGTAAACACACTCTCTGTGTCTACTCTATCAAAACCTTGCATAATTTTAAAGACCTCTATTAGGTCACCCCTCAGCCTTCTCTTTTCAAGAGACTCAGCCTGTTCATCCTTTCCTGATAGGTATACCCTCGCATTTCTGGTATCATCCTTGTAAATCTTCTCTGCACCCTCTCCAGTGCCTCTATATCCTTTTTATAATATGGTGACCAGAACTGTACGCAGTGCTCCAAGTGTGGTCTAACCATTCGATTCTATCCCTCTAGATAGAGATAAACCCTAGTGCTTGGTTTGCTTTTTTATGGCATTATTAACCTGTGTTGCTACTTTTAGTGATTTGTGTAATTGTACTCCGAGATCCCTTTGCTCCTCTACATCATTTAGATTCTTATTTTCCAAGTAATATGTGACCTCCTTATTTTTCTTGCCAAAATCTAACGCCTCACTATGTTGAAATTAATCTGCCAATCATATGTCCATTCTGCAAGTTTATTAATGGACCGTAATTTGCGGCCCTTACGGGTGCATACGAGGTGCGCACTCGCCCGTAGGGGCTGCGCAAGTTCTGGGTTTAGGCATGCGAAGCGCATGCACTAAAACCAGGAACTTGCAATCTGTCAAGAATCATCTTGACCGATCGCTCGCACGCATCCCTGGAAAAAGGGCTTCCGCGGGCGGAGAGTTGGGCTATTTGCACAACTTCCACCCGCTGAATGACAGTCAAATTCCTGCGCCTGGTTAGAGCAGGCACAAGGCCTGCTTTTGCCAGCTTAAGAGTTTTTAAAAAAATAGAAAAATGAAATTTGGTAACTCATTTATAAATTTAAAATATTCTTCAAAAAGGTACGTTTATTTTAGCCCCGTAAAAACATTTTTTTCATAATATTAATTAAATGGCATTTTAAATATGTAATTAAAAAAAAATTGTTTAATGTTTTAGTGCGCTTTTAAATGTGATCCCCCTTCATACTTTTGACAGTTCTGTGCGTACAGAACTGTCAAAAGGATGAAGGGATTCCCTTCTTTCATTGGTTTGCCTGGCCCATGTGATCCCAGGGGCGCATGCCTGGGATACATGGACCTCTGCGCATTTCGAAGAGGAGAGGCCCAGGATCGCAAGCCTCGGGATCTACGGAACCAGCAGGTAAGTGCGTAGATTTTTTCCAATCAGAGGCATCCACCCGCAGGAAGCCTCCGATCGGAAAATCAGTGATAATGTGATATTGTTTAATAAATATAAATAATTTTTAAAATTATACTATGATATTGCTAATAATTAAAATTATACCGCAGGGTTTAATTATTAGTACATATTTTCTGTGACGGTACAAGAAGATCATTTCTTTTACAAATGGTTGTTTTTTTTTATTGCTTTGCAGAAACATTATGAACAATAAAGTCTTCTATCAGCATCCAAACTTGATGCGTGCTTTGGGCATGCATGAAACTGTTATGGAAGTAATGGTGAATGTGTTGGGAGGTGGCGATTCTAAGGTACTAATGTGTCTTTAACTCTGTTAATCTGAACTCTTCACAATATATTTTACATTTTGTCACATCTCATTGCACAAAAAATATCCAGGGCTTCAATTAGATTTTTTTCCACAGGTGGGACACTTTATATTAGCAGCTGAGTGACCCCATCAATATATTAATATAGAATAAGAGTTCTGTACGCACAGAACTGTCAAAAGTATGAAGGGGGATCACATTTTAAAAACACACAAACATTAAAACATTTTTTTAATTACATATTTAAAATGCCATTTAATTAATATTTCATGTTTTGTCACACTTCAGGCAGCATACCAAATAACTACTCAACGGGCGGAATATACCAATCCTAAACCACAAAGCCTCCAATAATAATTAAGGACGTATGAAAACGACCAGCTAAATTTAAAAAAAAAAAAAAAAAAAATTAAATTAACTTTTTTTTTCAAAATGATTTTGGCAGCTACCTTGGACTCTTACTAAGCTGAGAACCTAAGTGCTGGAAATAAAGTTTGCAATATGTTAAGGACACAAATCAGTTCCAGTATTTACAAGAAAATTATTAAGCCGACCTATATAGTAGTATTTTATGTTTGTTTAAAATGTGTCGGGGAACATAGGGTCTAATGAGAGGGAGGAACTTAATGAAATCAGTATTTGTAGGGAAATGGTGTTAGGGAAATTTACGGGATTGAAGGCCGATAAATCCCCAGGGCCTGATAATCTACATCCTAGGGTACTTAAGGAAGTGGCCCCAGAAATAGTAGATGCATTGCTGGTCATCTTCCAAAATTCGATAGACTCTGGAACAGTACCCATGGATTGGAGGGTAGCTAATGTTACCCCACTATTCAGAAAAGGTGGTAGAGAGAAAACGGGGAATTATAGACTGGTAAGCCTGACATCGGTAGTGGGGAAAATGCTAGAGTCCATTATAAAAGATGTAATAGCAGAGCACTTGGAAAACAGTGACCGGATCGGACAAAGCCAACATGGATTTACAAAAGGTAAATCGTGCTTGACTAATATACTGGAATTTTTTGAGGATGTAACTGGTAAAATAGATAAGGGAGAACCAGTGGATGTGGTGTATTTGGACTTTCAGAAGGCTTTTGATAAGGTCCCGCATAAGAGATTAGCGTGTAAAGTTAAGGCACAGGTGATTAGGGGCAAGGTATTGACTTGGATAGAGAACTGGTTGGCGGACAGAAAGCAAAGAGTTGGAATAAATGGGTCTTTTTCTGAGTGGCAGGCAGTGACTAGTGGGGTACCGCAGGGATCGGTCCTAGGACCCCAGCTATTTTCACAATATATATTAATGATCTAGACGAGGGAACTAGATGTAATATCTCCAAGTTTGCAGACGACACAAAGCTGGGTGGGCGTGTGTGCTGTGAGGAGGATGCCGAGAAACTCCAGGATGATTTGGACAGGTTGGGTGATTGGGCAGAAGCATGGCAGATGCAATATAATGTGGATAAATGCGAGGTTATCCACTTTGGTGTCAAAAACAAGAAGGCAGATTATTATCTGAATGGCAATAGATTGGGAGAAGGGGAAGTGCAACGAGACCTGGGTGTCCTTGTGCACCAGTCGCTGAAGGTAAGCATGCAGGTGCAGCAGGCGGTTAAGAAGGCAAATGGTATGTTGGCCTTCGTAGCAAGAGGGTTTGAGTATAGGAACAAGGATGTCTTGCTGCAGTTGTACAGGGCCTTGGTGAGACCACACCTTGAGTATTGTGTGCAGTTTTGGTCGCCTTATCTGAGGAAGGATGTTCTTGCCATGGAGAGAGTGCAGCAAAGATTCATCAGGCTGATACCTGGGATGGCAGGAATGACGTATGAGGAGAGATTGGGTCGATTGGGCTTATACTCGCTGGAGTTTAGAAGAATGAGAGGGGATCTCATTGAAACTTATAAAATTCTAACAGGACTAGACAGACTAGATGTAGGAAGGATGTTCCCGATGGTCGGGGAGTCCAGAATCAGGGGTCACAGTCTAAGGATAAGGGGTAAGCTATTTAGGACAGAAATGAGGAGGCATTTCTTCACCCAGAGAGTGGTGAACCTGTGGCATTCTCTACCACAGAAGGCAGTTGAGGCCAATTCATTAAATATATTCAAGAAGGAGTTATATATATTTCTTAAGGCTAAAAGGATATGGGTACTGAGTTTGGATGATCAGCCATGATCTCATTGAATGGCGGAGCAGGCTCGAGGGGCCGAATGGCCTACCCCTGCTCCTATCTTCTATGTTTCTATGTCTATCAGTGTCTACCAACAGAAGCTTTGGGACTCTCTGAAACGCTTAGGAACTGAGTTCACATGGCTTCCCAGAGCTATTACTCTCAACAGTAGGCCTGGGTTTAGGTGCTGGGCCCTCCAGCTACCCACCACCCCCACCCCCTACTACATTATTTCTAAAACTGATCAGCACATAGCTCCCATCTCCTATACTACTCAACTGAACAACAGATAAAAGAATTATGCAGCCTGAGCTACACATCTCTTTGATATTACATACCTGTACACAGATTTATTTATTTATGTTGCTTTCGTGTGCAAGGGGAGCAATATTTATCTACCTAGAATCATAGAATGGTTACAACACAGAAGGAGGCCATTTGGCCCGTCGAGCCCGTGCCGGCTCTCTGCAAGAGCACTTCAGCTAGTCCCACTCCCCCCGCCCTTTCCCTGTAACCCTGCAAATTTTTTTCCTTCAGGTACTTATCCAATTCCCTTTTGAAAGCCACGATTGAGTCTGCCTCCACCACCCTCTCAGGCTGTGCATTGCAGATCCTAACCACTCGCTGCGTAAAGAAGTTTTTCCTCATGTTGCCTCTGGTTCTTTTGCCGGTCACTTTAAATCTGTGTCCTCTGGTTCTCGACCCTTCCGCCAATGGGAACAGTTTCTCTCTATCTACTCTGTCTAGACCCCTCATGATTTTGAACACCTCTATCAAATCTCCTCTCAACCTTCTCTGCTCTGAGGAGAACAACCCCAGCTTCTCTAGTCTATCCACGTAACTGAAGTCCTTCATCCCTGGAAGCATTCTCGTAAATCTTTTCTGCACCCTCTCTAAGGCCTTCACATCCTTCCTAAAGTGCGGTGCCCAGAATTGGACACAATACTCCAGTTGAGGCCGAACCAGTGTTTTATAAAGGTTCATCATAACTTCCTTGCTTTTGTACTCTGTGCCTCTATTGATAAAGCCCAGGATCCCGTATGCTTTTTTAACCACTTTCTCAGCCTACCTGCCACCTTCAATGATTTGTGCACATATACCCCCCGGTCTCACTGTTCATGCACCCCCTTTAGAATTGTACCCTTCAGTTTATATTGCCTCTCCTCGTTCTTCCTACCAAAATGTACTGAGGACTTTTCTGCGTTAAATTTCATCTGCCACGTGTCTGCCCATTTCACCAGCCTATCTGTCTTCTTGAAGTCTATCACTATCCTCCTCACTGTTCACTATACTTCCAAGTTTTGTGTCAACTGCAAATTTTGAAATTATGCCCTGTACACCCAAGTCCAAGTCATTAATATATATCAAGAATAGCAGTGGTCCTAGTACCGACCCCTGGGGAACGCCACTGTATACCTTCCTCCAGTCTGAAAAGCAACCGTTCACCACTACTCTCTGTTTCCTGTCACTCAACCAATTTCATATCCATGCTGCCACTGTCCTTTTTATTCCATGGGCTTCAACTTTACTGGCAAGCCTATTATGTGGCACTTTATCAAATGCCCTTTGGAAATCCATGTACACCACGTCAACCGCATTGCACTCGTCAACCCTCTGTTACTTTATCAAAAAACGCGATTAAGTTAGTCAAACATGAGTTGCCTTTAACAAATCCGTGTTGACTTTCCTTAATTAATCCACACTTGTCCAAGTGATAATTTTGTCCCTGATTATCGTTTCTAAAATCTTCCCCACGAATGGGGTTAAACTGACTGGCCTGTAGTTGCTGGGTTTATCCTTACACCCTTTTTTGAACAAGGATGTAACATTTGCAATTCTCCAGTCCTCTGGCACCATTCCTGTATATAAGGAGGATTGGAAGATTGTGGCCAGTACCTCCACGATTTCTACCTTAACTTCCCACAGCATCCTGGGATGCATCCCATCCGGTCCTGGTGACTTATCTACTTTAAGTACAGCCAGCCTTTCTAGTACCTCCTCCTTATCAAATTTTATCCCATCCAGTATCTCCACTACCTCCTCTTTCACACTGACTTTGGCAACATCTTCTTCCTTGGTGATGACAGATGCAAAGTACTCATTTAGTACCTCAGCCGTGCCCACTGCCTCCATGCGTAGGTCTCCTTTTTGGTCCCTAATCGGCCCCACCCCTCCTCTTCCTACCCGTTTACTATTTATATGCCTATAGAAGACTTTTGGATTCCCTTTTATGTTGGCTGCCAGTCTATTCTCATACTCTCTCTTTGCCCCTCTTACTTTCTTTTTCACTTCCCCTCTGAACTTTCTAAATTCGGCCTGATTATCACTTGTATTCTCAACCTGACATTTGTCATCCGCGATCTTTTTCTGCTTCATCTTCCTCTCTATCTCTTTTCGTCATCCTGGGAGCTCTGACTTTGGTTGCCCTACCTTTCCCCCTCGTGGGAATGTACCTCGATTGTACCCGAACCATCTCCTGTTTAAAGACAGTCCATTGTTCGGTTACAGTTTTGCTGCCAATCTTTGATTTCTAATTTACCCGGGCCAGATCTGTTTTCAACCCACTAAAATTGGCCCTCCTCCAATTAAGTATTTTTACTTGGATTGCTCTTTGTCCTTTTCCATCGCTAATCTAAACCTTATGATACTGTGATCACTGGTCCCTAAATGTTCCCCTACTGACACTTGCGTCACCTCACTCCCCAGAACCAGATCCAGCAATGTCGTCTTCCTCGTTGGGCCGGAAACACACTGATCAAGAAAGTTCTCCTGAACACACTTCAGAAATTATTCCCCCTCTCTGCCCGTAACACTATTATTATCCCAGTCTACATTTGGATAGTTGAAGTCCCCCATTATCACTACTCTATCGTTCTTGCACCTCTCTGTAATTTCCCTGCAGATTTGCTCCTCTATATCTTTCCCACTAATTGGCGGCCTATCGAATACACCTAGTAGTGTAATGGCACCTCTATTATTTCTTAACTCTAACCAAATCGAGTCTGTCCTTGACCCCTCCAGGACATCCTCTCTCTCTGCAGAACTGTAAC
Organism: Somniosus microcephalus; assembly: GCF_052327205.1. Lineage (NCBI taxonomy): Eukaryota > Metazoa > Chordata > Chondrichthyes > Squaliformes > Somniosidae > Somniosus > Somniosus microcephalus. The sequence goes on along the minus strand of NC_141020.1, from coordinate 19,431,118 downwards.
ATTCTCCTTAACCAATACTGCCACACCACCTCCTTTCTTTCCTTCCCTATATTTCCTGAACACCACCTATCTAGGAATATTTAGTACCCAATCCTGCCCCTATTTTTGAGTCAGGTCGCCGTTTTCGCCACGACATCATATTCCCATGTGGCTATTTGCGCCTGCAGCTCACCAACCTTATTTACCAGGCTTCGTGTGTTTACACACATGCTCAGTAATCCTCTCTCAGACCTTTTTGTACTCTCTTAGTCTGACCCCACTTAATACCTTACTATCTCTTACTGTAGTGCTGTCTGTCTCTCCAAATCCTTTGTGCATCTTGTTCCTCCTTTCTAATACTACATCCTGGTTCCCATTCCCCTGCCAAATTAGTTTAAACTCTCCCCAACAGCACTTGCAAACCCCCCCCCGCCCCGGCGCGAGGAAATTGGTCCAGCCTGTACAGGTCCACCTTCCGCAGATTCAGTCCCAATGTTCCAGGAATCTAAAGTCCTCCCTCCTGCACCATCTCTCTAGCCACTCATTCTCCTATTTCTATACTCCATACTCGTGGCACCGGGAGTAATCCGGAGATTACTACCTCTTTCCTAGCTCCCTAAAATCTGCCTGCAGACGCTCATCCCTCTTTCTACCTATGTCGTTGATACCGATATGGACCACGACCTCAGGCTGTTCACCCTCGCCCCTCAGAATGTTCTGCAGCTGCTCAGTGACATTCTTGACCCTGGCACCAGGGAGACAGCATACCATCCTGGAGTCACGCCTATCTGTTCACCTAACTATTGAATCCCCAAGCACTATCACTTTCCCGATCTTCCTCCTCCCCCTCACCCCCGGTACATCTGAGGCACCCATGGTGTCATGGACTTAGCTCTGGCTGTACTCCCCAGAGGAACTATCGTCCTCCCCAGTATTCAGTACCGATTAGAGAGCGAGATGCACTCCAGGGACTCCTGCACTACCTACAGTGGGGAAGAGAAACACGCCTGTTTTTATTTTCAGGGAACCAATCAAAAAACACATCCCTGTCTCTTAAAAACATTTCTAACAAACTGCTTTCCAAATCCTTTTAGTAGAAGTGTGTAACCTTCTCCCTACTCTCCCACCCTAGTACCCTCGCCTTGCAACAACACAACCGGCAACTAACCGTGAGCCAAGCCACGGGCGATCCCCCTAGCATATTTGAAAATGGTTAACATCCCCCCTAAAATAGCACAGAGGGAATTTCAGATGAACACCTAGGCCGCGATCTTACCTTTTGGTGCGAGTTGGGAGCGGGTCAGCTGACTTGCGGGTTCCGATCCCGACGCACAGACGTAATTTTACGTCAATTGGCCTTGTTAAGCCCCGCCCTGCGGGCTTGCCTACCAATTCAGAGAAAGCCGGTGTCAGATGACACGCACTCTATTTTGACAGCTGATTTTTCAGTGTTTGACAGCATTGAGGTGCTGCAAACACTGCCAATCACTGTACAAAGGTGAGCCCTTGCACCCAGGCTCTCCAGTGACTCATTAGGATAAAACAGATGGCAGCTGCAGGTGAGGTTGCAGAAGCGATCTGTCACTGGTGAGAGAGGTTCTCCCATGAGGTGGGACTACAAAAACACTTCAAACCTTGTTACCTACAGAAAAGTCTAAATACATTAAAAATGATTTTCCCAACTATTTCTTACCTCTGAAACTCACCAATGTACCATTGGATCCTTCACACCACTTCTGCAGCTGTCATCAATGCACAAACCTTACAGTAGACTCGCAGCACGTCACACTTACCCTGACGTGGTGTCCGGATGGATGTCGGGAAGCCCGCAGTCGACCTGTCAAAATTGAAAAAAGCCTCTTAACTGCCTGTTAAGTGCCTATAATCCTCTTCCCGCCGTTAGATGTCAGGTCTCTGCGCAAATCGAGGACCCGACACTTGGGAAGATTGTATGGAGGCGGGTTGACGGCGGGTTCGGGACCCGCTGTCAATCTTTGCAATTTTGCCAGCAGTCCCGCCCCCTGAGCGCCAGCAAAATTCCCCCCACAGTGTTTGTGCACTGGCATCTCAACATATAATTTTATGACCAAGAACCCTAACCAGAACATTTATTTCTGTAGGCAGAATTTCACAAAATTGTTTCATATTGTTACAGTTTTGCACCCTGAACAATCTTCAGAATCGAGCACGAACTTCCGACAAGCTGATGGACCTTGCATTTATCCACTTAAATTTCTCTACTTCCAAGTCTAATTTTACTGCTTGTTCTAATCTCTATAGTCCCTTCTCTAATTTTGCTGTTCACTGTTGAATTCTCTCTGGTTTCATTCTCGTCCCTGCCCTGGTTAACGATTAACCCAGTTTTTAGGTTATTAATCAGTAAATCAATGTGTTGCCTTAATTGCTGGTTTAGAAATGGTACTGAAATCCCAATTGGATAGTGGCTTTGTCATTTGCATTAATGGGATCCCATTAAAAATGCGAGTACAGAAGGATTCTCAAAAAAAAAAATGCCACGGTTGAAATCTGCATTTGCAAATTTTGTAATAAAATAAAATTAAAGTACACAGATCTGCATATTTTATAATATGCAATGTTAGAGAGTGATCCTGCATTTCCAGCAGGGAGCTGACAGCACATCTTGAAAATCATGGACTTATCCTGGTGATTTCCCAAGCTCTGCTTCCTGCAAGTGTCACTCTTTTCTGTGAACACCAGATTGTGGAATTGCCCTTCTCATTTCCAGTAGCTATTGCTTTACAGAATGTGCACATGCCATTAAATGTAAGCGGACAAAGGACAGCTACACCCTTCCGTTTGGTTTACCAAGAAAGAAAGGAAGAAAAAAAAAAAAGCTTTTTAATAATACTTCCTCAGTCCTCGATATCTCGAGACACACAATCAATTAGTTACTGATGAGATGCAATCACTTGTTATGGAGGCCAACACAGCAGGAGGTCCCACAAATAGCAAATAAGATAAATGACCAATTAATCTATTTTTGCATGGTGTTGGTTGAGGGACGAATGTGTTGGTCAGGGTACTGGGAAAACTCCCTGCTTTTCTTTAAATAGTGCCATATGAGCTTTTGCATCCATACTGGTAGTGGGGCCTCAGTGGGGTTGTGTTTTTTTTACTCCAAAGCTGCTATTGTCAAACATTTTTAGTTTCACTTTGTGAATATTTAGTATGACAGGAGCACGTACTACACAGGGTGTATGTGAAATTTTTAAATGTAAACATTTTTCCTGACGCTTCCACTGAGAGAGATGCCCTGTTTTTGTAGGAGATCCGGTTCCCCAGAATGGTGACAAACTGCTGCCGATTCCTGTGCTATTTCTGTCGCATCAGCCGCCAGAATCAGAGAGCCATGTTTGATCACTTAAGCTACCTACTGGATAATAGTGGCATTGGACTGGGTAAGGAATCGATTTAGTGCTGAAAGATGTTGGCTACTGCTGGTGTCGTAAACAGAAATGTGACTTCTGCACGAACATAAATCACACAGGAAAAGGTTCAAATCTGTTTAATTGGCAAGTTTAAATTTTAAGTAGTGTATTTCTGATAGTTTTTTTTACAGAAAATTTAGTAATTTTGTACAGCTTTCTTTCATCCCTTGGGAAAACTTGGAACTACAAATCATTGACACTAATTCTGATCAGACAAATTTTGAGTGTCACTTGGTCGAGTACCATGCCAGCACTTCCATTAAATTTTTTCCAGATTCTTCCCAAAATGGATCCTTCCTGGTGACCAACTTCCTACTTGTGTTGTTTTCCTACATCTCACAATTTCCGACAGTGTGATATCTTCTCCAACCTTTATAAAAATGGCCCATTGTAACCATTTAATTCAATGGAGGGCAATTCTTCAAACAAGTGTCTTCTCTTGACCCTTCATGCAGATGGTTCCTCCAGGAAGATCATCTCCAGCTGAACTATATTTAGCATTACATCAAAAGGATGGGGAAATTACTTTGGTGTTCACAACTTTAGTTGCAAGTAAGCTCTGCTGCAGGCGCTTAAAACACATGGGTGTCGATTAACACGGCAGTTAAGAAAGTGAGCTATGCCTCAAATTCTTCAGCTGAAGCATAACTGATGCAGGCACTACACTGATGGAGTTATTAGCCACTCTGATTTTAATCTTAACAGATCTTGCGTCAAAATGGAGCTTTTGGGAAAACTGAACAGAAACTGATTTCAGTTGCCAGATTTTTCTGCCACTACAGATCCCAATGTCTTTGGGGGAAGGCATCTCCCCGCTTACCAAAACATTGGTCTTGAATCCATTTTTCCATCTTGTGAGATTTTATAGCTAATATGGCAGAATTTGTACAGATTATTGAAGCAATCCATTTTCTAACCTCAGGATTAGTACTGACACCATTGACATCACGAGCCAGTTAGCAGAACCAACTGAAACTGTTGGCTGAACTAGCTCTCTACTAATCAACCATAACTAGTGGGATCTATGAAGATGTCCAAGATGAGATCCTAATTCTCTCAAGAGATGAGGAAGGGCATGCCCAAAAGGAGGAACCAAGGAGAGGAACCTTTTTTTGTACTAGTCCTAGTTATATCTGTCTTAATTATTACAGTTGCTGTTTTGTCCCCAGTTAGGATAATACACTTTGAAATTCCTGACATTAGCAGAAGAAGCCATACCCTGAAACTTAATGCTTCTATCCACATCTCACACATTTCTAGTCACGCTGAAAACTTTGAAATGTGCGGGCAGTAAATAAAATCAGCAACGTTTCTGCTATTGTCATCTCTTCGCCCCCACCCCACCCCACCCCACCACCTTCCCCCATGCTTCATATCTCAGGGCATTAAAATCAACCAGGGGCCATCTGCTGGATTAAAAAGATGGTCTCAAGGAGTTAAATATATTAAGTGTTCTAATGATTGAATTATATAACAGACACTTCACTCACAGATTTGGGTGCCCATCTTTGGGAAACTTGGACCCAAATAGATTGGTGCAGTATAGGTCGTACAGGCAGATCTTGTTCATTATTAACTTTTTAATGAATGTATCAGTGTTTTTTTTCTGTTGCCTTATGATGTAATTAGCTGGAAGTTCAGAAGTTCCCCAATATATAGAAAACCCAATTGAACATTAGTAGATAAGACAGAGCAGATGCAAGCTAATATTGCCAGGTTAAGAACTTGTTGTACTAACTTTGAATGACTGGACTCACTCTGGAATATCTTCTTGTACAGATTTCTGTTTCAACCAGTTGCATTGGTCCCCTTGAGTTTAGACGATTGAGAGGCGATCTAATCAAGATATTTAAAATTTTAAAGGATCTGATAGGGTAGATACTGGTGCGGGTATCCGGAACAAGTACAGGAAACTTTCGATTAACCGGCCCCTAAATAACCGGAACGCTCTATCCACCGGCAAAATCCAGGAGTCGGTTCCGTTAACTTTTACCTTTTTAAACTCCATTTGTTGCTGTGCAAGGGTGCGGCTGCAGCTATTGCTAAGCTACAGAGACGCTTGCAACTTGTGCCGATTGTTTTGAAGCTGGGGTTTGTTGCTTTATACGGAGCTCTGAGCTCCGTATCTTGTACTATAGCGTTCGGTTATCCGGAATGGTTGATGAACCGGCACCACGTCAGTCCCGTCCGTGCCGGATACCAGAAAGTTTCCTGTATAATGTTAAAATTAGAGCTAGGCCTGTTAGAAGTGAAATCAGAAAGCACTTTTTCCATACCAAAGGGAGTGGAAGCCTGGAACTCTGTCAAAAAGCTGTTGAGACTAGGTCATTTAGAGCTTTCAAGACTGAGATTGATGGATGTTTGTTAGGTAAGGGTATCAGGAGATATGGCGCAAAGACGGGTAAATGCAGTGGAGGTACAGATCAGCCATGATCTAATTGAATGGTGTAACAGACTGGAGGGCCTGAATGGCATACTCCTGTTCTGATATTTCTTTACAATAATCTAGCAACATCTAAGCTCATTGACTTAAGGAAGGATAACTGGTTGTACATTCATTTTACAACAGCATTTATTAAAAAGGGCAAGCTCTGAAAGTTAAAGAATAGTATTAATCTATTGGAATTCTATATAGATTCAGTGTTTACAATAGACAAATACAACGTACAGTAAGTGGATTAAGTGCTCTAATTAAATTGGTCCATTTTGGAAACTAGCACAATTAGTTTTGCACCACTGACAGTAAATCCTTCCTTTGTTCCCCAGGGCTGTGTAAATAATAATGTGCTTGTCATAGTTCAAGCTTTCTCCAACATTTTTTGGTGTTCTGTTCACAGCTAAAAGGCAATTTCCATAAGCAGACTATCTCCTACAAACAGAAACTTGCTCCTTTATACGGGCATGGGATTAGCATGCCATCTTTAACAACTAGCCTCTAATTGTACGATTGCATTGTTCCACGGAAGCTCAGCGTAAGCTCGAGGAACAGCACCTCATCTTCCGATTAGGCACTTTACAGCCTTCCGGACTCAACATCGAGTTCAACAATTTCAGATCATAACCTCGGCCCCCATTACATTTTTACTTATATTTTTTATCCACCCCTTTGTTTTGGCCCCCCTTTTTTTCTCTCTCCCACATGGCAGCTGTCTCCCATTCTGCCAGCGCATTTCACACCTAATCTAGAGCCGTCTTTTGTCTCCACTAGTCCGATCACCATCTCGTCTGGTTTTGAATACCTCTTAATGTCTCTTCACTTCTTTTGTTCTCTCCCAGCCTCCAAACTGGCCTTTTAATTTGTTTCATTTCCTGTGTTTTTTCAGTCTTGACAAAGGGTTTTGACCTGAAACGTTGACTCTGTTTCTCTCTCCACGGATGTTGCCGGGCCTGCTGAGTTTTTCCAGCATTTTCTGTTGTTATTAGCCTCTAATTGTGATGGATCAATAACTAAAAAGGAAATCGATCATCATGCTCTCCTCTCCCTTCCAAAAGGCAGCAAATAACACACAATCAGGCCAGTGTGTATAGACTAAAATGACTTGATCAGATTTATTTACAAGCTGAATAGTACATCGAACCAGTAAGACGTAGCAAGATACTGAAAGAGCACAATACTTTAATAAAACATTAAATATATAATCAATCCACAAGGGGTTAATATACCTATTTTAGAATGTTTCTTAAAGTCGGATGAGCAACTGGACTTCTTGCTGAAAGTGAAGTTTGTCTCTTGGTACACCTTTTTAAGGTGTGACGTATGTGGACAATAGAAATTTCAGTTCAAATCTCCTGACAGAACTAAAGTTGAGAAACAGAGCTGTGACTTATAGCATGGGATGTCTTTAGTATTACAATCGGTTCCTGAAAGTAAACAAACAGACTTGAGAGTTTAACAGATTTTACGCCTTGTGAGCTGAGGTGTTGATGCCTGAGTATTGCTGCTTCCTCCATATGTTTCCCTTAAATGGCCCAAAGGAGATTATTCCACTGCCTTCAGTACACACAAGATAACATTTAAAATAAACTATTCCAGCCAACAAGCAACTTTTTTTGGTTTAATTGAACAAAGGCATTGGCCCAAAATTTGCGGTCAGCGGCGAAGCGACGGCACTTGCTGCTGACCTCTAAGAAAGCTGCCCACAAAGATCTAGCGATATCTGTGGCATCAGTTTCTGCTCTGCTGACCTTTGTTCGAATCTGGCGCCAAATCAAGCGAATCTCCAGCATCCAGCTGACTAAGCAGCCAATCACACTGAAGAATTATCACAGACAGCAAACCAGGAAGTAAAATGCAGAGATTCTAATTTACTTTTTATAAATTTTACAGAGTGAAATAAAGATTGGGACATACCCATAGGATTAAGGTAGAAGCTGAAATATCATAAACTTAATTTTTTTTTTAAAACTATGTAATTTTTTAATCATAATGGAAAAATTTGACATTCCACAAATATAAAATTAGTTTTTCAGTGCCAGAATTGTTGTTCAGTCAGTACATTGTCAAAAACCCAGTTGCACCTCTTTCAACAGGGCATAACTTTTTTAGGGGGGGGGTGGAGGGGGTTAACAGCGATATTCCAGTGTAATTGGGGAAGTTTGTGTCCTTCTACGTGATTTCAATTGATTGCTGGCTCTGGAGAGTTCCACAGCACAACCTGTGGCGGAGCAGTGAATGACTTCAGGATATCCGTGTTTATCTGCGCATGCACTAATTCCTGAAGTTGCTGTCGGTTTCAGAGGAGTAATGACGGCGAACGCTGACAGTTTCGCCATCATTACCCACCGCAAAATCTGGGTCAATGAGTTCAACAGAGAAAAGCCATTGTAATGTTGACTATGATGACTGGGTCTGATTGCATGTGTATGGGTCACCACATATCAATTTTGCCACAGCACAACGGGACCTTTCCCGAAACACAGCTGGCTGAAGCCATTTTTAAATTAGATTTACCCCAACTATCTGACATCAAATAAAAACCAAAATCCCCATCTTTGTCACAGTGCTATTAATTCTTCAGCAGACTGCTTTGGTGGCCAATTATTATTTCTGTGTATTGTTGCGTATTAATGTAATTCAGAGTGACTGACTTTGCCACCACCAAATAATGCTGGATTCCCATCTCACAATTCTCAATTTTGTGATTGTAACTTCCTCAAAAATGAAAATTAACCCAACTTTTAATTAGATCTATTGTTTTATTAGTGTCAGGAAGGGCAGACTAAGCAGGCAGCTTGCGTTTTAACCCTGACTGGTGAGAATTCAGCTGCCTCTCGCAGCGAGCTGCTGCAGTTCTCCCACTGTCCTTGGGATGGGGGAAGATTGCGAGATGACCTAGTACTTTTGCTGCTGCCACCTGGTGAAGATTATTTTCCTGGTGCTGCATCTGTGCTGATTGCTGGAAAATAAAGGCCGCTACATTTTAAAATCTTGTCTACATGGTGTGCAATTGACCATATATGCACACACTAGTTTTGCCACCTTTTCTTTCAAAGTTAGATATTTAAATAGGGTCAGACTGCATTTACAATTAAAAAACATTTGGCTTTTTTGCACTATGCTGGCAAACTACTTTTTCTAACAAATGTAACATGTGCTTCTGCAGCTGCAAGCTTTGATTTAATAAGAGAGTTTGTTGGTCAAGGATCCTCTGCACCTCTCTGTTTGTTTCTTCCACGGCTGCACTTATTTTCTTTTGTTCTTCCAGCATTGACTCCATTAGTCTTATACGCTTCTTATGTAAGTCAGCATTTGATGCTTTCCTCTTTTTAATGGTTTGTGGTTCATATCTGCAGTGATAAAAAGGAGACAGACTGCTTATCTATAATGCATGCACTAAATTAAAGGTTCAACGATTATTTTCTCATGTATTGAAAGCTGATGTCATCACAACTTATGGGCCCAGAAAAATCGGGTCGGGGGCTTCCCGCGGGTGCGAGCCCCAGACCTGCACTTGCCTAGCGCGCCGGCCGTTGAGCTGTGGGCCCCCGTGGGATTCCGATCCTGGGCCTCCTCCAACTGCCGGCGCGCAGTGCTTGCGTATCCCAGGGACGCAGTTAGTTCGATGCATCCCCTGGGATCATGGGGAGCCAATCGGAGCAGGGAATGCTTCATTCATAAGTTTAACAGGAAGACCTGTCAAACCTATAAATACTATAAGCCCCAAAACATCACCAAATCTTCAAATAATTTTTTTTTTTTTAAATCACATTTTTTAAATAAACTATAAATTACATGAAATAACTATTTTAAACAATACAGTAATTTAAATTTTTGAAAAAATAATTTTATTTTCGAACGGGGCTAAAAATAAACTTACCTTTCTTTAAAGTATTTAAAAATAATAAACCTGTGGAAAAAATGTTTTAATTTTAATTAATTCACCACTTACCTTGTAAAAAGCAGGCCTTGCGACTGCTTTTTACATGTCTAACTTCTGGAGACTTGCCCTCCCGGGAAAACCTGCAAAAAAAAACGTAAGTTCGATGCGCACACGCAGCCTCTCCTGCGCACGCGTTCCACCTCTTAACCCCTTCTTTCAGGGGAACAGAAGTGCCGGTTTCCCGCGCATGCGCAGTGCATGCACGAAACCGGCACTTCCATTGGGCCTACGGGTGAGTGCCCCGTGCGTACTCACCCGTGGAGACCCGAATTTCTGGGCCAATATTATCTCCGTAGAGAGTGTGATGTAAAAGTGGGACTGTTAGTGATATGTTAAACTGCTGCACAATTGAAATCACTACAGCAGAAAAGCAAAGGGAGAAATTCGACATAGATACCCCACCAATTTTGAACTATTAGTCGCCTGTTCTCCAGGCGGGAAACGGGCAGGCAGCGGTTGAAAATCACCCGCCATTTGTGGAATGAAGCAATCAACTGGAGCACTAGATGGTGCAATGGGCTGGAAAGTGTTGCTTCACCTGTGGGACCTGGATTCAAAACCAGCTCCAACTGGAATGAAGTCCTTTTCTTTGCTGGCTGCAAAAAGTTCTTTAGGAAGTGAGTTTGGCAGCCACAACTCCGTTCTTGGGTATTTATGCTTTTCTGATGGTGCGAATTTCTGTGGCAATGGCCAGCAATCTTCCCCACACACTCCCACCTGAAACCGGGCAGGATCTCGGCAGGGAACAGAGGAGAATGTGGGCGGTGAGGCTCACCATTGCCTCACTGAGCTGAGCAGGATTGACTTCCTCCTGTCACCGCCGTGGGGCACGCAGTTCCTGTCCGCCACATGCAAATGGTGGCAGGGTGGCTGCCAGATATTCAGCAGTTACTGCTGCTTCTCCGAGCTGTCATAGGGAAGGTGGCAGTTTGCCTTGGGAAGCGGCAGCAGCAACGACTGAGGTCCCCTCCCGCACCCCCCACCACATAGAGGAAGAGGACCTTGCAGCCCCCTCCGCTCCTCCCTCCCCACTTACCTTGTGTAGGCTTTGGTCCCTGCTAAACCCTACCAGGAAACCAATCTCCAGATCTTTGACACTCTTGGCCCGTTTAACTGCCTGGCCGCCTCTTTGCGCTCCTGCGACAGCATCACAGGAATTTGAGGCCGAGCAATAGCGTGCGCCCAGGAATCCCACCAGAAACCGTTCATGCATTTGGGATGAACCCCAAGCCACCTCCCTAGGTTGGGGTTCCGACCGTGACAGAAGGACAGGCGGAAGTCTGGTCCTGCTAGAGTGATGATTCTGGCCAACAACGGGAGGAATTAGCTTTAAGATTTCTTCTTTAATACGTATGCCTCACAAAGTTGTAATATAAAAAAATTACATATTCAGTTATAAAAAATAGAAAGAAGTCTTGAGCTATGTGAGGCTGCTGCTTCACTGATTTAAATGGGAAATGGCTAAGATCCAATTTTAGATCACTTCAAAGTGCCACTAATGCAAGCATTTCTCTAACTCCTCATCTAAAGTTTAAATTCCATGCCTCAATTGAAGTGCAGTTTATAAATGTTTTTAATTGAACCCTCTTATCAGTATAAAGCTATGAATAGATTGAAGGCGAAGACAAGACTGAAGTCACGATGGGAATTAACATTGTATACAGAAGAGTCCTTTTTTGTAAAACCAGGGAAAACAATGAGGGTAAGATAAGCTGTCAAAAAAAACTGCTAAGACAATTAAATTTAAAAAGTAACTGGTTTCCTCTTATGAACATATGGGGGAAGAGTTAAGTGAACACTGACTTGGTTGAACATTCATGAAGGATTTGGAGAAATTCCAAGTAAAACAGCAATCAGGGGGGGAAGTGACTTAGTCCTGAAATAGGAGAGTCTCGAGTCTAGCGTCTGGACTATAAACTTGAATGTCTGGCTGGATGGACAAAATGGCCTCTTCTCACTCCTATTTTTATGTTCCAGGTTTAAACAAGCTACAACCAAGATATAAATTCACATATAGGTTCAGCTTTGTTTTGATTTTTCTATAGTGCAGTGAATAATACTGTTAAGTTTTATGGGGGAGAAATTCATTATAGCTCCGGAATGGGCGGTAACTTTTGAAAAGTTTGAGAATTAACGCCAGGCGCTAATGCTTCAGACAGCATGCAAAATTAAGTCTCAGTGCACAAAGAAAGGTTTGGAGCACTAAATCAAGCGCTAATGGCCTAGCTCGGTGGCGTTAAACTTGAAGTGCTGACCAATATCAGGTGTAGTCTAATCACAACTCATCATTGCCACTGGCTCTTTCCAGTTCTTAAAGGGGAGGTTCATTGATGAGAACCTCATTCTCCTCATTGCTGGCTGTGCAGCCGTCTCGGCCAGCAGCAGCAGGTCAAGAAGGAGCCAGACGACTCAAGCAGCCGTAATGATGGCAGATCCAGGCCCCAGGGAGAAAGAGCCTGCAGATTCTGCGACCATGCATTGGAGGCTTTGGTGTTCGCAATGGAAAGACAGAGGGCGGTGCTCTCCCCATCAAGTGGCAGGAGGCCCTCACCACAAGTCTTCCGCAGCATGTGGAGGGAGGTAGCCCAGCACGTCTCGGGCAGCACTGTGGTCCCCAGGGCCCCCACACACAGTGCAGGAAGAAATTTAACGACCTCACTCGGATGGTCAGGGTGAGTCAAAGTTTCAACAGATCTACATACCACCATCTGAACCACCGTCTGGACACACTGCCCGAAGCACATCCCCAGCACTCGCCCACCAACAATCTACCTACCAACATTCACACCCACATCTCACACCTTGCACACAATCACAGCTATTCAACTATGGCAGGCACATCACCCAGACACATTGCTTCACACACTTTCTTTTCTCTTGCAGGCCAAGGTGGCTCACAACAGGAGGGAGCAGGAGCGCACAGGTGGGGGACAAGCCGACACCCAACCACTGTCTGAGCTGGAGACTCGAGCGCTGCACATTATTGGGCGCCAGGTGGTGGGCGCCGTGGCCACTGGCGACGTTGACCTCCTTGGGGACAACAGTATGTTCATCCCTACTCCTTCTCTCATCCCACTTCCCCCTCACTCCACAAGTGTTTCACACTTTCTAGCTAATCATGCTGCATGTATACATTTCTCCCATGCTGGCCAAGTTGTGGAGCATGCAGCAGACCACCACGAAATGGGACACCCGCTCAGCCGAGTACTGGAGGACTCCTCCCGAGCGCTCAAGGCAGCGGAACCATTGCTTGAGCACTCTGATGATCTGCTCGATGATGTTCCTAGTGGCGGCTTAGTCCTCATTGAGTGCTGGGCAGGAGTGTTGAGGTTGCGGAGGGGAGTCATGAGCCAGGTGGAGAGCGGATAGCCCATGTCTCCGAGCAGCCAGCCGCGAGCTTGACGTGGTGGCTGGAAGAGTGCTGGCGCAGGATGAAGGCATTGTGGCTGCTGCCAGGATAGCGGGCATTCACACGGAGAATTCGCTGTCTGTGGCCGCACACCAACTGCACATTAAGTGAGTGGGAGCCTTTGCGGTTACGGAAGATCTCAGGATTGTTATGTGGTGCCCGCAAAGCCACATGGGTGCAGTCAGTGGCGCCCTGCACCACGGGGAAGCCTGCTTTCGTGGCAAAGCCACATGCACGTTCATTCTGCTTCCCTCTAGTGATGGGGAAGGAAATGTAATCCCTTCTCCTACTGTAGAGAGCCTCTGTGACTTCTCGGATGTAGTGACAGATGGCAAACTGCGAGCTGTTAGCTATATCTCCTGTTGCAGACTGGAAGGATCCTCTGGTGAAGAAGTTGAAGGCGTTGGTGACCTTGATTGCCACAGAGAGCCGCGGTCGCCCTGATGTAAGGCTCGAGGTCTGTTTGCAGAAGGTTGCAGATTTCTGTGACCACCTCCTTGCTTAATTGGAGGTAGGAGAAGTGCTCTCGGAATACCCTCGGAGGGTAAGGCCTCCTGTTGAGAGCCCTCATGGTCCTTGGCCCTCTGGCCACATGTTCCAGCTGTTCTCGCTGCCTCTGCCGTGGATCCTGGAGGGTGACATCGACTGCCAGTACAGCCCCATTAACATTACCAAATGTAGCACTTTGATATGTTGTGAGAATAAATGTAACTAATTGTTAGTAGCCACAACACTCTTGATACTAAACAACCAATAAAATACTGAATGAATCGGTTTCACAATGCCAAACTGACAAGGAAGCAGTAACACACCACTAACCTGTCAGCTGCGACTCATTACTGAGGATGCCTTTAAATACCGCCCCTGGAGCCAGCATCCGCCTACTTGATGCCTGCTCTCCCTGTCGCTGTCGGGGCGAGGCGCTAAGGCAGGGGGTGAAAATGAATTTTGCAGATCAGGTGCCCAGTGAGCATTGTATGCTCACTGACATCACGGTCTGCCTGGCGTTGAAGTCCCCGGCGGTAACAGTTAGTCGCAGTGCTACGGGGGGGGGGGCCGGATTTGCCATACGTCGCTGGATTCTCCTTGCCCCAGCGCTACTGCATCAGCGCCCCTGCCAGACGCTAATGGGAGGCGCAAACCAACTGAATTGTTCCCCCTATAATTTTTGCAGTTCAGTAAAACTTTACCTAACGTTATTGGCCAAATATCAAACAAAGGTGAATTGCAAGAAAAATATTAGAGACAGCCTTAGAACTTCAAGAGGACTGTTAAACAGATGTAAACATAAAATTTCAGCTAATGGAGTATACTTGTATTACAATATGACTGCATGGGGATGGATCTGGAAAATGTGCATGTTCTTTGGGAGGATGTTGTCCACTAGTCTCTTAAACATTGTGGGGGGAGGGGAAAAATTCAGTATCGCCCTGTTTGGGGTGCGATTATCGGCCATGCGCAAAGTTTAGCGCCTGGCGCTAATTATTGCCTCTGATTGCAAACTTGGCTTTTATCGCCCCTGGAGGTGATTGGAGCACTAAATCAGGCGCTTCACAACTGTCTTAAGGCCCAAAGGCCGAGGAGCGAGGCGCTACCTCAGAGCGCTGGCGAAGCTCATGTGATGTCAGTCAGCAATGGAATATACAGACACAATGGTGCCGGCCAGTTCTTAAAGGGGAGGGTCAATCTTGCTCTCCATCCACATCCTGCTCATTGCAGCCTTGAATCTCTGCCTGGAGAGATCTGTACATCAAATCTGCTGGAAAGAACAATGGAGAGGCCCAGGGAAAGAGCTCAGAGTGCAGCCCCCACAGTCTCTTCTAAATCGATACAAGGAAGGGCAAATCAAAATGAACCTGCAAAGTGCTGCTCAGTACCCAAAACTCCTTCACACAACGTTGAATCTCTCCAGAAGTCAGTCTCTCAGAATGCATGGTGCAAAAATGTCACCAACAAAAAAAGGCAGGCAGCGGTCGCCTTTAAATAGCGCTCCCCCAGTCCCTTCCTGACTGCAAAACGCTCCCCTCAACATGTCGTTGCTAGCGGGAGGCGGTAAGGCAGAGGGCGCCACTCAATGTCCGGGGCGTTGCACACTCGACTGATGTCACGATCTGCGGGCGCAGGAGATCGTGGTGGTAGTGTTTAGCGCCGCCGCAAAATGTCTAGTTAATTTCGTGAGCGGCGCAAACATCGCCGCGCCCGGGCGCTAGTTGCTTTGCGCCCCATTAGCGCCCTCTTAAGGTGCTAACGGGAGGCGCAAACCAACTGAACTTTTCCCCCTGAGAATCAAGGAAACCTGGTATAATGGTATTAGTTCAGAGAATTCCCACTTCGGAAACAAGTTTGAACCCCAGTCATGACTGATATTTCCCATTCATAAGTCACTCCTGTCAGCCTGCTTTGCAAAACTCTCCTGCTGAGGAGAGAAACATGGATCGAGAAAGTATGGAGAAATTACATCAGATGTAGATTAGCTAAATTTGAAGATTACTATCTATTCTGCTGAACACATGATGCATCATTTTATTACCAGGTTAGCCAAGTGAAAATAAATTTTGCCAAGCAAAGCTCATTTTAGCAACACGGAATTGGCAAGTGGCTAGCTATCTCCATGGTCCATATGTAAATGATTTGAGAGTTATAAGTCACTACAATTTGGACTCGGTCCATAATTAAAATGTAAATGGTACTGATATTGGACTCACCGGAGTTGTGAAGAATGAAAACTAGATGAATTTTCCATGAGATCAGACTCATAAGAACTTCCCTCTGATAGCAAGACCTCATCAGATACATTTGGAAGTGTTGTTGGTTCCGGTGGGGGTGAGGGAGCTTCTGATTTGGAAGCTGAAGGTATCTGTGGGACACTTTCAGATATACTGGTTTCATCCTGTCCAGGGAATTGAGCGAGCATCCTGTGGATAGCCTCGTAATATGGCCAGTATGAAGATGAAGCTACATTTCCACATGTCGCTTTGAGTTTTCTAATTGAAAGACAAGGTATTAGTTTGAAATGTTTTTCATTCCAACTCTAGGAGGAAGCAAGCAAGTTTAGTACTGTAGTTTCAGTTAATTAATTATAATATGATAATGCATCACTAATTGGAAGGTAGAAATGTTATTGATTTATACGGTTAAGCCAGAAGAGTAGAGCCAACATCTCGCCCTTAAAGAAAGAGAAACCGATTACAGAAGGAATTACGCAATGACCTTTTAAATTGTATTAAACTGTGATAATGTAGTGTTGTAACCTTACCGCTGTAGACAGGCATTGCCATTTTACAGTTGACATGCATGTTAAAGTATTGAAATTCTCTAATAAATGACTGGTAAATGATTCGTTTTTTTGCATGATACTTTGATAAGCAACGTCAAAAAGTACATGATCTAATAAGCACATGGTTAGAAACCACTGGTGTGACCATCTGCTGTAATGATTTGGCCTGCCAAAAAAGAGAAATATTTTCAGTTTTAATGATGTAGTCAAGCTTAGATAAATTCACACTCTATCCAAAATAGAATTCCAACATTGAGTCCAAGTCGATCATTGCGCTATGTAGAATTTCAGTATAACATGTCATTGTTAACATTTCCTCGGATTCACTTATGTGGATGATCCTGTTTTTTGTGAAAGCTTTCCTACGCTGAACAAAATACATACTAGAGAGCATTTACAGTGGCTTCTAGCAGTAGTGAAGGGTTACTGTACAGACTTCCTGAAATTTGCAGTTGTTACCAGGATTCAATGCTGTTCTGTCTCCTTACCTAGTAAGAGAACCATAGGAGGTAAGCTATCTGAATCCTCCAAAGTACAATTGAAATTACTATATTCAGACTACAGCTAATAAGGCCTTTTTGCCAAATATATGGAGGAGGTATGCACCTCTATCTCCATTGTATGAATAATTCAAACAATAGTCAATAAGGCCTTTTTGTCTGCTATATGGAGATCTCCAATGCAAAATTACCTCTAAGAATTAACCCCTCGCTATGGCCTTGGGACTTTACAGAATCATTGAACTTTCCGCGTAGAAGGAGGCCACTCAGCTCATTGTATCTAGTGTCGGTTCAAGCTGCATATCAGAGCTATCTATTCTAATCCCATCTGCTTTGTACTCATTAATATTCTTCTTCAAATGCTGCTTAATTCCTTCTTAAATGCTGTGACTGGCTCAGCTGGTATGGCCACTTAATGTATTCCATATTCCAATAACATTGTGTGGAAAAAAAATCTATTAACCTGCTTTTAGTATAATCCTAAATTTAAGCCCTCTTGTTTTTGATTCATTGACAAAATAACTTAACTATTTATCCTCTGAACCGCTTTCATAACTTTGAACACTTCTGTTGGATCACCCTAAACTTCCTCACTAGTGAATACAGTTCCATTTTTTCCCAACTTTCATCCTAATTCTATCCTCTTATCTATGATGTAATTCTAGTGAATCTACATTGTATTTTTCCATGGCTCCAATATCCTTTCTGTAATACGGTGGCCAAAACTGTACACAGCATTCTAACTATGGCCTAACCAATGTGTTGCAAAGATTAATCATCAATTTATATAATGATATAAATCCAGAATCCCATTTGCTCTTTTTAATATTCTCCCACTTGCAGTGTTGCTTTAAAGATCTGTGTATCTATACTTCTATATTTTTCTGCTGCTGACAGTGCAGCTCTCCCTTAAAACTTCACGAGAGTGTCAGCCTAGATTATATGCTCAAGTCTCTGGAGTGGGACTTGACTCTCAATCTTCTGACTCAGAAGCAAGAGTGCTGCCCACTGAGCCAAGGCTGACCCCTACATTAGGAACATAGGAACAGGAGGAGCCCTTGAGCCTGTTCCGCCATTCAATGAAATCATGGCTGATCTGTGACCTAACTCCTTTTACCCGCCTTTGCCCCATATCCCCTTTTGGTGAACAGAAATCCATCAACCTCGCATTTAAAATTAACAGTTGGCCCAGCATCAACTGTCGTTTGCGGAAGAGAGTTCCAAACTACTACTTCTACATTGAACTGCATTTGCCACATATGTGCCCTTAACCTGCCTATATCCTTCTGTAGTCTCTTGCATTCTTCCTAGCAGGGTTGCACACTCCTAATTTGCTGCAATTTGAAGATTTTGGTATTATCCCCTCTATGCACATCTCTAAATCATTTATGCATAAGGAAAACAGAGAAGCCCCAACACCGATATCTGCGCCACACCACTAGCTAGCTATGTCTTAACAATTCAAGAAACATCTATTTGCTGCTGTTCTTCTATCCTTCAGCCATCCTGCATCCATGCCTCCACTTGACTTTTAATATTGTGTCTTCACATCACTTTATCAAATAATTTTTTGAGGCCAAATATACCACATCTATTGCATTCCCTTTGTCTATACGCTAGGTAATTTCTTGAAAAATGTGATAATTTGTGTCAAACATGACCTGCTCTATATAAATCTGTGTTGGTCTGTCCCCAATTTCCCATAACTTTCTACGCCTTCAATAATGTTTTCTCATAGCAATTTCCCATGAGGCTGAGTCTGCAATGACCCAGATTATTCCTTTCCAGTTTTTTGAACAAGACTAGAACATTTACCATCCTCCACTTGATAATGGGGGACTTCAACTATCCTAATATAGACTGGGATAGTAATAGTGTTAAGGGCAAAGAGGGGTAATAATTTCTGAAGTGTGTTCAGGAGAACTTTCTTGATCAGTACATTTCCGGTCCAACGAGGAAGGAGGCATTGCTAGATCTGGTTCTGGGGAATGAGGTGGGTCAAGTAGAGCAAGCGTCAGTAGGGGAACATTTAGGTAACAGTGATCACAGTATCATAAGGTTTAGATTAGCTATGGAAAAGGACAAAGAGCAATCTAGAGTAAAAATACTTAATTGGAGGAGGGCCAATTTCAGCGGGTTGAGAACGGATCTGGCCCGGGTAAATTGGAATCAAAGATCGGCAGGCAAAACTGTAATTGAACAATGGGCTGCCTTTAAAGAGGAGATGGTTCGGGTACAGTCGAGGAACATCCCCATGAGGAGGAAAGGTAGGGCAACCAAAGCCAGAGCTCTCTGGATGACGAAAGAGACAGAGAGTAAGATGAAGCAGAAAAAGGGGACGTATGACAGATGTTAGGGTGAGAACGAGGCTGAATATAGAAAGTTTAGAGGGGTTGTGGAAAGGAAATAAGAGGGGCAAAGAGAGAGTATGAGAATCGACTGGCAACCAACATAAAAGGGAATCCAAAGGTTTTCTATAGGCATATAAATAATAAATGGATAGTAAGAGGAGGGGTGGGGCCCATTAGGGACCAAAAAGGAGACCTATGCATGGAGGCAGAGGGCATGGCTCAGGTACTAAATGAGTACTTTGCATCTGTCTTTACCAAGGAAGAAGATGCTGCCAAAGTAATCGGCTGCGATTTTGCCAGCACTTAGTGGACCCGATTGGTGGCGGGTCAGCTGTGACATTTAAAGTGATTGACAACGGGTCGGGAACCCGCTGTCAAAACGCGCATGCCTGCATTTCCCGATGTCGGGTCTGCCAATGCTGGGGCAGGGTACTGAATTTGGATGATCAGCCATGATCTCATTAAATGGCAGAGCAGGCTAGAGGGGCCGAATGGCCTACTCCTGCTCCTATCTTCTACGCTAACGCTGAGCAGACCCGACAGGCAGCAGTGGGGGACCCAAATCAAATCATTAATGGCTTGTTTACAGCCACTAAATGCTTTTTTCCCAGCTTTTTAACTTTCACAGGTCTCCCACGGGTTTCCCGCTGTGCGTAGACCTCATCAGTGAAGCTGAGGCGGGAGGTCAGTGGCCATTGAATCAACTGATAAGTTGACAGCTTCAAATGTCAACTCAAAGCTCCCAGCTGATTAGATATCTTCCTTTAAGCACTAGCATCTCTAAACTGCATTTCCACTACAGATTCAGGATGCTGCAAGTCTTTACACAAGTCTCTATGCAGTCTGACCTCATTACCTCTCCCACCATTGACCGATCGCTTCTGTCATCTCTATTTCACTTGCCATCTATTCCATCAGCATGGGTGCACTTAATACTCTCTCATCTTGGTCCTCGGAATCTGCCCGCGATCAGCCCCATCACCAGGCACACCAGCAGCACCAACAACCACACCAACCTTCTCCACAATTACCTGATGCTGCACAGGACAGAGGGCATCAGCACCCGACCACATTGCTGCCAGGGATGGCCACACCGTGGCCACATTTACTTCACTTGACGCTGCACACCCTGGTTGCCACATGATGCGCCAGGTTGGCACCAACCCACACCAACAACATAAAGCATCCCTACAATGTCCAAGCCATTCCTTTCACACTCATCACCATTGCGGGGGGACCGTTATGTCTCACTATTCACAGCAACTCACTGAGCCACTTCCAAAGGTGCACATAAACCTGTCCAAGAATGCAAAGTGTTAAAAATAAAGATTTCAATGTTTGACAGCATATTAACAGAAACTTCACATGAACATTGGCTAAACACACAAGTGCCTACCCTTGTGTTTTGTTAGTTGGCATGATTGGACTAGGATGAGTGTGGGGGTAGTGAGAGGGGGAAGTGATCATATAGATAGAGGGGGATGGGTGGCGGTGCAAGGTAAGTTGGTGTGAGTAAGGATGTGCAGGAGTAGGGTAGAGAAGGCAGAGCGATGGGGATGTGATGAGTGGCACAGCAGGATGAGGTTGAGTGTGGCTTTGCAGTAACATTTCATGATCTACCGAGATCATTGAAAGGTTTGCGCCACTGCAGCCTGGTCCTCCTGACTACATCCCTGCTTGTGTCCTCCTGTGCAATGTGCCACCAGGCTGCATTGGTTTCGTGGGGAGGTCTCTTCCACCCATTGGAAGGGAAGAGAACCTCCCTGCGTGCGGAGACTCCCTCCATAAGCATATGGAGAGAGCCTGGGTGCAGCCGTGCTCCTCTGTGCAGTGCTTGTCAGTGTTTGCAGCACCTCAATGCTGTGGAACACTGACAGCACAAATGTCAAAGTAAATTTGCGCATGGTCCCTTTAAGGAAACTGGCTGATGACGCGCCAAAGGATGTCACCAGACCCGCTTCCTTCAATTGGCCGGGAAACGTGCTGGGCGGGGCTTAACAAGCCCAATCAGGGGAAAGTCATATCTGAGGCTGGGATGGAGCCAGCAGTGGGGCCAAGACCTGCTACCGGGGTCACCCGCCAAGGTAGGGAAAATCGTGGCCTTAGTAAAAGAGGAGGTAGTTGAGATACTGGATGGGATAAATATTGATGGGGAAGAGTAACTAGAAAGGCTAGCTGTACTTAAAGTAAATAAGTCATCAGGACCGGATGGGATGCATCCTAGTATGCTGACTGAGGTAGGGTGGAAATTGGGCGGTACTGGCCATAATCTTCCACTCCTCCTTAGATATGGTGGTGGTGCCAGAGGACTGGAGAATTGCAAATGTTACGCCTTTGTTCAAAGGGTTTAAGGATAAACCCAGCAACTACAGACCATTCAGTTAAATCTCGATAGGGGGAAAGCTTTTAGAAAAGATAATCCGGGATAAAATTAAGTCACTTAGACAAGTGTGGATTATTAATTAAGATAAGCCAGCACGGATTTGTCAAAGGCAAATCGTGTTTAAATAAATTGATCGAGTTTTTTGATGAGGTAATAGGGAGGTTTGATGAAGGCAATGCGGTTGATGTGGTGTACATGGACTTCCAAAAGGAATTAGATAAAGTGCCACATAATAGGCTTGCCAGCAAAGTTGAAGCCCATGGAATAAAAGGGACAGTGGCAGCATGGATATGAAATTGGCTAAGTGACAGGAAACAGAGTGTAGTGGTGAGCAGTTGTTTTTTGGACTGGAGGAAGGTATACAGTGGTGTTCCCCAGGGGTCGGTACTAGGACCACTGCTTTTCCTGATATATATTAATGACTTGGACTTGGGTGTACAGGGCACAATTTCAAAATTTGCAGAGGACACAAAACTTGGAAGTATAGTGAACAGTGAAGAGGATAGTGATAGACTTCAAGACGACAGACAGGCTGGTGAAATGGGCGGACACGTGGCAGATGAAATTTAACGCACAAAAGTGCAAAGTGATACATTTTGGTAGGAAGAACAAGGAGAGGCAATATAAACTAAAGGGTACAATCCTAAAGGGGGTGCAGGAAGAGAGAGACATGGGGTACATGTGCACAAATTGTTTGAGGTGGCAGGGCAGGGAGAAAGCAGGTAAGAAAGCATACGGGATCCTGGACTTCATAAAGAAAGGCACAGAATACAAAAGCAAGGAAGTTATGACGAACCTTTATAAAACACTGGTTCGGCCACAACTGGAGCATTGTGTCCAATTCTGGGCACCGCACTTTAGGAAGGATGTGAAGGCCTTAGCGAGGGTGCAGAAAAGATTTACAAGAATGGTTCCAGGAATGAGGGACTTCAGTTACCTGGATAGACTGGAAAAGCTGGGGTTGTTCTCCTTAGAGCAGAGAAGGTTGAGAGGAGCTATGATAGGTGTTCAAAATCGTGATGGGTCTAGACAGATAGAGAAACTGTTCCCATTGGCGGAAGGGTCGAGAGCCAGAGGACACAGATTTAAGGTGATTGGCAGAAGAACCAAAGGCGACATGAGGAAAAACTTACACAGCAAGTGGTTAGGATCTGGAATGCACTGCCTGAAAGGGTGGTGGAGGCAGATTCAAGTGTGACTTTCAAAAGGGAATTCGATAAGTACCTGAAGGAAACAAATTTGTGGGGCTACGGGGAAAGGGCGGGGGAGTGGGACTAGCTGAAGTGCTCTTGCAGAGAGCTGGCATGGGCTCGACGGGCCGAATGGCCTCCTGTGTTGTAACCATCTATGATTCTGTGACATGCTTATTTAGTAGCCTCAGCATTCCATATCTGATATATAGAATGGTCTTAAGGAACATGAACTTAATAGCACTAGGGTTATTGGTACCAAGTTATTTTTCCCTTCAGACCTACTTCCCCCAGTAAGGTAGGCGACTTAGAATATGAAGTATTGGAACTCAAAGGACATTTCCCATTCGGTAGCCAAATGATCAGCTGCTTGATCCAACAGACCACCAGTTAAACAAATAATTTGGTGAATGCATTTACAGAACACAAATATAGAAACTTAACCCAGTGAATACTGAAGGTAAATTGACCACCGAGAAAGTGTTAAAAGGCTATACATTTTAAGTTTGCTTTGGGCGTCCTTGAATTAAGCCATAGTCTGTGGATCAATGTTTTCTGGGCTCCTACATTAAAATCTACAATAAAATTGCAAAGTTTTGTAGATGCTCTGACATAGAGCTTTTAGCATCTTGCAGAGATATTGATTATTCATAGAATTAGTAAACAGTACAGTATTAATATAGAAAATATTATCCTCAGAGAAAACAGTATTTGAGGTTTAATCATATTTTACAATACCTACATAGTGCTTACCTGTACTGAAAGGTCAAATTAGTAACTTTGGTTCTTATTTGATCCTTATCACGACTTATCCCAGTAGCTTCAAAAAATTCTTCAGCTATTTTTTCATATACTTTAGCATTTCTCTTGGCTGTCCGAAGGTCTGATAAATATTCATTCCATATACGTATCAGAGCGCTTGTTTCAACCTCGGTCCAGTTACTTGATCTTTTTGGTTTGCCTATTTGAGCAGCTGAACTGCTGCTGCCACTGTTACAGGCTGCCATTTTGGAACTACATCAACATATCGTGAGAAGAAGGTTTAAACATCTTATCTCTGAGAGTTCATGACTGATGACTAATTGAAAAGCTT
The DNA here is from genome assembly GCF_052327205.1 of Somniosus microcephalus. Lineage (NCBI taxonomy): Eukaryota > Metazoa > Chordata > Chondrichthyes > Squaliformes > Somniosidae > Somniosus > Somniosus microcephalus. Next base: position 19,407,107 of record NC_141020.1, on the reverse strand, counting down.
TTAGGTTCTGGCAAGCATTTCTAAAAACCCTTTTAGAAATCATTCAAAAGGTTTTAGATAAAAGGGTTAGTGATGGATGACTAACACAAGTTCTTTCACGTGAAAGCTTTTGGATGAAAGCTTCTAGAATGCTACCGTCTGTCAAGGGTGCAGGATTTTGGCATTCTGCGCTGTATTTAAATACTTAAAGCTTTTTGAGCTGGTGCCTGTTAGCTCTTGCAGTAAAGTGGCTGTTGCCAGGGTAACATTGTATCAGTAATGGTCTAACTGATGATGCTACTTTACTTAAAAGCTTTTAATTGGTTCGCTCCATGTATTGCAGGTTGCTCTTTAATTCTAAGAGCTTTCAGTTGAAACCTTTGAATTAACCATCTGTCGGAAGTGTTAATTAATGTAATTAAGAGCTGAAAGCCTGAAAGAAATTCATTCCATGTGACTAGCTACATTGTCCTCCATTTCAGTCATTATCAACAGAAAAATACTGTAATTTAGCTTCAGAAAATGCTATCCTCATGGACTTCCGCATCTGAAGTGTTAATTTAATTTTAAAACATGTGGTGCCTATCTGTAGTGCAGATATAACTGACTCGTTTTTGATCCTAATTATGACGTATCCTATTACTTCTGGGTGCTTCTGGCTACTGGGGATCCCTAATGAAAATATTACAGAAGGTGCTTTATTATAACATACAATGTGGCATGGTAGAATCGAGAGACACAGCAAAAGAATTAAAATCCTCAGTAAATAATGTTAACAACAACTGCTGTTAATTTTAGTAGTTAAGGTGTCCAGTTATATGTGTGCTTCTGAATTGCTGTAAAGAAAATTTAGCTTTCCACCAATGCAAAAATGACAGTATGACTCGGGAGCTCGTCCCGATCTGGCTGCTTTTTCGAAGGAATCTTTGAGAATGAGATCACCTCGAGGAGGCCATTCCATGCAGTTTGGGCTTGGCACTGTATGGCGCATAGCTCCAATGCAGTGTCACGCTAGGTTTAGAAAGTCTAGGTTTAAAACCTCGGCCCCTATTACATTTTTATATATTTTTTATCCACACCTTTGTTTTGTGCCCTTCCCCCTTTTTTCTCTCCCACATGGCAGCTGTCTCTCATTCTGCCAGTGCATTTCACACTGCATCCATTTAATAAACATCTAGAGCTGTCCTTTGTCTCTCCACTAGTCCTATCGCCATCTCGTCTGGTTTTGAATACCTCTTAATGTCTCTTCACTTCTCTCTTGTTCTCTCCCAGCCCCCAACCTGGCCTTTTAATCTGTTTCATTTCCTGGTGTTTTCTCTCAGTCCTGACGAAGGGTTTCGACCTGAAACGTTGACTGTTTCCCTCTCCACGGATGTTGCCTGGCCTGCTGAGTTTTTCCAGCATTTTCTGTTGTTATTTTAGGTTTAGAAAGTGTTCAGGGGAACCATTGGGCCTTGTGGGCACTTTATAAACCGCAAACAGATTTTTGAGAAGTGGCTGCTTCTGCCCGTGTTCTCAGTACAGTTAAAGATTGTCAGCTGGGATCGCAGCTGTCTCCCATTCTGCCAGCGCATTTCACGCCTAATCTAGAGTCGTCTTTTGTCTCCACTAGTCCTATCACCATCTCGTCTGGTTTTGAATACCTCTTAATGTCTCTTCACTTCTCTTTTCTCTCCCAGCCCCCAGCCTGGCCTTTTAATCTGTTTCACTTCCTGTGCTTTTTCAGTCCTGACGAAGGGCTTTGACCCGAAACGTTGACTCTATTTTCTCTCCATGGATGTTGCCTGGCCTGCTGAGTTTTTCCAGCATTTTCTCTTGTTATTTCGGCAGATTTCTCTACTGGCTGGGAGGATAATACTTGCAGACAGGCAGTATAAATCACCCACTGCTGGCTGCAGATCAATACTCTAGCTACTGATTTCAGTACTAATACAGCTTTAAAAATTCTTGCCGTTATTGCAAACTTGTGGTACACGCTGATCTTACATTGTCAAAAACAATACCTAATACACCAAAGTTTTTAAGTTGCTGTACCGTGGAGATATTGCATTTGCGGCTGGGTTGCAGATCTGCTGTAAAATATTTTCAGCAACTGATCATTTTGTAGCAGATTTATTATAAATGATTTATTAAACAATGTCTCAACCATAAGCAATTACACAAGGTTATTTGAGGATTGGAAATTACGCCAAATATTTGAATGTTCCATAAATCAAAATAAACCTTATTTTTGCAACAGTTTCTGTTTATAGCAACTTGTCCATGTTCTTATATTTTAAATACTTAAAAAAAAGAAATTGTCTTTCAACATTCTTTGCATACAACAATGACTGTATCTGCTAACTCTTATAGTGCACTAAAACAAATTACAATAATCTTCCATACTTGCCAGCACGGTGGCATAGTGGTTAGCACTGTTGCCTCACAGCGCCAGGGACTCGGGTTCGAATCCGGCCTCGGGCGACTGTCTGTGTGGAGTTTGCACATTCTCCCTGTGTTTGCGTGGGTTTCCTCTGGGTGCTCCGGTTTCCTCCCACAGTCCAAAGATGTGCGGGTTAGGTTGATTGGCAATGATGAATTGACCCTTAGTGTTAGGGGGATTAAATACGTGGGGTTACGGGGATAGGGTGGGATATGTGTCGGTGCAGGCTCGATGGGCCGAAATGGCCTCTATCTGCATTGTGGGGTTTCTGTGATTTCTGTGACTTACTGAAGAAGCATTATGCAGTGTTCATATTCTGCCAACTGGGAACCTGTGACATCACTTCCTTCACTGCTAAACCCGTTCACTTTAAATGTAAACACAGCATTCCCAAAGTTGGAAAAAAGCAAACATGAACATTTAATGATGTGTCCTATTCCTGTGTAGTTGTGAAGATGATTGTGACAATCATAAAAAGCTGCAGAACTGTAAGATTTAGTTTGTTGCTGTAGTCTGTGAATGCTAAAGATGGATCTATTGCATTATTCTGTTTTCATTTCAATTCAAAAATGCTACTGCAATCCTTAAAAGGTTGATGTTGCTACTTGTGTCAGGAGGAATTTCTCTTCCATTGACGAGGTTGCTCATTGTGTTACAGTACATTGTTGACTTCCCTCAGGTATGCGAGGTTCCACTCCACTAGATGTTGCAGCTGCTTCGTGCATTGACAACAATGAACTTGCCTTGGCTCTGCAGGAACCGGATCTGGAAAAGGTAATAAAGCTGTAATGTTTCCATGTATTTGCAACAGTTAGTTATTAAACCGGGGCAGCACTTAAGTTGCAGAAAGAAATGAAAGAGTGCACTGTTGTGTTCCACGTGGGTTTGGAGAATGATCTATTACATTAAATATTTTATTCCATTTTGCTTTGAAGGGGTAGAAAAAGCTGCTTCTTTATATTGCAGCGTCCTCGACATATTGTAGAAATAGGAACAAGGTGGTATCGCCCTCCACTGAGAAAATATCAAAGACTACTATGACCCTTCCCCAAAATGTTACAACATCAATGCCATCTTGACATTGGCATGATGTTTCCAGGGCCAAAGGGAACATGCTGACTCCGAAGATTAGAAAATATCCCTGTGCCTGCCACTTGCTGCCCATTTTATTAATTTATTGCTTTTCTTCAAGAAACAACTAAGTTCCTTTTTGAAATGTCTGGCCAGCCACATGGCATTAAGCAAAATGGATCAAGGATTCGGGTTCACTGTGAAATGAGGCAGCTAGAGAGAGACAGTTCATACAGTGAGGAATTTGTAAGCTTAATTTTCTGACTCGGCAATGATCGGAATGATCAGAAGAATTCTTGAATTGTGCATTGAATTTCCAATATATTCTCCTGGCTGGCATAAACACATCAGGAGGGTAAAGCTGTAAAGTTATCCTTCATATATACGCAGGCAATAAAACGCTAAGTTGCATTGAATTAGAAAAGGAACTGAGGATCAGGCAGGGACCGATCTTTGTAAGAGTTGAAGTGCAGGAAACTTTCTGGTATCCGGCACGGACGGGACCGACGTGGTGCCGGTTCATCAAAAATTCCGGATAACCGAACGCTATAGTAAAAGATACGGAGCTGAGAGCTCCATATAAAGCAACAAACCCTGTTGCTTAGCAACAGCTTCAGAACAACGTCCACAAGTTGCAAGCGTCTCTGTAGCTTAGCAACAGCTGCAGCCACACCCTTGCCTTCCTCCATTTGTTGCTGTGCAAGTAATAAAAGTTACCTGAACCGACTCCTGAATTTTGCCGGTTAACCGACATTTCCGGTTATTTAGGGGCCGGTTAATCGAAAGTTTCCTGTGCAGACAAAGAATGGAATCTACCATAGCTAAAGAAAGGTACACCTAAAGGAAATAGATCAGTCCTTCATTCAGCAAAGTGGATGAACGTGGGTTTGGGTAAAAGTAACGTGCAAAATAGGGGAATGGGTCCTAAAAGGTGATCTGGAATGTGATGGATGGGTTGACAGTTTATTCTGACCTTTGCATTCTTTAAATTGCATTCTGTGCATATTTAATTCACGAATGCTTTGAATGGCAGCCTGCAGCTTTAACATAGTCATTTTAAAGATTATTCTCTGTTGAACTTTACCATTTATTTCCAATTTTAGGTGGTGACATACCTGGCAGGGTGTGGACTACAGAGCTGCCCTATGCTTCTGGCAAAAGGATATCCAGACATTGGGTGGAACCCTGTTGGAGGAGAGCGTTACCTCAACTTTCTGCGGTTTGCTGTATTTGTTAATGGTGAATAGATCAGTTTAGCAACCATCAGTAAAGGATGAATAATTGTATTTTATACTATCTTTGTGGAGTCGGGATTCATATTGTACACTAAATATTCCACACTAAATATTTGGCACTAGTACGGATAATATAGATATCATGTGGGAGCCATCAACATACAGCAGTAGTCACATGCCCTGTACAGTGGAAAATATGCATAACTGTTGCTGATTATATAACAGATCCGATCTAAACAACTCATTGATGCTTCAGATTGCCCTGCTCTCAAATATTCCTTCCCTTAGCACAGTAGTCATACAGCTTACATATCTTACAGTATAGATGGACAGGAATTGACAAACAGACATACACAATATATGCAACATTATATATGTGGGAATAGTGAGCTCTTACCTGCTGTGTAATGAATATGATTCTGACTTCCTGAAATATTGCGTGCTACAAAAAATGCCATTTCCACCATACCCGTTGCTCATTGGCCATTCCTGTTTCCCAATACCGCGAATTCCTGGAAATCTGGATAGTGATTATGCCCTTATTTTGAACATCATCTGCAAAACACCTCGAGCAGGAATGTTATCAGATGAGCGCATTAACTGCTCATAGCAAGTTGCTCGGGAACGATAGCATAGCGGTTATGTTACTGGACTAGTAATCCAGTGGCCTGGACTAATGAACCGGAGACGTGAGTTCAAATCCCACCACGGCAGCTTGGAGAATTTAAATTCAGTTAATTAAATAAATCTGGAATAAAAAGCTAGCATCAGTAATAGTGACCATGAAACTACCGGATTGTTGTAAAAACCCATCTGGTTCACTAATGTCGTTTACTGCTGTGAAACGCCTTGGGATGTTTTATTACGTTAAAGGTGCTATATAAATACAAGTTGTTGTTGTTGATGTTGTGGAAGGAAATCTGCCATCCTTACCCGGTCTGGCCTATATGTAACTCCAGACCCACAGCAATGTGGTTGACTCTTAACTGCCCTCTGGAAATTGCCTCGCAAGCCACTCAGTTGTAACAAACCGCTACAAGAAACAATAATAAGAATAAAACCAGACGGACCACCCGGCACCTCGGCACCGGCTTTGGACACGACAACGGCACACCCAGCACTATGGGAGTACCTTCACCACACGGACTGCAGCGGTTCGAGAAGGTGGCTCACCACCACCTTCTCCAGGGCAATTAGGGATGGGCAATAAATGCTGGCCTTGCCAGCGACGCCCACATCTTGGAACGGAAAAAAAAAATCTATTTTAATGGAAGTATTAACCCATTTAAAATGAGCGGGTTAATGCTTTTGTTAAAGTAGTAGAGAAAGGAATTTGTTCATATGGTAACATCCTTGACAGTAATTTCTACCCTTCTATTACCTACTGAGGTGGAAAATGTACTTGTGGATAGTGGCAGGTTTCTGCCATCAGAGACTTTCAGTGAAGTAGAAAACAGGAACTGCAGGATTTTAATTTACTCCAAAAAGTTCATGAGCATTTTCACTCTTGGTTCCTGTTGGTATGACCTCCATAAGCCAGATCCAGAAACCAGGTGATATTTTCCACCACAAGAAATTCCATTCAGTTACCACTGACTTCACAATTAGTAAAGGAATTAAAATATTTCATAATACATGAAGAAACCAGGCTTTACAATATGTGACCACCAACAGGTTATGAACCATTTCTCACTTATGACGGGGACCGTATAACCACTCCAAGCTGTTTACAAATATTGATCACGTTCGTATCAAAAACTTTTTCCTGCTTTTTCTACCCGTTCCACGGACAGTTGCTTTCCAATATCTCACCTTAGTGGACAATCGTAATGCATGAGATTGGACCGTGCTTAGTGGCAAGATGCAGCAACATGGAGGGCCTAATATCTGAGCTTCATCCTGTTCACATGCACACACTCAGCAGGAGTCATTACGCGACAATCAGATGTGGGAACTCTAACCTAGAGGTGCTTGGCTCAGTTGCAGCACCCCTACCGCTATCCTGGCTGACAACAATTAACTCCGCACAGACGAGGGACTGAACCTAGGGCCTACCTGGCCTGTATGTCTTAGATGCTCACTGCTGAGCAATCAGGAGAACTACTAAAAGCATGAGCAAATTTTAACATTGTCATTTCCACTGCAGCTAAACCTATATGACAGATTCTCTCTTTCCTCCTTTGGACACTTATTTCCCTGAGATATACCTTTTAAATAAAAAAAAAATATATTCCTTAGATGTGATCTCAAAAATCAAGCCCAGGCCTTGTGAAATTTGTCCAACCCAGTTAACGCTCAAGAATTTTCACTCATTTACTGCCAACTGCACAATTAGATCTCTTCATACAAAACAGATTTTTTTTTTTTAAGTAAATTAATTAAAGTATTACAGAAGCATCATCAAATACAGAAAAGTTGCTGGAAAATATGTGACTACAAATAATGAAAAATATTTCATGACTGAAAAGGAAATCGATGCCGTAGTGGACTGCAGCCACTAGATGTTCTTAATGCACTTACTTACAACTTTGTATTCAAAGGTTTTGCATTCCTGAGTGTGGCAAGTACGTTGACACCTCAATAAAAACAGAAAATGCTGGACATGCTCAGCATGCCAGGCAGCATCTGTGGAGAGAGAAACAGAGTTAACGTTTCAGGTCAATGACCTTTTCGTCAGAACTGATGATGATGGTGCAAGGCAAAAGGAGATGGTAATGGGACATGTAAAGAAACACCATCATCATCTCTTTTGCCATTCAATCTCTCCCGCCTTCCACCCTATCACAGACCTTCCCTTTTGTTCTTTCCTCCCCTCCCCCCTTTCCCTGCCCCTGCACTTGCTTAAAACCTGTTACATCTCGAACTTTTTCCAGTTCTGATGAAAGGTCATCGACCTGAAACGTTAACTCTGTTTCTCTTTCCACAGATGCTGCCTGACCCGCTGAGCATTTCCAGCATTTTCCGTTTTTATTTCAGATTTCCAGCGTCCGCAGTATCTTTAGTTGACGCTTTCTTGTTTGTCGCTTCTCACCCTCCTGCCTGTGGGGTGTTTTGTGTGATTGCAGGTGAAAGTGTTGAAGAAAATGCCAATGTTGTTGTGCGCTTGTTGATTCGTCGTCCCGAGTGCTTTGGGCCAGCCCTACGGGGTGAAGGTGGTAGTGGTTTACTAGGGGCCATTGAAGATGCCATCAAGATTTCTGAGGACCCTGCCCGTGATGGACCAACGGTCAAGAAAGACCGTAGACGAGAATTGTAAGGAAATACGTTACCTTCAACCAGTAAAAAGTATAATGGGCCTGAAATTATAAGTTTTGCATTGACAGATCGTTCGTATCCGTTGCAAAAATACTTTAGCTGGCGCACAGTATTTGCCCAACTTCTACCCAGCAAATGCTCACGAAATGCTTATGCCTTTTACCAGCATAAGGGTTCAAATAAATGCTAAAATAAAAAATTTTAAATGATTAAAACATACAGATGCATTTAAAATTACAGGAAACTTTCTGGTATCCGGCACTGACGGGACCGAGCTGGTGCCGGTCGATCAACACTGCCGGAGAAACCAGCGCTAATGTTAAAACATACAGAGCTTCTGAGCTCCGTATCTAGCAACAAACCCTGTTGCTTAGCAACAGCTTCAAAACAGTCAGTGCAGCTTGCAAGCGTCTCTGTAGCTAAGCAACAGCTTCAGCTAGACGCTTGCAGAGCCAGGAATGGAGGGAAAAAAAGCAACGAAAAGTTTAAAAAAAAGTTATCTGAACCGACTCCTGAATTTTGCCAGTGGATAGAGCATTCCGGAGATGTAACCTCCGCTTAATCGAAAGTTTCCTGTAGTTTCGGTAAATTTTGGCCCATTTTTTTTAAAATGTTAAAATTTATTTTTCAAAATATGACATTTTTATTTTAAAGGCTTAATTAAAGGGTCTGTTAATTAATTTGAACATGGGAACATTTATTTTTACTTAAGTGGTGTGACTTCTTATTTATTTGGGGATTGCTGATTTGCTTACGGAGATTCCGTACGTAAATGGAACCCCCGTAAGCATCATAGCAAACCCCCTTTTGAAGTGGAGGACCTGGCCCATGTGATCCCAGGGACGCTTGCGACCCGCCTGCGCCCTGGGATCCGCGGGCCTTTACGCAGGCGTGCGCCTGCAGGCCCGAGAAGGGAACTCCCCATAGCTGTGGAGTCGGGCGGTAAGTATGGAAATTTTTGCAGGTCGGAGGCATACTCCTGAGGTACGCCTCCAACTGCAAATTCAGGGCCAATATCTTTTCTGTCTCTTATAAGGCTCCCAGGCCTGAAAATCTACTTGTTTGACCAAAAAAGTGGGAACCTACTTTCTAGCCGTTCTGCCACAGGCTCTCCAAACTGAGGGGGCCACTGGCACAAAGCCCACTGTCATCTTCCTTGATCCCCTCCCTCCCCCCCACCCCTGTATCTCTGACTAAGCAATCCACAGGATAATGCGTTGGGTGGGCCAGAAATGGCCCCTCCTGCCTCATTCAGATAAGTATATTGGGAGTTGGGGCTACACCTAATCTGCCTCGCCCCTCGGGGAAGTGCAAGAAATACTGGACAACGTGAAGGGGGCAGAGATCCATTTCAGATACAGGAAATCCCTGGAGTCAAAGTCAGGAAATCAATCCATATAAACTTTCAGGATTATGAGAAAAAAAATACTTATAACATGAACTTATACAGCATCTTATCATGTTGACATTTTTTAAATGCTTCATACAATAAATTATTCTGGGAAGTACTGGCAGATCCCTTTATCTGGTGATAAAGCAAATAACTGCAGTTTAAATATCTGAGTACTTTGCTGTTGCTATGGTTACAGTCATTGATTAGCTGGTCGTAAGGTTAATGATGCACCACCATCATGTGGCAAAGATGAAGCTATTCAAGTTTGAAAACTTTTGAGGCACAGAGCCGGCAGTGGTTCAAGGGGTTGTGCAGATACAGCGTTGTCAAAATGAGAAATGGCATGTTCCGTTCCCACTGTATGACTACCCATGTTACTAAGCTGTGGCTCAGCACACCTGATCAGCGGGAGAGCAAGCTCTAAAGGATCGATGATCTGATTGAAGCCCCTATCCACTCAGTCTCCCAGTCTGCCCAAGGCAGAGGAGATGGTTGAGCCCCGAGCCTTCACGGCCCCAGTATAAACATTATCGAGAGATGCGCGGACGACACCCAGCTCTACTTCACCATCACCTCTCGACCCCATCCACTGTCTCTAAATTGTCAGACTGCTTGTCCGACATCCAGAATTAATCCGTTTGTGTGCGTGCATGTGGTATATAGCATTGATTGTAGACATGATTGGGAGTGAAATTGGTGTTGGACAGGAGTGCAGAATGGGCGATAGCGTGATTTGCTATCGCCCGTTTTACTCTACCGCCCGAGTCCAATTCTACCCCCATTGTATTCACCACACCCTGCTATTTGATGTCATCGGTCAACAAAATAGAAGCTATTGCCAGCTGACCATCATAAAACACAGTTTGTCCCAGGTGGACGGTCAGTCTAAGGGTAAAACAATCCAGCAAAAGATGCTAATAATGTCTGTCCTAACTGAATCGTGGGGACCAATATGGCTGTAGAATCAGTTCTGTAAATCCTATAGGTGAGTAAAATCAAACTCAAGTGCAACTAACTATTGTACTGTGAACCATAATTTGCTTTTCACCCTTTGTAGGTTTAGTGAAGAGGCCCATGAAGAAAATCGTGTCCACCTGGGTAATGCCATCATGTCTTTCTACTCCACACTGATTGACCTGTTGGGCCGATGTGCTCCAGAGGTGCATGTAAGTGATTGCCTAATGGTGATAAACCAACTACTGGTTCCTGAGTGTGTTGTGATAGTTATCCCAGTTTTATATTCTAAATCTGTTTTTATAAAAGTTTTGCAAACATCTGTCACACTTCAAAGTGTGTAAAGTTTTTTTGAAAACAGAAAAAAATAACTTGGTTCTGTTTTAGGTCAATTACATGTAAATTACTTGGCTGGGTGAAGTTAATCTGAAGCTAGAAATTAAGGTCTGGATTTCCCATTTAAATAAATTGCCTATTTTCAGGTCCAGCAAGCAAAAGGGGGTGGAGAAGCCCTATGCCAAAACTCCCCCCCAAAATGGCCACTGAGATTTCCCTCCTGGGACTCTGTTTTGACTCTGATACATCTGCTGTTAGCACGCTTTGCTGCATTTAGATGAAGCGGGAGGTATGGCCAAGCATCCCCTGGGATCTCCCTGTGCTTCTGCTCACTTTACATCGGCGGTGATTTTCGGGGATGGTAAGATGATGCTACTGAGCCTGCATGGTAGCCCACAGGTGGAACAAGATCAGGAAGTTGAAATCCAATACAGGAGTGTGATTGTGCAACATTGCTTTGGCTGGGGGGTCACTTCCATTACATTGTTTCTGAGCATTTATAAGCACTTTGTGAGGCTTGCTGAGAATTTATAGGGAGCTCACATGAAATATTAGATTTCCCTTTGAGCATTCCATTGTTGGGTGGAAATGAAAATTGGGCGTTTTCTATTAAGTGGCAGATGATCCTCAATGCCAAGTGGCACATTGAAAATTTATCCCAGGTTTTCATTCTGAGGCAGGCAAACCTAGCACAGTTGATTGGAGGAGAAGGAGTGTTCTTTGGAAATATGAGCCATGGAGTGGAACCATGGTTGTTAGCACCTCTACACAATCCTTGTACTTCCATCAGTGGAGAAATCTAACAAGGCACATTGGTGAAGCAAGGTCTCTACTTATTAGATAACTGGGGAGGCTTGGCTTGATTGAGAAGGGTGGGACTGGAATCACAGGTAGGGAAAACTTTAAAATGTGCCCAGAGAAGATCAACATTGTCACAATGCACAATATTGGCATGGATGTAGACCTCACCATAGACAATTGAGGAGCCACAGTAGACCAGGAAATACAATGGTGCTCAGCAGCCAGCAGCAGGAGGCTAACTAGCCTGGGCCACCAGACAGATGCTTGAGGGTCACATTGTCTGATCGTTCAATGAGCTCTGTATTCTACATTGGCTCCAGAGTTGAGACCACTTGCGTAAAAATTATAGGCCCATATGCATCAGCAATATCCACTAGGAAATGGGTCAAATAAGGTCTTTATCCCCAGACAACTCGGGAGAGGCAGTCAGCATCCTGGACCTCTGCTCAGTACCTCCTGGGCTCTTATTGCCCTCATTGCTATGCTCCTTCATCACTAATGCTGTCTCATTTCTTATCCACATCAACATTTAATTATCACAGAATGCTGGTACTGCATACAAGTTTGGGTGATGGTCCCTCATGCCTTGTTGCTTGGTACACCTTGAAGACCATTTGTTGTACCTTGCTCTGTGCAGAGTAGAGTGGGTCAGTGAGTACGTAACCACACTTGGCCATTAGGGTAGTATATCGTCACCAACGTTCCCGCTAAGCTGTGCAGTCGCGGAGCGGTCTAGAGGTCCTGCGCAGGCCGCACACCGCCTTTTACATGGGAGAAACCACACGTGCAAAAATTTGACTGGGCCGCGCAGCCAGTTAAAGTGACCACGCACGAAAAAACAATTTGGAGTGACAATCAATGTTCCTTCTAAGTTTTTTGTGTGTATATTTTAAACAACTCATGACTTTTCTTAAAACCCATATATATCCTCCGCTATCACTATTTGTGCACTTTCCTAAGTTGTGTATCTTCACACATCTCTTGTTGGGAACCTTACTTTAACTCCAAAAATGACCTGCCATTTCTCCTTTAAACAGTCGGGGCTCAATTAGTAAATCTTGCAATTGGACCATCTCACTAAATTATAAGGCAAATCATAGCTGTAAGAGCAAACTTTAATATTCATATTGGTTAAGTCACTTGTTGGCTCCTTGAGAGGTATTAAAGGATTACAGGTGCATAACTTTTCCTTCTGGCTAACAAAATAGTATCAAACATTGTTCATTAGAAAACCTCGCGTTCCAGCATAATGTTAATACAGGTAGGTTGTAAATAAGGATTTTTCAATGAATGAGTAAAATATGGCACTTGGTACTAACAAATAACATTGATTTAATACATGCTGCTCCATGCCTGTGCAGCGTTTGCCTTATACTGAAATCCAGCTTATAAGATAACTTAGTTCTGTCGCTTAATTTCTCTTTTTGCAACAGCTGATCCAAGCTGGAAAAGGTGAAGCATTGAGAATCCGAGCAATCCTGCGATCCTTGGTTCCCATTGAAGACTTGGTTGGTGTTATAAGTCTGCCAGTGCAGATACCTTCCTTTGGAAAAGGTAACATTAAACTGACAGTGCCGGTGCTATCAGAAACCTTGACTTTGACCTGGATTGCATGTTCAAATCATTAGTTGTGGCACATATTTAATATGTGCTAGATACGTTGGTACCACTTAAACAACTGCTGTGCTTAAGACCGAATTCTGACTTGATAATTACTTTATACTGTGTCAGCTATGGCTCAGTGGGCAGCACACTCACCTCTGAATCAGAAGGTTGTGGGTTCAAGTCCCACTCCAGGGACTTGAGCACGTAAAGCTAGGCTGACACTCCCAGTGCAGTACTGAGGGAGCTCTGCACTGTCGGAGGTGCCGTCTTTCGGATGAGATGTTAAACCGAGGCCCCCGTCTGCTCTCTCAGGTGGACATAAAAGACCCCATGGCACTATTTCGAAGAAGAGCAGGGTCCTGGCCAATATTTATTCCTTAATCAATATAACGAACAGATTATCTGGTCGTTATCACATTGTTTGTGGGAGCTTGCTGTGCGCAAATTGGCTGCCGCATTTCCCACATTACAACAGTGACTACACTCCAAAAAAGTACTTAATTGGCTTTAAAGCGCTCTGAGACGTCCAGTCGTGAAAGGCGCTATAGAAATGTAATTCTTTCTTTCTTTCGACAACTAGAGTATGATTGAATGACAAGGCAACATTCATTAAAAAAAATGCCTTTATGCAACAGAGAATAATATATTGTAGCATCAACTGCCCTGTTGTTTGATTTAATATTCTTACATATTTTCACTCTTTTTGTGTAGGAAGGATTCGATATACTGTTGAGAAATTGTTGTCCTCATGCCTGGGCATCAATGAGTTTCATATACCCTGGCACGAAACAAAAGTTAAATCACATTATGAAATAAAGAATAGATTTGCCTTCCAAAGCTAGGCTTTATTAACTTTAAAATCAGCAGCATATCTTTCCACATCCAGTCCCAACTAAGCTAGAAAAGGACTGAATTTAAGGTAGCCACAACACATCATGTGATCATCAACTACCAATGAGATTACAACACATCCCAAGGCAGTTAACAAACAACGAATCACAATACTTTTACTAATCAAGGAATAATCACCACATTCACCCCTCCTTTTTAAAATATACTCCAACCTAATAACTTTTACAATTTACAATTAATTATTTACAACTAAACTATGCACGAGAATAAAACTATTTACATAACACAATACTAAATGAACAACAAATAATAACATTACGCATAAGTATTAAGTATCTCTCAACTAAAACAATATACTATAATATTTCAACAATTTTTAAAACATTACTATCAATTTAAAAAGTCCATTTTCAATCGGTCGACCGGATATCTTGTTCGTGTCGACCTTCTTAACCTTGGTGAAATTCCTTGCCCTCCCACGCCAAAAGGCACAGAAGTATCTTCAACAGGAAGGCTATCCATATCCCGATTCTCAACGGTTTCCGGATTAGAAATCCCATCAGAAGATGAACTAGGACGGTCATAAACATCTATCAAAGGCTGACTAATAGAAGTATGATTATCTGCAATCGGATTGGAAATATTCGTAGTATCTGTAACAGCATCCACATTATCTGAATCATGACCATTATTAATATTCTCAGAAGAGGGCTGGCCCCCACAAGGAGCCAAGTCTTTAATTGAAACAGTACTTTCTTTCCCATCTTGGAATCGAATATGAGCATATTGGGAATTTGCCTCCAACAGCTCCACCTCCTCCACCAAGGGGTCATATTTTGACAATCTAACATGACGTCGAAGCAACACAGGTCCCTGCATAGTAAGCCATGAAGGTACCGAATATCCCGTAGTAGATCTCCGCGGATAGTTAAAGAGCCTTTCATGGGGGGTCACATTAATAGCCGTTGAAAGCAATGATCTAATGGAATGCAGGGCGTCAGGCAGCACCATTTCCCACTGTGTATTCTTAAGGTTCCGGGATGTCAACACCAACATAACTGCCTTCCAGATCACCCCATTGTATCGTTCACACTGTCCATTACCCTGGGGATTATACGGGGTAGTTCTAGTAGAAATTCCCCGACTCTGAAGGTATTCCTTCAACTGGGAAGACATAAAAGAACTTCCCTGATCCGAATGGATATACGCAGGCATCCCAAAGATGACAAAAAGTTGAGTCAAACATTTAATAACTGTAGCAGCTGTTACATCTGCACAAGGAAAAGCAAAAGGGAACCTTGAAAACTCGTCCACAACAGTAAATATATATCGGTTTTGAGTAGTTGAAGGAAGAGGTCCCTTAAAATCAACGCTCAAACGTTCAAAAGGAGAAGTAGCCTTTATAAGATGAGCTCGTTGAGGCTTAAAGAAATTCGGTTTACACCGAGCGCAGATAGAACATGAAGTCATCCACTTGACGTCTTCAACTGAAAAAGACAAGTTCTTACTGCGTACAAAGTGTATCATCCTCGTAACCCCAGGATGACATAAGGCATTGTGAAGATTAATAAGCGTATCTCCGTGAATCACAGAACAATAAGCCCTCGACAGTGCATCAGCATTATCCTTCCCCGGACGATAAACTATGTCAAAATGGTAACATGCCAACTCAATCCTCCATCTCATTATTTTATCATTTTTAATCTTTCCAAAATGTTTAACATCAAACATAAAGGACACAGATTTTTGATCAGTTACCAACGTGAAATGTCGCCCCGATAAATAATGTCTCCATTTACGCAATGCTTCTACTATTGCGTATGTCTCTTTTTCTATTGAGGAATGTCTTTTTTCACTATTATTCAAAGTACGTGAGAAAAAGGCCACAGGTCTTCCATTTTGGTTCAAAGTAGCCCCAATTGCAAAATCCGAAGCATCCGTCTCAATCACAAAGGGAACCTGCTCATCAATGGAATGCACAACTGCTCCTAAAATATCCTTTTTAAAATTCTCAAAACATGTCCTGGCCTCCCATGATAGAGGATATGTCGTAACCCGAATAAGAGGCCGGATCTTCTGTGAAAAATTTGCAATCCAATTAGAATAATAAGAAAACAGTCCAACAACTCGTTGCAAAGCCTTAGAATTAGTGGGACAAGGTAAATCGATCAATGGTTGCAGACGTTCTGGATCTGGTTTAATCTTATTTCCCGAAATAATATACCCCAATAGATTTACCTCAGTAGTCGAAAAGATACATTGCTCTTTGTTAAAAGTTAAACCAACTTTTTCCGCAGCTTGAAGGAATCTTTTTAAATTAGAATCATGCTCCACCCTTGATTTGCGCCACACTGTGATGTCATCTAAGTATGAAAAGGTGTCAGAGAGGGAGTTATCACTTATAAAAGCATCCATTGCCCGTTGAAAACAAGCAACACCATTAGTAACACCAAATGGTATTCGGCAAAACTGATACAGCTTTCCACCAGCCTCAAAGGCCGTATATGTTTGATCCTTCTTAACAATAGGAATCTGATGATAAGCACTCTAAGTCAATAGTGCTAAAAAACTTTATACGGAGATACTTTATTGATAAGCTCATCAATCTTAGGCAAAGGGTACGCGTCTAATTGAGTATACCTATTAATAGTTTGGGAATAGTCTATCACCATTCGTTTCTTGTGTCTCATTAGTCGTGACAACTACCTGTGCTCGCCAAGGCGAACAACTAGGTTCAATGATTCCTTCCAATAAGAGACGTTGAACTTCAGAATTAATAAATTCTCTATCCTGACTACTATATCTTCTTGACTTGGTAGCAATTGGCTTATAATCCGACATCAAATTGGAAAAAAGTGATAATGGAGGAATAGATAAAGAGGTTAATCCACAAATAGATAAAGGTGGCTTAGTCCCTCCAAATGAAAGACTAAGCGACTCGTGTAACTGAAGCACATCATGTCCAATCAAAATATCCGCACAGAGATTAGGCAAAACAGATAGGTGTATATCAGTATACGTATTACCTAGAAGAACCATTTTCACAAAGCAACAACCAGCTATTTGTGAAGTAAGGGTCGTCTGAGCCATACACACCTGATATGTAACAGGCGAAATTTTCAAATGCTTCTCCTTCGCAAACTGAAGACTTATAAAACTCTCAGTACTGCCCGTATCTATAAGGGCCTTCACTTCCAACCCATTAACTTGAGCCGTAACTATAACTTTGTTTAGGCCATGAGCAAATGCAGCAGAAATTGATGCATTAACGCCCTATCTAAAGGCTGAATAGTCACAGAAGAGGTAGTGGAGGAAGACCCTCCCACACCAGGAGAAGGGAAGGTAATTGAACCTGATGATTTGCACACACGTGCATAATGACCTCTCTTGCCGCATTTACTACACACAGCCTCCCGAGCAGGACACTTCAGACGAGGGTGCCGGATATTCCCACAAAAATAACACTTCTGAATCCTAGAGGCAACGGCCGCCGAAGTAGAAACTGTTTCAAAATCTAGTAAACCACTCCCATTAAGTCCACATAATTCCTTTTCATCCGAAACTGCTGAAACCATAGTCGCAGACCGATTAAAAAGAGCATAAGAATCCGAACTTCTCTGAGCCACATCCAATGTAGAAGCTTGCTCAAAAGCACTTTTAAGATCCAGAGTCTTATTTTCTAACAACCGCTGACGAATTGATCTAGACAGTAATCCATTAATAAAAGCATCCCGTACCGATTCGTCCTTATATTCTTCAGCCGTCACAGCCTTATAATTACAGTCAACACTAAGGCACCGAAGTGCTTGTAAATAAGTATCCAAAGATCCTCCCACCTGCTGCCTACGGGCAGATAGAAGATGACGTGCAAATACCTCATTCTTTGGTTTAACAAAAATCTTTTCCAATGTAGAAATAGCCTCTTCATAAGTTTTACAGTGCAAAATATATTTATATACATCCGGGTCAATGTAGTTGATCAGCATATTCAGCTTATTTAGAGCCTCTTGATCCAACACGCCCAAAAAGTTTTTAAATGTACAATACCAATGTTTCCATTTATCATCCACTCCAGCAGAATTGGGGTCAGCCTTGAATCGTTCTGGTTGAAGATATCGCTCCATTCTAACAAAAAGTTAATAAATTGAAATAAAGAATAGATTTGCCTTCCAAAGCTAGGCTTTATTAACTTTAAAATCAGCAGCATATCTTTCCACATCCAGTCTCAACTAAGCTAGAAAAGGCCTGAATTTAAGGTAGCCACAACACATCATGTGATCATCAACTACCAATGAGATTACAACACATATCCCAAGGCAGTTAACAAACAACGAATCACAATACTTTTACTAATCAAGGAATAATCACCACACATTACTAACCATGAAACATCTTTTATTTAAACCGTACGCTGGTGACACCTTGAGATATCTCTACTGAATCTGTTTAATGTCTGCCATGGGAGATATCCAGTGGAGCAGTGGATGCCAATTAATTTGAACCGTTGATAACTCAACCAATCACATTTCTTGACTTGAGGCCTGATTCCCCACAGAACACTGGCTTGGCTTATAACCTCACATAATTCTAATCCCTCGACCCTATACAGCGACTTTCATCATCCAGAGTTCATATTATTCTGGTCTTCAATAAAAATTATTTGCAACTTAATGCAGAATTACTGACTGTACAACCCTGGTCTGTTAATACGAGCATTATAAATAGCGGCAATGGGATAAAGGATGTTTACGTTCCTAACTACCCCATACTGATCTAAATCAAAATAAAATCTGTTGAAATTACAGCTGCAAAATGATTAAAATTTAACACGTCAAGTTAAAATTGTTAGACCTTAGCTTATAGCTTCTGGTTGCTGTATGGGATGGTAAGCAAAATCTATTCAGCTCTCAGGAAAGACTATTACAATTAGGGCACTCGCCCAGCAGGTTTTATTCATGCTTCTAGCAAAAAGCAGCTTATATTGGCAGATCCATGTCGCCTATAATCATAGCGTGAATGGAGTAGCAGTAAGAATTGCCCTTTCACTGATGGAGTTTGTATCGTAGTTCCATGTGGGCTGTCTATTATGTCCGTGTATGATTGAGACACGGACAGCAGGAGTTGATTTAAACAAGTCTTTACTGAATGGAGTCAATCGGGAAACTGAAACTACAGAGGCTTGCTAGCGCCTTTTAGACAGGGGTGGTCACTGCCGGTACTGCAGTCTGAGACCAGTTATTCCCTTAAAGGTACATACACAACACTGTCCACCTCCGGTTCTGCCCTTTTCTGAAGGGCAGAAAAATACCAAGCTGTCAGACTGCATTTTTCAGGAAAAGCGACGTTACATTTATTTACAAGAAGTAAAGACACACAGAAGCTAACATGAAACAACAGAACAAAAGGCCGTTTTAAATGTAGGCACTGTTTTGCCCTGATGCAAGGTGCTCCAAAATCCTACTTCGCCTTTTTGCACGAAGTCTGAATTTTTACATGTTCTGCTGCTGCAGAGTTCTATCTAACTGCCGTGATGTGGATATAAATGATGGAAGTATGTGAACTGAAGAAATGGACAACGGCCTACAGAGTGTACTCTGGTTGGAAAGGTCTCTGAGCACAAAGCTGTCAGTCACCCATCAAAGGAGACGTTCCACACATGGCCTGTTCCTATGAAGAAGCCCCTAGTTTGTCAACAGTCCAGTAATTATGATAATTATTTCCATCACCCGGATGGATGAGGTTGTGGATTTCAGCCCTCTCGTTGTCTGGAGAGCTGTCTACTAGGTCAGATCTGAAGTGAATCTTGTTGGCATGATACCCACCTAGTGGTTGTGGCAATCATGGAAAACAAGTTCCTTTGCCTCACTGTTCTAAACTTGCATACTTCTTACAAACCTGATATACTAGCCAGACAATCTTAAACTGATTAGGTTTTGGCGCTATGCGATAATATAAACAGAGGCAGACCACCTCCCCTTGAAACTAATTTAACTTGACATAGTATTATGTACATAGTATTAAATTAGCTTAGCTGTAATTTCATATGAAAAAGATATAACGCGAAACTATTTTCTAGTAAGACGGAGAATGGAGCTTAATGTCTGTCGCAGTCTGAATCCTTGGTTTTGATTGCTTGCTTCATTTTATTGTTTCTGATTTCCAGATGGCAACATTGTTGAACCTAAAATGTCAGCCAGTTTTGTTCCGGACCATAAGGCTCCCACAGTGCTGTTCCTGGATCGTGTCTATGGGATAGAAAATCAGGACTTTCTCCTTCATGTACTGGAGGTTGGCTTCTTACCTGACATGAGAGCTGCTGCCACCTTGGATACTGTAAGTAATGTGATTTTAAATACTCTGACAATTCACTCACAATTTTACTCGAGTGCAATCTGCAGTTGCGGTCGAATATTTTGTCATTACAGCTACCGTGTGCAGTTGTGCAAGTTTATATTCACATTGGTACAAGAGTGTATCAGGACTTACAAGATACTAGTACAAATCCACGTGAAAAGTTTATTGTAGATAAATGTGATAGTGGATGGCTTGGTGAAAGTCAGATGGCTAAACAGTACAGACGTCCCTGAAAGTATTTCATAGAACTGTGTAACCAGCAGATTGTTGGATTCTGGAACTGTCGTGATTTCTGAGGCAATCATACTGAGCGCCAACATTTTGAAATGTGCCTTTTAATACGCATCGTTTGCCTTCCTATGTCCCTCATTTAGTTGGGAAGGTAGAATGATCTTGTTCATAAATCGCCACTGGCAACAGTCGGTACCATTTCATGTCAGTGAACAGGAACAAAAGATTATTGCTTAAGATAAAAAATCACGGGATTGGGGGTAATATTCTGGCATGGATAGAGGATTGGCTATCTAACAGAAGGCAGAGAGTTGGGATAAATGGTTCATTCTCAGACTGGCAATCAGTAACTAGTGGTGTTCCGCAGGGGTCAGTGCTGGGTCCCCAACTCTTTACAATCTATATTAACGATTTGGAGGAGGGGACCGAGTGTAACATATCAAAGTTTGCAGATGATACTAAGTTGGGGGGGAAAGTAGTGAGTGAGGAGGACATAAAAAACCTGCAAGGGGACATTGACAGGCTAAGTAAGTGGGCAGAGATTTGGCAGATGAAATACAATACTGGAAAGTGTGAGGTTATGCACTTTGGCAGGAAAAATCGTAGAGCAAGTTATTATCTTAATGGCAAGAAACTGGAAAGTACTGAAGTACAAAGGGATCTGGGGGTCCTGGTGCACGAAACTCAAAAGGTTAGTATGCAGGTGCAGCAAGTGATTAAGAAGGCCAATGGAATGTTGGCGTTCATTGCTAGGGGGATAGAATATAAAAATAGGGAGGTATTGCTTCAGTTGTACAAGGTATTGGTGAGACCGCACCTGGAATACTGCGTACAGTTTTGGTGTCCATACTTAAGAAAGGACATACTTGCTCTCGAGTCAGTACAAAGAAGGTTCACTCGGTTAATCCCGGGGATGAGGGGATGGACATATGAGGAGAGGTTGAGTAGATTGGGACTCTACTCATTGGAGTTCAGAAGAATGAGAGGTGATCTTATTGAAACATATAAGATTGTGAAGGGGTTGGATCGGGTGGATGCGGGGAAGATGTTCCCGATGATGGGTGAAACTAGAACTAGGGGGCATAGTCTTAGAATAAGGGCTGCTCTTTCAAAACTGAGATGAGGAGGAACTACTTCACTCAGAGGGTGGTAGGTCCATGGAATATGCTGCCCCAAAAAGCTGTAGAAGCTACATCATTACATAAATTTAAAACAGAAATAGACAGTTTCCTAGAAGTAAAGGGAATTAAGGGTTACGGGGAGCGGGCAGGAATTTGGACATGAGTCTAGGTTCGGATCGGTCATGGCCCTGTGGGTAGCGGAGCGGGCCCAGGGGCCGTGTAGCCTGATCCTGCTCCTATTTCGTGTGCCTAATTCTGTTAGATTCAGGAGATGGTTCTGTGATAGTGGATTGGCGGTTAGGATCAGATCAGCCATGATCTTATTGAATGGCGGAGCAGGCTCGAGGGGCCGATTGGCCTACTCCTGCTCCTATTTCTTATGTTCTTATGTAACTGGATGGGCATCTCCTTTTGATGCTTCCCAGAGATGTCCCTGCATAATACTTTGTGCTGTAACCTTAGCTACTCCGATAGGCTTAAGGAGCTGGGCCTACTTACTTTAGACTTCCAGGTGATCTGATGGGGGTATATAAAATAATGAAAGAGCTGGATTGCGTGCCTATTGATGGATTATTTTAGTTTGACAGATTTGGGTGAATAGGGGTCATGCATTTAAACTACGCAAGAGTAGGAATAGGCTAGATGTTTGGCAGTTCTTTTGCTGAAGAGCCTCTGGAATGCGTTTCCGGCTTGTGCGGTGAGTGCTGACTCACTGCAAGCCTGCAAAAGGGAGCTGGGTTGGTTCTTGGCCAGGGTCGAGATCACATCATATAAAAGATGAGGGGGGAGAAATTCGGTTGCTTAGCGCCTCCGGGGGGCGCTAACGGGGCACTAGGAACTTAGCGCCCGAGTGTGGCGATTTTAGCGGCACTCGTGAAATTGACCAGTCGTTTTGCGGCGGCGCTAAACACTACCGCCACGATCTCCTGCGCCCACAGATCGTGGCGTCAGTCAAGCGTGCAACGCCCCGGTGGCGCCCCAGACCGGATATTGAGTCACACCCCCTGCCTTAGCGCCTGCCGCTAGGAACGACCGGTAGAGGGGAACGTTTTCAAGTCGGGAGAGGCTGGGGGAGTGTGTGCTGACTTAAAGGCAGGCGCTTCCTGCCTTTTCTTGTCGGCAAAAGTTTTTTGGTTTTAACGCTGTCCTAAGGAATTTTGGTCCTCATCACCACTTTTGAGGTTCCTAAGCGCCGAGCTCTTTCCCTGGGCCTATCCATTAGTGCTTCCAACACAATTGCTTTCGAGGTCTCTCCAGGCCGAGATTCAAGGCTGCAACGAGCAGGGAGCGGCTGGCCAGCAAGGTGGCCCCTCCCCTTTAAGAACTGGACGGCGCCAGTCTGTCTGGCTTCCATGGTAACGGACATCGCCTGAGCTTCGGTAGCGTTCTGAGGTAGCGCCTCGCTCACTGATGTTAGCGCCTTGAGAGGTGTGTTGCGCCCGATTTAGCGCTCAAATCACCTCCAGGGGCGATAGAGGCAAATTTTGCCGTCGGAGGCGATAATTAGCGCCAGGCGCTAAACTTTGCGCCCGGCCGATATTAGCGCCCCAAAATGGGAGATACCCAATTTTTCCCCCAAGTAGTTTAACAATTTACACATGCATAGTCAATGTGACCTCCTGGACTGGTTTACATTGCCTGAGAGGTCAAAGAGGAATTTTCCAGCTTTTTTGCTTCTCTTTTTGGCCCTAGGTTTTTCCGGGGGCTTTTTACTTGCCTCTCCCAGGCGATTCCATGGTGCTTGTGGGTAGGAAGTGTCTAAGTATGATGCTCCTGGTCTCATGAGTATGGGACAGGCTTGATGGACCAACTGGATCTTTTCCTGCCCGTCATTTTCCTATGTTTGTACGTGGCTCAGTTTAGATTTAGATTGAGATTTGAATTTGGGCTCCGAGTGTTGTTCTGTGTTAATCGGCCAACCAGCTTGTTAAGGGTCAACAAAATCAACAACAACTTGCATTTATATAGTGCCTTTAATGTAATAAAATATCCCAAGGGTTAGCAAACAAAATTTGAGTCTGCTGTATACAGAGTGGAGTTTGATTATTGTACAATATGTGTGACTTGCTTCTCCAACTGCCTTCCCAGGTTGCTTTCAGTACCACTGAGATGGCTCTGGCTTTGAACCGCTACCTCTGTACTGCCGTGCTTCCTCTGATAACTAAGTATGCACCACTGTTTGCTGGAACAGAGCATCGAGCCATTATGATTGATTCCATGCTGCACACCATTTACCGGTTGTCCAGGGGCCGCTCACTCACTAAGGCGCAGAGGGATGTTATTGAAGAGGGTCTCGTGGCATTGTGCAGGTGAGCATGTTGTTGTAAAATGCAATATAAAAATAATAGGGGGTAGAGTTTCCACTTTGGGCACAATCGGCGATCCGGGTGCAAATTGCACTAGTTTTAAGTTTTTTTCCCCTCAAGTTTCTGCTCAAACTCATTCGCATATCGCAGAACGTAAAATTAGGCAGCATTTTAAAATACAGTTTAAAAAAAAAAAAAAATGTGCTTTAAAATATTCCTTGATATATTTAAGAGTGGTAACCTGGTACAGATTGATTGATTAATACAGCTGGGAGTGGGTTTATCATTAAAATAATAAGTATTTTTAATTACTGGCTACTCCCACTCGCCATCTGTGAGTAACCCGATTTTAAATAACTGAAAATGACTTTAAATAAAATGCAGAACCATTTGCTAGTTTCATTGGTGTACACTAGTCAGTTTCTTAATAAATTTAAAAAAAAATTATATTCAGAAGTTTTAAAATGCCTTTGTGTCCTTGCACCCAAAAGAACCAACTTAATTTTTCAAGCCTCCTCGAAGGCTCGCAAATCGGCGCAATTAGCAGAATCTCCCAATGGTGATTAATTCGATCTGTGGGCGTGGCCTGCTCCTAGCGCAATGTTTTTAAACTAGCGCAAAGATTGCAGGAACTCAATTTGCGCTGGACGTAATTTGTGCTTGAAATTCCCGATCTTTGCGCTGGTTTGGCCGATTTTGCAAACTAGCGGAACCCTCAGGCCAAGTACTTTCAGGTCAAATGGGCAGCACGGTGGCATAGTGGTTAGCACTGTTGCCTCACAGCGCCAGGGACCCGGGTTCGAATCCGGCCTCGGGCGACTGTCTGTGTGGAGTTTGCACATTCTCCCCGTGTTTGCGTGGGTTTTCTCCGGGTGCTCCGGTTTCCTTCCACAGTCCAAAGATGTGCGGGTTAGGTTGATTGGCTATGATAAATTGACCCTTAGTGTTAGGGGGATTAAATACATGGGGTTACAGGGATAGGGTGGGATATGTGTTGGTGTAGGGGTTACGGGGATCGGGTGGGATATGTGTCAGTGCAGGCTCGATGGGCCGAAATGGCCTCTATCTGCACTGTGGGGTTTCTGTGATTCTGTGAAATAATGAATTTAGCGTGATTCTACAAGTGATGATTCTGATTCATCTTTCAGGTGTTGATAACTAATAAGGAATGGGCACCTTTTCTCTTTACTCGATTCTCAGTCAGAAGGTTGTGGATTCAAGTCCCACTTGAGCACACAAATCCAGGCTGACAATCCAGTGCAGTGCTGAGGGAGTGTCAGAGGTGCCGTCTTTCGGATGAGACATTAAACCCAGGCCACGTTGCCCTCTCAGGTGGATGTAATAGTTCCCATGGCATTATTTCAGAGCAGGGGAGTTCTCCCGGGTGTCCGGGCCAATATTTATCCCTAAACCAACATCACTAAAGCAGATTATCTGGTCATTATCACATTGCTGTTTGTGAGACAGAGTAAACGGAGCTTTACTCTGCATTTAACTGCGTAGTATCTCACCTGGAATTATTTCATGCTGGCAATGGGCAACAAAAGTTGCCAAAATGTGTTTTATTACACAAAATTAACATTTTTCACCTTGATGAGTCCAAATTTACCAAGAATTAATATTATAAACTCATGGATAAACAATTACATATTCAGCAATAAAAGTTCCTGTTGTTTATGATCAGTTGGTAATTGTAACCTAGTATTTAAATACTGAATATGTAGCAAGCAATATAAATACTTGGTAAAGTTTAAGTGCAGCTTACTCTCTTTATGAATTGATAATGTAATGTCAGCTCTTCATATCATGCTCATAGCTTCATTTAGACCTAGTAGCGCTTTTATTTCTGAATCACAAAACACACCAGAGTAGATTTTAACCATTGGTTGACTTAATGACGAATAGTGTCAACCAGCCGCCCGATAGTGGTGATGGGAAGCCCCGGTCTATTTTGAGGGCCGGGCCTTATTAACATACGGCTGCGGGCGCCAAATCAGAGCTACAGCATCGGTGGCCCAGCGGCCAGAATCAGGGCGGTCTGGGGAAGTGTGTCCAAGGAAGGGAGGAGACCCGGTGTGCCAGCGGCCTGCATCATTTTTGTAGAGCCCAGAGGAGCACTCCTGGCCTCTCAAAAAATAATTAAAAACCGCCACTTTTGGACCTCTTTTGGCAGGACCGCAGATGAAACCGGGCACAGTGTGCACACCGTACATTCCACCCATTTGTGTCCAAAATGACAGTCGGGGTCCTATGTACATCCTGGGACCCCAATTTGTATAGTAAATGGAACTCCTGGCTGATTCAAGCGGGTGCTCAGACCGCCCATTGGTAGGCCTTTCCAAAGGTGGCATCGGCCGGATTGGGAGCGGGAACGGAAGAGCACTTTCTTCCCTGCCATCTTGGATCCCACTACCGCTGTGCTTCCGCCCAGTGGCGCCAGTGAATATCTCCCCGTCAGAATCAACACTTGCCGGCGAATTGGGGGTTCAACTCAGTTGTGTGCTTAACTGATGTATGGGGGACTTCTTAAATTCTAGCAGCTCGCACAACACAATTATCCAGGTGTTTGACTGTTCTAATCTATTTATTATACAAATATTCATCCGGTTAAGACTGACAGTTTTCTCCTGCTGTTATAGCTTCCTCCGTCCATCAATGCTGCAACACTTACTGCGTCGCCTGGTGTTTGATGTGCCAATATTAAATGAATATGCCAAGATGCCACTGAAGGTTAGTTTCATCTTGTATACTTCCTCTGTTTTTATTAAATATGCTCGTGGGGATGCTATGGTGGCAAATTGAGGATCTAGTCGTTAAAACGTCGTCTAAAAATTTGTTGACTGAAAATGGATAGCTTGATTATGTAATGTTGATCAATCTTAAAAATTCCCTTTGTAAAGATTTCTCTTTTTTGGGGAAATTCAGATTTTGCAGCAGGTGCTGAGACTACAGAGATAATTTTATGACTTTGCGCTCCCGGCAGGGAGCCTCATCTGCAAGGAGCACCCGGCGGAATTTCAGGCATTAATGTGCATGACTTACCAACCATTAAAATCATTAAACAAGGCTCCTTGCCTGGGCGCACAAAGACAGCGAATTAATTACCTGTTACATGAAAGCAGGCTTGTTTAGTGCTTCAAATCTTTCTTTGCTGCGTAGGTGTAATGTTATCACTTCCATGGAAATCTCTCCATGCGTGTTGTATAACTGCTTGAACGCCCCCTCAAAATACCATGAAACTGCAGAAAAGCTGCAGAACTAGAATGCTGACGATACAAAGCTGGGTGGGAATGTAAGTTGTGAGGAGGATGCAAAGAGGCTGCAAGGGGATATAGACAGGCTAAGTGAGTGGGCAAGAACATGGCAAATGGAATATAATGCGGAGAAATGTGAAGTTATCCACTTTGGTAGGAAAAATAGAAAAGCAGAGTATTTTTTAAATGGTGAGAGATTGGGAAATGTTGGTGTTCAGAGGGACCTGGGTGTCCTTGTACACTAATCACTGAAAGTTAACATGCAGGTACAGCAAGCAATTAGGAAACAAATGGTATGTTAGCCTTTATTACAAAAGGATTTGGAGTATAAGAGTGAAGAAGTCTTACTGCAATTATATAGGGCCCTGGTGAGACCACACCTGGAGTATTGTGTACAGTTTTGGTCTCCTTACCTAAGGAAGGATATACTTGCCATAGAGGGAGTGCAACAAAGGTTCACCAGACTGGTTCCTGGGATGGGGGGATTGTCCTATGAGGAGAGATTGAGTAGACTAAGCCTATATTCTCTCGAGTTTAGAAGAATGAGAGGTGATCTCATTGAAACATACAAAATTCTTACAGGGCTTGACAGGGTAGATGCAGGGAGGATGTTTCCCCTGGCTGGGGAGTCTAGAACCAGGGGTCACAGTCAACGT
This sequence comes from Somniosus microcephalus, assembly GCF_052327205.1. Lineage (NCBI taxonomy): Eukaryota > Metazoa > Chordata > Chondrichthyes > Squaliformes > Somniosidae > Somniosus > Somniosus microcephalus. The sequence continues at coordinate 19,379,282 of NC_141020.1, read as the reverse complement.
TCCTGCTAAGTTGCGCAGGCCGCTCACCGACTTTTATATGGAAGAAACCATGTATGCGAGAAAATTTGAATGGCCACGTAGCCAGTTAAAAGGACCGTGCACACAAAAAAAATAAGAGGGAACATTGGTCACAGACTCGGAGTAAGAGGTTGGCCATTTAGGACTGAGATGAGGAGAAATTTCTTCACTCAGAGGGTGGTGAATCTTTGGAATTCTCTACCCCAGAGGGCTGTGGAGGATCAGTCGTTGAGTATATTCCAGACAGAGATCGATAGATTTTTGGCTACTAAGGGATATGGGGATAGTGTGGGAAGGTGAAGTTGAGGTAGAAGATCAGCCATGATCTTATTGAATGGCAGCGGAGGCTTGAGGGGCCGAATGGCCGACTTCTGCTCCTAATTCTTATGTACTTATGAAGTGTTATTAACTTCAAGGAAAACCGTGCATTTTAATTAATCTTCTGATCCACAATGGAAAAATCATTTGAAGCGGCTTTGTCGTCTTACTTTAACATCGGGACCTCATAACTGTGGAAAAATGATTTCTTTGCATATGTTTTCACCATTGCCTGTAAGTAATGACATGTCTAGTTCCTATTTCCAAGTAATGGCTAAATGTCTGTCTTCTGTTTCTCCCACTCTAGTTGTTAACCAATCACTATGACAGATGTTGGAAGTACTACTGCCTCCCATCTGGATGGGCGAATTATGGCGTAACCTCTGAGGAAGAACTCCATCTGACTCGTAAACTCTTCTGGGGAATCTTTGAGTCAGTGGCACACAAGGTATGCTGAGAGGGGCAGTTATGTATAGCTAATATAAATCATCGTTATGTCAAGCTATATTTTTTGGAGGGTAGGGTGGAAATATTTGTACCTGTCAAAATGAAGCAAGTTTGTGCTGGGGAATGAGACCCTCTTCTCAATTTTGTCATGCTGTGTCAGCATTGAGTATTCACAGTTCAGGTGCAGAGTAAATCTCACTCTCTGCTCCAACAATGTGTCTCAACTCCAACATCAGAGTAGTAGCCTACTGCATCAGTGACAGTCAACAGGCAGTTCAACAGCAGAGGATAGCACAGGTATGCATTGTGCATTTTCTCGTAAGGGTGACTGACTGAATAGTGATCAACAGCGTGGACGCTGGATGACATTTTCCCTCCCTAGCACAGGGTTGCTGAGGCCCATAATAGTCCCACAACAACTCCCTCACCTGAGACCAACTAACTTAACACAACCAAGAGTCAAACCTGAGATTTTCTGATCTAGGCAGCACTTGGCAGCTCCTTGCTCACTCAGCCATTGGTAGATCTTTGTGATCATTTAAAAAGACATGCATATTCCAATATGGCAGAAAATAGGAGCTCTTCACCCCAGAAAGACTATAGCCCTTGGTTGGGAGTTTACGATCGTGAGCTACAGGTTATTAATTCAGTTGTCTGTTGTGGCCGTACTTTATATGTGAACCGAAATAGTGAGTGTTATGCACACTAACCAAGAGATTTAAGATTAATGTCCTCGTGATTGTTTGCCACAGACTCCCTGGTTGAGTTTTCTATAATCACTGATCTCAGTTCATGATCAGACCTGGACGAGCACTTCATGTGGAGAAAGTCATTTTTTGCAGTAACTAAAGGGACCTGCTGTCACAACGGTAACTTCACATCCCAGATCAGCTAAAAACTGGCAGTTATGTCTGGCAGCATTGGAATAAAATCTGTGGCATTCAGGTGATGAAGCACGTTCTCCAACTAGTTGCTATCACTCAGGGTACAGTTACCTAATTTAGTTCGAGGCACTCGGGAATAATCCCAGGCTGAATCTACTCTCCCTTGTGAGAATCATATTGCCATCAGCTTTTTAATTAACTTTACCACCACCCTCCCCCAAGGTCACTTTCGCTCATCCTTTCCTCTTGCAATGCTAGCCCTTTAGCACCTCACCCAAGTGGCCATACTTTCAACAGGGTTACAGGAAAACTGATCAGGAGCAAGGATCATTCATTATTTTGCTCTCCCTAACTTGAGTGCTAAAGCCAACTGTAGCATCTCTACGATAGCAAAATACCGCAGATGCTGGAAATCCGAAATAACAACAGAAAATGCTGGAAAAACTCAGCAGGCCAGGCAACATCCGTGGAGAGAAATTAGAGTCGACGTTTCGGGTCTAGACCACGAATGTTGCCTGGCCTGCTGAGTTTTTCCAGCATTTTCTGTTGTTATGTAGCATCTCTACCACTGTCCCAGCTGGGCTCAGCTCATTCGGTAGACTATGGATCGGACTTCAAGCCAAATGGCCCAGCTACTCACCACAATAAACTTTCTGAGCCAATAGGGAAACCTCAATCAATCTCTTCCACATATTATGTATGCAAGGCAATCAAGGACTTGGAAAATCTATCCTTTAGAGCTATTTTTATTGTAAAACTTAATCTACTTAAGCCCAGCTATCATTAAATTGGAACCCCATCCACCTCCACCACCGGCGTACCGTGGCTGCAGTGTGTACCATCTACAAGATGCACTGCAGCAACTCGCCAAGGCTTCTTTGGCAGCACCTCCCAAACCCGCGACCTCTTCCACCTCGAAGGACAAGGGCAGCAAGCGCACGGGCACATCACCACCTCCAAGTTCCCCCCCAAGTCACACATCATCCTGACTTGGAAATATATCGGCCGTTCCTTCATTGTCACTGGGTCAAAATCCTGGAACTCCCTCCCTAACAGCACTGTGGGAGCGCCTTCACCACACGGACTGCAGCGGTTCAAGAAGGCGGCTCACCACCACCTTCTCGAGGGCAATTAGGGATGGGCAATAAATGCTGGGCTTGCCAGCGACGCCCACATCCCGTGAATGAATTTAAAGAAGTGCTTTATTTAAGACTCAACAGTATTGGAAACTTTTGTTTAACAGTACAGCTTTTCTTGAATGTTGTGATTTATGTAAGAAGTCACACAACACCAGGTTATAGTCCAACAGCTTTATTTGAAATCGCAAGCTTTCGGAGCGCTGCTGCTTCGAAGGAGCAGTGCTCCGAAAGCTTGTGATTTCAAATAAAGCTGTTGGACTATAACCTGGTGTTGTGTGACTTCTTACATTTGTCCACCCCAGTCCAACCGGATCCGGCATCTCCACACGTTGTGATTTATAGTTGAGGAATTTATTGTATTGATAATCTTAGGGGAGAAATGTAGATATAATTAGATTACATGTGTTTTGCAGAAATATGATTCTGACTTGTTCAAGATAGTCATGCAGTGCCTGTGTGCGATCGCTGGTGCGCTGCCACCAGATTATGTTGACGCCAGCTATTCATCCAAGGTCGAGAAAAAAGCTTCGGTGGATGCAGAAGGCAACTTTGACCCTAAACCTGTAGACACTATGAAGTATGAATTGTTTTAACCTTTTTCTCAGCTCAATTTCAGACTTTGGTGAACTGCTTCTGACAGGTCACTAATTCTAATTCGTATCAATTGATTTGTGTTTTGAATCACACAAAAAATAGATATCTGTAGTTATTAAAGAGCAACGTAGCTTGTTTAAAGAATCATTTGTTCTTTTTTTTGGAGTTGCTTGATAGAAAATATACCTTTTTATGTATTTGAATAACACTCAATATTAATTATCAATCTACAAGAGAATCGCAAATTGAACAATAAGCTTCAGAGGCGAAATCAGACAAAAATGGATGTCGATTCATGAAAGAGATATTGGAAGGGGTGACTAAAAGCTTGGTCAAAGTGGTTTTATGGAGGGCCTTAAAGGAGAAGAGAGAAGTGGAGAGACGACGGGGCTGAGGAAGGGTATTCCAGAGCATGAAATCTAGACAGTTGAAGACACAGCCGCCAGTGGTGGGGTAAAGTTGGGGGATGCACTTGAGACCAGAATTGGAGGAAAGAAGAGTTCTATAGGGGTTGTAGGGCTGGAGGAGGTTACAGAGACAGGGAGCAGCAAGGCCATGAGATTTAAACACTAGGATAATCATTTTAAATTGCACACATTGGGGAACTCGGAGCCAACTTAGGCCAGCATGGACTGGAGTGATGGGTAAGCAGGACGGTGTTGTGGGAAAGACGTGCATGGTTTTAGGAGACAAAAGCACGTTCAAGGACTTTGGAGAAGAAACGGGTGTTAGAGATGGGTTAGCTGGTTGCAAGGACAGGAGTCAAAGGTGAGTTTTTTGAGGGGGGGGGGCGGTGGTGCGATGATGGTGTTATTGAAAGGAGGAAGACTATGGCCCAGAACTTGGTGTCGGGGGCTTGCCGCGCGTGCAAGCCCCCGATGTGCACTTACCCGGCGCGCCGACATCTGAAACCTGGCCCGCAGTGGATTTCCTGTCAGTGGCCCGGTTCTGATGTCGGCGCGCTGTGCTAACCTGATCCAGCGGCGTAGTTAGTGCGATGTGCCGGCTGGGATCAGGTGAGCACTGTTCAGCCAATCGGGGGAGGGGAAACTTCATTCATAAGTTTGAGAGTAAGAACTGTCAAACTCATGAGAAGTACTGCACCCCAAAACACTACTTAAACTTTAAATAACATTTTTAAAAACATCCCAATCATTAAATTAAGTATAAATAAGTTTAAAAAAATAATTTAAACAATTTTTTTTTTTTTGAAAAAAATAAATTTTTAATAAAAAGGCTCTAAAACTAAACTTACCTTATTGTAGATTCTTTAAAATAATAAACCTGTGGGGAAAAAAATTCTAAATTGCACTAAAACACCACTTACCTGTAAAAATAAATACTTACGTGTGCTTTTTACAAGCGTAAAGACCGGAGGCCTTTAGACATGCGCAAATCCCCCAAAACAGAGGAAATCCAAGACGCACGCGCTGCCCCCTACAGCGCACGCGCTAGCCTCTTCACCTCTTGGGTTAGAGGAGAGGAAATGCCGGTTTTCAGCGCATGCGCTGTGCATGCTGAAAACCGGCATTTCCTCCAGCCAGACGCGTGAGTACCCCTTCCGTACTCACACGTTTGGGGAGGAATTACTGCCCCTATATCATTTAGCATAGGAGCCAGTGTAGCCACTGTTGTAATGTAGGATAATGTGGCAGCCAATTTGCCCACAGCCAGGTCCCACAGACAGCAATGTGATAATGGCCAGATAAACCGTTTTTAGTGATGTTGGTTGAGGGATAAATATTAGCCAGGTATTAAGAAGCTCCAGGATAAGTGGGCGTTTTGGCAGAAGCGGCTCAATGGCATTTGATACGGTCCAGCTAGATTGGAGGCTAAACCAGTTGTGTGCCAGACATGCTCAAGTTTGCACCCCTTGGACTTGAAGGAGCAAAGAATGGGAACACATCAAGGGGAAATGATCAGGGTGGAAAAGAGTAAGGCGGAAAAATTGAGTCGCGCCCCCGGCACCTCGCCTTTAATTAGCGCCCCGGCTGCAGGTAGGCCGCCCCCCCCCCCGACCCCGTCGGACATAGCGTCCGATCGCGAGCAGGGCGCTGTGCACGGCGATGACGTCATCGCCGGCGGCGCAGCACCACGGGCCGCTAACAGTTACCGCCACTGCTAACCTCCCGCTGAATTTTGCGGGAAGCGTTGGCCGCATCTGGGCGCTAGTTGCTTTGCACCATGTTAGCGCTCTAAGAGGGCACTAACGGGAGGCGCAAAGCAACCAAATTTTTCTCCCTAAAGGTTTTGCTGGAGAATCAATGGAGGTGAGAGAGTGGTTGAATAGATCGACAGCCGCAGAAGTATCATGGTGAGTAGAAGGCCAAATACTGGGCAGTTGGCAGCTTGAACGCGCAATTTCTTCCAGGGATGGATGTAGGAGGAAGTGAGGTTGCAAAAAGATCAGGGGATATGGGTGGTGAGGGATTCAAGGAACTGGTCGGCGATGGCCTTGTCTGTGATTGCGTTCATAGGAGTAGAGAAACCACGTGAGATAGCAAGGTCGGGGTTTGGCCATCAGTATAGATAGGAGAGTTTATGTGGAGCGAGAGGACCAATGGATTTTTCAAAACTTAATTTGTGAGTCAAACTGTTTGGTGATATGTGGTGATTTTTACAGCGTCATAATTCCTGAAAAACTGGACCCCATTATCAACAAGTATGCAGAGTACACACACGACAAGTGGGCTTTTGAGAAGGTACGATATTTCTGCTTCCTTGAATTTCTTAATTTCAGTACACTTTCTTTTACTATATATAGAATTTTGTGTATTGTAAAAACTCTAATCCATACAGAGCATTATGTTAAGTGGATTGTTTTGTAATATTGTAATCAAACCACTGCAGAATATTCATCATTTTTCTGCCAGTTTCATGATTCGTGTTATGATTCAGGCTTTCTTCCAAATCTTGCAGTGTGTTCACAGCAAAAAGTACAGTTAAGATCAAAACTCTTTTGAACTAAAACTTGCTCCTTTATACATGTCTTATACGGGAAGCATGCCAAGGGACTAACAATTACGCTTTATTTTCAGTATACCGCATCAAAGAACTCATAGAATGCCCACCATGGTATCCTGTCTACCACAGGCAGTAAATGCCATATTGTCAGACTATTATTTCCAAGCTAAACCGTAAAGATTTATTTACAAATAAGATAATTACACAGAAGCAGTAAAACACAAGGGGGGAAAAATTGGTTCGCGCCCCCTTTGGGGCACTAACTTCGTCAGCGCCCTGAAAAAGTTAGTGCCCCAGCGCTGGAAATTGAATGGTAACCCCAAAGCAGGAGGCGGGGCGCTACTGGATGCGCGTCCCCTCCCTCTTGGGGTGCTCCTATTCAATATTGCGGCACTACATGCAGCAGCGTGTTGGCACGTAGCGCCGCGGTACTACTGGCCTCCCTCCCCTGATTAAAGGAGAGGGCCTAGCGCAGCTGGACCACCGGGGTGCGGGGTGCCGGCATGACTAATCATGACCAGCGCCCCGCAGTATGAGGCGAGGGGGGGGGCAGGTGCTAGCAGGCAGCCCCAAAAAAATGGCGGCCTGGCACCTGCCCTTTAATTTGCGCCGCCCTGGCCACAAACACGGCACCCTGACCCTGTCTGACACGGCGTCCGACGGTAGGTCAGGGGGTGCGAGCCAAATTTGTGGCCGGGGCGCTGCGCACGGCCGTGACGTCATCGCAGGAGGTACAGCGCCACGGGCGCTACCGGCTACCACCGCCAGTAAACTCCAGCGGAATTTTGCGGGAGGCGTTAGCGCCGCCGTGCCCGGGTGCTAGGTGCTTTGCGCCCCCTCGGGGCGCTAACTGGAGGCGCAAAGCAGCCCAATTCTCCCCCCCCCCGCCAAGAAGTTTCTGACAGTGCATATACTCAGTAAAGATAAAATCAGTCTACAAGAGGTTAAAATATCTTCAGAACATGTTTTACAGTTTAATCATGAGCAAGATTTTTGGAAGAAACAGACTTTTGTACACTTCTGATATGATGTTTGGAAATGGATGAGGTGATATTCCTGTCCACCACAGGAGTTCAAGTATCATTGGTAGAAACGGAAACAGAGCAAAAAACTAAACTTGAACTAGAGATTAACTAAAATGGAATATGTATGGCAGTGCCTTTATGCCAAATAAAAATTCATATCACAAGTGTTAATCTTGACATATTAAACTTTTTCCTCTCGGGTATATCCTCTAATGGTCAGCTACTACAGGTTGTCATATCAAATTCTGATTGCACATGGAATATTATAATTGGTTAGTCAGAAAAACAGTTGTGGTTTGAGTGAATGTACAGTTCAGTTTTAATATCGGGCTTTCCATATACTGCAGTCAAATAGTGTGCTTATCATGTATCATTGGGAATAACAGGGTGGTCGTTGTCCTGTTTCGGTCATCTGATGGATTGTTATACCTGGTCTCTCTCTTCATCCTGCAACCTTTATTAAAATGGGTACCATTGGGCTAAATGACTGGAAAAGTTCATTGTAAATATTCACTTACAAACTAGTTTCTGTAAAGAGAAAGTTCAGTCCTATATGAACACTTCTTAATTCCCGTATATTCTTTTTGACTGCTGGAATAATTAGGGGGAATTTTAACTCTTCCATGATCAGCAGCAATGGAGCGGGAGAGCAGTTAAAATAGAGCATCTCATCTGCCGTACAGCTCCCATTCCCCATTTTAATGCTGCTGTTTGCCGGCAGACGAGGTTCCCAGCCAGACTTTGGCAGGAGCCTCATTAATAAATGCCTATTGGGGTCACGTGGTGCAGACGGGATCCCAATGGCATTTTAATCTGCTCCCGAGTCTGGCGGCTGCCCCCTCAATTGAAGCTGTTGGAAAGCCAGCAAGGCCACTGAAGGTAAGTGGAAAAACTTTTCTTAGTGGGGCCAGGAGGAGCTTGAGTACTTCTTGGGGCCCCACCATGAAAGATGGGCCTCTGCTGCCTTGGACTCCACTTCTTCCGACTCTCTCTCTCTCTCCGCCCCACCCGCCCCCCCCCCCCGCCAAAGCTTCAAGACCCTCGGAACAACCCCTCCCCTCGTGACTTTTCTTGCTGCAGTCAACCTTCTCTTGATCTTCGTTGCCAGCCAGTTGCCACCCAAACCAGGTGAGCAGCTGATCGGCCACATTCAAATGAGGCCCAGCAGTTCAGATTTGCCAGGTCTTGACGCAGATTCCCGGCTTTGTGCCCGGAGTTAAAACCGGCCCTATTGCCTTAGCGTGGAATTGAAGGATTTATGTGGAGGCAATTAAAGGAATTTTGTCCAAAAACAGAAGTGCAGATAACTAGCACTGCTGTAATAATCAATTGTGTTTTTCAGGCACATCAGTTAAAAGTGCAAAGGAAATTGAGTTCCTGTATAAATAAATCTTAAACCCAACAGTGAGGGATTAAACCCAATATAAAATGCAATCTATTTTTCGTTGCAGATACAAAATAACTGGAGTTATGGTGAAACTATTGATGAAGAGGCCCAGACTCACCCATGGTTGAGGCCATACAAAACATTCTCTGAAAAGGTATAAATGTTACTATATTCAGAGCCCAATCGTGTAAAATTCTTCATCTACGTAACCACAGATTATATCTACTGCCGTGCACTAGATTTAATTTTTTTTTAAAGTTCATAGCTTGCAACTTTTAACAATGACCACGGGTGTTTGCAGGACCGAGAAATCTACAGGTGGCCGATCAAGGAGTCACTGAAAGCGATGATTGCCTGGGAATGGACAGTGGAAAAAGCAGGTGAAGGAGTGGAGAAGAGTGAGAAGGGGGAGAAGAAAACCCGCAGGGTTTCACAATCTGCCCAGGTGAGTGGAGAGTTTAGTCACCCGTTAGTAACATTTTATTCAGATAAAATGGTCTGAATTCAATATTAGAAAGCACAGTTCACTCAACATAGAATTTACAGCACAGAAACAGGCCATTCGGCCCAACAGATCGGTGCCGGTGTTTATGCTCCACGCCAGCCTCCTCCCACCTTATTCCATCCACCCTATCAATATATCCTTTTAATCATTTCTCCCTCACGTACTTACCTAACTTCCCCTTAAATGCATCTATGCTATTTGCCTCAACCGCTCCATGTGCTAACGAGTTCCACATTCTAACCACTGACTAAAAATTGGATTTATTAGTGACTGTCTTATATTTATGACCCTTAGTTTTGGACTCCCCAAAAGTGGAAACACCTTGTTTACTTCTAACCTATCGAACCCCTTCATAATTTAAAAGACCTCTATCAGGTCGCCTCTCAGTCTTCTCTTTTCTAGAAAAAAAGAGCCCCAGTCTGCTCGGTCTTTCCTGATAGTTGTACCACCTCAGCTCTGGTATCAGCCTTGCAAATCTTTCTTGCACTCTCTCCACTGCTTCTACAGGAAACTTTCGTTTAACCGGAGGTTAAAAGTCCGGAAAGCTCTATCTACCGGCAAAATTCAGGAGCCGTTTTCTATAAGTTTTTTTTACTTCTCGTTGCTTTTTTTTTCCCCCAGTCAGGCTCTGCAAGGTCTGTAGCTAAGCAACAGCTTCAGCTAGAGATGCTTGCAGCTGCAGCCGACTGTTTTGAAGCTGTTGCTAAGCAACAGGGTTTGTTGATTCACACGGAGCTGAAAAGCTCTGTATGTTTTAACATTGCCGCTGGTTTATACGGCAGTTTTGATCTAACGGCACCAGCTCGGTCCCGTCGGTGCCGGATACCAGAAAGTTTCCTGTATATCCTTTTTGTAATATGGCGAGAAGAACTGTGTGGTCTAACCGAGGTTCTATATAGGTTTAACGAACAAATGTTATAAAAAGGAAAATGCCATTTTTACAAGAATACTGGCTTAGTCAAGGCTGCTTCTTAAGAATTATGAACAATAAATAATTTTAAATTGCTGAAAAGAATTTGAGAACTTTCTCATACCCGTGCTGAAAGCAAGAAGACAAACAATTACATTGCACTAATGACATCTTACAGTTTTACATATGATTTTAGTTCCACAATGCTGTCGGTAATTTTTTTTACAGTATATTTTATCCCTCATTAATTTCTGTTACAGGTTGTCTATGACCCTAGTCATGGATACAGTCCGCAGCCCCCTGAGCTGATGAACATGACATTGTCTCGTGAGTTGCAGGTACAGAGCCTAGCTTGTTTTCACTTGAAGCAAAAATTGCACCAAATTGCCTGTTTAAAAATTGGTTGCAGCTGACGTTTTAGTGGCTTATAGCCATTTTTTAAAAAGTTAAACAAGTTTTTTTTTAAACAAAGAGGAACTTGTAACCCAAAATGGCCTAAAACATTAGACAAATTGAAACATGCTATAGTGTATCTGTATTTTAAACACGAGCTCTTGTATTTTGTAGTCAATGGCAGAGCAACTTGCAGAAAATTACCACAACACGTGGGGTCGTAAGAAGAAGCTGGAGCTACAGGCCAAAGGTTAGATTAGATGATAATCACGTGCCATGATATATTGAAATAACTTTCCAAGGAAGAAAAATTCAGTTGATTTGCGCCTCCTGTTATCACCCTCTGAGGGCGCTAACGGGGCGCAAAGCAACTAGCGCCTGGGCGCGGCGGCGCTAACGCTTCCCGTGAAATTCAGCGGGATGTTAGCGACGGTGGTAACCGTTAGCGGCCCTGCGCTGCCGACGATGATATCATCGCCGTGCACAGCGCCCCGACCACGATCTTCGGTAGCGCCCCCTGACTTACCGCCGGACGCTATGTCCGACAGGATCGGGGGGCCTACCTGCGGCCGGGGCGGCGCCAATTAAAGGGAAGGTGCCGGGCAGCCATTTTTATCGCTGGCCGCCCCCCCCCCCCCCCCCCGCGGAGTGCCGGCTGCGCTCCGTGAGCCCGGCACTTCTCTCGAGTACCGGGCTCTTTTGCCGGCACTCCGATCCCTGGTGGCCCAGCTGGGCCCCGGGTTGCGCTGTGCTAGGCCCCTCCCCTTTAATAAGGGGAGGAAGGCCTGCAGTACCGTGGCGCAATGGGCCGCAGAGCATGGCGCTCCGGCACGTAGCGCCGCGATATTCACTCGCAGTGCCCCAGGAGGGAGGGGGAGCGCTTCCAGTAGTCCCGCCTCCCTCTTGGGGCGCTACCGGTGAATTTCGGGCACAGGGGCGCTAACTTTTAGTGTCCCGGCGAAGTTAGCTCCCCAAAGGAGCGCAACCAATTTTTCTCCCCCATATGTTTTATGCATTGTCTATCACCACAACTTCATTTAATTATTTCCCCCTTCATTTTTAAAAGGATTTTCTTCCTTCAGTTTCATCATGCTATGGACTATCTTCCACAACATGATGGACAGTCAGCCTCCAGCCGGGAGGTGCAAAGAAGCTGACTAATTCCTCCGATGTACTGCACCATACAGTGCAGTGTTTAACCAGTGAGATAACTAGGTAGCTGGGTTTAACTACATTGCTGTGAAGTGGGCTTTGCTCCCCTCACAAGCTGCTTGCTTGAGGGCCACTTTCTTGCAACTGTTGGACAGTAGTTTCTCAGCTGATGTAAGAGGCGGGTCTGTTGATGTGCCGCTCGCATTCCAGTGGCATGGGCTTAGTATCTCTCCTGGTCCTGCACACTGATGAGAGATCAGTCAGTAATGTAAAGCTTCAGTCGCGCACTAATAACCTCTGATCAGCACTACTTCATTGTGAATTGCCCTCCGATACATCCTCCACCTTTTACTCCTGCTCCCCTCCCCCTCCTGAGAGAGTGCTTTACTTCGAACGTGCTCTCTCCCTATAGCATGCTCTTTTTAAATAAAATTCTATGGAAAAAAGTGTGAGGATGATGTTAACCACCCAAGTTGACATAATTCTGTCCCTCGTCCTTACTTAAAAAATAACATACTCCACATACAAGAAAGGAATCTGATTTTGATATACCTGTTAAGCCATTACAGAAAAATGGTAATAGAATCACAATTGAGCCCACTTAACTGTAGTAAATGGTTAGTTTTCAATAATATCTTTTGCATTATTATTTGTGAAGTAATTATGTTCAGAATGTTGTTTGTTTACTATGTGCGACATTGTCTTACAGTTTACCATTACCACTATTTTCTCAAGATGTGAAACAGGACTTCAGTTTAGTTATTCTCTTGAACAGTAAATATTTCATGACGATTGGAGGGTAACATTGGTATACTGGCCAGTACTTAACACCCTGTTTTCCAGAGTCCCATTATAAATGAGATACAGTACAAATGCACAGTTTTTTTTGTAAAAGTGTAAAAGCTTAACAGCCTAAATGATGAAACCATTCAACGTATATGTAAATTCCTTTGTAAGTGAGTCCTAACCTAATTTATTACCGTTATTTTCATTCCTCAGTAGTCCTTCCTCTAGTATCTACCTGAAACACATTCCAAATATTGATCATATTGATTGGATGCATTAAAGCTGAACAGAAACCTCATTCAAACTTAATTTTATTCTTTAAAAAGAAGCTGTGTATTTCAACATTCTGGAGTGAAAGTGTAACCTAGCCCAAGGTCCCTAATTATATTCAGACCTGGTCAGCTCACCTCATTGATTGAACTTGCATATGACTGAATCGGGCTGCGTCACTGTTACTGTCTCTCTTTGTATCTGTTTCCTCTCCCTCACATACACTCTTACTCTTCCCCTATTGTTTTTGTCTCCTCACTATCTCCGTGTCACTTTACTCTTCCTCCTTCTCTCTCATTACCTGTGTCTATTACTTTTCCCTCTCTGTGAGCTTCTCTGAGTCTATACTATATCCCTTTCTCACTTCCCTTTCTCTCACTCTTTCCATGTCTTGTTACTCTTCCCCTGTGTCCTTTTTTCTGCTTTCCATTCGCACTAAGTTTCTATTTATCCCTCCTTTCCACTTTGTTTTTCTCGCGCTATCTTGACATGTTTCCTTTTCCTTCAGTTGTCACCCAACCGTTGTGACTGTTCTCTGATCCTTTAACACACAATTCTCCTTATATTGTACCTCATTTCAAATATTTTTTTAACTCCAGAATTACTCAGTAAAAGATTTCAAAAGAATGAATGTTAGGAGAGCCATATATGAGGGTTCCCTGTCTCTCCCACCCCCACCCCCAACAGCTGATCAATTCACTCATCTTGTTCCACCTGATGGGGCAATTCCGATAAAATAGCTTCATAGTCCAGTACCTATGATCTACATACTGTGAGACCTTCATTACCCGCCATGATAGAGGGTCACACCCTGAGCCCGAGTGGATAATAGAAATTGACGTTTGTTTCCCACACTAGCTAGATATCATTAGAAGTGCATTGCCCACTCCTTTTGCTTGCATGTACCTAGTTGTCATGCCTATGTTACTTCCTTAGCACCACCATTTGCCATTCCTATAATTCATTTGATCTACAATGTTTTTGTAACCCGTTTTTCAGATCTTTGCCTTCTGTTCAGTTTGCCATCTTGCATTCTATTCCGTCTACTTTCCATTTCTACCTTTCTTCATTTGTTTTTATAAGGTGGTGGAACCCATCCACTTTTGGTCCCATATGATACGCTGACTGCGAAAGAGAAAGCTCGAGACAGGGAGAAAGCTTACGAGCTGCTCAGATTCTTGCAGATGCATGGCTATGCTGTAACAAGGTAAATTGATCTGCAGTCAAATTAAGCAAAATGTATTGATTATCTGGGTATGCTATATTCCTATATAAAGGATCGGGTAATATTAATGGGGCAGATTTTGCAGTGAGTATGATGGCGTACTCTGAGAGTATACCGCCTTTGAAATTGACTGCAAGGTCAGGATTTTTGCGCATGCGCTAAATCCCAAACTTGTGATCTGTCAAGTTACACCTTGACAGGTGATCCACACCGACGGGGAAATACTCATTGCTGGCGCAGAGTTGGGCTAATTGCCCACCAACTACGCACAAAAATGTTACGGTTAGTGAAAGCAGGCGCAGGAGCCTGTTTCACTGTGACAGGAACCACCTTTCCGTTTTTTTTTGCAGGTTAAGTCGCGTTAATGGTGAAAATAAATAAGAGTTTGCATCCAGCAATAGCTAAAATGCTTTAAGGAGTGTATGTTTTTTAATTTATCAAAAAAAAAATTATTTTAGACCAGTAATATAATTTGATATTTTGAATAAATACAGTACAATTTACTGTAATACAGTTTAATTAATGAAAAGAAAAAGTCTAATATCAATTTGCATCTGTGTAAGAGAGCGAGAGAGCGGGTCATTTTGAAACTATTTATTCTCCTCGTCCTTATTATTCTGAAAATACGTCCAATTGTAGATAATTCAGTAAAAATATAAGGTTGGGGTGAAATGCAAGTAAGAACATTACCAGTATTGGAGATAGACGCTTTCCCTTCGGTGTACTGATTGGAGCACCAGGCCCGCGTGATCCCAGGGACGCTTCCGCACGCGCTGCGCCCCTGCCATCCATGGGCCATTGCGCTGCCCTCGAGTACGCAGCGTCAGAGAGCAAGTTCACGAAGGAGGGTCCCCATCAAGAAAGTTCGTATTCTATTCGGATACCGGTGCCATACTCCGTAGGTATGCTGCCGACCGCAAAATCTGCCCTATTGTATAAATTAACTAACACTGAGATGGTTTAAAATAAATCATCATACAAATTAAATTTATGCCTTCATTGTATTTTTTTTTTTAAGTAGCACTAATGCAATATCTGTGACGAATGAATCCATCCTTAAGCCATCAAAACATAGCAGTTCAAAGGTGCAAAACTGATTTTGCATTGATGACTCACATTAGAATCCAGAACTTCCAAAGCCAGTTTCTGTTTAGTATTATATCACGCATTATTTTTTAAACTCCTATAGATCCCTAAATTGAATAATTCGTGGTAATGGCAAATCTTTATTAAAAGTGAATTTCATCAATAGCACCCATATGTTTTTGTCTCTCTCTTTTTAATTAATTTATTTTCGCACCTCTGACTCCTTCCAGCCTCACCATAACACGCACTATTCCCTGGCTGAGAAGGCAGCCAGGCAACCTCTTCCCAGGGCCACAATTAAGCCAATGGGCAGGATTTTCATTGGGCCGTGGAGGTGGGATTGGAGGCGTGTGGGGGGGTTAAAATCCCGAAATCGGGGGGCACGAACCCATCCCGCCTCCAAGCCAGTTTCAAAGGAGGCGGGTACCCGCTCCGCACTGGGACCCGCCTCCCCGAGGCAGGAAGGGGATTAGTGCCAATTAACTGCCTGTTAACAAGCAGTTTTTAGCCTAATCCCTATTTTTAATGTTGAAGTGTGGGATTCCCGACGGCTCCAAACCACGCCAAATTAGAGGAGGCGGGCCGTCGGGATGAAGGACTTGGAGGGGTCGAGATGTCCTGTGTTCAGGTGAGTGATGGGTGCGTGAGTGCAAAGGTAAGTGTGTTTGGTGTGTGTAAAGTGTTTAAATAAGTTTTACATACCTTTACAGCCTTCCTTCCTTCAGGTCTCGGGAGTCCCTCATCTCACCGGCACAGAAAGCAGAATGACTACGAGCTGTCAAAAATTGCAGCATTCAACTTTCTGTTCCGGGGAGATCTCTTAAATCATCCTGAGAGGAAGCAATTAACTTAGAATACAGATTGTCAGTGTTTGACAGCTTCAAAGAGTTGTGAAACGCTGATATTTCATCTGTCAAAAGGTCTTGACAGATGAAATATCAATCTGTGACGTCACCTGTTGCCGGGTGGCCCCTAATTGGCCTGCTGAGCTCGCTGGGCGGGCTCAACAAGGTCAATCAAGTCTAAATCGCGTGGGTTGGCTAGAACTCGATGGAGGCGGGACTACAACCCTGGAAGTTGTAGTCCCGCCTCCTACCCGACTCCTGAATGAAAATCCAGCCCAATTAATCCATCCAACTGATGAGATTAGAGACGCTACACGTGAAGAAACTTGTAATCATCTGCTATCATATTTCCCTGTCCATCAGTACTCCTTTAACTCTTACACTGCCCCCAGATCAAGGCAAAGTTCCAACTTTCTAGGCTAGCTGTAGTGTCTGTGTGTTGATAAAGACACTGAAGACAGGAGTTGGTTCATAGGTATTTACTAAGCAAAGTCTGGGGGGGGGGGGTTCTAACGGATATACACAATATACAGGCTTATATAGCCCGAGTGGCAATTACCGGCATTACAGCACACCTGGGGCTCTTAAAGGCACATACACCACACTAGCCATTTTATTTCAGAAGTTTTCAGTTCACATACTGTGACACTGAAACAGATACCAATATTGTTGTGGTAAAGCTGCTCAAATGTCCGCTTTATAACCTTAATATCAAGTCTATGCAACTTAAACAAATACTTAAATTACAATTATAAACATTTTAAATTTTTTACTTCTAATCCTGTCTCTTCCACTTTTGTTATTACTTGAATTTTACTTTTTTTTTAGCAAGCTACCCTTTTCTACCTATCCTGTACCTTTTGTTTAAAAATAATCTTAATGTACGTGCCTTGCTTCCAGAGCTTTCTGGGTTCATCCAACCATTTTGAACATACAACTAAATCCAAAGAAGTGGCATCTAATTAGCTTAAAACAACCTCTAAAGGATATTTTTTCCCACCCAATTCAGGATTAAATTCTGAAGATTAATGGGGTCATAACTAAACTTAAACATCACATACTATAGCTGGCTGGCTGATACTGATGGTTGCTCTGCTGCTGGTCTGAAAGGTGTGTCAAAATCTCGACTCCGAGAAAGACTCTAACACACAAGCAGTACCGTCAGATTGTTAGTTTATTTTACTTGCACACAAGGGGAGAGTGCCTAGTCAAGGGCGAGGCTAGCAACTCCAAAAATCATTAGTAATCGCAGCATATTTATACACTTAAGTGAACAAGTTCCATAGAAATCACGTGTAACGGTTCCTTCTTAATGCGGTTTTGTAATAGTACAGCTTCCTCAGCAATGTTATTCTTATCTAATTAAACACTTTAACAGTGTTATCCAATCAACACTCGTCTTTGCCTAGTAACAGCTACCATCTCCTTATAGGGACTGGCCTTTTCTCGACCCTTACTCATTGTTGTGTCTGGTTTTGGTTATCACATCCTTATTGTGGCTACAACTGCTGACAGCTTGTTTGGTATTAGTTGCTGAAGTAAGCTCTAATTCTAAGTTGACCGAATATAATATCCCAGCAAGCCTTACAATCTATAGTTGCCCCTTTTTCTATATTTCCACAGGTGCCAGTTGCTCAGAAGTAAAAGGATGTGATGGCTATAGGATGTGACCCCGAGGGTGGTAGTGGCGAAAGAAGAGAAATATATATGGCCAGATTAAGGGGAGCAGAGGATGTGAGCTTGGACATAGCATTGGAGGAGATTGCTGAGACACTGGGGCAAGGCCATGGAGGGGCAAGGGCAAGGATTTTGAATGACACTAAGTGATGAGGAGCCAGTGAAAGTCAGTAGTAGTCCACAGGATACTGTCCTGTTCAGCCTGAGCATGCATCAAGGAAGGAGATAGAATTGGAGACAAAGGTGTAGAGTTTCCGATAAGAACCAAATAGGATGGTTTCTGTGCTGTCATTGTTAAACTGGTGGCAGTTCTAGCTTATCCATGACTTGATGTCATACTGTCTAGCAACAGTTCAGGCATGCAGCAAGACCTGGACAGCGTTCAGGCTTGGGCTGATAAGTGGCAAGTAACATTCGCGCCACACAAGTGCCAGGCAATGACCCTCTCCAACAAAAGAGAGTCTAGCCCCTTGACATTCAACGGCATTGCCATCGTCGAATCCCCCACTGTCAACATCCTGGGGAGTCACCATTGACCAGAAACTTAACTGGACCAGCCACACAAATACTGTGGCAATAAGAGCAGGTCAGAGGCTAGGTATTCTGCGGCGAGTGTCTCACCTCCAGACTGCTCAAAGCCTTTCCACCACCTACAAGGTACAAGTAAGGAGTGTGATGGAATACTCTCCACTTGCCTGGATGAGTGCAGCTCCAACAGCACGCAAGAAGCTCGACACCATCCAGGACAAAGCAGCCCACTTGATTGGCACCCCAACCACCACCTTAAACATTCACCACCGGCGTACCATGGCTGCAGTGTGTACCATCTACGAGATGCACTGCAGCAACTCACCAAGGCTTCATCGGCAGCACCTCCCAAACCCGCGACCTCTACCACCTAGAAAGACCAGGGCAGCAGGCACATGGGAACACCACCACCTGCAAGTTCCCCTCCAAGTTGACTTGGACAGATATCGTCGATCCTTCATCGTCACTGGGTCAAAATCCTGGAACTCCTTACCTAACAGCACTGTGGGAGTACCTTCACCACATGGACTGCAGTGGTTCAAGAAGGTGGCTCACCACCACAATCCCGAGGGCAATTAGGGAAAGCCAATAAACGATGGCCTCGCCAGTGATGCCCACATCCCATGAATGAATAAATCATTTTTATTTTCTTAATCTAAAGTGGTGGCAGAGGACTGCCATCAGCATATGTATGGAAGCTGACCCCCATGCTTATGGATAGCATTACCAGAGACAGGTAAATAAGAAAAAAGGAGGAACCAAGGATAGGGCCTACTGGGGATAATCATGTGGGATTGGCTGGAGAAGTCATCTCAGGAGATGAAAGGACAGGTAGGAAGGCAACTATTATATGGCAGTGGAGTGGTTCAGAGTGATCAACTGTATTAAAGACTATGGAGAGATTGAGGAGGATAAGGAGGAATAATGTGCCATAGTTAAAGTTGCAGAGGGCATCTTAGGTGACTCTGACCAGAGTTTTTTCAGTGCTGTGGGAGACTGGAGGCATTTCAACAGGTAGTGATGGGAGAAGTGGCTGTGACATTGGATCGTGATGATTTGTTCGACAGAAGGGAGAGAGGAAAGGTTGGAAATGGGTGGCAGTTGGTGAGTACAGAGAAGTTTAGTTTTTTTTTCGAGGGGGCGTACTGACTGCAGTTTTGAAAGTAAGAGAGGGAACCGTGCCAGAAGAAAGGGAGCAGTTATCGATTCATGAATACTGAGCCAAGGAAAGTTGAGCACTCGGGAGAGCGAGCTAAGGGAGCAGGCAGTGGGCCTCGTGGAGTTGGAGAGGGAAGTGTGGGAGAAGCTGCAGAGTATTCTGATCCAAGAGCTGGAAAAGAGGAAGGCCTGTTGGAGCAGGAGGTTGAGGCAGTTGATGGTCTCAATTTTGGAGACAAACATGATTTTGAAACAATTTTATTGTATGAACAGTTAATATTTTTAATGTATGTAAAGTAACAATATTTTTTAAATCTTTTATAGAGGTTTGAAGGATATGGAACTGGACACATCCTCAATTGAGAAGAGATTTGCCTATGGTTTTCTGAAGAAATTGTTGCAGTGGCTGGACGTAGCTCAAGAGTTTGTTGCTCATATAGGTATAACTGGTGAAATGACTTTATTTGTTTTATATTTATATATATTGTGTAATAAAATTATTAGCTTTGGTACATGTGCACTCCAAGTATGGTGTTCGGTTTTCATCCCACACATCATGGGGGATTAGAGGCACCGAGGTGACCAAAATGTTCAGGCTCTTGGTTATCAGGATGGGGTTAGAGGATTGAAGCTATTTTCATTGGAGAAATACAAGCTTAGAGAATATATGGTTGAGTCTTTTGATATAGAAGATATACGGTTGAGGAGTCTGACCCGGTGGATAGGTTATTTGAGATAGGAATGGTAAAACGTGTATTAAAAAGTTATTTTAGATATTAGGAAGTATTCCATTTTGCAAAGAGTCATTACCCTCTGGAATGGGATACCAGAGTGTGTGGCTGATTATGGATTTGCTCCAAGCAAACCTTAGTTGAAGGCCAATGGAATACTGTTAAGGACATAGGGGGAAAAATTCGGTATCGCCCTGTTTGGGGCGCCATTATCAGCCGTGCGCAAAGTTTAGCGCCTGGTGCTAATTATCGCCTCCGACAGCAAATTTGGCTTTTATCGCCCCTGGAGGTGATTGGAGCGCTAAATCAGGCGCTTCACACCTCTCAAGGCGCAAAGGCCGAGGAGCGAGGCGCTACCTCAGAGCGCTGGCGAAGCAAGGAAGGGCAAATCAAAATGAACCTGCAAAGTGCTGCTCAGTACTCAAAACTCCTTCACACAGCGTTGAATCTCTCCAGAAGTCAGTCTCTCTCTCTCTCTCTCTCTCTCTCTCAATGCGTGGTGCAAAAATGTCACCGACAAAAAAAGGCAGGAAGCGGTCGCCTTTAAATCGCGCTCCCCTGGTCCCTTTCTGACAGCATAACGCTCCCCTCAACCTGTCGTTGCTAGCGGCAGGCGGTAAGGCAGGGGGCGCCACTCAATGTCCGGGGTGCTACCAGGGCGCAGAAGATCGTGGTGGTAGTGTTTAGCGCCGCCGCAAAATGTCTAGTTAATTTTGCGAGCGACGCAAACATCACCACGCCCGGGCGCTAGTTGCTTTGCGCCCCAATTAGCGCCCTCTTAAGGCGCTAACGGGAGGCGCAAACAACTGAATTTTTCCCCCATAGTATTGAGGATGCAGGATACCAAGGATTAGTAAGTGCAAATCAAAGAAGTGTTACCCTAAATGAATTAGTAAGACAATACAAACTACAAAGCTTCAAGGGAGAAAAGTGAGGGGAACCTAAAACTGGTGGGGAAAGGTCATTAGAGATACAAAAATGAAACCAGAAATGAAAGTAGCTATAGAAACTAAACACAATAGTAGAAAATTCTCAGTATTATCAAAGAGAATTGGGATCTCTTAATCATTCAAACAAGATCGAAACTGAGGATCAATTAAAATAATTCAGCTATTAAATGATTACTATTTGCTGAAGAAGATACTAGTAGCACAATAGAATACACGTAGAATCCTAATGAAGATGAGAGCAAATTGACAAGGCCCTATATTTCCGAGCTTTATTAGTGTGGATGTGTGCTGGAGGACTGAAGATTGGCTGGTACCCATTTTTTAAAAGCAAAATGGAGCTAAGCTGGGTATTTGCAGGCCAGTTAGCATATGTAGTAGGGGACATTTCAAAGTCTTTAAGGATACAATTGCCACATATTAAATAAAGAGAAAATAGAAGTAGCCAACACTGATTTCAAAAGGGACAATTGTGCTTGATAAATCTCCTGGAATTCTTTGGGGAGGTATCAGATGATGAATGGAGGAAATGCAGTGGATGTAGTGTACATGAACTTTAGAAAGCCTTTGATAAGGTACTACACAGGAGATTACTAGAGAAGGTAAGGGAATGGAATTGGGGGAGGATAGCTAATTGATTTTAAAAATCGGTTGGTAGGGCTGTTTTTCCAGAGTACTTGGAAGTGGGTAGTGGAATCCTATAGAGTTCCGTTCTGGGGCCACTTCTGTTCACTAAGTCAATGATTTGGATATAGGGATCTAGAACAAGACACAAGATAAAATGTTGGAGATTTAATACAGAGTGCAGGAGAAACTTCTTTGTAAAGAGAGTTGTGAGCAACAGTCCTGCTCCTATACCTCCCCCCCTTCCCACTGTCCAGGGCCCCAAACACCCCTTCCAGGTGAAACAGCGATTTACTTGTACTTCTTGTAATCTAGTATACTGTATTCGCTGCTCACGATGCGGTCTCCTCTACATTGGGGAGACCAAACGCAGATTGGGTGACCGCTTTGCGGAACACCTCCGTTCAGTCCGTAAGGGTGACCCCGAGCTTCCGGTCGCCTGTCATTTTAATTCACCGCTCCATTCCCACTTGGACCTCACCGTCCTTGGCCTCTTGCATTGTTCCATGGAAGCTCAACGTAAACTCGAGGAACAGCACCTCATCTTCCGATTAGGCACTTTGCAGCCTTCCGGACTCAATATCGAGTTCAACAATTTCAGATCATAACCTCGGCCCCTATTACTTTTTTACTTATTATTTTTTCCACCCCTTTGTTTTGGGCCTTCCTTTTCCCCACCCCCCCTTTCCTTTTGTTTCTCTCTCCCACCTGGCAGCTGTCTCCTATCCTGCCAGTACACTTCACACCTAATCTCAGCTGCCTTTTGTCTCCACCGGCCTATTACCATCTCGTCTGGCTTCGAATACCTTTTATTGTCTCTTTTACTTCTTTTGTTCGATCGCAGCCCTGCCTTCGATCTATTTTCTTTTCTTTCCAGTTTTGAAGAAGGGTTTCGACCCGAAACGTCAACTCAAATTTCTCTCCACGGATGTTGCCTGACCTGCTGAGTTTTTTCAGCAATTTCTGTTGTTAGTCCTGCTAAGCTGTGCGGCCGCGCAGTGGTCTGGAGGTCCCACACGAGCCACTCACTGGCTTTACAATTGAAATAACCGCGCATGCGTGAAAAATTGAATGGGTCGTGCAGCCCGTTAAAGGGACCGCGCACCCAAAAAAAATTATAGGGAACATTGGTTGTGAGGCTGTGGAATTCACTTCCAGGATTATCGGTTAAGGCAGCAGGTATGTCAACATTAAAAATTAGAGTGGATTGATGGATGAAGGAATGTGGGAACAGGGTAGGTGAACATGATTAGAACTATTTGCTTGTGTGGAGGGTAAACACTGACATAGGTTGGATGGCCTGTTTCCGTGTTGTAACTTCTGTATATTTCTTTAGATTCCACAAGAGACAAGGCAGAGGTATGGATGGTGTTACGGTAACCGTACATCAGTGCCTGGTCAGTGACTTGGGCTCACTCTTCATAGAATCATAGAAATTTACAGCACAGAAGGAGGCTACTCGGCCCATCCTGTCCATGCCGGCCGACAAAGAGCCATCCAGCCTAATCCCACTTTCCAGCTCTTGGTGCGTAGCCTTGTAGGTTACGGCACTTCAAGTGCATATCCAAGTACTTTTTAAATGTGATGAGGGTTCCTGCCTCTACCACCCTTTCAGACAGTGAGTTCCAGACCCCCACCACCCTCTGGGTGAAGAAATTTCTCCTCAAATCGCCTCTAAACCTCCTATCAATTACTTTAAATCAATGCCCCCTGATTATTGATCCTTCTGCTAAGGGAAATAGGTCCTTCCTATCCACTCTATCTAGGCCCCTCATAATTTTATACACCTCAATTAGTTCTCCCCTCAGCCTCCTCTGCTCCAAAGAAAACAACCCCAGCTTATCCAATCTTTCCCCATAGTGCTGTGTGGAGAATGGTACTGTTCAAAAAATGACAAAAACATACAAGGTCGTCATATTCAACAGACAGCTTGATATAAGTTGAATGTAAGTGCTATCTGAACACTGCATTCATTCTTTTGTTAGAGATAATTGTCAAAGTGCTTCCCTCCAATGTTATCTCTTTCTTCAATAATGTAGAGGCTGTTGTAAGCAGTGGAAGAGTTGAGAAATCCCCTCATGAACAGGAGATCAAGTTCTTTGTCAAGGTAAATATGAGAGTTTGACTCATCTAGAGCTGTTTACAATAGCAGTGGAGATGAGCCCAGTAGCACATTGTATTTGTGTAAAAAGTGATAAACTGAATGGTGTTATGGATTAAAAGGGTGTTTAATTAAATTAGGGACTGTGCTTTATTTAAACGTTGAGTGTGCCCTCTCCTGGAAGCAGTGTTTGGTATTATTGATCATGTGGAACTCTTGAAAATTTGAATGCATTCTCACTACAGTAATTATAAAACAACAACGCCGTTTGTCTCCTCATTTTATTGGCATCTCCCGTTTTGCTATCAGAATGTGATCAGTAGCAATAAATAATTACCTGGTTATGTAGGTGTTACAGTTTCCAGTACAGGATTTGTATTGCCAACTCAGAATCACAAGTACATTATAGAACCACCAAAACATTGCGCTAGGAGCCGGCCCCACCCACAAAACTGACTGACGTAAGAAAACTACTCCGCACTTGGTTTGAGTATAAAACAAGGCTTTAATCAACTGTTTCACAACCATGAGATTCTAGTTACATCACTAGTTCCTGGTTATAAAAACGTCCTGAGCAAGCTGGGCCCACTCTTGGACGGCGCCACCAGCTGGCCGCCCAGTGTTACTTCATGAGTCATTTCTTAATGACTGATAAGATTCATGACACTGACCACGTCCCCAGATCAAATTAATCACCATTGTGAGTTTCTGCAAATTGCACCCATTTGCAGGACTTAGAAGGCTTTTAAAATTGAGCTTTTTTTTAAGGCATAAGGGCACTAATAGGCATGTTTTAAAAGGTTTTGTTTACTAAGAAACTTGACTACTGTACACTAATGTAACTAGTAAATGGATCTGCATCATTTTGTTGTCATTTTCAGTTATTTAAGATCAGGTTACTTACAAGTGGTGGACCAGACACTGATTAAAAATGCTTATTTTTTTCTGATAAACCCATTTTCAGATGTATTAATAAAATTGCACTAGGTTACCACTCTTAAATATAGCAAGGAATATTTTTTAATGCAAAAAACATTTTTGAATTATGTTCTAAAACGCTGCCCGATGCGCTGGTTCATGGAAGATTTTTCGTTCGCCGATATGCAATCGAGTTTGAGCAGAAACTTGAACAAAAAAACCCACTACTGAAACCCAGCGGAATTTTTAGTGCAATTTGCGTCTGGATTGCAGATTGTGCCCAAAACGGGAACTCTTAGCCAATGTCAGATGTTTCATAGAGTAAAATAATTAACAATACTTTAAAAATAAATCTAAAACTTGTTTGCACAAGCCTGCTTTACGGCAAATAACAAAGCAAGATCCTTAAAATCAGCAGAAACAGTTACATTGGTATTAAACAAGTACTTCTATTGAACAAATCTTGTGTAACATTAGAATCACAGGATAGCAAAATACTGCGGACGCTGGAAATCTGAAATAACAACAGAAAACGCTGGAAAAACTCAGCAGGCCAGGCAGCATCTGTGGAGAGAGAAACAGAGTTAACGTTTCAGGTCGAAGACCCTTCGTCAGAACTGGGAAAAAAAGCAGGAAAAGGGATAGATTTTAAAGCAGGTGGGGGCTGGGGAAAGGGGGAGGGGACGAAAGGACAAAAGGGAAGCTCAGCTTTTTTTCCAGTTCTGACGAAGGGTCATCGACCTGAAACGTTAACTCCGTTTCTCGCTCCACGGATGCTGCCCTGACCTGCTGAGTTTTTCCAGCGTTTTCTGTTGTTATTAGAATCATAGAATTGGTTTACAGCACAGAAGGCGGCCATTCGACCCGGCGGGCCCATGCCGGCACTCTGCAAGAGCACTTCAGCTAGTCCCACTCCCCCGCCCTTTCCCTGTAGCCCTGCAATTTTTTTTACCAGCAAATATCATGTATGATAGTACTTGAGTGCAGTGAAGATATGTTGACATAGAAGATGTATCAGTTCATGCATTGTCTGGAAACATGTTGAATGATGCATTGATCAGTCAACTAATTGCTTAGCTCATAAAAATGGCATTTCCATATTGAAACTATTAAGCCTAGAACATAAGAATTAGGAGCAGGAGTCGGCCACACGGCCCCTCGATACCTGCTCCACCATTCAGTAAGATCATGGCTGATCTTCGACCTCAACTCCACTTTCCTGCACTATCTCCATATCCCTTAATTCCTTTGGAGTCCCAAAATCTACCTATCTCAACCTTGAATATACTCAACGACTGAGCATCCCCAGCACTTTGGGGCAGAGAATTCCAAAGATTTACAACCTTCTGAGTGAAGAAGTTCCTCCTCCTCAAAGTCTTAAATCACCGACCTCTTATCCTGAGACTTTGCCCCCTAGTTCTAAATTCTCCAGCTAGGGGAAACAATCTCTCCGCATCTACCCTGTCAATCCCCCTCAGAATCTTATATGTTTCAATGAGATCACCTCTCATTCTTCTAAACTCCAGAGAGTATCGGCCCAATCTACTCAGTCTCTCCTCATAGGACAGCCCTCTCATCCCAGGAATCAATCTCGTGAACCTTCGTTGCACCGCCTCCAAGGCAAGTATATCCTTCCTTAAATAAGGAGACCAAAACTGTGCGCAGTACTCCGGGTGTGGTCTCACCAAGGCCCTGTACAATTGGAGCAAGACTTCCTCACTCTTATACTCCAACCCTCTAGCAATAAAGGCCAACATGCCATTTGCCTTCCTAATTACTTTATCTACCCTGCTAGATACATCCTCAAAAAACTCTAATAAATTTGACAAACACGATTTACCTTTCATAAAACCATGTTGACTCTGCCTAATTATATTATTATTTTCTAAGTGTCCTGTTACCACTTCCTTAATAATGGATTCCAGCGTTTTCCCGATGACCAATGCCAGGCTAACTGACCTGTAGTTCCCGGTTTTCTCTCCCCCTCCTTTCTTGGATAGTGGGGTTAAATTTGCTAACTTCCAATCCGCTGGGACCTTTCCTGAATCTCGGGAATTTTGCAAGATCACAACCAATGCATCCACTATCTCTGCAGCTGCCTTTTTTTTTTATAGAGGCCATCAGGTCCAGGGGATTTGTCGGTTGTTAGTCCCATTAGTTTCTCAAGTACATTTTCATTACTCATTAATTACTTTAAGTTCCTTGCTCTCATTAGCCCCTAGGTTCCCCACTATTTTTGGTATACATTTTGTGTCTTGTACTGTGAAGACGGATACAAAATATTTGTTTAATCCCTGTACCATTTCCTTGTTCCCCAATATAAGTTCTCCTGTCTCAGCCTCTAAGGGACCAATGCTTACTTTTGCTACCCTCTTCCTTTTTAAATACTTGTAGAAGCTCTTACAATCTTTTTATATTTCTTCGTTTAATCTAATACTATCCTTAACCTCTTTAGTTATTTACTCTCGTATTCTATTTTCTCCGTTTTTATCAATTTTTTGGTCATCCTTTGCTGGTTTCTAAAGTTTTCCCAATCCTCAGGCTTATTATTATTCTTTGCAGCATTATAAGTCTTCTTTTAATCTAATACTATCCTTAACAACTTTAGTTAGCTATGGATTGATCACTTTTCCCTTGGAGTTTTTATTTCTCAATGGAATGTATATTCATTGAGAATTTTGGAATATTTCTTTAAATGTTTGACACTGCTTATCTACCGTCATACCTTTTAATCTAATTTTCTAATCTACCTTGGCCAACTCGCCCCTCATACTTATGAAATTGGCTTTAGTTTATGTTTAAGGGGGAAAAAATTCGGTTGCTTTGCGCCTCCCGTTAGCGCCCTCTTAGGACGCAAAGCAACTAGCGTCCGGGCGCGGCGATGATTGCGCCACTGGCAAAATTGACCAGACGTTTTGCAGCGGCGCTAAACACTATCGCCACGATCTCCTGTGCCCGCAGATCGTGATGCCAGTCGAGCGTGTAGCGCCCCGGACCGGATATTGAGTGGCGCCGCCTGCCGCTAGCAACGACAGGTTGAGGGGAGCATTTTGCAGTCAGGAAGGGACTGGGGAGCGCTATTTAAAGGCGACCGCTTCCTGCCTTTTTTTGTCGGTGACATTTTTGCACCATGCATTCTGAGAGAGAGAGAGAGACACACACTTCTGGAGAGATTCAACGCTGTGTGAAGGAGCTTTGGGTACTGAGCAGCACTTTGCAGGTTCATTTTGATTTGACCTTCCATGCATCAATTTAAAAGAGACAATGGGGGCTGCACTCTGAGCTCTTTCCCTGGGCCTCTCCATTGTTCTTTCCAGTAGAATTGATGTACAGGTCTCTCCAGGCTGAGATTCAAGGCTGCAATGAGCAGGGTGTGGATGGAGAGCAAAATCAACCCTCCCCTTTAAGAACTGGCCGGCACCAGTGTGTCTGTGTTCCATTGCTGACTGACATCACATGAGCTTCGCCAGCACTCTGAGGTAGAGCCTCACTCCTCGGCGTTGGCACCTTAGGAGAGGTGTGTAACGCCTGATTTAGCGCTCCAATCACCTCCAGGGACGATAGAAGCCAAGTTTGCAGTCGGAGGTGATAATTAGCGCCAGGCGCTAAACTTTGCACCCGGCCGATAATTGCACCCCAAACGGTGATACCGAATTTCTCCCCCTAAGCCTTTAGTGTCGGACTTAAGAATGTCACTTTCAAACTCAATATGAAATTCTATCCTATTATGATCACTCTTTCCTAGAGGATCCTTTACTACAAGTTTACTAATTAACCCTGTCTCATTACACAAAACAAGATCTCAAGATTCAAGATTATTTTATTGCCATATGTAACTGGTACAATGTGCTTACTCCCCACTCACTCCCACAATATAAGTATATAAATATAAAAAGCAAAAGTAAAAACAAGTATAAATATAGAAACAATAAGCAAATAAGTATAGCAATGACAGTCCAAGTTGCAGGATATGATGAATAGTGCAAAAAGCCTCTATTACCACTGGAAGTAATAGTAATGTAATATGATAAGTATATGGTAGTATAATATAATATATATAAATAAGTATAAGTTAAAATGCAGTGTGCAATGTACAAATGAGTTATAAGTTATATAAGTTAAGGTTGAGGTACAAGAGTCCTATGTGCACACAGTCCAGTGATCAAGAATGTTCTTGTGCGCTCACGGTTCAAGTGATATACAGTTCCAGGGTGGGAGGGAGAATGTGACTATGGTATGTGGGGCAGTGCGGTTAGCAGTTTAGTAGGCGCACTGCCTGTGGGTAGAAACTGTTCTTGAACCTGCTGGTCCTGGTTCGAATGCTGCGGTATCGACGACCGGGCCGCAGGAGGGAGAACAGTTCGTGCCTAGGGTGATTGGGGTCCTGGATGATGGAGCGGGCCTTGTTCCGACACCTGGTCTGAAAGATCTCCTCGATGGACGGAAGTGCACACCCGATGATCTTTTCTGCTGTCCTCACAACCCTCTGGATGGCTTTCCTGTCCTGTGCAGTGGTGTTACCATACCACACATTGACACCACCCATCAGGACGCTCTCTATGGTGCCGCGGTAAAAGTTCACAAGCCACTGTGTGCTTATGCCGCATTTCCTCAGGCACCGTAGAGGGTAGAGGCGCTGGTGTGCCGCCTTCAGCATGGCCTTAGTGTTGTGATTCCAGGCCAGGTCATCGGAGATCTGCAGTCCCAGGAATCGGAAGCAACTGACGACTTCCACTGGTGTCCCGTCTATGCTGATGGGGCGGTGGTTCCCTCGGTGGCTTCTGAAGTCCACGATGAGCTCCTTAGTCTTGCCAACGTTCAGGGCAAGATTGTTGTCATAAAATAGCCTGTCCCCTGGTTGGTTCCATGACGTATTGTTCTAGGAAACTGTCTCCGATACATTTCATGAACTTGTCCTCCAGACTACCCGTGCCAATTTGCCTCTAATGCATTCATTTTTGTTCCTCAGGTTTTGCTCCCTTTGATAAATCAGTACTTCAAGAACCATTGCTTATACTTCCTTTCTACTCCAGCTCAACTCTTGGGCAGTGGAGGGCATTCCTCAAACAAAGAGAAGGAAATGATAGCCAGGTATGTGCTATAGGCAAATTATATAGCAATATAACTTTCATTCAGCTAAATAGACCTTGAATCATAGAGGCTAATAATTTATTATGCTTTCTTTCTAAATCTTTTTTCTTTAGAGCCTCCTGCAACTTTCAGGTTGACTCAAAAAACCACTGCCTTTACTTCATGTTAATACTGCACTGCATTCCATCTGTACCAGTGACACTTGCAACTGGAGTCAGAAAGTCACTGGCAATTTTTACTTTCACCGGTTTTGATCATTTTATCCAGCAAACGCCTTCAGAACTGATCAGTCTCCCCAGACGATTGCCATGTAGGTTCCAAGTCAGGCGCCTGACACTTGAACAATTGGTAGCAAAACAAATGCTTTAACTACAACACCACAAATGCAAAACACTGCAGATGCTGGAAATCTGAAATAAAAACAGACAATGCTGGAAGCACTCAGCCGGCCAGGCAGCGTCTGTGGAGACAGAAAGAGTCAACGTTTCAGGTCGATGACCCTTCATCAGAACTTCGTCTCTTTCTCTCTCCACAGACGCTGCCTGACCTGAGTGTTTCCAGCATTTTCTGCTTTAACTACAAAGCTGTCAGATCCCCAACTTGATTATTTAACAACTACATTTATACTACAACTGACTCCAGATTCAGACTACAAGTTTAGTACTGGTGCCGAGTGAACCCGCTTTACATTGATGCTATGGTTATAGTGTAAATGTATCCTAAAATAGAATCACCATGGTTGATTTGGAAAAAAAAAATGGAAACTGTAATTATAAATTAATTTGACTAATGTGACAAACAATAACTTTTTACTCACAGGTCATAATTGAATCTACTATTCATATTTTGCAATGTACTCCACAGTTTTAACTAGTCGGCTACAGATTCTGTCTTAATAAACTAGCAAAGGAAGTTATGATGAACCTTTATAAAACACTGATTCGGCCTCAACTGGAGTATTGTGTCCAATTCTGGGCACCGCACTTTAGGAAGGATGTGAAGGCCTTAGAGAGGGTGCAGAAAAGATTTACAAGAATGGTTCCAGGGATGAGGGACTTCAGTTACGTGGATAGACTGGAGAAGCTGAGGTTGTTCTCCTTAGAGCAGAGAAGGTCGAGAGATTTGATAGAGGTGATCAAAATCATGATGGGTCTAGACAGAGTAGATAGCGAGAAACTGTTCCCATTGGCGGAAGGGTCGAGAACCAGAGGACACAGATTTAAGGAGATTGGCAAAAGAATCAAAGGTGACATGAGGGAAATCTTTTTTACGCAGCGAGTGGTTAGGATCTGGAATTCACTGCCTGAAAGGGTGGTGGAGGCAGATTCAATTGTGGCTTTCAAAGGGGAATTGGGTAAGTATCTGAAGGAAAACATTTTGCAGGGCTACGGGAAAAGGGCGGGAGAGTGGGACTAGCTGAAGTGTTCTTGCAGAGAGCCGGCACGGGCTCATCGGGCCGAATGGCCTCCTTCTGTGCTGTAACCATTCTATGGTTGCATGTTGGTCATTAACCTTCCGGTGAGGGTGGTATCATGTACGAGAGCACGTGTTGTCTGCCGTGACTCTACCCTCCCCCACCACCCACAGAACAAAAAACCCATGCACTCCACACTGTAAATTGGATAAATTTATAACTTTGAGGCTGTAATCTCATTATGGGATTCAGAATATGATTATTAATTGCTGGAGGGCACTCTTGTGGTTTGACATCATTTGAACCTCTTGTTCAGATTTCTGCCTGGTAATCATTCCCAGCTATTCATTATTCTCCATTTAATGAAAGGCTTTTGTGTGAGCTTTTGTTAACATGAAGTTCCTCATCATTAGAGGTATGTGCTGTCATCTGTCTCTGTTCATCATAAATGATACGCAGAAGGACTTCTGTAGTTATCCTCCAATGAATTACCAATCAAATTCGATGAGTTTTAACAGATGCACTTGGAAAGCTGGGAACTGAATTTGACAAACATCATCTCAGACATTCTAGTAAATTAAACCAAACTACTGATACTATTACATGATGGTACTGTGCCGTGTCTGCCAGATACAATCATACTACTGAGTGCCAGTCATCCTGCCATTTTCCTGGTTACAGGAAACTCTTTTTTTTAATCCGGGACCGGCGTGGTGCCGGTTTATCAAAAAGTCCGGATTACAGAGAGTTATAGTTAAAAGGTACGAGAGCTCCGTACACAGCAACAAATCCAGGCTTCCCTGTTGCTTAGCAACAGGTGCAAGAACCCCGGCCACAGACCAAGCGTCCCTGTTGCTTAGCAACAAGTGCAGGAA
Organism: Somniosus microcephalus; assembly: GCF_052327205.1. NCBI lineage: Eukaryota > Metazoa > Chordata > Chondrichthyes > Squaliformes > Somniosidae > Somniosus > Somniosus microcephalus. The sequence continues at coordinate 19,347,270 of NC_141020.1, read as the reverse complement.
CCCCGATTACACAGCCAAGAATCAAGAAACGGCCACTAATATGAAGAAAAACTTAACTGAACCTACTCCTGAATTTTGCCGGTTAACCGAGATTTCCGGTTGTTTGGGTGCCGGTAAATCGAGTTTCCTGTATTTCACTTTTTCTTCATCTATAGATCACTTTAACACTATGTAGATTAGCCCCAAAGTCAGCATTCCATGAGGAAAAATTTCCTTTGTTCACTCTTTTGTAGTGAAATTGTGAGCATGTTTGCAATTTCTTTACAAATAGTACACAAGGGAAATCTTCCCCCGTCTCCTCCCCCCACCCCCGCCATGTGCCTTAATCTTTTTTTAAAAATGTAATTCATGCAATATTATAATCATTTACACCCATTCCAGTGCATCTTCCACAGCTTGCTTGAGGGATCTATCAAGTTAGTTCCATGAGGGAAGGTGCAGGCAGAGCTGAGTCAAAGCCCTGCCTCATGGTCCGGAGAAGAAGTTGAGACTGTGGGCCAGGCCTAGTGTGGGCAGAAATTAGGTTGAGGCTGGGCTTTAAGTCTGGTGGGTACAAGCTAAAGCCTAGGGTAAGGTCTGGACTGTGGTTGGAAGGAGAGGGGACTGTGACTTGGGACCATGTTCCATTCAACTTTGCCATATTCCATTCCTACGGCCAAAGTTTCCCAAGATGATGGTAGTCTATAGCCCGCCTCTGTACCTAATTAGACGAGTTCCACATGCATTCTGAAATTTAGTTGAAGAACATGATTGGTTATTCAGAAAATACAGAATTGAGGGATATAATCAATTAGAAGAACACAAACAATCAAAGAAGAAAATTAGATGCAGATACAAAAAAATATAAAGATAAACTCAACACAACAGTTAGATAGATCTGCACTTGATCACCTTCCAATTCAGAGATCAGAGGAACCAAGTTGCAAACTCAATTGGAGATTATGACCCTATCGGACAATTTTCTCAGTCTTTTTACTTTTACCAGATCATAAATTCTTGCAAGTCTATATTTCAAAGTACAGGAAACTTTGTGATATCCGGCACTGACGGGACCGGCGTGTTGCCGATCTATCAAAACTGCCGGACATACAAAGTTAATGTTGAAGCATACGGAGCTTTTCATCTCCGTATCTGACAACAAACACTGTTGCTTAGCAACAGCTTCTAAAGCGTCGGCTGCAGCTGCAAGCGTCTGTAGCTGTAGCTGAAGCTGTTGCTATAGCTACAGACCTTGCAGTGGCTGACTGGGGGAAAAAAAAGAACGAGATCTAAAAAAACGTATAGAAAACTGCTCCTGATTTTTGCCATTAGATTGAGTATTCCGGACTTACAACCTCCGGATAAACCAAAGTACAAGGACTATAAGTACCCGTGCTATTCTTTTTGCTGACCTAATCTAGCTCAGTTTGCTCGCACCCTTGTAACGGTGATTTGTTTCATCAGGGTGAATCATGTCGCCTTCACGTTTGCGAGTGGTGGATCAAAGGAGGCACAGTTCTCCAAGGAATCCAGCTTCATCAGAATTTACTCTTGTGATTCCTTCCCATCGATGTATTCCTCAAGAATAGGGGGCCTCCCCAGAATAGAAGTCGATCCAAAGCACTTTAATTTCTTTATTCCCTGAAATGAGGCTAGCTAAAGATTGCCTTTCCTTGAAACAGGTTTTCAACGCTTTGTTTCTTTTATGTTAAATACAGTACCACAAATTTCCCACGTTTCATAGAAGGGACCAAGAGAATTCACCCTAGAAACCTAATACGTTTCAGGAAAGATAAATAAATTAGCTTAAATCTCTTAAAGTGGCATGAGGTTCTCCAAACAGGTCTCTCCATCAGGTCACAAACAGGACCTTCACACAAAGGTGGATCTCTGGATGATCAAAGTGTGATGTTTTAGAACTTCAGAGCTCTGTTTCAGGCTACCTGCCCATCATGTGACACTGAACGTTGCTGTATGTATTTCTTTCTTTGATCTCCTGTTATTCATTATACCTTCAGAAGATCCAAGAGGACAGGGTATAAGAAAAGTTCATTATATCCAGATGTCCTTGGCACTTACGATTTTCCGACTTACTCTCACTGTTGGGGAAATATTTGTCCATGTTCCCAATAGGATAAATTATTTCTTTGAACTGGGAGGTAGATTCTTGCACCCATATCTGATTTGTTGGTTGCAGAAAGACTAAAATATTCGATGCTTACGGTGAGATTATCATAGTGACAAGTAATGTGGTTTGCTTCAAAAAAATTATGAAATAGGCTTGCTCTTTGGTGTCGTTATTGTGAAGAAGAGTCAGTGCTGTATGGGATTCTATGTTTGGTAGGATCGAACTTAAGCTCAGATTGATCAAGTGCATATAGCGGCTTTTCTTAGCTCATTATCCCATGTAAAAGCCTGCAACTTCTAACCGCAAGCCACGAGAGCCTCCACTCCCAAGACTTCACGAATACTTGAACTTTGAATTATCAGTGAAAGAAGATAGACAACTCTGATGGCTTTAGTCTCTCCAAACAGGATCGGTGACTAGCAAGTCTTTTGGTCAGCCATTTTTACTTAACAACTTGCATTTATATAGCGCCTTTAACGTAATAAAACATCCCCCGGCACTTCACAGGAGCGTTATCAAGCAAAATTTGACACCGAACCACATAGAGATATTAGGACAGATGTACAAAAGCTTGGTCAAAGAGGTAGATTTTAAGGAGTGTCAAGAGAGGGAGAGAGGTTTAGGGAGGGAGTTCCAGAGCTTAGGGCCTCGGCAGCTGAAGGCACGGCCACCAATGATGGAGCGATTAAAATCGGGGATGCGCAAGGGGTCAGAATTAGAAGAGCGCCGAGATCTCGGGCGGTTGTAGGACTGGTGGAAGTTACAGAGATACCTTTTAAAACTTTAGCTTTACCCTGGGTCTCTATCCAGTTAATTTCAGTGTTGGTCGACCTTCCGCCCTCCCTCCCCCCACCTCACAAATCAGAACTGGAATACTGCATACAATATATTTGTGTCTATGTAAGATATTCTGTCAAAGTCCAAACATCTGTCCCCTTGTTTTCAACTTCAGCGTATTCAATTTCCTAGTAACAGATAGTCGGACAGTTAATCGAGCATGTGATCAATGGGGGTAGTTATGTAATCCCTCATTCCCAATCCTGGATCACAAGGAGCACGGGTCAGAGATAGGACTACAGCATTGTAGCTCCGATTCTCTGACCCACGTTTCCTCTGAGCACAGCTTCCCACTGGGAGCGCAGAATTGCTCCTAATTAACAGGTTGCAACTCAGCCAGGTAAAGTCGTTGGACATTTCAGCAGAATAGTTGTTACTTCATGCACCAGTTCCATACCAATCCACTTTAGGACATGAGCAAATGCCAAAAACTGCCATTTGGAGCAATGCCAATACATTAAGCTGAAGTATGTGAACCTTTCTCTTTCATGAGCAGAATACTGGCAGTGAGCTTTTATCAGAGTATGTTTTAAACTGGGCATTTGAATGCAAGAATCTTCTCACCTCCTGAAAAGGCACTACAATGTTGTAGTTATCTTATCTAAATTGAGGACATTTAAAAGTGAAGGAGAGCGATAGATACCTCACCTTTTGGATTCATCCACTCTTGTTCTGTATTATCTGTGTAAAATGATTTTGTTCTGGTGTTTATAACCCCTTTATTGTTATTCTTTTGTAATGACCTTGGTTAACAGTTACCAGAGTATTGGGAAACAGATGCTAATCCTGAAATTTATCCTCCTACATCTAAAACAGTTGGGTGCAAACCTGTAACGAAAGAGTTCTTATTGCATCATTTTTATTTTCTCTCTTCTATTGAAGTTTTCTCCTGGTTAATCCTCTGCTGAAGACATTCACACTTGCTGGCCAAAATTCCAAGGGTGCTCGTCAGCCTCCAGCACCTCAGCAATTACCTGTGTGGCTGTCAGTGTTGACAGGCTTTTGAGCTTCAGGGGGCATCACAGCTGAACTTGATCCTGCCCACACATGCACTTTCAGCAGAGGCAGAAACTCTGGTACAATAGCTATTGAAATTAAACTTACCCTTTGTGAATGTTGCCATTTGGGTCTATATCCACTGGTACCATCAGGGTTTTCAGTACAAATGGAAAATATTGTCAGTTTTTGGCCTTCTGGTTCACATCAGAAGACTGGGGGTAGCGGGTGTTGGGAGAGCTTAAGGTGTTGTGTTCTAAAGTGATAAAAGTTAAATAGAGGTATTGAGTACAAAAGCAGAGAAGTTATGCTGAACCTTTATAAAGCGCTGGTTAGGCCACAACTGGAGTATTGCGTCCAGTTCTGGTCACCACACTTTAGGAAGGATGTGAAGGCCCTTGAGAGGGTGCAGAGGAGATTTACTACAGGAAACTTTGGTTTATCCGGAGGTTAACTGTCCGGAATGTTCGAGCCACTGGCAAAAATCAGGAGCCGTTTCGTTGCTTTTTTTTTTCACCAGTCAGGCTCTGCAAGGTCTCACTGAAGCTGTTGCTAAGCTACAGAGACGCTTGCAAGGTACGGCCGACTGTTTAGAAGCAAGCAACAGGGTTTGTTGCCAGATACGGAGCTCAAAATCTCCGTATGTTTCAACATTAGCGCTGGTTTGTTTTGATGGGACGGCAACAGCTCGGTCCCGTCGGTGCCGGATAGCACAAAGTTTCCTGTAGAATGGTTCCGGGGATGGGAGATCTTAGCTACAAGAACAGGTTGGAGAAGCTGGATTTGTTTTCATTAGAGCAAAGGAGGTTGAGGGATGATCTGATAGAGGTGTACAACGTTATGACGGGTTTGGATAGGTTAGACAGAGAGAGGCTGTTTCCACTAGTTGATGGTGCAAGAACTAGGGGACACAGATTTAAGGTTTTGGGCAAGAGATACAGAGGGATGTGAGGAAAACCTTTTTTACGCAGCGAGTGGTGAGGACCTGGAACTCGCTGCCGACGGAAGTGGTGGAAGCGGAGACACTCAATGTTTTCAAGGGGAGACTGGATAGGCACTTGAGGGAAATAAACTTGCAGGGCTACGGGGATAGAGCGGGGGAATGGGACTGACTGGATTGCTCTACAGAGAGCCGGCACGGACTCAATAGGCCGAATGGCCTCCTATTGTGCCTTTATGACTCTGACTATGAGGAAAAGATGGTTTGACAAGAAGATAAAATGTTGCCGAGACTGCTATTTTAAAGTAGTTATACACTAATCCCTAGGTTTATGTGGCACTGGAGCAGTTGCACCATCTGAACCAGAAAATATATATAAAATAAAAAGGAATACGTAAAATGCTGAAATATGAAATAAAATCAGAAAATGTTAGAAATGCACAACATCTGTAAAGAGTAGAGATCATTTAATACCCTTCATCAGAACTTTTGAGTTATATGACTCCTTTGAAGTATAGAAAAATACGCAGTTATTTTAAAAAGAACATTAAGCTGTCAAAATATATAATGAACAGTCACTGTGGCCAATATTTAATGATGCATTAAGATAAAACAATCCCATTTTTTGCTGTCAGTTTGGGAGTCAGGTTCAAACCTCAAAAGTAAAACAATTCTGGTTTTTGAGTTATACAAGAAGGCTAAAAGAAATTGCAAAAATGTATTTTAAGATTGGAAATTTTTATGAAACAGTTGTTTTAGGGATGAGTGAATCTTACCCTGTCTTGGGCTGATATAAAATGTGGTGTTAAAGGAGCAACTTTGTCCACTTACTCGAGACTTTGTACCTTTACAAGTAAAGGAAAATACATGTCTCTAGCTAGCCATACGCGCCACATTTTAGATCAGCCCGGCCTGATCTGCTTCAGGCTTCTCTCGTTGTTAAGTCCTCTCTAATGATAATAGCTGCTGCCTGTTCTTACATCTTCTCACTTCTTTTCTTCCTCATTGTTTCTCTGCTTCAGTATCTTCTGCAAACTCGCAGCTTTGATCAGACATAGAGTCTCCCTCTTTGGTAAGCAGCATGGAGTGTTGGAGCATAGTGTTACTTTTCTGAAACTTGTGCTGTTCAGTCATCTTGTCATTCTGTCTGTAGCTCGGGTTTTTTTTCTTTATACAGTACGTGAAACTTTACTTTTCTCCAACAAAAATGTTGCAATAATATTGTGTTGAAATAATGATTTGAAGTCTATTGTGTAGAATATGTAGTGTACCTGTACTTCACCTTTTATCCTCTTCAGTGCATTTTATGTTGGTCTTTTAATTCAGATTCTGGGAGTCCAACATTCAACATTTAAGCCATTAAATTTGTGAAAGTAGCTCGGCAGCAAACCCTTTAGACCCAGTTTTATCAAATTAAAAGATCAACATAAAAACAGCTTTCATTTCACTCAAAAGTTCTCAGAAGAAAGCTTCATCTGGGCTTCCACCTTCTCAGTTTCTTGTGCCTCATTTTCTCAGTTTCTTGTGCTGTAAGCAAGTGTTTAGACGGCATTATTTTTATGCAAATATCCTAGCCTTTGCATATTTGCTCATTTTTGTGTGCTTGTATTATAGTGTGCCTGTAGAGGCACATGCAAATACTGTACTATGTTACTTAACTGGTGCTGTGTGCAGCTAAATGTGTCACTATGGCTTGGACTGAAATGTGCCTAGCCTAACGATTGTTTTTGAACAGTAGGAATGTTATTTCTAACTTAAAAAGCAAGATATGTAAGTGAATAATATTTTGTTCCACAAACTAATCATTTCAAATTATCTGCGAGTGTATATCTGTATATAAGTGTCTGAACACTTACATAAAATATATAAAAAGTGCTCTGGGACTGGGAGAGCAGTTCATGTTCCATGTATGCTTCAGGACTGTATATTAAAAGGTTACAAGTTTTAACTTATTGGAAGAGGAAAAAAGTACTCTTTAAAAATAAGACATTTATGGGTGGCCCATAAGGTCACTAAATTTATTAGCTACAATCAATAAGAAAATCGAATTTGAGCCTCATCCTGTTGAGTAGGCAGCAGTATTATCTGATTAGCTTAGCAAGCGCGACAGCTAGTGTTTGACGGTATGTCAGTTTTTCAGTTTTGTTGGGCTTTATGAATGTTTCTATTATGACTATGACAGAAAAATCTAGATTATTTTTGATGAGAAATGAATATAGTAATCATTATTTGCAAGAATGGGCAAGACAGGAAAGCGGTGCAACGTATTACATTTTATGTGATTCATCTAAAGAACGGAAACTTCAGCAAAACATTTCCTCATACACCCATGTGCACCTCCTTGGTGAACTACAAAGCTTTACTCTTCCTATTCCTACCGCTCCTACATGGTGCAATGCCTGTGGCTTCAGCGGAAGTAAGGGAAGGCTGCTCAGATCCCTGCTCTGCTTGCCGAGATGCTCTTGGCCGACGACTTCCAGGCTTTGGAGCCCGTGAGGGCCACACCAAAGACTGCTCCACCTGTACCTGTGCAGGGGCAGACTCATTCATCGGGACAGGAAGCAGCATGTTGGGCACTGACTTGCGGGGGGGGGGAGTGGCAACTGGTAAGAAATGGAAGTGCTTTGAGTGAAGTTCCCGTTTCCATGTCCCCTTTCGCTATCATCCCCCTCGTGAGCCAACCGCAATTCACTGCTACCACTGTGCTGGAGAGCAGCTGGTGTAGGTCCATGAGTCGTTGCAAGGTCAAGACTAAGGTATATGTCATCCTATTTAAGGTGGCAGACATGTTGGCATCCAGAGTGTGGTCAAAGCGTGCATGGACTCATTTTATTGTCCGATTGATGTTCCACGGAGTTGGCCACTCTGTCCATGCAAGAAGACATCGTCGCAATGCCCTACGACATCAACCCACTCATGCTTGAGGCAGCCTCCTCCATTCCCTCTGCAATCATGGACATTGAGCTTGGAAGGCCTGTCAGTACATCACACATTTTCTGGTGCTCCTCGATGATTATCCTTTGCATCAGCTCTGGGGGCACAGTATCTGTGTCCAGCTGAACAGAGCTTGGAGAGGGTGGCTTCCTCCAACGCAAACTCTCCAAAGCTTTCTCTGCCACCACTGTCTGCTCTTGCTCACTTGTGAAGTGTGAATCACCAAGTGAAAGCCCAATTATCTGTATAACTGGTCCCACCGAAGTGCAGTATCTGAGCTGGTGCATGGTAAGCATGAGTCCACCCTCAGAAGGAATCAGCTACTCTGAGGGTTCGTCGTCCACGAAGTCCACGGACTCCTGCTGCATGCGTGAAGGCCCTGTCTGAGAGAAAAAATGTGAATTAGTACGGGCAAGGCAAGAATGTTGCAACTTATTATGATTGACGTAAGAAAACTACTAAGCACTTGGTTTGAGTATAAAACAAGGCTTTAATCAACTGTTTCACAACTAGGAGATTCTAGTTACATCACTAGTTCCTGGTTACAGAAACATCCTGAGCAAGCTGGGCCCACGCCCGAGTATTTATACTCCTTGGACGGCGCCACCAGCTGGCCGCCCAGTGTTATCTCATGGGTCATTGCTACATGAATGGCAAGATTCATGACAATGATGATGATCATATTTCACTCACTGCTGAAATCAAGTCAGTATGACTGAGTGTTGTATGAAAGTGTGTGCATTATATTTACTTCTGGGAGGTCCCCCTCGTCAGTTGTAAGATCTGTGGAGGCCCACCTCCGGTTCTCTCTCTCTCCCTTGTGTTTTATGCTCTCTTCTCCTGCAATGGAGGAAAGAACAGACCTATGAGTGTCTGTACTGGCAAGTGTTAACCTGATGGATGGAGTGCATTTGGCGAGGGTGACTCCGGGATTGGCATCAAATTGTATAAGGATGAGGGTTAGTGGCAGTGGTGGATCAATAAGTGAGAACATGCATAGAAGGAGAAGGATGGATGCAAGTTAAGTGGGCCTGAGGAGTGATGTGATGGAGTAGGCTTGACAAGGCAGAGTGAGGGGCTGGGGTGATGCACACAGCAGGATGTAGGTGAATATGCAACTTTACTCACCTTTCCTGACCTGGTTAGATGATTAAAGTACTTTCTGCACTGACTCCTAAAGCGTGACACAGTGCCCCTGCTGCTGACCTCCTGGGCCACCTCCAGCCATGCCGTCTTTGTGGCAGCAGCAGGTTTCTTCCTCCCGTTGCTGGGAAAGAGCATCTCTCTCTGCGGCTTCTCACTGCCCCCAGCGGTGCATCCAGGGAGGTGTCATTGAAGCGGGGTGCAACCTTTGACTGTCCTGAATCCATTGTCGGAGTTCTTCCTTTCTTGCTTCCAACTCCCGACTCCCAACAAATTCCATCTTTGGATTGGCCCTTTAAATACTGGAGTTGAGATTGTGTAATGCGGAGCTGTCAAACCGAGCAGTGAGCCAAGGCTAATAGTGCAGGACACTACCAAAAGTGAAGAGTAGGAGAGAAAATTAGGTAAGTCAAGAAGCAGTGATTAGGTGAGACTGTGTTAGGTTTTAAGTGCCAAGGAAGATGTAGGTAATGAGTGTCAGTTTTGTGGGGAGAGTAGAGTAGGACAACATATTTGAGCTTCAGAGCAATAAACTGCAGAAAGCTCAAAGGAACAATTACCATAATGGTATGAATGAAATATATAAAGACCAGAAAGGTTGCAGTGGAGAGAGAGATTGAAGATAACAGGTAAGAGACAGATTGGTTGTTGGGCAAAAAACATTCTTGTATCCTATCAAAGAGTATGAGAGGTGGTAGGAGATCCTGCCCAGATATGGGAACAGTATTGGACAGGTCTTATGAAGAGTTAATAAGAGAAAACACAAATCTTTTTGGAGGCAGATTTAGCATAAGAGATATGGGAGTTCCTTTCAAGAATCTGATGAGACTAAGCATGTTAATTGATGATCAAAAGCTTAAAGTGGAGGAGAGTCAGAGTGGGAGATAGAATACAGCATTGCAGAACAGCTGAGTGAATGGGGGAGAGGAGGCCATAAACTAATCCATTTCACAAGCACAGATCTTTAGGATAGTAAGAAGAATATCATTAGGGCTAGAGGCCTTGAAGTCCAGGGTATGAAGGATCTGACAGACATGGCGGAGGATAAAAGATATTGCTTCATTCGATGGCCAGAGTAAAGTGATGGAGGGAGATTCATCAGGATTAGATTTCATCAAGATAAGTTAGAGGAGAAAATTGAGCCAGAAATTTGAATTTTCTCTTTTTAGGGTGAGCTGGTAACCAAACCATCAGGATGGAAGAGAGATGGAAAGGAGAATTATGGCAAAGGACCAGAGGAATGATTGCTGGTCCAAACTAAGCCAGTTATTTTTTCTGATGAGACTAAGCATGTTAATTGATGGTCAGAATGGGAGATAGAATACAGTTATTTTTTCTAATTCCAGTGTATAAATGAGTGATAGCGTTAGTTTACTTGAGTAAGGTGAGGTCTTCCTCATTTGCTGAATCTGAATCGCATTTAAGCTCCTTTTCCAACCCCATTTCTTTTTTCTCTGACCTGGAGATTATCATTTTGGGTGTGATGCTTTGTCTAGAGTATTTGTCGTGCTGTTGTCTCTCTCAGATCAATTGAACTCTAAATCCTAACAAACAGACCCCAGTCTGTCAAATTAGGTAACCACACCTCCCTTCCCCCCCCCCCCCGCCCTGACCCTGAACACGGGGGCCCCACAAGGATGTGTGCTGAGCCCCCTCCTCTACTCCCTCTTCACCCACGACTGTGTGGCTGTTCATGGTTCCAACACCATCATCAAGTTTGCGGATGACACCACGGTAGTAGGCCAGATCACCAACAACGATGAGTCAGCCTACAGGGAGGAGGTCCAGCATCTCGTGAAGTGGTGCGCCGATAACAACCTGGCCCTTAACACCAAGAAAACAAAAGAAATCATTGTGGACTTCAGGAAGTCCAAAGGCGGAAGTCACACCCCCATCCACATCAATGGGACTGTGGTGGAAAGGGTGGACAGTTTTAAGTTCCTCGGAGTCCACATCACGGAAGACCTCTCCTGGTCCCTCAACACCTCCTCTCTGGTGAAGAAGGCCCAGCAGTGCCTATATTTCCTAAGGAGGCTGAAGGGATGTAATCTGTCACCCCTGATCCTCTCTAACTTTTACAGCTGCACTATAGCGAGCATCCTGACAAACTGTATCACAGTATGGTATGGCAGCTGTAGCTACTATGACCGGAAAGCCCTGCAGCGGGTAGTCAAAACTGCCCAACGCATTACCGGCACCCGGCTACCGACCATAGAGCACATATACCAGAAACGCTGTCTACGGAGGTCACGGTCCATCATCAAAGACCCTACCCACCCCAGCCACAGTCTGTTTGCCCTCCTGCCATCTGGGAGACGCTACAGATGCATTCGCACCCGAACGACCAGATTTAGGAACAGCTTCTTTCCCAGGGCTGTCATCCTACTGAACTCCACAAATAAACTCTAAAGCCTGCACATCTGCTAATGCACTTTATTATGGTTACGTTTATGTTAATGTATTACAAGCCAAATGTATGTTGAATGTTTAAATGTCTTAATCCAAATGTACACTCTCGGGAGCCGGGAGCCGCAAGCCTACATTTCGTTGTACTGCACTTGTGCACTAATAATGACAATAAAAGTTGATTTGATTTGATTTGAAATCCAAAACAAAGGCAGATGACTGGGGAAAGTTTATGTGGTTCATATAGCTACTGCCAGGATGTTAAAGTCTTAAAAGTATCATCTCCCATAATTCCCCCATGCAGATGATACATTTATTTGTATATTAAAGTTGATAATATTCAAAGAATGAGAATGACCATGTTTAAGGTGCATAACCTAATATTTTCTTCCTTTTTTAACTTCTATTTAAATGGTTGGTTGGTGATTCAGTCAGTTCATAGCCAATTGAAATAACACAATTACTAAAACATCCGAAAGTAATGATCATATTTCAATTGATAATATCTCTTTCTCACACAGTGGGTTTGATAACTGCACCATACCTGTCCTTTTATTAATATTCTTAACATTTACAATTTAAAGAAAGAAAGAACTTGTATTTATATGAATTTGCTTTAGAAGTGTAGTCACTGTTGTAATATAGGCAAAGGTAGCAGCGAATTTGTGCACAGCAAGCTCCCACAAATAGCAATGAGATAAATGTCTAGATCATCAGTTTTGATGGTATTGGTTGACAGTAAATGTTGTCACGAAACTAAGAGAGCTCCCCTGCTTTTCTTCATATAGTGCCATGGGATCTTTACATCCACCTTAGTAGACAGGTAGTGCCTCGGTTTAACGCCTCATCTAAAACATAGAAACATAGAAGGGAGGCACGGTGGCATAGTGGTTAGCACTGTTGCCTCACAGCGCCAGGGACCCGGGTTCAAATCCGGCCTCGGGTGACTGTCTGTGTGGAGTTTGCACATTCTCCCTGTGTTTGCGTGGGTTTTCTCCGGGTGCTCCGGTTTCCTCCCACAGTCCAAAGATGTGCGGGTTAGGTTGATTGGCTATGATAAATTGACCCTTAGTGTTAGGGGGATTAAATACATGGGGTTACGGGGATAGGGTGGGATATGTGTTGGTGTAGGGGTTACGGGGATCGGGTGGGATATGTGTCGGTGCAGGCTCGATGGGCTGAAATAGCCTCCATCTGCACTGTGGGGTTTCTGTGATTTCTGTGATAGAAGATAGGAGCAGGAGTAGGCCATTCGGCCCCTCGAGCCTGCTCCGCCATTCAATGCGATCATGGCTGATCATCCAAATTCAGTACCCTGTCCCTGCTTTCTCCCCATATCCCTTGATCCCTTTAGCCTTAAAAAATATATCCAACTCCTTCTTGAATATATTTAATGAATTGGCCTCAACTACCTTCTGTGGTAGAGAATTCCACAGGTTCACCACTCTCTGGGTGAAGAAATTCCTCCTCATCTCTGTCCTAAATGGCTTACCCCTTATCCTTAGACTGTGACCCCTGGTTCTGGACTCCCCGACCATCGGGAACATTCTTCCTGCATCTAGAAGGCACCTCCAACAGTGCAACACCCCCTCAATACTCATTACTGAAGAATCAGCCTAGATTATGTGTTCAAGTCTCTGGAGTGGTACTTGAACCCTGAATCAGAGGCGAGAGTGCTACCACTGAGCCAAAGTTGACATAAATTAAACAAAATATTCAAAAGTCCAAGCAAAATCTAAAGTCATCCCAATTTTTATGACTGATTTTTAAAAGATTTATGAGAATTACATTAATTATTGTGGCAAGTACAGATATTGGCATTGTTTCTTCATGGGAGCAAAGTTTGTGTGCAATTCCCAAAATTCTCATTGCATGTTTAATTTGATGCACGAAGTATTGTTAAAATAACAGGCTTGGAACATTCTTTGCACTTATCTAATGGTTCTCATTTACTAAACAGGTACTGATGCCTCTGCAGTTATAAACTGTTTGCATATTTTGGCAAGATCTCTGGATGCCAGGTGAGTGCATTTTTCTGCCCTTGAAGCCCTGGGTTTGAATCATGCATTGGGCATGATTGACAAGAGTCCCCCTCTGCAGTCTGACAGCTCAGCTCTGGTACTATCAATCTTTCTTTGTAATTCTTTTATTATTTTCTGTCTAAATTTGCCCCCTGCTCACCCTCAAAGGCATTGACTCCTTAGTTGGGGGTATGCTTCCATGGGCATCGGGCACCCTCTAACTGCTTTGCCCATATAGCCATTATGTACCTGAGCATTTACAACCATCGGCAGGCATTCGGAAAGAATTTTTGTCTTGTTGAAAATTTGCAAGCTTTGAAACATGTACGTTGCTACTTGTTGTTAACAGGACTGTGATGAAATCTGGTCCTGAAATAGTGAAAGCAGGCCTGCGGTCATTTTTTGAGGGAGCCTCTGAAGATATTGAGAAAACTGTGGAAAATCTGAAGCTTGGCAAAGTCTCTCAGGGTCGAACACAAGTGAAAGGAGTTGCTCAGAATGTCAACTACACCACCGTGGCTCTTTTGCCTGTACTTACCTCGCTGTATGAACACGTGGCACAGCATCAGTTCGGAGATGATGTCATCTGTAGGTATCGAACGGTGCAAAGCAAGCAGCATTTCTGCTAACAGTTATGCATGTATATATTTCACACACTAATCAGTAACCAGTTACTTTATAAATATCTTAAAAATCTTGTATCTGCATGCGCTTCCTGTTAACTTTTCCATTATGAATTCCTGTTTCCACATTTAAAATGGAAACTGGCTATGTAAACTTGTCACACTGTAATTACACCCTCCTGCCAGCAGGCGTGCTGAAGTGCCACTACTGGCAGGAGAATGTACTTACATGACAAGTTTACATAGGTAGTTTGAATTCTAAACATGAAGAAAGAAATTTATAGTGGAAATGTAAAAATAAAAACAGAATGCATGGCTGTAAAATGGGGATTGAATGACCTCTACAGGCCTGGCTCAATTATCTCGCACTCTCTAACCCCGCTTCACCTGAAGACCACACCTGCTTTTGACACTGTGTGCAATGTCAAGGGAGATCGGCTAGTTGTGTATATGAACTTGGAACTCACATCAATAAGTCGCATGACAGCCAAATGTTGCATTTCTACTAGAAAACCTCATTCTGGTCTGGCAGTTTGTTGGTAGGCAATTTAAAATTGCTACCTGCTTATCAATGCAGCAATCCACATTTACAAATTTCTGTTAAATAAGCATTATCCACGCTATCGTAACTTGATCCGTATTGTCTGTTCTCTGCTTCTTGTAATGCAGCTACACTTTTTTAGATTCACAAGGCTGATGCTGAGTAACAATTCAGCAGTAAAACTACAAGGGCTATTGCAATGACTCCGTGAGCTTACTCAGTGAGCAGCTGAGACGTGTAGACAACAAGGATCCCAAGTTCGATCCCCGGTCTGTGCCTAAGCTAGCTGGACCGGCTGTTGGATCAATACATTTGAGCTGGGCTAGGGAGGAGAAAATTGGCCTGTGGTTCCTGTTCCTGATTGTTATTGATCTTTGTTTGTGTGTGGACGTTTGGTGAGGATAGGATTGCGCTTTGCTTTAATGCCTCCCTCTCTTTATCCCCTCCCCCATGATTGAAAAGCAGCTTGATTCTAACTGTTAAGACTTAAACATGAATAATGATTGTATGGTTACGAGCAGCTAAAGGGGTAGGGGGATGTGGGGCAGTGATGGTGCTTGCATAGCAAGGCAAAGGATCAACACCTTTATAAAGCGCTGGTTAGGCCACAACTGGAGTATTGCGTACAGTTCCGGTCACCACACTTTAGGAAGGATGTGCAGGCCCATGAGAGGGTGCAGAGATTATTTACCAGAATGGTTCCGGGGATGGGGGATCTTAGCAACAAGGACAGGTTGGAGAAGCTGGATTTGTTTTCATTAGAGCAAAGGAGATTGAGGGGTGATTTGATAGAGGTGTACAAGATTATGCCAGGTTTGGATAGGCTAGACGGGGAAAGGCTGTCCCCACTAGTTGATGGTACAAGGATTAGGCGACACAGATTTAAGGTTTTGGGCAAGAGATACAGGGGAGATGTGAGGAAAAACTATTTTCAGTGAGTGGTGAGGACCTGCAACTCGCTGCCGACGGAAGTGGAGACAATCAATGTTTTCGAGGGGAGACTGGATAGGCACTTGAGGGAAATAAACTTGCAGGGCTACGGGGATAGAGTGGGGGAATGGGACTGACTGGATTGCTCGACAGAGAGCCGGCACGGACTCGATGGGCCGAATGGCCGCCTCCTGTGCAGTTATGACACGATGACCTACAGGGGCGTAAAAGGGATGTTGTGTAATATTGTCATCTTCTGTGCTTGACAGTTGCTAGGATTCAGCATTGATGCCCTTCAGTTTTCAGCACAGGAAAGCAAAGGAATGTTATTATGAGACTTCATAATGAGGTTCATTATGAGGTTCTCCTGACCGCCATAATGTGAGTGATAGCGGAGTATTAACAACACTGACACTCTAGATGTTAGTAGAGCCTTTTCATTTGTTCTACAGAGGCCGGACTAACCTGCCTGCTGATTACCTGCTCGAGCGCTGATCAACTAACCGTACCAGCTAAATAAACTTAAGCGGCGATGCATAGGGTGGACTGGGCAGGAGAGGGGAAAGGGAAACAGATGCATGTGTTTGTGAAAGGCAGTGGGAGGCAGCGATTACACAAGGACTGTTTATTCACACTTCTGCACTGTCCATGTCTTCCCGTCCCAAAAACTTGGCTGATATTTAGGGGGGAGTTTTTCAGGGGGTTAGCAAGCGTGATCAATGGCGGGTCAGGAGGGAAAATTGATTTTTTTGACTGTGTTGGGACCTCGCTGTCAACCCGCCGCCACACTCCTTTCCCAAATGTCGGGTCTGTCAGCGCTGAGCAGACCCGACACGCAGCAGCGGGGGAGGCAATGAAGGTCATTATGACCTTGTTAACAGAGCATTAAGAACTATTTTCAGCTCACCTTCAGAGTTTACTAGGTCGCCCACGGCGTCCACGCTGCTCGGGGATCATGTCAGGTAAACGGGGGGAGTTGAATGGCCATGGAAAAATCTCATTACTTGACAGCTGGAAATGTGCTATAAAAGCTCCCATCTCACAGCTGATCACTTTCCAAGCTCAGAAGCTGTTGCTTACTGCATTTGGAAGACAGATTGAGCCTTATGCAGGTTGCAAGTAATTGAAGCAAACTCTCTCCAGTGTCACCTCATTGGAACAACCTCTCCCACCATTGAAAGATCGCTTCTGTCATCTGAAGTTCAGCTGCCATCTATTACATCAGAATGGATACGGTTTATACTGTCTCACCTTGGTCCTCAGAATCTGATCACAATCTGCCGCAACACCAGCAGAACCAGGCACACCAGCAGCACCAACAACAACAACACCACCAACCTTCTCCACAATCAACTGATGCTACACAGGGCATCAGCACCCAACCACATTGCTGCCAGGGATGGCCTCACCGTGGCCAGATTTACTTCACTTGACGCTGTACACCCTGGCTGCCACATGATGTGCCAGGTTGGCAACACCCCACACCAACACCATAAGGCATCCCTGCAATGCCCAAGCCATTCCTTTCACACTCATCACCATTGCGGGGGGACCGTTATGTCTCACTATTCACTGCAACTCACTAAGCCACTTCCAAAGGTGCACACATATCTGTCCAAGAACGCAAAGTGTTAAAAATAAAGGTTTCAATGTTTGACACCACATTAACAGAAACTTTACATGAACATTGCATAAAACACCCAAGTGGCTACCCTTGTGTGTTGTTAGCTGGTGTGATTGGACTAGGATGGGGTTGAGTGTGAGGGGTGGCTAGTGAGATGGGTAAGTGATAATGTAGATAGAGAGGGATGGGCGGGGGTGCAAGGTAAGTTGGTGTGAGTAAGGATGTGCAGGAGTAGGTTAGGGAAGGCAGAGTGA
Source organism: Somniosus microcephalus (assembly GCF_052327205.1). NCBI lineage: Eukaryota > Metazoa > Chordata > Chondrichthyes > Squaliformes > Somniosidae > Somniosus > Somniosus microcephalus. Next base: position 19,329,914 of record NC_141020.1, on the reverse strand, counting down.
TGGGGATGTGATGAGTGGCACAGCAGGATGCGGTTGAGTGTGGCTTTGCAGTAACGTTTTGTGATCTACTGAGATCATTGAAAGATTTGCGCCACTGCTGCCTGGTCCTCCTGACGACATCGCTGCTTGTGCCCTCCTGTGCAATGTGCAACCAGGCTGCGTTGGTCTGCTGGGGAGGTCTCTCTGCCCATTGGAAGGAGTTATGGGAGAGCCTGGGTGCAGCCGTGCACCTCTGTGCAGTGCTTGTCAGTGTTTGAAACACCTCAATGCTGTAGAACACTGACAGCACAAATGTCAAAATCAATTTGCACGTGGTTCCTTTAAGGAAACCGGCTGATTACGTGTCATCAAATCTGCTTCCTTCAATTGGCTGGCAAACGCACTGGCGGGCTTAACGAGCCCAATCAGGGGAAAGTCATTTCAGACAGCGGGCTGGAGCTGGCAGCGAGGGGGGACCCCCCACTGACGTCACCCGCCACGGACCCACCGAGGTTGGTAAAATCCAGCCCTTAATGTTTGTGCAGCAGTGATAATACTCGATGAATGAATCGGCACAGTAGAGGTTTGGAGATAGATTTTCATCTTCACCGTCTGGGTGCGAGTCTGGCAAAGCAGATTGTCCATCCTTTATAGAACCTGCCTGATAGTTATTCTACTGAAATTAGTGGAATGAAATAATTCCGCTCCACCAGATTACCACCTAGGCGGTGAAGATGAAAATCTATCCCTTGTTACTTCGGTCAGTCTGATAATTAATTATAGAATAACTACAAGCAGCCACATCCAGGATACTGTATCAGTACCGCACTGCATACATTAAAGAAATGAGTGAGCTGAATAATTTTTTTTGTATTGGAGCTACTTAACTTTTATACGGGTACATATATAAAATCTATGTGGTAAAATTGTTTAATATTTTTCTTGTTTTTCAGTGGATGATGTTCAAGTCTCATGCTACCGAATCTTGTCCAGTATTTATTCCCTTGGAACCACAAAGAACGCATATGTGGAAAGGTAGTCAAATTCATACCTCGAGTCTGGCTTCCAGTTTGTGGGGAAGGAACGCGAGAATTTTTAGGAACCGTAAAAAGCAATAAGGCGCAGCAAGGCTGCCCCTTTGTCAACCGTGCCTAGTTACCGTCTTACTATAACCTCTCAATCCCTTCTGTCTCCAGATACGCCCCGGAACCTATGTATGATGTCCACTTCAGTGACCACCTTTGGTTACTTATTCCACAAGTTTATTACCCTGTGGATGAAATTTCACCTGACTTGCCTTCTTATTCCTGGCCTCCAAATTTTTAATTTGCATCACTATTTTCCAACAATTTGCCCCTATCAACTTTTATCAGTTTCCTCAGGAATATTGAAAACTTGAATTCAATTACTTCAAAAGTCATCTTTTACAAAGAAAACAAGCCTGACTTCCTTAATCTCTCCTCCTAACTCAAATTCCAGATACACCCGAGTCAGTTTTACAACGCATTGGAACCAGTGAGCTGGTCCCCGACGGCAGCCGAGATCCGGCCCGATCAGCCCCACGCACTCCAGCAGAGCGCCGGGCTGATCGACCGCGGCCCAGGAGCAATCGCGAAAAATCGCTTGAAGCGTTGTTAAAATTTACCTCCTACTCACACCAACATCCCCTTTTTATTTGCACCTCCGAAGCTCCCAGCCTCCCGAGCAACGCCTCCTGCAGCTGTCGGTGTCGTCGCCCGGCGATGCTACAGGGGGCGGAACCGAAGTTTGGGACTGGGACGATGCGCACGGCAATGACGTCACGATCTCCGGGCGCAGGAGATTGTGGCACTAGTGGTTACCACCACCGCAAACCACCACGTCAATTTCACGGGCGTCGGTACTATCGCCGCGCCCAGCCGCAAAGCCGGTAGCGCCCTGTTGTTGCCCTCCCGGAGGCACTAACGGGAGTCGCTAAGGTAACGAATTTCTCCCCTAAAGAGTATTATAACTTTGTAAAGCATCATTCTTATCCTGCCGGTGTGCCAAAAGCCTAATCATTTTAAAACATTGTAAAGGTCAAGACTGAGATTAATTTGGCCACACTGCCAAGAAACTGAGCAGCAGAAAGGCTGTTTACCTGACCAGTATTTTTGCCTGATGATCAGGCTCAATTATGAGGTTTGCAATTATCAAAAATATGGGAAGTGATGGATGTTACAATTGTCATATATCTTGCGTATCCAGAAGCACCAGTACTCACATTATCATCACACCTTAATTGTTTAGCACCATGATGTTCATTCCCATTACTTTTAATGTGGCTGTAGTATTGAGGCATCCTTTAGAATTACTGTGTTGTATTAGTATAGATTTTCAGAATGCTGTTTTTTTTAAATTTTGGTCCTTTTCCGCAGGCAGCGTCCCTCTCTGGGTGAATGCCTTGCCCAACTGGCATCTGCCATGCCAGTGGCCTTCCTTGAGCATCATCTTAATGAACACAATGTGTGCTCAGTTTACAACACAAAGACAACACGGGAAAGAGCCAGTAAGTACAAAAGGAACCAAACAATACGATAGCAAAATACTGCAGATGCTGGAAATCCGAAATAACAACAGAAAATGCTGGGAAAACTCAGCAGGCCCGGCAACATCCGTGGAGAGAGAAACAGTGTCAACGTTTCGGGTCGAAACCCTTCGTCAGGACTGAGAAACACAGGAAATGAAACAGATTAAAAGGCCAGTTTGGGGGCTGGGAAATGGGGATGAGAGAACAAAAGAGAAGTGAAGAGACATTAAGAGGTATTCAAAACCAGACAATTTCTCTCTCCACGGAGGAACCAAACAGTGCTGCATTTACCAAGTGTTACAGTTCATTGTATTCTGTCGACTTGGTTGAAGGGGTGTTAATGAAAGATTAAATATAAATGACTAAAAGATGTTTGGGATCTTGGTTTAAACTTAGGCCAAACTAGTTTTCTCCACTAATTTTCCCCTCCCTTCCTTTTCTGAGCACGTTAACTCCTTACTGTGACACAGATCCATAAGTGCCCATGGATACCTCACCCAAGTGGCTATTATTCATACATGACAGGAAATGTCAGGACTGCAGAGAGCATTACAGCCAAGCTCAATTCTCCATTCACTTGGTATCCACACATTGCACCTTTAACAGGGGTCACTGGATGGCAATCAGCAGTGCAAACCTTGATGGATTTTTCCCTGTTCCCAAACTCGGAGGTGCTAAGGCTAATTCTAGCATCCCTCTCACCACTTATTGACATCACGTAACTCGGCACAGATGAACTTGGGCCCTTTCTCTGTGGCTCAGCTACCCCCAGAATTGCCTTTAAACACTACATTATAACAAGTGCGTACTATAATATTCACAGAACTGATTGGATGTAATTTAATTTGAATTTCTTTTCTTACAACAGTTTTGGGTTTACCAAGCACCGTTGAAGAAATGTGTCCAGACATTCCTGATTTGGACTATCTTGTGAAAGAAATTCATGATCTCGCAGAGTCTGGTGCCCGTTACACTGAGATGCCACATGTTATTGAAATTACACTTCCTATGTTGTGTAACTACCTGCCGCGGTGGTGGGAAAAGGGTCCCGAGAACTTTGGTGATGAAAACATAGCACACAGCACCAGTGTCACCTGTGAACACCTTAATGCCCTGCTGGGAAATATTCTGAAAATCATAGTTAACAACTTGGGTATTGATGAAGCGTCCTGGATGAAAAGACTTGCAGGTACATGTCAACCAAGAGAATTAGGAAAGCATGCCGTATAATTAGAAGGACAAAGGGTTTAGCCAGTGCCAGAATTCTGCCATCATTTTGTCAGTTCTTATCTGAGTCATATATTCAACTTGCTAAGTTTTGTAAAAAATATGCTTGTGTTGCTCAGTTACATATTAATTTTTCTCCCAAAATTGAGTCATATCAAATAAAAACTAATTTTCACAGTCAACTTCGTTTATAATTACGTTTAACTCACGCTACCCCTCCTCATTTTAGCTGAGCAAATAGGCAAGGGATCGAGGACCTCAGGTCTCCAATGTTGATACTGAAGCTTAGCTAGTTGTACAACAGTTACAGGATGAGATGTCTTTATTTTCCTGAAATAGATGCTGCACTCTATAAGCACCCGAGAACAACTCTTTTTTTTTATTCGTTCGAGGGATGTGGGCATCGCTGGCAAGGCCAGCATTTATTGCCCATCCCTAGTTGCCCTTGCGAAGTTGGTGGTGAGCCGCCTTCTTGAACCGCTGCAGTCCGTGTGGTGAAGGTACTCGCACAGTGCTGTTAGGGAGGGAGTTCCAGGATTTGGCTTGCATCAGGTGACGCACAGTTCGGACGTGTTAACTATCGACCATAGCATTGTAATTGTGGAGGTGGAATTCTTCCTGTTAAATATTAGCTGGCTTGCACCTAACTTGTAAACATTGCTTCCAAGCCAACTCTGCATTAAGAGTATGGTCATTTTCTTCTGCCTTGCAAACACAGCACTACATCTGAAAAGTGACGGTGCAGTTGCCAAAAAACTTCGGCCTAGAAATTCAGTGGGCTGCGCCACCAGTTAGCGCCTAAAGAGGGCACTCAGTGGCTTTAGCGTCACTGGCCACGCCTCCCGCGAAATTTAGCTGGGGCGCTAATGGCGGCGTTAGCCTGTTGCGCTGCGCCGCCACCAATGACGTCATCGGTGTGCGCAGCGCCCTGCTGCCGCCCCGATCTCGATATTCGGTAGCGCCCGCCTCTGTAGCGCTGTTCGCAAATCGCGCCCGGTTCACGGGGCCTTCCTGTGGCGGCAGTGGCGCAAATTAAGGTGGAGGTGCGGGGCGGCCATTTTTTTCGGCGGCCGCCTGCCAGCACTTCCGTCCCCGGCCTCCTGATCTCCCCCCGCGGCAGTGCCGGCTGTTTTCCGAGAGCCCGGCACTTCTCCTCGGTGCCGGGCTCTTTTGCCGGCACGCGCGATCTCCGATCGCGCCGGTGCAGGCCCCTCCCCCTTAAGAATGGGAGGAAGGCCTGCAGTACCGTAGCGCGCCGCGGCACGTTGCGCTGCGATAGTCAGTTTCAGCGCCTTAAGAGGGACGCGGAACGCCTCGAGCCTCGCCCCGTGTTCCTCTTGGGGCGTTCAAGCTGAATTTCCAGCGGTCGCAACTGCTCCGATCGCTGCGCCAATTCCGGCGCCCAGGCGAGCTTGGCGCCCCGTTTGCGGCCCCACCGAATTTCTCCCGCTTCCTGTTTTACACATATTTCATTGCATTCTTAGTGATCATTAAGTAATAGTGATATGATTGGTACAAGAAGCAGGATTTTTACATTTTCTTTGCATAAGTATTTATTGAGTTATGCAATGTAAAAGGAATGTTTATAATCGTTTCAAAACAAATAAAACTGGGCTGTCATGCCAGGCAACTTTGCATGTATGCTTTTCTTTCCTAATTATAACTTTCCCTCCCTTTTTGTTTTTTGCACCAATATTAATGTTTTCAAAAGCTACAATGCCAGTACCTCAAGAAAGCCTGAAATTGTTTTCATGTAGATTTTTCCTGCATCTCAACCTGTAAAAATATATATAGCTTCGATGGTCCAAACACATTTTATACTGGAAAAGGCACAACATGCTAAAGCAAAGAATTTGAAAATGTTTATACTCTTTATTTTTTTCCACATATTACAACCGATTTGTTTCTTAGCGCTTGTTTTATGTTTCACTCCATCCAGTTTTTGCACAGCCAATTATCAGCAAGGCCAAGCCTGAGCTGCTGAAATCCCATTTTATCCCAACAATAGAGAAGTTGAAGAAAAGAGCAGGAAAGGTGGTGGCCGAAGAGGATCAGCTGCGCATGGAGGGCAAGGGTGACGCTGTGGAGAGCGAATTACTAATTCGAGACGAATTTTCTGTCCTCTGTCGTGACTTATATGCTCTGTATCCACTGCTGATTCGTTATGTGGACAATAACAGGTGAATTTGCCACTATTTCATATCAAACACTTTGGGGTCATGTTAACCCCCACAGAACGAGCGGGTAAGGGTAAAAATGCAAAAATCAAAAACCCGCCTCCAAAGCACCCATATGCGGGCTTAACAGAGGCGGGTTTAACAGAGGCGGGTTGAGGGGGTGGGCGACTAACCTCTCCAGAGGCGGGTCCGTCATCAAGCTATTTTAATGAGGCTGCTTGCCTCAAATTTTACTTTCGAGTTTTAATTTTAACGCCTGCGGGCCGGGGTTCCCAGGCCTCAAGAAACCCGGCAGCTGAAGGGAGGCGAGAAGGGCCGGATCCAGCAGTTAAGTGCCTTCTCCGGCCCTCCACGATGTGTTCTCCCCTCCACCACCCCCAATCTCTCCCTCCACCTCTCCGCTCCTCGGCTGCAGCCTGGTACCGCAGGCCTTCCCGTCTTGTCAGCCAGCCAGCCTGCCTCTCAATCTGGCTGGCTGCCGGCTGGGGAACAGAGTCAAAATATTTAAGAGGTCCTGTCATTAAAATTCGGCAGGACCTCTGCGGGGGAAAACCGTACTTCACACAACATACAAAAATGGTGGGCAGGAAAAGACCAGTTGCTCTACTAAGCCTGCACCAAACTCATGATGGCTGAAGAACATGACCACTACCCCCTGCCTCCTCCCCAGCCATGTAACCTCCTGGGCAGGGCAAAAAAGAGAAAATCCCAGGGCCAATAAGGGAAAAATTACTTTGTAATGTTCCTCTCCGAACCTCTTAGGCGATCAAAACCAGCTGGGAGATCACATGAGCCATGTGTTATCGGTTAATTCACTTACCTTCTATATGATGCGACATTATTGTACAAAAGGAACCACATTTTATTGAGTACCTTAAGATTAGTTCGATGTCAGCTCAGTCTGAATTAAAGCTACAGGAAACTCTTTTATATCCGGCACCGACGGGACCAGCATGCTGCTGGTTTATCAAAAAATCTTGATTACATAGAGGTATAGTTAAAGGTACGAGAACCCCGTACACAGCCATAGATCCAGGCGCCCCTGTTGCATAGCAACAGGTGCAGGAACCCCGGTTACACAGCCACTAACATGAAGTAAAACTTACCTGAACCTACTCCTGCATTTTGCCGGTTAACAGAGATTTCCGGTTATTTAGGTGCCGGTAAATCGAGAGTTTCCTGAAGAAATTATTTTTTAATGAAATAAGTTGCAAAAAATCTGCATGATCATCAATGGTCCTCAAGTGTGAAGTAATTAGTCCTCGTTTATCAAGTAATAATTTGCAGTTGGTTACTTGGAAATAAGTCAGTTCATTCAACAGGTTAATACATAATTAAATAGGTAGTCAGAGTTTGTGTAGATTGGTATTGAAGCAGTACCTTTATTAAATATTGCTTTCCAACTCATTTTAAGCAGACGCTTTCCTCACGTGGGTTGTTTGGAGAGGGTTTTTTTTCGTTTAACTGTCATTGTCTGGTAGTTTATATAAACTAGGGGGCATAATCTTAGAATAAGGGGCTGCCATTTCAAAACTGAGATGAGGAGAAACTTCTTCACTCAGAGGGTAGTTAATCTATGGAATTTGCTACCTCAGAGCTGTGGAAGCTGCGACATTAAATAAATTTAAAACGGAGATAGACAGTTTCCTAGCAGATAAGGGAATTAGGGGTTACGGGGAGAGGGCAGGGAAGTGGACGTGAGTCTAGGTTCGGATCAGCCATGATCCTATTGAATGGCGGAGCAGGCCCGAGGGGCCGTATGGCCTACTCCTGCTCCTACTTCTTATGTTCTTATGTTAAGTACACTTCCTTTCTAGAAACATCTATTCCTCTCTTTGCGGTTGTTATTTTTGGTTTTTGTTTATATTCACAGAGCCAAATGGTTAACAGAACCAAACCCTGATGCTGAAGAGCTTTTCAGAATGGTGGGAGACATCTTCATATTGTGGTCAAAGTCACACGTAGGTTACGCAATCTTCATCAAACTGGATCAAGATTATCGGGCTTCATTAGTGCTGGATTTCTTTGTTGCCTATTATCTCTCTTACCTGTTTTGCACATACAACTTAATTATGGGACATAGGTGGCATCTAGTGCATAGATCTCCCAGTGAAAAATCATACAATACTGAAATTGTGAAAGTAGTTTTAAAAACGTACTCCAAAGACTTAGTATGAAACACTTAGGGGAGAAAATTGAGTCGCGCCCCCTCTGGAGCGCTAACTTCGCCAGGGCGCTACTTTTAGCGCCCCGAAAAAATTAACATCCCCACGGCCGATTTTCCCAGGTAGCGCCCCGAGAGGGAGGAGGGGCGTTACTGGAAGCGCCCCGCGTCCCTCTTGGGGCGCTGCGAGTCAATATCACGGCGCGATGTGCCGCGGTACTGTAGGCCTTCCACCCCTTCTTAAAGGGGATGGGCCTTGCGCAGCGCGACCTGGGGCCCAGCTGGGCCACCGGGGATCGGAGTGCCGGCAAAAGAGCCCGGCACTCAAGAAAAGTGCCGGGCTCCGGGAGTGCAGCCGGCATTCCGCGGGGCGGCTTCTCAGAAGGCCGGGAACGGCAACAGGGGCAGGTGCTGGCAGGCGGCCAGCAACAAAAATGGCCGCCTGGCACCTCCCCTTTAAATAGCGCCGCCCCGGCCGCAGGTAGGACCCCCTGACCCCGTTGGACATAACGTCTGGCGGTAAGTCAGGGGGCGCTACCGAAGATCGCGAGCGGGGTGCTGCGCATGGCGATGACATCATCGCCGACGCCGTGGGGTGCTAACGGTTACCGCCACTGCTAACCTCCTGCTGAATTTCACCGGAGGTGCTGGTGGTGTCGCACCCAGGCGCTAGTTGCTTTGCGCCCTCTAGGGCGCTAATAGGAGGCGCAAAGCAACCACATTTTTCCCCCTTAAAGCCCATGTTCGTACTGTTGATGTAATCTTCAGCATCTATTCTTCAAGCTGGTATTCCACACACAGTACATCAAATATAATGATTATATAAGCATATCTCAGAACATGATTTTCCTGAGGGTGTGCTTGTGCAGGCCATAAACAATGTTGAATGAGCCTCTGCTGTCGGCTCTAATGAACAGCATCAAGCATTGTCTGAAGCAAAATGAATATCAGGAAATAGTTTGAAGCCAGGTTGAGAAGTATAAGTGTATATTGGTATATTCCTTTCCAAGTATGCAACTTTTTGTCTAATGGCATTTTCCAAAATCATGTACATTAATCACAGGTGTTTCTGTCAATTTGGCAGTGGAAGAATGTCTATGAAGTTGGTCAGGCAAGAAATAGCCTATCTGAAGCTGTTACGGCAGTCATTAGTTTATTTCCATATAGGTACTTTTCCACTCTACTTCTGATTATTGATCTCATTAGCTCCTGATTATGGTCAGGCTAATGAGTCTGTAGTTGCCAAGTATGGCTCTATCTTCCGTCTTGAATATGGGAGCTATATTTGCCTGTTTCCAATCTGTTGATTTTCAGCCCCTTGAGCTATTTAGAACCTCCGCTTTACTCATGTGAAAGTCCTGAAGCACACATGATTTGTGTTTGATGCTGCTATATTGTTTATGTTCTAAAACCTCCCGAGAAAAAGTTATTCACGATGTTCGCTGTTTTCTGTTCATCCTCATTTTCAACCCCATACGGGTTCTTTACGGTTTTGCCCACACAGGCACAATAGTGGCTGTGCTTCAGAGCAAACTGAAGTGCTCAGCCTGTTTCACTCAACCACACGCTTAATTTACTTTTTTATTCGTTTGTGGGATGTGGGCATCGCTGGCAAGGCCAGCATTTATTGCCCATCCCTAATTGCCCTTGAGAAGGTGGTGATGAGCTGCCTTCTTGAACCGCTGCAGTCCGTGTGGTGAAGGTGCTCCCACAGTGCTGTTAGGGAGGGAGTTCCAGGATTTTGACCCAGCGACGATGAAGGATTGGTGACATACTTCCAAGTCGGGATGGTGTGTGACTTGGAGGGGAACTTGGAGGTGGTGGGTGTTCCCATGCGCCTGCTGCCCTTGTCCTTCTGGGTGGAAGAGGTCGCGGGTTTGGGAGGTGCTGCAGAAGAAGCCTTGGCGAGTTGCTGCAGTACATCTTGTCGATGGTACACACTGCAGCCATGGTACTTACTGGTTGAAGAATAGCAGACTGAGAGGAGGGCACGTCAGTCTGATGGTGGTAGGTAGAGAGTGCAGTCACAACACACTTTATTTCCCTGAGTATGTTAAATTGGGTCCAGCGTTTAGACTAGAGCCCATCACGGTGTACTGAAACACACTAATTAGGTTGGGCCTGGGTGTAGATAAATCAGCCAAATTGAAGTGCAGGTTAGCAACTGCACACTTCAATTTTCCTGCAAATTTGTACCGCAATGGGCATACTGTAATTGCAGAATCCTTGTATGCTGCAACCATACGTTAACGGAGTTTGGACAGCTGAAACTAGTCCCTAGTCAGTGCGAGTCTGTAGTACAAAACTGCCACAGTTCCTCAACAGTTTATTTTTCTCTCTCAGAATTTCAAACGAGAGGAGCAGAACTTTGTGGTGCAGAATGAAATCAACAACATGTCATTTCTCACTGCAGACAGCAAAAGCAAGATGTCCAAGGTAAGGTGTCCACCCTAATCTGTGAGACCTTTGTTTCCACAGCTGACGCACCTTTTATGTAGCGAACCTTCAAAACTGTAATTTAACGTGTTCCACTTCTCCATAACACTGACGCATAATCCAGAGAGTGATATGCTGAATGAAAATGAACAGGGGTGGGTGCTCGTTTGGTACATTTCTTCGACAAAATCCACCTACCCACCTTTGTCATAGCTAATATTTTGCTATAATTAAGGCTGTCACAATGATTTTTCATTGGTGTAACAATTGTGAAATGTTACAATACATCATCAACCAGAATATTAATGGTAAGCTGTTAATTGTACATTTTCCTGCAAATGTTAAAAGAATACGAAATCTTTTTTTTAGGGTGTATTCATTCCCTCACAGTCTTTTATTCCGATCAGTACAATACACTAAAACATGTAGACACTAGCATTTTCAGTCTGGTTTTCAAGATGTGAAGCTTATTGCTGTAAAATTTACTTTTTGTCTACTGAGGGAAAATTCAGTTTCCCATGACCGGTCATTTTTGAAAGTTATCAATTCCCACACTGTGAAGCTGAAATAAACACTAATGTTACAGTGATAAAGCTACTCTCAGTTGTCAGGCATAGCTTCCTTGCATTAATATTAACCATACAGAACTAAAACACACACTCCAAACACAATTTTAATTAGAAATAATGGGACGATTTTGCCAATGGGGGTGTGTTGGAGGAGGGACTCCCACTTGTCGGGTCGATGTCCCGCCTCCATTGATTTGTGGCCAACCCACGCTATTTTCCCTTGATTGACCTTGTTAAGCCCGCCCAGCGGGCTTAGCAGGCCAATTAAGGGAAAGCCGGTTGCAGAGAGCGTCAGCGTATGATGTTTCATCTGTCAAAAATTTTTGACAGGTGAATTGTCATCGTTTGACAGCTCTGTGAAGCTGTCAAACACTGACATTCCCTGTAGCTTGATGAGTTCTTGAATTAAAGACTCATCAAACCTCTTTAGCAGAAATTAGATGGCTGTTGCATTGGAGAATGCAGCGGCCATCTGTCATCTCTGCTGCGGAGGTGCGAGACTCTCCGCATCCCCACCGATTGAAGCCTGCAGGAAGAAACAAAGGTAAGTAAACTTTTTTTTTAACACTTTCCACTTACCTCTCATACTTACCTTTCCACACTTGCACCCATCACTTACCTTCACAGCACACTTTTGCACCCCGCAGACCCACTGCTCGCCTCGGTGACCCTGGCGGGGTTTGGAGCCTTTGTGTGGGTAAACTGGGGATAATCCTCTTATCTGTTAACAGGCAGTTAAGTGACTATAATCCCCTTCCCGCCTCCAAGGGGACAGGACCCGGCATGGGTCGGCAACCCGCCTCCTGGCAAGATGGCATGGAGACAGGTTGGGCACCCGCCCCCAGATTTTGCCATTTTCCCGGCAGGCCCACCTCCCCAGGGCTGGCAAGATCACGCCCAAAGGATTTTAAATTCTGCTTCCTCCTTGTCCCTATTTTTCCCAGTCTCTTATTTCTCATTATCCCACCATTTTTAATTTTTTTTATCTTTGATCTTTTTAAAAGGATAAACCTATTATATCTTTCCCAACTTCCCCTTCCTCTTCTCCCCTGCAAAAATTTTTAAAAAATATTTTACTCGCTACCGATTCCTCCTGGCTGCCACCATCCATTTTGAAGGGGAGACCAAGGGGTCGATTTTCATTGACCCGTGGAGTCGGGATTGGAGGCGTGCGGGCGGTTAAAGTCCCGAATTCGGGGGTCCCGACACCATCCCGCACTGGGACTCGCCTACCCGAGGCGGGAAGGGATTAGTGCCAATTAACTGCCTGTTAACAGGTAGTTAACAGGCAGTTTTTAGCCTAATCCCTATTTTAAAGCTTGAAGTGTGGGATTCCCGATGGCTCCAAACCACGCCAAGTTAGAGGAGTCGGGCCGTCGAGTTGAAGAACTTGGAGGGGTCGAGATGTTGGTGTTCAGGTGAGTGATGGGTGCATGAGTGCAAAGGCAAGTGTGTTTGGTGTGTCTAAAGTGTGTAAAGAAGTTTAAATTACCTGTACTTGCCTTTTCAGCCTTCCTTCCTCTAGGTTTCGGGAGTCCATCATCTAACCGGCACAGAAAGTAGAATGGCTGCGATCTGTCAAGAGTGACAGCCTGCAGCTTTCTGTGCCAGTGAGATTTCTAACTGAGTCTGTGTAGAAGGACTCAGGTTAGAAGTAAGACTGTCAGTGTTTGACAGCTTCAAACAGCTGCGAAACGCTGATATTTCATTTGCCAAAACGTCTTGACAGACGAAATTTCAGTCTGTGACGTCACCTGTTGCCAGGTGGCCCTTAATTGGCCTGCTGAGCCTGCTGGGCAGGCTCAACAAGGTCAATCAAGTGAAAATCGCGTGGATTGGCCGCATCTCGATGGAGGCGGGACTACAACCCCGAAAGTTGTAGTCCCGCCTCCTTCCCGACTTCTGAATGAAAATCACGCCCCCCACCCCCCCCCCCAAGTTTTTTTTTCCCGATTGGCTGAAAAGTAGTTTTGAGGGTTGTTTATTTTAGCAAATCAAAAGCTCGACTGAGAAAATTGACTTGGTTATAATTTTGTCAAATCGCATGACTCATTTTTACATATCAAAACAAGAAGAGGCTCTGAAGGTCAGGTAAGCACATCTGTGGTGCTGGAGCAATCATATCGGTTTTTTTTAAATGTCAGCACTTAATTCATATAATCTCATTCTAGATCTTTGTGCAGTCTCTGTAATTGGTAGTGAGTGTTTTGGGAATGAAAGTGCTACTACAGTAATTTAAAACTGTTTTCGTACATTGATATACCTGTACTGACCTGCCACACCAACAGAATGTTGAAACTAGGTTCACGTACACTGATCATCACTCAGCAGGTTGCTGATTTCAGTGATGATATCACGGGGAGGGCTGAAAAGTGGTATTCAAATCCCTTTCAGTTTGCTTTGATGATTCTTAATATACTTGTTATAATGCACGATTCACCACTGTGGATCTTTAGACAGCAAGTAAGATAAATGCCTTTTATGGCGGCTTCATGCTGTACTGCGGGGATAATCTGAGTCTTTAATTGCCCAGGTTTCCAAGTAACCGTATGATCCCATTTTCAACCCATTAGTTGGAGTAGAATCATCGAATAGTACAGCACAGAAGGAGGCCATTCGGCCCATCAAGTCTGCGCTGGCTCTTTCGAAGAGCAATCCAATTAGTCCCACTCCCCCGCTCTTTCCCCATGTCCCTGCAATTTTTTCTCCCAAGTATTTATCAAATTCCCTTTTGAAGGCAACTATTGAATCTGTATCTACCACCCTGTCAGACTGAGCATGCCAAATCCTAACCACTCATTATGTAAAAAAGTATTTCCTCGTGTCGCCTTTTTAAGGTTGGTTGTGTCCTGCACTCTGGGCCTTGCCTATTCGTACAAGTTTCTTAATTATCTGTCCCCCTTCCCGGCCACTTCTCAAACTGAAGCAGACTATTTTCCCACTGGAGGAGAGGTGGAGTGAGTTTGAAACCCGCCTCAATTTCAAAAAATTGAGATTTTCCCATGATTGGCCACTTGATTTCAGAGGTGTGGGGTGCCCTTGGTCAATTAATGTTTTGGGACTGAAACCCGCCTCTGTTGACAGCACTTTTCCAGTCTGATTTTATGGCTTCTTGCTCCCTTGGCTCATTCCACAGCATTTCTGCCTATGCTGCACTGCTGCAACATATTTTGAGAAACCACTATGTCCAATTCCAAGGCAAGGGCCTCCCCGAGGCTCTCAGATGAGGCGCTGCAAATGTTGTTTGAGGGGGTGACAGCTAGCATGGAGGTGCTCTTCCACTCATCTGGGAAGAAGAGGCCAAAGAAACCTCTGTGGGTACAGCTGGCAAGGGATATAACCTCCAGATCTGTGTGCAGATTGGTAGACTGTTTGTATTGATGAAATGCCATCCCTGTTGGAAAGCATTAAAATGATTTGAAGCCAAAATATTGGCGTTATGCCTTCTGATCTTTCGCCTTAGGCAGCTCCACATTGCGGGCTCTGCCACACTTGCGTTGTCAGGTTGGTGGCCTGAGTGAAAGGAGGCCAGAGAGTCATGTCCATTGTCAATGAAGTCCTAGGATGGAGCCAAGGACATATGCCAACTTGGGCAACCTATGCAAATCTGGCCAGGATAAGGTCATCCCGGGCAGCCATGTGCTCGTGTGCTGCTGCTGGTCGATACATCGACGCTCTGACCCCCTCCAGATCCTCCTCCTCCTCCTTCTCATCCTCATCTGAGGTCCATGCAGAAAGAAAACGAATGGTTCCCATGCTGCTTGCAGATACCTCCTTTGGGGAAGCGCTCATTGCAAGCGGGGAGAGGGTCTTCTAAGGAGGTCCCACTGTTGAGTGATTCAAGCTGCAGCACCTCCGACTTCGGAAGGCCTTCTAAAAGTGCACCGAGACCTTTTAAAGCCAAGGTCTGGCACCTGCAAGTAATCCTTGATGCAATAAACAATGTCTTGTTAGACTTGCAGCAGTGAGGAGGCCACCCACGAGTCAACCCGCCAGGTGTGGTTTAGAAGGTGTGTGGAGCACGCCGAAATCCCCTCAAAATCACGAGGGCCTCTCAAAATCGGCTGAGAGAGGCCCTTAACGAGCATTTAATGATCATAAGGGCAGCACGGTGGCACAGTGGTTAGCACTGTTGCCTCACAGCGCCAGGGACCCGGGTTCAAATCCGGCCTCGGGTGACTGTCTGTGTGGAGTTTGCACATTCTCCCCGTGTTTGCGTGGGTTTCCTCTGGGTGCTCCGGTTTCCTCCCACAGTCCAAAGATGTGCGGGTTAGGTTGATTGGCTATGATAAATTGACCCTTAGTGTTAGGGGGATTAAACACGTGGGGTTACGGGGATAGGGAGGGATATGTGTTGGTCTAGGGGTTACGGGGATCGGGTGGGATATGTGTCGGTGCAGGCTCGATGGGCCGAAATGGCCTCTATCTGCACTGTGGAGTTTCTGTGATTCTGTGATAAGTATCGCTATGGCCAGCTGGAGGCAGGACTGTTTTCCGACCTCCAAAACCGGCAAAATCCCGCGGAGGCGGGTTGGCGTCAGGTTCCGAACCTGCCCTCGTTGAATCTGATTTACCCGCCTCCTCTGACGGCAGAAAATCGCCCCCTCAGTGTCCAGTTAAGCCCTGAATTCAGTTCCCATATCCTTCAAAGGGGAATTGGATAATTACTTGAAGCAGACAAAATTGCAGGGATATGGGGAAAAGAGCGGGGGAGTGGGACTGACTGGATTGCTCTTCGAAGAGGCAGCGCAGACTCAATGGGCCGAATGGCCTCCATTTGCGCTATACTATTCTATGATTCTATGATCTCATGGTGTGCCCGGTTAGTTAGACTTTTTCCTGCACCCTTCAGCTCAAAATTATTTTGCCCTGTAAGTTGCTGGAAGTGTGAGCTGATAATGGCGCAGCAAGGGCAACAGGGCATCTGGGACCTTGGTGAACGACGGGGGCAACAGTGTATCACCTTAACCGATGAGATATAAGGATTGCGAAATAAACAGGAAGGACTGAGAAGGAGGGTGAATAAGAGTGGGTGAATTCAATGTCAAATCAGGTACAGAAAGAGAAATAAAGAGAGGGAAAGAAAGATTGGATTGAGAGAGAGCAAAAAAAGACAGAAGGACAAGTAAGAAAAAAAATTAAAAATCTCTAACAACAATTCACTACCTGAAGAAATTAGATTCCACATATTGAATTATTCACTTTCTGGGCCAGAGATTGTTCGCAGTCATTACCGATTATCACATAGTTAAAAGGGTACTTGCGCTATTAATTACTAGACTTAACTTTCTATGGCGCTTAATGAGCAAATAATGTGCAAATGCAGCAACTTCATGAAGCTCGCAGGGAGGTTATGGGCAAGAGGTTGTTTTCACGAAGTTAGCAGCAGAGCAGATCATCCGGCAACTTGTGGCGATTCGCGATTCACTAGGTATCTCTTCCTCGCCATAAGTTGCTGGCTGATTTACACATTAATAACGCCGTGCATCATTCACACGCCGTTATTTTATCAGCAATTTCCAGCCCAATACCAAATGTCACAATCTTTAAAGTTTCTCACTTATTTTGTAGTGTCATTTATTTCAGAATTTTTTCTTAAGAGACAAAGTTATGTTGTGGGATAGTTGTATACGAACCCTTAACTTTTTTGCATTAAATTTTGCTAAAATAGTGGAGAAAGATGAATGCATTAAGCATTCATACATCAGTACACCATGGCATAATTTCAGGGCCAAAATGAGTCATTGTGGAATAAGAAATAAAATTACAAAACCATTGTTTTATAACTTGGAAACGAACAACTGATAGCACTAAAACAATTTTCTCTCGGGAGTGTCATTATCTGCAGTGGGCCACCTTATGTGATTAAATTAGAATGTGTTTTATCTAATACAGGAGTCCTGAAAGAATATGTCCCATCTTGTAGATCTAAGTACTGTTTTGAGGTGTTTAAGGCGGTATATACACCAGTATAATTCGAAATGTGATCGAACGTGGCTTAAAGCAGAATACACAAAGGGGGGTGAAATTCAACTTCCTTGTATAACGGCTGTGTGTATAATTTAATTTAAATCCCTGAAGATTCAAACATCTGCCTATGCACAAAATACAAGCCCTTGCGCCAGTTCTTGAAAATGCTTTTCAGGTGTCTCGCCTATTTTTTTCAGCTAGTAAATTCTACTTGCTACCCAAAGTGTTGCTAGCTCTGGCAAACCAGATGTGTACATACTAGAAATGCTGTTCTTCCACAGCAGTATATCCTTATGCTGTATGCCCTGCTCAGAACATTACATCTGTAAGAGAACAACTCAGTCAAGAGTAACCTCAACCTTGTTTAGCAGAACAAACTACAGCATACACTCTATAAAAATTGACAGCACACCATACAGGAGATATTTATGTAGCTGCTGGGCCTTTCTTAGATGGTGGATAAATAAATATCAGCTCTTTCATTACCAGCACAAGTTATGGTCTTGGATACCAGTTCCTCTACTATAATGAGCATACAAATTGCCCAATTTACAGTATACTTGTACATGCATCATACATGAATTGTACAGTATAAGTTGTGCACATACATAGTCAACTTTTACCTGGCATTGTGTTGAACAGGATTGATCCGCAGTCTCTTATCATTTGCCAGCAATGCTACTACTGACAGTAACTTAATTTTTCACCGACTCGAAGTCATACCAATTTTTTCTGGAATTCCTGCTGTTTTTCTGAGTGTTACTGAAAGTGGACCACTAGCACATTGGCTGACCCCACTGATAGGCATTTAAGGTGTTGTAGGTGGCATTGTTTGTTTTGATTGCTAGCTGGGGATAGATGCATGTTTAAAATAAATGTTAAATAGTATCTTTAAAAAAAACATTACCACATGAACACACTTGGACAGCATCCAATGCTCCATGTCATCTCCCTAAACAGTGGCTAGGGTAAATGTCCATTGTAACCTACAACATCACTCAGCAGACATTGGCTTATTTAAATGTATGAATCCAGGGTAGATTTTGGCCAGCATTGGTGGATCTGTTAGTAGAGAAACATAGAAGATAGGAGCAGGAGTAGGCCATTCGGCCCCTCGAGCCTGCTCCGCCATTCAATGAGATCGTGGCTGATCATCCAAGTTCAGTACCCTGTCCCCGCCTTCTCCCCATATCCCTTGATCCCTTTAGCCCTAAGAAATATATCTAACTCCTTCTTGAATATATTTAATGAATTGGCCTCAACCGCCTTCTGTGGTAGAGAATTCCACAGGTTCACCACTCTCTGGGTGAAGAAATTCCTCCTCATCTCTGTCCTAAATGGCTTACCCCTTATCCTTAGACTGTGACCCCTGGTTCTGGACTCCCCCGCCATCGGGAACATCCTTCCTGCATCTAGTCTGTCTAGTCCTGTTAGAATTTTATGTTTCAATGAGATCCCCTCTCATTCTTCTAAACTCCAGCGAGTATAAGCCCAGTCGACCCAATCTCTCCTCATACGTCATTCCTGCCATCCCAGGTATCAGTCTGGTGAACCTTCGCTGCACTCCCTCCATGGCAAGAACATCCTTCCTCAGATAAGGCGACCAAAACTGCACACAATACTCAAGGTGTGGTCTCACCAAGGCCCTGTACAACTGCAGCAAGACATCCTTGTTCCTGTACTCGAACCCTCTCGCTACGAAGGCCAGCATACCATTTGCCTTCTTAACCGCCTGCTGCACCTGCATGCTTACCTTCAGCGACTGGTGCACAAGGATACCCAGGTCTCATTGCACTTCCCCTTCTCCCAATCTATTGCCATTTAGATAATAATCTGCCTTCCTGTTTTTGCCACCAAAGTGGATAACCTCGCATTTATGCACATTATACTGCATCTGCCCAATCACCCAACCTGTCCAAATCATACTGGAGTTTCTCGGCATCCTCCTCACAGCACACACGCCCACCCAGCTTTGTGCCGTCTGCAAACTTGGAGATATTACATCTAGTTCCTTCGTCTAGATCATTAATATATATTGTGAATAGCTGGGGTCCTAGGACCGATCCCTGCGGTACCCCACTAGTCACTGCCTGCCACTCGGAAAAAGACCCGTTTATTCCAACTCTTTGCTTCCTGTCTGCCAATCAGTTCTCTGTCCAAGTCAGCACCTTGCCCCTAATCCCATGTGCCTTAACTTTACACCCTAATCTCTTATGCGGGACCTTATCGAAAGCCTTCTGAAAGTCCAAATACACCACATCCACTGGTTCTCCCTTATCTATTTTACCAGTTACATCCTCAAAAAATTCCAGTAGATTAGTCAAGCACGATTTACCTTTTGTAAATCCATGTTGACTTTGTCCGATCCAGTCACTGCTTTCCAAGTGCTCTGCTATTACATCTTTTATAATGGACTCTAGCATTTTCCCCACTACCGATGTCAGGCTTACCGGTCTATAATTCCCCGTTTTCTCTCTACCACCTTTTTTGAATAGTGGGGTAACATTAGCTACCCTCCAATCCATGGGAACTGTTCCAGAGTCTATCGAATTTTGGAAGATGACCAGCAATGTATCTACTATTTCTAGGGCCACTTCCTTAAGTACCCTAGGATGTAGATTATCAGGCCCTGGGGATTTATCGGCCTTCAATCCCATCAATTTCCCTAACACCATTTCAGTTCCTCCCTCTCATTAGACCCTATGTTCCCCGACATCTCTGGGAGGTTATTTGTGTCCTCCTTTGTGAAGACAGAACCAAAGTATGTATTTAATTGGTCTGCCATTTCTTTGTTCCCCATTATAAATTCCCCTGATTCTAACTGCAAGGGACCTATGCTTGACTTCACTGACAGTAGAGCTGGCAGTAAATCCCTGAACAAGTTTGTGTTGTGGGACTACAAAACACTTGACAGGATTAGCACAGTGCTGGTTGAATATGAACCAAAGGATTACCAATCCAAAAGAATCAAGAATTTAGCTAGTATTACATAGAGCTATTACCTGTAGCATTTGAGTTATTTGTGGATCTGTAAATCTTTGCAGTGTTTTCTACTGTTATATATTGAAACATTTGAAGAGTATACCACTAACACAGTTCAGTGAACTCTACCAGTCTTGGTCTAGTAAATTTCCAAAAAAAACAATTCTTCTAGCCATGCTGTCTTAACAAAACTACAAAACAAATATATTCACAAGGAAACTACTGTATAGTCTCAGGACAATTGCAAAGTAAAATATGAAATAATTATTTAGTGCAATATGAGAAATATATCAACATCTTTAGCAATGTTGCCTGTTCCTTTTGGTAAGTTATTGTTCCTGTTATGATTGCCAACTGCTGCCTTAAACAGTGCTGGAGTTTTAATAAGATGCACAATGCTTCACGCACTCTCTCCACTGCCATGCAAAAGATCGACCATTCCACTTGTCTGAGGTTCAGAATCTCCAGTCTATCCACTGGGATCATCATACAATATTTCTCTGCTTTTATTGCTCTGACGCGTCACTTAAAATCAGTTACTAAGCTATCTTACCCTATCGTTATTTATTGGACTGTTGCAATATCATTTCTTCCTGGGGAATGAACTATGTGGCAACTTTACTACAACTCAAATTATAAGAGATTAACTTGTGTTGAAGTTGAAATTTAGGATATCATTTTAGCTTGGGTTAGTTATTTGCAGAATTCAAAGTTCTGAGACTGACATGTCCTAAAAGCCTTTCTGGGCCAAAAAATGTGTTTCTCTGGTATTTTTAGTGAAAGATGCTAATTAGATGTATTTCATGTATTTCATATATCTTGTATAGGTTTGATATATTGCCATATATTTGACAATTCCTGTGCTGAGGTTTGAAAATAAGTGAATTCTCTAATAATCTGCTAATTTCGTATCTTTTCTCTGACATATTGATATCTGCGGTCGTGTCGGCCTGAATAGGCTGGAGAGGATGGACAGGTCAGAGGGCATGATAATATAAATGTGCAGCTAGCTTCGCACTGCTGATGGCATTCTCCCAGATTCTCCTGCTAAGGCCCTCTGATTAGCCGTGCTGTTGTAGTTTCTATCACCAGGCTCATGGAATCGGGCACAGAATTTTGTTTATTAAAAATATATATCGCTAAGTTTCTATCATTTACACTGATCAAAGGCTACTGGCATTTGCTGGTACAATTTGCTCTGGGAAACCAAAAAATTGTTATTCAGAAGCAAATTTCAGGCTGGTGACAGAATAGACTAAGTGTGACTTGGCTATACAATGTTAGGCTTAGCTATTAAATTAAAGAGAGCCATCAGCCACTGGCAAGCAAGTTAAGAATAGCTCAATGAAGTCTTGAACCGTCCTCAATGTTGTTGATTTGTGTTTTTTAATGGATTGGAGGGGAAGTGAAACTCGTAATGATACGGGAAAGTCACTTGCAGGTGTTGATTAATGCCTTAATTGTCAGCGCTAGCATGTTGCTTTCAAATGATAGCACAATTACAATGTTTTTCTTGTCCGGATTTGTTCTAAAAAAATATGTTCACTGTACGAATGTTTGGAGTTAAAAATTATTATTAGTGATCGAAAAGATTATTTATAAAAACACAATTAACAAAATATGAAATCTCCGAATCAGCAATTAGAGATTAAAATTAATCCATTCATACATTCGTTGCTGCAGGCTCGTGGAACCCAAGATTACATTTCAGTTTACTGATTATTAAACAACATAAACTGTTTAATATATTTACAGTACAAAAAGAAAATACTGCAGATGCTGGAAATCTGAAATAAAAACAAAATGCTGGAGATACTCAGCAGGTCAGGCAGCATCTGTGAAGAGAGAAACAGAGTTAACGTTTCAGGTCGATGACCTTTTCAAATGAAAGCGCACGATGAAAGGTCATCGACCTGAAATGTTAACTCTGTTTCTCTCTTCACAGATGCTGCCTGACCTGCTGAGTTTCTCCAGCATTTTCTGTTTTTATTTATTATATGTAGTGTTCATTAATATCTCTACCTTTAGAATTTAACCCAAACTGCAAAATATTTTACATTAAGTAACGCATAGGAATTATTGAACCGCTAAAGAGGTCAGGAACCCATTCCACGTAGTTCTGTTTAGCTTCTGACCATTTTACTAACCCAGGGACCAACCCCATGATCACATTATTGAACAAGAAGCCACAAATAATAATTGCTTAGCGTCCTGTTCCTCACATGGCCAACCTCAAATTTAGGCAGCTATAACTCTCATTATGATGCCAGGACAGAATGGGAACTGGTGTCTCTGTGAGCTGCCAGCATTCAGAACTTTTTGTTGTACTCCATATTGTTGCCTCATTTCTTTGTCACCACGACAATCCTAAGCAACTACTTTAGTCCAACTGCAGTTCTGTCCTTGCACAGAAATACTTTGAGGTGCAGAAATTTTTTTTTTTAAATGACATAGTCCAATTCCATCAGCCTTGTGGCCTGTGTTTACATTGATATATCAGAGGTGGCGGTTTGTCTTCAGTCTTAAGAAAGAGATTATTTAACCATTAACTCTCACCGTGTTAATTTTTCACAACTAAGTCAGATTTATGAATCAAAGCGGCTATTTACATGATGTTGCTAGACATCAATTTATACACTTACGTATTTTAAAATGCATTGGTTCCAAGTAGTTAATTTCCCCTCCTTATATTTGTCCGCTTTATTTGCCCAAAGTATTGACATTATGGGGGTGACTTCAGTAGGAAAGAACATCAGAGGGTAACCTCATATCGCACTACTTCCAAGAAGAATTTCACCCCCTATGTAGCTAAGTGAGCAGTAACCTATATCATAACTCGCAGCGTACTTGCCATAAGATACAATAGATCTGTGGTTGCTGTATGTGCATTTTGAATACACTCTTCCTGTTTTCAAGACAATTTCAAAAGTTGCTCCTGAAAACAATTAGGACTTTTAACTGCTTGTTAATATTTTGGATTGTTACAGAACCTTTTTGTCTGTCACTCCGTTCACAGCGGTTCCTGTAAACCGATCTTGCCCCATATGTTACACAAGATGGACATTTTTCAAGAATTTGCCCTCTGCAGAATTGTGTGGCCTGATGTTTAATAATTATCCTTACTTGCAGTAATCTTCTTGCTGGTTAAGATATACTACCATACTGAACTTTGATTAACGCATAGTAGACACGTGATCGGGAATGCTCCTCCAACTACACAGGAACTTTCTTTTTAATAATTTTTTTTTTCTAAAAGGGGCCTCAACAGTCGTTAGGTCCCTCGTTTATATATTCAAGGGGCTGAAAGCCTGTTTTAGGCATCCGCCTGGGGTTCACATAACGGAAAGCTTGAAAATTTAAAGGGACATTGACCCTTAAGAGAGTGTTTTCCCCAATGGACAGAGTGACTTTTCTCTTTTCATGTGGAGGTTTAATTTTACTCAAAGAATGAGGAGGGCCTCTATAGCAATTGACCTTCCATTTTACTTAGCCCTAGCAAAGTTCTTCAACCTCAATTTCACAGGAGCATAAGAACATAAGAACATAAGAAGTAGGAGCAGGAGTAGGCCACACGGCCCCTCGGGCCTGCTCCACCATTCAATAGGATCATGGCTGATCCAAATCTAGACTCACGTCCACTCCCCTGCCCTCTCCCCGTAACCCCTAATCCCCTTATCTGCTAGGAAACTGTCTATCTCCATTTTAAATTTATTTAATGTTGCAGCTTCCGCAGCTCTTTGGGGTAGCAAATTCCATAGATTTACTACCCTCTGAGTGAAGAAGTTTCTCCTCATCTCAGTTTTGAAAGGGCATCCCCTTATTCTTAGATTATGCCCCCTAGTTCTAGTCTCACCCATCAGTGGAAACATCTTCACCGCATCCACCCGATCAAGCCCCCTCACAATCTTATGTTTCGATAAGATCGCCTCTCATTCTTCTGAACTCCAATGAGTAGAGTCCCAACCTACTCAACCTTTCCTCATACGTCAACCCCCTCATCTCCGGAATCAACTAAGTGAACCTTCTCTGAACCGCCTCGAGAGCAAGTATATCTACTCCCTAAAACAGCAGTGTAGAATTACTTGTTCCTCACACCTGCATTGCTATGGCCTTCCTCAATGAAACTGCTAATTTGCTGTTAACTTAGTCCTAATGCATCAAACTATAGTTGGTTTTGTGCTACAAGCCTGGGCCTAATGTCTTAGTCTGGACCCTGGTTCCAGAGGTGTGCTAACCCGCTACCCCATTATGTAATTTTGATAGTATCTTTTAAATATGGATTTTTTAAAAATACAACATGCCTTCAGACTCGGGTTGAGTCTAAGCTCACTGTAGTTAAAACAGAAAGTGGGCTCTGTCTTCCTTCTCTAACCATTTAAAATATATATTAATGTTTTAATGAATTATTTATACCTGCTTTGGGATTTTAAAACATTACGAATAGCCATTAATGATCTATCAAAATGTATAAAATTGGATAGATTGTTGTCTAGCAGCTCATGAGAATAGTGCCAATTGGACTGAAATCGCATTACGCAACTGTAGCATGTGAACAAATTAAAATAAATGGGTGAATGTCGTCATTAAAATGCCAGACAGAGGGAATTTCATACAAGTATGTTAATGCATTTAGAGGTCACTATTGCGCAGTGCAATTTGACCCCAAATTAGATTTGTTTGTGAGAGGGAAAGATTAATTGTGCAATAGCACAATAAAACTGCTGGAAAGGTCAAACGTTAGTACTTTTAGGTCTAAGCGAGATCCAAGTTAAAAGCCAGCATATTCTATCATTGTTAGTATTTTATATGCATTTATAGTTAATCTGTGTGAATAAATTTTGCAGATTAGGACTGTCACCATAGCATGCTATACTGATATTCCTGACAATAAACATGCCATCTGAATCCTGTTCATCACAGTAACATTAAGCAGCAATAATTATAATCAGTGTAAAACAGCACAAAAAGAGTGTGGGGGTTAGAAACCCATAACTAATGGTCAAACCTGGACTAAGTGTCTTTAGTTACCAAGAAAAATAGCAATAATAATAATCCTTAATTAATACATTGTGACAACAGCCTTGACATACCTAGACCACACAAAATGAGTGATAGGGATTTGAGAGCAGTTCAGGTTTGACTTGCACTTTCAAGTTATTGATCGTTTGATTTTTTTTTAGGCTATGGGGTTATTTTTCTAATTAAACCACTACAGATTCTCTGTTTTACCAATAAAATCCCCAGTTTTGGTAAAAGCCAAAGCAAAATAATGAAAGAAATAATGTTGAAGTAGTTTCCACCTGAAGAGTGTAAGACAAGTCCTGAACTGTTCATTGCTCCTTGATGACTGATTCTTAAAGGCTCACGGCATCAGGAATTTCTGCATTGCTAACATTTCTGTTTCCAAACAAGATTAATCATTTTAAATGTTACTAGTATAAATACAATTGCACTTCAGTCGTTTACAGGAAATGTGCAGAGTTAAAACATATGAAAATTATTTTTTTTCAACTCCAAAATACTGCAGTAGACTCCCTTTCAGACCACCGTCTTTTGATTTCATGAAGTGTTGCCTTTTGCTATAGTGTAAACTTTTTGGGTTTTGTAGTTACCGTGATCTGACATGTGTACACATTTTTGGAGAATGAGACAGAGCCTTTATGGTTAAGTTCATTTTAGAAGAGCCAGAATTATGTTTTACCCTTTTAATCTATAACATACAACAGACTTCTGCGTCACTAAACCAAACTAATGTCAACTGAATAGCATCAATTCCATTTCTCTTAGTGAGTGAGTAAGCAAACTTATTTATAGTCGAGGACTGCAAGCAAAAGGCATTTGCAGACTTTTAACAGACAATTCAGCTCCATTACATGAATGTACTTTCATTTGCAATACTAGAACGCACCAGGTGAAATTGGTCTTCAACAGAAGCGCAAACTGGGTGAGAATGAATTGGCAGCCTGTTTTACACCCATTGTTGGTAAAGAAAATCGGGTCTAAACCGGGATGCTGATTTGTTATCGCCCGCTTTGCACTGCCATTTTGAAGACCAATTTCACCCCCACAGTTCTTTAACAGAACATTTGGTCGTCAAACCTTAAATTAACTTTAATTTAATGCAGGAGATGTAACACCTGCCCCTATACCTCCCCCCTTCCCACTGTCCAGGGCCCCAAACACCCCTTCCAGGTGAAACAGCGATTTACTTGTACTTCTTGCAATCTAGTATACTGTATTCGCTGCTCACGATGCGGCCTCCTCTACATTGGGGAGACCAAACGCAGATTGGGTGACCGCTTTGCGGAACACCTCCGTTCAGTCCGTAAGGGTGACCCCGAGCTTCCGGTCACCTGTCATTTTAATTCACCGCTCCATTCCCACTCGGACCTCACCGTCCTTGGCCTCTTGCATTGTTCCACGGAAGCTCAACGTAAACTCGAGGAACAGCACCTCATCTTCCGATTATGCACTTTGCCGTCTTCCCGACTCAATATCGAGTTCAACAATTTCAGATCATAACCTCGGCCCCTATTACATTTTTACTTTTTTTTTTCCACCCCTTTGTTTTGGGTTTCCCCCCCCCCCCCCCCCACTTTCCTTTTTTTTTCTCTCTCCCACACGGCAGCTGTCTCTCATTCTGCCAGTACACTTCACACCTAATCTTGCCGTCTTTTGTCTCCACTTGTCCTATCACCACCTCGTCTGGTTTTGAATACCTCTTAATGTCTCTTTACTTCTTTTGTTGTATCACAGCTCTGCCTTCGATCTATTTCATTTCCTTTCCAGTTTGAAAAAGGGTTTCGACCCGAAACGTCGACTCTAATTTCTCTCCACGGATGTTGCCTGGCCTGCTGAGTTTTTCCAACATTTTCTGTTGTTATTTCTTAAATTAACTTTAATCCTGTCAACCTTGACTTCTCCAAATTCCCATGGAACCTTTCACACACAGACATGCTCTTATTTAATCAGAGCTTTAATCTTAATAGTAACATTTTCAATAACTACATTATTACGCCAGGCTTTTATCCTAATTGGGTCAAGGTTGTAAATGGAAATTTTTTTCTTAACATTTTTTTAAATGAAACATAAAGCCACAGTTACATTCTACGATAAAAGAAAATGCTGGAACTGCACAGCAAGTCCGTTAGCATTTGAAAGAGAAAGGTAGGTTGATGACCTCCTGTGCATTTCTTCCTCCCCGTCCCCCGATCATAATCACCTACCAACGCCCCCCCCCCCCCCCGACCTCCGCCGCCACAACACACATTCGTGCCGGGGACCATTCCCCCGAGTACCCGGCAGCTCCCTCCTGTCACCCAAAGTCCCGCTCCTGCCTGCCAGCTTCCTTGTCATTCCCGCCAGGATCAGGCAGGAGACTCCTGAAAAATAACAATGAGGCCGGGGGTTAAAATGGCCACGGTCTGCATCTCCCACGCTGCACTCGCGCCACGAGTTAAATTTGGGGCTAATTGTGAGGCAATTAAGAAGCATCAATGTTGTGAGCTAATGCAGTACGAGCTTGTACCGACTAATAAGGTCCTTGATTTGACTTGTATATGTAGGCCCTGATTTTAATTCCAGGCAGGTTTTGAGCGGTTGGGTGGCAAGGTGAGTTGAAAATACCCACTGCTGCATAAATCAGGCCCAGGCTATTTTAACTCCCAGGCCTCATTAACAGAATGAGCGGGAAGTGGGTGGGAGGCGGCTGCAGACCAATGGAAAAATCAGGCAGACCATGGCTGCCCATCGACCCATGATAGACGGTGAGATCAGGTTCCGGGGGCGCCACACGGTGGTTTCACGTTCAGGAAGGGAGGGGAGTCCGGGACACGGGATGTCTAAGCTTTCCTTGTGGAGCCTGAAGGAACACTCCTCATCCTGGACCCACAAAGGAAACAAAAATTACTATTTTTGGCCTCTTCTGGGGCTGATCCTCTTCTGTCCAGGAAAGCTGCAGCGGATTCCCCGCTCAGGCCCGAGTTAAAGTTGTAGTCCAGTCCCAATGATCTCAAAGGACCGACATGCAAAGTAATGAAGGACCCTGTCGGCTTTGGGAGGGTCTCTTGCCCCTTGCTCAAGAAACCAGGTTAAAATCCAGGTAGGTAACTCAGGACATTTTAACTGCCTACCTGGTGCTGCTGGGCGTGTAGAGTTAAAATCGTCTCCAAATCTGTTCCGTTAGCTTATCTCAGCCCAGGTGCTGTAATTGAGTCTCATTGCTCCTGGCCCAAGGAAGATGAGAAGAGTTCCTGCTCCAATTGCTTTTCACTGAGCTCTGCTGGAAAGTATGGCCATCACCTGAGGACCAGTTCGGGCTCTGCTGTTATGCCTCCCACTGTTACATAACCAGCTGACACTCACTTTCGAGGCTCACGCAGGAAGAGTGGCCACTTGGGTGAGGTACTGGAGAGAAGTTGCTGCCTGTGGAGCCGTGGCACTAATCAGTAGATCGAGGAGAAAACAATGGGGGAACAAAATAGTCTCCTCTCTTAGCCAAAGTTGCAGGTGTTAAAGTCTATGTTATGCCCATACTTACTGAGTGTATGCATGTGTGGCATTGTGTATATAAACAGGGGTTCAGATAGGAGACTGTTGCTGACATTTTAGGAAATTTTCCACTTTTATTTAGGTTTTGTAAATAATGTAGTGGTAAATTTATATTTAGTCAAAAGCTGAATGTATTTGTGACTCGAGTTCTTATCTTAAGCCCTGTATAAATATATTCTATGGGCATTGCTGTTATATTTACAGTCACTGTGAATGGTATTTCCTGGCAGTTAAGTAAAAGTGTTCCACCCATATGACAACATCACCTAATAGCTTTGTGTCCTATAACATTTTAACCTCAAGTAAACAATAACTATAGAATATTACACCAGGTAATGGTTAATTCTAGTGCTTAAATTTCCGCTATGCTCCGTTGTTGCGGGACTTTTACACTCGTGAAAGGGCAACCATCACTGGTGCAATATTCTATATACAGTATTTCTTTTCAAATGTAACACCTATTGGGGATGTTTCATAGGGATATATTTGTGTGCAGCTACAGAGTCTTTGTTGATAACATACTTTTCCACCTGCAACTTCAGATTTACACCTTATTATCTGTTACCTAATGAAGGGTGTGCTGTACTGAATATGTGATTTTTGTAAACCATTTTCACTGTTGACTTCAGTCTGGAGGGTCTGAGGAAAGG
This sequence comes from Somniosus microcephalus, assembly GCF_052327205.1. Taxonomy (NCBI): domain Eukaryota; kingdom Metazoa; phylum Chordata; class Chondrichthyes; order Squaliformes; family Somniosidae; genus Somniosus; species Somniosus microcephalus. Next base: position 19,300,662 of record NC_141020.1, on the reverse strand, counting down.
ACAAAAAAGCAGAGGAGGGGTGACCGTTACTCCGTTCAGACATCACTGATTGTAGCAACCCTTAAAAAAATGCTTCCTATTGGCCTGAACATGTGTTCGCCTGCTGATCAAGAGCTGATTAACATTGCCAAGACAAGATATGGCCTGGTAAGTGCTGAATTTTCAGGTATATTTATACTAATGAGTGTGTTTATGAAATGCTTGACATAGTATTTCCATGTGTTTGTTTAGAAAGGGGCCTGGGAGGAATTGTGGACACATCACTTTCAATGGGCTGACTGTGGTGGATCAATTACAGGAAACTTTGTGATATCCGGCACCGACGGGACCGAGCTGTTGCCGTTCCATCAAAACTGCCGGACAAACCAGCGTTAATGTTGAAGCATACGGAGATTTGCAGCTCCGTATCTGGCAACAAACACTGTTACATAGAAACCAGGAGCAGGAGTAGGCCATTTGGCCCTTCGAGCCTGCTCCGCCATTCAACGAGATCATGGCTGATCATCCAAACCCTAGCACCCGGTCCCTACACCAACAGCCATCCCACCCAAGCCCTATCCCCGTAACCCCACATATTTAATCCCCCCTAACACTAAGGGCCAATTTTTATCATGGCCAATCAACCTAACCCGCACATCTTTGGACTGTGGGAGGAAACCGGAGAAAACCCACGCAAACACAGTTGCTTAGCAACAGCTCCTAAACAGTCGGCCGTACCTTGGAAGCGTCTCTGTAGCTTAGCAACAGCTTCAGAGAGACTTTGCAGAGCCTGACTTGAAAAAAAAAGCCACGAGAAGAAAAAAAACCTAACAAAACGGCTCCTGATTTTTGCCGGTGGATCGAGCATTCTGGACAATTAACCTCCGGATAAACCAAAGTTTCCTGTAAATGCTAGTAGAATGCTATAGGCAGAACAGTGAAAAACAAGACAGCAGATGTTAATGCTAAGGCTTTACAATACACTAGCCTGGGCATACAGAGAAGTATGCTTCTTGGTTTTGAACACTGCACCAAAACAAAACAAACACGTGTTGAAAAGGTTACAGTAAAGGGGATGAGCTCTAAGGAAAGGTTAGAGAAGCTTGAGCACACAGCCTGGATAGAAGGGATAAGGTTTCTATTGCTTGCTATTTATAGCAAGAACATAAATGAATTCTTTACCATTCACAATTTAGCCATAAACAAGCTGAGACGATCTTCTAAAAACATGAAGATATATAAAATATTGAAGTATTTAAATGGGATCTATAGGTACACTGTGTATGTGGACATCAGGGGAAGGACAGGATCGGGCTCGGCTGTGATACCTCCTGCAGTTGGCTTGCCTGCCAACACCAGTGATACCTCCTGCAGTTGGCTTGCCTGCTAACACCAGTGATACCTCCTGCAGTTGGCTTGCCTGCTAACACCAGGCTTACACAGAAAGAATGGCGACTTGGGCAAGGTGCTTGTGAACAGTACAGTTAGCACTTCCCGAGGAGGAGGGGAGACAACTGAAGAATTTATGAAATGGGGGCACTGTAGCTGAAGGCTTCGAGCATCATATGATGGATACTATAGTTATAGTTTATCCCGGAAAGTGCATCGTACGTTGTACAACCAAGCGGGTCAGAGAATGGGTGCTGCAGCATTGTAACCCCGTCTCTGACAAATGCTCTCTGGGAGCGCAGGATTTGTGAATTTACCTTTGTTATGTTATAAAACAAATGCTTAAGTGCTTAATTTAAGTACATGAGTACAAGACTCTGCTAGATTTCTAAAGAAGAGAAGAGTTCTAGATTTCTAAATCCTGGTATAGAGAATGTCCAACACAAAATATCGTCAGCTTCATGGAAAAATGACAAAGTGAAATTATTTTTCCGTAGGTACTATTTCAAACATAAGTATTGTTTTGTGCCAATCTAAAAGTTTTCTAACAGCTTTCATCCCTCAGTCTTTGCACAGAACAACTTCTCATCCACGGTGATTTCAACTCCATCTCAATTCATCATGCTCCCTCTCCTCTGAGTTCACTAGCCTCCTATCCTCCCTTAATCTCGCCCTCCATGTAAACTCCCCAACCCATATTTGACCTTGCCGTCCCTCATGGTCTCGCTACTCCCATCGTGTCAATCGCAGATAGTGCTATCTCTGACCACTTCCTCGTATCGCCTTCCCCCCCCCAACCCTACTTCCTTCTGTGTTCGCCCCATGAAAAAAAAACTCTCCCAACTCTCTTACAACTGCACTTACGAAATCCCAACTGTCCAGCCTTTGGCCCTCCATTCACCAGCTACCGATCTGCTCAACCACACCCTCACCACCACTTTTGATGCCCTAGTCCCTAATAAAACGATTACACTCTCACCCTGGCCGCTGCCCCTGATACGGCCCTCATCTCTGCTCCCTTAAGTTCAAGGGACGCTGACTTGAATGGATATGGCGGACAATTGGTTTAGCCATTCACCGCCAGATCTGGCTGGACCACATAAAGCAGTATCAGGTCCTGTTCTCGTCTGCTAAAGGTTCTCACTATTCCAGGATCATTCTGGAATGCAAAGATAAACCCCGGCTTCTATTTTCTATTGCTAACCATCTTCTTAAACCCCTCTCCCCTGTCTCCTCCACCCTCACCTCCAACAAGTGTGAGGAGCTCCTGGACTTCTTTGTCTCTAAGATTGAGACCATCCATTCAACTGCCTCGGCCACTTCCCTTCCTCTCCGATTTTCCCTCATGACCTCTCCGCGCTCATCTTGTCCATGAGACCCACTTCCTGCTCCCTTGACCCTATTCCCACTGAACTGCTGACCACCCAACTTTCTTTTCTGACTCCCATGTTAGCTGGCGTTGTTAACGGTTTGCTCTCCTCAGGTACTGTCCCCCTCGCCTTCAAATCTGCCGTCATCACCCCTCGCCTCAAAAAAACCAACCTTTGACCTACCGTCCTTGCAAACTACTGCCCCATCTCCAACCTTCCTTTCCTCTCAAATCCTTGAACGCGTTGTCACCTCCCAAATCCGTGCCCACAATTTTCGCAACTCCATGTTTGAATCCCTCCAATCAGGTTTACGCCCCGCCACAGTACTGAAACGGCTCTCGTCAAAGTCACAAATGAGATCCTTTATGACCGTGACAACGGTAAACTATCCCTCCTCGTCCTTCTTGACTTGTCTGTAGCCTTTGTCACGGTTGACCACTCCATCCTTCTCCAACGCATCTCCACCGTTGCAGTTGGGACTGCACTCGCCTGGTTCCATTCCTATCGATCTAATCGTAGCCAGAGAATCACCTGCAACGACTTCTCTTCCTGCTCCCGCATCGTTACCTCTAGTGTCCCCCAAGGATCTATCCTTGGCCCCCTCTTATTTCTCATCTACATGTTGCCCCTTGGCGACATCATCCAAAAACACAGCGTTGGTTTCCACATGTACGCTGGCGACACCCAGCTCTACCTCACCACCACTTCTCTTGACCCCTCCATGGTCTCTAAATTGTCAGACTGCTTGTCGAAAATCCAGTTTTGAATGAGCAGAAATTTTCTCCAATTAAATATTGGGAAGACCGAAGCCATTGTTTTCGGTCCGAGCCACTGACTCCATCCCTCTCCCTAACATCTGTCTGAGGCTGAACCACACTGTTCGCAACCTTGGTGTCATATTTGACCCTGAAATGAGCTTCCGACCACGTATCCACTGCATAACTAAGACCGCCTATTTCCACCACCGTAACATTGCCCATCTCCACCCTTGGCTCAGCTCATCTACTGTGGAAACCCTCATCCATGCCTATGTTACCTCCAGACTTGACTATTCCAACGCACTCCTGGCTGGCCTCCCACGTTCTACCCTACGTAAACTTGAGGTCACCCAAAACCCGGCTGCCCGTGTCCTAACTCGCACCCATCACCCCTGTGCTCGCTGACCTACATTGGCTCCTGGTTAAGCAACGCCTCAATTTCAAAATTCTTATCACTGTTTTCAAATCCCTCCATGGCCCTCGCCCCTCCCTATCTCTGTAATCTCCTCCAGCCCCACAACCCCCCTGAAATTACTGCGCTCTTTAAATTCTGCCCTCTTGAGCATCCCTGATTATAATCGCTCTACCGTTGGTGACCGTGCCTTTTGTTGTCTGGGCCCTAAGCTCGGTATTCCCTGCCTAAACCTCGCTACCTCTCTTTCCTCCTTTAAGACGCTCCTTAAAACCTACCTCTTTGACCAAGCTTTTGGTCACCTGCCCTAATTTCTCCTTATGTGGCTCGGTGTCAAATTTTTTGTCTTTATAATACTCCTGTGAAGCGCCTGACGTTTAACTGCGTTAAACGTGTTGTTGTTTAATGCTTTGCTGGTTTGTTTGCTGTATCACTGACCTACTATCTCTCCTTCCTTACAATCCTGACAGAAAGATACAGATGAAGAAGTACAAGAGTTTCTTCAGGGCAATCTCCACTTGCAGGGAAAGGTAAAAGAACGTAATTTCAAAATGAAAAAAGAGGCCATTCTCTTTGGTCATCGTTTCATTTCATTTTTTCAGTCTCCAAATAACTATAAATTCCAAAATTGTAATTGATCACTAACACCGTACAACAGATTTTCCTGTTACTGCACCTGGGGCCATTGCATCATCTGGGCCCCACACATGGAGGAAAATAGTGCTGCGAGGTTTTCCCACCCATAACAGAGGCCGCCCTATTTTCTATCCATTAATGAGTTTATGCACACAGCACCTGATGGTCAGCAGTGTTGATACCCGGGCCTCGTTATTGGAAAAAAAAGGAAGACTTGCATTTATATAGCGCCTTTCATGACCTCAGGACATCCCAAAGTGCTTTACAGCCAATGAAGCACTTTTGAAGTGTTGTCACTGTTGTAATGTAGGAAATACGGCAGCCAATTGCGCACAGCAAGCTCCCACAAACAGCAATGTGATGATGACCAGATAACCAGTTTTTTTTTTTTTGTTACTTTGGTTAAGGGATAAATATTGGCCAGGACACCGGGGAGAACTCCCCCTGCTCTTCTTAGAAATCGGATCTTTTACGTCCACCTGAGCGAGCAGACGGGGCCTCGGCTTAACGTCTCATCTGTAAGACGGCACCTCCGACAGTGCAGCATTCCCTCAGTACTGCACTGGGAGTGTCAGCCTGGATTTCTGTGCTCAAGTCCCTGGAGTGAGACAATGAACCCACAACCTTCTGACTCCGAGGCGAGGGTGCAACCCACTGAGCCACGGCTGACACTTTATTGGCCCCATAGTATTAATTAATGTCAAGATCTGTAACATGTACATCCACCTCCCTTCCACTGATCACCATTAAAAAAGATTAAAAATACAAAGAAACAAAGTGAAAGAATATAAAGGTATTGCTCATACCATCATATGGACTGACGTAAGAAAACTCACTAAGCACTTGGTTGAGTATAAAATAAGGCTTTAATCAACTGTTTCACAACCATGAGATTCTAGTTACATCACTAGTTCCTGGTTACAAAAACGTCCTGAGCAAGCTGGGCCCACGCCCGAGTATTTATACTCCTTGGACGGCGCCACCAGCTGGCCGCCCAGTGTTATTTCATGAGTCGTTTCTTCATGATGATAAGATTCATGACATGGACCATCCCTCCTAACAAAGGCATTTGTGGGCATAGATTTTGAAATAGGATTTGTTGGGGGATTGGGAGCTACTGAGGGTTGGAGAGGATGGAGGAGCAGAATGTAGTGCAGAACAGAATGCAGCCTGTGGAGATCGGACAGTTACACTTTGTGAAGGGCAGATTTCAGGAAGCCGGCAGTGGAATAAATTGGGGGAATTTTAACACCCCAAAGCAGGTGGGTTTGGGTCGGGTGGCATGTAAAAAATCTGAAACCAGACTCCAACCTGTCAACTTCCGGTTTTAATGGAGGCGGGACGCAGCGGCAAGCAAAGAACCTGCTCACAGGAGGCAGGTTAGTCATTTAAATATTATAATGAGGCTGCGTGCCTCAGAATTAATCACCATTTTCAATTTAACCCTGCCCGGCCTCGAGAAACCCGGCAGCTAAAGGGAGGGGAGGACTGCTGGATCCAGGAGCTAAGAGTCTTTCCACTTACCGGCTAGATCCAATTTACCTGCTTCACCCCCCCCCACCCCACCCTGCGATCGGACAACGCCCCCCCCTGCCCCGATGACCCTTCGATCTCCCCCAGAGGCCTCCAATTCCTCCTCTCTGCTCCCTGGCCTCTGGTGCTGATGGCCTACCCGCCCGACCGCCAGCCAGCCTCTCAAACAGAGACAAAAAATGTTAATCGGGCCCTGCCGTTAAATTCGCCATGACCATTCTTCTGGCTATCCCGATCTCAAAACAGCCCCTTTCCCTCCCGTCTCCAAGCTAATATTGGGGCCATTGAGTCTGGAGCTGTCAAAGGTGTGGATAAGCATTTGAGCTGCAGTATGGGTGGAGGCTGGCGATATTGTAGAGGTGGAAATAGGCGGCCTTGGTGTTGTTACGACTGAGCCACAGCTGACCCCTACATTAATCTATAGAGTAGTTAATTTATACATGGACATTTGTTTGAGGTACTCTGACCTTGAAATTAGTGACACAAAACAAACTATTATTTTGGAAAACATTGAAATGAAAAATGGATTATTCCTTGAAAACTGAAACCTTGATATCAGTCCCTTTGAACACATTTCTATCAGTTTCATCTGTCTACTATTTTAACTATTCATTATAACTGAGGCATTAACCCATTTTGAAATAAATGTATGACCTCTGTTAAAATGACAAAGGAATTTTGTAAGAACATGTTATAAGTGTTCATACATTAAGATTCGAAGAGCCCAATTTGAAGGCATAAGGAACTACAAAACTAACTATTTGTCAGTAAGATTGAGACCATCTGTTCAACTGCCTCTGCTACATCCTTCCCTTACTCTAGCCCACCAAGCCAAGCTTCCGCCAAGGTCCCCCCCAGTCCCCTGAAAGACCTGGGGCTAGATTTTCAGTTGCTTGCGCCAGCAGTTAGCGCCTTAAGAGAAGTGATTTTCGGGCGCTATGCGTGTAGCGCCTGGGCGCAGCGCAGTTTGCGCCCCGCCCCAAATTAAGTTGCCCGTTAGCGCCGGCGCAAAGTTTAGCGGCCGCCCGGATGCGCGCGCAGAAAATGACGTCACATCCTCGTGCAACGCCCTTTGGCCGCCCCGAATCCAAACTTCAGTCGGACCGCCCCATTGTGCGCCTGGCGTCCAGAGCGTTTGTAAAATGGAACGCAACACACCCTGGGGAGCGCAAATTAAAGGGCACTCGTACAAAAGGCACTCTGCATGTGTTGTGTGGAAGTAAGCTGTGTGTTGTTCTGAACGGTCTATTTATGTTTCCGGGCACCAATCACTACTCCTCCTCCTCCTCCTCCTCCTCCTCCTCCTCCTCCTCCTCCTCTTCCTCTTCCTCCTCCTCCTCCTCCTCCTCCTCCTCCTCCTCCTCCTCCTCCTCCTCCTCCTCCCCCCTTTGCATTTGGAAAAAAATACATGCACCCTTCCCCTTTAAGAGCTCACTGGCACCAGAGTGTCTGCCGTGCGCTGCGCCCAAGCTCGGGTGTTGCGCTCTCCACCGCCGGCTTAGCGCCTAAAGATACTAGTGGAACGCCTCTTTTAGCGCTCCACCAACCTCTTAGGGCGAAGCCACTGAATTTCCGGCAACGGGGCGCTACTTTGGGGCGGGCGATAACTTCGGGCGGGCGCTAAGCTTAGCACCCCAAAACTGTCTATACTGAAAATCTAGCCCCTAAACTCTCATCTCTCTCACCTTTTCTCTCCAATTTCCCTCGTGCACTCCAAGATTATCTTGTCTGAGACCCACTTTCTACTCTCTCGACCCTATACCCACCAAATTGCTGACCACCCAACTTCCCTTCCTAGCCTCCATTCTAGCTGATACTGTAAATGGTTCCCACTCCTCAGGTACTGTCCCGGTCCCTTTCAATCCTACCGTCATCAACACCCTCCTTAACAAAAAACAAAAAAACCACCCTTGACTTGTCCTAATGTTGACTTTGGTAGGAAAAATAGAAAAGCAGAGTATTTTTTAAATGGTGAGAGATTGGGAAATGTTGGTGTTCAGAGGGACCTGGGTGTCCTTGTACACGAATCACTGAAAGCTAACATGCAGGTACAGCAAGCAATTAGGAAAGCAAATGGTATGTTGGCCTTTATTACAAGAGGATTTGAGTATAAGAGTAAAGATGTCTTACTGCAATTATATAGGGCCCTGGTGAGACCACACTTGGAGTATTGTGTACAGTTTTAATCTCCTTACCTAAGGAAGGATATACTTGCCATAGAGGGTGATGGGCCTTCAATAACCACAAAACTAGAAGTTATAGACTTAAACAAGTTGGTTTTTAATCACTAAGATCAGAGCTAACATCTCAACATGCCGACTGGTTCACAGGAATGAGTCATACAGATCCTGGGATCTTTATGTAAGAGAAGTCAGGGGCGGAGCCAAGACCTGGAACCTCCCAGGTTAGTCGGGAAAGAGGAAGTGAAACTATACACAGTGGGGGAGGGTAATATACATGAGTGCAAAATGAATACAGGATCAAGACAAACAGATTTCATTACAGAGGGACTGCAACAAAGGTTCACCAGACTAGTTCCTGGGCTGGGGGGATTGTCCTATGAGGAGAGATTGAGTAGACTAGGCCTATATTCTCTGGAGTTTAGAAGAATGAGAGGTGATCTCATTGAAACATACAAAATTCTTACAGGGCTTGACAGGGTAGATGCAGGGAGGATGTTTCCCCTGGCTGGGGAGTCTAGAACCAGGGGTCACAGTCTCAGAATAAGGGGTCGGCCATTTAGGACTGAGATGAGGAGAAATGTCTTCACTCAGAGGGCGGTGAATCTTTGGAATTCTCTACCCCAGAGGGCTGTGGAGGCTCAGTCGTTGAGTATATTCAAGACAGAGATCGATAGATTTTTGGATAATAAGAGAATCAAGGGCTATGGGGATAGTGCAGGAAAGTGGAGCTGAGGTAGAAGATCAGCCATGATCTTATTGAATGGCCGAAGGGCCAAATGGCCAACTCCTGCTCCTATTTCTTGTGTTCTTATGTTCTCCTTCTTTGGCTCCATGTTAATTTTTGTCTGATTAGGATCCTGTGAAATGCCTTGGGATGTTTTACTACATTAAGGGTACTATATAAATGCAATAGACACAAAGCTGGGTGGGCGTGTGTGCTGTGAGGAGGATGCAGAGAAACTCCAGTATGATTTGGACAGGTTGGGTGATTGGGCAGATGCAGTATAATGTGGATAAATGCGAGGTTATCCACTTTGGTGGCAAAAACAGGAAGGCAGATTATTATCTGAACGGCAATAGATTGGGAGAAGGGGAAGTGCAACGAGACCTGGGTGTCCTTGTGCACCAGTCGCTGAAGGTAAGCATGCAGGTGTAGCAGGCGGTTAAGAAGGCAAATGGTATGTTGGCCTTCGTAGCGAGAGGGTTTGAGTACAGGAGCAAGGATGTCTTGCTGCAGTTGTACAGGGCCTTGGTGAGACCACACCTTGAGTATTGTGTGCAGTTTTGGTCGCCTTATCTGAGGAAGGATGTTCTTGCCATGGAGGGAGTGCAGCGAAGATTCATCAGACTGATACCTGGGATGGCAGGAATGACGTATGAAGAAAAATTGGGTCGATTAGACTTATATTTGCTGGAGTTTAGAAGAATGAGAGGGGATCTCATTGAAACTTATAAAATTCTGACAGGACTAGACAGACTAGATGCAGGAAGGCTATTCCCGATGGTGGGTGAGACCAGAACCAAGGGTCGCAGTCTAAGGATAAGGGGTAAGCCATTTAGGACAGAGATGAGGAGGAATTTCTTCACCCAGAGAGTGGTGAACCTGTGGAATTCTCTACCACAGAAGGCAGTTGAGGCCAATTCATTAAATATATTCAAGGAGGAGTTAGATATATTTCTTAAGGCTAAAGGGATCAAGGGATATGGGGAGAAAGCAGGGACAGGGTACTGAGTTTGGATGATCAGCCATGATCGCATTGAATGGCGGAGCAGGCTCGAGGGGCCGAATGGCCTACTTCCTGCTCCTATCTTCTATGTTTCTAAGTTGTTGGTATGATCATGTATGTGCAAACTGAACCTTTTGTGGTATTTCTCAGCGATTTGCTAATGGGGGGGATGTGCTGGGCTGAATTGTAAGGTGACTGGACTGAATCAGTAACTTACTAATTTTATAAATGTATTTTGTAGTGTGAAAATTCTTCAGCTATGCGATGGCAGATGGCGTTGTACAAGGATATAGCTGGCAAAGCTGAAGACAGCAACAATCCTGAAAAAATTGTGAAACGGGTGCAGGAGGTCTCTGCAGTCCTGTTTCACCTGGAGCAGGTACAAGCATCTGTGACACATGTATAAATATGTTTTGTGCTCAGTAGTCTTAGGTTTTTTGTGTAACTTAAGAGTTAACTAAAAATCGAAACATTGGTTATTGTTGCTATTCTTTCATAAAGTACAATCACTGGAACTGTATTTTTCAATGTATTGTTAATCTTAAAGTGACTCAGCACATTGCAACACTCTGCATGTGAAACCATGGATTTGTACTCTGATGAGCTCTGGGTTCTATTGCTTTGGAGAGGTACTGGCCTGGGCTCAGATCGCACCCTGCGATCTCCGGCAGCTCAACCCCTCCCGCGATCAGCCCACATCGCCCTCCACTCCGATCTCCCCCCACGATCATTCCCCACCACTTCCCCTGCGATATCCAACTTCCCGACCCCACTCTCTTCACTGCCTCACGTAAGTATCGAGGCCATTGTGTGGATCACTAAAGGATAATTAATTCGCGTGATTTTTTTTTCAATGTATTGAGCTGAGCATAACTATGACACTTTTTTGGGTCATGGTGCTTTACAAGTTATTTCATTCCAGGAACTCGTCTCAAGTGACCATGAGAGACAACTTGAATCCAGGTCCCACTGCCTGTAGATCCACATCACCAAATCTCCCTTGATTCATCATAATTATCAGTAATGAATTTTCTCTTAATTGGTGCTGGTACTGGCGCTGTGATGATGTAGATGTCCCTCACAGCTCGCTGCCACCAGTGTAAGTAATATTTGGGCTTTTTAAGGAGGCATTCCCTCTTGCAATGGTCTTCCCCCTTCTTCCCATAAGCAGACCTTATATTTGCTACAAACCAGAAGCTGCAGCTCTGCAGTTTTCTGCCACTCCAGGGATCTCATATCCTTTAGGATGCTCTCAAACCTACGTCACAACCAGACCACTTGCTTTGCACAGTGCAAGAGCCAGCTTCTTGGTTTGGTGTAAAAACACAGCAGGATTGTAACTACCCACCACCGTTTCTTTCACATTTAGGAGAAGGGATGTGGTTTTAAACTAGTGATAATGACCAGCAGTACATTTATCACTGCTGAGGGGGTACCAGCTACTTAAAGATTACGCAACAGCACGTGTTCGCTGCAGGATGTTACTGCCCCCAAGATGCTGTGCTCAATTTTATGCTCATTGCCCATGAATCGGCATCTAGCCCACCAAACCCCACTGGTGCTGCATCTTAAAAACAGGAAATGCTGGAACTACTCAGCAGGTCAGGCAGCATCTGTGGAGAGAGGAACAGAGTTAACGTTTCAGGTCGACGACCTTTAGTGCTGCATCTGTTGTGGTAGCTAATGCATTAAAAGGCTACCATATTCAGGGAGAGCATGTGTATTTTATATGATTTGTCATGTCAGTAATATGTTGGACCCTCTTTGCTGTTTAGACGGAACATCCTTTCAAGTCCAAGAAGATGGTTTGGCACAAGCTGTTGTCCAAGCAGCGCAGGAGAGCTGTGGTAGCGTGTTTCAGAATGACTCCTCTGTATAACTTACCAAGGTAAGACACCATGCAACGTAGCACAGAACCAGAAAAGGGTGCTTTCCCCTCCAATTATCATGCCCAGTATATGTATTTAAGATTGCTGGATATTAGATTGTCTTGCCCGTTGACTATGAAGGAGTGATAAATCTAGCCCAATATTCTGTGGTTGATGTAAAATAACTACTAAGCACTTGGTTTGCGTATAAAACAAGGCTTTAATCAACTGTTTCACAACCATGAGATTCTAGTTACATCACTAGTTCCTGGTTACAGAAACATCCTGAGCAAGCTGGGCCCACGCCCGAGTATTTATACTCCTTGGACGGCGCCACCAGCTGGCCGCCCAGTGTTATCTCGAGTCATTTCTTCATGAATGGTAAGATTCATGACAGTCGTCACTTATCTTTCACGACAGTGTGTAATTTATTTCTATAAATCATTAGCTCTAGCAAATTAAACCGTATGAGAAAGTAGTAAATATTGAATGATCTATTCAGTGTTGTGTGCTCTCATAATACAAAAAAGTCGAGCAGTAACCGTTACCAAAATAGAACTTGCCCTGAAGATTTGGAAACTTCTAGATGACATTTACAGTGCCCTTCTCTCCATGATCCAACCTTATATTTTTCCACAATTTATTTTAGCAGTTGGAATAAAACCCAGACTTGTGTTAAAAATTGTTGAAACAAAAAAAAAGTTAATTCACAGAAAATTGCATTTACAAACAAAATTAGTATTGCAAGCAGCCATCAGTGGTATTATGCAAGGTCTCAATGTGCAGATTTATCTGATTTCTGTTTATTCATACCTGTCGGATCATAACTATATAATGAGGTGGCAATGCTGTCTTTCTTTATGATGACTGTTAAGGGTCTTGTATGAAATAAATTTGGGTAGTCTGAAATAGTCAAGGACTTCAATTCAGAGCCAGTTGGAACCTGTTTGTCAATCTCATGCTGTGCTGCACCCTATGAGGATGGTAGGGCCTGAAATAATGCTCCACATGCAAGAGAGGCTTTTGAGCTGCCCCATTGCAGACGTGTACCGACTATCCTGATATATGCACTTGAGCTCATTAAAAAATGAGGAAAGAAAGTGCTTGCATTTATATAGCGCCTTTCACAACCTCGAGACATCCCAAAGCGCTTTACTTTGGAAAGAAACTGGCACAAGGACATTGCCCACTTCTGTATTCCGCTACACCTCTGGTGGCTTTGCACTTTTGCCAGCACAGGGGAGTGCACTTTCAGCCCCTTTGAATTGACCATATGATCGGCATCACGATGGGATTTGTTTGCATTTGCCCATGTCACGTATGATCCATATGCCATTTTAAAATAATTTTTAACCCATTTCTTTAGCTTTTTTTCCTTTTGAGCCCCTATGCCTATTAATGAACCTTCATGCACCTTTTCTCCAATCTCTTTGTTGTGATTGTCGGGCTGGTTAAAGGCTAGTTACGGGAAACCACGTTAAACACCTTTCAAAAAGTGAGTGCTTAACGCCTAGTCTATCCTGTTGCTAGCTGACTTCACAAACAGGAAGAGCTGGAAGTATAATCGTAAGCAGAAACTTAGGAGCAGCTTGAAGATTCAATCTGTTGGCAATAAAAGAGAAGAAAAACAAAACAAAACCAAAGGATTATGGATTAAACCACAGATTAAATAGTCGGTGAGAGATAGTCTGTGCTCGATGACCCATCCCCTGAAAACATTGATTTTTGTTTTTTGGGGAATTTTCTAATATTTTAAATCGGCAGTTTGGCAGAGGTACAATCACTTTTTTTTTACCTGGCATTCCAGATTGTTGCCTTCCAACTCGTCAGCAATCCAACAAGTTAACCTGCACACTTGTATAAAAGAAAGACCGCATGCAATGCAAGAAATTTTACATGCCAGATGTGTGTATATGGTATACACTGTGGCTTAGAAATTCGGGATTGCCCCCTGCGCCTGAATGAAGAGGCCCGAGGCGTATTTCCATCGAGCTGTGGACAGCAACGGGCCATTTCTAGGCCACAGTGCTTGTGGTATTTTAAGAATGGAGCATAAGGAGAAGCAGGAAGCCTTTGGCTAACAAAACTGGTAGCAGATGTATTTTATGGCTGGCACGTTCACCATCCTGCTAAAATTACCCCATGTTCTGTAGCTTTAACAACCTTAAAATACTATGTAGTTCACTGACTTACGCGATATTACTGGCTGGATTACTTGCTTTGTTGGGTTAACACATGCATACTTTGGTTGTAACAAACAAGTGTTTAGAGCTTCAGGATTTGACTACTTTTAGAGCTACAGGAGTGAGACCTGAGCTGAAGAACACTGCAAAAGCAATAAAGCCAAATACCAAAGTTTTGTTACAGCTTTAACACCTCTTTTTTTTAATGAGTGCATGCATATTGAAAGTGTTACAGTACTTAACTAAACATCTTTTGCTCCCAGTACCCAGTTGTGATTTATGTTGGTGTCTGAACAATTTTGCAAGCGTTATATTGCTCAGGAAGACTTGAATGTAGAAAATGTATCCTCTTCTCTCAGACACAAAATTAGCTATTACTTCATGAACGCCTATCGAGAACTGTGGGTTCGCAGAGCGTGTGAGGAAACGGACTTTGCAAGTCTAGTATACCTACTGATGGTAACGTAGACTTGGTGTGGCCACCACGGCACTAAATCTTAGAGTTAGCAATGCACATGGTCCATTGACAAGCCTGTTGTACAATTACAGCAGCATCTGATTGGTCAGAGCAGCAAGTTGAGGATCTGAAATTATCCTTTAGTTTGGAATTAGAACCTCTAAAGTAAACACAAACTGATGGACATGCTATTTAGTCAGGATTAGTGCAATGAGTATGTAGTTTGAGAAATGTGGGGAATGACTGACGTAATAAAACTCACTACGCACTTGGTTTGAGTGTAAAGCAAGGCTTTAATCGACTTGTTTCAGAACATGGAGGTCTAGTTGTACTTCACTAGTTCCTTGTCTTACAAAATGTCCCTGGAAAGCTGGGCCCACGCCCGAGTATTTATACTCCTTGGACGGTGCCACCAGCTGGCCGTCCAGCATTATTTCATGAGTTGTTTCTTTATGATGAGATTTAAAACAATGACCAAGTCCCATAAGGCAGAACATCACCAAGTAGAAGAGAAGGTGAGATAAATTAAGAAATAGTGATTTTTAAAAAACCACTAAAATAAATAGTAAAATATTCTATCCTTGAAATTACACATTGAATATCAGCAGTATTAATGCTACCTTTAAAGTGGCAGTCAAAATAATTTCATTTGAATGCTCCTAGAGTTATCTTCACACAGTGTAATTTCAAGGCCATCTCTATAAATGCTACAATTTAACTGCATAATAGTTAAATAAAAATGACTAGATTTGAAAAAGTTTGGGACATAACCTGCCTAGCTTTTCGGTAATTGGTATTGCCTGAACCTACCAGACATAGTCATATTTATCTATTGCGGAGGAATGTAAATAGATATACAAAGTTAAGAAGGTTACCATAATGACAATGAGGTCTTCATTTACCCCTTCCCTTGTTCTCTGACCTATCAGTTGAGCAAAATTGTACAAGTGCTGTCTCTAACAGTTGTGTGATAAGATAGTGTAACCACTAAAGTCGTGTCTTTATTCCCAACCCCTCCTATTTTCACCCTCGCCCTTCCTCAGGCACCGCGCATCTAACCTCTTCATCGAAGGTTATAGAAATTCCTGGATTGACACCGAGGAGCACTCGTTTGAAGATAAACTAATAGATGATCTGGCTGTAAGTACTGGTTTCTGTGAGCTGGCGTGCAGCCGTGCTGTACCAGTACATACAACCCTGTTTCTGCACCATGTGCTGTCGCTTGTATTTTTACGTCAAGTCTGTGGCACAGTTATGCCTTGTCTCCTGTCACTCTATGTTGCATGACTGGAAACTAGAAATAGCTGAGTCCAAGGAATGAAGTCTTTTGTATGGCAGAGCTATGATAAAGACTGCATTTCAGCTGAGAAACCTTTTACATCAAAGTCTGCAAGTCATTCTTTTGATTTACTTTGTTCTTCTATCTCCTTGACTATCCTTCACAAAGTTCACATGTCTAGTTTTCTGCCGAAGGAGCCTATTTGACATCTGCAGGACCAGTTACAATAGATCTATGTGCACCAGGACCAGTGGATCTGGATTAACATCAAAAGAGATCAAAGAATGAAGTGTAAACTCGATGAATATGATACATTAATCCAAATTGGAATAAACAATGGTTTGGGTAATGATGACTTGAATAAACTGCGAAGAATATTTGCCCATGTAAATGATTTGTACACAATAATTCAGTTGATATTCCTCAATTTGCATCTGCTCCACAAATGTAGACCCACTTTCTTCCAACCAAAGTAATCCTTAACTTACAATAAACCACCTTCATTATTCCCTAATTAATAAGCACATTTTGGGGTATTATATAGCTATCACATCTGTCTATGCAATTACAAGTTTTGTGCCTGTAAGAATGGATTATTCTGTAATTATATAGTGCCTTCAGCTTTGCTAAGTGGTCCAGGCTAACCACATGATCATGTACTCAGCACGGACTAAACGTACAATCATCCTGAAAATTAATTCCACAAGACTATTTTTATTTTTACTCCTTCATATTTTTTTACTCTCCTAAGTTTAGTTTTCTATATTTTTAATTATTTTTGGTGTGTTTTGTCATTTTATAAATATTTGATCACAAATAGCCAAGTCCTGAGCTTCAAATTCCTGGGCCGACACCAAGAGCAATCATCTAAAGATAAACTAGTAGATGACCTGGCTTCAAGTGCTGCTTTTTATGAGCTGCCCTGCAGCCATGCTTACCAGTCTGTACAACCCTCTCTTGTCAAACATGAATCCCCATCCTTTCCTCTCGCCACCAGTGCTGCGTACTTGACTTGCTCAGCCTCTGCTTTACAAATTTTCCCTCTTTTATAAGCAAGGCCATATGCCAAGGTCCTGGACAGTTCATGTCTTTGTTCTCCCTAACCAGAAATTGTCCAGCTCTGGTAAAATAGCAGACAAAGGCCTTCCATACAAATGCATTAAACGTTAGTACTTTTATATTGCCAACAATCATTTCTAGGCTAAAGTGAGAGAGAAGAGTGAAGAACATGAAAGACTGGAAGGCAAGGACCGAGCGAAGGAAGCACAAAGAATTAGAGATTGGGAGATGAGCAGAGGTAGTTATATGAAAAGAGACAGAAATGTTGAGGGCGAAATTTGGCTCCTTTGCGCCTGCCGTTAGCGCCTCCTGGGGGTGCTAACGGGGCACAAAGGGGTTATCGCGCGGGGGGGCGGGGCAAAAAAAGCGCCTCCCACAAAATTCGGCGGGACGTTGCTGAGACGCTACCCGATATCGCTGCGCTCCCGCTGGTTGTGCCATGGGCCGCCATGCCTCCGGCAATGACGTCATCGCCATGCTCCGTGACCCCTCGGCGCCCTGCAAGGTTGCTGCAGGCGGTGTCAGCCCCAGCCTCGCGGGTCGCGAGCTGTGTCGAACTCCGCTCGCGGGGCGGTAGTTAAAGGGGAGGTGCAGCCATGCCCCGCGCCACTATTTTCTTTTTTGGCTGACTTCCAGGTCGGCCCTCCATGGTGTGCCGTGGCGTGGTCCTTGCCGCCATCGCGCAGCCTGGCACCAGGCTGCTGCCATGGCACCACGCCGCCCTGGTGGCCTAGTTGGGGCCATTGGAGGCCCTGCAAAAGTGCACAGCGGCTGTCCCCTTTAACTGAAGGGGAGGGGCATTGAAACGCGGCAGCACTCCACGGCGCGCTGCCGATCATGCCCCGACATCGCCTCGGTTATCAACCCAACAGGAAGTGGAGCGCCCGACATTGCACACCACTTCCTGGGCGGGGCGGTAAGGCAAATTTCACAGCTGGGGCGGGACTTCCTCACCAGGCGCAGGATGTCCCGCCTCGCCAGCGTTACCACCCCGAAACGGGACGCTACCGAATTTCGCGCCCGTTATCTTTCTTGTGCAATAGCAATGCCACAAGGAATCAGCTTGTAATAATCAATCCAACTTTATTGTGATACTATTTGCATCATAAACTTTATCACAATGGGTAAACCAAAATATTAGGCTTTTTCTTGTTAATTTCTATGTAATACATCACATTTATGAATGCCATATTTTTGGGTTTATATGCTAGATGTTTCTTCTGCAGTAACATTAGCAGGACTTCACACCCCCTACAATCCAGAGTGTACCTTTTTGGCCCAATATCTAGGTAAATAATGGTGAGACCTAGCGATCATAAGAGAGAACCCTTGATCAGTACCCCAGCTATTGGAATGTGTCGCATGCTGCCACGTGATTCTACTAGGCTCAAAAGATGGACTGTGTGCACTCTTACCAAACCGAGACTTTTAAGCCAACAAGAAGTTTTACATAGCATTGTATAGAATTTGCAGCAAAGAAACAGGTCCATGCCTGTTTATGCTCCACACGTACCTCCACCCACCCTTCTTCATCTAACACCGTCAACATATCCTTCTATTTTCTCCCTCATGTTTATCAAGCTTCCCCTTGAATGCACCTCTGCTAGACACCTCAACTACTCCATGTGGTAGCATCTTCCATATTCTAATCACTCTCTGGGTAAAGAAGTTTCTCCTGAATTCCCAATTGGATTTAATAGTGACTGGCCTAGAAATTTCGTGGGCTGCGCCACCAGTTAGCGCCTAAAGAGGGCACTCAGTGGCTTTAGCGCCACTGGCCACGCCTCCCGCGATATTTAGCGGGCCGCTAATGGCGGCGTTAGCTGTAGCGCTGCGCCGCCACCGATGACGTCATCGGTGTGCGCAGCGCCCCACTACCGCCCCGATCGCGATATTTGGTTGCACCCACCTCTGTAACGCCGATCGCAAATCGCGCTCGGTTCACGGGGCCTACCTGTGGCGGTAGTGGCGCAAATTAAGGTGGAGGTGCGGGGCGGCCATTTTTTCAGTGGCCGCCTGCCAGCACCTCCATCCCCGGCCTCCTGATCTCCCCCCGGGCAGTGCCGGCTGTGTCCCGAGAGCCCGGCACTTCTCCACGGTGCCGGGCTCTTTTGCCGGCACTCGCGATCGTGCTGGTGCAGGCCCCTCCCCCTTAAGAAGGGGAGGAAGGCCTCCAGTACCGCAGCACGTGCGCTGCGGCACGTTGCGCTGCGATATTCAGTTTCAGCGCCCCAAGAGAGACACAGGGCGCCTCGAGCAGCACCCTGCGTCCCTCTTGCGCGCTCAAGCTGAATTTCCGGCGGGCGCAACTGCTCCGATCGCAGCGGTAATTCCAGCGCCCAGGCGAGCTTGGCGCCCCATTTGGGCCTCCACCGAATTTATAGGCCCTATCTTATATTTATGGCCCCTCGTTCTGGTCTCCCCCACAAGTGGAAACATCTTTTCTACATCTACCCTATTAAACCCTTACATAATCTTAAAGCCGAATCTCTTACAACCCGTTCGCTCTTTGCTGATTGGTATAGCCTCTCAGTTCTTGTATCATTCTAGTAAATCTTTTTTGCACCTTCTCCAGTGCCTTCTATAATATGGAGACCAGAAATGTGCACAGTACTCCCAAGTGTGGTCTAACCAAGGTTTGATAGAAGTTTAACATAACTTCTCTGCTTTTCAATTCTGTCCCTCTAGAAATGAACCCCAGTGCTTTGTTTGCTTTTTTTATGGCCTTATAAACCTGCGTCGCTACTTTTAGTGATTTGTATATCTGTACCCTGAGATCCCTCTGCTCTTCTAGACATTTAGACACTTATTTTCCAAGGGGTATGTGGCCTCCTTATTCTTTTTACCAAAATGTACCACCTCTCACTTATCTCTATTGCAGTTCATCTACCAATTACACGTCCATTCTGCAAGTTTATTAATGTCTTCCTGTATTTTGTCGCAGTCCTCCTCTATTAACTACACCCCCAAATTTGGTGGTGCCTGCAAATTTTTAAATGGTACTTCCGATTCCCGAGTCCAAATTATTTATGTAAATGGTGAATGATGTGAAAAGACTACTGAGTGGTTTGAGTATAAAACAAGGCTTTAATCAACTGTTTCACAACCAGGAGATTCTAGTTACATCACTAGTTCCTGGTTACAGAAACATCCTGAGCAAGCTGGGCCCACGCCCGAGTATTTATACTCCTTGGATGGCGCCACCAGCTGACCGCCCAGTGCTACTTCATGAGTTATTTCTTCATGAATGATGAGATTCATGACAGTGAACAGTGGTCCCAGCACCAATCCTTGTGGAACACCACTTCCCATCTTTTGCCAGTCTGATGACAACCTTTAACCCCTACTCTCATCTGTTTTGTAGCCAGCCTGCTATTTACATATAAGAGAGATGAATGAACAGTTAAACTGTGTACCCTATATCTGTCTAAACATAGACTTTAAACAGAAGTTTACTTACTGCAGCCTCAGTTTGGCCTAAATCTTTCAAAGCTCTGCAGCTTTTGGCTGTGAAGCTTAAACACTGATTGCAAACTGCCTGCTGAACTTTGCATGTGGCTCAATATAATCTGTAATAGTAGAATTCGGACCCTGAGCCCTCCATTAAAGAGGAGTACAGCTAATCCATTGCCCTGTCTAATGTTCATTGACACAGCTGTCAATCAAGCCCACTAGCCCAGACTGAAGCCTGATTCTTGTCTTCTGGACAAGGTGGCATCGCCTACCTCTGCGGTTATTTTGAAGCAAAAATAGCAGATGGCCGCCTCTCTTGTAGATCAAATAGCCATTCACCAGATATCAATTACTTGAAATGTTTGTCCACTGAAATACCACTGCTGCTTCCAGTGAAGGATGGAGACTTTGTGGTCTGATTGCCTGTAGCCAAAGAAGAAAGAACTTTCTATAGCACCTTTCATGACCTCAACATCCCAAAAAGCTTTACAGACATTGTAGCACTTTTGTTGTAATATAGGAAACGCGGCAGCCAATTCACTCACAGCAAGCTCCCACAAACGGCAATGTGACGATGACCAGATAATGGGGGAGAAATTCAGTATCGCCCTGTTTGGGGCGCAATTATTGGCCGGGCGCAAAGCTTAGCGCCTGGCGCTAATTATCGCCTCCGACTGCAAACTAGGCCTCTATCGCCCCTGGAGGTGATTGGAGCGCTAAATCAGGCGCTACACACCTGTCTTAAGGTGCTAGCGCCGAGGAGCGAGGCGCTACCTCAGAGCGCTGGCGAAGCTCATGTGATGTCAGTCAGCAATGGAACACAGACACACTGGCGCCGGCCAGTTCTTAAAGGGGAGGGTCGATCTTGCTCTCCATCCACACCCTGCTCATTGCAGCCTTGAATCTTGGCTTGGAGAGACCTATACATCAAATCTGCTGGAAAGAACAATGGAGAGGCCCAGGGAAAGAGCTCAGAATGCAGCCCCCATAGTCGATGCAAGGAAAGGCAAATCAAAATGAACCTGCAAAGTGCTGCTCAGTACCCAAAACTCCTTCACACAGCGTTGAATCTCTCCAGAAGTCTCTCTCTCTCTCTCTCTCAGAATGCGTGGTGCAAAAATGTCGCCGACAAAAAAAGGCAGGAAGCGGTCGCCTTTAAATAGCACTCCCCCCCCCCCCCCCCCCCCCCCAGTCCCTTCCTGACTGCAAAACGCTCCCCTCAACCTGTCGTTGCTAGTGGTAAGACAGAGGGGCGCCACTCAATATCCGGTCTGGGGCATTGCACGCTCGACTGACGTCACGATCTGCAGGCGCAGGAGATCGTGGCGGTAGTGTTTAGCGCC
Organism: Somniosus microcephalus; assembly: GCF_052327205.1. NCBI lineage: Eukaryota > Metazoa > Chordata > Chondrichthyes > Squaliformes > Somniosidae > Somniosus > Somniosus microcephalus. Next base: position 19,279,033 of record NC_141020.1, on the reverse strand, counting down.
GCCACATAATGTCTGGTCAATTTCGCGAGCAGTGTAAACATCGTCGCGCCCAGGCACTAGTTACTTTGTGCACCCTCTTAGGGCGCTAACTGGAGGCGCAAAGCAACCGAATTTTCCCCCAATCTGTATTAGTGATGTTGATTGAGGGATAAATATTGTCCAGGACACTGGGGAGAACTCCCCCTGCTACTCTTTGACTAGTACCATGGGAACTTTTACGTCCACCTGAGAGAGCAGACGGGACCTCGGTTTAATGTCTCGTCTGAAAGACGGCACCTCCGACAGTGCAGCACTCCCTCAGTACCATGAAACCGCTGGATTAGCCACACCTTCATGCAAAGCCATATCTTTTGAAGGTGTAGATCTGACTTGCATATTAGTACAAGTACAGAGGTGGCTTCTTGTACTGATTTCTATGATAATAGGGCCTCTCTAAGTGCATTTACACTGCAGCTGTAGTGTTGGTTGCGCTTTGCAGTAACGCTGCACATATTGTATAGTCAGCCTGAAACCCAACCCGACACTGGAATGAAGTGGCATGAGACATTCTGGAAGAGAAATCTGGGCTGAATTTTGCCGGTGCTCAAGAGTGCGGATACGGAGGCAGGTCCGTTGTCAAAATTGAAATGATTGACAGCGAGTTGGGAACCCGTTTCCAAATCCGCCTCCATGTAAGTTTCCAAAGTGTCGGGTCTGCGATTTCAGAACAGACCCAACACCAAGTCGCAGGGGAGACATTTAAGATAGTTAACTGCTTGTTAAATGCTCGTTAACTACTATTTGCCAGCTCTTTTATTTCCCACTTTTTAATCGAGGTTCCCGACGTTCGGAGATCCTGTCAGGTAAGTAGGTCGGGTTCTCTATGTCTCCCCATTGCTGTGAATAGGTGACAGCTGCAAAAGTGGTACGAAAGCTACCATTTCACAGCTGTTCACTTTCCAATGTCAGAAGCTTGAGCCTTCAGGACTTGGAAGACACTTTTGAGCTTTATGCAGTTTACAAGTGTTTGGAGTAAACTCTCTATCCACTGTCACCTCCTTGGAGCAAGCTCTCCCACCATTGACAGATCGCTTCTGTCATCTCAACTTCAGCTGCCATCTATTCCAGCAACATCAGAGTCAGTGAGAGCCGTACTTCTTCTTTACACTCCAAGTTCAGCATTAGTGCAAAGCTGAGCAGCTTTACACCAACACAAAACTTGTGGCATGTGAATGTACCATTACAGTAATGTAGAATTCCTCACTTGGAGGGGAGATGGGTTTTCCATATCCAAATGTTTTATTTATTTTCCTTTTCTCTGTCACTGAGAATTTGGTGTTTGAGAGCCTACGTTTCTTTACTCTACCACATCTGCTGTTTTCCTTTATTCTTTATGAAGCTGTCTAGTCCTGATCTCAAGATGCATGAAGATCAGAGACCTGCGATCAGAAAGTCAGAGCTTGTCACTCTATAGAGATGCATTAGTGCACCATTTCACAATTTGAGCTAATTAACTCGTACTCAAATACCTAATTTTGTAATATTGAAACCACCCTATTTTAGCATTCACCTGTATGGTGCCTCTGTCATAACATGTTCTAAGTTCTGGGAGAGAAAAAAGCATTTAAAATTGGTACATGCACGGCAGCTGATGTATACGGTTTTGCAAAAAAACACCATCTTTCCTCTCAGAACTTTGGACACTTACCAGAGGAGACACCATACCACGAAGTGCTGGTTCATCTGCAGCAGTACCAGGATAGGAAGGAGCAATAGTGCTTGGAGCATTTGGGCTGGCAGTGGCCATGTATTTCAGTCACCACTTTGGGCCTTACCCTTGTTTATAATGGTAGGAAAGTGAAGTCAGGAGTCAAAACAATGGCTTCAGGTTACTATTATATAATAGGACATAAATTTACCTAAGTCATCTAATTCTGGCCTTAACATTTACCGCATCAATACTTCAGCGTGATTGGCCCTGAGTATCCATTTTCCTTTAAGATGTTTCACTAACCCTTTTTCTCGTTTTATTTTGCCTACTTATTCTTTCTTCCATCTTTTTAATATTTACTTTTTGTTTCATTTCTAGGCCCATGTCCTTCCTCTTTGATAGTGTAGTTTAATACATATTTGGGTAACAAATTGGGACTGCCAATACAGGAGGTCAACTGAAAAATAATACCTAACCAAAAGACTTTTGAGATTTCTCTGCTGTAAGGCGAACAACCTCCGCTTCGCCAGTATCTCCACGTAACTGAAGTCCCTCGTCCCTGACACCATTCTAGTCAATCTCCTCTGCACCCTCTCCAAGGCCTTGACATCCTTCCTAAAGTGCAGTGCCCAGATTGAACACAATACTCCAGCTGAGGCCTAACAACTGTTTTATAAAGGTTTAGCATAACTTCTTTGCTATTGTACTCTATTCCTCTATTAATAAAGCCAAGAAACGCATATGCTTTTTTAACAGCCGTCAGATCATGAAATAAATTGGGGAAACTTGGAAAAAAAATTCAATTGTCTTCACCTACAATTATCCTGTGCTGCTGTTACTCAGAAATGAGTGATCTGCAACAGCTGAGAAAGTACTTATACCTTGAAGGTCACTGGTTGATAATCTGCTGGAGTGTATCAGCTGCCCATTGCAGAACCCACCCGAGTTCCATACTGTTGATTTCAGTGGTATGCAGATTGGACAGATTCTATAATGGTTGGGTGATCTGCTTTGCCAGATTACCACCCAGGCAGGGAGGATGAAAATCTACCCCATTGCCTGTGTGGTTGTCAGAGATCCATGGGCTATCTTATTAACATTGAAACAGACAGTACATTAGAACACCGATGGGTACTTCTTTCATTTGACGTTGTGAAAGCACATAGGTCAGAAACAGGGACAGCTCATCAGTGACATCTATGCCCTTCAAATGATTAAATGTGAAACTACCTGATGTTTATTGTACAACAAAACAAATATAACGGAAAAGGGCCCCCACATACAGCAGGCGACGCTTCGTGACAGAGGACTGGAAATCCAACTGCATGAAAGTTTCTCGAAAATATGGAACTTCATTTTTTTTTAAATAATCAATTTTCTACAATCTCCTGCAAAGTGTTGCCTTCCAATGTGGCTCTGCTTCTGTTGAAACTAATGATGTATTAACAATGCTGCATGCGTGCACGTGCTCAACAGCCACTTATCTATGCGTTTTAATGCAAGATATGTGTCGGCCTGTAGAAAAAGAAATCATGTCGGTGTGTGTTACATGTGCACATGGTTGCGATTTGGGTGTGTTTGAATGTTGAAATTGTGTTAGTAAATAGAGATATTTTAAAACTCTTCCAGCACCGATATAAAACTAGTGGTGAACTGTGTAATTAAAGTGTGGAATTTTAATGCAAGATCACTTGAGTATAATCTTGCACAGTAAAGATTTTGCAGCATGTTGCATTATATATAAATGTGCGTGTAACATCCCATTGGAGCCTGGTGAAGTTTGTTCAGATCTTTGTTAAAGTGATGGTGCTCATTGTGGTTGATGTATGAATAGAAATCAGGTGAAGAGGAGGAGGAGGAGGAAGAGGCAGAAGAGACAAAACCTGATCCACTTCACCAGCTGATTCTACACTTTAGCCGTACTGCTCTGACTGAGAAAAGGTAGGGATGTACATAATACTCTGTGCTGTTTAGCACTAGGAATTACTTGCAGCTTTTGTTCAAATGTTGCACTAAGTGGAGGGAGGGGATTAGAGAAAGAGGGTGAGTAAGCACTCTGTCCTTTCACCTCAGCCCAGACGGATGGGGTGAAAGTCGTCTCAATCTGGCTGTTTCAAGGGTCCTTTGTGTAAGAGCTTTTGGCAATCTCAATCCACTTCCGTGTGGGTGTAGGTCCACAACGGAACTGTGGCCCCAAATTTGCAGCCTCACTCAAAACAAAACTCAAGGAGTGTTGGTGAGGAAAGTCAAAATCTCATCCTGATGCAATTGGGGTGCTGTCTTCAGCTTGGAGTGAAGACATATTGTTGGGATAGAGTATCAGCAGATTTACTCGGCATCTAATTGTGGCAGACCTGATCTGGGAGTGCTGGTGCAGGGTGTCTGAAACGGGCATGTGGTCCATTTTCCAGCACCAGCATCATCATCTTGATGAGCAAATACTGCACCTGCTCCAGAAATAATTGGCACATTTTTTTAAATGCATAAATTTAGAACTGCAGGTTGGAGATGTGCAAAAGGTTCTCAGATCTTTCAATATTGGTCATTTCAGAAATGGAGAAATATTCTACCTATCTACATAGAACCTACAGCACAGAAACAGGCCACTCGGTCCAACTAGTCTCTGCTGGTGTTTATGCTCCACACGAGTCTCCTCCCACTCCATCTGTCTCAACTCCGCCTTGCAGCATACCTTTCTATTCCCTTTGCTCTCATGTACTCCTCTAGTTTCGTTTTGAAAGCATCTAAGCTATTTGCCTCAAACACTTCCTGTGGTAGCAAGTTCCACATTCTAACCACTCTTTGAGTAAAGAAATTTCTCCTTATTTCCCTATTGGATTTATTAATAACAAACTGTATTGATGGCTACAGTTTTGGGTTCTCCCCCAAGTGGAAACATTCTCTCCTCATCTACCATGTCCAACTTATTCATAATTTTAAAGAACTCTATCAGGTCTCCTCCAAGTTTTCTCTTTTCTAAAGGAAAAAGACTCAGGCCAAGAAATTCAGTTGTTTGCGCCAGCCGGTAGCGCCTTAGGAGGAGGAGATGTTGGGCGCTAGGTGGCTAGCGGCCGGGCGCAGCGCGATCTGCGCCTCCCCAACTTCACTGAAGATTTAGCGGCGGCGCAAAGCCTTTGCGCGTGCTCAGCTGCGCGCGCAGATCCTGACGTCATTTCATCGTGCAACGCCCTTTGCTCGCCCCAAACTGGAAATTAAGTGGCGCCGCCCTATTGTGCGCCTGGCGCCCCTAGCGACTGGTAGAGGGGAATGGTTCTCAGTCGATGCGGGGGGCGCAAATTAAAGGGCACTCCTCCTGCAGTAGAAAAGGCAGCCATTTTGCAGCACTCCTTTTTGAGAGATGGATCTTTGCAGAGAGACAAAGGTAGAGAGCTTTCTGCTTTGGCTCAACACTCGCACAGGTACTTGTGGCTTCAGGCCACAGCTTTCCACTTGTCTTTACCTTCAGTGTCGTATCATTGATTGCAAACATATAATGGGGGCTGCAATGGGTGCAAACGTTGGCCTTCTCCATAGCCCTGGGCGTTGCACAGATGAAGCAGAAGTGGTCAGGCCTAGCTTCAGGGCTGCAGTGTGCAGGGCGTGGCAGGCAAACAAATCCACCCTCCCCCTTTAAGAGCTGACCGGCGCCAGAGTGTCTGCCGTCAATCTGCAACTCGCTGCACCTGCGCTGCGCCCGCCCTCGGGGGTATCGCCCCGGACCGCCAGCTTAGCGCCTAATGATAGTCGTGCATTGCCTGTTTTAGCGCAGCAGCAACCTCTTGGGGTGATGCGACTGAATATCGGCGAAGGTGGCGCGAACTTGTGCCGGGCGCAAACTTTAGCGGCCGCCCGACTGTAGCGCCCCGAACGTGGCTATAGTGAATTTCTAGGCCTCATTCTTTTCCAATAACAAGTCAGACACCTGACAGTATCAAAGTGCTCACATTCTCAGACCCACTTAATATTACGGTGATGCAGTGCCTTGTTTCTAGAGGTGAAATTTTTCAATGAGCTGTGTAAGTAGAATTTCAGCTAGTGGCAGAAAATAGTTACTTTGGCATGTCAGTTTATGTCTTGCAGCGCTGAGTAACCCAATATTACCGGCCAGTCCAGATAAAGCAGGCTCTGGACTTCTGTTCTGTTGATTTTTGAACACACTACAATTTTATAACCTTGCTGCAAAGTATTACCGTCTTAATAGCAGAGAAGTGCATTTTGTGGGAAAATGTTAGTCTTTCCCAGGAGCTGGGTGACATCACAGTGCAGTTACTTGGTATAAAGCATCCTGCAGATGAAGATCTGCATTGTTTTGAGCTATTTCCATGTAAACTAACATTGGCAACGCATTTGCGTAGGTGGGAGAGGCGAGGGGACATGGGTTTTTATTAGGTCCTATATAGAGTACTAGCAGCATGACTTTAAAAAATCAAATCTGAAGCGGAGCATCATTAAATACTCTAATTCTTGGCAAGCAAATTATGATGAACCTGTATAAAATACTGATTCAGCCTCAACTGGAGTATTGTGCCCAATTCTGGGCACCGCACTTTAGGAAGGATGTGAAGGCCTTAGAGAGGGTGCAGAAAAGATTTACAAGAATGGTTCCAGGGATGAGGGACTTCAGTTACGTGGATGGACTGGAGAAGTCCAAAGATGTGCGGGTTAGGTTGATTGGCTATGATAAAATTGACCCTTAGTGTTAGGGGGATTAAATACGTGGGGTTACGGGGATAGGGTGGGATATCACAGAAATCACAGAAACCCCACAATGCAGATAGAGGCCATTTCAGCCCATCGAGCCTGCACCGACACATATCCCACCCGATCCCCGTAACCCCTACACCAACACATATCCCACCCTATCCCCGTAACCCCACGTATTTAATCCCCCTAACACTAAGGGTCAATTTATCATAGCCAATCAACCTAACCCGCACATCTTTGGACTGTGGGAGGAAACCGGAGCACCCGGAGGAAACCCACGCAAACACGGGGAGAATGTGCAAACTCCACACAGACAGTCACCCGAGGCCGGATTCGAACCCGGGTCCCTGGCGCTGTGAGGCAACAGTGCTAACCACTATGCCACCGTGCTGCTGGTGTAGGGGTTACGGGGATCGGGTGGGATATGTGTCGGTGCAGGCTCGATGGGCCGAAATGGCCTCTATCTGCACTGTGGGGTTTCTGTGATTCTTTGAAGCTGGGGTTGTTCTCCTTAAAGCAGAGAAGGTTGAGAGGAGATTTGATAGAGGTGCTCAAAATCATGAGGGGTCTGGACAGAGTAGATAGAGGGAAACTGTTCCCCTTGGCGGAAGGGTCGAGCACCAGAGGACCCAGATTTAAGATGATTGGCAGAAGAAGCAAAGGTGACACGAGGAAAAACTTTTTTACGCAGCGAGTGGTTAGGACTAGAATTCACTGCCTGAAAGGGTGGTGGAGGCAGACTCTGATCACAGCTTTCAAAAGGGAATTGGATAAGTAACTGAAGGAAATTTTTTTACAGAGCTGCAGGGAAAGTGGGGTGGGGTGGGGGTGGGACTACAGAGAGTCGGCACGGGCTCAACGGGCCAAATGGCCGCCTTCCGTGCTGTAACCATTCTATTTTTATCCTAGTTTTAGATTGTTTATCAGTTTAAAAAAAAAAAAAATATATAAATAAAATAAAATAGCATTACTATCTGGAAAATAGCATATAGGAATCCAGATACAAACAATGCAATAAGTGGAGTTGTACGTTCATAAATAATTCTGTGTCTGAGCAGTTTGTTATAATTCTGGCTGTCTTTTGTTGTTTGCTTCCTTATTTAGATTTTCCGCTATCTGAGAAGGAAGAATGTTCTTTTTAACTTACCAAATACCATATAAATGAAATTCCAGCACTGCGTGACATTGTAAAAATTGAAAATCATTAAAAGTGGTTTGATATGGTTTGCTGTGTTTTTAAAAAAAAAAAAAAAAAAAAAATGTTTTTGTATATCCTGCTGAAAAAATTGTGGGAGTGGTAACATTGTGAGGGTAAAGGATATATTTTGTGCTTTTTCAACTGGCAAGTAACAAGAAAGAGCTTTACTGCAGATTTGTGGCAGTTACTGGGCTAACAGATGAAATGGCACATTTTAGAATTGTCTTGTTTCAGTTGCATGTTTATTCAGGTTTCAGTATATATTAAAAACAGCTTTTTGATTCACTCTCAGCAAACTAGAAGTGGACCATCTCTACATGTCGTATGCTGATATCATGGCAAAGGTCAGCACACAAACATTTATTCTAATAAGTATTTTGAACTATTTCAATAGATACCAAACACATTCGTGTGTAGTGATTTAAAAAAAAAGTAAAACTTATAAAACTACAGTGTTTTATACCAATTGACATCATATATTTGTCACATTTGAAAATTCAAAGATGACCAATAATTTTTGTTTTAATCAGTTGCAGCTTATCATGCTCTGTATTTTGTTACTCACAGAATCACAGAAACCTCACAGTACAGATAGAGGCCATTTCGGCCCATCGAGCCTGCACCGACACATATCCCACCCGATCCCCGTAACCCCTACACCAACACATATCCCACCCTATCCCCGTAACCCCACGTATTTAACCCCCCTAACACTAAGGGTCAATTTTTATCATAGCCAATCAACCTAACCCGCACATCTTTGTTACTGTTTATCTAAAAGAAAACCCTCGAGGAACCCAGAATTTAAAATTCAAGCTTGTGACTCTCTGATGACTTGGCCAGGTCGAAATCCCAGGATCTCTGCTCTACATTCAATAAAGTAATAGCGTGTGTCTCCTAGCCAGCCACAGACGCTGACCCCATCCCAAATTTTGAGGGTCAAGGTCATTAGTATGTTCAGGAAGGGTCCTTCTTGCCTGTAAGTGCACATCAGTGGCACCCAACCTGATCCGCCAACAGGAATGGGGAGTGGCATGCAGCCGCTGCACTAGGGGCATCTGGTGGCCTTTTCCCATGCAAAGAAATTGTGGCTCCAAGGGATATTGAGCTCCAGTGCGAGCCATAACTCTGTTACAGTAAGATAATCAATCCCATCCAGGATCGAATTAATACCTGACGAGGTCTAGAGCACGGCGGAACTCGAGCTAGCTCTCCTTTTAAGGCCGTAGAGTGTGGAATTCCTGGGTAGTCTGGTAACTATCCCTAACATGCCTCCTTGACACAGGCAAAGCCAGACAGAAGATCCACTCATGGCTTTTCCCCTTCTCCCATTGTACTTCTGGAGGTAAAAAAGGAAGGAATTCCGAGGCAGCCTTCGGTCCCTTGACCTGGAGATCTACCGAAGTGTAGCTTTGGTCCCAACTAGAATTTCAGGATCAGCGAGTTTATTCAGTGAACAGCCGAACCATGTAAACCAGGAAGGTTTGGGTTTGATTCCCCAATCTGCTGTGTTGACTAATCTCAACCAGGCCAGCGGTCAGCTCATTAGCATTGGCCTCTAGAGTCGTGGGGAAGATTGATCAGGCCCCCCCCACCCCAGATCACTATCCAGCCTGTCCTGCTGGAAGTCCATATGTATGGAACTTGACTGAGGGCAGCATAGGCCTTGGCTGTGAAGCTCCACAGCCAAGTAGCCTGTTGGCACTGTCAAGGCTCGTACATGAATGACGTCCACAAGGACATGGTTTTATGAAACCACAGCGGATAACAAGTCAACACTTCGAGGGCGGAAGAAAGTATTCAAACTTAGGCAATCATCCTCGGTTGTTTTAATTTGACTGTCAATTTTATTGATAGAGTACTGAATTTATTATTTTATTGCAAGCTGTACTGAGAAGTACGGAACTATAGAACATTTGTATATTTTGTTTTAATTTTGTAGCCCTAATCTCACTGTGGTCCTTTGTATGGTTAAAGTTAGTAAGTTGCTGATTGGGGCTTATCTCTCATATTCTTTGATTTCAGAGTTGTCACATTAAAGAGGAAGGTGGTGAGGAAGAAGACGAGGAAGGTGTAGAGCTTACCTTTGAAGTAAGTGTAATCACAGAATCACAGAAACCCCACAGTGCAGATAGAGGCCATTTCGGCCCATCGAGCCTGCACCGACACATATCCCACCCGATCCCCGTAACCCCTACACCAACACATATCCCACCCTATCCTGTAACCCCACGTATTTAATCCCCCTAACACTAAGGGTCAATTTATCATAGCCAATCAACCTAACCCGCACATCTTTGGACTGTGGGAGGAAACCGGAGCACCCGGAGGAAACCCACGCAACCACGGGGAGAATGTGCAAACTCCACACAGACAGTCGCCCGAGGCCGGATTCGAACCCGGGTCCCTGGCGCTGTGAGGCAACAGTGCTAACCACTATGCCACCGTGCTGCCCGGTAATGAGCTACAAAGGTTTCAGACAGTGTCAGTTCCCATCCATCACACAAAGCAATCAGACAGTTGAAGAATTTCTCTGTCTTTACACTGATTGAAAGTCACACATATTAGACAGCTGCCTGTACAGCTACAGTTCCACTGTAAAATGTAGCTTATCAGTAGTATGCAAATTACTGTTAATCTCTTTATACTATGATCACTTTAAAAAATTATATTAAATTAGTCAAGCACAGCCTTTTTATAAATTCATGCTGTGTCCCTAATTAGCACGTGTTCAATAATATCATCCTGTATTATGGATTCTGAAAGGTTATGCGCCACAGACATAAGACTAATTATAAAAACAGAAGACGTAGGAGCAGGAGTCGGTCATTTGGCCCCTCGAGCCTGCTCCGCCATTCAATAAGATCATGGCTGATCTGATCTTGGCCTCAACTCCACTTCCCTGCCCGCTCCCCATAACCCTTCAGTCCCTTACCATTCAAAGATCTGTCTATCTCCACCTTAAATATATTCAATAATTGGCCTATATTTTCCTGGATTATCCTTTTCTCTTCTCTGAGCAAGTGTATAACATTTATTACCCTTCAGTCCTTTGGTAGGGTTATTTTTTCCACAGATTTTTTGATAGTTATGGTCAATGCCCCCCCCACCCAGTGTCTTCTCCGCACACCTCCTTGGATGCATACCATCTTGGCCTGATGACTTTTCTATTTTGAGTCCCATTAACTTCTTTCATATAGCATCCTTTTGAATATTTATCTCCAATAGTGGTTCTTCCATGTCCTCCTACTGTCTCACTTTCACCTTCCTCCGTTAAAAAAAAACCATAGCAAAATACTTATTAAGCATCTCTGCCACTCTCATATTTTCCAGTACCCTAACTCGCACTAAGTCCCGTTCACCCAACATCCCTTTCCTCACTGATCTACATTGACTCCCCGTCTAGCAATGAGTTTAAAATTCTCATCCTTGTTTTCAAATCCCTCCATGCCTCACCCCTCCCTATCTCTGTAACCTCCTGCAGTCCTATAATCCTTCAAGATCTCCGAGCTCCTCCAATTCCAGCCTCTTGCGCATCTCTGATTTTCATCTCTCCACCATTGGCTTGCCTTCAGCTGACCAGGCCCTAAGGAATTCCCTTCCTAAATCTTTCCGTCTCTCCCAACTCTCTCTCCTCCTTTAAGACTCCTTAAAATCTATCTCTGTGTCCTGATTTCTCCTCATGTGGCTCGATGTCAAAGTTTGTTTGATAACGCTCCTGTGAAATGCCTTGGGACGTTTTACTACATTAAAGGTGCTATATAAATGCAAATTGTTGTACGAGATGGACCTACCTTTTGTAACTTTTCTGTCCTGGATGTGTGCATAAAGCAAAGCACACAAGCGATAGACACAAGAAATGTCCTTGGGGGTTCTCCCCATCCTCTGCTGTAACTTCAACAAGAGATCAATGCAAACCTCACTTACACAGTTTATCCGGGGCTTCTGACAAACTTCTGCTGAAGCTACAGCAGCAGATCAGAAGAACCTCTGAGGAAATGCTTGGTGAGAGTACAGAAGCCTTGTATCCAGTTCAAGTAACCCTAAATCATGATTACAGTAGGGTGATAGAGTGTCATCTTATACCTCCACTTCAGCTACATCGCCACTAACCATCCTAAGCTATTGAAGAGGTGCAGTCAACATACATTCATTCGTCTTGTTCTTGACAACCAAGTAGGCTTAAAGGACTGCAAGAGAATAATATTTTCTTAGTGTTAGTCTGAGAAAACTCATATTACTGTACTATTCCCTTAGGAAAAGGAGATGGAGAAGCAAAGACTCCTGTACCAGCAATCCAGATTGCACAGCCGTGGAGCCGCTGAGATGGTTCTGCAGATGATTAGTGCATGCAAGGGTACGGATTTAAAAACAACGTTTATTTTTCAGTTTCATCAATGTAATGTCCAACCTGCGGCTGTATTGGAAGACTCAGAGTAGGATGCCAACTTACCTTCCCCACCTCCTGTGTGTCTGTATGTCTCCTGCATAACAATAATGGATTCTTGTAGAGTGAAGTACATTCTGTACAAAAACTTGCTCAACCAGTTATTTGTATATTTGTATTTGGGCCTCTGGGGGGAGCGGAGGGAAGTCAGGGCTGGCGAGCCAGGAGCGGCAGCGATCGGGAGGATGGTTTAATGTGAGGTTAGGAGGAACACTCCTGCTCCTCCGGGCTCCACATTCAGAGGTAAGTAACTTACCTTTTTGGTTGCAGAGCGCTCTGTGGGATTAGTTTCACTGAATGCAGCCATCGATGGTGCTGGCTGCCTCAGGGAAAACCAATCTTGCTGCGAATGGCTTCGGGGATGGGTAAAGGATGCTATCTTGTTTGCCCTTACCCAATATGGCAGGTGGTGCTGTCCTGGTTGGAAGTGTGCCCCTACTTACTACCTGCCATTTTGGAGAATTAGGAGGGCGCTACGCTGCCCAGTTCCTAGGCCCGTTAAGTTGTTTGTTTTTCACTTCATGCAAAGCCAAGTAATATGGCTGCATGATGAAAGTGCAAATAGTACTTGGACCGCACAAATAACTTTACAAAAAGACAAATAACGTATTAAACTGAAACTTGGGGCATGGTTACAATGCTATTGTAAGGGAGCAGTCTCGTTAACTTCAGTTAAATTATATTCTTGAAAATGAAACGGATAACTCTTTAGCCAATATTATTTTTCTGATCCATTTTCTAGGGGAGCCGGGGGCAATGGTTTCCTCAACCCTGAAACTTGGTATTTCCATTCTGAATGGCGGTAACTGTGAGGTTCAACAGGTAGACAATTATTATACATTATTATTATTGACATTCAGTATTTTCATACTGAATATCACTTGTGCTTTATCATAAAACTTGCACACTTTTGCAGTTATAGGAGATATATATAAAATATGTATGAGGGTGGTTGTAATATGAGAAAAATATATTAATCACAGTTGTATAATTGATTAAGATGATAACCACAGCACTATATGGTTGTCCACTGAGTTGTTAAAGTATTGTACTCTTTGTTTAGAAAATGCTAGACTATCTGAAGGAGAAAAGGGAAATTGGTTTCTTCCAAAGCGTGCAAGCTCTCATGCAAACCTGCAGGTGAGTGGGTTTCTGTGGTTCACTTCTGTGATGTTGCAAGGTACATTGTGTGCATTTATAACGCAGTGGGTTTTCAGTTCTATTCCCAGTAGGCAAGAATGTTTACAGTCTAGATTGTCAATTTGGTTACACTATTATCAGCATAAATCATTCACCAAACTAATGGTGGAGCATTAGGTTCATGTGGGGTAGCGCCCATTTTACCACTTCTGTTATAGCCTGAAAAGACAGAGTTCTGGCTAGGCATTGATGTGTTGCTACATTACAATCCAGAAATTCGGGTTGCGAGCTTCCCGCGGGTGCAAGCCCCCGACCTGCACTTACCTAGCGCGCCGGCCGTTGAGCTGTGGGCCTGTGTGGGATTCCGATCCTGGGCCTCCTCCAACTGCCGGCGCGCTGTGCTTGTGTATCCCAGGGGCGCAGTTAGTTCGATGCGCCCCCTGGGATCACGTGGGCCATGAGCCAATCGGAGCAGGGAATGCTTCATTCATAAGTTTGACAGGAAGAGCTGTCAAAACTATGAATACTATAAGCCCCAAAACATCACTAAAACTTTAAATACATTTTTTTTAATTACATTTTTATAAAATAACTATAAATTACATGAAATAACTATTTTAAACAATAATTTAAATTTTTGAAAAAATTAATTACATTTTCTAACGGGCCTAAAAATAAACGTACCTTTCTTTAAAGTATTTAAAAATAATAAACCTGTGGAAAAAATGTTTTAATTTTAATTAATTCACCACTTACCTTGTTAAAAGCAGGCCTTGCGACTGCTTTTTAAAAGTGTAACTGCTGGAGACTTACCCTCCCGGAGAAACCTGGAAAAAAAACGTAAGTTCGATGCGCACGCGCTGCCTCTCCGGCGCACGTGTTCCACCTGTCAACCCCTTTCAGGGGAACGGAAGTGCCGGTTTCCCGCGCATGCGCAGTGCATGCACAAAACCGGCACTTTCGTTGGGCCTACGCATGAGTACCCAGCGCATATTCACCCGTGGGGACCCGAATTTCTGGGCCATTAGCTAGAACCAACATGGTGCTAGGGATGAAAAATTACAATTATTCTGAGAGATTTGAGATACTGGGACTATTTCCACTGGAGCAGAGAGGGGTAAGAGGAGATTTAATAGAGTTTTTTTTAATTATAAAGGGCTTTGATAGATTGAGTAGGAAAAGACCATTTCCTCTGTTTGGAGAGTCGGTGATCAATTTAAAATAGTGGCTAAGAGTGCGGCGAAGGGTTAGTGGAAATTTCTTTATGCAGAGGGTTGTTGGAGCATGAAATACTTTGCCACGAATAATGATTAAGGCAGAGACCATTGCACTTCTTAAAGGCCAAATGCCTTCCTTCTGTGGTGTAAACATTTCTGGAGCCAACAGGAGATGAATGGACTCTGGGTCACTTTACCATCATGATTCCGATCCCTAGGCCCTGATACTGACAAGGGTGGGTCGCTTAAGTGGGGAGGAAGGAGTTTTGGTCGGGCCTGCATGCCTGGAAACCAGCCTGATTGACCGGCTTGGCTCACTGTCAGGTGGGGAACATTCTGGAGGAGGCCGCAGGAGCAGGTAAGGAACCTGCCGCTGCGCTAGTGGGGGCGGGGGTCCAGATCTTGAGGGCGGGGGGGGGGGGGTTGATGCCAATGGCAGGGAAGAAAATATCTTGGGCTGGGAGGAAGCATTCTTGCTCCTTCTGTCCCACAAGCAGTGTTGTAATGGCACTCACCTTTTCTCCGAAGCTGTCCTCGCCTCCCTTGAGCTGCCATGTTTCCCGAGGCCTGGGAAACCCAGCTAGCCAGTGTTAAACCTGTAAGACAGGTTAAATGTGAAGCTCCCAGCCTCATTGTATTATTTGAATGGACGACCCGCCTCCTGGGAGCGGGTTGGCTGCCCGCCCCTGTCCCGCCTCCGTTAAAACTGGAAGTGGGCGGGTTTGAGGCGAGTTGGGGCCGGATTTGAAATTTTAAAAAATTTTACATCTCCCCCTGGAAGCTGCACTTTGTCCTGCATGGCCTGTTTCTTTTAGCATGCAGTCCCTTTAAATTTCCGTGCGTGTGCGGTATTTACAATGGAGAAGCCGGTAAGCGGCCTGCGCGGGATCTTCGTCATTACTGCGCGGCCGCGCAGCTTAGAGGGAACATTGATCTCGCCCAACCCACCCGTTTTTGGGGGTTAAAGCTACCCCCCGCCACCCCCCCCCCCCCCCCCCAACCAAGCTGATGAGTCATTTTTCACTGTGCGTAGCTGTGAGAAGTGGGAAGAAAAGGAAGCCAGAGCATCTGTAACATCAAGAAAACATAACACGTCAGTTGTATGTGAGGTAGAAATGATTAAGATCAATGCATAACTGCAGTTGAGTTTAGTACGAACATGTCATTTGCACTCGGAGCTTATAGAGCAGCAAAGAAAGAAAAATGAGTACTTCACACAAGTGTCAGGCAGGGCAGATATTCAAAGTCCCTTGTATTCTCAGCCAGAATTTTACGTGTGAAATAATTTTATCAGCTTCTCCATAATTAGATTTTGATTCTCCTCCGCACTCTCTTCCCACTCATTCTATAGCTGTAGTGTTGTGTAGTGCACACCTTGCAGTGTGAGGTTTGAATCACATCTGATCAATGCTATTATTGTTAACCAATAAGTGCCTGGGGATGTCAGTTGGTGCATTGTAAAAATAGTACGCTTCCCAGTACTGTCATCCATTATCGTGATGAGCACAGACTAAAACAATAACGAGCATTCATTTCTTTTCTCTTGGAAATTCTGTTAGACAGTTGTGACATTTTCAGCAGCAGCCTCCACAATGTGAACATCATTAATATATGCTGGCAATCTCATTAAGTACCTGTAAGATACAAGGAGGTCAGACAGCATCTGTGGAGAGAGAAACCGAGTTAACATTTCAGGTTGTTAACCTTTCGTCAGAACTGGAAAACGTTGGAGAGGAAACAGGTTTCAAGCAAGTATAGAGGCGGGGGAAGGGGAAGAACGAACAAAAGGGAAGGTCTGTGATCGGGCCCTCGACCGTGTCAATTCCATTACCCGCACTTCTGCTCTGACCCCTTCCCCCTCTCTCCCAGAACCACGATAGGGTTCCCCTTGTCCTCACCTTCCACCCCACCAGCCTCCACATTCAACGGATCATTTTCCACCACCTCCAGCGTGATCCCACCACCAAACACATCGTCCCCTCCCCTTTCAGCATTCCGAAGGGACCCTAGTCCACTCCTCAAACACCCCCAACACCCCCTCCCCTTCCCACGGCACCTTCCCGTGCAAGGGCAGGAGATGCAACACCTGCCCTTTTACCTCCTCCCTTCTCACTGTCCAGGGCCCCAAACACTCCTTCCAGGTGAAACAGCGATTTACTTGTACTTCTTGCAATTTAGTATACTGTATTCGCTGCTTGCTATGCAGTCTCCTCTACATTGGGGAGACCAAACGCAGATTGGGTGACTGCTTTGCGGAACACCTTGTTCAGTCCGCAGGCGTGACCCTGAGCTTCCGGTCGCCTGTCACTTTAAAATTCTTGTCCCACTCCCACTCTGACCTCTCCGTCCTCGGCCTCCTGCACTGTTCCAATGAAGCTCGAGGAACAGCACCTCATCTTTCGATTAGGTACTTTACAGCCTTCTGGACTCAACATTGAGTTCAACAATTTCAGATCATAACCTCGGCCCCCATTTTTTCGGACAGCAGCTGTTGATGATTCTGCGATTTCCATTTACGCCTCCTCCCGACCCATCTTTTGTTTCTTTACTTGTCCCATTACCATCTCCTTTTGCCTTGTGCCATCATCCCTTTTGTCATTTAATCTCTCCCGCCTTCCATCCTACCACAGACCTTCCCTTTTATTCTTTCTTCCCCATCCCTCCGTTTCCCTGCCTCCTATACTTGCTTAAAACCTGTTACATCTCCATATTTTTCCAGTTCTGACAAAGGGTCACAACCTGAGGCATTAACTCTGTTTCTCTCTCCACAGATGCTGCATAACCTGAGTATTTCCAGCATTTTCTGTGTTTATTTCAGATTTCCAGCATCCGCACTATCTTGCTTTTGTAAGATGCAAGGATTGGTTTCACTGGCACATATATAAACTATATTCGTTCATATTTTTGGGATTGATTTTAATTACATCAACAGGATTAAGCAACAAAACTCTGGGGGCAAATTGATTTGAAATGCATGTTGTACTATGGTAGATCTAAACTTCTCCTTAAAATCTTGGATAAGAGCATGATAATGGCCCGTAACTTCTGATAGGAGGCTTCCTGCATGCGGATGCCTTCTATCGGAAAAAAAACTACGAACTTACCTGAGGGCTCCTGAGGTCCAGACACTTCCGCTCCTGGGCCTCTCCACAGTCGAAATGCGCAGGGCCCACGTATCCCAGGGGTGCATGTAGTTCGCAAGTGTCCTTGGGAGCACGTCGGCCTGTTAAATATATGAATGGAGATCACACCAAACAGACACTAAAACATTAAATACATTTTTTAAAAACCATCCCGTTTTTAAAATGAGTTTAAAATTACATTAAATTAAATATTTTATACAAAAATTTACACAGCGCATACACACCCGTAGGCATCGGAAAACACGGGCCAATATGTTTCTAGTCAGTCAAAAGAATGTCACTGAATAAAACCGATATATCCAGTCTTTTACAGTCTAGACAGTTGCCTTGAAATGATTGCATTAGAAAATAAGAATTTATGTGGAGTTAGATGTAACATATTTCTTATTTTATCGAACCATAGATGTTTATAGAACAGAAAGCCATTCACTCATCATGTCTGTGATTGCTCTTTGCTAGACCAATCGAATTCCACTACCCTGCTCGCTCCCCATAGCCCTGTATCCTTCTCTTCTTCAAATATTAATCTGAGACTATGCTTGGATCTATTGTTTCCACTGCAATAACAAGAAAAACTGTAACACCAGAGAGCAGGGCCAGGTCAGGAGCAGAAACTTTGATATAATGAAATCTTCAAAGTTTTTTTACCATCCTCATTGATTTTGCTAAGGTGAAACTCAGGGTAAACAAGAAGTCGCCATCTTGAAATCCTGTGTCTTACCAATTGTGGAACTTATCTGTTCACAGTGTGCTGGACCTCAATGCCTTTGAAAGGCAGAATAAGGCTGAAGGCCTAGGAATGGTCACAGAAGATGGAAC
Organism: Somniosus microcephalus; assembly: GCF_052327205.1. Taxonomy (NCBI): domain Eukaryota; kingdom Metazoa; phylum Chordata; class Chondrichthyes; order Squaliformes; family Somniosidae; genus Somniosus; species Somniosus microcephalus. The sequence goes on along the minus strand of NC_141020.1, from coordinate 19,260,675 downwards.
CAGTGAGTAGCTCTGTATTATGACTCAATTAATAAGTGAGTTTGAAAAAGAAATAAAATGAGGAAATAACAAACATATATCCTTGAAACAAAAGTTTAAATAGGAGGAAATAACGAAACGTTCTCCTTGAAATTGCATAAAAACATTGGCGTAGTGCAGGATCTGTTCTCGGCACCGAGCTATACCCAACATCCTAATATATTTTACTTTAATTTTTTCACTTGCTTTATTGAGTTTTATTTGTTTTATTTTCTAACTTAGTAGAAAATCAGTGAATTAACCAGCATGTTCTAGTTTCTAATTGTTTCAGTTGATTTTGGTTCAGTAATATTTATTGAATGATTGTGATTGGATTTCTGTTTCCTATTTTTTTTTAACTCATTTTTCGTCCTTTTTTCTTTTTCACTTTTCTCTGGTCCACAGCCATCAAACGTGAAAGTGGTAAATAATTGTTTAGGTTTTTTGTCTTGTTTTTTTTCACGTGCAGGTCAAAACCAACAAAACAGCATCTGATCCCCCCCGCCCCGATCCCTTGCTTGGTAAATGTATGCAGTGCAAACCCGACCAGATACCATAACTGGGATTTGAAAACCCTTTCTCTCAATGTTAATTTGCTGCTTCTGGAAAGCAGCCCAGTATGAACAGAGCATTAAAGACAAAACCTGTACAAGTCAATTCGCAACACCGTGCTCACAACACAAAATTCCTAAGTGACGATCAATATTTTGTTGGTGCAAAGTTGTTTTTTCTAAGCTCCTAAACAGATAACACACCTATTTCTTCTCATAGTGAAATTATGTGAATCATTCAGATCTAGATTTTCTCCCCCCCGCCTTTTTTTTAAAAGTTTTTCCTCCTTCTGTCAACATGACAAACCATTCTCCAGCTGAGAGGGTAGTTGGGCAGCCTTACTCTCGGATCTCTATTAGTTGTACTATATAACCAGCCATGGGGTTAAACAACAATGGCCTGGGTTGACTAATTTTTCTATCCCTTCCACTGGGGATATATATTTTCCCCATGGAATATTCAGGTGAGGAGCCCACGATTTGGGGAACAGTGCGGCTGACGTCCACATCTTTTACTCCAGAGCAGAGTGCACTTCTTTATTGCAGTCACAATAGGAAAATGTAACTAATTCTTCATACTTAAAAATCCCAAGTGAGACATATTTTAACCCCCAGGACAGGCGATGGGGTTAAAATTTCAAAAATCGAGGGTGGGTTGAGATGTGGTGGTCGGGAGGTGGGGGGGAGGGGGAGATGTGGGCCGCTAACATACTCTGCGACTGAGAAATGATGTCCAAAAATTTAAATCACGTTCTACTGTTAAATTCGACAGGACCTCTAGAAAACCCATATTTCCGGGGTTCTGATCACTACACCTCACTTAAGCCAGGTGTAGTGCTCCGGCTAGCCGAGAACAGGTTGGGAATAAAAATAAACCTAAAAAGGTGACTCAACCGTGGATAACGAGGGAAATTAGGGACAGCATAAAATCAAAAAAAAGGGCATATCAACTGGCAAAAAAAAGCACCAGACCGGAAGATTGGGGGCAGTACAGGATACAGCAAAAGAGGACAAAGGGATTAATCAGGAAGGGGAAAATAGAATACGAAAGTAAACTTGCAGCAAACATAAAGACAGACTGCAAAAGCTTTTATCGGTATATCAGGAGGAAAAGACTGGTAAAATCCCAAGTCGGTCCCTTGCAGTCCGATTCGGGAGAATATATAATGGAGAATAAGGAAATGGCAGACCAATTAAACTCATACTTTGGTTCTGTATTCACAAAGGAGGACACAAATAACCTCCCAGGAATATCGGCAAACATAGGGACTAATGAGAGGGAGGAGCTGACAGAAATTAGTATCTCTAGGGATATGGTGTTGGGTAAGTTGAGGGGACTGAAGGCCGACAAATCCCCGGGGCCTGATAAACTACATCCTAGGGTACTTAAGGAGGTGGCCCTGGAGATAGCAGATGCTCTAAGGATCATCTTCCGGAACTCCATTGACTCGGGAACAGTACCCGTGGATTGGAGGGTAGCTAATGTTACCCCAATATTTAAAAAGGGGGGTAGAGAGAAAGCAGGGAATTATAGACCAGTAAGCCTTACATCGGTTGTGGGCAAAATGCTAGAGTCCATTATTAAGGATAAAATAGCGGAGCACTTGACAAATGGGGAAAGGATCGGACAGAGTCAACATGGATTTACAAAGGGTAAATCGTGTTTGACTAATCTGCTGGAATTTTTTGAGGAAGTAACTGGTAAAATAGATGGGGGAGAGCCAGTGGATGTGGTGTACCTTGACTTCCAGAAAGCCTTCGATAAGGTTCCACACAAAAGATTGTCATGCAAAATTAAGGCTCATGGGATTGGGGGGCAAAGTATTAACGTGGATAGAGAACTGGCTGGCGGATAGAAAACAGAGAGTTGGAATAAACGGCTCGTTTTCAGAGTGGCAGGCAGTGACCAGCGGGGTGCCGCAAGGATCTGTCCTGGGACCCCAGCTGTTCACAATATATATAAATGATCTGGATCAGGGAATTGGATGCAATATTTCCAAATTCGCTGACGACACTAAACTAGGAGGAGGGGTGGGCTCTGATGAGGATGTCAGGAGGCTACAGTGCGATTTGGACAGGTTGGGGGAATGGGCGGATACGTGGCAGATGCACTATAATGTGGATAAATGCGAGGTTATCCACTTTGGGGGTAAAAACAGGAGGGTAGATTATTATCTAAATGGCAATAGATTGGGAGATGGGGAAGTGCAGAGGGACCTGGGTGTTCTTGTGCACCAGTCACTGAAGGAGAGCATGCAGGTGCAACAGGCGATTAAGAAGGCAAATGGTATGTTGGCCTTCATATCAAGGGGGTTCGAGTATAGGAATAGGGATACCTTACTACAGCTGTACAAGGTGCTGGTGAGACCGCATCTGGAGTATTGTGTACAGTTTTGGTCGCCCCATCTGCGGAAGGATGTTCTTGCCATGGAAAGAGTGCAACGGCGATTCACCAGGCTGATACCTGGAATGGCGGGAATGACCTACGAAGAGAGATTAAATAGTTTGGGCTTGTACTCACTGGAGTTTAGAAGATTGAGAGGGGATCTCATCGAAACATATAAAATTATGGCAGGCCTGGACAGGCTGAATTCAGAGAGAATGTTTCCAATGGCCAGGGAGCACAGAACCAGGGGCCACAGTCTAAAAATAGCGGGCAAATCATTTAAAACAGAGATGAGGAAGAATTTCTTCACTCAAAGAGTGGTGAGCCTGTGGAATTCCCTGCCACAGAGGGCTGTGAAGGCTAATTCAATAAATATTTTCAAGAGAGAATTGGATATATTTCTGAAGGCTAAGGGGATTAAGGGTTACGGAGAAAAGGCGGGGACGGGGTACTGAACTGGTAAGATCAGCTATGATCTCAGACGAGGATCAGCCATGATCTCATTGAATGGCGGAGCAGGCTCGAAGGGCCGAATGGCCTACTCCTGTTCCTATCTCTATGTTACTATGAATTAAATTTGGGGACTTTCTGGTCTGTGTGGCTCAGTCTGGACACGAGTCTGAGGACGTCACTAAAACATGACAGATGTCTGTCTACGAAAATGGATCGGGTAGTTACAATAAAAAGGCAGTTTAGCTTTCCCATTCACAATAGTATTCCAATAGTTTTCAATGCGATTTTAAAATAAAAAAAATTGTTTTATATGGAAAGATAACAGAACGGACATTTCTGGAACACATTTCTCAAAATTAGTGAAGGACTTAAGTACTGAATCCCTGAAAAGCAAAGCAAGATTATGTGGCAGAAAAAAAATTATGTCAATTAGTATAGAATTTCAAAACTAACATTGCATTTAAAATAAACAACTATAAAGAGGGTTATTGATTTTGATCTTTTTAAATCTCCATCTCATTATTTTGATCAGATAGTTGCTTTTTTGGTTCATGAAGATCTGTGATGCATGTTCAATAATACTTTGAATGAATGTCTGTCTGACTTTGCTTGGTACATTTGATAATCTTGAACATTCTCAAGACCCAGTGCATTTCCAGATGAGAGTTTCTAGTGTGAGTGGAGTACTTAACATCTGCAGAATACTGATTGTGTGTGTGTGCGTGTGTATGCTTTAACATTAACACTGGAATTATTTTAAACGCATTTGTGAGAAGGCAGTGACATTTTAAATGATTTGATGAGTACTAAAAGTACAGTAGTTAATTTGTTTAACCCCCTATTGGTTAATCTATTTTTCAGAAGGCAAACAAAACAGTTCTGGTATGTTGATGAGCATTGCCAGTAAAAGGATTGTTGCATTGTGTGTTTTTATTTTCGGAACTCTCACTCATCTACTTATACATTCTCCATAGAGTAGATATTACCTCATATATCCATGATTAATACTGTCTGTAATTAATTCATCCCCATTCATGTTGAGTGGCTACTTATGTGTCCTTTTTTAATATTGAGAAACAGTGGGCTAAATTTTCACTTCAGCAGAATGGCACAACCCAATTTCGGCCAAGCCAAGTCTGCTTTGATTCCAGCAGCTAGTGCAAATGTAGAGTTAGTGGCTGTCAGTGCATCCGCTGTGTTTCCTCGAAGCTATAAAAAAAGGGGTCGCCTGATCGAGACAAAAAAGGGTTAACCTCTTTTGTATAAGTAACCCCAACATCTCCACAATTTAAAAACTAAGCAAACTGCAGATCGGACCTTAGATGTGATTATGCCAGCTAAAAGCTGCTTTCGTATTGGAAGAAGGTGGATTTATATCACTAGCATAATGGCAGTCAACTAAATATTTTAGTGGCAGAGAAACCTATCCGTGTGATAATGTTCTTGCTTTGTCTGCTGCATCTGCTACCTTAACCGTCACTGAAAGAGTCAAGAAAATGACACTAGCGCAAACCATCTGTGCAGCTATCTCATTAATATACTGTATATATAAGTGGTAGCTCGCAAATGGAGAAAATAGAGTTGCTCATTCATTACATTCCGCAATCAGCTACCTGAAGTGGCTGATCCGTTTTCAGTGGAGCAGTGAGGTGGTGGATACAGTACTAAACTAGTAGGCTAGAGGTTGTGAGTTCAGATCCCGCAATGCCATGTTGTGAAATTGAATTGAATTCATTATCAGGAAAGATGTTAAAAAAAAACTAAAAAAACAATTGGTTCACTAAGATATTGTCTGCCTGCTAATGGACAGTCATTTTGGTGTGCAGTATGGTATGCAATTAATTTCTGCTTTGAGATCGTGCTATGGGATGAGATTCTACTTTGGTGGTGGCATCAAAAGGGCAGAAGGGGATCGGCCGCCTGTTAAACACCCTGCTTGATGTTCCATCCCGTTGAGGTCAATGGAAAGGAAAATTTGTGCGAGGCGTAAAGTGGGCAGCCAGTCTGCTCCAGCACATTTCATGCCCCCACTGAGGTTGAAATTCACCCCCCATAATTGCTGGTAGGAACAAGTGGCTACGGTGCACTGCAGTACTCAAATCCTCCACTAAGCCAAAGAAATGGATTAAAGAAGGGACTTGTTGAGATACCAGATCTCCATTTTCCAGCAGGTCAGCTGCTGGGAGGCCAGGGCTACCCTTTGCAGCACTAGGTTATGAAACCTACGTGGCAGTTACTGACAGAAACAAAGCATAGATGCAATGAGGTGCATTCTGTGACAATACTGATAGACCATACCAACTGATCTCCTCAAACATGCTTCAGGTTTCTGGGCCAGTCCCGGAACCTTAGAATACAGCCCACCAACCCTTAATCTCTGCAAAAGTTGCTGTATGCTGCATGTTTTTGCTTTGCAAACAGGCATGACCGTGGAGTGGGACTCAGAACAGTCCACAAACAGCCAAGAGGTCAACAATGATGACCACAAGAACATAAGAATTAGGAGCGGGAGTAGGCCATTTGCCCATTTAGCTTGCTGCGCCATTCATGATTGATCTTTAACCACAATTCCACTTTCCCGCCCGAACTCTATATCCCTTGATTTCCCTAGAGTCCAAAATTCTATCTATCTCGGCCTTGAATATACTCAATGAGTCACCGTCCACAGCCCTTTGGGGTCAAGAATTCCAAAGATTCACAACCCTCTGAGTGAAGAAATTCCTCCTCATCTCACTGTTAAACCTTCCAAAGATTCATAAGCCAGCTGTGGCTTTTGCAATACAGAGAATGCACACAGTAAAGTTTCCTGTAATTGACAGGACTGGAAAATAACAAACCAGTCCATCCTCAAATACTGCTAAGGGGGCGATTTTCTCAGCCCCGTGGAGGCGGGTATGGAAGCGGGACTGCCGGGAAAATGGCAGAATTTGGGGGCGGGTGGCAAAGCCGCCCCCAACCCACCTGCGTGCCATCTTCCCAGGAGCCGGGTTGCCACCCCGCGCCGGGTCCCGTCTCCTTGGAGGCGGGAAGGGATTAAAGCCTATTAACTGCCAGGTGGGTAACCGGCAGAAAATAGGATTATCCTGTTTTTGCCCTCACAAGTGCGGGCTTCCCGACTGCACCAAAACCTGCCAGGGTCACCGAGGCGAGTACTGGGTCTGCGGGGGTCAGGGGGGGTGCAAAAGTGTGGTGTGAAGGTAAGTGATGGGTGCAAGACTGTAGAGGTGAGTATTTTAGGTAAGTCCTAAGTGTTTTTAAAAGTGTACTTACCTTTGTTTCTTCCTGCAGGCTTCAGTCGGTTTCTATACGGAGTGTCTCGCACCTCCGTGTTGCAGATGAGAGATGTCCGTTGCATTCTCCAATGCAACAAACATCTCAATTCTGTAAAAGAAAGAAGGTTGATGAGGTTTTGTATGCAAGACCTCCTCAAACTGCAGAGATTGCCACTGTTTGACAGCTTCACGGAGCTGTCAAATGAAAATCCATCTGTCAAAAGTTTTTGACAGATGACACGTCCTACGTTGATGTGCTCTGCAACCGGCTTTCCCTTAATTGGCCTGCTAAACCCGCTGGGCAGGCTTAACAAGGTCAATCAAGGGAAAATAGCGTGGGTTGGCCACAACTCGATGGAGGTGGGACTAAAACCCGACGAGCAGCAGTCCCACCTCCATTCACAAAATCGCCCCCTAACCCTTGACAATTCCACACACTTTCTGACTTCCTTGCCCTGTTCCTCACATACCAGCTCTTGCCATCTTAAAGTCTGATCTATCTGACACCAAAATGACACACCAAACTCGGCACAATATATAATTACAAAGTGGTCTTTTTATTTTAACAAATAAGTGCATCACAAAAGTTGCCAACGTGATTTGCAGTGGTGTTTTCCTACGTTCCAGCATTGACCTTCCACTGCACCTCAGAGATCCCTCAGTGGACGGAGCAGATATAGTAACTGGCTCCAGGGTATCACAGCAAGCCTGTTGGGACTTTGTTCATTCCCACCCTAGGAAATACTTGTAAGGTGTGAAGTCAACCTGTGTTGGGGGGGTGGGGAGGGGCTGTGGGGGGGGGGAGAGGGGTGTCGGTGTTGCGTGGATCCCACAGAAGTCTGTGCTTATCTCTTTGTTTCTAATCTATTTCAGTGGCTTGGCTATCAAAATGATCTGTCAGCTCATTAAATTTGCTGATGACACTGAGAAAGAAGTAGTAGTAAAGATAGAGGAAACAGTAGAGATAAAAGAACTTATTGGTTTTGTTATTGAGCCTACAAGAGGCACATACAATTTAAAACAAATATTGAACTTGGTTGAAATGTTATGGGCCATTTCAGCACAGTGAATAGAATTGAATCATTACAAGGAGAATTAAGGAACCAGGGAGTAATAGACATTACCACCTTTGTCACTTTATGGCTGCTGTACCGATTGAAAGTTAAAGATCAGGATATATATCCAGTGCACAGCGTCTGATATTATGTTAAGCCTTTATACTGTAATACTGATCAGATCACATTCAGTTCTGGTCACCACCCTAACATAAACGTATACAATGCACTGGGGAAGGTACGGAGACAAACGGCACTGGTCCCCAGTGTAAAGTACATCCACTAAGAGAAAGGAATGGAGATGCTCAAGCCATACAATCTCAAAATAAAGGCAGTTAAAGGACAGGGAATCCTCACCGAAATATGCAAAAATTTAAGTGGTAAACCCAGAATAGAAAGTCGAATCGGAGAACATAATTTAAATTAGTGAAATTAAGTTTAAACAGATATATGAAACAGGCCAAATGTAATGCATGTTTGGAATAATCTAAAGGCAGGGCTGTCGATCTTCAGAAACATTCAGAATGCAGTTGGATGCTATAATGGAAGAGCTTGGGTACAGGAGGCATTGGCCAAATGGCCTTTTCTTGTCCTTGAATTTCCTTATGTACTTATAACAGCGGAGCTACTACTCAGCCAGAGGGGTGAGTTCCATGCTTTAATCGGTGAATCACCATACCTCAGGAAGACCATGAGTGTCTTTCATCCACTTCCTAAATTCCAGCCTGAGGTGATCGTGGAATCTGACCTGTTAAGGAAGTTACCATTTCTTTTCATCCAGTACCCCAGAGATGAGGAAAGGACCGCATGTTCCACATTGATGATGCCCAGAATACTTCTACTACTATAATGTTAGTGCCTTACTACAACAACTTGTATTTATATAGCGCCTTTAACCTAGTAAAACATCCCAATGCGCTTCACAGGAGCGTTCTAAAACAAAATTTGATCCCGAACCCCACATGGAGATATTAGGGCAGATGAGGTCAATGAAGTCGGTTTTAAGGAGCATCTTAAAGGAGGAAAGAGAGGCGGAGAGGTTTAGGTAGGGAATTCCAGAGCTTAGGGCCTAGGCAGCTGAAAGCACGGCCATCGATGGTGGAGCGATTAAAATCGGGAGGGCAGAATTAGAGGAGCTCCGATATCTCGGAGAGTGTGGGGCTAGAGCAGATTACAGAGATAGGGAGGAGCGAGGCCATGGAGGGATTTGACAACAAGGATGAGAATTTTAACATCGAGGCGTTGCTTAACTGGGAGCTAATATAAGTCAGCAAGCACAGGGGTGATGGGTGAAAGGGACTTTGTGCGAGTTAGGACACGGGCAGCAGAGTTTTGGATGAGCTCAAGTTTACGTAGGATGGAACATGGGAGGCCGGCCAGGAGTGCGTTGGAATAGTCAAGTCTAGAGGTAACAAAGGCATGGATGAGGGTTTCAGCAACAGATCAGCTGAGGAGTGGCAGAGTCGGGCGATGTTCCGGAGGTGGAAATAGGCAGTCTTGGTGATGGCGCGGATATGTGGTCTGAAGCTCATGGCGGGGTCAAGTATGACACCAAGGTTGCAAGCGGTCTGGTTCTGCCTCGGACAGTTGCCAGGGAAGAGGGATGGAGTCGGGCTAGGGAACGGAGTTTGTGGCGGGGGCTTAGATAAGCTGTCCAACTGTGTGCCACCGATTTTGCTTTTAGTAGGAAGTATAAATCCCTAATATTCAGATTATGCTCCTCTACCTGCAAAAGGAAAGGTTGGCAGTGTCAGGACAGTCCTTGTGGTCACTGCTGACAGAGATTGCAACAAATGACTTTTTTTATTCCAGTTCCCCAATGTTAACACTGGTTGGAGTCCCTTCCACTGAGCACAGAGCATTGGGAAAAATTGACCTTTTAAGAATAACAAAATGGATGATGAAAACATAAGAACATTGGATGTTGACTTTAATTCCATTGGTGTTTTAAAAAGTAGTTTTTTAAAAACATCGTTTAAAAATCATGACAATAACATTACCACCAAGGGGAAATGTAGAATCTTTGTACGTCTCATATAGTTGGGACTTTGGGCTCCCCTCTTCCTAGACCTGATGCACTGGTTGGCTGAATCCATTGAGATCTAATGAATTCACGGGTGAGCTCCCCAGTATTACCAGCGGACACTTTACTAAGACAGAGGCAATGATGTGCCAGCTTTTGGTTATTTGAGCTATATCTGCAGAGTGGCCCCATGAAGTAACCCACATACCTTTATCGAGCACAGCAGCCTTCGTATGCAGTTTGAAATTGGGCTCATTGGCCTGCCCACCTCCTGATGCCACGCTGCTTGAGTAGAGGTCCCCTATGGTATTTGGAGTATAAGAACTGAAGGAAGGTAGATTCAACTTTAGGTGTAGTAGTAATCATTCCTCAAATTAAAGAATCCCATACATCACACCCCTCTCACCTTTGGCCCTGTCTAGGCTTTCTGTTATCAGCTCCTCGTATATAAATACTTACTGTGTGCTTCATCTTACGCATAGTGCAGTTTTGTTTAGAATAAGAATAATTATTAAAATGTTTTTGATATCTAATTAATTGGAAAGGTTCATTCTGTCGTGAGGGGAGTGGGACTTGGGGAGTGGGACTTGGGGAGTGGGACTTCTGAACCTTGTACTGGATGGCCTCCTATTGTCAGAAAAGCTGAGGATGGTTGTGGGGGTTGCATTCCTATTTGGTGGGAAAGGGAAAGTTTGACAAGTCTGGTCTGTAGTTTAAATCGGCCTGCTATTCTACTTTCCCAGATGGGTTGGGCAACCTATCTGTATTTGGGTTATACCTTCATTTGAAGAATGATGTCCATTAAGCTATAGGTGAGAAATCCATTATTTTTTACTTCCAAGTGGCAACTACAATGCACTCGTGTTGTAATTGCACCAGGGATTATGTTCCATTTCAGATGAAAATTTTGCCCAGATTTTCTTTTAACGTTTTCTTATTGAAGTGATTTTCTTAACATTATCAGTGTTACTAATGTACAAAGAACAGAGCTAGTGCCAGTGAAACAGCCCGTGTTCCTCTTATAGTTCCATCTTCAACAGCGTGCCACCTCTTCTTCGTGTCTGATCTCACCTTGTCACAGGAAACTGTTAGGGATTAGAAAAAAATAGAAGTACATGATAATTAGGATAACGCAGAGTCTGGCATGTTACTTGAATTTATAAAATGCCTTTGATCTAATGAATCGTTGCAAAGTGTTTTGTTGGTGTTTTTGAAGAGTGAGGAAATTGGAAACCAAGCGCAGGAATTGAGAGAAGAGTTAGTGGAGGCATTTGGAGCCATGATCAAAGCGAGAGGTTTTCAGATGCCCTTTAGAATGGGGAGAGATGTAGAAAGATTCCAGATCACAGCACATAATAGCTGAAGACTGTGCCAGCCGTGGAGCAGAGCAAGATCCACAGGTCAGAAGAGAGGAGATTGCAAGCTGTGATGTAGAGGTACAGGAAACTTTCGATTAACCGGCACCTAAATAACCGGAAATGTCGGTTAACCGGCAAAATTCAGGAGTAGGTTCAGGTAACTTTTATTACTTGCCTTCCTCCATTTGTTACTGTGCAAGGGTGTGGCTGCAGCTGTTGCTAAGCTACAGAGACGCTTGCAACTTGTGGCCATTGTTCTGAAGCACAGGGTTTGTTGCTTTATACGGAGCTCTCCGCTCCGTATCTTTTACTATAGCGCTCGGTTATCCGGAATTTTTGATGAACCGGCACCACGTCGGTCCCGTCCGTGCCGGATAAAAAAAAGTTTCCTGTAGCATGGAGTGAAGCCATTGAGGGATTTTGAAATCAATGCAGAGAGTCAGGAAGCCATTAAGGTGATAACATAATAATGGGATGGCATCATCAACCACACATGACATCATAAACTACAACAGTAAACATAAGCCATGAGAGGGAAGCTCGCGCAGTTTCTAAACATTAAACCATAAGAATATAATTGTCCCAGACCCCTCATATATGTACATTTCAGTCCTAATTTGTTTCTAAACAAATTACTAATTCACTGGTTGTTGTTGAGGTATGAATACAGTTAACATCTGAACAGTTGTGTCAGATAACAAGTGCACAGATTTGTGGTTGAGATTTTGACTTACATATACCTCCCCCACCCCTGAAAGTGTCTCAAAACTTATATTTGTGAACCTTACCCCAGTATTTGCTTTTGATGAAAACAATTAAACTTACCTGCTGTGTGACTTTGGTTCTTTATCTAATAGCTGACCTACATATCAGGCTGGTCACGGTTCTAGTTAGACAGGGCAAGCAATGGTGGATTGTAAACTAACGTGTGGTGGAAAAACAGGGAAATTGTGCACACACCAATGGGCTGTATGCATGACCAGTTCTACTTTTCAGCTACAGCAGACGGAGCCAACCTACAGGTCAGTTCCACAAACTGTTGCATCCAAGACAAAAGCAGGAGGCAGGGACAGACTGGCGCCACCCATGTTAATTGACCACTGGAAATTTATGTGTAGAGCTGATCAGATCGTAGTAGTGGGAAAGTTATATTGCAAGTTACATTGAAGTTTATCAAAAGTAGATTTCTTTTAAACTGCAGTTTATTTCCCCTCAGTTTTCTTCCCTTCTCTTCTGAAGGCAAAGATAAGCCGGTTCCATGGCTGCTCGCTACCCTCCACTGCTTTGCCCAATTGGCCTAGGCTGGACAGTGAGTGGCACCATAGGTGATAGCACAACCAAGCCTGATGTTTTCCCCCATCCAACATCTATGTATGCGTATTTGCAGTGGGAATCAATGAATAGCAATCAACATCATGAACCCTGGCTGATATTTTTGCCGCTCCCCCCCCCCCCCTTTCACGTGGGGTCACTGAGGCTAAATGTAGTGCCCCCGCCTGTGCTGAGACCAACTAACTCAGCGCAAACCAGGAATCAAACGCGGGTGCCTAAAAATTGGGCTGCTTAGCCCCCGCTTTTCAGGTGCTACACACCATCCTAAGTTCTCAAATTAGCGGGCAGGAAGTGCACGCTTCCAACCGGAAGTGCACCGCTCACCATATTGGGTAAGGACAAACAAGAGGGTGTCCTTTACCCACGCCTGAAGCAGGTGTTAGCCCCTTTGCATGTGCAAACAAAGGGCCTAGTGCCCGCTTGAGGTCCCCGCTGGAAGATTGGTTTTCTCTGAGGCAGCCAGTGCTATCATTGTCTGCATTCAGGGAAACTAGACCTATGGAATGGCTGAAACAAAGAAGGTAAGTTTTCTTCTGGTTTTCATAAGTGCTTGTAGGTAGGTTAGTTTCACCTCAACAATGTAGTCACCACATACATTTCTAAGGTTTGACACTGAAGCCATTATAATTCTGTGCACGATTTCATTACTAACAATAGCTTACTGAAAAGAGATGCTAATTTCTTGTATGGCGCTCTCAAGTGTGTGTTTCTGCTGCAGGATAATGACTTGTCTTTCTGTGTAGGTGAGAAGGTGATGTCAGACGATGAATTTACTCAAGATCTTTTCAGGTTCCTGCAGTTGCTCTGTGAAGGACACAATAATGGTATACAATATTCGTGCTTCCACATTATCATCATTATCATTCTTTCAGCAAAGAGTTTTACGTGCAGAAAACTAAGCATTTCTTCCTCACTTCTAAACCAATGTTTAAGTCTTTCAAGGTTGAATTTCTTTGGGATAAGTTTTCTTTCTGGTAATTTTTAAATTATACTTTCACTTTTTTAAGTTACTGTATTTTAAATAGCTTACTTGTAACAACTTCTAACTTGGCGCTTTCCAAGATGCGACAAATTGGGCCTCTGGTCAACACTTCTGAATCAAGTGTGCAACGTGAAATACAAAATAAGAAATTAATTGCTGATGATCAGATAGCAGATGAACGATTTGAGTTGTAGATAAAGAGCGGCCCGAGAGCGGACCTGAATTAAAGCAGTGACCGCGACGAGGCTCCGATTGGAAAAACAACCCAAAAAATCAAAGAATGACGTCACAGGAGAGCAGGTAGGTGATTGGTTGGTGAGTATTACAGCTTTTTTTTTTGCTCTCTAAGTTAGGGAAGGGGGTTAAATTAAGAGCCGAGAAACTAACTTGCTAGTACTTATTAAATTAATAACTTAAACTAGATAAAATTAAAATATCGATTGAATAAAAGCTTTAACGAATTAATTAATTAATAAAACAAGGTTAGAGATGGCAGGGCAGGTGGTGTGTCGTAACTGCAGCATGTGGGAGTTTGTGGAGATTAGCGAGATCCCGAGCAACCACATCCGCAGTAAGTGTCTGCAACTCGAGGAACTTCAGCTCAGAGTTGTTGAGCTGGAGTAGGAGGTGCAGACATTGCGATGCATCAGGGAGGGGGAGAGTTACCTGGACACTTTGGGGGTGATTTTGCCAATGGGGACGTGATGGAGGCAAGACTGCTGCTTCTCGGGTTTTAGTCCCGGCTCCATCGACGTCTGGCCAACACGCTATTTTCCCTTGATTGACCTTGTTAAGCCCGCCCATTAAGCGAAAGCCGGTTTCTGGTAACGTCAGCGAGTGATGCTTCATCTGTCTAGCTTTTGACAGATGAATTGTCATCGTTTGACAGATCTGTGAAGCTGCCAAACACTGACAATCCGTCTTCTAAGTTGAGTCCTGGGACACGGGTTTACTTAGAGATCTGCCCTGAGCAGAAAGCAGAAGGCTGATGCATTTGAGAATGCAGCGGCCATTCTGCTTTCTCTGCCGGTGAGATGACGGACTCCCGAGACCTGAAGGGATGAAGCCTGGAGGAAGAAGCAAAGGTAAGTAAAGCTTTTAAAACACTTAAGACTCACCTCACACACTTACCTCTGCACACATGCACCCATCACTCACCTGCACACCGGACATCTCGGCCCCTCCGACCCCTGCAGACACGCGGCTCGCCTCGCTGACCCTGGCGAGGTTCGGAGCCATCAGGAAGCCCACACTTTAGGGCTCAAAATAGGGATTATCCAAAAAACTGCCTGTTAACCTCGAGGAGGCGGCTCCCAGCACGGGTTGGGTACCGCCTCCTGGGAAGATGGCACGGGGGCGGGATGGGTACCCGCCCCCAGATCCTGCAATTTCCCGGCAGACCCACCTCCATACCCGCCTCCCCAGGGCTGGCAAAATCGCCCCCATGGTTCCAGGAAGCAGTCACACTCTTTAGGTTAAATAGTACTTTAGGGCTGGATTTTACCAGACCTGAGGAGGCGGGTTTGGAGGCAGGACTGCTGGGAAAATCCCCCAAAATGGGAGCGTGTCCCAAACCCGCTCCCAACCCGCCTCCAACCAATCTTCCCGGGAGTCTGGTCCCTGATTTGCGCAGGGACACGATTCCTAGCAGCGGGAAGAGAATTATAGCCACTTAACTGCCTGTTAACAGGCAGTTAAGAGGCTTTTTCCAATTTTTCCACTGCTGCTGCGGGCTTCCCAACGTCGGGGAACCCCACCAGGGTAAGTGAGGCATGCTGTGGGTCTGTTGTTATGTTGGTGTTTGGATGACAGCTGTAGAAGTGGTGTGAAGGATGCAACTGGACACTGGTTAGTATCAGAGGCAAGGACATGTTGTGAAAGTAATTTTTAATGTTGTTAGATGTTTCTGCAGGTGACAAGCTGTGAAGTGTTTGTGTAGCCTCATCTCATCGGGAGAAGTGACAGATGGTTTCTGCAATCTCAGCTGCAGCTGCCATCTGTTTTATCCTAAGGAGAGAGTAATTGGAGAGCCTGGGTGAAAGGGCTCACCTTTGGACTGTGATTGTCAGTGTTTGACAGCACCTCAATGCTGTCAAACACTGTCAAATCATCTGTCAAACAAGTGTGATGTATATGCCTTTAAGAAAACCGGCAGATGAAGCGTCATCAACTGATGTCATCTGACACCGGCTTTCCTTTAATTGGCCGGCAAGCCTGCAGGGTGGGCTTAACAAGGCCAATTAGGGCAAAATAGCATCTGTTCGTCAGACGTCGCTGGGGGCGGAACTGGAACCCGAAAACCAGCAGTCCCACCTCGAACTCGGCCTGGAAGGTAAGATCCCTTAGAGTTCGGCAGTGGTCAGGGACAGGAGGGTGTGACTGCGAGTCGGGCAGGTATGGGGACCCAGGATGTAGTGATGGAGGAGACTCCATCCTTGACCTTGTCCAACAGGTACGAGGTACTTGCTACCTGTATGGATGAGGAAAAGGACTTCAGGGAGGATGGGCAAATTGACCACGGCACTGTGGTACAGGGGGCCATCCAAGTGGGGGGAGAAAGAAGGAATATGGTAGGGGACAGTATAGTCAGGGGGGTAGATACTGTTCTCTGCAGCTGCGAAAGAGCGTCCCGAAGGCTGTGTTGCCTGCCCGATGATGGGGTTAAGGATATCTTCTCGCGGCTGGAGAAGAACTTGGAGTGGAAGGGGGGGATCCAGTTGTCGTGGTCCATGTAGGAACCAACAAAATAGGTAGAACTAGGAATGAGGTTCTGCTAAGCAAGTTTGAGGAGCTAGGGTTTAAATTAATAAGCAGAACCTCAAGGGTAATAATCTCCTGGATTACTACCTGAACCACGCATAAACTGACATAGGGTCAAACAGATCAGAGAGTTAGATGCGTGGCTCAAAGAGTGGTATGGGAAGAAGGGGTTTCGATTCATGGGACACTGGCACCAGTACTGGGGAAAGAGGGAGCTGTTCCGTTGGGAAAGGCTCCACTTAAACTGGGCTGGAACCAGCGTCCTGGCGAATCAAATAACTAGGGCTGTAGATAGGGCTTTAAACTACAAAAAGGAGGGGTGGGGAGGGGTCAGGTGAGAGGAAATTTAGAAAACTAAAGAGAAAGGTCAAGGCAATAGAGCAGTGTAGCGATTTGGGTAAAAATAAGCAGTGTGTGACAGGAAGGGACAGGGAGTTTAACGGTAGCAGTGCAGCAGAGAATAAGGTCAAAGCAGAGAATAATGGTAAAATTTTTTAATTAAAGGCTCTTTATCTGAATGCACAAAGCATTTATAACAAGATAGACGAGCTAGTGGCACAAATAGAGAAAAATGGGTTGGGTCTAATTGCCATTACAGAGATGTGGTTGCAAGGTGACCAAGATTGGGAACTAAAGGGGAGAAATTCGGTATCGCCTATTTTGAGGCGCTAATATCAGCCGGGAGCAAAGTTTAGCACCCGGCGCTAATTATCGCCTCCGACTGCAAAATTCGCCTCTATCGCCCCTAGAGGTGATTTGAGCGCTAAATCAGGCGCCCCACACCTCTCTTAAGGCGCTAACGTCGAGGAGCGAGACGCTACCTCAGAACGCTACCGAAGCTCAGGCGATGTCCGTTACCATGGAAGCCAGACAGACTGGTGCCTTCCAGTTCTTAAAGGGGAGGGGCCATCTTTCTGGCTAGCCACACCCTGCTCATTGCAGCCTTGAATCCTGGAGAGACCTCAAAAGCAATTGTGTTGGATACACTAATCGATAGGCCCAGGGAAAGAGCTCGGCACTTCGGAACCTCAAAACCTTAGGACAGTGTTAAATCTTTCCAGACTTCTCTCTCTCCCTCTCAACCTGCGTATAGCAAATATTTTGCTGACAAGAAAAGGCAGGAAGCGGCCCCCTTTTAAATAGTGCTCCCCCATCCCCTTCCCGACTGCAAAACGTTCCCCTCTACCTGTCGTTGCTAGCGGCAGGCGGAAAGGCAGGGGGCGCGACTCAATATCCGGTCCAGGGCGTTGCACACTTGAATGACGTCACGAGCTGCGGGCGCAGGAGATCGTGGCGGTAGTGTTTAGCGCCCCCTAAATGTTCCAGGGTACTTGACGTTTCGAAAAGACAGGCAGAATGGAAAAGGAGGGGGGTAGCCCCGATAATAAAGGATGACATAAGGACAGTAGAGAGAAAGGATCTCGGCTTGGAAGATCAGGAAGTAGAATCAGTCTGGGTGGAGATAAGGAATAACATGGGGCAGAAAACACTGCTGGGAGTAGTATATGGGTCGCCTAACAGTAACTGTACCGTTGGACAGAATATTAATCAAGAACTAGTAGGAGCTTGTAACAAAGGTAATGCAATAATCGTGGAGGGCTTTAATCTTCATATAGACTGGTCAGATCAAATTGGCAAAGGTAGCCTGGACGACGAGTTCATGGAATGCATTCGGGACAGTTCCTGAAACAATACGTCATGGAACCAACCAGGTTATTTTAGATCTTGTATTGCGTAATGAGACAGGGTTAATTAGCAATCTCATAGGGCTAGATTTTGCCAATGGGGAGCTTTTGGAGGCGGGACTCCCACTTGTCGGGTTTCAGTCCCGCCTCCATCAGCTTCTGGCCAACCCACGCTATATTCTCCTGATTGACCTTGTTAAGCCCGCCCAGCGGGCTCAGCAGGCCAATTAAGGAAGGCCGGTTACAGAAAATGTTAACGTATGACGTATCATCTGTCAAAAATCTTTGACAAATGAATTGTCATCGTTTGACAGCTCTGTGAAGCTGTCAAACACTGACATTCTCTGTAGTTTGATGAGTTCTTGAATTCAAGACCTCATCCAACCTCTTTTGTAGAATTTAGATGGTTGCTGCATTGGAGAATGCAGCAGCCATCTGTCATCTCTACCGCGGAGATGCGAGACTCTCCGCATACGCACATTGAACCCTGCAGGAAGAAACAAAGGTAAATACACTTTTTCTAACACTTTTCACTTACCTCAGATACTCACCTCTCCACACTGGCACCCATCACGCATCTCCGCAGCACACTTTTGGACCCCTCCGACCCCCGCAGACCCACTACTCGCCTCGGTGACCCTGGCGGGTTTCGGAGCCTTCGGGAAGCCCGCACTTGTGTGGGCAAAATGGGGATAATCCTCTTATCTGCCTGTTAACTACCTCTTAACAGGCAGTTAAGTGGCTGTGACATGAATCAGTCATTCATGAAAGAAAGACTTATGAAATAATACTGAGCGTCCTGCGGATGGCGCTGTCCAGGGAGAGTATAAATACTCTGACACGGGCCCAGCTTACGCAGGACATTCTTAACAGGAACTAGTGAAGGACACAACTAGACCTCCATGTTGTAAAACAGTTGATTAAAGCTTTGTTTAACGCTTAGACCAAGTGCCTAGTAGTTTTCTTACGTCAGGCTGTAATCCCTTCCCACCTCCAAGGAGACGGGACCCGGCACGGGATGGCTACCCACCTCCTGGCAAGATGGCACGGCGGCGGGTTGGGCACCCGCCCCCAAATTCGGCCATTTTCCCGGCAGCCCCGCCTCCAAACTCACCTCCCCAGGGCTGGCAAAATCCAGCCCAGAGTAAAGGATCCTCTGGGGCAGAGTGATCATAATAAGATAGAATTTCACATTAAGTTTGAGAGTGACTTGCCTAAGTCCGAAACTAGAGTCTTAAACTTAAATAAAGCCAATTACATAGGTATGAGGGGCGAGTTGGCTAAGGTAGATTGGAAAAATAGATTAAAATGTATGGCGGTAGATAAACATATCTTTTAAAGAAATATTTCATAATTCTCAACCCGTTTCCTACCCGCTGTCAATCTTTGCTATTTTGACAGCGGACCCGCCTCCAGGCCCACCCCCTGAGCGCTATTAAATTCACGGCCATAGGGAGAGAGGGAAAATCAAAGAACAGGTTCTCTCCATCTGGCTCAAGATGAGGTCGGCTACCCATCCCTCTTCGTCCAAGAATGGTACACTTGTTTGGGAGTGAGACAACTTATTAACATACTTTAGAAATGGAGCCACAAACACTTTGAATAGTAGTTAAAACAGATAAGGTAAGTAACTGAAATGTTACAGTGGGAATTTCTGGTAGCACAGAAAACCTGAAGATTTGAGGCCTGCAAATTTTCTTATTAAAGCGTATGTTTAAAAAAATTATCATTTGATTTCTATTTTATCAAAATGTGCTGGGAATCTATGCATCAATCTCATTGGAAGAGGTAGGTTGGACCAGGACTGCAAATGTGTGTGAAGCAAATAACATGCTTAAACAATGTTAACATTCTTGAAAACTAATCAATCAAGTAAAAAGTAAGGACTAAACACAACTTAATTTGTGTAACTCGCACACAGCCTCACCCTTTGTTAATTATGTGGTTTCCTTCACTCATGGAGTCAATATCTTATTCAATAACTTGCAAACATGGATTGGCCAGGTTGCAGAGAAAAGCAACAAAAATGTTCCCAAGTGTAAAGTCGGTGAGGAATAAGAGAAATGTATGCTCTGCAGCCCAGAGAGAAGGCTAAGGTATTAAATGACATTGAAAGAATGAACCCAGAATATTACTTCATTGTATATAAAGTATTAAACGATACGGATGCGATAAACCCAGATTATTACTTCAAGGTTAGTCAGGCCAGTTTGACATAAATTGAAATTAGTGGAAAGTAAATTAAAAATCTTTGCTTAAGAGCGAGGAACATTTGGGATAAACATTTGGAATAATCTATCAGGTAAGGTGGTGGAATCAAAGATATTAGCGGAGTTCAAGATGCAGTTACATAGGATTATATAGGACATACAGCCCAGAAACAGGCCATTCGGTCCAACCAGTCCATGCGGCGTTTATGTGCCACTCGAGCCTCCTCTCGGCTTTCCTCATCTAAATCTGTCAGCATAACCTTCTCCCTCATGTGCTTAGCTAGCCCCACCTTAAATGCATCTCTGCTATTCACTTCAACCACTCCCTGTGGTAGCGAGTTCCACATTCTCACCATCTCTGGGTAAAGATGTTTTTTCTGAATTCCCAGTTGGATACGAGGCTGAGTGAGTTGGAGTAATAAAGGAATAAGCCCAATGGGCAGAATGGCATTTTTTCATCCTTGACAGTTTCTTATGTCCCTGTGTGTGGCACTTAAATGTCCAACACTAAAATCATGTCTTCACTTGAACATAGAAGTCAATTCTGACATCATTCTTTTTTTTGGTTGCCTAGTCAGCATACATGTAGAAAATATATTGTTTTGAAACTCATACCCAAATAATAACAATTACACAAAGCTAGCATTTAATTAATTCAGAAAAAGTCTGGTCTAAGTATTCCTGCTCATTAAATAAAAATTGGTTTCAACTCCTGGATTCATAAAATAAAAGTGAACTAGTGAAAAGTTAAGCTAGAAGTAGGTGAGAAGGTGATGCAAAACCTAAGGATAGTTAATTTATATAGTCTGTTAAGCTGCTGTTTTTTCAACAACATTTAAAGTTGCATCAAATATTTAATGAATTGGAGGTTTACTGAGTATAATAGTTGAACAATTTACACCAAAGCAGAGTTTCTCAAATCCAAGCAGTTATAAACAGTGGATATTTGAAAAGCAATGAGCTTAAAGCATTGGTTTCCGGCTCCTGAAGTTTCAGTCCTCCATGGACCATTTCTCTCCAAATGCTGGCAAGAGCTACACTCGGTAGGAGTTCTGTCTGCCCCAGGAAACAACTGTGTCAGAGTTTATTGAACGCCAGATTAATTAGGATTGACCAAATCATTACGAGCCTACTTCAGCCAGTTTTGTTCATTTATACGTAAGCAAGAGTGAAAAAATTCGAACAGATTCATGAAACAAATAAATAACAAAGATTACCTTGTGCTATTAAACTATAGGGAAACAGCGGTGAGTCGGAATAATAATTAAATCCAGTTAGGGTTTATTCCTGTCCCGCTCTTTATCAAACTTTTTTTCACTTAGGTGCTGTGGTTCCTAGATTTTAATGTTAAATTAAGTAATACAGTTAATTCTGAAAGAACAAGCGCCGGTAGATTATTTACCATTTGCCCATGCTTATAAGAGCATATATGAGGAATCTGTACAAATAAGAACATGGCTGTCCAGTTTTATTCCTATTTGCTGTTTTTTATGTTAGTACTTGTAACAATTCTGGCAATGTAAACTTATTCTGTCCGTGTTTCTTCTGGTGCATTGACTAGAAAGGGTTGAATATTACTTTCAGGGCAGTGAAGTTCATAGCATCATTACAAATGTAATAAGTTAAGAGAAATATGACTCTTTTTCTTAAGGAAGAGCTAAGCTAACACTGAAAATGTATTTTAATTTCAGATTTCCAGAATTACCTGAGAACTCAAACGGGTAACACCACAACTATCAACATCATT
Source organism: Somniosus microcephalus (assembly GCF_052327205.1). Classification (NCBI taxonomy): domain Eukaryota; kingdom Metazoa; phylum Chordata; class Chondrichthyes; order Squaliformes; family Somniosidae; genus Somniosus; species Somniosus microcephalus. The sequence goes on along the minus strand of NC_141020.1, from coordinate 19,238,843 downwards.
ATTTGCACTGTCGACTACCTGCTTCGTCTACAGGTACTAACTTTCCTTTTTATTTTTTTGAAGTTCCAGTTGTTTGCATTTGCCTGAAGATTGTAATGAGGAAACTGGGTTATAGGGATCGGACAAAGTCAACATGGATTTACAAAAGTTAAATCGTGCTTGACTAATCTGGAATTTTTTGAGGATGTAACTGCTAAAATAGATAAGGGAGAACCAGTGGATGTGGTGTATTTGGACTTTCAGAAGGCTTTCGATAAGGTCCCGCATAAGAGATTAGCGTGTAAAGTTAAGGCACATGGGATTGCGGGCAAGGTATTGACTTGGATAGAGAACTGGTTGGCAGACAGAAAGCAAAGAGTTGGAATAAACGGGTCTTTTTCCAAGTGGCAGGCAGTGACTAGTGGGGTGCCGCAGGGATCGGTCCTTGGACCCCAGCTATTCACAATATATATTAATGATCTAGACAAGGGAACTAGACGTAATATCTCCAAATTTGCAGACGACACAAAGCTGGGTGGGCGTGTGTGCTGTGAGGAGGATGCCGAGAAACTACAGGATGATTTGGACAGGTTGGGTGATTGGGCAGAAGCATGGCAGATGCAATATAACGTGGATAAATGTGAGGTTATCCACTTTGGTGGCAAAAACAGGAAGACAGATTATTATCTGAATGGCAATAGATTGGGAGAAGGGGAAGTGCAACGAGACCTGGGTGTCCTTGTGCACCAGTCGCTGAAGGTAAGCATGCAGGTGCAGCAGGCGGTTAAGAAGGCAAATGGTATGTTGGCCTTCGTAGCGAGAGGGTTTGAGTACAGGAACAAGGATGTCTTGCTGCAGTTGTACAGGGCCTTGGTGAGACCACACCTTGAGTATTGTGTGCAGTTTTGGTCGCCTTATCTGAGGAAGGATGTTCTTGCCATGGAGGGAGTTCAGTGAGGATTCACCAGGCTGATACCTGGGATGGCAGGAATGACGTATGAGGAGAGATTGGGTCGATTGGGCTTGTACTCGCTGGAGTTTAGAAGAATGAGAGGGGATCTCATTGAAACTTATAAAATTCTGACAGGACTGGACAGACTAGATGCAGGAAGGATGTTCCCGATGGTCGGGGAGTCCAGAACCAGGGGTCACAGTCTAAGGATAAGCAGTAGGCCATTTAGGACAGAAATGAGGAGGAATTTCTTCACCCAGAGAGTGGTGAACCTGTGGAATTCTCTACCACAGAAGGCAGTAGAGGCCAATACATTAAATATATTCAAGAAGGAGTTGGATATATTTCTTAAGGCTAAAGGAAGCAAGGGGTATGGGGAGAAAGCAGGGACCGGGTACTGAATTTGAATGATCAGCCATGATCTCATTGAATGGCGGAGCAGGATCGAAGGGCCGAATGGCCTACTCCTGCTCCTATCTTCTATGTTTCTAAGTCTGCTAAATGCAGCACATATATCAGGTACAATATACATGTCTGACTACAATATAGTACTTGCATATGCTCTTGAAGTGCCGTAATCTACAAGGCTACGGATCAAGTGCTGGAAAGTGGGATTTAGGTGGATAGCTCTTTGTTGGCTGGCACAGACACAATGGGCCAAATGGCCTCCTTCTGTGCTGTACATTTCTATGATAGTTGCAACTATGCATGTGTGCACAATGTGAAAAAAACACTCAAAAAGGAACTACATGGAATCAGTAGTTTCTATTTTGAATCTATAGAAGAGATTGCCGTTGTTGCGGACATACTCCTTCACTTTAAGGAAGGTCTGTCTCCCATTCATAAAAAAGACAGCATCATTTATATTTGTAAAATAATGAGCTGTTTGAAATTCTCATGACCACTACTAATCGTGTTGTCTCTGTCTGGCCTAGGAATCGATCAGTGATTTCTATTGGTACTACTCTGGGAAAGATGTTGTTGATGAACAAGGGAAAAAGAACTTCTCCAAGGCCATGGCAGTAGCTAAACAAGTGTTTAACAGTCTTACTGAATATATTCAGGTAATAAAATATCAGTCAACATCTTATTACAATCTCTATCCAATCTTCTTTAACCTTCTCTGTTCTAGGAAAACCCCAGTTGCTCTAGTTTCTCCTCAAAATGAAAGCCTCTCATCCTGCAATCGTCCTTGTAAAGTTCTTCTGTATCATTGCCATTGGCTTCACATGATTTCTAAAGCAAGATGCCCAAAACTGGACGCACTATCTTAACATTACCTCTTTGCTTTTGTACTCTATGCTCCTACTGATATAGCCACCAACTCCACCCCTCTCCCTGGCAGCTGCCTGAGGCTGACCCAGACTGTTCGCAACCTTGGTGTCGTATTTGATCCCCGAGATGAGCTTCCTACCACATATCCTCCATCACCAAGACCACCTACTTCCACCTCCGTAGCATTGCCCAACTACCCCCCCACCTCAGCTCATCTGCTGCTGAAACACTCATCCCTGCCTTTGTTACCTCTAGACTTGACTATTCCGATGCTTTCCTGTCGGGCCACCCATCTTCCACCCTCCATTATCCAAAACTCGGCTGCCCGTATCCGAACTCGCACCAAGTCCTGTTTGCACATCACCCCATGCTGTCCGACCTACATTCACTCCCGGTCCGGCAACATCTCCATTTTAAAATTCTCATCCTGGTTTTCAATTCGCTCCATGGCCTCGCCCCTCCCTATCTCTGTAACCTCCTCCAGCCCTACAACCCTCCGAGACTGCGCTCCTCCAATTCTGACCTCTTGCACATCCCCGATTTTAATCGCTCTGCCATTGGTGGACGTGCCTTCAGCTGCCGGGGCCCTAAGCTCTGGAATTCCCTCCCTAAGCCTCTCCACCTCTCTCTCCTCTTTTAAGACGCTCCTTAAAACCTACCTCTTTGACCAAGCTTTTTGTCATCTGTCCTAATATCTTCTTATGTGGCTCAGTGTCAATTTTTGTTTGATGACACTCCTGGTGAAGCGCCTTGAGATGTTTCACCACGTTAAAGGCGCTGTATAAATGCAAATTGTTGTTGTGATAAAATCTAGGATTGCAATTATTTACAGCTTTATCAACTTGTCTTTCCACTTTTAAAGATTTGTGTATCTAAATTCTTAAATGACCTGATTTTCTACTCCTTTTAAAGATTTGCCTTGTAGTATATTTCCACTCCTTATTCTTGATCCCAAATTGTATGGCCTCCTAATTCTCACATTAAATTTGATTTGGCATCTACCTGCCCAGCCTACTAATTACTTTGTGCTATCTGCGACTTTGGATATTTTGCCCCTATACCTACGTCCAGATCACTTGGCAATGGTCTTGACACTGACTCTTAAGAGACACCACTCTTTACATCCTTCCAGTCTGGAAAATACTCATTAACCACTACACTTTGTTTTCAATCCTTTAGACAACTTCCCAGCCATTCTGCAATATTCCCCTCAATAAAGTGCTTTAATTTTAACAACAAGCCTCCGATGTGGTACGATAGCAAAATACTGCGGATGTTGGAAATCCGAAATAACAACAGAAAATGCTGGAAAAACTCAGCAGGTCAGGCAACATCCGTGGACAGAAATTTGAGTTGATGTTTCGGGTCGAAACCCTTCTTCAGTTTTGAAGAAGGGTTCGACCCGAAACGTCAACTCAAATTTCTGTCCACGGATGTTGCCTGACCTGCTGAGTTTTTCCAGCATTTTCTGTTGTTATTTCCGATGTGGTACCTTATCAAACACCGTTTCACAATTCATATACACAATTATCCACTGCATTTTTTTAATACAAACAATCCATTATTTCCTCATAACTTTTAATTATTTCAGACTTACATCGTGCCTTTTGCAAGTTGTTGCTAGCTGTCCATAAATAACCCATGTCTCATTTAAAAATATTTTAAACAAATAAGGTCTTACAGTTTGATAAATACATTACTGAAGTACCTTGGCAGACTGAGAGCTAGAGTGCGTCTGTATGGATTTGATGTGAATTACGGTGTACCAAACTGTGTTGCAGGGTCCATGCACTGGTAACCAGCAGAGCCTTGCTCACAGCAGACTGTGGGATGCAGTTGTTGGCTTTCTCCATATCTTTGCACACATGATGATGAAGCTTGCTCAGGTAAGTAGGTTATTCCAATAGCAAATGAATGCAGAATGTCAGTCACCCTTTTCCAAACCATTTATCTGAACGTTATTCTGATTTTCTGTAATATTGCCCATTACACTGTACAAGAAGATGGAGTAGTGCAGTGTATTAGAGCACAGTCTTTTCACCTTCCGGACCTCGGTTCAGCGCCAGTCCAGATGGTCGAGGTGAAGGTCTCTTCTGTAATGGTAGTTTAGAATCCTAGGTCAAGTCAGTTTCAACAATTTCTCTGATCTGAATTGGGTATTCATGATTCCTTTCTTAATTCAAGTATGCAACCAAAATAAATGCACTAACATAATTGAAAAATTTAAAGAAACAATTTCGGTAAGGTTTTGGTCATCATGGCTCTGCCTATTCATCAAGACCATTTTGCCAGAAGCTGGTCCTCACAGTATTATCAAAACCTTTCTTGTGTTTATTTTACTAATTGGCTTTTTGGTCATGTATAAAAGAAACCGCTTCAGCCCCCCACAATTGGCACTGTAAAGAGCCCTGTGATATCATAGCCAATGGCTGGTTAGCCTATATTGATCTAACACTGCAGTTGTTGTAGCTAGCTTAGCTGTATTAGCATTGTGCGCTGCTTCTGACAGCAAATTCTAATGAGGCTGTTGAGTGAACGCTAAGCCATAGACTATGAAATCACTGAAAAGATTAAAAGAGAATATGTCAACAATTAAGACCCATTATAACATTCGCCAATTTTGAGCAAATAATGTATTTATAAATCTGTTTTCAATCTTTCAAGCCCTGTTAATATTGGAATAAGCTTCAATTTTAAGCTTCAGTTACGTTACACCTTTAGTTAAGAAAGGCATTGTATCTTGTGTGTGGAACCAACTACCCCTCCAGAAAAGTGGTAATGTCATCGAGTGTTAATCTAATGGACAGTAAGGCAAAACTGCAATGTCCTGTCTTGAAATTGGCTGGACAAAGTGGCCTTTGGAGCCATTTTTCAGCGAATGAGTTGCAGATTTTAAATGATGGTTGGTCGCAGCGCCAAACTGCATGACTGGCCAGGGAAGGTGGAGAAAAACAAGTGAGTAAATGCTAAAGGCACACTAAGAAATAACACAAAATAAGGAATAACATAGAGAATATAGCAGAAAGAATAGGGAAGAAAAAGAGAAGACAGGAACAGTAAAGAGTAAATAGCAACTTTTTATCTAGGAAGGTGTATATTTATTAGTAATCGAGTAATACAGTAATTAGACTACTCCTGAAATAGCAATAATATTTTTACTGTAATAGGTGATTCTTGAGCCTTGAAATGCGTGAAGTAAAAAATTAAGGCCTAGACATTCATCTGGGCGGTGGGGCAAAGCAGGTCAGATCGGCCGCCCATTATATGCAGCATCAGAAAATCCGTTCCATTGATTGCAATGGAGCTGAACAACGAGTATATTCCCCATAATAATATCACTCCATGCCTTGCAGACTGTCTATCAATTAAGATTTTATCTGCAAGTGTCCATTATTGTCACTGTTTTCATAGAACCAAGAATGCAGCACAGCATTGTTAAAGTGTAAATATTGGTGTTTTACTAGCATCTGTACATTGTTTTAATCTATTTAAATTATAATTTCTGAGGGAAAGTTGTGTCCCGAGAAGCTGTATGGAATGCCATCATTGTTTGCCAAAGAATGTCTGTGGAAATACTGCGCCAGCAATGTTACCAGAGGTACTTCTGAGGAAATAGCCATGTGCCCAGAGCTACTCTACAAAAGCATTCGCAGTCCACTTGTAGTTTGAAGGATTTGTTTCTGTAGAAATACTGTGTTTGGACAAAAGATTGTGCTTTAAAAAGAAAAAAATGTAGGGACGATGAATGAATTTAATACAGAAAGTGTCTAAATGTCATTTTTATTCCGATGAATTAACAGATGCCTGATAATCGAGGATCCAGAAATAGCGTAAGAATTTTGTGTACCGCAGCTGCCATCTCATGCAAACTGTTTGCCATAAACGCTGTCATTTTAATTTTTCATTTGGGCCCCAACCTCTAGTTTTCCTTTATTACCTGTTTCAGTGGAACATCAGGCTTAACTTTCGCTTTCTATCAAAATGCTCAAGTCGCTGTTGAATTTAAGCAGTTTATTAAAAGTGGATTTAAGTTTCCTCAATGTCCATTCACAAAACACAAGGGAGGGAAGGTTCACGTGTTAAGCATCCATTTCAAGAACAAGGCTTTGCTTTTACCAGTGTACTGTATTAGAATGATTTTTAAAAGTTTTTTTTTAAACCTGAGTGGAGACCTGCCAAGTCGGGTTATCTTACTGCGAGACCACTCTGTGACTCCACTAATGGGGAGCTGCCCCACACATCCTATAGTTGCTTCACTGAAAACAATGGGGAACGACTGAAGGAACTGCCTGCCCAAGACAATAATGCACAAAAACAAATTCACAACTATCTCGAAGGCAATTTCGCATTATCTGGCTTCAAATGTTACCAAACATATCGCAAGAACAGATTAAATGCTCAACTAATGGCCGAGAAAGCAATAATTTGACCTTTTATTTAAAATGTTCTTTGTCTTTACATGTAACATGATTTTAATGATGAGTGAAATTTAATTTTTGGCATCCAAACATCCCTTTGGCAGTTTGCTTTATGTAAACAAATATGAAATGGATGCAGGAATGGTGTACTTTCTGTTCTCCGAAAGTTTCATTCATCTAATAAATGGCTCATATGTGGTAATGAACTATTGCAGTTTATCAGACCATTTATGTTGTACCTAATTTCGCTCAGCACCCACTTGCTACACATTTCCTTTATCACCTTCTGCTAGGAGTGTAAAACAGTCTCGGCCACCAGCACTGTTGATGCTGCTCCATGATCAGCCATCAGGGGAAACATTTGTGATGTTGCGATTTTTGCCCTTCATCACCATTATTGTAAACAGATATGTGTCTCTGGCAACCCTGGAACTAAAACTCGCAGCCATCTTGTTATGGAGCCAGCACTATTACTCCTAGGCTGTCAGGCTGATATGTTAACTGCACAATTGCTTTGGTCTCTAACATACAAAAGGAATGATTATTTATATTATTGTGTATCTTTCATTTGCTCTATTCTATAATTTTGCTTCTGTAAAATCCATTGTAAATCTCTGCATTAACCTTTAGTGTATCTATCATTTCAGAACAAGAAATTAATGTCAGGATTTTTAGTATATTGGAAGAATACTAATGGCATTTTACCACATTGTGATCTTAAGTTTAAATCTGCTTTTTGTAATATTAATCATATTTCTTTTCAAATATTCTTATGATTGTTAGATGGGATTGTGTCCTGAAAGTACTCAGGATTTATATGGTATAATTTTAGACCAAACTGTGATGGCAAGCAAACAAACAACCTAGTGTGATGCTATAAAACTGCAGTCTAACTGTTGTGTTTGCCTATAACCCACCGCCCTACATTTGTTTGACGCCTAATTGATTACACAAATATCTCGCCAGTGGTGACTGGGCTAAAGCTGATCTTTCACTAGATCAAAATGCCTCCAAATGTAACAACCTTTTTCACAAATCAGAGAGTGCCTGGGATTCCCTGTCACTGGCGAGACATTCTATTTATTTTGAGGGTGAACAATGCCTGGGATTCTCTTGCATTTGTTGCAAGTTTTATTTTCCACTTATCTGAATTATCAGTCTATAATTTTCACTCCCAGACAATAATTGTGCGGCGTTTCGAACATTTCCTGTTGAATCTGAAAAGCCTTTGCTGCCTGGTGCTTTGTGTGCCAGCAGTAGTTTGATCTGCAGGATGTGTTTCATACACCTGTAAGTGACAACATATTTTGCATCCTTGAATCCTTTCACTGTGTTCCAAAAGCTGGCTGATCTCCAAGAACTGTTTTTGAATACAGTGGTTAACTGAGGCAAATTTAGAATCTTTACACTTTAAAAGACAATGTGAGACTTGCCTGATTTCTCAGCAGACCAGTTTTTCTTAATTAATAGAAATAAAAATATCTCAATTACGATTCACAGGCAAGATTATAGTGACGACATTCTGTAAAGTTCTGGTGATTCCTTCCTACATGTCTTACAAATTACCATTGATTGGATAGCCTGATGTAGTGCGACAGTTTTAGCTGATGCTCTTCACTCCCATTACCGTTCTCCCCATCAGGTTTTCCTAAGCGTGCTAGAGATTTCCTAATCAGCACGCTCAGGGGCTGGAAAATGGCATGACTCCCTTCCCCACCTCCTCACAAATGAAGTTCCCAGCTGCTTACGAAGGGTGCTTCAGACACACTTCCCCACGTCCAACTGGAAGATAGAGCAGGGCCCGAATCCAGTGGAACTGCCTTCTGCAACCTCTACCACCCCATTAGTGCCCTAAGTTATAAAAGTATTGAAAATTAGCCCGACTAACAACACACACTTAATAAGTCTGCATGATCACCATACACAATATTAACTGTAATTGATTGTTGGTCACCTAATTATGTTGTTAATATTTAACAATAAAAAGCGATTGTCATCTGGATAAGATGGTTTACAGATAGGCTCAAGTCCTAATTATTTGCCATTGTGCCATTAAAAAACAGTTCTCCTCTGCAGTACTCATACCATCTTCTACATGGCAAGACGCCCAGAGATCTTCCTGGTGATGCATTGTTCTAGAAGCGCAGTGAGCTTTAGACGTTGTTTGTTTGTTTGTCATACAAAACAAATTTTCAATTTTAATCACTAATAATTTACCAAATGAAATTATAGATATTGCACAGTGGATGCCTATTACCTTTGGAATAAAATCAATAGTGGAGATCTCTCCACTTCACTCGGCCCATTGCTTTTTTATTTAGATGGACGACTATTGAAATAGCTCCCCCAACATTGTTGCTTCCTGGCAGTGTGTTGTGTTAAGGTTCTCATTTCAGTCACTTTACCTGACCTGAGGAGAACAAGTAAACTGGAATAGACTGGATTGAGGGTGCACTGTTCTATCATATTACAATTTAATAAAGATAGTAATACTTCAAACGATTCCCCAGGAAAGGTGAAAGTAATGTGTAATTCCTTGTAATAAGATTTATATTCAGTATTTTTTTACAGTTTCAAGCCCACATTCAATATTGTGCTGAGGTCATCATAAAACTTTCAAAAATAGTTTACAAGGGCCTTCACATCAGTCACAATATCCCTTTGAAAGATATGTATGCTTTGTTTTATCAATAAAATCTCCATGTATCATTTTTGGAAAGTCAGGCTGACCTATAAAAAGGGAATAGGCCATATCATTTCACCATGAATGCTGTAAAAGGAAAGGTAATCAATCATATAACCTCAGGTATGATGTTATTTTAATGTATAATATTTATTATTTGTCATCATGCAAAAAAAAGGAACATTTTTGGATTAAAGCTCGGCATGAGGTAAGTTTTAAACATCAGCTTTTAAATTACATTTCTTATTGCATCAAAACCCAACTTCCCAGGATCCATTTTTGAATGACCGTTTTAATTTAACAGTTTAGTTTCAGGGGCATTTTAAGTAGCAGGAAAACCATTGTCTGAAGATTCATCACGTTAAAGTAGTGCTTTAATATTTGAGTGGAATTTGAATTGTTTTTCTGTATGTGATCAAGGCACTGACTAGCAAAACCACTACCCCAGATAGCTACATCTCCCACCAATCAGAATAGGTGCTAGGCGATGCTTCCTCAACTACCTGTCCTTCTAGCCTGCCCCTGTCTCCAGTAAAGGCTGCTTTGAGTGCTTCCAGGCACCAGCAATAGACTTCAGTCACCAGACTTCAGTAGGATCAATCAGTGTGCCGTTCACTGCTGAATTATAGATTAATGTCCTTTTTTCACCACATGATAGCATACAGAAAGTTGAGCACCTGCATGGAACACCAGCTGGAGAGACAGACTACGTTTTTTGAGTTGTGTGGTATTCTCTGAGCTCACGGTGCCATTGATGGCACTCATTTTTCCACTAAAATGTCTTTAAATACCTTTCAACAGAAAGGGTCACTGTTCCTGAACGTACTGATGGTACGTGACCTCTGGCAAAAGAATGATGCAAGCGAAATCTCGCATCCTAGCAAATGCTTTTGATGCATATTTGCTGACAGAATCAAAGGTGGTCCCTCAATGTTTGAGGGAGAAAATAGAATGCAGAATTGGTCCTGAAAGATAGGTTACCTGCTCACAACTAATTAAAAATGACTGCAGTATGTATAGTGTTGAGCATTTGCATTTATTTATGTAGGCGTATATAGGGAAGATAATCCTTTACCCTGCAGATGACATGACAGATGAAAAAGAGAGGGTGTCCTGTTATTTCAAGACTCCTGGGGTTCCCCACAATGCACAATCTAGTAGGTGCGGCTTCATTGCAGCTACAGTATTTTAATGAAGTAGGAGGGGTGTTTCCAGCCTGCTGCCTCATTTTCTTGGGAATCTGCTCAGTGAGCAACTTTGGCATGGGATTGCCCACGAGAGCCGAGGGGGAAGCCTGAAGACTTGGGAGCAAAGTAACATTTTTACTTCTTCCCCCATCGTGCCCCAGGACAACTTCTAGCACATGGAGCTTTCAGGATGCAGATCTCTAGCAGCAGCCAGAAGGCCTGCACTCTGACTTTCTCATTTCTTTTTAAGCACAAGACCCAGTCAGAGCCTGGGCCTGAAGTCTGCAAAATGCCTGGGCGAGGAAAAATATGGGCAGCCCATTGTGTCTGTCAGCCACTGTAAGAAGAAAATTATACCTATGTATGTTATGCACTCCGAAAAAGTGGTATCAGGCCCACACGTTCTTGCCATAGCTCTTAGTGGGCTCATGCCCATAGTCCACACCCCTTCCTTTCCCCCTCCCCTACTTCTTACATTGCAACAGTGACTACCCTTCAAAAGTACTTAATTGGCTGTAAATCACTTTCTGGTCGTGAAAGGTGCTGTATAAATGCAAGTTCTTCCTTTCTTTCCTGGGAGAGGCAAAACCAAACAGATATGTAGCCAATTCAGGAAACTGAGCCGTCGCCCTCCTCAAGGGGGATCAGGCAATCCATGTTTTTAAATGTGCTACTTTGATGTCCCCTTACGCTATGTGTACTAATGCACATTCTTCATTGTGTACTACTTGTAAGTAATGTCTTATTGAAAGAAGTAGGTGTGGGAGTCTTTCTAAGAGATCTCCTGAGGAACTGCTCAGGATTCTGCTGGCTGTCTACCTCTGTGATACAGACCCAGTAAGTTTACCTATGTGCCAGGAATAGCCTGTTTCGTACCAGCTGTGGGGGTCTATGTGTGTAGGTGTGCTTCTCCCGTCACTTGCCCAGAAACATATGTGCCCAAGGGGCTGGTGACAAATTGAGAGCCACCCACCAATGTCTGTGCTTCTCTATGAATGTACTTTTGGAGGTTGAGGCTTGCCAGCGGCCACAGATAAGATTATAGGATCTCTGAATCCTCTTTTCATGATTAACAATCAACTGTCTGATTGATTTGCCACTATCCAAACCAGCTTACATTATTGGTGTTGAATGAGGCAAGTGACTTCTTCACCAGTTGATGCTTAGGGTTACCAGTAAAATGGATACTTCATATCAAGTGAGAATCATAAGGCAATATAGGAAGACCTCGGACCATGCTGAACCTTCACTGAGCAGCAGCAAGCCCTTCTTTAGTCATCACCTCTGCCCTATCCATGATCAGTGAGTTAACTTGTGTTCCCTGCTTAAGCTCAGTCAGAACCTCCAAAATGCCACGGCCTGGACCAGTGTCTACTCGCTGTTATGAATCTTATGATCCATGAAGAAAGACTCATGAAAGAACACTGGACGGCCAGCTGGTGGCGCTGTCCAAGGAGTATAAATACTCGGGCGTGGGCCCAGCTATCCCAGGACATTTTGTAAACAGGAACTAGTGAAAGATAACTAGACCTCCATGTTTTGAAACAAGTTGATTAAAGCCTTGCTTTATACTCGAACCAAGTGCGTAGTGAGTTTTATTATGTCATTCGCATTCTGTGGATGAGGCAGAATGCTGAGATGAGCATTGCAGCCTTGCAGTGCCAGATTCCTCCTCCTGGGTTTGTGGCCTTTCTGTGAGGGGAAAAATATGTCACGTGATGAATACATGGGCATGGTCTTGTATATTGACGCTGCAGTGACAGTACGTTATGTCTTGCAGTGGAGCACAAATACAGCTTTCAAGCTGATGAAGATTAAAATCTTTGTGGCCAAAAACATTGCCATCTTCACCAACTTGTGCATGCTCCAGAACCTCTTTGACCCCCCAGCTCGTGATCTGCATGAGGTTTTCTCATGGTGGGTAAGGTTTTTACTTGCCGAGTCTCACTAGTAGCCCATACATTGGTGCCTGTTGACGGCCCCTTTTTCTGCAAAGGGAAGAGCAGTATGCAGTGTAAGGTAATTGACGATCATCTTCACTGCTTATCATGACCCTTATCTTCAAATCGGATACCAATTGTGGCAGGATTGACACACCGGGAGCAATTTTGCATCCACGCTCCCAGTGCATCCTCCAGGCAATGGCATCCTGCAGATAGTGAAACCTCTTATTAATCAGTTGATCGTCTTGACTGATAGAGAACATACTGCAATTTCTTCGTGCTGTGACAATAATCTGATGGGTCTCTTCAGTGAACTAGCCTCTACTTGACCACTCTATTAGCACGGTACAGCTGGACTGGCATGCTGAGCATTATTTAAATGCCTTTATCACCTCTAGGCTCGATTATTTCAGTGCTCTACTGGCTGATCTTTCACTTTCTGTAAATTTGAGCTCCTCCTAAGTCCTGCTCATCCCTCGCCTCTGTCCTTGCTAATCTACATTGGCTCTCAGTCCCCTAAAGCTCAAATTTAAAATTCTCATCCTTGTTTAAATCTCTTGATAGCTTCACCCCTCACAATCTATGCAACGTCTTCCAGCCCTACAATTCCCCACCTCCCCAGCTCTGTTCCTCTGACCGTGACCACTTTCATCCTCACCCCACCATGCCGTCAACCACCTAGGCCTGCTTTCTGGAATTCCTACCTTAAACCTCTCCATCTCCCTCTCCTCCCTTTAAACTACAAAGAATGGCTTTATTTTTACATTAAAGCTGTTATTGTGATGATTGGTGAGTGCTTCAGAGTATTATTGCAAGTGTGTTCTGATCAGCTTCTCAGCTGTGAGTTAGCTTGATGCCTATCCAATTTTGCACAGTGCACTGAGTAGAATTGTGTGTTCCCGTGAGTGTACTTTTTTTTAAAAAGGAACTAAAATTAACTCTCTGTTCACTAAGAGGACATTAACCCCCACCATATTGTTTCCAAACATTTTTGTTAGTGTGTCACTAGAATTCTTACCAAGAGGTAAACCATCATTGAGTCACTGTCTGAAATGTTGCTCAGGCCTCAGTCACAGTTTTTCTATGTCTGTTTTGTGTGTTTTAATTATTTTGAATGCTTAGTCCAGTGAAAGGAAGTACTTACTACCTCCCAACCAGTTTAACAGATTCACTACCCAGGAAAGTTATTTTAATAGAGCTGCTTCATCATCCCATCCAGTTCTCATTAGTGCCGTAAAACGTAACTGAGTAATACTTTTCTTTTCTCATTCAGATGGAATGTTCATAATCTTTCATTTTATCTGGTGGTAAGATGACACTAGCATTGAAGTCCTTTCTTAACAGTTTTACATTAATTGACAGGATTCTAGCCAGATTGAATTGCTGAAGGAGCTCCTAGACTTGCAGAAGGACATGGTGGTGATGCTTCTCTCTTTACTGGAAGGTAAATACAGTGGTACATTCAATGGGTTGAAATGGGGAAAGGATGTTCAGATTATCAGAAATCGTAGAACAAACTAAAGTCCACTTAGACCAACAAGCACTTGCTTGTCGTGTCTATCGTGAACTAACCACTCCTTCCATAACCAGACCTTGTGTATAATATGCAGGACAAGTTGTACCACCAGTGACCACCAAGACGAAAAAGAGACTTGGGAATATTGTTCTGATCACCTTTACATAGCAAGTCATTAAGACATTGACTGCAGCTGATGCCATGTAATATCATTTCAGCAAGGAGAAGACTATCTAGCCCACCTATTCCCCAGTATTCCCCTTGGTGCATTTCTAATAACCCTGAACCCCATTTGTTGACCAGAACCTGTCTAGTTCCTTCTTGAAAGAGTTGGCGATAGAGATAGTGGATGCATTGGTTGTCATTTTCCAAAATTCCATAGATTCTAGAACGGTTCCCACGGATTGGAAGGTAGCAAATGTAACCCCAGTATTTATGAGAGATGGGAGAGATAAAACGGGGAACTACAGACCAGTTAGCTTGACATCATAAGGACATAAGAAATGAGAGCAGGAGTCGGCCATACGGCTCCTCGAGCCTGCTCCGCCATTCAGTAAGATCATGGCTGATCATTGACCTCAACTCCACTTTCCCGCCCAATCCCCCTATCCCTTGATTCCCCTAGAGTCCAAAAATCAATCTATCTCAGCCTTGAATATACTCAACGATTCAACATCCACAGCCCTCTGGGGCAGGGAATTCCAAAGATTCACAACCCTCTGAGTGAAGAAATGCCTCCTCATCTCAGTCTTAAATGGCTGACCCCTTATCCTGAGACTATGCCCCCTAGTTCTAGACACTCCAGCCAGGGGAAACAACCTCTCAACATCTACCCTGTCAATCCTCTTCAGAATCTTGTATGTTTTCATGAGATCACACCTCATTCTTCTAAACTCCAGAGAGTATCGGCCCATTCTACACAATCTCTCATCATAGGACAGCCCTCTCATCCCGGGAATCAATCTAGCCTCCAAGGCAAGTATATCCTTCCTTAGATAAGGAGACACAAACTGTGCCCAGTACTCCAGGTGTGGTCTCACCAAGGCCCTGTACAATTGTAGCAAAACTTCCTCACTCTTATACTCCAACCCCCTTGCAATAAAGGCCAACATGCCATTTGCTTTCCTTATTGCTTGCTGTACCTGCATGCTAGCTTTCTGTGTTTCTTGCACGAGGACACCCAAATCTCTCTGAACACCAACGTTTGAAAGTTTTTCACCATTTAAAAAATATTCTGTTTTTCTATTCTTCCTACCAAAGTGAATAACCTCACATTTCCCTACATTATACTCCATCTGCCACCTTACTGCCCATTCACTCAGTCTATCGATACCCTTTGCAGACTCTTTGGGCTGGATTTTCCCAGCCCTTTCGAGGCGGGACTGCCGGGAAAATGACAGAAACTGGAAGCGGGTACCAACCCCGCTCCCAACCCGCCTCCGTGCCACCTTCCCAGGAGGTGGGTCCCCGAGTCGCACAGGGACCCGTCTCCTCGAGGTGGGAAGGGGATTAGAGCCATTTTAACTGCCTGTTAACAGAGAGTTTTGAGGCTTTTACCCATTTTACACCTGCAAGTGTGGGCTTCCTGACGGCTGCGAACCTCGCCAGAGTCAGCAAGGTGAGTAGTGGGTCTGCGGGGGTGAGAGGGGTCGATATGTCAGATGTAGAGGTGAGTGATGGGTGCAAGTGTGGACAGGTAAGTATGAGAAGTTAAATTTTGGAAAAAGTTTCCTTACCTTTGCTTCTTCCTGCAGGCTTCAACCATTGAGGATCCGGAGGTGCCTCATCTCAATGGCAGAGATGACAGAATGGTTGCTGCATTCTCAGATTCAGCAGCCGTCTGATTTCTGCTGAGGAGAGAGGTTTTGTGAGCCTTTGTGCAAGGGCTCACCTTGGAACAGAGATTGTCAGTGTTTGACAGCTTCTCAAAGCTGTTAAACGCTGACAATTCATTTGTCAAAAAATGTTCGACCAATGAAGCGTCATACGCTGACATCATCTGTCACTGGCTTTCCCTTAATTGGCCACAAATCACACCCACCCTCCGATCCTACTGTCTTCCCGCCATGTCCCGACATCATTCTTGAGCAGACGAGCAGGACACCCACAGGAAGGAAATGGGATCATACTTAAGTATGCAAATGAGGTCTGATGATGTCATCAGGACCTGATCTGCAATGTCAGCCTGAGGCCTGAGCGGGGAAGCAGTGTAAGCTTGCCCCATCAGGCAAACCTGTCGGGAGCCGGATCCTGGGCCAGAAGAGGCCCAGAAAGTAAGTTTTAAAGTTCAGGTTTCCTTGTAGGTCAGTGCTCCTCCGGGCCTCACAAGGAAGCCTTGGACTTTTGCCATGTGCCGTCTACCCCCCCCCCCCCGATCTTTGACAGATCCTTCACCCACCCCCACCCCGATGGTGGCCAGAGTCTTCATCCCTATCCCAATCCCTTCCCAGAGCCTTCCACCTCTCCCGATTCCTGCCCAGAGCCTTCCACCTCCCACTGACTGCCGGGGACCATTCACACGCGTCCCTGACAGTGGCCTCCTGCCGCTATATGCACAGTCCCGCCCATCAACCATGTGGCCAGTCTGTCCGGTTGTCGGGTGGGACTATAGATTTATTTAAATGAGGCCCTGCCGCTAAGGTTGCCCACTACCAAGTTCCCATGCAGCCTTCCCGCCTCCCCCATGAAAATCGAGACCCTTGTGTTTAAATTCTGTTCACAGCAGAAAAGCTGTCTTGGATTTAATTTGTCCAGACCTTTTATCATTTTAAACACTTCTATCATATCCCCTCTTAGTCTTCTCTTTTCAAGAGAGAAAAGACCCAAGGAAGATGATCTTTCCTCAATCACCATTCCATTAAGTTCTGGGATCAACTGTGTACCCCTTCCAATAATTGTACATTATTGCCTTTCCCATTTATTCCTAAGAGGCTTGCTTTGTCCCTGTTGTTGCTATTATTGCCATGTAAACTATGGATAGCAAATCAGTAATGCAGTCAAAACATACACTTCATGAGTAAGAGTGTGTGTTCATTTGTTTGTCCATTCCCCTTGCAAACACATTGTCCACATAACAAATAACAGATTTCACCCTTCAATATCTTTCCTTTCCAATTGTCTCACTGATTGCTATCTTTAACAATTATGGGGAAAAATTGGGTCGCGCCCCCTTTGGGGTGCTAGCTTCGCCGAAAAAGTTAGCACCCCCGTGTCATAAATTGTGTGGTAGCGCCCCAAGCAGGAGGCGAGACGCTACTGGAAGCACTCCCCCTCCTTCCTGGGGCGCTACCGTTCAATATCGCGGCGCTACGTACAGCATAGCCACGCATGTTGGCACGTAACGCCGCGGTATTACAGGCCTCCCTCCCCTGATTAAAGTGCAGTGCGCACCAGGGCCCTGCTGGACCACCAGGGAGCGGGGTGTCGGCAAAACAGCCTGGCACTCGAGGAGTGCTGGGCTTGCCCGATCACGGCCGGCACCCTGCATGAGGGAACGGAAAGGGGGCAGGTGCTGGCAGGTGGCCCAAAAAAAATGGCCGCCTGGCACCTGCCCTTTAATTAGTGCGGCCGCAGAAAGCCACCCTGACCCTGTTGGACATATCGTCCGGCGGTAGGTCGGGGGCGCGAACGAAGTTTGTGGCCGGAGTGCTATGCACGGCGATGATGTCAGCGCCAGAGGCGCTGCGTCGCGAGGCGCTACCGCCGCCGTTAACCTCCCGCTGAATTTTGCAGGTTGCGTTAGCAGCACACGTGCGCTAGGTGCTTTGCGCCCCTAACAGGAGGCACAAAGGAACCCAATTTTTCCCCTTTAATGCCTCAATTCATTTTTGAATCTCGCAACTTTGTGTCTTACTTCCACAAACATTTGCAAACAGCGGGTGGCCGAAAAAATGACCACCGCACTGTGCAACAGGCTTCCCCCATCTTACTTTGGCTGCTGTTCAGGGACTGCTTGAGGAAGCATGATACCCTTTCAAGCAGAGGGCTTGTGCAGGAGCAGTGATTTTGTTTAAAAAAGATATCCCAAATGATTTTAGCCAGTATCCCTGCATTTGCCAAATTGAGGGTACAAAAATATGACTGACTGTGCAGGACAGCCACATCTGGGATGGAGGGAATGGGAAAAGGAGTGGACCTTTATATACTTGAAGCCTGGGGTCAGTTAACATTCTCTTCCCCTGCCCTCAAATCAGTGGACACACCCCACAATAAGAAAAGTCCTGAAAGCTTCAAGTTGCTCCCACAATTTTTCTTTTGATGCTTTTCAAGTCATTTTAGCTTCCTTTTCTTATTAATGTTATTAGTGTGCTACATGCAAATATTGGCCAGCTGTGTCTGTGTCGTTTTGGTATGTTTACAATGTTCTGGTGTGTTTTGGAAATATTTTGTAGCATTCATTTTTCTGCCCTAAATTGCAATGACTAGTTTAGTGCCAGATAATTTCCCAGCTTAATAAAGTTCCTTTTCATTTGAAATATCTGTGGGCAACCATTTGTTTTTTGTTTGCATTGTTGTTCCTTTCAGTTCCGAGTTTAAAAGTCTCTACTCCGCACCACAGAGAGCCACAAGTTTTGTTTGAAGTTCCTTTCAGTCACAATTTTAGAGAGTGTCAAGTCTGTTCAAAACCAATCCAGTGAACTCCTGCAAACCATTAGAGTGACTGGAAAGTTATTCTTGCAGGCAGACTATCAAGCAATACTGGATAATGGTCAATGAATATGATTAGTATTTCAATCTCGGAGGTTTGAATGATGGACATAAACGACTAGTTTCACTCCTATGACTTCTGTATAAACATTTTGATAGGACTATTGTTATTTACTGTGACATTAATGTATGCATAGTACCCTGGTTTATGTAAGATGTTTTGCAATGCTATTTAATTAGTAATTAATCATCAAAGACCCTACCCACCCCAGCCACAGTCTGTTCGCCCTCCTACCATCTGGAAGACGCTACAGATGCATTCGCACCCGTACGACCAGATTTAGGAACAGCTTCTTTCCCAGGGCTGTCACCCTACTGAACTCCACAAATAAACACTAAAGCCTGCACATCTGCCAATGCACTTTATTATGGTCATATTTATGCTAATATACTGCAAGCCAAATGTATGTTGAATGTTTAAGTGTCCTAATCCAAATTGTACACTCTCGGGAGCCGCAAGCCTACATTTCGTTGTACTGCAGTTGTGCACTAACAATGACAATAAAAGTTGATTTGATTTGATTTGATTTGCTCTACACAACAAATACACACCCAAAAAAGGATGGGGTGACGCAGCAATAGATTTTTTTCTTCAGTCTTGAACTGTAACTAGAAACTGTTCACTTTTGACGACTATGATGTATCTCATTTGTTATTTTCAGGAAATGTTGTGAATGGAACTATCGCTAAACAGATGGTTGATATGTTGGTAGAGTCATCGAGCAATGTTGAAATGATCCTAAAGTTTTTTGATATGTTCTTGAAGCTGAAGGACATTGTGGCTTCTGATGCATTCAAAGATTATGTCACTGACCCCAGAGGGATCATCTCAAAGAAGGACTTCCAGAAGGCAATGGACAGCCAGAAACAATACACATCTTCTGAGATCCAGTTCCTACTCTCATGCTCAGAAGCAGATGAGAATGAAATGATAAACTATGAGGAATTTGCAAACCGGTTCCAAGAGCCAGCCAAGGACATTGGTTTTAACGTTGCTGTGTTACTCACTAACCTGTCCGAACACGTGCCTCATGACACAAGGCTGCAAAACTTCTTGGCATTAGCCGAGAGCATTCTCACTTATTTCCAACCTTTCTTAGGCCGCATTGAGATCATGGGTGCCAGTAAGAGGATAGAGCGCATTTACTTTGAGATTAGTGAAGCCAATAAAACACAATGGGACATGCCTCAAGTCAAAGAGTCTAAGCGACAGTTCATCTTTGATGTGGTGAATGAAGGTGGCGAGTCTGAAAAGATGGAACTCTTTGTCAACTTCTGCGAGGATACCATCTTTGAGATGCAAATTGCTTCAAAGATCTCCGAAACAGATGAGGGAGAAAAATCCGAAGACGAAGAGGAGGAAGGGGAGAATGCTGAGGGGATAGAGGCTG
Source organism: Somniosus microcephalus (assembly GCF_052327205.1). Taxonomy (NCBI): domain Eukaryota; kingdom Metazoa; phylum Chordata; class Chondrichthyes; order Squaliformes; family Somniosidae; genus Somniosus; species Somniosus microcephalus. The sequence goes on along the minus strand of NC_141020.1, from coordinate 19,218,792 downwards.
AGAAAGTATCTTCTCCAGCTGAGTCGTCATCTGCATTTGCAGCATTCCTTAGCAGTGTTGTCGACTTTTTTAAAATATTCACCTTTAAGAATATAAGGAAAAAGTACAGAAAAATAAAGAAGATGACAATTAAAGAGATGGTGATGGCCCTAGTGTCCTTCTTTTGGACTTTGTTTATAGGCATTTTGCAGTTTATCTATAGCATCTGCAGTGGTTTCTTCATGATAGTGTGGAATACCTTGTTTGGAGGTGGCTTGGTCGAAGGGGCCAAACATCTGACTGTCACTGAACTTCTGGCTAGTATGCCGGACCCTACACAGGACGAAGTCCACGCTGACCTTCCTGACATTAGCAAGGCAGAGGTTGAGGAAACGGCTGTCCAATCAGAGTTTGAAGATCCAACCAAAGAAGAGGAAATGTCTGACCAGGCCGATGCAAAGAGGGAATGCGGCCAAATGAGAATGAGCTCACCTGAATCCAACCTGGGACTTGGTGACATTATAGAATCCGCAATAGTTGACCCTCCAACTCCCGAGGGAACACCGCCAAGTTTCAGGAAAGTGAGGGTAAGTACCTTGCACTTCCTTCCAGATGAAAAATATCAAAGCCAGGTCTCACATTTAATTTCCCCCTAAAGATAACAAATGTTTAACAGCAATCATATGGTAGCTGTTACCAAGAGATTTTTCCTTCCTACTTGAATTAACAGTTGAATAATATTATTTTGCTCGTGGCGTTGAAGCAGAAAATAACACCTCGAACTGAAAAACAAATAAGCTGTAAGGATTGAGTCTGCATTTTATTTTCCCTTCCCAACTTATTGGAAGACTCTCGTGTCAAAATAAAGCCTAAATATTGGAAATAAAAATCGGACTCAAGCGTTTGACAGCTGGTGGAGGGCTTCCAAAGAAAACTGCAATACCCACCATTATCTCAAAATTACTGTTAGTAGATGAACTCTTGAGATAGTCATATGACATTCCTCTAACCACTGTTTTATCGGAGGCCATCCTTTAGGCCACTGTCAAGAGTTTTTATTCCAGTGCCTAGTTCCATAGTACAGATTATTGGACCAATCATAAAATGAGCTTTTTACCTTTTAACAGCAACAGATTGAAGCTCAGTTAGAAGCCAAGGCAGATGATCAACTCAAGGCGGAAACTGAGAAAGCAGAGTAAGTCTTATTATATTTAATACATTGCACCGAATGGCAGTAGACAAGCATGTGGAAATGTCACTTCATAACACCAAAGAAAAAGTGTTAAATATTGCCCCCTTACAGATCATTTAAAAGTAGAGTTGGTGAATAGAACTCCAAATTGAAATGAAATACAGATAAAAAGAAAGACTTGCATTTCTATAGCACCTTTCACGACCACCGGACGTCTCAAAGCGCTTTACAGCCAATGAAGTACTTTTTTGGAGTGTAGTCCCTGTTGTAACATAAGAAATGTGGCAGCCAATTTGCGCACAGCAAGCTCCCACAAACAACAATGTGATAATGACCGGATAATCTGTTTTTTGTTATGTTGATTGAGCGATAAATATTGGCCAGGACACTGGGGATAACTCCCCTGCTCTTCTTCGAAATAGTGCCATGGGATCTTTTACGTCCACTTAAACCGAGGCATGGTCTGCTCGCTCAACATCTCATCCAAGAGACGGCACCTCCGACAGTGCAGCACTCCCGCAGCACTGCACTGGAGTGTCAGCCTAGCTTTATGTGCTCAAGTCCCTGGAGTAAGATAAAGCCAGCTTATAATTTAATTTATAATGGAAAATAAAACTGGGCTAAACACTGTCATGCAGTTAGGTCCTGTTATAGCAACGCTCTCACCTACAGCCAAAATCATCAGCAAAATGGGAACAATTATTTTTTGCTGCATCACCATCTCTGTCTCTCAACAAAGCTAAAGGAATATCACAGCCGTCTTCAGTTTCTTCTACTCTGCAGTTAGCCTGTTGATGAGACCATTGTACTACACCTATTGCACAAGGGGTCATAAAAAACATGTTCAAATAAGCTGTGGTTTCATAAGAAAATGATATATGTAAGAAAAAAAACTAATTTTATTATCTAGTCGATCCACTGAGGTGTTGCGCTCGGATGGTCAAGACGAATGGAACCAATGTGCGCGAGCATGGAGTAGGAAGAGGATGGAGGAGGCAAATAGGAGAAAAGAGGAAGGCAGGGCAGTGGAGGGGGGGAGAGGAGGGCAGGGTAGTGGAGGGGGGAGAGGAGGGCAGGGTAGTGGAGGGGGAGGAGGGCAGGGTAGTGGAGGGGGAGGAGGGCAGGGTAGTGGAGGGGGAGGAGGGCAGGGTAGTGGAGGGGGGAGAGGAGGGCAGGGTAGTGGAGGGGGAGGAGGGCAGGGTAGTGGAGGGGGGAGAGGAGGGCAGGGCAGTGGAGGGGGGGAGAGGAGGGCAGGGCAGTGGAGGGGGGGAGAGGAGGGCAGGGCAGTGGAGGGGGGGAGAGGAGGGCAGTGGAGGGGGGGAGAGGAGGGCAGTGGAGGGGAGGAGAGGAGGGCAGGGCAGTGGAGGGGGGAGAGGAGGGCAGGGCAGTGGAGGGGGAGAGGAGGGCAGGGAAGTGGAGGGGGGAGAGGAGGGCAGGGCAGTGGAGGGGGAGAGGAGGGCAGGGAAGTGGAGGGGGGAGAGGAGGGCAGGGCAGTGGAGGGGGAGAGGAGGGCAGGGCAGTGGAGGGGGAGAGAGGGAGAGGAGGGCAGGGCAGTGGAGGGGGAGAGAGGGAGAGGAGGGCAGGGAAGTGGGGGGGGGAGAGGAGGGCAGGGAAGTGGAGGGGGGAGAGGAGGGCAGGGCAGTGGAGGGGGAGAGGAGGGCAGGGCAGTGGAGGGGGAGAGAGGGAGAGGAGGGCAGGGAAGTGGGGGGGGGAGAGGAGGGCAGGGAAGTGGAGGGGGGAGAGGAGGGCAGGGAAGTGGAGGGGGGAGAGGAGGGCAGGGTAGTGGAGGGGGGAGAGGAGGGGAGGGGGGAGAGGAGGGCAGGGCAGTGGAGGGGGGGGAGAGGAAGGCAGGGCAGTGGAGGGGGGAGAGGAGGGCAGGGCAGTGGAGGGGGGAGAGGAGGGCAGGGCAGTGGAGGGGGAGAGAGGAGGGCAGGGTAGTGGAGGGGGGGAGAGGAGGGCCGGGCAGTGGAGGGGGGAGAGGAGGGCAGGGCAGTGGAGGGGGGGGAGAGGAGGGCAGGGCAGTGGAGGGGGGAGAGGAGGGCAGGGAAGTGGGGGGGGGGGAGAGGAGGGCAGGGAAGTGGAGGGGGAGAGGAGGGCAGGGAAGTGGAGGGGGAGAGGAGGGCAGGGAAGTGGGGGGGGGAGAGGAGGGCAGGGAAGTGGAGGGGGGAGAGGAGGGCAGGGTAGTGGAGGGGGGAGAGGAGGGGAGGGGGGAGAGGAGGGCAGGGCAGTGGAGGGGGGGGAGAGGAAGGCAGGGCAGTGGAGGGGGGAGAGGAGGGCAGGGCAGTGGAGGGGGGAGAGGAGGGCAGGGCAGTGGAGGGGGGAGAGGAGGGCAGGGCAGTGGAGGGGGGAGAGGAGGGCAGGGCAGTGGAGGGGGAGAGAGGAGGGCAGGGTAGTGGAGGGGGGGAGAGGAGGGCCGGGCAGTGGAGGGGGGAGAGGAGGGCAGGGCAGTGGAGGGGGGGGAGAGGAGGGCAGGGCAGTGGAGGGGGGAGAGGAGGGCAGGGAAGTGGGGGGGGGGGAGAGGAGGGCAGGGAAGTGGAGGGGGAGAGGAGGGCAGGGAAGTGGAGGGGGAGAGGAGGGCAGGGCAGTGGAGGGGGGGAGAGGAGGGCAGGGCAGTGGAGGGGGAGAGAGGAGGGCAGGGTAGTGGAGGGGGGGAGAGGAGGGCCGGGCAGTGGAGGGGGGAGAGGAGGGCAGGGCAGTGGAGGGGGGAGAGGAGGGCAGGGCAGTGGAGGGGGGGAGAGGAGGGCAGGGCAGTGGAGGGGGGAGAGGAGGGCAGGGAAGTGGGGGGGGTGGAGAGGAGGGCAGGGAAGTGGAGGGGGAGAGGAGGGCAGGGAAGTGGAGGGGGGAGAGGAGGGCAGGGCAGTGGAGGGGGAGAGGAGGGCAGGGCAGTGGAGGGGGAGAGGAGGGCAGGGTAGTGGAGGGGGCGAGGAGGGCCGGGAAGTGGAGGGGGGAGAGGAGGGCAGGGCAGTGGAGGGGGGAGAGGAGGGCAGGGAAGTGGCGGGGGGGGGAGAGGAGGGCAGGGAAGTGGCGGGGGGGGGAGAGGAGGGCAGGGAAGTGGAGGGGGGAGAGGAGGGCAGGGCAGTGGAGGGGGGAGAGGAGGGCAGGGAAGTGGGGGGGGGGAGAGGAGGGCAGGGAAGTGGAGGGGGAGAGGAGGGCAGGGTAGTGGAGGGGGGAGAGGAGGGCAGGGAAGTGGGGGGGGTGGAGAGGAGGGCAGGGAAGTGGAGGGGGAGAGGAGGGCAGGGAAGTGGAGGGGGGAGAGGAGGGCAGGGCAGGGCAGTGGAGGGGGAGAGGAGGGCAGGGCAGTGGAGGGGGAGAGGAGGGCAGGGTAGTGGAGGGGGCGAGGAGGGCCGGGAAGTGGAGGGGGGAGAGGAGGGCAGGGCAGTGGAGGGGGGAGAGGAGGGCAGGGAAGTGGCGGGGGGGGGAGAGGAGGGCAGGGAAGTGGCGGGGGGGGAGAGGAGGGCAGGGAAGTGGAGGGGGGAGAGGAGGGCAGGGCAGTGGAGGGGGGAGAGGAGGGCAGGGAAGTGGGGGGGGGGAGAGGAGGGCAGGGAAGTGGAGGGGGAGAGGAGGGCAGGGTAGTGGAGGGGGGAGAGGAGGGCAGGGCAGTGGAGGGGGAGAGGAGGGCAGGGTAGTGGAGGGGGCGAGGAGGGCCGGGAAGTGGAGGGGGGAGAGGAGGGCAGGGAAGTGGAGGGGGGAGAGGAGGGCAGGGAAGTGGAGGGGGGAGAGGAGGGGAGGGCAGGGTAGTGGAGGGGGGAGAGGAGGGGAGGGCAGGGTAGTGGAGGGGGGAGAGGAGGGCAGGGAAGTGGAGGGGGGAGAGGAGGGCAGGGAAGTGGGGAAAGGAGAGAGAAGAAAGTGCCAGACCCGAACTTTTTCAAGGTCAGACACAGCCAACCAATGTTCACTCTGCTCTGTTCCAATCGTGTGGCTTCATGCAAACCTCAAAAGAGTACCCTTTATCTTTGCAGTATGAATTTTTCAATTTCTACTGTTAGACATTTCGGATAGAAAGCAGGGAGATAATTGATAAACTAGTCCAACTTGGAGAGGCTAAAACCCATGCTCTAGGTAGATTGCATCCACGCATACTAAAAGAAACTAGAGAAGCGATATCAGAGGCAAGATTTTATAATATGGGGTAGAGGCGCAAAGGGATCTAGGGGTACAGATTCACAAATCATTAAAAGAAGCAATGCAGGTTAACAAAGCCATAACAAATCCATTAGGTTCATTTCTAGAGTAATAGAATTCAAAAGCAGGGAAGTTATGTTAAACTTATATAGAACCTTGGTTAGACCACACTTTTATAACACAGTGCACAGCTCTGGTCTCCATATTACTAAAAGGGTATGGAAGTGTGGTAGAAGGTGAAATAGATTTACAAGGATCATACCAGAACTGAGAGGTTATATCAGGAAAGACTGAACAGGCTGGGACTATTTTTTCCAGAAAAGAGAAGCCTGAGAGGGGCCCCTATACGAGGTCTTTAAAATTAGGAAGGGGTTTGACAGGGTAGAAGTAGAAAAGATGTTTCCATTTGTGGGGAGTCCAGAACTAGGGGTCATAAATATAAGATATCACTAATAAATTAAATAAGGAATTCAGGAGAAACTTCTTTACTCAAGTGTGGTTAGAATGCAGAACTTGCAACCACGTGGAGTAGTTGAGGCGACTAGCAGAGATACATTTAAAGGGAAGCTAGATAAGTACATGAGGGAGAAAGGAATGGAAGGATATGTTGATGGGGCGAGATGAAGTAAGGTGGGAGGAGGCTCATGTGGGGCATAAACACCGGCATAGACCTGGGACGAATGGCCTATTTCTATGCTGTAAATTCTATGTAATTGTATGTAGATGCCTCTCCAACTGAGATTACTGACGCTGTACCTGTTTGTGCCAAACTCTAGTTACCTTATTTGTGAGGTAAGTATTCATAACTTTTGGAAAACGGTGATGAGGAAGAAAAAAGAGCTTCCATTTATACAGCACCTTATTACATCTTCAGGATTTCCCAAAGTGATTCACAACCAATAAATTACCTCAGTTTTCCTGTCCATGGAACAAGGCTTACCGCCTGCTTTCTTTGAGCACTCATCGATTTGGGCAAGAAGTGAGGCAGAAGGCCGGGAACAAGCCTCCCACCTTTTTTGCATCATTACGCTGGACCAGTGCCTCCTGCAGGTGTAGGACCAAACACTGGTGCTGGTGTGGGGAAGCCCCAGAAATCTCAAGCCAGGGTATTTATGGGGAGACGTGACCTATGTCTCACTGCCCTCATTTCCACTTCACTGTGCCTGGATATTGAGCATTATCCAGAAGCAACAAAGAGCAAAATCTGCCCTCCGGCCTCCTCCATTTTATTCTATCCAACCTGATTGGAGGCTGGTTCAGTGGATTCTCATCCTTCCACGAGCATGAGTCCTGTGCCCTTGCATCGAGCCTGTGCACCCTGCTTACAAGTTTCATGTGATTTTGTATAAATTGACATTCGTATCAAGCATATTGAATAACAACAAAAAGTCCTAGAACTGTGTTTAGTTGTGGATCAGCCTCCTATTATATCTGTGCAAAAGGATACTCCTGGATAGCCTGTGACCCACACAGTTTAACTCTTCTCCGCGCACACAATCTGTCCACTTTCTTTCTTGACTTAGGAGAAAATAAATCCTTTTAGTTTTGCAGTTATAAAGAACTGTGCAATTGTCATTTGCAGGGAAATTACATCGGATTCCATAGGATATATGGCACAGAAACAGGCCATTCGGCCCAGCCAGTCCATGCCGGCATTTATGCTCGAGACAAGCCCCCCTCCTGTCTTTCCTCACATCTAAATCTATCAGCGTAACCCTCTATTCCCTTCTACCTCATATGCTTGTCTAGCCTCCCCTTAAATGCGTCTATACCATTCGCTTCAACCACTCCCTGTGGTCGCGAGTTCCACATTCTCACCACTCTCTGGGTAAAGAAGTTTCTTCTGAATTCCCTATTGGATTTCTTGGTGACTATCTTATATTGATGGTCTCTAGTTATGCTCTTCCCCACAAGTGGAAACATTCTCTCTGTATCCACTCTATCAAAATTTTTCATAATTTTAAAGACCTCTATTAGGTCACCCCTCAGCCGTCTTTTTTCAAGAGAAAAGAGACCCAGCCTGTTCATCCTTTCCTGATGTGTATACCTGGTATCATCCTTGTAAATCTTCTCTGTACCCTCTGCAGCGCCTCTATATCTTTTTTATAATATGGCGACCAGAACGGCACATAGTACTCCCAAGTGTGGTCTAACCAAAGTTTGATACAGGTTTAGCATAACTTCCCTACTTTTCAATTCTATACCTCTAGAAATAATCCCTAGTGCTTGGTTTGCTTTTTTTATGGCCTTGCTAACCTGTGTCGCAACTTTTAGTGATTTGTGTATTTGTACTCCGAGATCCCTTTGTTCCTCTACCCCACCTAGACTCGCACCCTCCTAGTGATAAGTGACCTCCCTATACAATACAATACAATACAAATCGCTTTATTGGCATGATAAGGTACATCTTATGTTGCCAAAGCATCAAAATACATTTATGGTTGAACACATAAACGCGGTTCCATTCATACAGTGTATAAACAGGTATGTCCCTGAGTTTATAAATATATTTTCGCCTTGTTTATATATACTCTTGTCTTAGTTTACTGGTTTACCTACCAAAATGTAATACCTCACATTTATCTGTGTTGAACTTCATTTGCCAATTATATGCCCATTCTGTAAGTTTATTAATGTCCTCCTGTACCATTTTAATAATACAGGAGGACATTGTTGCAGTCCTCCTCGGTATTGATTATCTCCCCCCGCCCCCCCCCCCCCAATTTGGTGTCATGCTTCATGTTGTGACCTTACAATACTGTTTGACTATAAACTTGTTGCAGTAATAACCTACAATTGCTTGTCAGGAAATAATGGTCACTTTTTATAAGGAATTATCAATTCAAAAACTGAACTGTAAGGAAACTAAAAGCCTTGTATATATTATGCAAATATATCATTGTTAGGTTTGACTCATTAATACATCTGAAGCGTTTGCAAATCTTCTGAAGGTTTGCAACCATCTTCAGCCAGAAGTGCCGAGTGGATGGTCCATCTCAGCCTCCTCCTGAATTCCCCACCAGCACAGAAGCCAGTCTTCAGCCAATTCGATTCACTCTACATGATTTCAAGAAATGGCTGAGCGCACTAGATACAGCAAAGGTTACGGGCCCCACCAACATCCCACACTGAAGACTTGTGCTCCAGAACTAGCCGTGCCTCTGGCCAAGCTGTTCCAGTACAGCTACAACACTGGCATCTACCCAACAAAGTGGCCGACTGCCCGGGTATCTCCTGTCCACAAAAAGCAGGATAAATCCAACCCTGCCAATTACTGTCCCATCACCTTACACTCAATCATCAGCAAAGTGATGGAAGGTGTCGTCAACTGTGCTATCAAGTGCCACTTACCAATAACCTGCTCACCGACGCTCTGTTTCAGTTCCCCCTGAAACTCGGCTCCAGACCTCATTACAGCCTTGGTCCAAACATGGACAAAAGAGCTGAATTCCAGAGGTGAGATGAGAGTGACTGCCCTTGACATCAAGGCAGCATTTGACCTAGTGTGGCATCAAGGAGCCCGAGTAAAATTGAAGTCAATGGGAATCGGGGTAAACTCTCCACTGGCTAGAGTCATACCTAGCACAAAGGAAGATGGTTGCAGTTGTTGGAGACCAAACATCTCCGCCTCAGGGCATCGCTGCAGGAGTTCCTCAGGGCAGTGTCCTCTAAGGCCAACCATCTTCAGCTGCTTCATCAATGACCTTCCCTCCAACATAAGGACAGAAGTGGGGTTGTTCACTAATTGCAGTGTTCAGTTCCATTCGCAACTCCTCAGATAATGAAGCAGTCCATGCCTGCATGCAACAAGACCTGGACAACATTCAGGCTTGGGCTGATAAGTGGCAGGTAACATAAGTGCCAGGCAATGACCATCTCCAACAAGAGAAAGCCTAACCAACTCCCCTTGACATTCAATGGCATTAACATCGTTGAATCCTCCACCATCAACATCCTGGGGGTCACCATTGACCCGAAACTTAACTGGACTAGCCACATAAATACAGTGGCTACAAGAGCAAGTCAGAGGTTGGGTATTCTGCGGCGAGTGACTCACCTCCTGACTCCCCCAAAGCCTTTCCACCATCTACAAGGCACAAGTCAGGAGTGTGATGGAATACTCTCCACTTGCCTGGATGAGTGCAGCTCCAACAACACTCAAGAAGCTCGACACCATCCAGGACAAAGCAGCCCGCTTGATTGGCACCCCATCCACCACCTTAAACATTCACTCCCTCCACCACCGGCCTACCGTGGCTGCAGTGTGCACCATCTACAAGATGCACTGCAGCAACTCGCCAAGGCTTCTCCGACAGCACCTCCCAAACCACGTAGAAGGACAAGGGCAGCAGGCGCATTAGAACACCGTCACCTCCAAGTCGTACACCATCCTGGAACTCCCTCCCTCCCTAACAGCGCTGTGGGAGCACCTTCACCACACGGACTGCAGCGGTTCAAGAAGGTGGCTCACCACCACCTTCTCCAGGGCAATTAATGCCAGCCTTGCCAGCGACACCCACATCCCGTGAATGAATTAAAAAATATATAGTAATATGTTACTAATTGTTGTTAGCTAGATGAGCAAATAGTATTTTCCACCAGTCCTAATCACTATCCTGCAATTATGTAGATCATTGTTGTGCAGCTTAAGTGTTGGTGTGGCATTGAATGGTGTTTGTGTTCTGCCTTTATAAAGCACTGAGAATGGTGAAAAGGCCGAGAAGGATATGAAAGAAAAAGAAGAACCAGAAGGAGGAGGAGAGAAGGTAAAGGCAGAAGGAGCAGAAAAGGCAGAGGCAGGAGTAAAGGCAGAAGGAGCAGAAAAGGCGGAAGAAGGAGGAGAAAAAGAAGAAGCTACACCAGCAATGAAGGCGAGGAAAAAAGCCAAGCAGGAGAGGAAAAAGGAGGAACCAGAGGCAGTAATGGAGTTCTGGAACGAGTTTGAAAACTACAAGACTAAGCTCTTGGTAAGTATGAACACTTGTTAAAAATCTGAAACGGGTTCTGTCAGGAGTGCTGTGTTAAAAATGTTTGTTAACTGGGTCAATTAAAGGCAGACAAGCAACCCCTCTGCAACTTTTGCATTAACACAATTTCTGCACAGGTTTTTGAACAGTAGGATTATATTTTAGTGAGGACCGAACCTTTAAAACTCTTCATTATTTTTATACAAAACACAAACTCGTGACAAATCTCTGCCACCGTCTTTGATTCTCTTCAAAGCAATTGGTGTTTATATACAGGAATTGTTTTCCAGAAATTAATTCTGATAAGGTCTGTTTACTGGAAGCATATTCGGCGTTTATTGAGAAATAGTGGCATAGTGGTTAGCACTGTTGCCTCACAGCGCCAGGGACCCGGGTTCGAATCCGGCCTCGGGTGACTGTCTGTGTGGAGTTTGCACATTCTCCCCGTGTTTGCGTGGGTTTCCTCCGGGTGCTCCGGTTTCCTCCCACAGTCCAAAGATGTGCGGGTTAGGTTGATTGGCTATGATAAATTGACCCTTAGTGTTAGGGGGATTAAATACATGGGGTTACGGGGATAGGGTGGGATATGTGTCGGTGCAGGCTCGATGGGCCGAAATGGCCTCTATCTGCACTGTGGGGTTTCTGTGATTTCTGTGACAAGCTAACAACTGCGTAAGCTTTCCATATTAAAGCATCTGCAGAAACAATTTTCAGGAAATTCCTAATACTGAATAATATAAAACAGAAATGAGAATAAAACAAAAGTTAGAATAATGCACAATTGTAAACTATTTTGGATATTCTATTAATAATATTAAACATTTCTCCCCATTTGTTATGCAATTGTTACAATTAGATTTAAAGGGTGGCAGGTTGTGAAATTGAATTCAATAAAATCAGATAAATTATGGCCCAGCACCTGAAAAATTACCGTAAAAGCTGATTCTTAACACCCTCAGGTCAAATAGAGATGGGAATAAATGATGCCTTGCTAGCTTTGCCCGTATCCCAACATTAGAAAAAAAGAGGATCCCTGCAGAGATGCCAGATTGAACAGGCACTGTATGCACTCTCTGGCCACTGCCTACTACAGGAAGCTCTCTTTTTACCAGCACCTAAATAACCGGAAATCTCTCTTAACCGGCAAAATTCAGGAGTAGGTTCAGGTAAGTTTTACTTCATATTAGTGGCCGTGTAACCGGGGTTCCTGCACCTGTTGCCGTGTAACCGGGGTTCCTGCACCTGTTGCCATGCAACAGGGACGCCTGGATCTGTGGCCGTGTAACCGGGGTTCCTGCACCTGTTGCCATGCAACAGGGACGCCTGGATCTGTGGCCGTGTAACCGGGGTTCCTGCACCTGTTGCCATGCAACAGGGACGCCTGGATTTGTGGCCGTGTAACCGGGGTTCCTGCACCTGTTGCCATGCAACAGGGACGCCTGGATCTGTGGCCGTGTATGGGGCTCTTGTACCTTAGTAAGTATACCTCTCTGTAATCTGGACCTTTTGATCAACCGGCACTACGTCGGTGCCGGATAAAACAGAGTTTCCTGTAGTACCCATGCCTCCCCATCTGCAAATCCAGGCAACTACTTCACCGTGACCCCTTGCCAATGTCTGAAAACGTTGCATGAAGCAATAACTGAGTTGTGCCAATTGCCAAGCAGCTGCAGGCACCGCTTACAAGGGAGATCTCGAATTGATTAAGATCTGATTCCACTGCCCATTTTGGCAACAAGCTCAACTCCGTGACTTGCTGAAATTGAGCTTTCCTCCACAACTTCCAGTGCTCCCATTTGGTGATTATTCTGCTACGTCTTCACGCAGGAACTCTCCAACCTTGCCCCAGATCACCCTGTGCATGTCCCATCGGTGGCAAAATCATATTACAGGAAACTTTGTGCTATCCGGCACCCACGGGACCGAGCTGCTGCCGTTGCCTCAAAACTGGCGTACTCTCCAGAGTTAATGTTGAGAGATACGGAGATTCTTATCTCCGTATTTGACAACAAACACTGTTGCTTAGCAACAGCTTCTAAACACTCGGGTGTGGCCCTAAAGCTCTGTAGCTGAAGCTGTTGCTATAGCTACAGACCTTGCACAGCTTGACTGTTCAAACAAAGCAAAAAAACCAAACAAACAGAATAAAAAACGGCTGCTGATTTTTGCCGGTGGCTCCAGATTGCCGGATAGCTCACCTCCGGATAGCACAAAGTTTCCTGTAGTGACAACAAATCTTTGTGCTGTTTAAGGCCCTTGGCACAGGCTACACCATCTATTTCATGTATCAGATCATGCTTTGGTTCACAGGAAGCATGTGCTTCGCTATGGAAGCTGACTTGTGTGGACACCATAAATTAATGACACTATTGAGAAGTAGCCCAAACAGGGAGCATAACAATAAAGCCAAGTAGTCAGGAAGTGTATTGGGCCGGATTTTCCGATCGGAGGCTTCCTGCGTGCAGATGCCTCCGATCGGGAAAAATCTACAAACTTACCTGCTGGCTCCGTAGGTCCCGAGACTTCCGATCCTGGGCCTCTCCTGGTCCGCGCGCGCAGAGGCCCAGGTATCCCAGGGGCGCAGGCGGTTCGCAAGCGTCCCTGGGATCACGTGGGCCATGGGGAACCAATCAAAGAAGGGAATCCCCCTGCACACTTTTGACAGGTCTCTCCGCATAGATCTGTCAAAAGTATGAATGGGGATCACATTAAAAAAGTTAAAAAATTAAATAAATTAAATTATTTTAAATCCCGCATTTAAAATTAGTCAAAATTACATAAAATTAGATCTTTGTTTAAAATATTTAATTTATTGAAAAAAGTCATTAAAGTTTTTTACGGGGCTAAAAATAAAATTACTTTTTTTAAAAAGTATTTTTAAATTATAAATGAGTGAAATTTTTTTTACTTTGTTAAACTCTTATGCTGGTAAAAACAGACCTTACCAGGCGTAAGATTTTTAAAGATTTTCAGCGGGCGGAGGTTCTGCAGAAAGCGGAACTCTCCCCCCGCAGAGGCCCTTCTCCCGGGCAGGCGGAGGATCCGTCAAGAGGATTCCTGACAGATCGGAAGTGCTGATTTTCAGCTCATGCGCCTTCGCAGGCCTGATACCGGCCCTCGCGAGGCCCCTACTGGTGTGTACACACCTCGTATCCACCCGTGGGGGTCGGAAAATCCAGGCCATTGTTCAAACCTAAATGAGTCCATGAGCAAAGCGATTCAAATTGTGTTACCAGTGCCAACTTTGTTGTCCTGACTGTAGAGTTCCAGTTTATTCAAAATGGAGTTCTGTCATTCCTGTTTATCTAAGTGAGAAACCAGTGATGAATTTAGTTTAGATGCAGAATACAATTACATGTGTAACTGTGTGGCATGCAATAAGCGACATCTCTTTATATCTTTTTACTTCAGAATTATTTGTCAAGGAATTTCTACAATCTCCGCTTCCTGGCTCTGTTTGTGGCATTTGCAATCAACTTTATCCTCCTCTTTTATAAGGTAAATTTAGTTTATCAAATCAAAGTTATACCTTTACTGAAATAAGTTTCCTCCCTGGAAGTTACATCCAAAATTGCGCTCAAAGCTGCGCCTGTTTTGCCGATGTCAAGTTGTTCTTGGGAATCCTCCCAATCTCATTATTACGATCTGAGGCTGAAGTAGACTGTTTTCAACCTCAGTGTCCTAGTTGACACTGAGCTGAGCTTCCAACCCCATATCCTCTCCATCACCAAGACAGCCTATTTGCGCCTCCATAATATCGCCCGTCCCTGCATCTGCCTCAGCCCATTGGCTGCTGAAACCCTAATCCATGCCTTTGTTACCTCCAGACTCGACTATTCCAATGCCCTCTTGGCTGGCCTCCCCTATTCCACCCTCCATAAACTTCAGCTCATCCAAAACTCTGCTGCCCATAACCTAACCCGCACCAAGTCCCTTTCACCCATCACCCCTGTACTTGCTGACCTACATTGGCTCCCGGTCCGGCAACGCCTCGATTTAAAAATGATCATCCTTCTGTTCGAATCCCTCCGTGACATCGCCCTTCCCTCTCTCTCTAACCTCCTCCAGCCCTGCAACCCTAGGAGATCTCTGCACTCCTCCAGTTCTGGCCTCTTGTGCAGCCCCGATTTTAATCGCCCCACCATTGGCGGCTGTACCTTCAGCTGCCTAGGTCCTAAGCTCTGGAATTTCCTCACTAAACCTCTCCGCCTCTCTACTTCTCTCCTCCTTTAAAATGCACTTTAAAACCTACCTCTCCTGTCCAAATATCTCTTATGTGGCTTGTCAAATTTTGTTTGATAACGCTCCTGTGAAGTGCCTTGGGACGTTTTATTACGTTAAAGGCGCTATATAAATACGTTGTATGTGCCCAAATTTAAAATGGACGTAAGTCAGCGTAAACAATTGAGCCCAAGGAAACACCAAACCCATACCAGGATACTTCTATTGGTATGTAGTGTCAGCATATAGTACACTCTAGAGGGCTAGAAATTCATTATAGCCCAGGAATGGGCGGTATCATTAGGAAAGTTGGAGAATTAGCGCCAGGCGCTAATGCTTTAGACTGCACGCAAAATTCGTGTTCACTGCTCAAAGAAATGATCGGAGCACTAATTCAAGTCTTTAAGCCCAAGCTCATTGGTGTTACACTCAAAGGTGGACCAATATCAGGTGCAGTCTAATCGCAAGTCATGATTGCCACAGACTTTTTACAGTTCTTAAAGGGGAGGTTCATTGATGTGCAGAACCTCATTCTCAGCATTGCTGGCTGTGCAGCTGCCTCAGCAAGCAGCAGCAGAACAAGGAGAAGGAGCTGGAGGACTGAAGCAACTGTACTCATGGCAGACCCACGCCCCAAGGAGAGAGCCCGCAGATTCTGCGACCAAGCATTAGAGGCGTTGGTGTTCGCAATGGAAAGACGGAGGGCGGTGCTCTACCCGGCAAGTGGCAGGAGGTCCTCGCCGCAAATCTTCCGCACCATGTGGAGGGAGGTAGCCCAGCACATCTCGGGCAGCACTGTGGCCCCCAGGGCCCCCACACACAGTGCAGGAAGAAATTTAACGACCTCACTCGGGTGGTCAGGGTGAGTCAATGCTTCAGCAAATGATGCATGCCATCATCTGTACCACACTCTTCACGCGCAGCCCAAAGCACCACACTCCCAGCACTCACCCACCAACAATCTCTACCTACCAACACTCTCACCCACATCTCACACCTTGTACACAATGACAGCTATTCAACTATGGAAGGTACATCACCCAAACACATTGCTCCACACTCACTGACACTCTCCTTTCTCTTGCAGGCCAAGGTGGCTCACAACAGGAGGGAGCAGGAGCGCACAGGCGGGGGATAAGCCGACACCCAACCACTGTCTGCGCTGGAGAATCAAGTGCTGGAGATTATTGGGCGCCAGGTGGTGGGCGCCGTGGCCACTAGCGATGGTGACCCCCTTGGGGACAACAATGGTATGTTCATCCCTACTCCTTCTCACATCTACATCCCCCCTCATCCCACAAGCGTTTCACACTTTCCAGCTAATCATGCTGTATGCATGCATTTCTCCCTTCCTACCCCGCTCCCCTCACCTTAACCCGACTCTTGTGTCTTTATGCTTTCAGATAATGAGCAAGCACCTGAGCAGCCTGTCCCTGAGGGCACCGTAGAGAGCGAGGCGGGAGAAGAGGAGGAGGAAGAACACACCGCATGTCTCACCCGCAGGCATCGGCTCAGATACTGGCACTACGCGTTCTTTAGAGGCTAGTATAGTAGCGAGATCTGCACAGGGTGAGGCACCAGGGACAAGTGGTCTACTGTAAGGCCAGTGGGAAAGGGTAGCTCAGGGGGTTAGCTCCCCGGAGGGTGAATTCTCACGCGTGTTCTGCTGCACAGAACTCAGATGAGGACCTCGATGGGGAGGCGTTTAGAAGAAGGGTGATGGGCATGCACACGGAGATGATAGGTGCAATGGCAAGGATGCCTGAGAGCCTCTCGGCAATGATGAGGAATGTGGAGGAGTCCACCTCCAACATTGCACAAGGTTCTGCGCACACCATGGAGTCCATCATTTCCAGTCTGCAAAGGATGGTAGACTCCCAGAGAGACCGTGGCGACCCAGACCTGATGCCGCGTGTGATGGGCGATCTGGCAGCTTCCATTTCAGCACAGGCGGAAGTGACGCAACGTCTTAGTGCTATAATGCAGTCTATGCTTGGAGGCATCCAATCTCAGACTGCTCTCATGCAGTCTCGGCTTAATGCCATGCAAGCTCTGACTGCTGCCATCGTGGCTGGGTCTACCACCGTTGACCGGGGATCTCACGGTGTCGCAGCATCCCAGCAATTTCTGCTGCAACAGATTGCTAGGGATGCTGCCCCGGAGGAGTGGCAGTGGAGCAGGAACCTGCTGCCCTCTCAGGATGACAGCATTCCTGCTCCCATCCCTGCCACTCTGCCATTGCCCTTGATGCTGCCTGTCATCCAGCCGGCCCAGACTGCTGCTGCCAATGCTGAGGCGCTGCAGTCTACAGCCGGGCCTTCCAGGTCCAGAGCTGGTCGAGGGCGTCCTGCAAGGCCATCTGACGTCTCCCGCACGGACACTCGGCAGCCTTCCACCAGCCATGCTGCAGCCACTGGGCCAACACTTCGTAGGAGCACTAGGGTAGGCAAAGGCTCAGTAACGCGAGGCACTAAGGAATTGCACAAGGGTGAATAAATAATATTTTTATTGTAAATATGTGTTCACTGATTTTTGATAAATTTATTCATTCATTTTGGATTCTTTTGTGTTGTGTCTCATTTCAGCTTTGCGCTGTGATATGGCCTCCGACAGGGATGGAATGATGGGGATGTGGTGAGCAACGGAGATCTGGGGTTTAATTCATTCGAACTGCAGTCTGATGAGGCGGTCACGACTGCCCTTCCGGAAGGCTGATTGAGTGGCTGCCTCCTCCCTCGCTCCTGTTCCTCCTCATCCTCATCCTCCTCTCCCTCTTCCTCCTCCTGAGGTGGTCCCGCAATCACTGGTGGCAAGGGCTTGGCCCTCATGATGGCCAAGTTGTGGAGCATGCAGCAGACCACCACGAAATGGGACACCCGCTCAGCCAAGTGCTGGGGGGCTCCTCCCGAGCGGTCAAGGCAGCGGAACCGTTGCTTCAGCAAGCCGATGGTCTGCTCAATGATGTTCCTGGTGGCAGTAGGCTCTCATATAATGAGTGCCGGGCAGCAGTGTTGGGGTTGCGGAGGGGAGTCATGAGCCAGGCCTTGTCTCCGAGCAGCCAGCCGCGAGCTTGACATGGTGGCTGGAAGATTGCTGGCACCCCGGTCTGGTGCGGGATGAAGGCATTGTGACTGCTGCCAGGATAGCGGGCATTGATGTTGAGGATTAGCTGTCTGTGGTCGCACACCAACTGCACATTAAGTGAGTGGTAACCTTTGCGGTTATGGAAGATCTCGGGATTGTTGTGCGGTGCCCACAAAGTCACGTGGGTGCAGTCAATGGCGCCCTGCACCATGGGGAATCCCGCTATCCTGGCAAAGCCACATGCACGCTCGTCCTGCTTCTCTCTGGTGATGGGAAAAGAAATGTAGTCCCTTCTCCTACTGTAGAGAGTCTCTGTGACCTCCCGGATGCAGTGATGGTCGGCGAACTGTGAGATGTTAGCTATGTCTCCTGTTGCAGACTGGAAGGATCCGCTGGCGCAGAAATTGAGGGCGATGGTGACCTTGACTGCCCATGAGAGAGCTGTGGTTGCCCTGATCTGAGGCTGGAGGTCTGGTTGCAGTATCACAGAATCACAGAATCACAGAAACCCCACAGTGCAGATAGAGGCCATTTCGGCCCATCGAGCCTGCACCGACACATATCCCACCCAATCCCCGTAACCCCTACACCAACACATATCCCACCCTATCCCCGTAACCCCACGTATTTAATCCCCCTAACACTAAGGGTCAATTTATCATAGCCAATCAACCTAACCCGCACATCTTTGGGCTGTGGGAGGAAACCGGAGCACCCGGAGGAAACCCACGCAAACACGAGGAGAATGTGCAAACTCCACACAGACAGTCGCCCGAGGCCGGATTCGAACCCGGGTCCCTGGCGCTGTGAGGCAACAGTGCTAACCACTATGCCACCGTGCTCTGGCAGTGTTCTGTGACCACCTCCTTGATGAAGCGCAGCCTTCCAATACACTGCTCCTCGCTTAATTGGAGGTAGGAAAAGTGCTCTCGGAATACCTTTGGAGGGTAAGGCCTCCTGTTGAGATCCCTGAGGGACTTCCTCCTCCCCCTGGCCACATGTTCCAGTCTTTCTCACTGCCTCCACTTCCTCCGCCATAGATCCAGGAGGGCGAGGTCAACTGCCAGGACAGCCCCCATTAATGTAACCAAGTGTAGCAGTTTGATTTTTTTTAAGAATAAATGTAGCTACTTTTTAGTTTCCACAACACTCCTGATACTAAATAACATTGAAATTACGGAATGAGACTGTTGTACTATGTGAAACTGACAAGAATGCACTGAAACTCCACTAACCTACAGCTGCGACTCATTACTGATGATCCCTATAAATAACGTCCCTGGAGCCGGCTTCCTGTTGCTTCACGCCAGCTCTCCCTGTCGCTGTTTCCTCCAGGCGCTAAGGTAGATGGCCACAATCAATTTAGCAGATTGGGCGCTCAGTGAGCGTTGCACACTCACTGACATCACGATCCACCTGGCGTTGAAGCCCCCGACGACAACTGTTAGCAGCGGCACTGCGGGGAGGGGCAGGATTTGGAGTACGGCGCTGGATTCGCCCCACCCCGGCGATAATGCTCTAGCGCCCGTTAGCGCCATCTGCTGGCACTGCAGTACTGAATTTTTCCCCTTCTGAGTTTTTATAGAACCATTTTATCTTGTATCAGTAGCTTGTCCTGTGCAATCCATTTGTAATCTTTTTAATACATAATTTTGACAAGTGTCAGCTTGGCTCAGTCAAAAGGCTGTGGTTTCAAGCACCACTCGAGCACATAATCTGGGGTGGCACCTGTGTGTAGTACTAAGGAAGTACTGTATTGTCAGAGGTGCCATCTTTTGGATGAGACGTTAAACCAAAACACTGTTAAGGTGGGTTTTAAAAGATCCTATGGTACAAGAGCAGGGGCGTTCTCTGTGTTCTGGCCAACATTTCTCTCAACTAACACCAGCAAAACAGATTTGCTTACATTATAATAGCGACTGCTTCAAAAGTACTTCATTGACTGGGATGCCCATTGGGACATCCCGAAGAAATGAAATGTATTCTATAAATGCAAATCTTTCGTTCTTTATAAAGTGTGCATTGCACGGATGCACGACTGACAAATTAACACTTACATTTTCATCCTCTAATCTTCTTACCAAATTAAACATAACCTCATACTACACTGATGCCAGTTGAAGAATAGCCAATGAAAGATCTGGCTGACTGTTTCACATGGCCTGACTGAGTAATTCCGAGCTTGACAAGTAGCCACTAAATTATCATTTCTTTGCTCATGACAGGTGTCGGTGCTTGAAGATGAAGATGACTTTGAAGGTTCTGGCTTTGATGATGAAATAGTAAGCTCTGGCTTTGGGAATGGGAATGGAGATGAGGAGGAGGATGAAGATTCATTGGTTTATTTTGTTCTTGAAGAGAGTACAGGTTATATGGCGCCAACGTTGAAAACCCTCTCCATTCTTCACACACTCCTCTCCTTCCTCTGCATAATCGGCTACAACTACTTAAAGGTAAGGACAAACATTTAAACGTAAAGGCAATCTTCTAAGGATTTTTTTCCAGCACCAACAACACCCACAAGTTGGACAATTTCTTGATAATTTTGTAATGCTCATGATTCGTCAGATTCGTCAGAAAGTTTACCACTTCACATTCTTCAACGTGACATCATTGGCCCGTAATTTCCGACAGGAGGCTTCCTGCGTGCGAATGCCTCCTATCGGGGGGAAAAAATCTACTAACTTACCCGAGGGCTCCCTGAGGTGCGGACACTTCCGCTCCTGGGCCTGTCCACAGTCAAAATGCGCAGGGCCAAGGTATCCCAGGGGCGCAGGCGGTTCGCCAGCATCCCTGGGATCACGTGGGCCAGGCCAGGCCAGCCAATATAAGGGAATCTCCCTTCATACTTTTGACAGATAGACCTGTCAAATATATGAATGGAGATCACACCAAAAAGACACTAAAGCATTAAATAATTTTTTTTAAACCATCACATTTTTAAAATGAGTTAAAATTACATTAGATTAAATATTTTCCGGGGGTGCTGAAAGAGTAGTGGGTGGGTAAGAGTTGCTGTGATCGTCGTTGCCGCTATTGCCGTGGTTGTTGTCGAAGCCGGCTGGGGCGACGTCTTTTATGGACACGGTGTCCTCCCTTCCGTCGGCGTGCCGGACATATGCGTATTGGGGGTTGGCGTGGAGTAGGTGTACTGGCTCCACGAGAGGGTCCGTCTTGTGGCCCCTCACATGCCTTCGCACGAGTACCGGACCTGGGGTGGAGAGCCATGACGGCATGGATACGCCTGAGGTGGATTTCCGGGGAAAGACAAACATTCGTTCATGAGGCGTGGTATTAGTGGCCGTACACAATAGCGACCGTATCGAATGGAGCACATCTGGGAGGACTTCCTGCCAGCGGGAGATAGGGAGGCCCTTGGTCCTTAGAGCTAGAGTGACTGCTTTCCATACTGTCCCGTTCTCTCGCTCCACTTGGCCGTTACCCCGGGGGTTGTAGCTGGTGGTACGGCTCGTGGCGATCCCCCTGGACAGCATGTACTGGCGTAGCTCTTCACTCATGAAGGACGCCCCCCTATCCGTATGGATGTAGCTCGGCATACCGAACCGGCAGAACAGGCTGTTGAGGCATTTAATGACCGTGGCGCTGGTCATGTCTGGGCAGGGGAAGGCGAATGGGAACCGGGAGTATTCGTCCACAATGTTCAGGAAGTAAACATTGCGGTCGACGGACGGGAGGGGGCCCTTGAAATCTAAGCTGAGCCGCTCAAAGGGCCGTGTAGCTTTGATTAAGTGGGCTCTATCTGGGCGGTACAACCGAGGCTTGCACTCAGCGCAAGTGCGGCAGTTCCTGGTCAGGGACCGAACTTCCTCAATCGAGTAGGGTAAGTTACGGGACTTTATGAAGTGGAACAGCCGCGTGACCCCTGGGTGGCAGAGGTCGTTGTGGAGGGTCTGTAGCCGATCCCCGGTGGCGCTGGCACACATCCCTCGTGAGAGGGCATCAGGGGATTCGTTAAGGGCCCCTGGCCGGTAAATGATGTCGTACTCGAAGGTGGAGAGCTCGATCCGTCACCTAAGAATCTTATCATTTTTAATCTTCCCCCTCTGTTTATTATTGAACATAAACGCTACCGACCGCTGGTCGGTAAGTAGGGTGAAGCGTTTGCCGGCTAGGTAGTGGCGCCAGTGGCGCACTGCCTCCACGATGGCTTGGGCCTCCTTTTCCACGGAGGAGTGTCTGATCTCGGGCCCTTGGAGGGTCCTCGAGAAGAAAGCTACGGGCCGCCCCGCCTGGTTGAGGGTGGCCGCCAAGGCGAAGTCAGACGCATCACTTTCCACTTGAAATGGAGTGTTCTCGTCCACTGCCTGTAGCGTGGCCCGCTCAATATCCTGCTTAATGCTTTTGAAGGTGGCGTGGGCCTCAGCAGAGAGCGGGAAAGAGGATGCTTTCAAGAGGGGGCGGGCTTTGTCGGAGTAGTTGGGGACCCATTGGGAATAATAAGAAAATAACCCCAGGCACCTTTTCAGGGCTTTGGGAGTGTTGGGCAGGGGCAGCTCCCGTAGGGGGCGCAATCGGTCGGGGTCTGGTCCGATTTCCCCATTCTCCACCACGCTGCCTAGTATGCAGAGGCGCGTGGTGTTGTAAACGCACTTGTCCTCGTTGTAGGTGAGGTTGTGTTTTTGTGCGGTTTCCAGGAACCTCTCGAGGTTCGAGTCGTGATCCTGCTGATTGTGGCCGCAGATGGTGACGTTGTCGAGGTAGGGGAAGGTTGCCTGCAAGTGGTGGTCATCGACCATGCGGTCCATCTCCCTCTGGAAGACCGAGACCCCATTCGTCACCCCAAAGGGGACTCTGAGGAATTGGTAGAGGCGTCCGTTCGCCTCGAAGGCGGTGTACGGGCGGTCCTCTGGTCTGATAGGGAGCTGGTGGTACGCTGACTTGAGGTCGATGGTGGAGAACACCCGGTATTGGGCGATTTGGTTCACCATTTCTGATATGCGGGGTAGCGGGTAGGCATCTAGTTGGGTGTACCTGTTGATCGTTTGGCTATAGTCGATCACCATCCGTTTCTTCTCGCTACCCCTTACCACCACCACTTGGGCGCGCCACGGGCTGTTACTGCGTTCAATAATGCGCTCTTTCAGGAGCCTGTCTACCTCGGTCGCGATAAACCGCCTGTCCTCCCAGCTGTACCTCCTGCTTTTGGTCGCTATTGGCCGGCAGTTAGGGGTAAGGTTCGCGAATAGCGAAGGCGGCTTTACCTTCAGGGTAGCCAGACCGCACACTGTGAGGGGCGGCTGGGACCCACCGTACTTGAGCGTGATGCTTTGGTGGTTGCACTGGAAATCCAGGCCCAAGATCACGCTCGCACATAGGTTCTTCATGATTAATACTTTAAAATTATCATATACAGTTCCGTTAACGCACAATTGTACCGTGCAGTAACCCAGAATGGTCGATGTCTGGGTTTTGTCAGCCATAGAGATGGTACCCTGAGTAGGGACCACCTTTAGGGAGAGTTGTTGTGCCAGTTCTGGGTGGATAAAGCTCTCCGTGCTTCCACTGTCAATTAAGCATTTAACCCGGCACCCGTTTACCTCGATGTCCACCATTGATCTGGATAGCGGGTGCGGCCTGGTCTGGTCCACTGTGACCGATGCCACTGTAGGGCCCTGATCGATACAAGATGGCGTCCACGCTGTCTGCTCACAAGATGGCGGACCCCACGAGGTCGGGCAAGATGGCGTCCAAGATGGCCGCTCCCACGGCGCACACACGGCGGTGGCGGGTTTTCCGGCGGTTGGTTTTCTGGCGGGGTTCCCTCTGCACACCTTCCCGAAGTGCCCCTTCTTACCGCACTTAAAGCAGGTGGTGCCTTTCGCCGGGCACAGGTTTCTGGTGTGCTTTGGCTGCCCGCAGAAGTAGCAGTTGGGTCCCTGACGCGTCGCGGCTGTCGTAGGGCTTCTGGGGGGAGAGCGGGGCCCAGCCGGTGTCGGGCTGTCGGGCGGGGAAGATGCCTTCCAAGATGGCGGCGCCCTCGGTGCACACGTGGCGGCGTGGACGGTGCGGGCTGAAGAGTAGGCGTCCGAGTTTCTCTGGCCCACATCCAGGGATCGCGCGGTGTCCGCAGCCTGCTTCAGGTCCAACCCCGTTTTTTCCAGCAGTCTTTGCCGGATGTAACTGGAGCTGAGGCCTGTGATGAAGGCATCGCGAACAAGCTCATCAGTGTACACTGCGGCTTTTACATCTCGGCACTTGCAGTCTTTGCCAAGCATTTTCAGGGTGCTTAGGAACTCCTCCACCGATTTCCCAGGTCGCTGTGCGCGGGTGGCGAGCAGGTGCCTAGCATACACCTCATTCGTAGGCTGCTGGTAATGCGCCTTTAAGATGTCGCAGGCGGCCAGGTACGTCTCGGCGTCTTGGATGAGGGGGTAAACCCGGTGGCTTACCCAATTCCGCAGAATTCCGAGTCTCATCCTTGCAGCGTCCGTAGCGTCTTTGACGGCTGCGGAATTGTCCAGGAAGAATTCCATACACTCAAACCAGTGTCCGAAACGTGCTGATGCGTCCGGAGCATGTTGATCCAAATCCAAACGTTCGGGTTTCAGGAGTTGATCTATAGTGTTGAAAATAAGTTAATAAAATTGATGTGCCTCAATAATTCCGAGACTCGAAGGTAGCAGAACAAAACAAGGCTTTTATTAACTTAGAACGAAACACGTGAGCGAGAGAGATGTCGCCCTTCTGGAGACTGGCTAGACTGAAGCTAGCTTACAAACGGGGCCAGGTATGGGCGGAGCCCTACACACAGCACATTCCAGTATACAATACAGCACATTCCAGTACACAATACAATGAGGTCTGGGGGAAGGGAAACGACACTGAAACCGATCTCAGTCACAGGCAGTGATGAATGGAAATATTTCATCACAGGTGTAACATTTTCAATTCTCCAGTCCTCTGGCACCAGCCCCATATCCAAGGAGGATTGGAGGATTATGGCCAGTACCTATGCAATTTCCACCTTTACTTCCCTCCGCATCCTAGGATGCATCCCATCCGGTCCTGGTGACTTATCTACTTTAAGTACAGCCAGCCTTTCTCGTACCTCCTTCTCATCAATTTTTATCCCATCCAGTATCTCAACTACGTCCTCTTTCACACTGACTTTAGCAGCATCTTCTTCCTTGATAAAGACAGATGCAAAGTACTCATTTAGTACCTCAGCCTCCTCCATGCGTAGGTCTCCATTTTGGTCCCTAATCGGCCCCACCCCTCCTCTTCATACCCGTTTACTATTTATATGCCTATAGAAGACTTTTGGATTCACTTTTATGTTGGTTGTCAATCTGTTCTCATACTCTCTCTTTGCCCCTCTTATTTCCTTTTTCACTTCCCCTCTGAACTTTCTATATTCAACTGAAGTCAATGGGAATTGGCGGCGGGGGGGGTGGGGGGCACTCTCCACTGGCTGGAGTCATACCTAGCACAAAGGAAGATGGTTGTGGTGGTTGGAGGTCAATCATCTCAGCCCCAGAACATTGCTGCAGAAGTTCCTCAGGGTAGTGTCCTAGGCCCAACCATCTTCAGCTGCTTCATCAATAACCTTCCCTCCAACATAAGGTCAGAAATGGGGATGTTCGTTGATGAGTGCACAGTGTTCAGTGCTATTCGCAACTCCTCAGATAATGAAGCAGTCCATGCCCGCATGCAACAAGACCTGGACGACATTCAGGCTTGGACTAAGTGGCAGGTAACATTCGTGCCACACAAGTGCCAGGCAATGACTATCTCCAACAAGTGAGAGTCTAACCACTGCCCTTTGACATTCAACGGCATTACCATCGCAGAATCCCCCACCGTCAATATCCTGGGGATCACCAGTCACCTGAAACTTAACTGGACCAGCCACATAAATACTGTGGCAACAAGAGCAGGTCAGAGGCTAGGTATTCTGCGGCGAGTGTCTCACCTCCTGACTCCCCAAAGCCTTTCCACCATCTACAAGGCACAAGTCAGGAGTGTGATGGAATACTCTCCACTTGCCTGGATGAGTGCAGCTCCAACAACACTCAAGAAGCTCGACATCATCCAGGACAAAGCAGCCCGCTTGATTGGCACCCCATCCACCACCTTAAACATTCACTCCCTCCGCCGCCGGCGTACCGTGGCTGCAGTGTGTACCCTCTACAAGATGCACTGCAGCAACTCGCCAAGGCTTCTTCGGCAGCACCTCCCAAACCCGCGACCTCTACCACCTCGAAGGACAAAGGCAGCAGGCGCATGGGAACACCACCACCTCCAAGTTCCCCATCAAGCCACACACCATCCTGACTTGGAAGTATATCGCCGTTCCTTCATCGTTGCTGGGTCAAAATCCTGGAACTCCCTCCCTAACAGCACTGTGGGAGTACCTTCACCACACGGACTGCAGCGGTTCAAGAAAGCGGCTCACCACCACCTTCTCAAGGGCAACTAGGGATGGGCAATAAATGCTGGCCTTGCCAGCGACGCCCACATCCCATGAATGAATTTTTTTTTAAAGCCTGGTCCTCACTTGTATTCTCACCCTGACAACTAACATATGCCCCCTTTTTCTGCTTATCTTTAACTGTTTTTAACTCCAAATATTTATTTAACATTATTGCCTTTTGAGCTGGTTGTTTCATAATTATTTGTATAATAGCAATCCATTCTTTATTGTAGCAAATGAATAAATACCATTACCATATGAATGTAAGCCCTACCACTTTCAAAGCAAAGTGAGTGAACAGCTTAGAAAATGCCCACTGCCTGTAAGATCATTTTACAAAGGAACATTACTAATTTCACCAATTGCGAAATAACCATAAAAGTCACCATATTTAATTACCGGTTGCAGTCCATGCTTGGCACACAAGCTCAATAAATATTAATGTAAAGATAATATCGGTCGGGGAAGACTGGCTGGCTGCCAAGACACTTGTTTGAAATATTAAATCGCAATTAAGTAATAAAATAAGTTCTTAGAACAAGTCATTAAAAATATTACCCTCAGGTGCTGAGTGATTTAATACTTCACTGATGATGAGCCCTCCAGCACCATTCTGTAAAGCTCGAAGCGGATGTGGTGATCGCAGTGGCGTTAATTCAGCAAACTCGATCTCTCCATTGATTTTAATGGGGGCGGAGCTATGATAATGAACTGTTCCACTCTTTCGACGAGGGTCTCTGAGCAGCAGCCCAAAAGTCCCAGTGAGTTATGGCATTTGGGTATGTAATGGCATAAGTCACTCACGCCATAATTTCCTGGAATTTCTGCACCATAATAATGCCGGGTACGCCATTATATGGCACGAGTTTTCAGCAAATATAGGCCCACAGTTTATAGGCTTCTGATTTCATTAAACATCAAGGGGGAAAAATTCAGTTGTTTGCGCCTCCCGTTAGCGCCTTAAGGGGGCGCTAATAGGGCGCAAAGCCACTAGCGCCCGGGCGCGGCGATGTTTGCGCCGCTCGTGAAATTAACTAGACATTTTGCGGCGGCGCTAAACACTACCACCACGATCTCCTGCGCCGGCAGATTGTGACGTCAGTCGAGTGCGCAACGCCCCGTTAGTGCCCCGGACCGGATATTGAGTGGCCCCCCCTGCCTTACCGCCTGCCGCTAGCAACGACAGGTTGAGGGGAGCGTTATGCTCTCAGAAAGGGACTGGGGGAGCGCTATTTAAAGGCGACCGCTTCCTGCCTTTTTTTGTGGGTGACATTTTTGCACCACGCATTCTGAGAGAGAGAGAGAGAGAGACTTCTGGAGAGATTCAACGCTGTGTGAAGGAGTTTTGAGTACTGAGCAGCACTTTGCAGGTTGATTTTGATTTGCCCTTCCTTGCTTCGCCAGCGCTCTGAGGTAGCGCCTCGCTCCTCGGCCTTTGCGCCTTAAGACAGGTGTGAAGCGCCTGATTTAGCGCTCCAATCACCTCCAGGGGCGATAAAAGCCAAGTTTGCTGTCGGAGGCGATAATTAGTGCCAGGCGCTAAACTTTGCGCACGGCCGATAATGGCGCCCCAAACAGGGTGATACTGAATTTTTCCCCCCAAGTCTTGAGTACTTTTAAAAACCATTGTGGTTGAAATAAAACATTTTTTGACAAGTTTTGAATTCCTGTAATCAGGCTAACCAAGTGATTTATAATAGGCCATAATTGACTGTGGCAGGGCATCTGCCGTTCGTTAGACTTGCCCTTGCACGTTTAGGTTTTTTAATTTTTTGCGTAGTAAGTTGCTGAAGGTGCGAACTGATAAGGGGGCAGGGAGGGAAACTCGGTATCCTGGGACCTGAGCGAACAGGGCAAGCAGCATGTGCGTCTCCTTAATTTCACAATTCTTCAATCTGATGGTTAACAGCCCAAGGACTGAGAAGGAAGTGTACGTTAGAATGGGTGAATTCAACGTCAAATCAGGTACAGAAAGAGAGGGAAAGAAAGACTGGATTAAGAGAGAGAGAGAAAAAAAGAGACAGAAAGGGGAAAAAAAGTGTTACAATTTTAAAATCTCCCTGCAACAATTAAAATCTGACGGAATAAGACTTCACTAGTCATAGTTAATTTTCAGTGCCAGCGTGGTTGATTGGCAGTAATTAACACTTGTCATGTCGTTAAACCGGTACTTAGACAGAAATGGACAAGAGTTACCTTTCTGCGGCGAGTTCAGTTCGTATCTACCGCGCAGATACAGCAACTTCACCCCATTCAATACATTTCATTGGTGAGGCAGACAGCGAGTTGCTGTTTTCGCAAAGGTAACGACGAAGCGGCACAACCCAGACAGCAACCTTTGGATTTCCGCGATTAACCTCACATCTGCTCTCGCCTGAAGTTGCTGTAGCATTTGCACATAACCAACAGTGAGTGCCATTAGCCTCGCTGTTACTTTGACCGAAAATTATGGGCCGTTGTTGCTGTTTGGTAACCTAATCAACCAAAGGTTATTTTCAATCTCAACTTAAATCCTTAAATGAAGATGTAATTCTTTTTGTTTTCTGAAACCTCTTTAGGTTCCTTTGGTCATCTTTAAACGGGAGAAGGAGCTTGCCAGGAAATTGGAATTTGATGGTTCATATATTACAGAGCAGCCTGCAGATGATGATATTAAGGGGCAGTGGGATCGGCTGGTTCTCAATACGCCGTAAGTGCTGAGCCACACCCAATTTTGCTGCGTGTCAAAACTGCTAAAACGCATGAATTTACGGTCAAGCAGCAGAGTTCTTCTAACCTTCAACTATGTGCTGCTTATACAAGAGTGATGTACATGGGCTAATATTCCGAAAGCACTCTGTTGCGCATATTCAGTAATCACAGACGCACCGTTGACTGCAATGGATGGAAAATTGCAGCATCCCATACATGATTTCCCAATATGCACGGCAGGCAGACAAGATTCCCCGCTGGCAGTGCATAGTCAGAAAACTGGCCCTATACGGTCACTTTCCACTTCACAGTGATGAACAAATGGCCAGTATAACTCCAGTCAGGTCTCGCAGTGTGTGGGGTGCCCATGTTACATTACATGCCTGGGATGGCAGGAATGACGTATGAGGAGAGATTGGGTCGATTGGGCTTGTACTCGCTGGAGTTTAGAAGAATGAGAGGGGATCTTATTGAAACTTATAAAATTCTAACAGGACTAGACAGACTAGATGCAGGAAGGATGTTCCCGATGGTCGGGGGAGTCCAGAACCAGGGGTCACAGTCTAAGGATAAGGGGTAAGCCATTTAGGACAGAGATGAGAAGGAATTTCTTCACCCAGAGAGTGGTGAACCTGTGGAATTCTCTACCACAGAAGGCAGTAGAGGCCAATTCATTAAATATATTCAAGAAGGAGTTGGATATATTTCTTAAGGCTAAAGGGATATGAGGAGAAAGCAGGGACAGGGTACTGAACTTGGATGATCAGCCATGATCGTATTGAATGGTGGAGCAGGTTCGAGGGGCCGAATGGCCTACTCCTGCTCCTATCTTCTATGTTTCTATCACTTGGACTTGACACCTCGTAGATTATAACTGTAGTGTAGTGTCAAACTAGGGTAAAACAGTACTCGGGGTCCCTTAGACCTCATGGGCATTGTATAAACTTTAAGCTGTTTGTAGCGGTCCAATTCGTGCTTTCAATACATTTTAAGATTTGCTGTTCAGGAGCAGAGCCCTGCAGATGTACATTGTTGGCTCCTGGCCGTGGTCACAGATTGACAGCTACAGTATAAACACAGCCTAACTAGTATCTCTGTAATAGCACCTCACCAGCTGCTACATAGTCGTCTTATTTTGTTCACTTTCATGGGTGAGAATGATATTGCCTGTCGTATCTGGCAGTCAGCTGGGGCCAT
This sequence comes from Somniosus microcephalus, assembly GCF_052327205.1. NCBI lineage: Eukaryota > Metazoa > Chordata > Chondrichthyes > Squaliformes > Somniosidae > Somniosus > Somniosus microcephalus. Next base: position 19,188,905 of record NC_141020.1, on the reverse strand, counting down.
AGTCCTTCGGAAAGTTCCTACTCTCAGCAGTCAGGTGACTTCTTCTAACCCGCCCCATGCTGATTTTATATATAATAGTGGTCTCAACCTCCCCATCAGTTCTGTATTACCCTCCTCGACAGTAGGTCTATGTTGTATCCCCGTGCACTTGCTAAATATCGGTGTTTTGATAGGATCAGGCCCACCTTCACACTGACGAGATTTTCTTCTGTCATCCTCTGTAGGTCATTCCCAAATAACTACTGGGACAAGTTCGTCAAAAGAAAGGTAAACATGTATTTTTGAAGAATAATCATAAATATGTCTCAAAATATAGACTTTTTCACCAGATACTAGACTCCTCTTATTACAGTTTTTACATTATTGAGCAGTTCCGATCAATTTCAACGAAAAACTGGTCTTAAATGGAATGTCATTTCGAGCGATGTTGACATTCTATATTTGAGGCAGGCTATTGTTGTGTGCATGCCATGAATATAACAAATGTATAACAAAGTGTTGTAAATGCTATGCTCAATCTCATTCTAGAAAAGAAGTTTAGGAACAAATGTTGAAACAACAGCGAGAGCTTTAATATCTTCTCCTGCATTCCCAGGTGTTGGATAAGTATGGCGATATCTATGGCAGGGAGCGTATCGCAGAGCTGCTGGGAATGGACATGAGTGCCTTGGATGTCACTGTGCCTCAGGAGAAGAAAGCTGCGACCGACAACTCTGTTCTCTCGTGGTTAGTGCCTGCCTCTGTTTTGCAATGACCGAGCAAACAAAATTATCCATTCGATGGTTTTGATCTGAAATGTGCTGTCAGAAAGCTGTCATTTTGGTGCTGATTATGTAATCGAATGTATGAAATCCAAACTACGTTCATACAGTTGGAACAGAAAATGCTGGAAACACTCAGCAGGCCAGGCAGCATCCGTGGAGAGAGAAACAGAGTTAACGGGCTCGATTTTCAGTGTGCCGTGGAGTCGGGATCGGAGGCGTGCGGGGGGTTAAATTCCCAAAATCGGGGGTCCCGACCCCATCCCACCCCCCTAACCCGCCTCCATGTCAGTTTCGAAGGAGGCGGGTCCCCGCCCCGCACTGGGACCCGCCTCCCCGAGGCGGGAAGGGATTGGTGCCAATTAACTGCCTGTTAACAGGCAGTTTTTAGCCTAATCCCTATTTTTAAGCTTGAACTGTGGGATTCCCGACGGCTCCAAAGCACGCCAAGTTGGAGGAGTCGGGTTGAAGGGCTTGGAGGGGTCGAGATGTCGGTGTTCAGGTGAGTGATGTGTGCATGAGTGCAAAGGTAAGTGTGTTTGGTGTGTCTAAAGTGATTAAATAAGTTTTACATACATTTTCTTACCTTTTCAGCCTTCCTTCCTTTAGGTTCGGGGAGTCCCTCATCTCACCGGTACAGAAAGCAGAATGGCTGCGATCTGTCAAAAGTGACAGCCTGCAGCTTTCTGTGCCGGTGAGATTTCTAACTGAGTCTGTGGAGAAGGACTCAGGTTAGAAGTGAGACTGTCAGTGTTTGACAGCTTCAAACAGCTGTGAAACACTGATATTTCATCTGTCAAAAGCTCATCTGGGCGGGCTCAACAAGGTCAATCAAGTTAAAATCGCGTGGGTTGGCCGCATCTCGATGGAGGCGGGACTACAACCCCAAAAGTTGTAGTCCCGCCTCCAACCCGACTCCTGAATGAAAATCCAGCCCAACGTTTCAGGTCTGGGACCACGGATGCTGCCTGACCTGCTGAGTGTTTCCAGCGTTTTCTGTTGTTATTTCAGATTTCCAGCATCCGCAGTATTTTGCTTTTGTATTCATACAGTTGGATTCTGGCTACTACACCGTCGGATCAACCTGTTACATACTGTACGCTCAGACGGTTACTGTGATTAAACTGTTACAAAATGTCGTATGAAATGGTCCAGATGTCCCACACACAAGTTGCTTATCGCGTCTCTGTTTTGTGAGTGTGTGTGCTGATTTGAATAGTAGAAGACTCTTTAATTGCAAGCACCAAAATGAAGGCTGTGACTGCTCACTGAAGTAAAATTGAGCAAATACTTTAAAGGATTGCACCCAAACCATGAACCTGCTTTTTTTTCTCTTCCAGTTACTGGTAAGCTTGTTGTGCATGTCCAACATTTCCTATTTTTAATCTTTCTTTCACTTTGGTTCTAGGATCACATCCTTGGACATCAAGTACCAGATTTGGAAGTTTGGGGTGATATTCACTGACAATGTAAGTAGATATAAACACCCTGCACATCTTTAATTTGATAAATGAAACAGAAAGAAAATGTTTTGAACGAAACTCTTTTTTAAAAAAATATATTCTTAATGGATTTGTTTGGATGGAAAGCAAAGCATCGATTAATTGTGGAGGACTGGGGAGGGCAGTGTAAAGGTTTACCAAGCGGTGCCTTTACTCCCTCTGTCTAAAGTGTACATGCCGGGTTGAAATGTGCAGAACTGCATGAAGAAAGGGGACAGAAAGTTTGGAGACTGCTTTTTAATTCAAAGTAATTCTTCATTCAAAGTACTTTTTATTCAAAGTACTCTCACGTTCACGTAAAAGATCCCACAGCACTATTTCGAAGAAGAGCAGGGGAGTTCTCCCCGGTGTCCTGGCTAATATTTATCCCTCAATCAACATCACTAAAGCAGATTATCTGCTCATTATTACATTGCTGTTTGTGGGAGCTTGCTGTGCACAAATTAGCTGTTGCGTTTCCCACATTACGACAGTGACTACACTTCAAAAGTACTTCATTGGCTGTAAAGCACTTTGGGACGTCCTGAGGTCATGAAAGGCGCTATATAGATGCAAGTCTCTCTTTCTTTAGATTTCTTTTTCTTTCATTTTTTAAGAAAAAATCTTTACCCTAGCGAATTTTGACTGGTGTTTTTTTTTAAAGGGTCAGTTTTAATTAAATAAGATACCAGCCTTTATGTATGACTAGTTCATCAGCATGGGATTGGAGTAATGTGGGTTGCAATTTTAATGACTTTTTGTTTTGTTTCCATCAGTCCTTCCTGTATCTGTGCTGGTACATGGTCATGTCTGCCCTTGGTCATTACAACAACTTCTTCTTTGCTGCTCACCTGCTGGATATTGCCATGGGTGTCAAGACCCTTCGCACCATCCTGTCCTCTGTAACTCACAATGGCAAACAGGTAGGTAGGGGCTTACAAGATCCATCTTCAGATTGAAGATATGTAAAAACCCTTTTTAGCTGCCTACGAATGAGCCACATATCCCAGTTAAAATGTTGATGTTTCCCAGGACACTGCTTTAAGCCTATGTTTTCCTTGTTCTCTCTAGCTGATGATGACTGTGGGCCTGCTGGCCGTCGTCGTGTACCTCTACACAGTTGTGGCCTTCAACTTCTTCCGCAAATTTTATAACAAGAGTGAGGATGAGGATGAGCCAGATATGAAGTGTGATGATATGATGACGGTAAGTTTTTAAAGTTTATTTCATTTAAGAATGATATAAATCTCTCAGAATTTTACAGCCCAGGAACAGGCTATTCAGCCCAACAGGTCTATGCCGGTGTTTTTACTCCACGTGAGCCTCCTCCTACCTTCATTCATCCACCCCATAGACATAGAAACATAGAAGATAGGAGCAGGAGTAGGCCATTCGGCCCCTCGAGCCTGCTCCGCCATTCAATGAGATCATGGCTGATCATCCAAACTCAGTACCCTGTCCCTGCCTTCTCCCCATATCCCTTGATCCCTTTAGCCTTAAGAAATATATCTAACTCCTTCTTGAATATATTTAATGAATTGGCCTCAACTGCCTTTTGTGGTAGAGAATTGCACTCTCTGGGTGAAGAAATTCCTCCTCACCTCTCTCCTAAATGGCTTACCCCTTATCTTTAGACTGTGACCCCTGGTTCTGGACTCCCCCGCCATCGGGAACATCAACATGTTCCTTTCTCCTTTGTGTACTTATCTAGTTTCCCCTTAAATGCATCTGTACTATTCACCTCAACCACTCCCTGTGGTAGTGAGTTCCACATTCTCGTCACTCTCTGGGTAAAGAAGTTTCTCCTGAATTCCCTGTTGGATTTATTAGTGACTATCTTCTATTGATGGCCCCATTCTTGGACTCCCCCACTAGCGGAAACATCTTCTCTCTACGTCTACCCTGTCGAACCGCTTCATAATTTTAAAGAGCTGAAAAGGTTCCTTTGTCAACCAGCATTTACAATTAACACAGATTAATTTTCACTTTCCTTCAATTAATTTTTTTTTCGCATCCTTAACTTTTTTCCTCCTTCTCTTCCCTCAGCCTCCTAGGATGCATCCCATCCGGTCCTGGTAACTTAACAACTTTTAAGTACAGACAGCCTTTCTAGTACCTGACCTTTATCAGTTTTCATCTCACCCAGTATCTCCACTACCTCCTCTTTCACTATGACTTTGGCAGCATCTTCTTCCTTGGTGAAGACAGATGCAAAGTACTCCTGCAAGCCATTTCCCAATGTTCTAGCATTAAGGTGTCCATTATTAATTATGACCATACGAACAGGGCATTCAGGGTCGATGGGCAGTGGTATTTATACGTAGGTTCATTTAAAGGGCATGATCTTGTAACGGTCAGTGCATTTCAGCCACTTCCTGACTGTTGTTGAATTTTTTGGTTTTTTACCTTGCTGGCACCTGTTTTCTCTCAAACCTTTGTGCCCACTGTTTTCATATTATTTTGGCCCTAACACCATTATTGCTACCAATGGGTTTATCCTATCTGAGGAAAAAGAGGAGGACCAAGGGAAGGATGTCAGGATCCACAAGAGATGCTCTCTGCCCACCCACCTGCAGACAGAGGTTTGGCAGATGATTCATACAACTATTCTCAAAGGAAGTTGGAGCAGCAGACCCGATGGTGCAGGAAACTCTCTCTTAACCGGCACCTAAATATCCGGAAATCTCTCTTAACTGGCAAAATTCAGGAGTAGGTTCAGGTAAGTTTTACTATATATTAGTGGCCGTGTAACTGGGGTTCCTGGATCTGTGGCTGTGTAACCGGGGCTCCTGCACCTGTGGCCGTGTACGGGGCTCTCGTACCTTAGTAAGTATACCTCTCTGTAATCCGGACTTTTTGATCAACCGGCACCACGCCGGTCCCGTCGGTGCCGGATAAAAAAGAGTTTCCTCTATCACTAAAATATGTAAATGCCTGACTAACCTTAATCTTTGCTTCCTCATACAATCAGTGGCACTGCATGAAAGACAGCATGCCAGGGTAATCCAGAGCCAATGAACTCTCATTGGCTGCACGCACCGAGATGCTGTCAGCCATTTCTGCAGATCCTGGAACACCTACCTGGCAACGGCTGTGGGTCATCAGACAACCGGTTGTAGAATTGCGCCATCTGTTAGAAGAGCACCTGCAGCTATCATGCAGCATGAGACTGGCACATCTAATGACGGTAATGGTCAGCTATGGCCTGAGCCTTGGCTTCACCTCCTTACAGGCATGCTACAATGCTGACCTATGGGCATGATGGAGAAGTCACAGAAGACATCCTTCTTGCAACCACCTAATGCAGCACCACCTCCGTAACAATGAAACATGATGCTGGGCTGTGCCATTATTAGCCAACCGGTTCATCCCTATTCCTTGTGTTTCCTTTCCCTTAATTTTTGCCAGTTACTTCTTTGTTTAAACTACAGCACCACCCAGCTACCTTGCCACATCTTACTTGCACGTATAATAAGATACTTCATATGTTAATTTTTTGTGAATGTAAAAAAAAGTGTGATGAATTCAGATGGCTATCCTAACAAATAGAGGACTAGGAAGCTGCAAGGTGATTGAAAATGACCTGTTTCACTTACTTAGCTGCCAGCTAGAAATAGATTTTTTTGGTCACAGGAATATAGCAGCTGGGATTTTCTGGTGTAGGTGCATTTTACACCCAAATGGTTAAAAAGAAAAGCATGTGTCTGCAACTGACATGATTTGAATCAGCCCAGACTGATGAAGTGAAAGCCTCCTCTTCTGTCCTGGCTTCCGTGTAAAATGAATTTGGACAATTTCAGTCCCGCTCCGAGTGGGCCTACAGCACAAAACGGCCTCTATCTTGGCACTAAATTGCGTTTGTCGCTCAGAGATGGCTGGTGTAAGAAATGGGAGAAATGCTACACTAGTAATGGGGATGATCTTCTCGAGTTGGGGTTTGAGGCAGTGCTTTACTTTGGGAGCGCTTGAGGCTGAAGCAAGAGTTGAAAATACCTGAAAATCGAATTGCCCCATTCCTCCAGCACTAACGTTGGGTACGGTAACTTGGTAGTTCTGGTACTGGGTTGGCAATCTAGAGGTTCAAATCCCATCTTGGTAAATTGTGAAATTGAATCCAACAAATGTAGTCATTCGTGGGCTGGCACCAGAAAAAAATGACCATGAAAGCTGTTATAGTGTTCTAAACACCCAACTGGTTTATTAATATCCTTCATGGAAAGTGCCCACTACCACCCCTACCTAGTCTACATGTGACTCCAGTCCCACACTATGTGGTTGACTCTTTATACCCTCAGCGCAACTAGAGATGGCCAATAAATACTGCTTTGCCAGTGAGGCCCACGTGCCAAGATCTTTGGTGCGTTTATTATTTTTTCCTATAAAACAGAGTGTAAACAGGGAAGGCTGGAGATGCTCGAGTGGTATTGTGCAAGAAGGGGTTGGCCGCAGTTTTATTTTTAATTCACAGATTTACTTGATGTAAACGAATGCCAATGGGTCTTAGTATTAAGAATATGAATGACCTCGTCATCTCCACAGCAGCACCTACAGGCAATCGGTGTACATTACAGCTGTAAACAGTCTGTACTACAGTACAGGTAAAGCAGGTGCAGGAAACTCTCGTTTAAACGGCACCTAAATATCCGGGATTCTCTATTAACCGGCAAAATTCTCGCTCCAATAACAACACCTCAATAACCGGCAATGTTGCTGAGTCCGGGTCTCCCGCAGTGGCCGAGTTAGTCAGTGGGGGTAGTTCTCCAAACTGCCACTACTCGGCTTCTTGGTGCTGTCGGGAGTCGGAGCACCTCAATACCCCTGCAACAGGAGTCTGACTCTCCCGCGCTGCCGGGAGTCTCTTCTGATCCGCCATTTTACAGGGGTACTGTGTGTCTCCCACGCTGCTGGTAGTCATTGCATTGCATTACCCTCAACTGGCAGTACTGTACTTAATCAAGCATCTTCCACCATCCATTTAACACAACATTCTGTAGGTGCGTACCCAATTACTGTATACTGCACATTTCTTGATTATTTTATTTTTCTTTGCTAAAAATAGCCTCGGTAGATAACCCTCTCCGTCATCCGGAAATTTTGATAAACCGGCAACACGTCGGTGCCGGATAAAAAAGAGTTTCCTGTACTTTGTACTTTCCTGCACAGTCTGTGCACCATTCAAGCCTGTAGGATACTCACCGTCAAAGTTTGCACCAGTATGCTTGTTGTATGCATACGGTGTACCAACTGTATAGCATTTATATCGGGTACATGTGCCATTTCTTTGCATAAATCATCTATTTGAGGAGCTAAACAAACATGTCCTGGGTGATCAGCTTCTACCCTCAAAAGTCAGGTCAGGTGAGTACACCACTTAAGACACACAAGAGTCATGCACTGCCAGTAGGGTTATTCACTGTGATGCAGCTGTAGACCTGCTACATTACAACAGCAACTACCCTTCAAAAAGTACTTTATTGGCTGTGAAGCGCTTTGGGACGTCTGGTAGTCGTGAAAGGCGCTATAGAAATGCAAGTCTTTTCATTTTTGAATTGGAATGATCACAGAAGAGTTGAGTGCTCTCCGGTCATTTCATAATCCATCTCCAAATCTAGAAGTATATCTTGGTCAGTTTTTCTTTTGTAAATAATGATGTCTACATAAAAGATTTATAAATTTGTTAATTGTTTTAGTATGTTTCGATTGGGGATTATTTTATTTTCTGGTGATTCGCTCGGAGACAAGTTGTGTGAGTTTTTTCTTCCCATTGAAAACAATGGAAGCAGAAGTGCATGAGTAAGATGTATTATTTTTCAGACTTCTATTGTGTCACTGTTATTCAATAGGAGTGTGAATTAGGAGGTTTTTATGACAGGTACTGACCCAATTGTCAGGTATGATTCAGTAAGGACATTTCAATGAAAGTGACACAGACTTGTCATTCCTACCGATCTGTGCACCGAGTGAGCTGATTGGAAATTTCACTCGTCCAACTTGCACCGAGTGAAACCGATTGTGTTTATAAGTTGGAGGGGCTCTGCTACTGTTCTAACCTGTATCCCTCTTCCACCCTACAGTGTTACCTTTTCCACATGTATGTGGGTGTGCGAGCTGGAGGTGGCATTGGTGACGAGATTGAAGACCCAGCCGGGGATGACTATGAGCTCTACCGTGTTGTCTTTGACATTACTTTCTTCTTTTTTGTCATTGTTATCCTCCTGGCTATCATCCAAGGTATGGCCCAAGGCTTACTGCAAGACATGTAATAACCTCTCATTAAAACACTGGGAAAGTAGACTCAGATTAAATAAACATTGATTCTGAGGTGAAATGGGATGTTCGTCTCCCAACACCATAGAACAGAATCATAGAATGGTACAGCACAGAAGGAGGCCATTCGGCCCATCGAGTCTGCGCCGGCTCTTTCGAAGAGCAATCCAGTTAGTCCCACTCCCCCGCTCTTTCCCCATATCCCTGCAATGTTTTTCCTTCAAGTATTTATCCAACTCCCATTTTGAAGGCTACTATTGAATCTGTGTCCACCACCCTACCAGGCAGTGCATTCCAAATCTTAAACATCCATTGCTTAAAAAAAAATGTTTTTCCTCATTCCAGTATCAGTTTCAACCCTAGCTTCAATGGATTCTTCGTCACTCCGGTCTTCTTTTGTGGTTGTTGCTGTTTCACAGTCAGCTCACTTGGTGGTGCAATGGGGCATCTGAGTCACACTCCTGCATTGCTTAATGCAATTTATTTTCTTATTCCCCCACCCCCATTCAGTTAAATTTTAGAATGTATATATTCCAAACAAACCAAAGGAAATGTCTGATGTAAAACAGCTGGTGACGCTAATCCTCCCTCCTGGGGGGCTACTGACTGTTTGAACCATAGTTCTCGCCTTCCAGTGTGGTTTTGGGATCAAGGTCTCCAGATAACTATGAACGAGGAAGGCCATTGGTCCCATCTTAATTCATCCATCCAGAAACACCCTACAGTACCCCCATTGCAGCATCCAATTGTTTCCTAAATGTTCCGGGGTTTCAGCCACTTTATCTGGGAATCTCTGCCATCGCTGATCACTCTTTGTGTGAAGAAGTATTTCTTGATATCAGTCCTAAATTTTCCTGTTCCCAGTTTGAGCCTGTGTTCCATTGTCCTATTCTCACAATTTACTTTAAATTGATTTTCTAGATTTTCCTTTCAAACACTCTTAACTATTTTGTATACCTCGACACCTCTGACTACTTATAAAAGAGAAAAACAAACAAACACTACACCCACTTATCTAGTACCTCACGTCATCAAAACATATCAAGCAGCTTCATGTTTTATTTTGGTGTGGGAGTACTGTTACCGAGGTGAATTAATCCATTCCGTGCCAACAATGTCTCACAAGCAAGAATAAGGTGAATAAACTGTTTTGGTGCTGGGGGCTGAAAGAATAGTATTTTCCAGGACATCGGCGAACTCCTGCTCTTCTTCAAATAGTGCTTTGGCATCATGAACGTCTAGCAGGCAGTCAGTTTAATGTCTTATCTGAAGGACAGCATTTCAGTCGAGCCATGCACATTTTAATTTTCTTTTTAGAAGGGGACGCACACAATTTAACATTTATATTGGGGTGGAATTTCCACGCTGTTCTCCCAACCACCTGCTGTAACCTGGTGAGACTGTAAATGGCCATTTATGCCGTTGCTCCAAGCTTTCAGCTGAAGTTACAGCAGGAGAATCTCCGCAAAAACTTCCAGGCGATTGTCAGTGCCAGTGCACCAGCCATGCCTACACTGCTCCCAGGCACCAAACATCAGTCCGCAGTAGGCCACCAATAGGTGTGCGAGAGTAGCCTGGGCTGATGCTCTGTTTTTTCTTTTCTTTCCCTGTTTATGGGAAAGCACCCGGTAGACAGGCAGTGCCGCAACACAGCTGATATTGGGAGTGCAGCACATTGGTGGGAGGGAAGGTTCTGAACACCAGCCTGCTTCCTACCCCAATATGGGGGAAAAATTCGGTATCGCCCCATTTGAGGCGCCATTATCGGCTGTGCACAAAGTTTAGCGCCTGGCACTAATTATCGCCTCCGACAGCAAACTTGGCTTTTATCGCCCCTGGAGGTGATTGGAGCGCTAAATCAGGCGCTTCACACCTGTCTTAAGGAGCAAAGGCCGAGGAGCGAGGCGCTACCTCAGAGCGCTGGCGAAGCAAGGAAGGGCAAATCAAAATAAACCTGCAAAGTGCTGCTCAGTACCCAAAACTCCTTCACACAGCATTCAATCTCTCCAGAAGTCTCTCTCTCTCTCTCTCTCTCTCTCAGAATGCGTGGTGCAAAAATGTCCCGACAAAAAAAGGCAGGAAGCGGTCGCCTGTAAATAAATCGCTCCCCCAGTCCCTTTCTGACAGCAAAACGCTCCCCTCAACCTGTCGTTGCTAGCAGCAGGCGGTAAGGCAGGGGGCGCCACTCAATATCCGGTCCGGGGCGCTAACGAGGCGTTGCGTACTCGACTGACGTCACAATCTGCCGGCGCAGGAGATCGTGGCGATAGTGTTTAGTGCCGCCGCAAAATGTCTAGTTAATTTCGCGAGCGGCACAAACATCGCCGCGCCCGGGCGCAAGTTGCTTTGCGCCCCATTAGCGCCCTCTTAAGGTGCTAACGGGAGGCGCAAACAACTGAATTTTTCCCCCTAAATATGAGAATGTTTTTGTAGGACTGTAGTATTTATAGAAAAAATTTATAATTTCATTAAATATTTTGATACCGTGTAGTTCATAAATGAAAAGCAGTTCTGCTTTTGTTTTACTCTTGCTCGCTTCCAAAAAGGAATAATTGATTTTTGATTAAGAATTTGTCTGTGAATGCCAAATAGACCTTTGTGCGGGTGAAGGAGTGACAGCATCATATTGTTTCCTTCCTCAGGTTTGATTATTGATGCCTTTGGTGAGCTGAGAGATCAGCAGGAGCAAGTGAAAGAGGACATGGAGGTAGGAATAGGATAAAGTAGCTGCTGTCTATCCATCCGTTTTTCACTGTAATATCTTTCTTATATGGATGAATGTCAAGGAGGTGTCAGATTAAATAGAAACGAGTAGAATGGTGGCCCAATAGCAATGTTTTATGGTTTGTGCAATGGGGTTTTATGGCAAGGATGGCTTGCAATGATTTCCCCTTTGAGTTGTGAGTCTTTGCAAAGTAGTTTGGAGGAGGTGTCAGGAGAGGAGATTTTTTTTCCTCGGAATGAAAAATGTTTCTATTAAAGAACGGGGGAGAAATTTTGAACTTATCACAGAGGTGTAAAACCAGCATTGCGGGTCGGGCAATGGAACGGAAAATAGTGCGGTTTCTATAACGGGCACCCAGTTTTACACTCCAACGGTAAGTTGAAAATTATTCCCCAGGATTGACAAAAGCCTGGGAGAGAGCATCAGGCACAGGATGATAAGTGGTGGGCGGGGAAAAAACACAAAAAAAGTAAAATGTTTTTATTGAGTTAAAGTTTCTACGAATTCTGACTATAAGAAGTCTAAATAAAAATGCAAACATTTTATTTTTGACTCCTATTGATCACCTGCATAGAAACATAGAAGATAGGAGCAGGAGTAGGCCATTCGGCCCCTCGAGCCTGCTCCGCCATTCAATGCGATCATGGCTGATCATCCAAACTCAGTACCCTGTCCCTGCCTTCTCCCCATATCCCTTGATCCCTTTAGCCTTAAGAAATATATCCAACTCCTTCTTGAATATATTTAATGAATTGGCCTCTACTTGGCATCAGTGAGATAGTACAGCCGAGTTTGTTCTAAATCGGAGGACAGGAAGTGCATGGTGCTGTAAGCCTTAAAGGTGCAGGATAAAGTCAGCAACAGCAGTCAAATGGCCTGCATCCACCCAGTGCACCAAAGTGCTACCAAATTTACCCACCTGAGGTATCCGAAGGCGCAGTCCCGCAACTGCTACCCAGTTTACCGGGCAGTCTTCAGGGCAGGCGTCCACCCTAGAAATAGCCCAGAAGGTGTTGTGGTGTCACCTCCGTATCATTTAAGTGGTGTTGAAATGTCCCCACCTGTTTCGGGCAGGAGCTGCCTACCCTCACCATGATGGACCCTCAGTGCCTGACGCACCTTTCCTAACGGGATGGAGTCCTGGCATTACAGGCTCCTAACCCCTGTCAAGACAGGCCTGGAAAATCTTCCCTGTGCCTAGCGACTTGGTGTTCTTCAAAATATATATATACAAAAAAAAACCTCTGTTACTATCGGTGGGTTTACAATCCATCATCTGTTGTCTTGGAAATTCTCACTGCTTCCAATTTTCGTCATTATGGGCATTACTGTAATATGGGGAGTAGTTCTGCCAGTGTAGAGCCATGCTAGTAGCAAGCAGGAGTTGGGGAATTGAGGCTATAATTGAGGTTTTCCTGCCGCTAATGAAACTCCACACCAGCAGGGGAGTCTCTCAAAATGATCCATCTGAGCCTGTGCGTATTCCTCTGTCCATTTGCTTTTCGACCTCATGTTGGCGCCAAACCTTCAAAGAATTCTATTAACTTGTGTTGCAGTTTTTCTCAGTACTCTGTGTGACATGGCTGTGTGGTAGCGGCTTATATCTAGTGCTGTACTTTTGTTTTGAGAATCACCTCTTTGTTTCTGTTTGATTCAACAGACCAAATGCTTCATTTGTGGAATTGGCAGTGACTACTTTGACACAACGCCGCACGGGTTTGAAACGCACACTTTGGAGGAGCACAACTTAGCAAATTACATGTAAGAAATCAGTTTGGCAAATACTTCTGGTCTGTATGAGCCGTAGTTTTAAAAATTGTTTTAATATGATATTGTAGGAATGGCCAAATTCCTATCTAGAGATTGAGTTCGACGCAGGCAATCAATCAAAAAGGTTTTTAATGTCAAACTAACGAGTTTAAACAGATTGATGCAAGAGAACTATGAATACAGATCTTAACAGGTCGGAGGCTCCACGAGGACTGCCTGGGCGGTCCCGTGGATGGCGTCATGACATCATCACGTTTTTCCCGCGTTTGGGTGATCACGTGATTAGCGGCATGACATCATCGCGTTTGCCCGCGCTCTTAAAGGGGCCGCGCACTGTACATGCAAACAGTATATACAATGGTACAGATTTAGTCTGTAGCTAACACATCGTTAAAGGGAATTATGTACAGTTGTTCAGAGTCCCTCAGTGGCTCTGCCACAATATATCATAAAATCAGATATGTAAATGTATTCATCCCTGACCTCCGGGTACCGGCTTCCAGTAGCTGTTGTGCCAAGTCTCCGAGTTGTCTCCTCAGCTGTACGACTGGCACGTGTAGGTTGCAGCGTGATTCATCTTCTCACAAAGTTTCAAGTTTGCAATCTCTCTGTTTCAGGTTCTTCCTGATGTATCTGATTAATAAGGATGAAACGGAGCACACGGGTCAGGTAAGTTGTCTTTGTGGCCTCGGCTGAGTGAAGTGTTTGCACCAGTAGCACTTGGCCTCAGTAATGAAAATATTGTTGAAAGTTGTTTGTTAACTCAGTAGGCGCCCGAGCCAATATCCAATTATTTGCTCATAGTGGAACTATAATTTAAAAAAATTAAAACTTGAGCATGCAGTCAAAATTACAAAAAGCAGACACATTTGGAATTGCATAAAGTCACCATTAATACCCCTTTTAAAAGTCAATAGCACCGTTGGTAGATTAGATTGGCTTACAAGAAAATAGCTTCACTAAGGATAAGGGCCTAGAAATTCAGTTGGCTGCGCCAGCCGTTAGCGCCTTAGGAGGAGCAGATCTTGAGCGCTAGGCGCTTAGCGCCCGGGCGCAGCGCAATCTGCGCCTCGCCCCAACTTCAGTAGACATTTAGCGCCGGCTCAGCTGCGCGCGCAGATCATGACGTCATTTCGTCGTGCAACGCCCTTTGTGCGCCCGGAACCGGAACTTCACTCGCGCCGCCCCATTGTGCGCTGGGTGGCCCTAACGACTGTGAAGTAGAACGGTTCACAGCCGAGGCGGGCCGCGGGGAGCGCAAATTAAAGGGCACTTACCCTGCACTATAAAGGGCAGCCATTTTGCAGCATTCACTCTTGTGCAACGGATTTTTGGAGAGAGACCAAGGAAGAGAGCTTACTGCTTTGGCCCAACACTAGGACAGGTATTTTTGGCTTCAGGCCAGAGCTTTGCAATTATCTTTGCCTTCATTGAGATCTCAGTGTTTGCCAGCATATTATGGGGGCTGCATTGGGTGCCAACGCTGAGTTTCAGCCTTCTGTCGGAAGGGCTTACAGACGCCGTGAGAGAGTGGCAGCCCTGGCTAGACGCAGAGGGGGCAACAGGCGTCGCCAAGTGAGGCCTTACCCACCCAGGGTATACCGCCAGCAGTTCTCCTATCTCAACATGTCTGCCGCGCAGTGTGTTAGGAGGCTGCGATTCAGAAGGGAGGTGGTTGCAGACATCTGCCAGCTGCTTCACAGAGATCTGCGTCCACAGCTGATGCGCAGGACGTCTCTGTCGGTGGCAGTGAAGGTGACGGTGGCTCTCAACTTCTATGCCACCGGCTCCTTCCAATCCGCTGCTGGGGACATCGCTAACATCTCCCAGTTCGCCGTGCATTGCTGCATTCGCCAGGTGACCAATGCCCTTTTCAGAAGGAGACGTCAATTCATCTCCTTCCCCATGACCCTGGACAAGCAGCAGTAGCGTGCAGTGGGATTTGCAAGAATAGCGGGCTTCCCCATGGTGCAGGGCGCCATTGACTGCACGCTTTGCGGGCACCTCTGGAACATGCCGAGGATTACCGCAACCGGAAGGGCTACCATTCCCTCAACGTACAGCTGGTGTGTGACCACAGGCAGCGCATCCTAGCTGTCAATGCCCGCTTTCCAGGCAGCAGCCACGATGCCTTTATCCTGTGACAGACAACTGTGGCTGACATGTTCCAGGCACAGCCTCACCCAAGAGGATGGCTTATCGGGGACAAAGGCTATCCTTTGTGTACCTGGCTCATGACCCCGCTCCGCGCGCCCACGACCCCTGCTGAAGAGGCATACAACGAGAGCCATCAAGTGACCAGGAACCTCATCGAACAAACAATCGGCGTCCTGAAGCAACGGTTCCGCTGTCTGGATCGCTCCGGGGGAGCCCTCCAGTATTCGCAGGAGCGAGTCTCCCAATTCGTCGTCGTTTGCTGCATGCTGCACAACCTGGCTATCCGCAGGACTCAGGCACTGCCACCTCACGTTGGACCACCACCTCAGGAGGAGGAGCATGAGGAGGAGGAGGAGGAGGAGTACCAGCCCAGGAGGGAGGCAGAAGGTCCAAGGGCCGCCCGTCGGTGGCTTATTGAACGTCACTTCTAGGCCCCCTGTCAGGGAATGGCTTGTGCCAATGAAAGAACATGATTGCAGCCGCTCCGCAAGCCCTCAGCCGGTTAAGACAACAAACACTTCAAAGATCAAACATGGACAATGTGAATAAATAAAATGGTTTATTGTACAAACTCAGGGCCCTTCCCACATGAAAACCAAAAACACACGAAACCCCCAAAAAACACTCACACGCATGACTCACTCCCACAACCTGGGGAGGATTAACAAAAGATGTAAACAAAAATGGCCTTCATCCTCAGCCTTCACACAACACCCATTCCAAAAAACACAACATTTGGACACACCCTCTACTTTGTGTCCCGCGAGGGCGATGCCTTCTGCAAACTTTGGCGGCCCCTGGACGCCCTGCTCCTCCTCAAAGTGAGGCCAGTGGCTGCTGCAAGGCTGGGGGAAGGCTCCTGAGGGGCACATGTCGTGACGGCAGATGCCCTTGGGGGTCGGCCTAGACGAGGTCTGGCCCTCGAGGGGCCAGCTGGTGAATGCTGCAGCTGTGGCTGGCCAGCATCAGTCGCTGCAGCAGCTCGTGCCAGCTCCACTGGGGGAGTGGCAGTGGCGGCTGGAGGAATGGGGGCAAGCTGGCGGATGGCAGGCGCTCGCTGGTCGCCTGAGACACTGGCACTCGCCCGGGCCAGCACTGCAGCATGCGCAGCAATCTGCCGAGGGACAGACCGCTGTGCTGCTGCAGCGCGCCGGGTGCCCTGGCGATGCCGGGCTAACACAGCAAGTGTGGCAGCAGTGAGTGCCCGTGTTGCCCTGTTCTGTGACCGCATCAGAGCAGCCAGTGACTGCACGGCACCACTGATCACCTGGCCAGTCGCTGCCAGAGAGGCCCCGAATTCGGTCACACTCCGAGACAGGGACTCGATGGCCTCAGGCATCCGTGCCACTACCCCCATGAGCTCCGTGTGCCGGCGCTCCGAGTCCGCGGACAGGTCCTCGAGGCGGCGCATCTCCTCGGCGTTGAGCGTCTCCGGACTGGAGGCCAGACTCTCCCTGTGGGGAGAAGGCCGCCGAACTGCCCGACCCTTCCTGCGTTGCTGGACGCCGCTGGGGAGAAGGCCGCTGAGCTTCCACCCCCTCCCGCGTTTCTGCAGGCCGCTGGTCCCAGGAGCTACACTCCCCTCCGACACTTCCCCCACGCTCCCCTCCAGGGAAGACATCTCCCCTACATTGGCATGGCTTGCCGCGGCTGAGGGTTCCCCTGATGGGCCGCCTTCCTCTTGCTCCTCCTCCTCCTCCTCTTCTGAGGGGCTGTCACTGGCAACTTCAGGGACCTCCTCCTCACCATCTGAAAGCAGGAAGGCACAAGAGTAGCTTTAGACTGAGGAGAGGGCGTCAGCGAGGGATGCATGAGTGGTGGCATTCAGCGCATTGGTCGGACAGTGGCAAAGGATGTAGATCTGATGCGCAAGTGGGACGAGGGAGGTCCAAAAGGTGATGTCCTTACCATTGGTGCCCAGAACAGGGTCGGCATCTCCAGATGCAACGGGGCCAATCACCCGGGCACCCATGATGCGCTCCACGCGCTGTTGCAGCTCGGTGAGCGGCTGGATCTGGGGTCCGCCTCCCCCGGTCGCAGTCCGGCTCCTCTTATTATTGGCCAGCTTGGCCTGCAAGAGAAAGGACGGCCTCTAAGTACAGTGTGTAGCCCTGATCTTGTGTGCACTGCCTCCCATGGTGGAATAGCCTGGCCAGTGTGTAGCCCTGATCTTGTGTGCACTGCCTCCCATGGTCGAATAGCCTGGCCAGTGTGTTAAGTGCACAGTGTGCAATTGATGTTCATGACTGTCCCATAGCTGCTGGATGAGGGCTGGCCATTAGGGCTTTCAGGTCCCTTTGCCCATAATGTGAGGTGCACATGCAAGGATGAGGAGGACACAGGAAAGGGTACTCACCCTGACAATCCTGGCGAGGTCATTGAGCTTTTTGCGGCATTGTACAGCGCTCCTGGGGACCTCACTGTTGGATGTCACCCTGGTGGCGACATGCCTCCAGGCTTTCCGGTAGACGCGGCCCGGCGGCTTCCTGCCATTGTCCGGAAACAAAATATGGCGTTTCTTCTCCACAGCGCTAACCAGCACCCTCAGAGCATGCTCTGAGAAGCGCTGCGCTCATTCACGGGCCTTCTCCATACTTTGAGGCGCTATTTGGGTCCAGCAGCAGTGTTCAGGCCTAGCTGGAGGGCTGCAGTGTCCAGGGCGTGGCAGCAGACCAACTCGACCCTTCCCCCTTAAGAGCTGGCCAGCGCCAGGGTGTCTGCTGTCAATCAAGAAATGGCCGCACCTGTGCTGCGCCCGGCCTCGGCGGTATCGCTCAGCACCTCCGACTTAGCGCCTAAAGAGAACCGTGCATCGCCAGTTTTAGCGCTCGAGCAAACTCTTAGGGCGAAGCTAATGAATATCGGCGAAGTGGCCTCGAATTTGCGCCGGGCGCAAACTTTAGCGGCCGCCCGACTTTACCGCCCCAAAAGTGGCTATAATGAATTTCTAGGCCCAGGAATCCACAGGCTGGCTCACTATTACAAGTCAAGAGGGTATTTCCATCCAACTGGAAGTTCGAATCCGCCACAGGTTGAGCACTTGTAGCTGAAGAAGTCTTTTCATTGGTTTATTGAATCTGAAAATAAAGTGCTTGCATCTCGTCAGCCGTGGCTCAGTGGGCAGCACCCTCGCCTCTGAGTCAGAAGGTTGTGGGTTCAAATCCCACTCCAGGGACTTGAGCACAAAATTCTAGGCTGACACTCCAGTGCAGTGCTGAGGGAGTGCTGCACTGTCGGAGGTGCTGTCTTTCGGATGAGATGTTAAACCGAGGCCCCGTCTGCTCTCTCAGGAGGATGTAAAAGATCCCATGGCCACTATTTCGAAGAAGAGCAGGGGGAGTTCTCCCCGGTGTCCTGGGCTAATATTTATCCCTCAATCAACATCACTAAAACAGATTATCTGATCATTATCAGATTGCTGTTTGTGGGAGCTTGCTGTGCACAAATTAGCTGCCACGTTCCCCACATTACAACAGTGACTACACTTCAAACAGTACTTCATTGGGATGTACAGTGGTCGGTCTTGTTAAAAAAGAAGTTTAAATGTTATCAGGAAGTGGTTTACTGCTATCTGAAGCTTTAGCACTGATTATTTTATTGCAGTTGCTTAAAGTAAATATTAAGTCTGGCCTGTTACATTCCGAAGAGCTGTGTTTTCTCTCACTGGATGACGTTCAGTCGATTTGTGATTATATCTTCTTCAAAAGATTACGTTTGTGATCTAGTCACTGAAACCTACTGGAGTTTCAACTGTGGGTTACTGGGTAATGAAACTTCACCATATGAAAAGAAAAAAAAAGAAAGACTTGCATTTTTATAGCGCCTTTTGCGACCACCGGACATCCCAAAGCGCTTTACAGCCAATGAAGTACTTTTAAAGTAGAGTCACTGTTGTAATGTGGGAAACGCGGCAGCCAATTTGCGTTCCCACAAACAGCAACGTGATAATGACCAGATAATCTGTTTTTGTTAATAATTTGGCAAATAATGGGCACCCGTGAGTGATTGATTGCAGACAGTAATCTTGGTGAAGGGCTCAGATGATGTCCCCATGGTAACATCACAACCTTCGAATTATTCCAGGATATTAGTTTACCCGCTGTTAAGTATACTGTGAAGTTCCTGGAGAGGGCTTTATTCCATGTTGAGTCTCTGGTTTTGCTGCTCTGTGCTGTGTGTGTCACCGATACACATTGCTGTTGCCTGAAGCTTAAGCAGTTGTGTTATCGTTAACTGTTACTTTATTGCCTGACAACCTGTTTATGTTGAAAAGAATGAACACACTTTTTTCCACTGTGACCAGTTCCTTTGGGGTATTTGAATATTTTTATTTAAACAATAATGAGTTATGTGCACATGTTCAAATTTGAAGACGGGTGAGCAGGTTGGCTCCCCGTCCCCTGTCCCGCATCCGTTAAACCTGGAAGGGGTCAGGTTTGAGATCTTTTACATCTTTAACATCTCACCCAACCCAAACCCGCCCATTTAATGAGGGTTAAATTACCCCCCTCCCCCCAGGTTAGTGTCAAAGGTCTGAGTTCTGTGGAAAGGCTGAAGAAATGTGGGCATGATGTCTGAGACGTGACCTTGCAAGAGGCTTTTAAGCTGTTTAAGAAAATGGAAAAGGTAAATCTGGAATATTTCAGTTAACTAGTGGACGTAGGATAAGGGGACTATTCTCAATAGTAAAATGTAAATTTTAGACTAATATCAGGAAATTCTTCTAAAACAAAGAGTGAGCAACCTATAGCCTTCCATTAAAATGAGTGGAGATGAAAACACTGGAATCTTTTAAGAAATACTTGTATGCTGAAATGGGAGATTTTAGGATCTTTCTCAGTGGATAAACCGAGGGGCTGACTTGCCTTCCTCATCCGGAACTATCTTAGAAAAAACGCTCATGAAAATCGCCTTTTTTTAATATTGCCAGCAAGATGCCGGACAGAGGGAATCTCAGCGTTACAATACTGACCAGAGAATTTCTGACTCCATGGGGGCAATTTTCTTCCCCCTCCTTTGGGGGGGAATGGGGCAGTAGCGCGATCTGAGCAGTAGTGCAGCACTTGCCATCCGTTTGCGCCAACATCTGGGTCTCCGCCATGTTGGTGGGGGCCTTTGAAATGGGCGGCCCAGGCGCCCAACCGGAAATAGGCGACCGCCTCATTAGCCCGTACAGATCGGGGCCCTGTGATGTCAATTCTGAAGTACCCGTGGGTGGATGCACTTGGTCCCACAAAAATCAACTCTGCCCCAATTCCTGACCCTTTATGGCCATCCCACGGGATCGCTTTCCCCCCCCACCCCCCCCAACCACCTCTTTACTTGCCTGCACCAACTGGAATCCACGGTGGAGCTACTGGATTTCCTGCCCGCTCAGATCAGCGAGCCACTCCAAAAGTGCGAGCAGCTCGCCGACAAACGCAACCGAGGCCGGACCATGAAAGTCGTTTCGGCCTTGGAGCGCTGGCAGCGGCTGCCCACCCAATGGAAGTGGCCGCATGAAAATCTACCCCCCCGTGTCGCTAGAGTGAGCTGAAGGCCGACCCCGTCTTGTCCTTGTGTGTTGCAGGAATCCTATGTGTGGAAGATGTACCAGGAGCGATGCTGGGATTTCTTCCCTGCCGGTGACTGCTTCCGGAAGCAATACGAAGATCAGCTGGGATAAGAAAGTCTCTGCAGCTGAAGAAGCAGCTGTCGGAATACTGCGCTTGTAACGACTTATGAATTCTACCTGGATCCTTGCTAAAGCTTGTGGCATGAGAGCCGCCACTTTTACTGTGTGACAAATGCTTGTAAAAAGAACAAATACCTAAAGTGGATTTTGTTATATATACAGTTTTTTTTAAACAGAACACCTGGACCGGACTTGACCACATATGTAAACTGGACATGCTGCTTTTGCACACATAACCCAGTAAATGAGCCTTGATATAGATTTGTACATCGAAAAGCCTGGATAAATATTTTGTGTAACTTTTTTGTGAATGGGGAAAAAGGTTGAAAATAAGTGCCTTAGCCTTATCCTGTAATAAGTTATATAGAACGAAGGCCTTTTTATCTTTTCTGTCGTGCTGGTACATTGGGGTGCCACATTTCTGCAACCTTTGGTAGTATAGTTGGAACCATAGCAACTGCATCCTACTTCTGATAATTATTTCAATACCAATCACTGAAATAGCTATTTGAATTCAAGCAGCCGTATTGTACTTGCAAATATTAACGATCAGTGTTATTCGGTGTTGAGTTCCCAAAACCTGCCTATGGTCATCAAAAGACATGCTAACTAGAGCAGGCAATGCGTTCAAAAAAAACCCCCCAAATACATGTACTACAATATTTTTAACTCTATACCTGACCGTTCCCACCTGAACAGTGTTTTTAGATAAAGCCCTGAGCACCTGTTTATAATGGATTACCAAAACAGGGGCACGGATACCAAAGTTGGCAGTAAGGATTCACCCATATAAAGACAGGAATGTACATTTTTAATGGATTTTTAAAATGTGCTCTCCAAGCTTAAATATTACATTGGAGTCCTGAAAGTTGAAATATTTATTATAACTAAAATAATTCACTTTGTGGAGGTATCTTTAATCAAGTATTTATTTAATTTGCTATTTATGTTGTCTCAAACTGCTACTCATATCTTTTCTAAGTTTATGATCTGTTTGATGCAAGTTACTTTTGCTCAGACAGACCCATCTTGTGTATAAGAGGAGTGTATTGTACAAGTCATTGAGCAGCCTGCTATTAGATATTTTACCACATGTGCTACATCTAGAATAGGTATATTCAATGCTTTGGTGGTAGACCTTTCGAAAGTGGCTGCAAAGGTTTCTTTCTCATAAGAACATGAGAATTAGGAGCAGGAGTCGGCCACACGGCCCCTCGAGCCTGCTCCGCCATTCTGTAAGATCATGGCTGATCTTTGACCTCAACTCCACTTTCCCGCCCAATCCCCGTGTCCCTTGATTCTCCTAGAGTCCAAAAATCTGTCGCTCTCAGCCTTGAATATACGCAACGATTCAGCATCCACAGCCCTTTGGGATAAAGAATTCCAAAGATTCACAACCCTCTGAGTGAAGAAATTCCTCCTCATCTCAGTCTTAAATAGCCGACCCCTTATCCTGAGACTATGTCCCCCTAGTTCTGCTCGGTGTTACAGAAGGGGTGATGACTATAGCGCTTAGAAGTCCAGTTTTGTTTGCAATTTTCATTCAAATTGAACATTTCTGCAAGGATAGGAATGCAGTTTTATTCCAAGTTGGAATTGAACATTTTTTTAATCCCTCGGGAATGTCCCTCTCTAAATGTAAAAGCCACCCAGGAACAGCAGATGAACACATACCTCACACAACGTGTTCACATAAATCCAATTGAAAGTTTTTTTTTAAAACATAGAGGAGCACTTATATGCTGCAAACTGTTAATTATCGGAAAACTCAAATGCAGTCTTGCTGATATGAATGCACTTTACAAATAAGGCTAAAATCTCGTTCTGTGGCCTTTCCTGTATAGTGTTCAGGGCCAATTCTTCGCTCTGAAAAATATTAAAATAATGTAGGTTGCATTTCCAGAGTTGTAGTAAAATACAGTGGCCTAGAAATTGGTCCCTGTCAGTGGCAACAAGCAGGCGGTATTGGATGAAATTCAGTGCCTGATATTCAATTCCATTGCAGTCAGTGGGACTGAATGTCAGACACTGTGTATGACGGGCAGCCGACCCAATAGCGCCCGTTTGGTGCCACTGCCCCACATACATTTCTAGGCCAACAAATCAAATTATGTGAATGGATCAAAGGCGACATGAGATAAAATTAAACTTGCTTGAATGTCTGCACTAATTATAACCCATGAAAGGTTTAACCCTGCGGAAACCGACTTAGTCTCCCATCTCCACTTGCACAAGTAAAAACTAGTTTGCTAGTTAATCATTGTTCAGCTATATTAAGCAGGGAAATTCAGCAGGGCGGCAAATATGCCTTCTGACGGTGAAAGAGTTCTAACAGTTCAGTTTGATTAAGCAGAGATCTATAATTCATGTCAGACAATTTTGTTTTTCATTGTATTGAGAAATTGTGGAGGAATCTAGAGCATTGACAGACTCTTGCGAAGCAGATTTACAGCGCGAAGCAGTGTTACAACGCCATGCATTTCTAAATAAACTGGTTAAACTCTGCAAGCTATTTTTCTGCATTATAGTCTCTCATTTTCTGAATGTCAGACAAAGGCAAAAACTGAAAAGTCGATTTGTGAATGAAAATAAAATTGAAAGCATTTGTATCTGTTCAGGCCATTTGATATCCTCCGGTCAACCTTACAGGAAACTCATCGAGGGTGAAATTGATCTCCGGCCGTAACTCAAACCCTTTCTTCAGCAGCACCTCCCAAACCCACGACCTCCACCACCTAGAAGGACAAGGACAGCAGGCGCCTGGGAACACCACCACCTCCAAGTTCCCCTCCAAGTCACACCATCCCGACTTGGCAATATACAGGAAACTTTCTGGTATCCGGCACGGACGGGACCGACGTGGTGCCGGTTCAGCAACAATTCTGGATAACCGAACGCTATAGTGAAAGATACGGACCTTAGAGCTCCGTATGAAGCAACAAACCCTGTTGCTTAGCTTCAGAAGAACGTCCACAAGGTGCAAGCGTCTCTGTAGCTTAGCAACAGCTGCAGCCAAACCCTTGCCTTCCTCAATTTGTTGCTGTGCAAGTAATAAAAGTTACCTGAACCGACTCCTGAATTTTGCCGGTTAACCGACATTTCCGGTTATTTAGGGGCCGGTTAATCGAAAGTTTCCTGTATCACCATTTCTTCATGGTCACTGGGTCAAAATCCTAGAACTCCTGCCCTTACCGCACTGTGGGAGCACCTTCACCACATGGACTGCAGCAGCTCACCACCTCCTTCTCAAGGGTAACTAGGGAGGGGCAATAAATGCTGGCCTTGCTGGCGATGCACATATACCAAGAATTAGGCCCCGATTTTAATTCCAGGTGGAATCCCCGCTCAAGCCTGAGGTTAAAATTACAGTCAGGTCACAATGATGTCATCGGGCCGCAACATGCAGATGTAAAGAAGGACCCTGCTGGCTCAGAGCACGTGCCCTTGCTGCCTGCTCAGGAGAGCAGGTTAAAATTGTAGGTGTTGCAAACATGACTGGTAAGAACCAGGGCGACTTTAACTGCCCACCCGCCAAGTGTCTGCAGAGCGATTAGGGTTAAAATCGCCCCACGAGTGATAGTTCGGCCACCCATTTTACAGCCCACCTGATTTTCCACCCCATTGAAGTCAAAGTGGCAGTGAGAGCAAAATACCGTACAAATGTAACAGAAGGCTGAGGGATCCCAACTGAGGAGAGCTGTGCCTTCCCATTAGCTATATTCGGTGATGTGCCTCAATAAATCCGAGACTCAATGTTAGCGGAACAAAACAAGGCTTTTATTAACTTAGAAGGTAACACACAGTGGAGAGGTGTCTTCCATCCAGAGGTCTGCAGTACTGGATGTGAGGCACGCTGAGCCTGCTTACATAGGGGCCAGGTATGGGCGGAGCCCTACACACAATACAATACAAGGTGAGGAAACGGAACTGAGGTAAGGGAAATGAAACTGAAACTAAACCACAGTCACAGGCACAATCACACAGAGAATACAGATGAGTGATGAATGGCATATTTCATCACATTCACCCCTTCTATAGATTTAGTCTGTTCGGGGGTTTGATAGTCCTCTGTGACCGACGTGGCTGTTGTGGTGCGGCGGGTGTCGGCTGGGTGTCCCCGGTGGCCTCCTGGGTCTCTGCCGGGGGCGCCGCCAGGGTTGTTGAAGGGGTAGTTGGTGGGGGTACCGTTGGTCGATGTTCTTCCGGGGGTGATGAAAGAGTAGTGGGTGGGTAAGAGTTGCTGTGATCGTTGTTGCTGCTGTTGTCGTGGTTGTTGTCATTACCGGCTGGGGCGACGTCTTTTATGGACACGGTGTCCTCCCTTCCGTCGGCGTGCCGGACATACGCGTATTGGGGGTTGGCGTGGAGTAGGTGCACTGACTCCACGAGAGGGTCCGTCTTGTGGCCCCTCACATGCCTTCGCATGAATACCGGATCTGGGGTGGAGAGCCATGACGGCATGGATATGCCCGAGGTGGATTTCCGGGGAAAGACAAACATTCGTTCATGAGGCATGGCATTAGTGGCAGTACACAATAGCGACCGTATCGAATGGAGCACATCTGAGAGGACTTCCTGCCAGCGGGAGATAGGGAGGCCCTTGGTCCTTAGAGCTAGAGTGACTGCTTTCCATACTGTCCCGTTCTCTCGCTCCACTTGACCGTTACCCCGGGGGTTGTAGCTGGTGGTACGGCTCGTGGCGATCCCCCTGGACAGCATGTACTGGCGTAGCTCTTCACTCATGAAGGACGCCCCCCTATCCATATGGATGTAGCTCGGCATACCGAACAGGCAGAACAGGCTGTTGAGGCATTTAATGACCGTGGCGCTGGTCATGTCTGGGCAGGGGAAGGCGAATGGGAAACGGGAGTATTCGTCCACAATGTTCAGGAAGTAAACATTGCGGTCGACGGACGGGAGGGGGCCCTTGAAGTCTAAGCTGAGCCGCTCAAAGGGCCGTGTAGCTTTGATTAAGTGGGCTCTATCTGGGCGGTAGAACCGAGGCTTGCACTCAGCGCAAGTGCGGCAGTTCCTGGTCAGAGACCGAACTTCCTCAATCAAGTAGGGTAAGTTACGGGACTTTATGAAGTGGAACAGCCGCGTGACCCCTGGGTGGCAGAGGTCGTTGTGGAGGGTCTGTAGCCGATCCCCGGTGGCGCTGGCACACATCCCTCGTGAGAGGGCGTCGGGGGATTCGTTAAGGGCCCCTGGCCGGTAAATGATGTCATAATCGAAGGTGGAGAGCTCGATCCGCCACCTAAGAATCTTATCATTTTTAATCTTCCCCCTCTATTATTGAACATAAACGCTACCGACCGCTGGTCGGTAAGTAGGGTGAAGCGTTTGCCGGCTAGGTAGTGGCGCCAGTGGCGCACTGCCTCCACGATGGCTTGGGCCTCCTTTTCCACGGAGGAGTGTCTGATCTCGGGCCCTTGGAGGGTCCTCGAGAAGAAAGCTACAGGCCGCCCCGCCTGGTTGAGGGTGGCCGCCAAGGCAAAGTCAGACGCATCACTTTCCACTTGAAAGGGAGTGTTCTCGTCCACTGCCTGTAGCGTGGCCCGCTCAATATCCCGCTTAATGCTTTTGAAGGCGGCGTGGGCCTCAGCAGAGAGCGGAAAAGAGGATGCTTTCAAGAGGGGGCGGGCTTTGTCGGAGTAGTTGGGGACCCATTGGGACTAATAAGAAAATAACCCCAGGCACCTTTTCAGGGCTTTGGGAGTGTTGGGCAGGGGCAGCTCCCGTAGGGGGCTCAATCGGTCGGGGTCTGGTCCGATTTCCCCATTCTCCACCACGCTGCCTAGTATGCAGAGGCGCGTGGTGTAAACGCACTTGTCCTCGTTGTAAGTGAGGTTGAGTTTTTGTGCGGCTTTCAGGAACCTCTCGAGGTTCGAGTCGTGATCCTGCTGGTTGTGACCGCAGATGGTGACGTTGTCGAGATAGGGGAAGGTTGCCTGCAAGTGGTGGTCATCGACCATGCAGTCCATCTCCCTCTGGAAGACCGAGACCCCATTCGTCACCCCAAAGGGGACTCTGAGGAATTGGTAGAGGCGTCCGTTCGCCTCGAAGGCGGTGTACGGGCGGTCCTCTGGTCTGATAGGGAGCTGGTGGTACGCTGACTTGAGGTCGATGGTGGAGAACACCCGGTATTGGGCGATTTGGTTCACCATTTCTGATATGCGGGGTAGCGGGTAGGCATCTAGTTGGGTGTACCTGTTGATCGTTTGGCTATAGTCGATCACCATCCGTTTCTTCTCGCTACCCCTTACCACCACCACTTGGGCGCGCCACGGGCTGTTGCTGCGTTCAATAATGCGCTCCTTCAGGAGCCTGTCTACCTCGGTCGCGATAAACCGCCTGTCCTCCCAGCTGTACCTCCTGCTTTTGGTCGCTATTGGCCGGCAGTTAGGGGTAAGGTTCGCGAATAGCGAAGGCGGCTTTACCTTCAGGGTAGCCAGACCGCACACTGTGAGGGGCGGCTGGGACCCACCGTAATTGAGCGTGATGCTTTGGTGGTGGCACTGGAAATCCAGGCCCAAGATCACGCTCGCGCATAGATTCTTCATGATTAGTACTTTAAAATTATCGTATACAGTTCCGTTAACGGACAATTGTACCGTGCAGTAACCCATAATGGTCGATGTCTGGGTTTTATCAGCCATAGAGATGGTACCCCGAGTAGGGACCACCTTTAGGGAGAGTTGTGCTAGTTCAGGGTGGATAAAACTCTCCGTGCTTCCACTGTCAATTAAACATTTAACCCCACACCCGTTTACCTCGATGTCCACCATTGATTTGGATAGCGGGTGCGACCTGGTCTGGTCCACTGTGACCGATGCCACTGTAGGGCCCTGATCGAGACAAGATGGCGTCCACGCTGTCTGCTCACAAGATGGCGGACCCCACAAGGTCGGGCAAGATGGCGTCCAAGATGGCCGCTCCCACGGCGCACACGCGGCGGTGGCGGGTTTTCCGGCGGGGTTCCCTCTGCACACCTTCCCGAAGTGCCCCTTCTTACCGCACTTAAAGCAGGTGGTGCCTTTTGCCGGGCACAGGTTTCTGGTGTGCTTCGACTGCCCGCAGAAGTAGCAGTTGGGTCCCCGACGTGTCGCGGCTGTCG
The DNA here is from genome assembly GCF_052327205.1 of Somniosus microcephalus. Lineage (NCBI taxonomy): Eukaryota > Metazoa > Chordata > Chondrichthyes > Squaliformes > Somniosidae > Somniosus > Somniosus microcephalus. Next base: position 19,160,953 of record NC_141020.1, on the reverse strand, counting down.
TAGGGCTTCTGGGGGAAGAGCAGGGCCCCGACGGTGTCGGGCTGCCGGGCGGGGAAGATGCCTTCCAAGATGGCGGCGCCCTTGGTGCACACGTGGCAGCGTGGGCGGCGCGGGCTGAAGAGTAGGCGTCCGAGTTTCTCTGGGCCACATCCAGGGATCGCGCTGTGTCCACAGCCTGTTTCAGGTCCAATCCCGTTTTTTCCAGCAGTCTCTGCCGGATGTAAGTGGAGCTGAGGCCTGTGATGAAGGCATCGCGAACAAGCTCGTCAGTGTACACTGCGGCTTTTACATCTTGGCACTTGCAGTCTTTGCCAAGCGTTTTCAGGGTGACTAGGAACTCATCCAGCGATTCCCCAGGTCGCTGTGCGCGAGTAGCGAGCAGATGCCTAGCATACACCTCATTCGTAGGCTGCTGGTAATGCGCCTTTAAGATGTCGCAGGCGGCCGGGTACGTGTCGGCGTCTTGGATGAGGGGGTAAACCCTGTGGCTTACCCAATTCCGCAGGATTCCGAGTTTCATACTTTCAGCGTCTGTAGCGCCTGTGACGGCTGCGGAATTGTCCAGGAAGAATTCCATACACATAAACCAGTGTCCGAAGCGTGCCGATGCGTCCGAAGCATGCTGGTCCAAATCCAAACGTTCGGGTTTCAAGAGTTGATCCATTGTGTTGAAAAGTAAGTTAATAAAATTGATGTGCCTCAATAAATCCGAGACTCAATGTTAGCGGAACAAAACAAGGCTTTTATTAACTTAGAAGGTAACACACAGTGGAGAGGTGTCTTCCATCCAGAGGTCTGCAGTACTGGATGTGAGGCACGCTGAGCCTGCTTACATAGGGGCCAGGTATGGGCGGAGCCCTACACACAATACAATACAAGGTGAGGAAACGGAACTGAGGTAAGGGAAATGAAACTGAAACTAAACCACAGGCACAATCACACAGAGAATACAGATGAGTGATGAATGGCATATTTCATCACATTCGGGTTATGGGAACGCAATGTTCAGAGCTGTCCAGAATCTTTCCGATAGCAACAATAGCTCTCACAACTTTGGCTGCATCACAAACACATTTTTGGACATGCATATTGTTCTAATCCAACCGGTTTTGTCTGTTTTTTTTTCTTTACAATTAAGGAAATAGATGAACAATGGATAAAATTATATTTATGTCTTATCTGCATCTGCTAGAGGTATGTGTTAAAAAATCTGTTTTATTCTGCAGCACAATATGAAGATTTGCCCTGCACGATTTTAAAATGGAAATCTTCTGTCAAATAAAGCAGTTCTTAGAAGCCCCAGCTCACTAGGTCAAGGAGTGGTGAGCAACAGGTTTGGGCCTGCAGTCCCCCACCCACCCGCCCACTGAGAAATTAAGCTGTGCAAATATGGGAAAGTGCCGAAGCAAAGGCTGGGTGTATTGGCACTGAAAGTGAAGGGAGAGTCAATCTGGGCTGCTGTTGCACAAAGTATGTGTAGTTGGTTTCAGAGTGGCATTGGAAGGGGCCTGGGGGTAGCTCCTCCTCTCAGCCACAGCTCGTTCAAGGCGTGAGGAGGCCAGCAGACAATAACGAAAGAAAAACTTGCATTTATATAGCGCAATTCACGACCTCAGGATGTCTCAAAGTGTACACAGCCAATGAAGTGCTTCTTTTATTGAAGTCTGGTCACTGCCCGAAAGGGTGGTCGAGGCAGAAACCCTCATCACATTTAAAAAGTACTTGGATGTGCACTTGAAGTGCCGCAACCTACAGGGCTAGGGATCAAGAGCTGGAAAATGGGTTTAGACTGGGTAGTTCTTTTCAGACCAGCACGGACACGATGGGCCGAATGGCCTATGCTCTATGATTCTATTCTACGTTGTAACGTCGAAAATGCGGCAGCCAATTTGCACACAGCGAGGTCCCACAAACAGCAATGTGACGGTGAATCTGTTTTACTGGTGTTGGCTGAATAAATATCGGCCCAGGACACGAGGGAGAACTCCCTTGCTCCTCTTGGAAATAGCGCCATGGGATCTTTTATGTCCACCTGAGAGTCTCAGTTTAACATCCCATCCGAAAGACAGCTAATACTATTTCCTTTGCACCATCTAAATGTTTCATAGATAAGTCAGTATTTTGGCTTCAGCCACCCTTCCCGGCAACCTGCCCACCTGTTGCTCACTCCCTGTGTAAAGAAATACTTCCTGGTTGTGACTTGTGTAGAGTTATTGTCCTGTTAGGTGTGTACATGTCTTTTTAACACTGGCGGTAACCCAGTTCTGAAATGGATTCCAAGTTTACAGGAAACGGGATTGGCTTTGAGACACGGGTTTCAAAGGCAAGTGTTTTAGGCCGCCTTGTATTTCCCAGAACTACAGCTTCAGTTTGGAATGGAAAGAGGACAGTGGTGCCAAGCTGCGCTGGTTTCAGGCCCCCACTGTGTCTCCGAGCTGGGCCTGGGACCGTCGTGCGAAGCTCCCATCTGACACCAGGCAGGAACTTCAATTGCTTATATAAAACGGGGGGGGGGGGACAGGGAAGAGCACTGCACTGCATTTTCCGCACCCCCGGGAATGTCCCCAACAAGCGCACGGAAATCTGAGACACAGAGGCCTCAGGCAGGTTAGAGGCCCTTTCAAAGGCTCGTGGGTTTCAAAGGCTTTCGGCTGCCTTGTAGTTGTTTTTCTCCCCCCCCACAGTTCCCTTTAGTGGGTTGACCAATAAAGATGCTCCAAGCTGGCATGCTCAGAGAATGAGTTGGAGCTACAGAGGCATGCCGGGCAGATCAGGCTGCCTTGAGAGCTTCTCACACATCGGCAGAGGGAGAGAACGGGGGCGAAATTAGACATGGACGGAGACATGAAACGGGCAGTATCGCATCAATCGCCGGTTCTATGCCCTGGCCAATATTCAGTTCTACTAACTTTAACAGAAATCAACGTCAGACGTGTCCGATAATGGTCAACAAATGCAATTCCACCTGTTTGTCAAATTTCACTCCCAGCATATCTTGCTTAGGCAGATGGTGTGTTGATAGAGGCTCACCTTCCCAAAGGAAACACTGCCAGCAAATCGCTGGTGCCTTCAGTGAGATGTGATTGCCTGACTAACCATCCTGGTGTAATGTTCAATATCACAGCATGCCATGCTATTCATGGTCCTGCATGAAAGAAGCCAGTGATTAGACGCCAGCGATTGGCTGCTTGACCACACCTGTCAAGATCCAACCAACCTGAAAGTGACCAAGGGAATGTGTCTTCGAGGGGGCCTAGGTCAGCGCAGAGGCAGATGTTGCACTGTAAGAATGCCTGTAACTATCGAGCAGCAGAGGGCTGGCACATGCAAGGATAATAATGGTCAGTTGTGGCCTGAAACCTGACCACACCTTGCAAGCACGCCGCAGTGCTGAGCTATGGGGTGATGCCATGGAGTGGCAGAGAGGGCAGTACATTTTCAAAGATCTCGTGCAACACCACCTCCACTTCACCGTCTAACATCACTAATACAGATTATCTGGTCATTACCTGTGAGCTTGCTGTGTGCAGATTGGCTGCCGCATTTCCTACATTACAAAATGACTACACTTCAAAAGTACTTCATTGGCTGTAAAGCGCTTTTGGACGTCCTGAGGTCATGAAAGACGCTATAGAAATGCAAGTTCTTTTCTTTCCAGCCAGGCTGCTCCACCAGTCATTTCCTGGCAAGTCTGTACCTAGTCCTCCATTTCCCTTCATCATGGCCTGCCCATTCTAAATTTTCTGCCCGCTTAGCCTAGGCAAAGGCCTTTGATGGGTTGAGGTGCCTTTTAGGGCTCCAGATACTGTCTAGATGTTTGTTCGCGGTTGAAACTTTTTTTAATTGTCCCCATTCTTTAAAATTTCCAGGCTCCTGTTTCCATCCTCAGGATGATACTTAGAAATTGTTCTGTGGACAGATCTGAAGCCCTAGCTCCGTTAACCTCGGTGCACGGCATGCTGGTTAAGGCGGCACTAACTTAGGATCCTACAGCAGCTTGCCTAAAAGCAATGACTTGCATGCATAGGATCCCGCTTATCATAACTTCATGAGGCTCCCGCCTAAGTTGGGCAGACACCTCCGCTACCCGGCTTTAAGATAACCGCAGGGTGGAAAAACAACGGTAAGCGGGCTGCTTTAATTACATCTCCCGTACCGCCTCTGCTGTTTACATGGGAATCCTGGTACATAGATCACTAAAATGTCATGAACAGGTACAGAAAATAATCAAAAAGGCCAATGGAATGCTGGCCGTTGTATCCAGAGGACTAGAATACAAGGGGGTAGAAGTTATGCTGCAGCTGTACAAAACCCTGGTTAGACCACACCTGGAGCACTGGGAGCAGTTCTGGGCACCACACCTTAGGAAGGATATTTGGAGGCATTGCAGGGTAGCTTTACCAGAATGATGCCTGGATTTCAAGGGTTAAGTTACAAGGAGAGATTACACATTAGGGTTGTATTCCCTAGAATTTGGAAGGTTAAGGGGTGATCTGATCGAAGTTTTCAAGATATTAAGGGGAACAGATAGGGTAGATAGAGAGAAACTATTTCTGCTGGTTGGGGAGTCTAGGACTAGGGGGCAAAGTCTAAAAATTAGAGCCAGACCTTTCAGGAGTGAAGTTAGGAAACACTTCTACACACAAAGGGTGGTAGAAGTTTGGAACTCTCTTCCGCAAATGGCAATTGATGCGAGATCAATTGTTAATTTTAAATCTGAGACTGAAAGCTTTTTGTTAACCAAAGGTATTAAGGGATATGGGGCAAAGGCGGGTATATGGAGTTAGGTCACAGATCAGCCATGATCTCATTGAATTGGCAGAACAGGCTCGAGGGGCTGAATGGCCTCCTCGTGTTCCTATGCCAGGTTTCCACCAGGCGAAATGAAGTTTAAAATCCCGCCCTGTGCTTTCTCAGAGTGTTTATTATTTTTGGAATCACATAATGACTGGGTTTTTTAAGACAAGGATTTGGAGACAGCTTCAACAACAACAACTTCTACCGGTGGTCAGGAATGGCCTTGGCTGCTGCTGCGGCCCCCCAGAAACTAGAGTCACTCGGAAGTCCCATAATCTGAAAACTCTTTCTGTGCCCACTGGGTTCCTTTTATTTCCAAGGTAGAAGATTTCCTCGGTGTGTTTATAAACATGCGCATCATTTTGTTTCTAGCAAATAGAGAAAATCTTCCCCCTCCCCTATTACTAAAAGAAGCTGTTGTAGGTAGTGGTCATAAGGTCCTTCATAAAAAAGACAAACTTTGTTGTGTTATAAATTTACGTAAGAAATAGGAGCAGGAGTCGGCCATTAGGCCCTTCGAGCCTGCTCCGCCATTCAATGAGATCATGGCTGATCATCTGCCTCAACTCTATTCACCGGCCCTATCGCCATATCCCTCGATGCCCTTACTAGTCAGAAATCTATCGACTTCTGCTTTGAATATACCCAATGACTGAGCCTCCACAGCCCTCTGGGGTAGAGAATTCCAAAGATTCACCACTATCTAAACATCCTGGAAGATTAAGCTTCCAGGATGTTTAGATAGCCACTGTAATGAATGTATTTTATATAACAAGGGCTTTGTTTCTGTTTACAGCCCTTCGTGTTAGATTGCCACGTTGATGCCTAATTACAGGCAGTTTTGTGTTGCGGGGCCATACACAGTAGTAATAATCCCTTAGCCTTTTTTTAATCTATTGACATTCTTCACCCATAGTCTCTTCAAGTGCAGCACCCACATATCCTCAAAGATGCAATTTCTAGGCCATTAACTATATTCAGCCCAAGTGTCTCCACGACTTGAATACTTGTCCCATATCTAAGGAGATTATTCTAATACCTCTCCCAACACTCTGATAGATTACAATAAAAATCTTGTCATCTGATAGATTCTTCTCTCACCTCTAGCCCTCAACCTGTCAAACCCTTGCTTGTCTTTCTCTGTTTTGTCAATACTACTATGGTCACTGTTTCTCTGAACTTTCCTCTTTTAGATTGCTCCACCATTGGCGGCCGTGCCTTCAGCTGCCTGGGCCCTAATCTCTGCAATTCCCTGCCTAAACCTCTCCATCTCTATACCTCTCTTTCCTCCTTTAAGACGCTCATTAAAGCTTACCTCACCTGTCGGGGGCCAGAGAGAGGGGAGGGGGCATCTGATCGCAGGGAATGGGAAATAGCTTTGCTTCAGGGGCCCGAGGAAGCATTCCTGCTCCTGGCCCACAAGCCGTGCTGGAAAGGAATTTACCTGCTGGATCCGGCCATTCTCTCCTCCCTTCAGCTGCCGGGTTTTCCGAAACCTGGCCCACAGGCGATAAATTTTAAACTCAGCTAAAATCTGAGCCACACAGCCCATTAAAATATTTAAAATAGGGACCCACGTCTGCAGAGCCGATTAGTTGCCTGCCCCGCAACCCGTCTCCGTTTAAACTGGCAGTAGGCGCGTTGGAGATAGACGCTCCAGTGCAGTGGTGAGGGAGTGCCGCACTGTCAGCGATGCCACCCTGCGGATGAGACGTTAAAACCGAGGCCCCGTCTGCTCTCAAGTGGACGTAAAAGATCCCACGGCACTATTTCGAAGAAGAGCAGGGGGAGTTCTCCCTGGTGTCCTGGCCAATATTTATCCCTCGACCAACATTACTGAAGACATATTGGCCCTGAAATTAGGATCGGGGGCTTGCCGCGCGTGCAAGCCCCCGATCTGCACTCACCCTGCGCGCTGACATCTGAAGCCTGGGCCTGCTTGCATTTCCTGTCACAGGCCCGGTTCAGATGTCAGCGCGCAGTGCTTACCTGATCCAGCGGCGTAGTTAGTGCGATGTGCCGGCTGGGATCAGGTGAGCACTGCACAACCAATCAGGGGAGGGGAAGGTTCATTCATGAGTTTGAGAGTAACAGCTGTCAAACTCATGAAAACTACAGGGGCCCAAAACACTATTTAAACTTTAAATAAAAATTTAAAAAACATCCCAATCATTAAATTAAGTATAAATAAGTTTAAAAAAATAATTTAAACAATTTTTTTTGTGAACAAAATAAATTTTTAATAAAAAGGGTCTAAAACTAAACTTACCTTATTGTAGATTCTTTAAAATAATAAACCTGTGGGGAAAATTTTTTCTAAATTACACTAAAACACCACTTACCTGTAAAAAAATAAATACTTACGTGTGCTTTTTACAAGCGTAAAGACCGGAGGCCTTTACACATGCGCAAATCCCCCAAAATAGAGGAAATTCAAGACGCAAGCGCTGCCCCCTACAGCGCACGCGCTAGCCTCTTCACCTCTTGGGTTAGAGGAGAGGAAATGCTGGTTTTCAGCGCATGCGCTGTGCATGCTGAAAACCGGCATTTCCTCCGGCCAGACGCGTGAGTACCCCTTCCGTACTCACGTGTTTGGGGAGGAATTACTGCCCCAATATCAGTATGTTGATAACGTGTTGTCAAGTAGCAATCCTGGTCCCCTGACAAATTGGCTGGGGCAATGGGGGGTACTTTATAGTCAGCCGAAGTGTGCAGAATGATTGTGGCCTGCTGCATGCTGATTTAACCTTGAGGCTTTGCAGGGAAAGATACTTCCTTTACGGTTCTTCTCTCATCACAGAGCCCTTCAGACAAGAGGACGGCAGCCCAACGATGCTCTTCCTCCTCTGCCAAGGATTAGCTTTGTTCTTTTTCACTATCTGCAGTGTAGCTGGTGGGTTTGATATGTAATTGAGGCAGTGCAATCCGAGCGTTGATAAAAGTCTTCGGTTGATGTTTGCACAATCTCTTCTCATCGCTTAATTGCCATAATTACCAGCCAACTTTCATCCTCAGCCAGCCGCATCTATGCTTCCAGTTTCTTCATACGACGGCTTGTGACACTGTGTTAGCACAGAAACTTCAAGTGCCAGTGCCCTGAAATACATCCTGGTGTCGATGACCCCATCACCAGCCTTGTCCCCACATGCCCTGTGCCCAATTCCTGGCACAGTGGCTCCAGTTGCATGTTAAACCGTCAGTCATATCTGACTGATACTTAGCCAGCTCGAAACATGCTGGACCAGAGAAGAAGGTAGCTAGTTGCCGATCCTAAGGACTGTCCCAAGCTCCCCTTTTCAACAACAAACTATTCCCACCATCTTCATCTCCCACACCAAAGGCAAGGGGGGAGAAATTCGGTATCGCCCCGTTTGGGGCGCAATTATCGGCCGGGCGCAAAGTTTAGCGCCTGGCGCTAATTATCGCCTCCGACGGCAAACTTGGCTTCTATCGCCCCTGGAGGTGATTGCAACGCTAAATCAGGCGCTACACACCTGTCTTAAGGCGCTAACACTGAGGAGCGAGGCGCTAACTCAGAGCGCTGGCGAAGCTCATGTGATGTCAGTCAGCAATGGAACACAGACACACTGGCGCCGGTCAGTTCTTAAAGGGGAGGGTCGATCTTGCTCTCCATCCACACCCTGCTCATTGCAGCTTTGAATCTCGGCCTGGAGAGACCGTACATCAAATCTGCTGGAAAGAACATTGGAGAGACCCAGGGAAAGAGCTCAGAGTGCAGCCCCCACAGTCTCTTCTAAATCGATGCAAGGAAGGTCAAATCAAAATGAACCTGCAAAGTGCTGCTCAGTACCCAGAACTCCTTCACACAGCGTTGAATCTCTCCAGATGTCTCTCTCTCTCTCTCAGAATGCATGGTACAAAAATGTCGCCGACAAAAAAGGCAGGAAGCAGTCGCCTTTAAATAGCGCTCCCCCAGTCCCTTCCCGACTGCAAAACGCTCCCCTCAACCTGTCGTTGCTAGCGGCAGGCGGTAAGACAAGGGGCACCACTGAATATCCGGTCCAGGGCGTTACACGCTCGACTAACGTCACGATCTGCGAGCGCAGGAGATCGTGGCAGTAGTGTTTAGCACCGCCGCAAAATGTCTGGTCAATTTCGTGAGCGGCGCAAACATCGGTGCAAACATCGGTGCACCCGGGCGCTAGTTGCTTTGTGCCCCATTAGCGCCCTCTTAGGGCGCGTAAGGGAGGCGCAAAGCAATTGAATTTTTCCCCCAAGGAGTTTACAGATTTCTTCAAAGCTCAAGACCATGCACTCAACTGCCTCAGCTGCACCTTCTCCACCCACACACCCTCGATTTCTCCACACCTTCCTTGCTGATCTCGAGTTACACCCGTCACAAATTACACCTCATCCGCAATCTGCTGCCTGCATTATCGCCTCTACTAAATCGCATTCCACGCTCATCTTTGTCCTCATCAACCTTTATTGGGTCCCCACCGCAAAACACGTTTCTTTCAAAATCCTCATCCTGATTTACATAGAATGTACAGCCCAGAAACAGGCCGTTCGGCCCAACTGGTCCATGCCAGTGTTTATGCTCCACACTAGCCTCCCCGACTTCTTCTAACTCCATCTGCATGTCCTTCTATTCTTTTCTCCCTCAGCTACTTATCGAGCTTCCCCATACCAGTCCCTCCATCGTGTTGCTGCCCCCGACCTCCGCACATGCTTCTGCCCTGTATTATTGCATGACCTTCTCCACTATTCTGACTCTGGCCTCCATTGCATCCTTCCCCCCCCCCCACCCCTGCCCATCTCTCAGCCATTGGCAGAAGCCTGGAAACAGGCCTCCTGTGTGTCCTTTTGATTAGGGGGAAAAAAACCAAATGAGAGTTACTGAGAGAGCCTTGGAACACTGCCTTTTCACATCTGGGATCAAGATTTGAATGCAAAGTCATCTGATGAGTTCAGCAGCCTCGCTATTAGTGGTGCAAGTTTCCCAAAATTGAGCACTGATTGACACTAAATCAACAATCTCAAGCAGACAGTCCCTATGGAAAATGGAAAGCGCAGCCTGGTGCGCTGAGTGGGTGCCAGCTCTAAGTTGGAATTAATGCACGCTATCGAAAGAAAGACTTGCATTTCTATAGCGCCTTTCACGAGCTCAGCACATTCCAAAACGCTTTACAGCCAATGAAGTACTTTTGAAGTGTAGTCACTGTTGTAATGTGGGAAACGTGGCAGCCAATTTGTGCACAGCAAGCTCCCACAAACAGCAATGTGATAATGACCAGATCATCTGTTTTTAGTGATGTTTGTTGAGGTGTCCCCCAAGGATCTATCCTTGGCCCCTCCTATTTCTCATCTACATGTTGCCCCCTGGCGACATCATCCGAAAACACAGCGTCAGTTTCCACATGTACGCTGACGACACCCAGCTCTACCTCACCACCACTTCTCTCGACCCCTCCGCGGTCTCTAAATTGTCAGACTGCTTGTCCGACATCCAGTTCTGGATGAGCAGAAATTTTCTCCAATTAAATATTGGGAAGACTGAAGCCATTGTTTTCAGTCCTCGCCACAAACTCCGTTCCCTAGCCACTGACTCCATCCCTCTCCCTAACATCTGTCTGAGGCTGAACCACACTGTTCGCAACCTTGGTGTCATATTTGACCCTGAAATAAGCTTCCAACCACATATCCACGGCATAACTAAGACCGCCTATTTCCACCTCCGTAACATCGCCCGTCTCCGCCCTTTCCTCAGCTCATCTGCTGCTGAAACCCTCATCCGTGCCTTTGTTACCTCTACACTTGACTATTTCAATGCACTCTTGGCTGGCCTCCCACATTCTACCCTACCTAAACTTAAGGTGATCCAAAATTCGGCTGCCCGTGTCCTAACTCGCACCGAGTCCCATTCACCCATCACCCCTGTGCTCGCTGACCAACATTGGTTCCCGGTTAAGCAGCGCCTCGATTTCAAAATTTTCATCCTTGTTTTCAAGTCCCTCCATGGCCTTGCCCCTCCCCATCTCTGTAAACTCCAGCCCCACAACCCCCCCGAGATATCTGCGCTCCTGTAATTCTGCCCTCTTGAGCAACCCGTCTATATCGTCCTGTAGCCTGAGGCTTCCCTCCTCGCTATTTACCACTCCACCAATTTTCGTGTCATCTGCGAACTTATTGATCATACCTCCTACATTCATATCTAAATAATTAATGCACACTACAAACAGCAAAGGACTCAACACCGATCCCTGCGGTACACCACTGGACACAGGCTTCCAGTCACAAAAACAACCTTCGACCATCACCCTCTGCCTCCTGCCACTAAGCCAATTTTGGATCCAATGTGCCAAATTGCCCTGGACCCCATGGGCTCTTACCTTCTTGACCAGTCTCCCATGTGGGACTTTGTCAAAAGTCTTACTGAAGTCCATGTAGACTACATCAACTGCACTACCCTCATCCACACACCTAGTCACCCCCTCGAAAAATTCAATCAAATTGATCAGACATGATTTCCCCCTGACAAAGCCATGCTGACTATTCCTGATTAATCCCTGCCTCTCCAAGTGGAGACTAATTCTGTCCCTCAGAATTTTTTCCAATAATTTCCCTACCACTGATGTTAGGCTCACTGGCCTGTAATTCCCTGGTTTATCCCTACTACCTTTCTTGAATAATGGTACTACATTAGCTGTTCTCCAGTCCTCTGGCACCTCCCCTGTGGCCAGAGAGGTTCTGAAAATTTGTGTCAGAGACCCCGCAATCTCCTCCCTTGCCTCACGCAGCAGCCTGGGATACATCCCATCAGGGCCTGGGGATTTATCCACTTTTAAGCCCGCTAAAACCGTTAGTACCTCCTCCCTCTGAATGCTAATTTGTTCAAGTATATCACAATCCTCCTGCCTGATTTCTATGCCTACATCACCCTTCTCCATAGTGAACACAGGTGCAAAATATTCATTTAAAACCTCACCTACATCTTCTGGCTCTACACACAGATTGCCACTTTGGTCCCTAATGGGCCCTACTCTTTCCCTGGTTATCCTCTTGCCCTTGATATACTTATAAAACACCTTGGGATTTTCCTTTATTTTGCCCGCCAGTGTTTTTTCATGCCCCCTCTTCACTCTCCTAATTTATTTTTTAGGTACCCCCCTGCACTTTCTATACTCCTCTAGAGCTTCCACTGTTTTTAGTCCTTTGTATCTGCCAAAAGCCCTCCTTTTTTTCCTAATCCATTCTTGTGTATCCCTTGACATCCAGGGTTCCCTGGGCTTGTTGGTCCCACCCTTGACCTGTACGGGAACATGTTGGCATTGTACTCTCTATTTCCTTTCTGAAAGACTCCCATTGCTCTGATGTGGATTTTCCTACAAGTAGCTGATCCCAGTCAACGTTGGCCAGATCCTGCCTTATATTAAAATCGGCCTTCCCCCAATTTAGAACCTTTATTTCCGGTCCATCTTTGTCCTTTTCCATGACTACCTTAAATCTCACCGAATTATGGTCACTGTCACCAAAATGCTCTCCTACTGACACTTCTACCACTTGCCCGGCTACATTCCCTAGAATTAGGTCCAGTACCGCCCCCTCTCTTGCAGGACTTTTTACATGCTAGCTCAAAAAGCTCTCCTGGATGCACTTTAAGAATTCTGCACCCTCTAAGCCTTTCACACTCTGATTATCCCAGTTAATATTGGGAAAGTTGAAATCCCCTACTATTATTACCCTATTATTTCTACACTTCTCTGAGATTTGCCTACATATCTGTTCCTCTATCTCCCCCTGACTGTTTGGGGGCCTATAGTACACTCCCAGCAAAGTGCTTGCCCCCTTTTTCTTTTTAAGTTCTACCCATATGGCCTCATTAGAGGAACCTGCTAAGATATCATCCCTCCTTACAGCAGTAATTGACTCCTTGATTAATATTGCGACACCCCCCTCTATCTCGCCTGAAGATTCTATACCCTGGAATATTGAGCTGCCAGTCCTGCCCCTCCCTCAACCATGTCTCTGTGATAGCAACAATATCATACTCCCATGTGTTCGTCAACACCTTCAATTCATCTGCCTTACTCGCAAGACTCCTTGCATTAAAATAAATGCCATCCAGCCTTGCCATACTCCCTTGTGCCGTTACATATTTGCTCTGCCTTCCAGGCTGACTTGTTTTTTCCCTCTATATTTGGCTGTGCATCACTCCGTATCCCATCCCCCTGCCAAGTTAGTTTAAACCCTCCCCCAACAGTACTAGCAAACCTCCCCGCAAGGATGTTGGTCCCGTTCCGGTTCAGGTTCAACACGTCCGACTTGTACAGGTCCCACCTTCCCCAGAAGCAGACCCAGTGATCCAGGAAACTAAAGCCCTCCCTCCTGCACCAACTCTTTAGCCACGCATTCATCTGCTCGATCCTCCTATTCCTATACTCACTAGCACGTGGCACCGGGAGTAATCCAGAGATTACAACCTTTGAGGTCCTGCTCTTTAATCTGCTACCTAGCTTCCTAAATTCTTGTTGCAGGACCTCATCCCTCTTTCTACCCATGTCGTTGGTACCAATGTGAACCACAACCTCTGACTGTTCGCCCTCCCCCTTCAGAATGCCCTGCAGCCATTCAGTGACATAGAAACATAGAAGATAGGAGCAGGAGTAGGCTATTTGGCCCCTCGAGCCTGCTCCGCCATTCAATGAGATCATGGCTGATCATCCAAATTCAGTACCCTGTCCCTGCCTTCTCCCCATATCCCTTGATCCCTTTAGCCTTAAGAAATATATCTAACTCCTTCTTGAATATATTTAATGAATTGGCCTCTACTGCCTTCTGTGGCAGAGAATTCCACAGGTTCACCACTCTCTGGGTGAAGCAATTCCTCCTCATCTCTGTCCTAAATGGCTTACCCCTTATCCTTAGACTGTGACCCCTGGTTCTGGACTCCCCGACCATCGGGAACATCCTTCCAGCATCTAGTCTGTCTAGTCCTGTTAGAATTTTATAAGTTTCGATGAGATCCCCTCTCATTCTTCTAAACTCCAGCGAGTACAAGCCCAATCGACCCAATCTCTCCTCATACGTCATTCCTGCCATCCCAGGTATCAGCCTGGTGAATCTTCGCAGCACTCCTTCCATGGCAAGAACATCCTTCCTCAGATAAGGCGTCCAAAACTGCACACAATACTCAAGATGTGGTCTCACCAAGGCCCTGTACAACTGCAGCAAGACATCCTTGCTCCTGTACTCGAATCCTCTCGCTATGAAGGCCAACATACCATTTGCCTTCTTAACCACCTGCTGCACCTGCATGCTTACTTTCAGCGACTGGTGCACAAGGACGCCCAGGTCTCATTGCACTTCCCCTTCTCCCAATCTATTGCCATTCAGATAATAATCTGCCTTCCTGTTTTTGCCACCAAAGTGGATAACCTCGCATTTATCCACGTTATATTGCATCTGCCATGCTTCTGCCCAATCACCCAACCTGTCCAAATCATACTGGAGTTTCTCGGCATCCTCCTCACAACACACACACACACACAGCTTTGTGTCGTCTGCAAACTTGGAGATATTACATCTAGTTCCCTCGTCCTGATCATTAATATATATTGTGAATAGCTGGGGTCCAAGGACCGATCCCTGCGGTACCCCACTAGTCACTGCCTGCCACTCGGAAAAAGAGCCGTTTATTCCAACTCTTTGCTTTCTGTCTGCCAACCAGTTCTCTATCCAAGTCAATACCTTGCCCCCAATCCCATGTGTCTTAATTTTACACGCTAATCTCTTATGCGGGCCAATCCATGGGTACTGTTCCAGAGTCTATCGAATTTTGGAAGATGACCAGCAATGCATTTACTATTTCTAGGGCCACTTCCTTAAGTACCCTAGGATGTAGATTATCAGGCCCTGGGGATTTATTGGCCCTCAATCCCATCAATTTCCCGAACACCATTTCCCTACAAATACTGATTTCTATCAGTTCCTCCCTTTCATCAGACCCTATGTTCCCCGACATCTCTGGGAGGTTATTTGTGTCCTCCTTTGTGAAGACAGAACCAAAGTATGTATTTAATTGGTCTGCCATTTCTTTGTTCCCCATTATAAATTCCCCTGATTCTGACTGCAAGGGACCTACGCTTGACTTCACCAATCTTTTTCTCTTGACCCTGGCACCAGGGAGGCAACATACCCTCCTGGAGTCACGTCTGCGGCCACAGGAGCGTCTATCTGTTCCCCTTACGATAGAATCCCCTCTCACCATTGCTCTCCCACTCTTTGTCCTCCCCTCCTGTGCAGCTGAGCCACTCGTAGTGCCACGGACTTGGCTCTTGCTGCATTCCCCTGAGAAACCATCTCCCCCAGCAGTATCCAAAACGGAAAATCATGTAGGGTATGAACACCAGCTGGGCCAAGTTGATGTAAAAAGATTACTAAGCGCTTTGAGTATAAAACAAGGCTTTAATCAACTGTTTCACAACCATGAGATTCTAGTTACATCACTAATTCCTGGTTACAGAAACATCCTGAGCAAGCTGGGCCCACGCCCGAGTATTTATACTCCTTGGAAGGCGCCACCAGCTGGCCACCCAGTGTTACTTCATGAGTCATGATAAGAGTCATGACACAAGTGATAGAAGCAACGTCGACACAGGCTCCAAAGATTCCCGGGTCGAGATCCCCGCAGTTACCCCAGAATCGTGCCCACCGGTGAATTCCGGCAGTGACCCCGCCAAGGTTCGGAGGGCGAGCAGGAGAGTGCCCCATTCACATGGGGCTGGTGGGGGTGGGGGTGGGGTGGGGATGGACGGTGCACTAGTCACTGGGGGCACATCTCCAGCGTGCGCCAGTCCCGTGTAACCAGAAAAGCTGGCCCCAGCCCGCCACTGTGGGGTGAGGTGGAAACTGGCATTGAGAAACCGTTAAACTACGTGTGAACCAACCAAGCTCCAAAATGAGGCTTTAGTACAAAGCAAGTCAGAGACTAGGGGGGACAATAAAAAAGCTGAGCTGAGAGTTTCGCAACCACTATCAGATGTGCAGGTGGGAACAACGCATTAGGATCAGGATTAGGCCAACAGGATTCAACTCGAGGACTTGAGCCAAGAACCTGTGTGAGAACAGCTGCTGATGTCAGCTGGGGCCTGTGGAGAATGTGCTCACCCTCATCCTGGCGCAATCATACCAACTAACAACACACAAGGAGGCCACTTGGCATTGGCACCCCCACTCCATCATAGTCACCCTCTACAGATGTAACCCATCCATTCCTTACACTCACTCCATCTCTCTCACTCAACCTTCTCTTCTTTCCCTCCTTGCAGGAGAAGAGAGCCCACAATGAGAGGGAGAGAACTGGAGGTGGGCCTCCATCATTTGCCACCCTCACAACAGCAGAGGAGGCTGCGTTGGAAGTCTCAGGAGTGGTCGAGCAGCTGGAGTTGGGATACAGAGAGAGGGGGACATCACAGCAACCTGGTGACAGAATTACATAGCATACAGCTACATGGCTAACGTCAGTCACTCATAAAGGTGGCTGATGTCAGCAGCTATTGAACGGTCATTATGTGCATAATGGTATCTGTACCCAATCTACACATGGCATATCTAACTCATCTCTTTACTCTCCCACAGGTCCATCAATAGCCCCCACCACTGTCCAGGAGCAAGAGGAAGACAACTCCTCAGAGGAGCCTCCAGCCTCTGAGGACGCATCGTCACCAGACAGAAGTGCACCCAGCACCAGCGCAGAAACGCACACCTCTGTGGGTCCCTCGCGAGATAGACTAGTGTTGTCACCTGGTGTCTCACAAATCACAACCGAGCAAGAGATGGTGGGGACAGGGACAGCAGTGGAGACTCCTCGCCAGAGGGTGCAGGACTCTCCCAGCTCTGCTCAGCTGCATGTAGACACTGAGCCTCAGGGGCCATCCAGAAAGAGGGCGATCCTGGAGGTGCAGGGAGAAGTGCAGGAGGCTCTGACAGGTTTTGCGACCGCGATGTCTGCAAATGTTCAGAGAATGGAGGAGTCCATCTCCAGCTTGAGCACCACCGTATCGCAGGCGATGGCGACTGTAGGTTCCTCCATGGATAGGATGGCTACCTACATGGAGCAACTAATGCACCACTCAGGAGTATATGGTCTCTATGGAGCATAGATAACTATCTACAGAGTATACATGATTATCTATGGAGAATAGATGGCAGAGGCTCATAGACCTCCTGTCTACGAGGGATGTCAGTGTAGACGTGGATCCTCATGGCCCCACTGAAGTGCAGCAAGGTGCTCTTCAGCTACTTGATAGCAGGAAAGTGTGAGTGGCCCATGAAAGGAAGGATGTTCTTGCCATGGAGAGAGTGCAGCGAAGATTCACCAGACTGATACCTGGGATGGCAGGAATGACATATGAGGAGAGATTGGGTCGATTAGGCTTATATTCGCTAGAGTTTAGAAGAATGAGAGGGGGTCTCATTGAAACTTATAAAATTCTAACAGGACTAGACAGACTAGATGCAGGAAGGATGTTCTCGATGGCCGGGGAGTCCAGAACCAGGGGTCACAGTCTAAGGATAAGGGGTAAGCCATTTAGGAGGAATTTCTTCACCCAGAGAGTGGTGAACCTGTGGAATTCTCTACCACAGAAGGCAGTTGAGGCCAATTCATTAAATATATTCAAGAAGGAGTTGGATATATTTCTTAAGGCTAAAGGGATCAAGGGATATGGGGAGAAAGCAGGGACAGGGTACTGAATTTGGATAATCAACCATGATCTCATTAAATGGCGGAGCAGGCTCGAGGGGCTGAATGGCCTACTCCTGCTCCTATCTTCTATGTTTCTATGTTTCTGAGAGGGATGATGGTGAGAGGGGACATGGAAGTGGGGGCTCCTTTCAAAGTGCTCACACTTCTCCCCCATTGCCACCCTCTCAGTCAGAACCCCAAATGCCTCCCTGGACAGCGATGGTCGAGTCTGCCCCTGCACAGTCGCAGAAGGAGCAGACTTTGGCAGGGCCATCACAGGCTCCAAAACCCAGAGAACGTCCACCAAGAATGTCTAATCAGTGGCAGCAGGGAAGTGAGCAGGCTGCCTCTACCTCTGCTGAAGTCACAGGGGTAGCACCTGGTAGAAGCACGCGTAAGAGAAAGATGACACACAAGTAGATTCACAAGGGTAGCCACTTGGGTGTTTTATTCAATGTTAATGTGAAGTTTCCATGAATGTGATCTCAACCATAAAAATCTTTATTTTCACCACTTTCTGGTCTTGGACAAATTTATGTGCCCCTTTGGTAGTGGCTTAGTGAGTTGGAGTGAATGGTGAGACATAACGTTACCTCCAGCAATGGTGGTCAGTGTGAAAGGAATGGCTTGGTCATTGTAGGGATGCTTTAGGGTGTTGCTGTGGGGTGGCACCAACCTGGCACAGCATGTGGCAGCCATATGGGTGTGTTGCATAAAGTTAAGTAAATCTGGCCGTGATGAGACCATCCCTGGCCTCCCGGGCAGCAATGTGCTCGTGTGCTGGTAGGATCTTGCCGCAGGTTCCTCCAGCTCCTGCTCCTCCTCCTCCTCCTCTGAAGTGGCTGTGCACTCAGTGCCTTGCTTCTCATGCAGCGCTAATCCTCGCTACTGCGCTATGTTGTGCAGGGCGCAGCAGACCACGATGATTCTGGAGACCCTGGCTGGTGCATATTGAAGGGCTCCTCCAGATCTGTCAAGGCGTCTGAAGCACATTTTCAGCATGCCTATTTTCTGCTCTATGACACATCTGGTGGAAATGTGGCTTTCATTACATCTCTCCTGGACCTTCAGCACTTTGTTGCCTCAAGGGTGTCATGAGCTATGTCTTCAGTGGATAGCCTTTGTCTCCGAGCAGCCAGCCAGAAAAGTCTGTTTGGTGGTGCAAAGAGCTGAGGGAGGGTGGACTGGTGAAGGACGGAAGAGTCATAGCAGCTGCCAGGGAATTTGGTGCACACATGCATGGTCTTCCTATTGTTGCAGACCAGCTTCACATTGAGGGAGTGGAAGCCCTTGCGGTTGACAAAGACTCCTGGGTTATGATGGGCTGCCCTGATGGCCTCATGTGTGCTGTCAATGACGCCCTGCACCCGTGGGAAGTCAGCCAGAGTAGCAAAGCCGAGCGCCCGTTCAGTAACACTGGCTTCATCAGTGGCAGTGTTGATATAATTGGCTGACTTGCCAAAGAGGGCCTCGGTGATCTGTGCAATGCATCTGTGGGCGGCCGACTGCTAGATGGCACAAATGCCTGCTGCAGATCCCTGGAAGGAGCCTGAGGTGAAGAAGTTGAGCGCGGTGGTGACTTTGACAGCCACTGGTAAGGCGTGTCCACCCGTTCCTCTGGGCTGCAGGTCTTGCTCGAGCAATCTGTAAATGTCTGCGATGACCTGGCGCGATAGCCTGAGCCTCCTTTGGTCCTGCTGCTCAGTCATGTTGAGAAAGCTCATCCTCTGCCTGTATACCCTGTGTTGGGGGTATCGCCTCCGGCGCGGTGCAGCCCTGCGCTGATGCCCTCTGTCCTGTGGAGCATCAGGTGGTTGAGGAGAAGGTTGGTGGTGTTGTTGGTGCTGATGGTGTGCCTGGTGCTGCTGGTGTTGGGGCTCATCGTGGTCCGATTCTGAGGGCCAAGGTGAGAGTATAAATGGCACCCGTGCTGATGGAATAGATGGCAGGTCAAGTAGAGATCAAAGGAGCAAGCTGTCAATGGTGTGATAGGTTGTAAAAATGAGGTGAGACTGGATGCCGACTTTGCTGGAAACACTTGCAGCCTGCAGAAAGCTCAATCTGTGCTGGGAATGCAGTCAGCAACAGCTTCTGCCTGAGGAAAGTGATCAGCTGTGAGGTGGGAGCTTTTATACTACATTTGATGCTGTCAACTAATCAGCTGGAGCAATGGCCACTCAACTCCCGCCTCAGGTTGACAGACGTGGTTCCCGAGTTGCGTGAATCCCGTGGGCATCCCGAGAGAAAGGCGCACGGGGGGTGGGATGATGGCGGGTTCCCGACCCGCTGCAAGATATTTCAAATTTCCCACCTGTACGAACCCCAGAAAGTTCCTTACAGGCCTTACAGTGGGAGATGTTAGAGTTAATTGATTATATTTTGAAAGACAAAAGTTGAATCTAGCTGCAAAGTTCTCAAGATTCAGAAAGTGATAAAGATTATTCCTCACGGATGTCCCTGATGCACAGCTGTCATTGAGCACTGCTCATATCCGTCAGGGCTGTTTGATCTTATCTTCAAAGTTTACCAATCCGGGTAATTCTTGTTAAGTAATTAAGCAAGTTAACAACCTGATGTACACTCTGTGAGAGGCATACATAACCCTGGACCTCCCCCGGCTACGCTGAGGAACCATTTCACAGCCTCTGAGGACGCATCGTCACCAGACAGAAGTGCACCCAGCACCAGCGCAGAAACGCACACCTCTGTGGGTCCCCCGCGAGATAGACTAGTGTTGTCACCTGGTGTCTCACAAATCACAACCGAGCAAGAGATGGTGGGGACAGGGACAGCAGTGGAGACTCCTCGCCAGAGGGTGCAGGACTCTCCCAGCTCTGCTCAGCTGCATGTAGACACTGAGCCTCAGGGGCCATCCAGAAAGAGGGCGATCCTGGAGGTGCAGGAAGAAGTGCAGGAGGCTCTGACAGGTTTTGCGACCGCGATGTCTGCAAATGTTCAGAGAATGGAGGAGTCCATCTCCAGCTTGAGCACCACCGTATCGCAGGCGATGGCGACTGTAGGTCCCTCCATGGATAGGATGGCCACCTACATGGAGCAACTAATGCACCACTCAGGAGTATATGGTCTCTATGGAGCATAGATAACTATCTACAGAGTATACATGATTATCTATGGAGAATAGATGGCAGAGGCTCATAGACCTCCTGTCTACGAGGGATGTCAGTGTAGACGTGGATCCTCATGGCCCCACTGAAGTGCAGCAAGGTGCTATTCAGCTACTTGATAGCAGGAAAGTGTGAGTGGCCCATGAAAGGAAGGATGTTCTTGCCATGGAGAGAGTGCAGCGAAGATTCACCAGACTGATACCTGGGATGGCAGGAATGACATATGAGGAGAGATTGGGTTGATTAGGCTTATATTCGCTAGAGTTTAGAAGAATGAGAGGGGGTCTCATTGAAACTTATAAAATTCTAACAGGACTAGACAGACTAGATGCAGGAAGGATGTTCCCGATGGCTGGGGAGTCCAGAACCAGGGGTCACAGTCTAAGGATAAGGGGTAAGCCATTTAGGAGGAATTTCTTCACCCAGAGAGTGGTGAACCTGTGGAATTCTCTACCACAGAAGGCAGTTGAGGCCAATTCATTAAATATATTCAAGAAGGAGTTGGATATATTTCTTAAGGCTAAAGGGATCAAGGGATATGGGGAGAAGGCAGGGACCGGGTACTGAATTTGGATGATCAGCCATGATCGCATTGAATGGCGGAGCAGGCTCGAGGGGCCGAATGGCCTACTCCTGCTCCTATCTTCTATGTTTCTATGTTTAAGTAATGAAACCCCCACACTTTTGGTAGAGTGAGCAGACAGCACTTCCGCCACTTAAGCTGCCAAGTGAAGACGGGATCAACCTGTGAGTGCCCAGGACAGTAAGCTGATTACTGTCCAGTCGAGGAAGGAATGGAGGGATAGGAACATAGGCCATTGAGCCCCCTCGAGCCTGTTCTGCCATTCAATTAGATCATGGCGGATCTAATCAGATGCGATCTAAGCAGAGCTCTGTACAACTGTAATATAACTTTGTATTCCAGCCCCTTGAGATAAAGGCCAATGAACCTTTTTAATTTTTATACCTGTCCACTAGCCTTTAGTGATTTCTGTACTTGGGCCCCTAGACCTCTCGGCTCCTCTGCAATTCCGAGCTTCTCGCCATTTAGAAAATACTCTGATCGATCTTTCTTCGGTCCAAGGTGGATGACCTCACAATTCTCCATATTGAACTCCACCTGCCACCATTTTGCCCACTCACTCAATCTGTCAATGTCCCTTTGCAACTTTGTAGTCCAATCTACATTACTTACTGTGCCACCAAGCTTAGACCGAGAAATTGGGTTGGGGCGCCAAAGTGGCGCAAAAGTCGGCGGAGCGCAGGATTTAGCGCAGCGATCGGAGTGATACCGATCGCCAGAAATTCAGTTTCAGTGCCCCTCGAGGGACACAGGGCGAGGCTCGAGGCGCTCCGCGTCCCTCTTAGGGCGCTGAAACTGATTATCGCAGCGCAACGTGCCGCAGCGCCATATGCTGCGGCACGGCACGCTGTGATACTGCAGGCCTTCCTCCCACTGTTAAGGTGGAGGGGCCTGCAACAGCGCGAGCCCCGCTCGCAAGTGCCGGCAAACGAGCCCGGCACCAAGGAGAAGTGCCGGGCTCGCGGGAAACAGCCAGCAATGCCGCGGGGGGGGGGGGCGGTTAGGAGGCCGGGGACGGAGTTGCTGGCAGGCGGCCGCCGAAAAAGCGGCCGCCCTGCACCTCCACCTTAACTTGCGCCGCTGCCGGCACAGTAAGGCCCCGTGAACCGGGCGCGGGTAGCGAGCGGCGCAACTGCGGCGTTCGCTACCAAACATCGCAAACGGGGCATGAATGGAGCGCTGCACACACCGATGACATCATCGGTGGCGGCGCAGCGCAAATGCCTAACGCCACCATTAGCGCCCCTACTGAATATCGCCGCAGATGCAGCCAGTGGCGCTACAGCCACTGACTGCCTCTTTAGGCGCTAACAGGTGGCGCTACTCACCCAATTTCTCCCCCTTAGTGTCGTCAGCAAACTTTGGAAATACGGTTCTCTATTGCTTCGTTCAAGTCATTTATAAATACAGTGAAAAGCTGAGGCCCCAGTGAGTCCCCTGGGGGGACACCGCTAGTCACACCCTGTCAATGGGAGTACGTACCCATTATCCCTGCTCTCTGTTGCCTATCCACTAACCAATTCCCTACCCGATACGAGTGCCTGAGCGACCCCCTGGTCAGGTTCAGGAGAGAGGGGTAAGGGGAGGAAACTGTTACTTTGCCCCACTGAAAGGTTATTTACCTTCTTGCTCGCTGATTTACACAGCCGTTGTGGGAAACAGAACTTTGTCCAATGACTTTAAGCTCAAAAAACAAGCCCATGATTGTTTGCGGAGTCGGAATTCGAGCCAGTGAAGGACTGGCACCAGAGTAGCCACAATGGACAAAATGGCCTCACCCTCTGCTGTAATCTCTATATTGCCTCTATAAATGTGTGACGGAATTCTCGGTGAGCCTGTTATTCAACCTTTTGTGAAACCCACCCGCAGTCTGCAGCTGAGCTGAGGCAGAACGAAGATGTTGTTCCTGCTCCTGATTGCAGCCACTCTGCAGCCCTCCGCCGTGAGTTTTTTTCTCATTTATATTTGCTTAGAGTGACTTCAGGATAAAGGTTTTATCACTTCTGGGTCTGGCTGTGTTTGAGTCACCTTGGATTGAAGAGATCTCAGCAGGCTGGTCAGCCGATGATCTGGTGTGGGCAGCATCGAAGCTTTGACCACGCTCGATCAGCTCCGACGGACGGGTCACATTGTCCGCATGCCCGATACGAGACTCCCAAAACAAACGCTCTACTCGGAGCTCCGGCACGGCAAGAGAGCCCCAGGTGGGCAGAGGAAACGCTTCAAGGACACCCTCAAAGCCTCCTTGAAAAAGTGTAACATCCCCACCGACACCTGGGAATCCCTGGCCCAAGACCGCACAAAGTGGAGGAGAAGCATCCGAGAAACATAGAAACATAGAAACATAGAAGATAGGAGCAGGAGTAGGCCATTCGGCCCCTCGAGCCTACCCCACCATTCAATGAGATCATGACTGATCAGCCAAATTCAGTACCCTGTCCCTGCCTTCTCCCCATATCCCTTGATCCCTTTAGCCTTAAGAAATATATCCAACTCCTTCTTGAATATATTTAATGAATTGGCCTCAACTGCCTTGTGTGGTAGAGAATTCCACAGGTTCACCACTCTCTGGGTGAAGGAATTCCTCCTCATCTCTGTCCTAAATGGCTTACCCCTTATCATTAGCCTGTGACCCCTGGTTCTGGACTCCCCAACCATTGGGAACATCCTTCCTGCATCTAGTCTGTCTAGTCCTGTTAGAATTTTATAAGTCTCAATGAGATCCCCTCTCATTCTTCTAAACTCCAGCGAGTATAAGCCCAATCGACCCAACCTCTCCTCATACGTCATTCCTGCCATCCCAGGTATCAGTCTGGTGAATCTTCGCTGAACACCTCGAGTCTCTTCGCCGGGAGCAAGCGGAAGCCAAGCACAGGCAGCGCAAGGAGCGCACGTCAACCCAAGCACCCCACACCCACCCGCCCCTTCAACCACCGTCTGCCCCACCTGTGACAGAGACTGTCGGTCCCGCATTGGACTCATCAGTCACCTGAGAACTCATTTTTAATGTGGAAGCAAGTCATCCTCGGTTCCGAGGGACTGCCTAAGAAGAAGAAGAAGAGAAATGGGCAGTAGCTGAGAGGTGAGGCTCAATCGCCTCTAGCTTGTTTCCCCATTAATGTGTCCGGCCAGTATAACACCGTGTGCACAGTCACTGTGAGGAGCCCTCGCACTGCACTCTGTCTGAACAGATCCAAAGCTCCTTTCTACTATAGTGTGTTGAGTGGCAACGTTAGTGTAGCGCTTAAAGGCTGCATGTTTTCTAAGCTTTTTTTGTTACTCCCTGGTCCGGTTGATGTACTTTACTGTGTATTTTACATGAAATTTATTTTATAAACAGACCCTCAATGGTAAGGCATTCTATATTACCTTCGATACATTAAAAAATAATTGGGAAAATCACATCAAAGTAAATTGTGAGAGTAGGGCCAGGAGATGCAGGTTCAAACTAGTAAAAGGCAAATTTAGGAGCAATGTTAGGCAGTTGTACTTCACACCATCGATGGTCAGTGCAGGGAAACGGCCTCGGGGAAGAGGGGGGTGGGTAAGTAGGTTGTAACTACGAATCATTTAGGAAAGAATGATGGGAGACTATAGGGACCTTCTGGGTGGGTGAGGTAATATGGGCCGAATGGACTACATTAACCATATTGGTCTTGTGAACATACAGAGAAATAAAACAACAGAAAACGCTGGAAAAACTCAGCAGGTCAGGGGACCGTCCGTGGAGAGAGAAACAGAGTTAACGTTTCAGGTCGATGACCCTTCGTTAGAACTGGAAACAAGCAGGAAATGGAAAGCAGGTTTAGGGGCTGGGAAAAGGGTGAGGGGATGAAAGAACAAAAGGGAAGGTCGGTGATAGGATAGAAAGCAGGAGAGATTAAGAGACATTGAGAGATATTCAAGGCAAGAGGAGGTGGTAATGGGACAGGTTAAGGAACAAAGGATGGCTCTAGATGAGGTGTGAACTGCGCTGGCAGAATGAAGGGTTAGGGTTAGGGTTAGATATCACTTTTATAACTGTGGATATAATGAGGTCTTCAGTCTCTTTCCTCATTGGTGGAATTCATTCCGTATCAGCCTCTTGTTGTTGAATATCTTATTTCCAAGGGTGCCCCGTCACTTCTCTAGTCTAAGGATAAGGGGTAAGCCATTTAGGACAGAGATGAGGAGGAATTTCTTCACCCAGAGAGTGGTGACCCTGTGGAATTCTCTACCACAGAAGGCAGTTGAGGCCAATTCATTAAATATATTCAAGAAGGAGTTAGATATATTTCTTAAGGCTAAAGGGATCAAGGGATAGGGGGAGAAGGCAGGGACAGGGTACTGAGTTTGGATGATCAGCCATGATCTCATTGAATGGCGGAGCGGGCTCGAGGGGCCGAATGGCCTACTCCTGCTCCTATCTTCTATGTTTCTATGCCATTGATGGTGCTCTTTGGGGCTTTTGTTCATATTTTATTACCAGTAGAGTTTAGTGAACTGTGAGATAAAGATGTCACTGAGTCACAGTTACTGAAGAACTGTGCAGATACGGGAATATTTCCGCTGTTATTAACCTACATATTGATGGTGGTTGCAGATCTCCCAGGCTGTCAATGGGACCATCAACAGCGATGGTGTGTGCGTCTGCTCGCTGGTTTTGCCGGATGCCACATTCCCAGTGGAAAGAGTGGAATATTTAGAAATAGTATCACAGGAGCTCAATATCAGTGTGCAACATGAAATCGGCAAGGTATGGATATTACTGATACACTCCATCCCCTTTCAACTCTGGTTTCATGACCTGTACCCTCCGTATGAAAGGTGAATGCAGACTGCTCCCTGATGTTTCAGTGGGCATATTCCCTGACCGATAGGACGTATCCACTCCAGAGACTTGCGCACAAACTCCAGGCTGACACTCTCTGCGCAGTACTGAGGGAGTGCTGCACTGCTGGAGGTGCCGTCTTTCGGATGTGATGTTAAACCGAGGTCCTGTCTGCCCTCTCGGGTGGACGTAAAAGATCCCATGGCATTATTTCGAAGAAGAGCAGGGGAGTTCTCCCCGGTGTCCAGGGGCCAATATTTATCCCTAAATCAACATCACTAAAACAGATGATCTGGTCATTATCACATTACTGTTTGTTGGAGCTTGCTGTGCGCAAATTGGCTGCCGTGTTTCCTACCTTACAACAGTGACCCCACTTCAGAAGTACTTCATTGGCTGTAAATCGCTTTGAAACATCATAAAGTTGTAAAAGGCGCTATATAAATGCAAGGTCTTTTTCTTTACAAGAAGAAGTCCAGGATAAGAAAAGATTGTCTGTCTTTCAACTCCGCAGATGTCACTGCTCTGGTAGATTATTTCAAATGTATCACCTTTAAGAAAGAATGCTTTTTTCTATTTTACTATTCACTAATTATAATGTTTTTACTCTTGTCCTATTGGCCTGGCCTACCTTGAAGTAGTATTCTATTTAGATACTTCAGTGAAGTACAGGAAACTCTTTTTATCTGGCACCGACGGGACCGGCGTGGTGCCGGTTTATCAAAAAGTCCGGATTACAGAGAGGTATAGTAAAAGGTACGAGAGCCCCGTACACAGCAACAGATCCAGGCTTCCCTGTTGCTTAGCAACAGGTGCAGGAACCCCGGCCACAAGATCCAGGCGTCCCTGTTGCTTAGCAACAGGTGCAGGAACCCCAGTTACACGGCCACAGATCCAGGCTTCCCTGTTGCTTAGCAACAGGTGCAAGAACCCCGGCCACAAGATCCAGGCTACCCTGTTGCTTAGCAACAGGTGCAGGAACCCCGGCCACAAGATCCAGGCGTCCCTGTTGCTTAGCAACAGGTGCAGGAACCCCAGTTACACGGCCACAGATCCAGGCATCTCTGTTGCTTAGCAACAGGTGCGGGAACCCCGGTTACACAGCCACAGATCCAGGAATGGCCACTAATATGAAGTAAAACTTATCTGAACCTACTCCTGAATTTTGCCGGTTAACAGAGATTTCCGGTTATTTAGGTGCTGGTAAATCGAGAGTCTCCTGTAGTTCCCCTTAACCACCTTCTGGCTAGACTGTCGAGCTTAATGCTGTCTCATTTTTCCTCCTACCTCACCAACTTACACTTGCGATCATCCAGTGTTGCTCTTTTCTGCACTCTCCCAGTGCTAGTGTGTCCCTCTTGAAGTGCAGCATCTTTGAGCTTCACGCAGTGTTTATTCTGGACGAGGGGAGTTGCCACGGGCGGTAAGCTGGCGGAGCGGATTGTCCGCCCGGAGCCTCGTTTCCATTGAAATCGACGGCAATGAGAAGCGGACCGGGTCCGTAATGGGCAGGCGATACACTTCGCCAGTTTACTGTCCCTGCGTTGAAGGTGAAAGTTGCCCGCTAGGTCTGTCCAGTGCATGATCAGCCATGATCTTATTGAATGGCGGAGCAGGCTCGAGGGGCCATGTGGCCGCCTCCTGCTCTTAATTCTTATGATGAAGCCTCAACATAAACTCTGTAGACTTTACTCCGCCGTGCTACACAGCCTGAATTGTCTTCATTATTTCTCCTTGATGTTGAAAGTGACAAGTGTGATACAGTTTCCTTTATTGTCTACCTGTGCAGTTCACATTGCGATGGTCAGCACTGAATTTCATTTCTCTAATTTCATAGCCACACCCCATTCGCTGACGTCAGTGGAGTGAGGTGTAAATGGTTCATAGAAACATAGGAAAATAGGAGCAGAAATAGGCCATTCGGCCCTTCGAGCCTGCTCCACCATTCAGTATGATCATGGCTGATCCTCTATCTCAATACCATATTCCTGCTCTCTCCCCATACCCCTTGATGCCTTTTGTGTCTAGAAATCCATCTATCTCCTTCTTAAATATATTCAGTAACTTGGCCTCAACTGCCTTCTGTGGTAGAGAATTCCACAGGTTCACCACCCTCTGAGTGAAGAAATTTCGCCTCATCTCAGTCCTAAATGTCCTACCCCGTATCCGGAGACTGTGACCCCTCGTTCTAGACCCCCCAGCCAGGGGAAACATCCTCCCTGCATCCAGTCTGTCTAGCCCTGTCAGAATTTTATACGTATCAATGAGATCCCCTCTCATTCTTCTAAACTCTAGTGAATACTGGCCTAGTCGACCCAATCTCTCCTCATACGACAGTCCTGCCATCCCAGGAATCAGTCTGGTGAACCTTCGCTGCACTCCCTCTATGGCAAGTATATCCTTTCTTAGGTAAGGAGACCAAAACTGCACACACTACTCCAGGTGTGGTCTCACCAAGGCCCTGTATAACTGTAGTAAGACATCCTTGCTCCTGTACTCAAATCCTCTTGCAATGAAGGCCAACATACCATTTGCCTTCCTAACTGCTTGCTGCACCTGCATGTTTGCTTTCAGTGACTGGTGTACAAGGACACCCAGGTCCCTCTGTACATCAACATTTCCCAATCTATCATCATTTCAATAATACTCTGCCTTTCTGTTTTTCCTGCCGAAGTGGATAACTTCACATTTATCCACGTTATACTGCATCTGCCATGTATTTGCCCACTCACTCAACTTGTCTAAATCGCTTTGAAACCTCTTTGCATCCTCCTCACAACTGACAATCCCACCTAGTTTCGTGTCGTCAGCAAACTTGGAAACATTACAGTGTCTGTGGAGGTGGCTGTAACTCTGTGTGTTCGCTGTGCTGCTCCACTCAGGTGCAGCAATATTCGCGGACCCTCTCCGTGCACACGGCGAAGCTGCTGAATCTGACACGGCGGGTGGAGATAATGGAGGCCGGCGGCTCCTACACCCAGCTCGACTTTGAGCT
The DNA here is from genome assembly GCF_052327205.1 of Somniosus microcephalus. Lineage (NCBI taxonomy): Eukaryota > Metazoa > Chordata > Chondrichthyes > Squaliformes > Somniosidae > Somniosus > Somniosus microcephalus. Next base: position 19,131,934 of record NC_141020.1, on the reverse strand, counting down.
GCTGAAGCTGGAGATCCGAGAGCTGAAGTCCCTCACCGATCAGCTGAGGCTCACGGTTAGCAGAAGCAGCACCATCATCGAGCAGCTTTATATCGAGGTGAGCAAGAAAGAGCCATATCAGAAACTCAATTCTCTTTGTCTGTGTAAATTGTGCGTGATTCATCGTTGATGGAAGGGGCCTGGGGGAGTTACTGAGCTGACAGTGCAATGCTGCTGAATTAATATCAGCAGAGCCATCCACAGATCTTCTCATTGACTGTGTGTGTGTGTGTGTGTGTGTGTGTGTGTGTTAATTCAGCTCCTCACACCATCAGTCTCAGTAACTCTTCCCATCAATGAGTCATAGAAACATAGAAACATAGAAGATAGGAGCAGGAGTAGGCCATTCGGCCCCTCGAGCCTGCTCCGCCATTCAATGAGATCATGGCTGATCATCCAAACTCAGTACCCTGTCCCTGCCCTCTCCCTATATCCCTTGATCCCTTTAGCCTTAACAAATATATCTAACTCCTTCTTGAATATATTTAATGAATTGGCCTCAACTGCCTCCTGTGGTAGAGAATTCCACAGGTTCACCACTCTCTGGGTAAAGAAATTCCTCCTCATCTCTGTTCTAAATGGCTTACCCCTTATCCTTAGACTGTGACCCCTGGTTCTGGACTCCCCCGCCATCGGGAACATCCTTCCTGCATCTAGTCTGTCTAGTCCTGTTAGAATTTTATAAGTTTCAATGAGATCCCCTCTCATTCTTCTAAACTCCAGCGAGTATAAGCCCAATGAGTAAATGAGAAGATCTGTGGCTGGCTCTGCTGATATTAATTCAGTGGCATTGCACTGTCAGCTGTGACACAATGGGTAGCACCCTCACCACTCCAGAGACTTGAGCACAAAAATCCAGGCTGACACTCCCAGTGCAGTGCTGAGGGAGTGCTGCACTGTCGGAGGTGCCGTCTTTCGGATGAGACGTTAAACCGAGGCCCCGTCTGCCCTCTCAGGTGGATGTAAGAGATCCCGTGGACACTATTTCGAAGAGTGCCATGGGTGTGAAGCACTTCGAGACGTCCGGTGGTTGTGAAAGGCGCTATATAAATGCAATTCTTTCTTTCTTTAACCCTTCATCGCCGCTGGGTCAAAATTCTGGAATTCCAAAGGCGAGCACTCTAGGGGTCCCGTACAGTCAGTGAGCCGGCTTTTAAATCGCAAACAAAAAACCGCGCATGTGTGGAATTTTGAATGGGCAGCGCAACCCGTTAAAGGGTTAAAAATGACAGGGAACGTTGCTTCCTCCCTAACGGCACTGTGGGAGAACTTTCACCACACGGGACGGCGGCGGTTTAAGAAGGCGGCTCATCACCACCTTCTCAAGGCCGCCCGTGTCCCCAGAATCAATTAAAATAAAGACAATCCTCAATAACCTCAGTAAATGTCACCAGGCGTAATGTTAATCAGAGGTACTCGGCAAGAAATGGAACAAGGCAGAAAATAGAAGCTATTAAAACGAATTATTCCCACGTGGTTAACTTCATTATGGAAGTCTGCGGATAAGCTTGTTCTCCATCGGTGCAAGGCCCTCACTTTAATTGAGATCCTGATTTTCCACTTTCACTTCTTTTAAGGAGGTACGGTATTGTTGTGTTTGTACCGCTATACACAACTACATAAAATAATAAAGCAGCAGAGACTGAGAGTAACTTCAAGTGATCTTTACTGGTTAACTGGAACTTTGGCACTGACTATACAAATCGATACGCGTCTGTTATATACGCTCGCAACTAAGGATGTACATCCGCAAGACAAAGTAGTCCCTTCAATGTTGTATACATTACACTTCATCCCCCTTTAGTTTAATAGTATATTAACGCAAAATTTCTATAATTAATGTACAGAACCTGTCTTTACAGTAACCTTTTTGTTTTCTTAAAAGTAACAAAATTCAAATTCCAACATAACATTTTATTTTGTCAACAGCCCTTTTACAAGTCAAGTCTCTGGGGAGGCCTCCTCTGCCTCTCTGGGTAACGTCTCTCCAGACTCTTTTGCTTTGGGGAATGAGACTGTACAGGTACAGGTGCATCAGGTGAGCTATCAGCACAGGTAGAGCTCTCAGCTGTGGATGAGGCTGGTGCTGATGCTGATGAATTAGGAGTGTCTGTTTCCATGTCAGGTGAGTCTGGGCGAGGTATAGGGGTGTTTTCCACCTGAACATCCAGAATTTGGTCCACATGACATCTCAAAACGTCCTCTCCCACATCCACAGTATACATCAGTGGTCCCTCTCTTGTGGATATCGTACCTGGTTGCCACTTTTCCGTCCGGAAATCATGAGCAAGAACTGACTGTCCCACACTGAAGCTTCTTGTTGGCTTAGCATTCAAATGTTTGAACTGTTTGTTCTCTACATCACGACGTACATTCGGTTTAAGAAGGTCCATGCGAGATCTCAGGTTCCTGTTCAGAAACATCATCGCTGGAGTCTGATTAGTGTCTGCGTGTACTGTGTTCCGATAAGCAAAGAGGAAATTGTCTATCTTGTGTTGCAGTGGTAGATGCTTTGATGGCCTTCTTGAAAGTTTGTACGAATCTTTCTGCCAAGCCATTTGTAGCTGGATGGTACGGGGCAGATGTGTAGTGCTTGATTCCATTTTTCCTCATGAACCCTTGGAATTCGTCAGAGACAAATTGTCGTCCATTGTCTGTGCAGATTTGTTCTGGTAGGCCATTTCTAGCGAACATGGTCCTCAGAACTGAAATGGTCTTTTCAGATGTGGTTAATTTCATTTTAATAACCTCGGGCCATTTGGAATGTGCATCGACTGCAATCAAGAACATGGAGTCCATGAACGGTCCAGCAAAGTCGATGTGCACACGTTGCCATGGTGATGAGGGCCATTCCCATGGATGGAGAGGAGCTTGTGGTGGTGCGTTCTGGACCTTTTGACATCCTGAGCAGCTCTTTGTCAGGTCCTCCGTCTGTTTGTCAATTCCCGGCCACCACACGTATCCACGGGCAAGGCTTTTCATCTTTACTGTACCTAAGTGGCCTTCATGCAGTTCATCTAGCACTCGGTTACGAAGCTTGGGAGGAATCACAACTCGTGAGCCGCACATCAGTGTTCCCCGACACACTGATAACTGCTCCCTCCTAGCTGAGAATGCTGGAAACAATGAGTCACCATGCGCTGGCCATCCCTTCACAGTGATGTCATAAACTTTTGACAATGTAGGGTCATTGCGTGTTTCTCTTTCAATGAGGGAGTTTGTCACTGGTAGCTGCTCAACTATTGTTGTGTGAAATACCACTGCTGAGTCAACTGTTGTAGTTCTCTCTGAGGTCGGCAGTGGTAAACGTGACAAACCATCAGCGTTACCATGTTGCTTGGTCCCCTTGTATTCAATGTCATACAGGTGAGCCCCTAGGAAGAGTGACTGTCGCTGTAGCCGTTGTGCCGTCATCACTGGAACGCCCTTCCTTGGGTTGAAGATTGAAAGGAGAGGCTGGTGGTCAGTTAACAGTGTAAACTGTTGACCATACAAGTAGTGGTTGAATTTCTTGACTCCCCACACAAGGCTGAGGGCCTCTCGGTCAATCTGTGCATAATTGCGTTCAGCTGTAGTCAATGATCTTGAGGTAAAGGCTATTGTCTTTCTGAGCCATCTGGGAACTTATGTGACAACACGGCATCAATGCCATGGGGTGAAGCATCACATGCCAGTCGAATAGGTAAGGATGGGTCAAAGTGAGCTAGCACCTCTTCTGAAGTAATGAGTCTTTTACTCTCTTGAAAAGCTTGTTCACAGCTGTCACTCCACTTCCATTGTGACCCTGTCTGTAGCAGTGCATTTAGTGGATGTAACACTGTGGATAGGTTGGGCAAGAACTTGTGATAGTAGTTCACCAGTCCAAGATATGATCTCAACTGAGACACATTTTCAGGTGTTGGTGCATTAATCACAGCTTCAATCTTGTCTGGAGACTTGTGTAAACTGTCCTTGTCAATCACATGTCCACAGTATGAGATTTCCTTTTTGAAAAACTCACACTTGTCTCGGTTCGCTTGGAGCCCATACTCCCGTAACCTGATGAGCACCTGTTCGAGGTTGGAAAGGTGGTCGTTGTCATTCTTGCCAGTAATGATGATGTCATCAAGATAACACTGAGTACCTGGGATCCCCTGCAGGACTTGGTCCATTGCCCTTTGCCAGATTGCAGGAGCTGATGCTATTCCGAATACCAGCCGATTGTACTGGTAAAGGCCTTTGTGCGTATTTATTGTCAGGTACTTCTTTGATGCATCATCAATTTCCATTTGGAGATAGGCCTGGGCCAAGTCAATCTTTGTGAAGCGTTCCCCTCTTGACAGGGAAGCAAAGATGTCCTCAATGCGAGGCAATGGGTACTGTACTGTGTGGAGGACTGGGTTAACAGTCACTTTAAAGTCTCCGCAGATGCGCACTTTTCTTGGCTTTCCTGGTTTTGTGCTGGAGGTTTTCTTCATCACTGGAACTATAGGTGTGGCCCATTCACTCCAATCCACCTTGGACAGGACCCCTAACTGCTCCAAGTTCTCCAGCTCTGCTTCTACTGAAGGGCGAATTGCATAAGGCACTGGTCTGGCCTTGTGGAACTTTGGATTTGCATTCTCCTCAATCTTAATTTTTGCTTTCATGCCCTTAAGTGTTCCTATTCCCTTCTTGAACACTTCCTGAGAGTCAGAGAGTATTTGTGACAGTCTCTCAGGAGTGGCGTTGCTGTCCTCCTTTGCTGACACAAACAGTGCTTGGATGGTGTGCCAATCCAACTGTATTTTCCTGAGCCATTCGCATCCCAGTAATGGTAGTCCTCCATTTTTCAGTACATAGAGGTTCAATTGCGGTATTTTTTTTTCTTTGTATGTCACTGTCACTTTTATTTTACCTTTGGAGCACACTCTTTGCCCTGTGTATGTCTTTAACAGTACTTTAGTTGGCCTTAGCGGTATGTGTGAAAACAGTCGTTTGTAGTCATGTACAGAGATCACTGTTAAAGCTGAGCCTGTGTCCAACTCCATTTTCAGCCTAACTCCTGCCACTTCTGGAGTAATCCATATTATTTTGTGATCCTCTGTCTCTTTCACACTGTGTAGTTTCGGACAAGCCAAATCCTCTTCCTCTGAGTCTGTGTCACTTTTTTTTTATCTGAACTGTTTCCAGTCACGTGGTGTACCTTCTTGTATCTTTCTTTGAAAGGTTTCTTGTTTTCAGTCACTTGATGTACCTTCTTGTTACTCTGTATTGTATCAGTTTTCTGCTTCTTATTTGCTTTGCAGACTCTTTCAATGTGCCCTTGTCTGCCACATTGTCTGCAGTCTTTGTCGTTAAACCAACAGTCATTGTGGTCATGTGACATTTTGCCACAGCGATAGCACTTCTTTTCTTGTTTCAGTGACATTTTATTAGTTGAATATTCCAGGGATTTTTGTTGAATTTCTAAAGCGCCACGTGCTGCTGCTTCCATTGATATTGCGATACTCAGAGCCTTCGCCAATGTGAGGTCTTTTTCAGACAGGAGCTTCTTTTGTGTGCTTTCATTTTGCATGCCACACACAAATCTGCCCCTCAATGAGTCTGATAAGCCCACTCCAAATTGGCAATGTTCTGATAATTTGCGCAACTTTGCCAAATATTCAGAAATGCTTTCATTTTTGCTCTGGTTCCGTTTATGGAATTTAAATCTTTCAGCTATGAGCAGTGGTTTGGGGCTTAAATGGTCTTGGAGTGTGTCCACTATTTGTTTGAATGTTTTGTTTGTTGGCTTTTCAGGGGTTAATAAACTACGTAGCAGCGCATATGTCTTTGCGCCCTTAACACTCAGCAAAACAGTGGCTTTCTTTTCTACCTCCACTCCGTTAGCCTCACAGTACAACTCCACTCTTTCAATGTAAGTTGCCCAGTCTTCAATGCTGCTATCAAATGCTGCAATAGTGCCAATCATCGCCATTTTTTTTTCCAAACCCATTTTTCTTTCTTTACTAGTTAGCTAGCGTCATGCAAGTCACTTTCTCCCTTTCTCCCAAGTTTCGGTGTCCTCTGGATGCGATGCCAGAATAGGAAGACGTAAGTTCATAATTCTTGTCGCCAATTTGTTGTGTTTGTACCGCTATACACCACTACATAAAATAATAAAGCAGCAGAGACTGAGAGTAACTTCAAGTGATCTTTACTGGTTAACTGGAACTTCGGCACTGACTGTAGAAATCGATACGCGTCTGTTATATACGCTCGCAACTAAGGATGTACATCCGCAATACAAAGCAGTCCCTTCAATGTTGTATACATTACAGGTACCATAGAGGTTATGTTACTGGACTGATAATCCAGAGGCCTGGACCAATGATCCAGAGACGTGAGTTCAATTCCCACTCACGGCATCTGGGGAATTTAAATTCAGTTAATTAAATAAATCTGGAATAAAAAGCTAGTGTCAGTAATGGTGATCATGAAACTACCAGACTGTTTGTAATGAAATCTGTTTGTCTTGATCCTGTATTCGTTTTGCACTCATGTATATTACCCTCCCCCACTGTGTATAGTTTCACTTCCTCTTTCCCGACTAACCTGGGAGGTTCCAGGTCTTGGCTCTTGGCTCCGCCCCTGACTTCTCTTACATAAAGATCCCAGGATCTGTATGACTCATTCCTGTGAACCAGTCGGCGTGTTGAGATGTTAGCTCTGATCTTAGTGATTAAAAGCCAACTTGTTTAAGTCTATAACTTCTAGTTTTGTGGTTATTGAAGGCCCATCAATTTTAATCACTAAAGAATACTAGGATGGATCGACTCCTAAAACCAAAGCGTCTGGACTTGGATCCACATTCTGCTGAAGCATCAAATCAATTTGGACACTGGCTCAAATGCTTCGAACTCTTCGCGGGGGCCTCATCCGCTAGCGAGGTAGATAAACTGAGTCTACTGACTACTCGCGTAAGTCATCGGATTTATTCGTTCATCCGGGGCACCACCTCTTAGACGGAAGCCATCACTATCCTGAAGGCCCAATACCAGAGGCCGGTAAACGAAGTGTACGCCAGACATCTGCTGGCTACACGCAGGCAGCGACCAGAGGAATCAATGGACGATTTCTTACAGGGCCTAAAGGACCTGGTCCGGGACTGTAACTGCAAGGCCGTGATGGCCAACGCGTACTCTGATGAATTGGTCCGCGATTCCTTCATCACGGGCCTCAAATCGAATTATATCCGGCAGAGACTGCTGGAGAAGGAGGTCCTGGACTTAAAAAAGGCAGTGGCCACTGCGCGATCGCTGGACGTGGCCCAGAAAAACTCTGACTCTTATTCTTCCGGCCATTGCGCCCTCACCGCCTCGTGCGCGCCGAGGGGGCCGCCATCTTGGAATCAGCCATCTTCCCCATCCAGGTCTCAGACCAGCTCAACGCCGCCGGAGTCCCCACACAGAAGTTCACCCAGGAGTCCTACTACAGCGGCAATGTCTCGAGGCCCGAAATGCTACTTCTGCGGCCAGGCCAAGCACCCCAGACAACGATGCCCAGCGAAGGACGCTACATGCTTCAAATGTAAGAAAAAGGGGCATTTTAGCAAAGTCTGCAGGGGGAATCCGATTTCCAACTCCGTCACCGCCTCGTGCGTGCCGTGCGGGCCGCCATCTTGGGATCCGCCATCTTTTCCCGACTCAACGGCCGCCCAGGACCCAACAGTGGCTTCGATCATGGTGGATCAATCCAGGCCACACCCGTTGACAAAATCCATGATGGACATACAGGTAAACGGGAATTTAACGAAATGTTTAATTGACTGTGGGAGTACCGAGAGTTTTATCCACCCTAGCCTGGTACGGCGGCACTCATTAACGGTAACCCCTACACGGAGCAGAATTGCTATGGCTGCTAAGCCCCACACTTCGGACATTTTGGGCTACTGTGTGGTAACACTGACTGTAAAAGGCACGGACTACAAGGATTTAAAACTCCTCGTGATGCCAGAACTCTGTGTTAATGTAATCTTGGGCCTGGACTTCCAGTGCCACCACGAAAGTGTCACGCTAGTATATGGCGGGTCCCAGCCGCCACTCAGTCTGTGGCCTATCAACCTTAAAAATCAGCCCGCCCTCTTTATTCGCTAATCTCGCTCCAAACTGTAGGCCCATAGCGACCAAAAGTAGACGGTACAGTCTGGAAGACAGACACTTTATCAAGGCGGATGTGGACAGACTCCTGCGGGAAGGCATTATTGAATGCAGTACCAGCCCGTGGCTGTTAAAAATAGTTAAAAATAGCGAAAAGAAACGGATGGTAATTGACTACAGCCAGACTGTTAATATTTATACCCAGCTGGACGCCTACCCTTTACCCCGCATATCAGAAATGGTCAACCAGATTGCGCAATACCGAGTCTTCTCGACTATCGACCTCAAATCCGCGTATCACCAGCTCCCCATTAGAACGGAGGACCGCCCATACACCGCCTTCGAGGTGAACGGGCGCCTCTACCATTTTCTCAGAGTGCCCTTCGGAGTAACAAATGGGGTCTCGGTCTTCCAACGTGAGATGGACCGCATGGTTGACGAGAATAAATTACAAGCTACCTACCCCTATCTGGACAATGTCACTATCTGCGGGCACAGCCAGCAAGACCACGATCTAAATCTTGCGAGATTTTTTAAAACTGCCCTAAAGCTGAATCTAACCTACAACGAAGACAAATGTGTCTTCAACACAACCCGTCTCTGTATCCTCGGCTGTGTGGTGGAAGATGGGGTAATTGGACCGGACCCTGACCGATTATGCCCCCTAAAGGAACTGCCCCTGCCACACAATCCCAAAGCTTTAAAAGGTGCCTGGGATTTTTTTCGTATTATGCCCAATGGGTGCCCAATTACTCTGATAAGGCCCGACCCCTCATTAAATCGACGTCCTTCCCACTATCAGCTGAAGCTCGGGAGGCTTTCACCAGTATTAAACAGGACATTGAAAGGGCTGCAGTGTGTGCAGTGGACGAATGCATTCCCTTTCAAGTCAAAAGCGATGCGTCAGACTTTGCCTTAGCTGCGACCCTCAATCAGGCTGGGAGACCTGTGGCCTTCTTCTCCCGAACCCTTCAGGGACCTGAAATCAGGCACTCTTCTGTCGAGAAGGAGGCACAGGCTATAGTGCAGGCAGTGCGGCACTGGAGACACTACCTAGCTGGCAAACGTTTCACCCTGCTCACCGACCAGCGGTCGGTGGCTTTCATGTTTAATAACAAACAAAGGGGGAAAATCAAGAATGACAAAATACTCAGGTGGAGGATCGAACTATCCACGTTCGACTATGATATTATGTACAGGCCGGGAGCCCTTAATGAACCCCCAGACGCCCTATCGCGGGGAATGTGTGCCAGCATTCATACGGACAAATTACAGGGTCTCCACAATGACCTCTGTCACCCAGGGGTCACCCGACTATACCATTTTATAAAGTCCCGCAATCTGCCCCACTCCATCGAGGAGGTCAGGGCAATGACCAGAGCCTGCCGCATCTGTGCGGAATGCAAGCCTCGTTTCTACAGGCCTGACCGTGCACACCTTATCAAAGCCACACGGCCATTCGAGCGCCTAAGTCTGGACTTCAAGGGACCCCTTCCCTCTGCCGACCGTAATGTATACTTCCTCAATATCATTGATGAATATTCCCGCTTCCCCTTCGCCATTCCCTGCCCAGACATGACCAGTGCCACGGTCATCAAGTGTCTCTGTAATCTATTCTGCATGTTTGGCATGCCGAACTACATACACAGCGATAGGGGGACGTCATTCATGAGTGACGAGCTGCGCCAGTTCTTGCTCTCGAAGGGGATAGCCACTAGCAGAACCACTAGCTACAACCCCCGGGGTAATGGGCAAGTGGAAAGGGAGAATGCTACTGTTTGGAAGGCTGTCACGTTAGCCTTAAAGTCAAAAGGCCTTCCGACCTCCCGCTGGCAGGAAGTCCTCCCAGACGTGCTCCACTCCATAAGGTCTCTGTTATGTACAGCCACTAACGCTACCCCTCACGAAAAGATGTTCGTTTTCCCCCGGAAATCCACCTCGGGCATATCTCTACCCACGTGGCTGACGTCTCCGGGGACAGTACTATTGCGGAAGCACGTGAGAGGCCATAAAACGGACCCCCTTGTGGAAAAGGTACAGCTCCTCCATGCAAACCCTCAGTACGCCTATATTGAATACTCTGACGGGCAAGAGGACACTGTTTCCATAAAAGACCTCGCTCCCTCGGGGAGCGGAGAGAACGATGGGAGACTACCCGATGAAGACCTACACTACAAAGAGACAGGACGCCCAGAGGTATCAATACCCAACTTTAACCTGGAGGACACTGCAGATAACCTGGAAGACACTGCAGAGGTCCGGACAGTGGAGGAACCAGAATCCACTCCCCTAGAGGCACCCCAACCGGCTTTGCGCCGATCACTGAGAACTGCAAAACCTCCTGACAGACTCACTTATACCAACTTTTAAGAAACATCACCCCGATGGACTAAATCTATAGAAGGGGTGAATGTAATGAAATCTGTTTGTCTTGATCCTGTATTCGTTTTGCACTCATGTATATTACCCTCCCCCACTGTGTATAGTTTCACTTCCTCTTTCCCGACTAACCTGGGAGGTTCCAGGTCTTGGCTCTTGGCTCCGCCCCTGACTTCTCTTACATAAAGATCCCAGGATCTGTATGACTCATTCCTGTGAACCAGTCAGCGTGTTGAGATGTTAGCTCTGATCTTAGTGACTAAAAGCCAACTTGTTTAAGTCTATAACTTCTAGTTTTGTGGTTATTGAAGGCCCATCACTGTTGTAAAAACGAATGTCCTTTAGGGAAGAAAATCTGCTGTCTGTACCCGGTCTGGCCTCCAGACCAACAGCAATGTGGTTGACTCTTAACTGCCCTCTGAAGGCAATTAGGGATGGGCAATAAATGCTGGCTTCTGGATGATGCCCACATCCCATGAACGAATAAAAAAAAATATTTTTGGAAAAAGCGTTTGTTTCTTGAAACAAAATGAATTGTATTGGTACCAGCGAAAAGAAATAATTTTTTCTTCAGCCTGTACATCCGAGTAAAAGGATTGACGTGTCGCCCGCTCCATTTATCCTCCTCTGACCCAATTCTTTGTTCGTCGTCCTGATGGAAGGGACAATCTGAGCTGTCGATACCTCCACTGGTGCAAATAGTCATCATCGTGGGGGAGGCAAGATGCTCTGGGGTTTGATTGGTGTTGCAGCTCTTCCTCCTCCGAGGCTGCTCTTGTCTATAATGAAGATGGAAGGACTGCAGGATTTGGACATTGAGTTTAAACTGCAGTTTGGAGAGCCAAGCCCAGCCATTGGACAAGGAGTCCAGCTACAGCAACTGGTTGGCATGACTTGTATTAATGGAGCTCCAATTTCTAATTGCTTCTCCCTTTAACCATTCCGCGTGTTGCAGATTGAGAACATGTCACTCATCGTGCACCAGCTGGAATCCTATGATAAGAACAACGTGCTGGAGATCCGCAGACAAATCACAGCCCTGAAGAAACGGCTGGAGGAGTATGAGAAGATCAAGATTCCGACAACCCCGCCTCCTCCCATTGATTGCGGTCAGTTATTGATCAAGGTCAATGGCGACTCGCTGAATGAAATGTGTTATTTTTAAAGGGGGGAGGAGGAGGGAGGTCATCACGTCTGTCGAGTTCTGAGGAAACCATTTTCCTACTGCTGACTTACGTGCAACACAGTGTTATCATTGATAGCGTCATTGCAAGCCAGGGTGGAGCCCGGTACATGTTTCATCCCCTGGGATGGTATCAAAGGATCTGACCAAGAAATTGGTGCCAATGTGCTCCTTGATGGGCTTCTCACCACTTCTCCTGGTGACAGTTCTTCCTGTCCTTCAATCTCTCTTCTTTCCTTCCTGACTCACTCTCCTCTTTCCCTTCTGTGTATTTTTCTCTCTCCTCTTTCCCTTGCTTCTGCTACTTTCTCAATTTTCCCCTCTGTCCCTCCTTCTCTCTTTTTCTTCCACCCTGTCTCTCACTGTCTCCTTCCTATCTGTCTCCTCATCTTTCGATTAGGCACTTTACAGCCTTCTGGACTCAACATCGACTTCAACATTTTCAGACCATAACCTCGGCCCCTATTTTTTCAGATGGCAGCTGCTGCTGATTCTGCCATTCCCATTTACACCTCTTCTAGACCCATCTTTTGTTTCTTAACTTGTCCCATTACCATCTCCTTTTGCTTTGTACAATCATCCCTTTTGTCATTTAATCTCTCCCGCCTTCCACCCTATCACAGACCTTCCCTATTGTTCTTTCCTCCCCTCCCTCCTTTCCCCGCCCCAGCACTTGCTTAAAACCTGTTACACCTCCAACTTTTTCCAGTTCTGACGAAGGGTCATCGACCTGAAACGTTGGCTCTCTTTCTCTCTCCACAGATGCTGCCTGACCCGCTGAGCATTTCCAGTATTTTCTGTTTCTATTTCAGTTTTCCAGCATCCGCAGTATTTTACTTTTGTCTCGTCTTCTTCCCTTCTTTGATTGTTTTTTTTCTCTCCTGCTACCCTTCTCGCTTCCCCTCTTCTGGTCTCCATATTATGAGCAGGATATAGAGACGCTGGAGAAGGTTCAAAAAAGATTTACATGGATGGTACCAGAATTGAAAGGTTATACTTATCAGGATAGATTGAACAGGGACTCTTTCCTCTGGAAGATTGAAGGTTGAGGGGTGACCAGACATAGAATTATAGAAACTTACAGCACAGAAGGAGGCCATTCGGCCCATCGGGCCTGTGCTGCCTCTTTGAAAGAGCCGTCGTGCTCAATCCCACATCCCCCGCTTTTTGTCCGTAACCCTGTCAGTTCCTCATCCTCAAGAACCCGTCCAACTCCCTTTGAAAATTATCGATGGAAACAGCTTCCACCAGCTTTTCAGGTCGAGCGTTCCCGATCCCGACAACTCTCCGAGCGAAAACATTTCTCCTCCTCTCCCCTCGAGATCTTTTCCAATGATTTTAAATATATAACCTCTGGTTATTGACCCACTCGCCAGAGGGAACAGTTTTTCTCCATCTACTCTTTCAAAACCTTTAATCATCTTGAAAACCTCTATTAGGTCACCTCTGAACCTTCTCTGTTCCAAGGAGAACGGCCCTAACTTTTCCAACCTCGCCTCATAACTGAAGTCCCTCATCCCTGGTAACAACAGATGGAGGTCTTTAAGATTATGAAAGAGTTTGATAGGGCAAACATAGAGACTAGGGGCCATAAATAAAAGATAATCTCTAATAAATCCAATCGGGAATTCAGGAGAAACTTCTTTACCCAGAGAGTGGTGAGAATGTGGAACTCGCTACCACAGGGAGTGGTTGAGGTGAATAGTATGGATGCATTTAAGGGGAAGCTAGATTAACACATGAGGGAGAAGGGGTAGAAGGATACGTTGATGGGGTGAGATGAAGTAGGATGGGAGGAGGCTCATGTGGAGCATAAACACCGGCACGGACCAATTGGGCCGAAAGGCCTGTTTCGTGCTGTACATTGTATGTAATTTGTTCCTTTCCTTCCCTTGTTCTTTCTTCTGTTCACTCTCCATTCTCTTTTCATCCCCTGTGCTCCTATCTTTTTGACTGTCACTCTCCTCTCTTCCCTTATTGCTGCACTGTCGTCGGTGCCGTCTTTCAGAAGAGACGTTAAGCCGGGGCCCGTCTGCTCTCTCAGGTGGATGTAAAAGATCCCATGGCCACTATTTCGAAGAAGAGCAGGGGCGTTCTCCCCGGTGCCCTGGCCAATATTAACCCCTCAACCCACATAACAAAAACAGATTATCTGGTCGTTATCACATTGCTGTTTGTGGGAGCTTGCTGTGCGCAAATTGGTTGCTGTGTTTCCCACATTACAACAGTGACTACACTTCAAAAAGTACTTCATTGGCTGTAAAGTGCTTTGAGACGTCCGGTGGTTGTGAAAGGCGCTATAGAAATGTAAGTCTTTCTTTCTTTTATTGGGCTGCTGCTGACATGCAGTGGCCCTCAGGTAAGCAATAACAACAACAACTTGTATTTATATAGCGCCTTTAACGTAGTAAAACGTCCCAAGGTGCTTCACAGGAGTATTAAAAGACAAACAAAAAAATTTGACACCGAGCCACATAAGGATAAATTAGGGCCCGTGACCAAAAGCTTGGTCAAAGAGGTAGGTTTTAAGGAGCGTCTTAAAGGAGGAGAGAGAGGTAGAGAGGCGGAGAGGTTTAGGCAGGGAATTCCAGAGCTTAGGGCCCAGGCAACAGAAGACACAGCCGCCAATGGCAGAGCGATTATAATCAGGGCTGCTCAAGAGGGCAGAATTAGAGGAACACAGATATCTTGGAGGGTTGTAGGGCTGGAGGAGATTACAGCGATAGGGAGGGGCGAGGTCATGGAGGGATTTGAAAACAAGGATGAGAATTTTGAAATCGAGGCGCTGCTTAACTGGGAGCCAATGTAGGTCAGTGAGCACAGGGGGTGATGGGCGAATGGGACTTGGTGCAAGTTAGGACACGGGCAGCGAGAAGTGAGGAAAGGGTCAGGTTGGGTCTGGAGGGGAGGGAGCGGTGGTGATTGTGTGCGGTGGGGGGGGGGAGGGAAGGGAAAGAAGATGGCACAGCACTACATCTGCCTCCCTGTTCATCCAAACCCTGAGAAGGAAGATCCAACTGACGTGGACATACATTGCATAACTGGACGGTGTCACCATGCTCCCAGTCAGGCAGTGTTGATTGCGCTGACCTGCAGTGCCTCTAATAGCGAAGCATAGGCCCGTATTTTCCGACCCCCACGGGTGGGTATGAGGTGCTTACGCAGCCGTAGGGGGCCTCGCAAGTGCCGGTTTTAAGCGCATGCGAAGCTCACGTGCTGAAACCCGGCACTTCCGATCCTCTTGACAGATCGGACGCCTGTCCCGGAGAGGGACCTCTGCGGGGGGGAGAGTTCCGCTTTCTGCAGAACCTCTGCCTGCTGAAAACACTTAAAAATCTTACACCTGGTAAAAGCCTGCGTAAGGCCTGCTTTTACCAGCGTAAGAGTTTTAAAAAAGTAAAAAAAGATTTTTTTCACGCATTTAGAATTTATTAAATACTTTTTTAAAAAGGCACGTTTATTTTTAGCCCCGTAAAAAGCTTTAATTACATTTTTCAAAAAATTACATTTTTGTTTAAAATATTTAATTTAATGTAATTTTAACTCATTTTAAAAACGCGATTTAAAAAAAAAATGTTTTAGCGTGTTTCTTGAGTGATCTCCATTCATACTTTTGACGGGTCTAAACTGAGAGACCTTTCAAAAGTATGAAGGGAGATTCCCTTCTCCCATTGGCTCCCCATGGCCCACGTGATCCCAGGGACGCTTGCGAATCGCCTGCGCCCCGGGATACCTGGGCCCTGCGCACTTTGCCGTGGAGAGGCCCAGGAGCGGAAATGTCCAGACCTCCGGAACCCTCAGGTAAGACTTAGAGTTTTTCCAGATCGGAGGCCTCCGCACGCAGGAAGCCTCCAATCGGAAAATACGGGCCTAGTGTTGTAGGGTTGTTTCCATGATGCCCTTGGGACCTAGTATCCCAACTTACTTTGGGAAGACATGCATCAATACGCACTGAGGACTCGAATTTCCAAGCCCCGTGTAGGCGGGTTTGGAGGTGGGAGTGGGGGGAAAATTGCAGAATCAGGGGGCACGAACCCTTCCCGCCCCCAACCCGCCTCCATGCCCGTTTCCCAGGAGGTGGGTACCCGACCTGTGCTGGGAGCCGCCTCCCCGAGGCGGGAAGGGGGTTAGTGCCAATTAACTGCCTGTTAACAGGTAGTTAACAGGCAGTTTTTAACCTAATCCCTATTTTTAGCCCTGAAGTGTGGGCTTCCCGACGGCTCCGAACCACGCCAAGTTAGCGAGGCGGGCCGTCGGGCTGAAGGGCTTGGAGGGTTCGAGATGTCCGGTGTTCAAGTGAGTGATGGGTGCATGAGTGCAGAGGTAAGTGTGTTTGGTGTGTGTAATGTGTTTAAATAAGTTTTACTTACCTTTACTTACTAATGCAGGCTTCCTTCCTTCAGGTCTCGGGAGTCCCTCATCTCACCGGCACAGAAAGCAGAATGGCCGCGAGCTGTCAAAAGTTGCAGCATTCTGCTTTCTGTTCTGGAGAGATTTCTAACTGAGTCTGAGGAGAAGGACTCAAGTTAGAAGACAGATTGTCAGTGATTGACAGCTTCACAGAGCTGTCAAACGCTGATATTTCATCTGTCAAAAGCTCTTGACAGATGAAATGTCAATCCCTGACGTCACCTGTAACCGGGTGTCCCTTAATTGGCCTGCTGAGCCCGCTGGGCGGGCTTAACAAGGTCAATCAAGGGAAAATCACGTGGGTTGGCCACAAATCGATGGAGGCGGGACTACAACCCAAAAAGTGGGAGTCCCGCCTCCATCACATCCCCATTGACAAAATCCAGCCCAAAGGGTCTACCAAAGGGAGGCATTTTACCTGGATATGTGGGTACGGGTAGATGGGCACAGAGCATCCTACGTACATCACTCTGTAGGTCCTTCTGCTCTTCCGCGGGATTCCCATTGTAGTAAACGTGCTGGCGGGGGCTGGGGGGAGAAATAAATCATTGATGAGAACTGGCACAAAGTCTCATCCGAACATGAGAAAAGAGAAAGAGAAAATAACACAATACAGTCAAGAAAAGCAGTCAAGAAAAGGCTAAAATACCCTTGTATCCTCTGCATGGGTTCCAGAATACATGCTGCCGCCCAACAACCCTGGAAGCCTATTTTAAAAGGACTTTCTTATAGGCCAGAACTGTGGGAAGAGGCATGGGCTGACATGGCCCCTTAATGCCTATTAAAATTAGATGTACAGGAAACTCTCGTTTAAATGGCACCTAAATATCTGGAAATCTCTATTAACCGGCAAAATTCATACTCCGAAAACACCTCAATAACCGGAAATGTTGCCGAGTCCGAGTCCGAGTCTGCCGTGGTGGCCGAGTTAGTTAGTGGGGGTAGTTCTCCAAACTGCCACTACTCGGCTTCTTGGCGCTGTCAGAAGTCCGAACACCTCAATAACAGGAGTCTGACTCTTTGTTTGTTAAAAATAGCCTCGGTAGATAACCCTCTCCGTCATCCGGAATTTTTAATCAACCGGCACCATCCCGGTCCCATTGGTGCCGGATACCAAAGAGTTTCCTGTATTTTATTATAATAAATACCCCAGAAAGCTGTGGATGCTCAGTCAATGAGTATATTCAGCACTGAGAGCAATAGGTTTAAGGGATATGGGGTTAGGCTGGGAAAGTGGAGTTGAGGTAGAAGATCAGCCATGATCTCATTGAATGGCGGAGCAGGCTCGAGGGGCCGAATGGCTGACTCCTGCTCCTATTTCTTATGTACTTAGGTTTGAGATGGGCACTTCTACCACTGCTGCTTGCCCTCACTGAAAAATGCCCCGGGAAAAAAGAAAATGACTTGCATTTATATAGAACCTTTCACGACCACCGGACGTCCCAAAGCGCTTTACAGCCAGTGAAGTACTTTTTGAAGTGTTGTCACTGTTGTAATGTAGGAAACATGGCAGCTAATGTGCACAGAGCAAGCTCCCACAAACAGCAATGTGATAATGACCAGATAACCCTGTTTATGTTAAGTTGATTGAGGGATAAATATTGGCCCAGGACACTGGGGAGAACTCCTCTGCAAAATAGTGGCCATGCGATCTTTTACATCCACCCGAGAGAGCAGACGGGGCCTCGGTTTAACGTCGCATCTGAAAGACGGCACCTCCGACACTGCAGCACTCCCTCAGTACTGCACTGGATTGTCAGCCTAGATTTTTGTGCTCAAGTCTCTGGGGTGGGACTTGAACCCACAATCGTTTGCCTCAGAAGGCGAGGGTGCTGCCCACTGAGCCACAGGCTGACACGGACACAAATCGAGCAAATTCCCAGTGGGGCGGGACGTTCGACAATATTCCTCGAGTGGCCGCCGTGATAGCATCTGGAAACGGGGAAGGAAAAAACAGGGTGATGGGTTGGCACTCTGTACAGATGGAAACGTCACAGATGAAATAAACTTGATCACAAATATACTTTTATTTGTTTAACAGGGAGCTGCGATCATGGTGGCCTTCTGAATGTAACTGTGCCCCTCGTAACCCAACTGAACTGGAGAGGATTCAGTTATAAATATGGAGGCTGGGGCAAAGATCCTGCTCCACTGCCCAGTAAAAAGGAGGTGTATTGGGTGGCACCACTCAACACAGATGGACGAATACTCGACATCTTCAGACTCTACTATTCACACGATGATTTGCTGCTCTACAAGAATCCAATACAGAAAAGACTGGCTTTAGGGCAGGGAAGTGGAATGGTTTTGTACAGTAACTCCTTGTATTACAACTGTTACAATACTCGGGACATGTGCAGCTTTAACATAGACACTGGTGATGTACAGAGGCAAACTCTTGAAGGTGCAGCTTACAACAACAGGTTTTCTTATGCGGGCGTCACATACCAGGACATGGACTTTGCTGTCGATGAAACTGGGCTGTGGGTCATTTACTCCACCGAGGAAAATGGTGGAAATATTGTTATTAGTAAAATTAATGTGACCTCCTTCACTGTGGAAAGGACATGGGTCACCAGCCAGTATAAACCTAGTGTGACCAATGCCTTCATGATATGTGGTGTGTTGTATGCAATTAAGCCGGTTGAGCACACGGATTGAGGAGATTTTCTTTACATTTGATACCAAAACTGGTGAGGAAGACAGGGCGAGTATAAAGATGGATAAAGTGATGGAGACACTGCAGAGTGTTAGTTACGACCCATCCGACCACAAGCTCTATGTGTACAATGATGGCTACCAGGTGACTTACGATGTGATATTTAAACGCGATGAACGACCATCGTAATCTCAACAGATCAATTTTAACAATTAGCAAACTGATCAACAGGGGCGGGGAATCACTGGGGGAATCTGGGTCCAAATTGAAAATTCTCTACCTGAATCTCAGGTTAGATTTAGACTCCACGTTACACTCTTCTTACCATCACACCTTAACCTGCAGCGCCAAAGATCCTGAAAATAAATTCACCCAGATCGACTAGCATGTGTCGTCCGAGGTCTGACTAATTCTATCTGAAGAGGTCCACAGTCCCAGCGGTGAATCAAAACAAACATTGGTTCAACCAATTGGCCGTGGTTGGGCTGGTCGGACACTCAGTGTAAGAGTTGGCGGGCGGGTATCTGAACTCAAGCTGACGCTGCAACTTACGGCTTTGGAAGACGAGCCAAAGCCAAAATGGGTTAAATTCTAATCTGCAAAATAGCTCTGAGATTGAATTTGCAAATGTGAGAGGCAGGTGATCTATCTGTTAAGGTTTAATTGACTGAGTTCTTTCAACTGTTGGACAAGTTGACACGGTAAGCGTGAAGAGGTGTCCTTTCAGATGGATGGTGACGTTCTGACTGTGAGAATAGCTCTGGGTGTGACGGTTCGTTTAGTATCTGAACAGCTGTCCTGCTGGATGGGCAGATGGTAAAAACCTCACACAGGGAGAAAGTGCTTCTGGTAGGACTCTCATTCCTGGGTGTTGTATTCATTCATTTTCTGCCTCTGTCACTAATTATTATAGGAGTTAATTATCAGATATAAGGTGACAAGTGTTTATCTGGAGATTTACACCGGAATTCTCAGCAAATTTATTAATAAACAGCCGCATCTACAAAGATTGTGTTGTGTGTTACTAATTGCATTTGTTTATTCTAAGTTTCTTTACTTTTCAGCCCTTTATTCCCATCTGGAAACTCTTTGATTTCCCCCTCACCATACCTGGGATGGCAGGAATGACGTATGAGGAGAGATTGGGTCGATTGGGCTTATACTCGCTGGAGTTTAGAAGAATGAGAGGGGATCTCATTGAAACTTGTAAAATTCTGACAGGACTGGACAAACTAGATGCAGGAAGGATGTTCCTGATGGCGGGGGAGTCCAGAACCAGGGGCCACAGTCTAAGGATAAGGGGTAAGTCATTTAGGACAGAGATGAGGAGGAATTTCTTCACCCAGAGAGTGGTGAACCTGTGGAATTCTCTACCACTGAAGGCAGTTGAGGCCAATTCATTAAATATATTCAAGAAGGAGTTAGATATATTTCTTAATGCTAAAGGGATCAAGGGATATGGGGAGAAAGCAGGGACAGGGTACTGAATTTGGATGATCAGCCATGATCTCATTGAATGGCGGAGCAGGCTCGAGGGGCCGAATGGCCTACTCCTGCTCCTATCTTCTATGTTTCTATGTTTCTATCTCTATCACACCACGCAACAAAAGGAAAAGGCTGCGGCGGCTGGAATTCAGAAATAAAAACGCAAAGTGCTAGAAATACTCAGCGGGTCAGGCAGCGTCTGTGGAGAGAGAAACAGAGTTAACGGTTCAGCTCGATGACCTCCTCTACACTGGGGAGACCAAACGCAGATTGGGCGACCGCTTTGCTTTACACTTCCGTTCAGTTCCCGAGCTTCCGGTCGCCTGTCACTTTAATTCTTCGTGCCACTCCCACTCTGACCTCTCCGTCCTCGGCCTCCGACACTGTTCCAACGAAGCTCAACGTAAGCTCGAGGAACAGCACCTCCTCTTTCGATTAGGAACTTTACAACCTTCAGGACTCAACACTGAGTTCAACAATTTCAGACCATAACCTCTGCCCCCATTTTTTCGGACACCAGCTGCTGATGATTCTGCTATTCGCATTCACACCTCCTCTCGACCCATCTTTTGTTTCTTTACTTGTCCGATTACCATCTCCCTTCGCCTTGCACCATCATAAAGAAACAGTTCTGACGAAAGGCCATCAAGCTGAAACGTTAACTCTGCTTCTCACTGAGAGTTCGGCACAGGCTCTTGTTCCTGGGTTTCTGCCAATGTCCCACTCGGTCCCGTCTGTAGTCAGTGCACAAGAGTATCCTAAAGCCCCTGATCCAGTCGGTTCGCTTACCTCTCCCTGCTGTCTAACTCCTTCTGTGGGTATGTTTCCCAACCGGTAGCAACCATGAGAAGGGGCAGAAAACCAGTGATTGCAGCATCTGTTGGTGATTTCAGTGCTGTTTCCAGTCCGTTGCCTTGTAATTACACTAATCTTCTAACAGTTAGTTCCCAATGTTCATGAATATCAATTAAAGGTTTAGCAGGTGACCCTAACACTGATTGGTGCTTTATACTGCTGGGTACTGTTAAGTCCGTGCATGATTGAGACACGGACTAGCAGGAGTGAAAACAGATAGATGTTTACTGGTGTAAGTCCATAACGAAACTAACCAACAGAGGCTCTCTAGCGCCTTTTATACAGGGGTGGTCACTGCCGGTACTGCAGTCTGAGACCAGTTATTCTCTTAAAGGTACATACACAACAGGTACAATATTCTCACTCATGATACCTCTTCACCCATCAGCCCTGTGCTCGCTGACCCACATTGGCTCCCGAATTCTCATCCTTGTGCTGAAATCCCTCCATGGTCTTGCCTCTCCCTATCTCTATAACCTACTCCAGCCTTACAACAACTCTGTAATCTCCCTCAGCCCCACAACCCCCCGAGATATCTGCGCTCCTCTAATTCTGCCTTCTTGAGCATCCCTGATTATAATCGCTCAACCATTGGTGACCGTGCCTTCTGTTGCCTGGGCCCTAAGCTCTGGAAGTCCCTGCCTAAACCTCTCCGCCTCTCTACCTCTCTTCCCTCCTTTAAGACGCTCCTTAAAACCTACCTCTTTGACCAAGCTTTTGGTCACCTGCCCTAATTTCTCCTAATGTGGCTCAGTGTCAAATTTGTTATCTTATAATACTCCTGTGACGCGCCTTGGGACATTTTACTACGTTAAAGGCGCTATATAAATACGAGTTGTTGTTGCATATAGCGTCGTTAACATAGTAAAATGACACCGAGCCACATAAAGAGATATTAGGACCAAAGCTTGGTCAAAGAGGTACGTTTTAAGGAGCGTCTTAAAGAAGGAGAGAGAGGCGGCGAGGTGGAGAGGTTTAGGGAGGGAATTCCAGAGCTTAGGTCCTCGGCAACTGAAGGCACGGCTGCCAATGGTGGAGCGATGAAAATTGGGGATCCGCAAGAGGCCAGAATTGGAGGTGCGCAGAGATCTCGAAAGGCTGTAGGGCTGGACGAGGTTACAGATAGGGAGGGGCGACCAGGAGCTCCTTGGAATACTCGAGGCTAGAGGTAACAAAGGCATGGATGAGGGTTTCAGCAACAGATGAGCTGAGGCAGGGGCGGAGAAGAGGGATGTTACAGAGGTGGAAGTAGGCATGTCTAGGTGATGGAGAGCGCATGAGGTCAGATGCTCAGCTCAAGTTAATGCTTGCTATATAATAGCACACAGGAATTACAAAGAACCGTGGTAAACCTGCCCACATTTCCAGGTTCTTGCCTCTGATACACCTCAGCTCCTTCTTCAGTTAAAAATGTGTTCACCATCACCCACCCCCCTCCCTGCTCTTCCATCTGTCAACACTTGCTGGCCAGTTTGTTCCACACATTGCTGCCCTCTGTGTGAGATCATTAAATCTAAGGTTCACCCACTCATGTTCTGATCTTGAGTCTGTGTAATTTGTGGTTCGGTTAGTTTAGGTTCCAGTTCATCTCTAACCGTTATGATCCTTTGATAATATCTCCCACGAGCCTCCTTTACTCCAGTGCGAACATTCCCAGCTTCCTGAACCTCTCCCTATAGCCCAAGTGTCTAAAAGCAAAAAGAGATTGGGGGCGAAATTCGGTATCGCCCCGTTTGGGGCGCTAGTATTGGCGGTGCGCAAAGTTTAGCGCCAGGCGCAAATTATCGCCACCTCCTGCGAAATTGGGTACCTGCGCCCCTGAGGGTGATTGCGGCGCTAAATCAGGCACTGCACGACAGTCTGAAGGCGCTAACCCAGCGGAGCGAGGCGCTACCTCACAGTGCTGGCGAAGCTCATGTGATTTCAGTCAGCAATGGAACACAGACACACTGGCACCATCCAATTCTTAAAGGGGGAGTTCTGACGAATGGTCATCGACCTGAAACGTTAAATCTGTTTCTCTCTTCACAGATGCTGCTTGACCTGCTGAGTTTCTCCTGCATTTTCTGTTTTGTCCTTAAAGGGGAGGGTTGATCTTGCCTTGCTCTCCATCCACATCCTGCTCATTGTAGCCTTGAATCTCGGCCTGAATCTCAGCCTGGAGAGACCTGTACATCTAATCTGCTGGAAAGAACAATGGAGAGGACCAGGGAAAGATCTCAGAGTGCAGACCCCACAGTCTCTTCTAATTCGATACAAGGAAGGGCAAATCAAAACCAAACTGCAAAACTCCTTCACACAGCGTGGAATCTCTCCAGAAGTCCGTCTCACTCTCTCACAATGTGTGGTGCAAAAATGTCACCTTCAAAAAAGGCAGGAGGTGTTCCCCTTTAAATAGCGCTCCCCTAGTCCCTTTCAGACAGCATAACGGTCCCCTCAACCAGTCGTTGCTAGCGCCAGGCGGTAAGGCAGGGGGCGCCACTGAATTTCCGGACCGGGGCGCCCCAAGGGCGTTGCACTCTGGAATGATGTCATGATCTGCGTGCGCCGGTGAGCGGGCGCTACGGTTTAGCGCCAGCGCTAAATGTCCGCTCAATTTGGGAAGAGGCGCAGGGTTCGCTGCGCCCAGGCGCTAGTTGGTTCGCGCCCCACTTCTCGACCTCTTTAGGCGCTAATGGGTGGCGCAACCAACCGAATTTTTCCCCCATTAAATTTACGTTGCAATTTTCATGTCATCCCAAAGCTCTTCACAGCCAATATCTTTTGAAGTGCAGTCACTGTTTCATAGGCAAACGAAGTCGCCAATTTACACTCAGAAAGTTCCACAAATAGCAATCAAGATGAGTGACCAGTTCATCCGTTTTAGTGGTGTTAGTTGAGGGATGAATGTTGGCTCCAGGAGAACTTCCTCCTCATTGGACACCACCATGGGATCTTTTACGTCCACCGAAACAGTTGGCCCGGGCCTCAGTTTGACATTGCATCCTCAGGACGAAACCTCCGTTAATGCAGCACTCCCTCAGTACTGCACCAAGTGGCAGCCCAGCGGATGTGCTAAAGACCTGGGTGTGGTGCCGGAACCCACAATCTTCTGACGTAATAGCAAACAATTGACTGCGGAACCAGCTGATGTTACTGGGAGCTGATGAATAAAGGCAGATGAGACATAGCGCTAAGCAAACAAATCGTCTTGATTCAAACTCTTCCTGTTACAACTCCCCTTAACAACCTCCTCAAAAGTCTCAGGTCAGCGTAGTTTCTCCTGGGTTACAGTAAGCGACCACTACATTTTAGCCACTAGATGGCAGCATGGCTTAGAACAATAGGGGGCTATGCACTAGCTGATCTCCTGTGGCAGTGCTCATGGCGAGTAGGGGGATATGCACTAGCTGATCTCCTGTGGCAGTGCTCATGGTGAGTAGGGGGATATGCACTAGCTGATCTCCCGTGGCAGTGCTCATGGTGAGTAGGGCGATATGTGTAATGTATGTACCTTTAAGGGGGAGAACTACTTTTTACAGCTCCTGTATCCTGTAGTACCGGCAGTGACCACACCTGTATATAAACCCTGAGTAGTGATCTGTACAGTCAGTTGCAGTTTGAACCCTCATTCAGTAAACACCTGTTGATCGTTCCCTGCAGTCTGTTGTCTGATTATTGAAGGACACAACATTAAGATACACGGATCTAACATTGGTGACGAGCAGATTCGAACCTACCTGCAACTCTGCATCACCTCCCAGGGATTCGCTCCTGGAGAACAGTGGAAGGAGGTCGAGTCCAGAAGCATGGGCGTCGACCACGGGCAACCGCCCAGTCATCCAGCGGAGATTTGAGCATCGCAGGGGAGGCTGTCGAGAGCCAGGCTTGGCTTTCCAGTCATGGTGGTCCTGCGAAACAGGCTGGCAACAGGTACTGCGCAGACCCTTCCCGGACAGCGGCGGCTAGAGCCGACCGAGCGGCACAGAAAAAGGCCGAGCAGCGTCGACGGGGGAGAGAGGGCAGAGCACACAGGGTGCAGCCGGTGTTCAGGACCGAGCGGCGTCAACGGGGGAGAGAGATGAGAGAGAGCAGAGCGCAGCTGGTGTTCAAGGGCCGAGCAGCGTCAACGGGGGAGAGAGGCACGCAGGAAAACGCGAGGCGCTGCCATTGCCACGAGGACGGCAGAGAGCGGCATTGGCAGCAGCGCAGGAGCAGCGCAGGAAACCCACAGGGCGTTGCCATTTGCCACGAGGACCGCCGAGAGCGGCGTTGGCAGCAGCGCGGGAGACGCCATTTTAAGCCGCAGCGGGGAAGAAAGTAAAGTGCGGGAGAAGCCATTTTAAGCCGCAGCGGGGAAGAAAGGAAAGCGCGGGAGACGCCATTTTAAGCCAGTCTAACCACACCCAAAAATGCCGAAGAGTGGCAGTATCACAGCGTTCGACAATG
This sequence comes from Somniosus microcephalus, assembly GCF_052327205.1. Lineage (NCBI taxonomy): Eukaryota > Metazoa > Chordata > Chondrichthyes > Squaliformes > Somniosidae > Somniosus > Somniosus microcephalus. Next base: position 19,106,397 of record NC_141020.1, on the reverse strand, counting down.
AAGTCGAAGATTGGACGACATATGTCGAACGCATAGAAGTATACTGCAAGGCGAATGAAGTACCAGATGACAAGAAAGCGCTGGTATTGTTGAATTCAATGGGTGCAAAAACGTATGGCTTACTACGAAACCTAGTAACCCCAGAGAAGCCAGTAGAAAAGGATTTTGAAAACATAGTGTCAATCCTACAGGACCACTTAAACGCCACACTGCTGCTGATAGCAGAAAGATTTAAGTTTCACAAAAGGAACCAGCATAAAGATGAAAGTAATGCTGAGTATTTAATGGAACTGCGCAAGCTATCGAAACACTGCCAGTTTGGAATGGGACTAGCAGATACTTTAAGGGACAAGTTTGTGTGTGGGCTTCAAAGTGAAGGAACCCAGAAACGGCTTCTATCAGAAAAGGATCTTACGCTGGACAAGGCTTTCAGCATTGCAGTATCACACGAAGCAGCAGCACGGGGCGCTGCAGAGATACAACGGAGACCGCAAGAATATGGCACAAATGAAATGTCATACGGAACAGTGAAGTGCTATCGCTGCGGCAGAACAACACACGACCATAATGATTGCTGGTTCAAGGACAAAGTGTGCAGACAGTGTGGAAAAGTAGGACACATAGCAAGAGTCTGCAGGTCGGGAAAAAAAACCAGCAGCAAGAAATCTCCACAGGAGAAGTACAAGAAGGTACATAAGGTGACGGAGAGTAGTTCAGATGAACAGAAGAGTGATACAGACTCCGGAAGCAAGGAGCTGGGTTGTCTGAAACTACATAATGTGATCAAACCGGAGGATCACCAAACTATCTGGGTCACGCTCAAGATAGCAGGAGTCCAAGTGAAAATGGAATTGGACACAGGATCAGCCCTAACAGTCGTAAACCGAAGGGACTACAAGCGGCTATTCTCACATATACCCTTGAGAGATACAAAGATTGTCTTGAAGACGTACATGGGGCAAAAAGTCTATCCCAAAGGAAAAATAAGAGTGAACGTTATATATAACGGCAAGGAAACACCAAAAATGGACCTATATGTATTGCCAGATGGAGGACCACCACTACTAGGACGTGAATGGATCCGGAAGATACAGCTAGATTGGCATTCCATACAAGCACTGACTGTAGATGCCAAAAAGGATGACGACGTCACACCTGGACGACTGTCAAAAATGCTAACTGACGCACAAGAAGTGTTCCAGCAGGGACTCGGAACACTAAAAGGCATAACAGCGACGATCAAAATAGAGGAAAATGCAAGCCCAAAGTTTTTAAGGCCAGACCGGTACCTTATGCGATCCGCCCAGCCGTTGAAGCAGAGCTGGAAGGTTTGGAACGTTCAGGAGTACTGTCCAAAGTGGACTGGAGCGAGTGGGCTACACCCATCGTTCCTGTAATGAAGAGGTCGTTGAGTAATACGCCTGGGGAACCAAAGAAGGTTTGCATCTGTGGGGACTTTAAGGTGACAGTGAACCCAATCCTTCACACTGTACAATATCCGCTTCCGCGGATTGAAGATATTTTCGCCTCGCTATCTGGAGGGAAACGCTTCACTAAGATTGATCTGGCCCAGGCGTGGCTGCAAATGGAGGTAGAAGAAGCCTCGAAACAGTACCTCACGATCAACACTCATAAAGGTCTCTACCAATACAACCGGCTGGTGTTCGGGTTGTAGCATCAGCTCCGGCTATTTGGCAAAGGGCAATGGAACAAGTCCTGCAAGGGATTCCAGGGACCCAGTGTTATTTGGACGACATCCTGGTCACGGGCGAAAATGACAGTGATCACCTCGCCAACCTGGAACAGGTGCTCACTAGATTGAAGGAATATGGGCTCCGAGCTAATCGCCACAAATGCGAGTTTTTCCAGAAGCAGATCTCGTATTGTGGCCATGTTATTGATAAAGAGGGGTTGCATAAGTCCCCTGAAAAGATTGAGGCAGTAGTCAAGGCTCCAGCACCGGAAAATGTGTCACAACTGAGGTCGTTCCTCGGGCTGGTGAACTACTACCATAAGTTCTTGCCGAATTTGTCTACCGTACTACACCCACTGAACACCCTACTGCAAACGGGGGTACCATGGAAGTGGAGTGACGAATGTAAATGAGCTTTCCAGAAGAGCAAAGCATTGATCACATCAAAAGAGGTGTTGGCTCATTTCATCCCAGCACTACCAATTCGGTTGGCGTGTGATGCATCACCCTATGGCATTGGAGTGGTGCTGTCGCACAAATTCCCAGACGGCTCGGAGAGGCCAGTAGCCTTTGCGTCTCGGTCACTAACCTCAGCCGAGCGTAACTACGCCCAGATTGACAGGGAGGCCCTCAGCCTAGTGTGGGGAGTGAAAAAGTTCAACCACTATCTGCAAGGGCAGAAGTTCACCTTGCTGACTGACCACCAACCATTTGTCTCCATCTTTAATCCAAAGAAGGGCGTTTCGGTGATGACTGCGCAACGGCTACAAAGATGGTCCCTTTTTCTAGGGGCGCACCAATATGAAATCGAGTATAAGGGCACGAAACAGCATGGAAACGCTGATGGGCTATCACGCCTGCCACTGCCTACAGCAGAGGAAGAACCAGCAGTGGATCCTGTCGAAATATTTCATGCGACTATAATTGAATGCTTGCCAGTAACTAACGCTGGTATAGAGAAGGAGACCCGAAATGACCCGACACTGTCTCGGGTATATGATTTGACGGTGAAGGGATGGCCAGCACATGGCGACTCACTGTTGCCAGCATTCTCATCCAGAAGAGAACAGCTGTCAGTATGCCAGGGGACCTTGATGTGTAAGAATTCGCAATAATTTACAGTTCTGAAGATTAATTTTTTTTGATTAAAGAATCCCTGGGCGTTGTGCTTTTAAATTTCCAGGGATAAAAATGGCTGTCACCACATGGCCGAAGACAAAGGACAATGCTTTGTTTACAAAGCAATTGAATGCTATTAGCATTTGTTTGACCATAGAGCATATATATCAGAAACGCTGCCTATGGAGGGCACGGTCCATCATCAAAGACCCTACCCACCCCAGCCACAGTCTGTTCGCCCTCCTACCATCTGGAAGACGCTACAGATGCATTCACACCCGTACGACCAGATTTAGGAACTGCTTCTTTCCCAGGGCTGTCATCCTACTGAACTCCACAAATAAACACTAAAGCCTGCACATCTGCCAATGCACTTTATTATGGTCATATTTATACTAATATACTGCAAGCCAAATGTATAAATGTATGTTGAATGTTTAAGTGTCCTAATCCAAATTGTACACTCTCGGGAGCCGCAAGCCTACATTTCGTTGTACTGCACTTGTGCACTAACAATGACAATAAAAGTTGATTTGATTTGATTTGATTTTGATTTGTATATCGAGTGGATACATCTAAACTGCAGAAGAGACTTTTGGATCTTGAATGAGAATCCGTTTAAGAATTGAATGGGTCTAAATCACCCAGCACTGGACAATAGGGCTGTTGCATTCTCTTTTGTTTCAGCCCAGGATGCTCCGGAAGACACATTAACCCAGTCTAACCACTTTGAGTTGGCCAATCACAGCTTTCTCTTGTGTATTGGACCCTTTGGGCGGGGAATTTTGCACACAGCCCTTGCAGGGCAGAACGGCAGGACCTCACCAGATATAAAAGATAGCTGCTGAGAAGCTATCTCTCGCTTTACTTCGCTGGACCACAGGTGAGCAGGGTGTTCTGACTCCTCGGCAAGGTAACCTAGCAGGAGTTTGGGGGATGGTAATTTAAGGGGATATTGCTAAGATTGTTTAATCAACATTGTGGTCACTTACCCTTCGTTTTTGCCATCTGCCTTACCCCATTTTAAGCAATTTTACTGTAATTACTGTGTTCGTGTGGGATAGTTTGATATTTTGATTATAGTTTCTTTTAGTTAATAAAACTTGATTTTTCTCTCATCCAAACCACGTGTCTGTTTTAATATCAATAATTATAAGCCCTGCAGTCAGAACTGGAAGGTGGGGTAGCGATTCGAAACCGCTGTTATAAAATTGGTTTTATTGGAATTGGCATGAGTGCAGGCAAAGGCTGCAAGACCAGGAAAATTACTTTAAACCAGTTTAAAGAAGTCCCAGCCTTACAGATGTGTGGATCCCGAGTGGTAATTCCACCCAAGTTAAGGGAGAGAGTGCTCAATGAGCTTCACGAAGGTCATCTGGGAGGGGTGAAAATGAAAAGCCTTGCTAGGGCTTATGTGTGGTGGCTGGGCATCGATCAGCAAATCGAGGACCTGACAAAGAGCTGCTCAGGATGCCAGAAGGTCCAAAATGCACCACCACATGCCCCTCTACACCCATGGGAGTGACCCTCATCTCCATGGCAATGGGTGCATATTGATTTTGCTGGTCCATTCATGGACTCAATGTTTTTAATAGCCGTGGATGCGCACTCGAAATGGCCTGAGGTGATCAAAATGTCCTCCACCACCACGGAGAAAACTATTGCAGTCCTACGGACCATTTTTGCCAGGAACGGCTTGCCAGAGCAGATTTGCTCTGATAACGGACCACAGTTTGTGTCCGAAGAATTTCAAAGATTTATGAAAAGGAATGGGGTAAGGCATTACACATCCGCCCCGTATCATCCAGCCACAAATGGATTGGCTGAGAGGTTCGTACAAACCTTTAAAAAAGCAATAAAGGCCATGTGCGATGACGACATTCCACTGCAGCATAAGGTGGACAATTTCCTGTTAGCCTACAGAAATGCGACACATGCAGTCACCAACCAGGCCCCGGCCATGATGTTCTTTAACCGAAGGTTGAGATCTCGTCTGGATTTGCTCAGACCAAATGTACGAAGAGATGTTGAGAGTAAGCAATTCCAGCACATCAATGAGAAGCCGACAAGGAGCTTCAATGTAGGGCAACCAGTCTTGGCCCGCGACTACTGAACAGAGAACTGGCAACCAGGAACGATATGCACACGGCAGGGGCCACTAATGTACACAGTGGATGTTGGGGAGAACATTGTGAGACGCCATGCTGACCAGATCCTAGAGTTACAGGAACGAGTCAACCCCATGTCTCGGCCATACGTACCTGGTGAGGAACCCAATGTACAGGTCGCATCTACCTCAGAAACAATAGCATTGGAAGCTGATGAATCAACTGACGACAAGGTGTTAGAATCGCCTCCGCACCAAGAGCGAGACACTCGGGAAAGGCGTTATCCAGAAAGAATCAGGAAGCCTCCCCAAAGACTGAATTTATAAATAGACTATTTTCAGTTAATGTTGCATGTTAAAAGTGTTAATTGTAATTAGTTTGATATTTAATTGTTAAATGAGTGTTATGGTACTGTTAATCTATAAGGGGAGGAATTGTAATGTATGTACCTTTAAGGGGAAGAACTACTTTTTACAGCTCCTGTATCCTGTAGTACCGGCAGTGACCACACCTGTATATAAACCCTGAGTGGCGATCTGTACAGTCAGTTGCAGTTTGAACCCTCATTCAGTAAGCACCTGTTGATCGTTCCCTGCAGTCTGTTGTCTGATTATTGAAGGACACAACATTAAGATACACGGATCTAACAATATGCACTAAATGATCTCCCGTAGCAGTACTCATGGTGAGTCAGGGGATATGCACTAGCTGATCTCCCGTGGCAGTGTTCACGGTGAGTAGGGTGATATGCACTAGATGATCTCCCGTGGCAGAGCTCATGGTGAGTAGGGGGATATGCACTAGGTGACCTCCCGTGGCAGTGCTCACGCTGAGTAGGGGGATATGCACTAGCTGATCTCCCATGGCAGTGCGCACGGTGAGTAGGGGGATATGCACTAGATGATCTCCCGTGGCAGTGCTCATGGTGAATAGGGGGATATGCGCTAGCTGATCTCCCGTGGCAGAGCTCATGGTCAGTAGGGGGATATGCACTAGCTGATCTCCCGTGGCAGTGCTCACGGTGAGTAGCGGGATATGCACTCGCTGATCTCCCATGGCAGTGCTCACGGTGAGTAGGGGGATATGCACTAGCTGATCTCCCGTGGCAGAGCTCATGGTGAGTTGGGGGATATGCACTAGCTGATCTCCCGTGGCAGTGCTCATGGTGAATAGGGGGATATGCACTAGCTGATCTCCCATGGCAGTGCTCATGGTGAGTAGGGGGATATGCACTAGATGATCTCCCATGGCAGTGCTCATGGTGAGTAGGGCATATGCACTAGCTGATCTCCCGTGGCAGTGCTCATGGTGAATAGGGGGATATGCACTAGCTGATCTCCTGTGGCAGTGCTCATGGTGAGTAGGGGGATATGCACTAGATGATCTCCTGTGGCAGTGCTCACGGTGAGTAGCGGGATATTTTCTAGCTGATCTCCTGTGACAGTGCTCATGGTGAGTAGGGGGATATGTTCTAGCTGATCTCCTGTGGCAGTGCTCACGGTGAGTTGATTGATATGCTCTGGCTGATCTCCCATGGCAGTGCTCACGGTGAGTTGATTGAAATGCTCCAGCGATCTCGAGTGACAGTGCTCATGGTGAGTTGATTGATAGGTTCTAGCTGATCTCCCGTGGCAGTGCCCATGGTGAGTAGGGGTTATGTTCTAGCTGATCTCCTGTGGCAGTGCTCATGGTGAGTAGAGGGTACGTTCTAGCTGATTTCCTGTGACAGTGCTCACGGTGAGTAGGGGGAATATTCTCTGGCTGATCTCCCGTGGCAGTGCCCATGATGAGTAGGGGGTATATGCTCTGGCTGATCTCCCGTGGCAGCGCTCACGGTGAGTAGGGGGATATGCTCCAGCTGATCTCCCATGGCAGTGCTCATGGTGAGTCGATGTATATGTTTTGGGACTCATATATTTGAATGGAACCTGTAAATCAGTGCCTTTTATCACAATTACATGCTCATTTATCTATTCTAGGAATTTAGGGCTAGATTTTCAGTTGCTTGCGCCAGCAGTTAGCGCCTTAAGAGAAGTGATTTTCGGGCGCTATGCGTGTAGCGCCCGGGCGCAGCGCAGTTTGCGCCCCGCCCCAAATTAAGTTGCCCGTTAGCGCCGGCGCAAAGTTTAGCGGCCGCCCGGATGCGCGCGCAGAAAATGGCGTCACATCCTCGTGCAACGCCCTTTGGCCGCCCCGAATCCAAACTTCAGTCGGACCGCCCCATTGTGCGGCTGGCGTCCAGAGCGTTTGTAAAATGGAACGCAACACACCCTGGGGAGCGCAAATTAAAGGGCACTCCTCCTGCACTATAAAAGGCAGTCTGCATGTGTTGTGTGGAAGGATCCAGTGTGTTGTTGTGAATGGTGTATTCTCCTCCTCCTCCTCCTCCTCCTCCTCCTCCTCCTCGTTTTCCCCCCCAGACTCTGCCTTTGAAAAAAACACATGCACCCTTCCCCTTTAAGAGCTCACTGGCACCAGAGTGTCTGCCGTGCGCTGCGCCCGAGCTCGGGTGTTGCGCTCTGCACCGCCGGCTTAGCGCCTAAAGATAGTAGTGGAACGCCTCTTTTAGCGCTCCACCAACCTCTTAGGGCGAAGCCACTGAATTTCCGGCAACGGGGCGCTACTTTGGGGCGGGCGCTAACTTCGGGCGAGCGCTAAGGTTAGCGCCCCAAAACTGTCTATACTGAAAATCTAGCCCTATATCTCTAAACTTTTTTTAAAAGCCCAGGACACAGAGAAAAGTAGAAGGGGACATTTTTCTGGTAGATTGTAGGTAAATTGTAGGAAGTGTATAGAAGCAGTGGAAGAGGAGAGGTGTGGGGGTTGGTGTGTGTCATGAATCTTATCATGACTCATGAAGTAACACTGGGCGGCCAGCTGGTGGCGCCGTCCAAGGAGTATAAATACTCGGGCGTGGGCCCAGCTTGCTCAGGATGTTTCTGTAACCAGGAACTAGTGATGTAACTAGAATCTCATGGTTGTGAAACAGTTGATTAAAGCCTTGTTTTACACTCAAACCAAGTGTTCAGTAGTCTTTCTACATCAGTGTGTGTGGAATGGAAGCATTCACAAAGTGGGTTCGGGAGCATTGGGGAGTGGCAGCGGGGGTGGGGGCGGGCAGGGTCTGCTAGGGGTGGGAGAGGAGTGTGGGGTGTGCCAGCATGGGGTGAAATTCTGGAGTGTGGCAGGAGGGTTCAGCAGTGTGGGAGTATTTCTTTGCGGGGGGGGGTTGCAGAGTGCCACTGATAAAGTGCAACGCTGGGGGCTTCCTGGGGGGTACTTAGTGTACGGGGGAGGATGACAGCACTGTGTGGGTGTAGGAAGGTGAGTTGGTGCATGTGGTGAGAGGGCTTCGGGCTCAGCAAAGTGGTCCTGTCACAATGAAGGGCAGCAATGGGGACAGTGTTTTGGGAGCGAGGGATTTCTGCAGCTCCCTGATATACAATGCCACCCTTGCCAGCACGCTTAAAGCACAGATGCATGAATGCAATGTAAACTGGCCAAACCAGGTGCTTAAATGCTTGTTAATTTGACAGTCTCTGCATTTTTACGACCTCCTCTTGGTTTGGCACTGTGCATCCAGTGAGACAGTCAGCTAAATAGGTCACTCAGTGAATAAATACTCCACCCTCTTCAGATGCTGTTAGCCATCTTGCCACACAGTATCTCAGCTGAACTTCGAGAAGATTCTTGGTGTTCCTCAACCTATTGCATGGTTCCTGCCTGCTTGTAGGGTGAATCGCCCGTTCAGCCCTCACCTTGGCTGTTTCAAGTCACTGTCCTGGTTTATTTTGGTGCCTCTTTGAAGGCCGGTCAATCACACATCGATATCTATCACATTCAATGGTTTCCCCTCAATGCATCGTCTATTTAGGGGCAGCAGTAGATGTCAATGTGGAAGGGTTCCAGTTAGAATTTGACTCACTGTCGGGGTCTTCAGGCCTCATTGTATTCATTTCAGGAACACAGTGAACAGATTCAAGGTGGAAGAGCTAAGGTCGATCGGCAAAGCAGTTTGACACTGCCTGCCATTTTGGTTCGGAGATAAACATAGAAACATAGAGATAGGAACAGGAGTAGGCCATTCGGCCCTTCGAGCCTGCTCCGCCATTCAATGAGATCATGGCTGATCTTCATCTGAGATCTTAGCTGATCTTACCAGTTCAGTACCCCGTCCCCGCCTTTTCTCCGTAACCCTTAATCCCCTTAGCCTTCAGAAATATATCCAATTCTCTCTTGAAAATATTTATTGAATTAGCCTTCACAGCCCTCTGTGGCAGGGAATTCCACAGGCTCACCACTCTTTGAGTGAAGAAATTCTTCCTCATCTCTGTTTTAAATGATTTGCCCGCTATTTTTAGACTGTGGCCCCTGGTTCTGTGCTCCCCTGCCATTGGAAACATTCTCTCTGAATTCAGCCTGTCCAGGCCTGCCATAATTTTATATGTTTCGATGAGATCCCCTCTCAATCTTCTAAACTCCAGTGAGTACAAGCCCAAACTATTCAATCTCTCCTCGTAGGTCATTCCCGCCATTCCAGGTATCAGCCTGGTGAATCGCCGCTGCACTCTTTCCATGGCAAGAACATCCTTCCGCAGATGGGGCGACCAAAACTGTACACAATACTCCAGATGCGGTCTCACCAGCACCTTGTACAGCTGTAGTAAGGTATCCCTATTCCTATACTCGAACCCCCTTGATATGAAGGCCAACATACCATTTGCCTTCTTAATCGCCTGTTGCACCTGCATGCTCTCCTTCAGTGACTGGTGCACAAGAACACCCAGGTCCCTCTGCACTTCCCCATCTCCCAATCTATTGCCATTTAGATAATAATCTACCCTCCTGTTTTTACCCCCAAAGTGGATAACCTCGCATTTATCCACATTATAGTGCATCTGCCACGTATCCGCCCATTCCCCCAACCTGTCCAAATCGCACTGTAGCCTCCTGACATCCTCATCAGAGCCCACCCCTCCTCCTAGTTTAGTGTCGTCAGCGAATTTGGAAATATTGCATCCAATTCCCTGATCCAGATCATTTATATATATTGTGAACAGCTGGGGTCCCAGGACAGATCCTTGCGGCACCCCGCTGGTCACTGCCTGCCACTCCGAAAACGAGCCGTTTATTCCAACTCTCTGTTTTCTATCCGCCAGCCAGTTCTCTATCCACGTTAATACTTTGCCCCCAATCCCATGAGCCTTAATTTTGCATGATAATCTTTTGTGTGGAACCTTATCGAAGGCTTTCTGGAAGTCAAGGTACACCACATCCATTGGCTCTCCCCCATCTATTTTACCAGTTACTTCCTCAAAAAATTCCAGCAGATTAGTCAAACACGATTTACCCTTTGTAAATCCATGTTGACTCTGTCCGATCCTTTCCCCATTTGTCAAGTGCTCCGCTATTTTATCCTTAATAATGGACTCTAGCATTTTGCCCACAACCGATGTAAGGCTTACTGGTCTATAATTCCCTGCTTTCTCTCTACCCCCCTTTTTAAATATTGGGGTAACATTAGCTACCCTCCAATCCACGGGTACTGTTCCCGAGTCAATGGAGTTCCGGAAGATGATCCTTAGAGCATCTGCTATCTCCAGGGCCACCTCCTTAAGTACCCTAGGATGTAGTTTATCAGGCCCCGGGGATTTGTCGGCCTTCAGTCCCCTCAACTTACCCAACACCATATCCCTAGAGATACTAATTTCTGTCAGCTCCTCCCTCTCATTAGTCCCTATGTTTGCCGATATTCCTGGGAGGTTATTTGTGTCCTCCTTTGTGAATACAGAACCAAAGTATGAGTTTAATTGGTCTGCCATTTCCTTATTCTCCATTATATATTCTCCCGAATCGGACTGCAAGGGACCGACTTGGGATTTTACCAGTCTTTTCCTCCTGATATACCGATAAAAGCTTTTGCAGTCTGTCTTTATGTTTGCTGCAAGTTTACTTTCGTATTCTATTTTCCCCTTCCTGATTAATCCCTTTGTCCTCTTTTGCTGTATCCTGTACTGCCCCCAATCTTCCGGTCTGGTGCTTTTTTTTGCCAGTTGATATGCCCTTTTTTTTGATTTTATGCTGTCCCTAATTTCCCTCGTTATCCACGGTTGAGCCACCTTTTTAGGTTTATTTTTATGCCAAACCGGTATAAACATGTTCTGGAATTCTTCCATTCTATCTTTGAATGCTTGCCATTGTCTATCCACTGTCAATCCCCCCAGAAACACCACCCAATCAATCTTACCCAATTCCCGTCTCATACCCTCGTAATTCCCTTTATTTAAGTTCTGGACCTTAGTCTCTGATTCAATTTCCTCACTCTCCATCTCGACTGAGAGCTCGATCATATTATGATCGCTCTGACCCAAGGGGCCTCGTACAAGAAGATTGTTGATAAGTCCCTTCTCATTGCACAATACCCAGTCTAAAATGGCCTGATCTCGAGTCGGCTCCTCGACATATTGGTCCAGATAACCGTCCCGAAAACATTCCAGGAATTCCTCCTCCTCAGAATTTTTACTAATTTGGGTAGTCCAATCAATATGTAAATTAAAGTCACCCATGATGACAGCTGTGCTCTTATCGCACGCTTCTCTAATTTCCCTTTTTATGCCTTCCCTCACCTCCATATTACTATTTGGAGGCCTATATATCACACCCACTAACGTTTTCCTCCCCTTGCTATTTCTCATTTCTACCCATACAGATTCCGTTTCATCCGAGTTAATATCCTTCCTTTCCATTGCATTAATCCCCTCCTTTACCAGCAATGCTACCCCACCTCCCCTACCTTTTTGCCGATCCTTCCTAAATATTGTATATCCCTGGATGTTAAGTTCCCAGCCTTGCCCACCCTGCAGCCACGTTTCTGTAATCCCAATCAAATCATACTTGTTTACCTCTATTTCCACAACTAATTCATCCACCTTGTTCCTAATGCTTCTAGCATTAAGATACAAAGCCTTCAGGCTTGCTTTTTTCACACTCTCATTATGAATTAGTTTGGCCCTTTGTGTTTCTCTCCTTTGCTTATTGCTTCTCACCTTTCTACCATCTATTTCTGACTTCATATGACTTCCCTCTTTTCCACTATCTAGGTTCCCATCCCCCTGCCAAATTAGTTTAAATCCTCCCGAACCGCCCTAGAAAATATTACCCCGAGGACATCGGCTCCCTCACAGCTCAGGTGTAGACCGTCCCCTTGGTACAGGTCACTCCTCCCCAAGAACTGGTTCCAATGCCTCAAGAATTTAAATCCCTCTCCCTTGCACCACTGCTCAAGCCACGTATTTAGCTTATCTATCTTACTCTCTCTAAACTTATTAGCTCGTGGCACTGGTAGCAATCCAGAGATTACTACCTTTGAGGTCCTACTTTTCAATTTAGCTCCTAACTCCCTAAATTCAGCTTGTAGGACCTCCTCCCTCTTTTTACCTACATCGTTGGTACCTACATGTACCACGACAACTGGCTGATCCCCCTCCCCCTTCAGAATGCTCTGCACCCGCTCCGAGACATCCTTGACCCTTGCACCAGGGAGGCAACATACCATCTTGGAGTCTCGGTCTCGGCCACAGAAACTCCTATCTATCCCCCTTACAATTGAATCCCCTATCACTATAGCCCTATCCCTTTTTTTCCCACCCTTCTGTGCAGCAGAGCCAGTCATGGTGCCCTGAACCTGGCTGCTGGTGCCTTCCCCTGATAAGTCATCTCCCCCAACAGTACCCAAAACGGTAAACCTGTTTTGGAGGGAGATGACCGCAGGTGACTCCTGCACTACCTTCCTGCCTTTACCCTGCCTTTTGGTCACCCATTTACTGTCTGAGCTAGCCTTTACCTGCGGTGTGACCAACTCACTGAATGTGCTATCCACAACATCCTCAGCATCGCGTATGCTCCAGAGTGAGTCCATTCGCAGCTCCAGCGCCGCCATGCGGTCTGCTAGGAGCTGCAGCTGGACACACTTCCTGCACACATAGTTGTCAGGGACAGTGTCCCTGATTTCCCACATGGCACAGGAGAAGCATGACACGGGTCCGAGCTGCCCTTCCATGACTTAACCCTTACAATACCCTTTTATTTACTACGATTTAGCTTAACTATTGAATTCTACTTAGAATAAGTTTGTGAAAGTACTCACCAACCAGTCACCTACCTGTTTTCTGGTGTTGTATTTTCACTGCCGCCTCCTGTCCTGGAACCTTCTCCACCTAGGTTAGGCTCCTGAAATAAAATAAATTGAACCTACCTTTTCAACTTCCCCTAACCCCTAAAAGGTTAGAGGAGGTGGAAGGGTGGGAGACACTACACTGTAGTGTTTCGGGTTTAGCAACAGCTCCACCTATATAAGAGTTACTGGCCTCCTGCTCTCCCGTCTGCACCAGCTGTGAAAGAAAAAGCCCGCGAAAGGTGAGCTTTTAAACTCACCAGTTACTGGCCTCCTGCTCTCCCGACTGCCCCAGCTGTGGTCTCGGGCCTCGCCTCTCTCCGGTTTTTATACCGGCTCTGAATCACTGCTCCCGACTGGTCTCGGGCCTCGCTGGTCGCCGGGTTTTCTCCCAAGCTCCTCCTCGCTGCTCCCGCTGCTCCCGACTGGTCTCGGGCCTCGCCTCTCTCCGGTTTTTATACCGGCTCTGAATCACTGCTCCCGACTGGTCTCGGGCCTCGCTGGTCGCCGGGTTTTCTCCCGAGCTCCTCCTCGCTGCTCCCGACTGCCCCAGCTGTGGTCTCGGGCCTCGCCTCTCTCCGGTTTTTATACCGGCTCTGAATCACTGCTCCCGACTGGTCTCGGGCCTCGCTGGTCGCCGGGTTTTCTCCCGAGCTCCTCCTCGCTGCTCCCGCTGCTCCCGACTGGTCTCGGGCCTCGCCTCTCTCCGGTTTTTATACCGGCTCTGAATCACTGCTCCCGACTGGTCTCGGGCCTCGCTGGTCGCCGGGTTTTCTCCCGAGCTCCTCCTCGCTGCTCCCGCTGCTCCCGACTGGGATTGCAGTTGTATTACAACAACAACAACTTGTATTTATATAGCACCTTGAACGTAGTAAAACATCCCAAGGCGCTTCACAGGAGTGTTATAAGACAAAAAATTTGACACCGAGCCACATAAGGAGAAATTAGGGCAGGTGACCAAAAGCTTGGTCAAAGAAGTTGGTTTTAAGGCGTGTCTTAAAGGAGGAAAGAGAGGTAGAGAGGTGGAGAGGTTTAGGGAGGGAATTCCAGAACTTAGGGCCTAGGCAACAGAAGGCATGACTGCCAATGGTTGAGCAATTATAATCAGAGATGCTCAAGAGTTGCTGTAAGGCTGCAGTAGGTTATAGAGATAGGGAGAGGCAAGACCATGGAGGGATTTCAGCAAAAGGATGAGAATTTTAAGATCGAGTTGTTGCTGGACTGGGAGCCAACGTGGGTCAGCGAGCACAGGGTTGATGGGTGAAGAGGTATCATGAATGAGAATATTGTACCCTGCAGTAAAATGCACCAATCAGTGTTAGGGGCACCTGCTAAACCTTTAATTGATATTCATGAACATTGGGAACTAACTGTTAGAAGATTAGTGTAATTACAAGGCAACGGACTGGAAACAGCACTGAAATCGCCAACAGATGCTGCAATCACTGGTTTTCTGCCCCTTCTCATGGTTGCTACCGGTTGGGAAACATACCCACAGAAGGAGCTAGACAGCAGGGAGAGGAAAGCAAACCGACTGGATCAGGGGCTTTAGGATACTCTTGTACACTGACTACAGCTGGGATCGAGTGGGACATTGGCAGAAACCCAGGAACAAGAGCCTGTGCCGAACTCTCAGTGAGAAGCAGAATTAACGTTTCAGCTTGATGGCCTTTCGGCAGAACTGTTTCTTTATGATGGTGCAAGGCGAAGGGAGATGGTAATGGGACAAGTAAAGAAATGGGTCGAGAGGAGGTGTGAATGGGAATAGCAGAATCATCAGCAGCTGGTGTCCGAAAAAATGGGGGCAGAGGTTATGGTCTGAAATTGTTGAACTCAGAGTTGAGTCCTGAAGGTTGTAAAGTTCCTAATCGGAAGAGGAGGTGCTGTTCCTCGAGCTTACGTTGAGCTTCGTTGGAACAGTGTCGGAGGCCGAGGACGGAGAGGTCAGAGTGGGAGTTGGGCGAAGAATTAAAGTGACAGGCGACTGGAAGCTCGGGAACTGAACGGAAGTGTAACGCAAAGCGGTCGCCCAATCTGCGTTTGGTCTCCCCAGTGTAGAGGAGGTCATCGAGCTGAAACGTTAACTCTGTTTCTCTCTCCACAGACGCTGCCTGACCCGCTGAGTATTTCTAGCACTTTGCGGTTTTTTTTCTGATTTCCAGCCGCCGCAGCTTTTTGCTTTTGTTGCGTGGTGTGATAGAGATAGAAACATAGAAACATAGAAGACAGGAGCAGGAGTAGGCCATTCGGCCCCTTGAGCCTGCTCCGCCATTCAATGAGATCATGGCTGATCATCCAAACTCAGTACCCTGTCCCTGCCTTCTCCCCATATCCCTTGATCCCTTTAGCCTTAAGAAATATATCTAACTCCTTCTTGAATATATTTAATGAATTGGCCTCAACTGCCTTCCGTGGTAGAGAATTCCACAGGTTCACCACTCTCTGGGTGAAGAAATTCCTCCTCATCTCTGTCCTAAATGGCTTACCCCTTATCCTTAGACTGTGACCCCTGGTTCTGGACTCCCCCGCCATCGGGAACATCCTTCCTGCATCTAGTCTGTCTAGTCCTGTTAGAATTTTATAAGTTTCAATGAGATCCCCTCTCATTCTTCTAAACTCCAGCGAGTCTAAGCCCAATCGACCCAATCTCTCCTCATACGTCATTCCTGCCATCCCAGGTATGGCGAGGGGGGAATCAAAGAGTGTACAGATGGGAATAAAGGGCTGAAAAGTAAAGAAACTTAGAATAAACAAATGCAATTAGTAACACACAACACAATCTTTGTAGATGCGGCTATTTATTAATAAATTTGCTGAGAATTCCGGTGTAAATCTCCAGATAAACACTTGTCACTTTATATCTGATAATTAACTCCTATAATAATTAGTGACAGAGGCAGAAAATGAATGAATACAACACCCAGGAATGAGACTGCGACCAGAAGCACTTTCTCCCTGTGTGAGGTTTTTACCATCTGCCCATCCAGCAGGACAGCTGTTCAGATACTAAACGAACCGTCACACCCAGAGCTATTCTCACAGTCAGAAGGTCACCATCCATCTGAAAGGACACCTCTTCATGCTTACCGTGTCAACTTGTCCAACAGTTGAAAGAACTCAGTCAATTAAACCTTAACAGATAGATCACCTGCCTCTCACATTTGCAAATTCAATCTCAGAGCTATTTTGCAGATTAGAACTTAACCCATTCTGGCTTTGGCTCGTCTTCCAAAGCCGTAAGTTGCAGCGTCAGCTTGAGTTCAGATACCCGCCCGCCAACTCTTGCACTGAGTGTCCGACCAGCCCAACCACGGCCAATTTGGTTTGATTCACCGCTGGGACTGTGGACATCTTCAGATAGAATTAGTCAGACCTCGGACGACACATGCTAGTCGATCTGGGCGAATTTATTTTCAGGATCTTTGGCGCTGCAGGTTAAGGTGTGATGGTAAGAAGAGTGTAACGTGGAGTCTAAATCTAACCTGAGATTCAGGTAGAGAATTTCCAATTTGGACCCAGATTCCCCCAGTGATTCCCCGCCCCTGTTGATCAGTTTGCTAATTGTTAAAATTGATCTGTCGAGATTACGATGGTCATTCATCGCGTTTAAATATCACATCGTAAGTCACCTGGTAGCCATCATTGTACGCATAGAGCTTGTGGTCGGATGGGTCGTAACTAACACTCTGCAGTGTCTCCATCACTTTATCCATCTTTATACTCGCCCTGTCTTCCTCACCAGTTTTGGTATCAAATGTAAAGAAAATCTCCTCAATCCGTGTGCTCTCCGGCTTAATTGCATACAACACCCCACATATCATGAAGGCATTGGTCACACCAGCTTTATACTGGCTGGTGACCCATGTCCTTTCCACAGTGAAGGAGGTCATGTTAATTTTACTAATAACAATATTTCCAGCATTTTCCTCAGTGGAGTAAATGACCCACAGCCCAGTTTCATCGACAGCAAAGTCCATGTCCTGGTATGTGACGCCCGCATAAGAAAACCTGTTGTTGTAAGCTGCACCTTCAAGAGTTTGCCTCTGTACATCACCAGTGTCTATGTTAAAGCTGCACATGTCCCGAGTATTGTAACAGTTGTAATACAAGGAGTTACTGTACAAAACCACTCCACTTCCTTGCCCTGCATAAGTGTAATGCCCTGAAATCAGAAGTCTTTTCTCTGTTGGATTCCTGTAGAGCAGCAAATCATCGTGTGAATTGTAGAGTCTGAAGATGTCGAGTACTCGTCCATCTGTGTTGAGTGGTGCCACCCAATACACCTCCTTTTTACTGGGCAGTGGAGCAGGATCTTTGCCCCAGCCTCCATATTTATAACTGAATCCTCTCCAGTTCAGTTGGGTTACGATGGGCACAGTTACATTCAGAAGCCCGCCATGATTGCAGCTCCCTGTTTGAAAAAAGTAAGATCTAGTTCAGCTTTGGGTATTGGCATTTTTCAAATTTGATGCTTTGGTTCCAGGCAATGCGCCATTGGACTAAAATACACATGCGTATATTTCATGCACACTACAATGTCTATAATACATTAACATCTTACATCTAACCCACTTTGGATTGTCAAACTTTTCTCACACTTTTGCATCAAATCTTTTCCATTATAAATTCCTATCTCCACCTTTATAATTGAAACTCTATGTAAACTGTCACGCTGTAATTGTGCCCTCCGGCCCCATGGTGGTGCTGTAACATCTCCAATCTGCACATCCCAGCATCTCTACCTGTATTGCAAAGAAACTCTGACATGCCAACCAACTCTATTTCTCTGCTTCCCAAGATGCTGTAAGTTTTGCTATCTCGTTCTAAATAGGAATCTGAAATGAAAGTATTGGCCCGCCATTCCTCCTTTTAAACTGACCTCAGCTTTGGGATTTGGCACAGGCGCATGCGGAAATCCCGACGCTGCGGTCAGTCAGTGACAGCTCCGAAATAGGCTTAGCTGTGCCTCCCGCCCACCCGCCGCCCAACAATAAGTGAAATCAGCCAAACTGACCAAAACTTAGTAATTACACTGTTAAATCCCCCACTAAAAGTTAAACCCAGAGAGATTAGCGGGGAACAATTTTAGCGCCCCGAAACAGTTAGCGCCCCCGCAGTCGAAATTGGATGGTAGCGCCCCAAGCAGGAGGCGGGACACTACTGGAAGCGCTCCCCCTCCCTCTTGGGGCGCTCCAGCTCAATATTGCGGCGCTACTGTAGGCCTCCCTCCCCTGATTAAAGGGGAGGGGAGTTGCGCAGCGCAAACCGGGGCCCTGCTGGACCATCGGGTAGAGGGGTGCCAGCAAAAGTGCCCGATCGCGGCCGGCAGCCGCGGGAGGAGGTGAGAGGGGGCAGGTGCTGCAAAAGAAAATGGCCACCCGCCCTTTAAATATCGCCGCCCCACCTGCACGAACACCCCCCTTGACCCTGTCGGACATAGCGCCTGGTGGTAGGTCAGGGGGCGTGAGCCAAGTTTGCGGCCGGGGAGCTGTGCACGGTGATGAAGTCATCACTGGGAGTGTCAGCCTAGATGTTTGTGCTCAGGCTTCTGAAGTGGGACTTGAACCCACAAACCTTCTGTTTGGAGCGGCGAGAGTGCTGCCCACTGAGCCATTGGGTGGCCCTTAAATAATGATGAGAAATCCTGAGGAAACAATCTACCTTTTAAGCGGACTAGCAGATATCCCGTGGCGTTGCTCATAGTGCTGTTGCAGGAAGTGATGCAATGTCGTACTTTGAAAGCAATGATGTATATCATGACTCTAGTCATGTCATTGCATTGTGCGGTTATTAGCCGAATAATGATCCAGAGCTGATGACTTCCCTCCCCCTTTAAGAGGCACACTCTTTCACCCAATCACCGTTAACCTCGATTAATAACTGACCGTAGTCAATGGGGGCAAGAGTCGGTGCAACTTGATTCTCTTCGCAGTCCCGAAGCCGTTTCTTCAGCAGCACAATTTCTCTGCGGATCGCCAGCACGTTTTGTTTATCGAACAACTCCAGTTTGCTGACAGTATGAGACATGTTCGAAATCTGAAATAAACAGGGGCAGTTAAAGGGAGCAGTCTTTGAAATGATCGGATCAGGCGGAGGCCATTCAGCCCCTCGAGCCTGTTCCGCCAGTCAATTAGATCACGGCTGATCTGCATCTTAACTCCATCTACCCACCGTGGTTCTGTAACCCTTAATAACCTTAACCAACAAAAATCTATCGATCTCAGTTTTGAAATTTTAAGGTTATGCCCCCTTTTGGACTCCCCCAGCAGATGTAATAATTTTGCTTTATCTATCCTATCAACTCCTTTAATGATCTTAAGCACATCAGTTAGATCACCCCTTAATCTTGGTTGAAAAGGTTGCCTTCAAGGAGGGACTTGAAGTAGGAGAGAGATATAAAGATGGAGAGGAGTTTGGGATGGGAATTATTCAATTAGTCCCACTCCACGACTTTTTCCCCATAGCCCTGCAAATCTTACCATTTCAAGTCCAACATTCCACCCTACATAAACTTGAGGTCATCCAAAACTCGGCTGCCTGTGTCCTAACTCGCACCAAGTCCCATTCACCCATCGCCCCTGTGCTCGTTGACCTACATTGGCTCCCGGTTCAGCAACGCCTCGATTTCAAAATTCTCATCCTTGTTTTCAAATCCCTCCGTGGCCTCACCCCCTCCCTATCTCTGTAACCTCCTCAAGCCCCACAACCCACCCCGAGATATCTGTGCTCCTCTAATTCTGCCCTCTTAAGCATCCCTGATTATAATCGCTCCAGCATTGGCGGCTGTGCCTTCAGCTGCCTGGGCCCTAAGCTCTGGAATTCCCTCCCTAAACCTCTCCGCCTCTCTTTCCTCCTTTATGACACTCCTTAAAACCTACCTCTTTGACCAAGCTTTTGGTCACCTGCCCTAATTTCTCCTTATGTAGTGCGTGTCAAATTGTTTGTCTTTTAATACTCCTGTGAAGTGCCTTAGGATGTTTTACTATGTTAAAGGCGTTATATAAATACATTTTGTTGTTGTTGCTGTTGTTTATCCAATTCCATTTTGAAAGTTACCATTGCATCGACTTCCACCACCCTTTCAGGTAGTGCATTCCAGATCATAAGAACTCACTGCGGAAAAAACATTTCTCCTCATCTCCTGCCCTGGTTCTTTTGACCTTGGCAGCGGGAGGTTGATTCTTTCAGTGGCGAGGAATCGGGTGTGTGGAGGGGGTTGAAGACGATGGCTTCAGCCTTCCCATTGTTGAACTGAAGGCCGTTAAGGCTCATCCAAGGCTGGGGAATCAGACATGGACAGTGAGACAGTGGGAGGAAGTAGGAGGGATCGAGAGAGGTGGATCTGGGTGTCACCAGTGGACATGTGTTAGCTGTTAGCTGAACCATTGTCTACGGATGACATTGCTAATGGGGAGCGATGTGAAAAGACTACTGAGCACTTTGAGTATAAAACAAAGCTTTAATCAACTGTTTCACAACCAGGAGATTCTAGTTACATCACTAGTTCCTGGTTACAGAAACGTCCTGAGCAAGCTGGGCCCACGCCCGAGTATTTATACTCCTTGGACGGCGCCACCAGCTGGCCGCCCAGTGTTACTTCATGAGTCATGATCAGATTCATGACAGGGAGTATGCAGAAGAAGAGGAAAGTGGGGTGCAAGGATAGATCCTTGGGCCACCCTCAAGGAAAAGATGTGGGAATGGGAAAATAAGCCTTTGCTAGAGCTGCTCTGGCTACAGTCAGCGAGGTAAGAGTGTCATCAAGTGATGGTAGTCACATGGAGATGGACAACAGAGGAGAGGCATTGGAGGAGGATAGTAAGGTCAACCCTACTAAAAGCTATGAAGAGGCCAAGGAGTATGAGAAGGAAGAATTCACCACAGACACACACAATATCATTTGTGACTTTGATTAGAGCTGTTTTGGTGCTGTGGGGATGGTGGAAACTGGATTGGAGGGATTCAAACAAGAGATTGCAGGCTGATATGATTGCTGATAAAGTCTGGGTTACAGAACATAGAAATCCCAGCACAGCGAGGGCCATCGTACCTGCAACTACAATTGTGCCTATTACGGTTGCTGCTACTACGGCTCTGCGCTGCTCTGATTCTGAACTCTTGAGCATCCCGATCCTGCTCATCCACCATTAGCGGCCATGGCTTCAGCTGCCTGGACCCTAATCTGGAATTCCCTCCCTAAACCTCTCTACCTCTCACTCCTCCTTTAAGACGCTCCTTAAAACCTACGTCTCGAACCAAACTTTTTGGTCATCTGTCCTAATGGCCCAGACATTCGGGTCGGAGGCTTCCCGCGGGTGCAAGCCCCCGACCTGCACTTACCTAGCGCGCCGGCCGTTGTGCTGTGGGCCCCCATGGGATTCCGATCCTGGGCCTCCTCCAACTGCCGGCACGCAGTCCTTGCGTATCCCAGGGGCGCAGTTAGTTCAAAGCGTCCCCTGGGATCACGTGGGCCATGGAGAGCCAATCGGAGCAGGGAATCTCTATTCATAGATTTGACAGGAAGAGCTGTCAAATCTGTGAATACAATTCAGCCCCAAAACATCACTAAAACTTCAAATACATTTTTAAAAAATCACATTTTAAAAATAACTATAAATTACATGAAATAACTATTTTAAACAATAATTTAAATTTTTAAAATAATTAATTACATTTTCTAACGGGGCTAAAAAATAAACTTACCTTTCTTTAAAGTATTTAAAAATAATAAAGCTGTGGAAAAAATGTTTTAATTTTACTTAATTCACCACTTACCTTGTTAAAAGCAGGCCTTGCGCCTGCTTTTTAAAAGCGTAGCTGCTGGAGGCTTACGCTCCCGGAGAAACCTGGAGAAAAAAACGGTAAGTTCCAGGCGTACGCGCTGCCTCTCCGGCGCACGCGTCCGACCTGTGAACCCCTTCCTTTAAGGGAACGGAAGTTCTGGTTTCCCACGCATGCGCAGTGCATGCACGAAACCGACACTTTCGTTGGGCCAACGCGTGAGTACCCCGTGCATGCTCACCTGTGGGGATCCGAATTTCTGGCCCATGATCTCCTTATGTGGCTCGGTGTCAGATTTTGTTTGATAACGCCCCTGTGAAGCGCCTTGGGATGTTCTGCTATTTTAAAGGCGCTATATAAATGCTAGTCGTTGTTGGGCTAATAGGTCCCCTCCATCAGGTCAGTAACTCTCTACCGTCTGTTCCCCTGGTGATTCATTTTTAAACAAAACACAAAACATGTTCAGCCAATAAAGGACAGAAAAACACAATGTACAGGAAACTCTCGATTTACCGGCACCGGAAATCTCTGTTAACCGGCAAAATTCAGGAGTAGGTTCAGGTAAGTTTTACTTCATATTAGTGGCCGTTCCTGGATCTGTGGCCGTGTAACCGGGGTTCCTGCACCTGTTGCATAGCAACAGGGACGCCTGGATCTGTTGCTGTGTACGGGGCTCTCGTACCTTTTACAATACCTCTCTGTAATCCGGACTTTTTGATAAACCGGCACCACGCCGGTCCCGTCGGTGCCGGATAAAAAAGAGTTTCCTGTAATAAGCTGAATTAATTGGTTTTTTTACACCTAATATCGCTTCCTGACCTCGATATAAAGCTGCTCGATGATGGTGTTGCTTCCGTTGACCATGAGCCTCAGCTGACTGGTGAGGGACTCCAGCTCTCGGATCTCCAGTTTCAGCAGCTCAAAGTCGAGCTGGGTGTAGGAGCTGCCAGTCTCTATTATCTCCACCCGCCGTGTCAGATTCAGCAGCTTCGCCGCGTGCACGAAGAGGGTCCGCGAATATTGCTGCACCTGAGTGGAGCAGCACAGCGAACACACAGAGTTACAGCCTCCTCCACAGACACTTTGACCTATTTGCACCTCATTGCATTGTTGGAACGCCAACTCTGGTTTGATGTGTTGAGTGCATGGTAACACTTTATAGTGCACCTCCTACAGGAATTCCCATCTCTAAAAATATGTAAATGTTGTTTTCCTAATGTTGTAAGAACTAAGGGCGGAATTGTTGTATTGTTCGGCATCTTGGGAAGTTAAGGATGAATAATCAAACTTCCTTGTATCTTAGTTAAGATGCAGGTACAGCAAGCAATTAGGAAAGCAAATCGTATGTTGGCCTTTATTACAAGAGGATTTGAGTATAAGAGTAAAGACGTCTTACTGCAATTTTATCGGGCCCTGGTGAGACCACACCTGGAGTATTGTGGACAGTTTTGGTCTCCTTACCTAAGGAAGGATATACTTGCCATAGAGGGAGTGCAACAAAGGTTCACCAGACTGGTTCCTGGGATGAGGAGATTGTCAATTAGGAGAGGTTGAGTAGACTAGGCCTATATTCTCTAGAGTTTAGAAGAATGAGAGGTGACCTCATTGAAACATACAAAATTCTTACAGGGCTTGACAGGGTAGATGCAGGGAGGATGTTTCCCCTGGCTGGGGAGTCTAGAACCAGGGGTCACAGTCCCAGAATAAGGGGTCGGCCATTTAGGACTGAGATGAGGAGAAATTTCTTCACTCAGAGGGTGGTGAATCTTTGGAATTCTCTACCCCAGAGGGCTGAGGAGGCTCAGTCGTTGAGTATATTCAAGGCTGAGATCGATAGATTTTTGAATATTAAGGGAATCAAGGGATATGGGGATAGTTCAGGAAAGTGGAGATGAGATAGAAGATCAGCCATGATCTTATTGAATGGCGGAGCAGGCTCGAAGGGCCAAGTGGCCTCCTCCTGCTCCTATTTCTTATGTTCTTATGTTCTTAGAGCAACTGACTTTCCAGGATAAACAGGATGGCTTTGAAGCATCGTGAGAGGAAAGCCTGGCTTGTCTTCTGCTTTTAGTGTCTGAATGTTACATATGAGAAATGCTGTGCTGGGAAATATGGGACAGTAATGACGTCAGCCATGAGTGATTAAAGTATAACTGTAGTGGCTAGGGTAATAAACATAGGTTGAGGGATCCATTAACTATAGTGTAGAAATATAACGGTTAATAAAGCCTGTTTCTCAAAGGGTTCAAGAACAGTTAAGTCAGGAAGTCTTGTTTGAGGGAAATGGTTTTGAAATAAGCAGCTACAACTAGAATCATAGATCATAGAAACTTAAATCACAGAAGGAGGCCATTCGGCCCGTCGTGCCTGTGCTGGCTCTTTGAAAGAGCAGTCATGCTTAGTCCCACATCCCCGCTTTTTGTCCGTAACCCTGTGAGTTCCTCATCCTGAAGTACCCGCCCAACTCCCTTTTAAAATTATTGATGGAATCAGCTTCTACCACCTTTTCAAGAAGAAAGTTCCAGATCCCAACATCTCTCCGAGTGAAAAAATGTCTCCTTATCTCCCCTCAGCATGGTGGCATAGTGATTAGCACTGTTGCCTCACAGCGCCAGGGACCCGGGTTCAAATCCGGCCTCGGGTGACTGTCTGTGTGGAGTTTGCACATTCCCCCCGTGTTTGCGTGGGTTTCCTCCGGGTGCTCCGGTTTCCTCCCACAGTCCAAAGATGTGCGGGTTAGGTTGATTGGCCATGATAAAAATTGGCCCTTAGTGTTAGGGGGGATTAAATACGTGGGGTTACGGGGATAGGGCTTGGGTGGGATGGCTGTCGGTGTAGGGACCAGGTGCTAGGGTTTGGATGATCAGCCATGATCTCGTTGAATGGCGGAGAAGGGCCGAATGGCCTATTCCTGCTCCTATGTTTTTCCAATGCTTTTGAATCTATGACCTCTAATTATTGACCCACTCACCAGAGGGAATCGTTTTTCACTATTTACTCTTTCAAAACCTTTCATCATCTTGAAAACCTCTATTAGGTCACCTCTGAACCTTCTCTGTTCCAAGGAGAACAGCCCTAACCTTTCCCAACCTCTCCTCATAACTGAAGTCCCTCATCCCTGGCAACATCGTGGTGAACCTCCATGTACCCTTTCTAAGGCCTTGAGATCTTTCCTGAAGTGTGGGGCTGTGAATTGTCCACATTACTCCAGCTGAAGCCTAACCCGTGATTTATTAAGTTCTAGCATAGAATCATAGAATGGTTACAGCACAGAAGGAGGCCATTCGGCCCGTCGAGCCCGTGCCGGCTCTCTGCAAGTGCACTTCGGCTAATCCCACTCCCCCTCCCTTTCCCCGTAACCCTGCAAATTTTTTTCTTTCAGGTACTTATCCAATTCCCTTTTGAAAGCCATGATTGAGTCTGCCTCCACCACCCTTTCAGGCAGTGCATTCCAGATCCTCACCACTCGCTGCGTAAAAAAGTTCTTCCTCATGTCTCTTTGCTTTTATATTCTATTCCTCTATGTAAAAACCCAAGTGACCCATATGCTTTTTTATCAACTTGCCCTGCCACCTTTAAGGATATATGGACACCAAGGTCTCTCTGCTCATCTACACTTTTCAAAATCATGCCATTTATTGTATACTGTCTGACGTAATAAAACTCACTACGCACTTGGTTCGAGTATAAAGCAAGGCTTTAATCAACTTGTTTCAAAACATGGAGGTCTAGTTGTACTTCACTAGTTCCTTGTCTTACAAAGTATCCCTGGGCAAGCTGGCCTACGCCCGAGTATTTATACTCCTTGGACGGCGCCACCAGCTGGCCGTCCAGTGTTATTTCAAGAGTAGTTCCTGTATGATGATGAGATTTATAACACTGTCTTTCCATACTAGTCCTCCCAAAGTGCATCAATTCACACTTCCCTGCATTGAACTTCATCTGCCGTGCTTCTGCCCATTTCACCAACCTGTCTGTCATCCTGAAGCCTATAACTATCCTCATCATGATCTACTACTTTGTTAAGTTTTGTATTATCTGCAAACTTTATAATGCTGCTCCCCATGCCCAAGTCTAGGCCGTTTATAAAAATTGCAAAGAGTAATGGACCCAAAACTGGCCCTTGGAGAACCCCACTGCAAACCACCTCCCAGTCTGAAAAACATCCATCCACTACCACCCTCTGCTTCCTGTCACTGAGACAATTATGTATCCATACCACCACTTTCCCCTTAATTCCATGGGCTTCCATCTTCTTAATAAGCCTCCTTTGTGGCACTTTATTGAATGCCTTCCAAAAGTCCATATATACAGCATCTACTGCACTACCTTGATCAACCATCTCTGTTACCTCATCAAAGAATTCAATCAAGTTAGTCAGACACGATATGCCTTTAACAAATCCATGCTGGCTTTCCTTGATTAACCCATGCCTTTCCAAATGAAAGTTTATTTTGTCCCTGATAATGGTTTCCAATAACTTCCCCACCACCGATGTTAAGCTGACTGGCTTGTAGTATCCTGGTTTATCCCTCCCCCCTTTCTTGAATAGTGGTATAACATTAGCAACCTTCCTGTCCTCCAGCACTACTCCTCTATCCAATGAGGATTGAAAGATTGTGACCAATTCCTCTGCTATTTCTAGCTTTGCTTCTTCCAGCAACCCAGGATGCATTTAATCCAGACCAGGTGACTTACCAACTTTCAGTAATGCTGATCATTTTAGTACGTCTCCTCTATCTATCACTATCCTGTCCATAACTTCCCTCTCCTCTTTCAGTGTAATATTCACCTCATCCGCTTCCTTTGTGAAGACAGATGCAAAGTATTCATTTAATACTTTGCCATGTCCTCTGCCTCCACATGAAGATTTCCATTTGAGTCCTTAATAGGTCCAACTTTTTCCCTAGCTAATCGCTTACACTTTATATGTTTCTAGAATGTTTTCGGGTTCAATTTAATGTTGCCTGCTAATCTTTTCTCGTAACCTCTCTATTCCTCCAGTATTAACTTTTTCTATCCCCTCCTGTACTTTCCATAACCTTCCTGGTTATTGATTGAATCTTGCTCCTGACCTTTGTCATAAGTCTCCTTTTACTGTTTCTTTTTAATTTTTATTTCCTTTGTCATCCAGGGCGCGTAAGCTGTTTCCATGAATAGATTGTTTTCAAGGAATTCAGGAACAGATATGTCATGAGGTCTTATCTGTGACATGTATCTTTGCTGTAGGCAAAATATATGGTGTATAAAGGAACATGGTTATCAACAGTTCAGAGGGCTCGAATGGTAGAACTAGAAACCAAAAGCCACTCTCTGTGTCTAGTTGGGCCGATCACCTACGCTAGAGATCAATAAAGTCTGTTCCGTATACTCCACCGTCAAGTGTCTTGTGCTTACTCGAATGTTTCATTTTGAACCATAGAAGGGAGGCGGTTGACTAACAGTTGAATGTTAATATCCCCCATTGATAAACACCCCATTTATATCACCCATCAATATTCCCAATTAATAAACACCCCATCCATATCAACCAACAATAAACCATTGATAAACACCCCATTCATATCACACCTCAATATCCCTCATTGATAAACACCCCATTCATATCACCCGTCAATATCCCTCATTGATAAACACCCCATCCATATCACCCATCAATATCCCTCATTGATAAACATCCCATCCATATCACCCGTCAATATCCCTCATTGATAAACACCCCATCCATATCACCCATCAATATCCCTCATTGATAAACATCCCATCCATATCACCCGTCAATATCCCTCATTGATAAACACCCCATTCATATCACCCATCAATATTCCCCATTGATAAACACCCCGTCCATATCACCCATCAATATACCCCATTGATAAACACCCCATCCATATCACCCATCAATATTCCCCATTGATAAACACCCCATCCATATCACCCATCAATATTCCCCATTGATAAACACCCCATTCATATCACCCATCAATATCCCCCATTGATAAACACCCCATTCATATCACCCATCAATATACCCTATTGATAAACACCCCGTCCATATTACCCATCAATATCCCCCATTGATAAACACCCCATTCATATCACCCATCAATATCCTCCATTGATAAACACCCCGTCCATATCACCCGTCAGTATTGCTCCATTAATATCGTGGGGTAGGGATTGCCGAGCAGTTTTGTCTCACCATTATTTTGACTCTGGTTCTAGGGCGATGCAATATAATAATTAATTTGTTAGCGCAGAGTCTGAAAGAGGGCAGAGTGTCCCAGTAATATCCATACCTTGGTGATTTCACGTTGCACGCTGATACTGAGCTGTTGTGATGATTTTTCCAAATATTCCACTTTTTGCACCGGGAATGAGTTATCAGGCAAAATCACCGAACAGACACACACTCCATCGCTGTTGACTGTCCCATTGGCAGTCTGCCCAAACTGTAACCATAGAGATCAGAATTAGTGCAACTCATTCAGCACTGTGCGAGCTGGTAACACTGCTTCACCCCTCCGCCGGGCTGGTAACACTGCTTCACCCCTCCGCCGGGCTGGTAACACTGCTTCACCCCTCCCCTGGACTGGTAACACTGCTTCACCCCTCCGCCGGGCTGGTAACACTGTTTCACCCCTCCCCCGGGCTGGTAACACTGCTTCACCCCTCCCCCGGGCTGGAAAAACTGCTTCACCCCTCCCCCGGGCTGGTAACACTGCTTCACCCCTCCCCTGGACTGGTAACACTGCTTCACCCCTCCGCCGGGCTGGTAACACTGTTTCACCCCTCCCCTGGGCTGGTAACACTGCTTCACCCCTCCCCCGGGCTGGTAACACTGCTTCACCCCTCCCCTGGACTGGTAACACTGCTTCACCCCTCCGCCGGGCTGGTAACACTGTTTCACCCCTCCCCTGGGCTGGTAACACTGCTTCACCCCTCCCCCGGGCTGGAAACACTGCTTCACCCCTCCCCCGGGCTGGTAACACTGCTTCACCCCTCCCCCGGGCTGGTAACACTGCTTCACCCCTCCCCCGGGCTGGTAACACTGTTTCACCCCTCCCCCAGGCTAGTAACACTGCTTCACCCCCTCCCCCGGGCTGGTAACACTGCTTCACCCCTCCCCCGGGCTGGTAACACTGCTTCACCCCTCCCCCGGGCTGGTAACACTGTTTCACCCCTCCCCCAGGCTAGTAACACTGCTTCACCCCCTCCCCCGGGCTGGTAACACTGCTTCACCCCTCCCCCGGGCTGGTAACACTGTTTCACCCCTCCCCCGGGCTGGTAACACTGTTTCACCTCCTCCCCTGGGCTGGTAACACTGTTTCACCCCTCCCCCGGGTTGGTAACACTGCTTCACCCCTCCAACAGTGCAGCACTCCCTCAGCACCGCACTGGAGTGTCAGCCTAGATTTTTGTGTTCAAGTCTCTGGAGTGGGACTTGAACCCACGACCTTCTGACTTGGAGGCACGAGCGCTACCCACTGAGTCACGGCTGACACAAGGTGAGTCAAGCACAGAAAGATCCAAAACAGAAATGAAAAACGCATATTCTGAAGTGGCTTTAAGTAAACGTAAATTAGAAATAAACTTACGGAAGGCAGGAGAGTAACTGCGACCAGTAGAAGGAGCAGCATCTTTGTTCTGCTTCTGAGCTCACCTACAAGATGCAGGAGGGTGGGTTTACAACAAGGTTTAAATAACAAGCTCGCCAGAAACTCCTCCCCAAATTTAGAGACACATTCTTTTGGAATTAAGTCAGAAATGGAAAACTTTCTGACAACACGCATCTAAAGGGACAGCTATTAAACCAGCACAAGGAGCTGTTGAGTCATTTCCATGACGACAGGTAGCCCAGGGCACCTTCTAGCTGAGGGCTCAGTGGGTAGCACACTCACCTCTGAGTCAGAAGGTTGGGGGTTCAAGTCCCACTCCAGGGACTCGAGCACAAAACTCCAGGCTCATCTTCCAGTGCAGTACTGAGAAAGAAAGACTTGCATTTCTATAGCGCCTTTCATGACCACCAGATGTCTCAAAGCACTTTGCAGCCAATGAAGTACTTTTTGGAGTGTAGTCACTTTTGTAATGTGGGAAACACAGCAGCCAATTTGTGCACAGCAAGCTCCCACAAACAGCCATGTGATAATGACCAGATCATCTGTTTTTGTTATGTTGGTTGAGGGATAAATATTGGCCCAGGACACCGGGGAGAACTTCCCCGCTCGGAGATAGTGCTTTGGGATCTTTTATGTCCACCTGAGAGAGCAGACGGGGCCTCGGTTTAACATCCCATCCGAAAGACGGCACCTCCAACAGTGCAGCGCTCCCTCAGCACTGCACTGGAGTGTCAGCCTAGCTTTATGTGCTTCAAATCCCTGGAGTGGGACTTGAACCCACAACCTTCTGATTCAGAGGCGAGTGTGCTACCAACTGAAACGCAGCTGACAGCTGAGGGAGTGCTGCACTGTCTGAGGTGCCGTCTTTCACATGAGATGTTAAACCGAGGCCTTGCCTGCTCTCTGGCACTATATAGATACAAGTCTTTCTTTCCCCCTCTCTGACAGATAGAGGGTGCCAGACTAGTTGTATGATTGTGCAATGCCAGTTGTCTTAGGAACAACTAACTTGAAAGTGAGTTCTTGCCCAGTATTCCATGCTATTGTTTAAATGGATATTGTGTAGTGAAGATGCACTCCAGATTGTAGAGATTGAACAAGAGGGGGAAGTGATTGTATGAAAGAAACTGTGAAGTGTGAGAGCCATAGAGTCATAACGGCACAGAAGGAGGCCATTCGGCCCATCGAGTCCATGCTGGCTCTCTGTGGAGCAATCCAGTCAGTCCCATTCCCCCGCTCTAGCCCTGTAGCCCTGCAAGTTTATTTCCCTCAAGTGCCTATCCAGTCTCCCCTTGAAAACATTGAGTGTCTCCGCTTCCACCACTTCCGTCGGCAGCGAGTTCCAGGTCCTCACCACTCGCTGCGTAAAAAAGTTTTTCCTCACGTCTCCCCTGTATCTCTTGCCCAAAACCTTAAATCTGTGTCCCCTAGTCCTTGTACCATCAACTAGTGGGGACAGCCTTTCCCCGTCTAGCCTATCCAAACCCGTCATAATCTTGTGGAAGTTACCAGAAAGGGAAATCTTTTCCAGTGCTAACCAGATCAAAGTTGCTGGTGCCAGCTTTGAGGGCAGCAGAAGGCGTGGAGTGTTTGGTGTGAACTAAAAGAGATGTCACTTTGTGATTCCAAGAGTGACACGTGCATTGCGGGAGGGGGGAGAAGGCCATGCTGGAGGAGATGTGTGGTACTGCAGGACTTCTTCAAATTCATTTCAGGAGGTGAGTGTCGTTGTCAAGGCCGGCATTTATTGGCCACCTCGAGTTGCCCTTGAGAAGGTGGTGGTGGGCCTTCTTCTTGAGCTGCTGAAGGAGCTGACGTTGTAATGAGCCGGCGAGGTCGCTTGCCTGGGCTACCAGCCTGCGCAGTGCCTGAGGAGCAGAGGACCCCAGGCCGTTGTGCATTATTGGCTCCTGCCGCCCTTGAGGTGAGGAGGCACTTCCTTGTAGCCCATCTATCTCTGGTAATTGAGCAAGAGCTGCCCGATGAATGCACAGCGCTGTCACAAATCCTTTTACCCTCAGGTCTCGGTGCACTCGGTAAACAGGAAATTACAACACAGTGCAGGCCTTGTGTAAACTTGTAACTGGGAAGGTCCCCTCAGGCCTCACCCTTGTCTCGACACATGCTCAAACTTGTTGGTCAAATCTTGAGAAAAAAGGCAGCTGAGGATGAGCATATATCAATGTCACCCGGGGAAAGCACTCAATACCATTACGTCATAATGGTGTAGGGGGTGGTGTGTGGGTGTTGTTTGTCAGCTTCACCTCTGACTCCTTTGAGCGGTTCGAATCGCTCCCACTCCCTTTTGTTCTAGACTTTGGACTTATTTGGGGGTCGTAATAAACTTGCAACAGACATCTGGGTTAGTCAAAAAGAATTCAGATCTTTATTTTGTGACAGGAAAATATACAATACAATGAAACTTACACTTTAAAAGGGTGGGGAACACACGGAATAAGCGAGGGAGAATTACAATGTACAAAAATCCCTTACCCTCCCAACCCCACTACACTAGCTAGGCTGGAATCCAGAGGACCAGGAAATGCTCACCAAAACGACTTTCTTGACAGTTGTGGCGGTTCGCGATTTCGGGGTTCTCTTTAGTTGTGGCGGTTGGGGCCTGCCGTACCTCGGACATGGTAGAAGACTGCACCTGCGTTGGGTCTTCAGTTGAGTTTGGTCTGCTGATGCGGTTAGTCGCGCTGTTGGATCTATCGGGTAAGTACCCAATTTTCTTTGGTTAGGGCTAGTTTTAGAGTCTTTTGTGTCCAAATCTTACCATGGGGTAAGTCAGACTAGCCTGTAGAGTGGAAACAAGTCTTTGGTTCGTGAGTTTTTCGACGGTTGGTTCCTTGTTGGTCGGGGTGGCCCAATATTACCTGGTTGGTGGTAATATTGGTGAGTGTTGGTTTCTGTAGGCCTTTGGTTGCCGTGATCTCTGTTTCTTCTTTCTTCCTTCGAGTCTCCGATGATGATCTCTCTCTTGAGCTGGTTGGCTGAACTTGAACTCAGACTGGCTGTCCGTTTGAACTGTCTCTGCTGGTCTCGTCTGTCTGCCTGTACTGCACTGCCCTGCTGAACTGAAAAGGCAGGCCTCAATTATACTAATTTGGGGCCTGGCTTATCTGACCGCCAAATCTCAGTTTCCTTTGTTAAATTTGGCGGGCTCGTTATTTTTAAATGTCTTTTAAAACTTTAACGAGCTTCGGGGATGGCCCACCCAAACTTAACGAGTTTAGGGGATGGTTCATCTAGACTTAATCGGCCTTTAACTGGTTTCGGGATTGCCTTAAAACCAGTTTTAAAATGCAATACGTTCGCAAATCTCTTTAATTGACTTTGGACTGTGGTTTGTTTACAAGGCTAATGTGCCTTCTTTTGTATAGCTGGGGTTGTCTTGTTTGCTCGACACCTGGCTCTGTGACTTCACGGTCGGGAAAACAGGCTTCATTGTCCTTATGTAAAACTGGGGCGGCCCTTGGACATTCCTTAGACAGTCCAATATCCAAACTCGGGGGCCCACTCTTCTCCCCTTTGTCCCAGCCTTCTGCAAGCCTGAACATGTCTTTTTAAACCAGCCAAATCTTCCTGGGATTTTTATTTTAAATCCCTTTTGTCCAATAACTTTGAAAATAGTCCAAAAATCTCTTCCTTAAATTAAACTCTTGCCTAGAAATTGGGTTGAGGCGCCAAACTGGCGCCAAGTTCACCTGGGCGCTGGTTTTTGCGCAGCGTTCGAAGCTGTAGCGATCGTCAGAAATTCAGTTGAAGTGCCCCGAGAGGGAGACGGGGCGTGGCTCGAGGCGCTCCCCGTCCCTCTTAGGGCGCTGAAACTGAATATCGCACCGCAACGTGTCGCAGCGCCACACGCTGCAGCACGGCACGCTGCGGTACTGCAGGCCTTCCTCCCACTGTTAAGGGGGAGGGGCCTGCAACAGCGCGAACCCCGATCGCGAGTGCCGGCAAAAGAGCCCGGCACCGAGGAGAAGTGCCGGGCTCTCGGGAAACAGCCGGCAATGCCGCGGGGGGGGGGGGGACCAGGAGGCCGGGGACGGAGGTGCTGGCAGGCGGCCGCCGAAAAAGCGGCCGCCCCACACCTCCACCTTAACTTGCGCCTCTGCCGGCGCAGCAAGGCCCCGTGAACCGGGCGCGGGTAGCGAACGGCGCTACAGCAGCGTTCGCGACCAAATATCGCATTCGGTGCGCAAATGGGGCGCTGCGCACACCGATGACGTCATCGGTGGCGGCGCAGCGCAAATGGCCAACGCCACCATTAGCACCCCTGCTGAATATCACGGGAGGCGCTACAGCCACTGACTGCCTCTTTAGGCGCTAACAGGTGGCGCTACTCACCCAATTTCTCCCCCTTTGAAATCCTTCTGTTTGGCCCAACCACACGTTTGCCCTTTTTTACAGATCTGTTCTGTAATGTTCCAAAAATCACTTTAAAATGATGCTATCCTTCTGTTCTGGGTTTGTGCAGAAATTTTCGAACCTTACAATGGCTGATGTCGACACAGCGCACTACGAAATTTTACATTGAGGTGGTTAAAAAAGAAAGACTTGCATTTATATAGCGCCTTTCTCGACCACCGGACGTCCAAAAGCACTTTACAGCCAATCAAGTGCCTTTGGAAGTGGAGTCACTGCTGTAATGTAGGAAACGCAGCAGCCAATTTGCACACAGCAAGCTCCCACAAACAGCCATGTGATAATGACCAGATAACCTGTTTGTTTGTTATGTTGATTGGGGGATAATTATTAGCCAGGACACCAGGGATAACTCCCCCGCTCTTCTTCGAAATAGTGACCGTGGGATCTTTTACGTCCAGCTGAGAGAGCAGACGGGGCCTCAGCTTAACATCTCATCTGAAAGACGGCACCTCCGACAGTGCAGCACTCCCTCAGCACTGCACTGGAGTGCCAGCCGAGATTCACGTGCTCGAGTCCCTGGAGTATGACTTGAACCCACAAACTTCTGAATCAGAGAGCAAGAGTGCTACCCACCGAGCCACGGCTGACACAGACTTTTAAGCTGATAACTGCGTCAGGAGTGGCGGAGTGTATTGCTGTGATGCCTCCATTGTATTTGTGAATGGGGTGTTGAGTTGTTCTATGTTCCACGGTCTGTTCTGGGTGACCACAGTTGCACACTGGAGAGTTTTTACACCTCCATTTGTGCATCGTATCCACATTTGCCGCGGTTTGTGCGGATGCGGTTTAGGGGTGCCCATAATCCTAGCAGAAGATCGAAGCCAGGGATCTTCCACCAGGTGCTTGTTTGTGTCTTCTTGTGAACTCCAGTTGGCTTTCCAAGCACCATCAGGGTTGAAGCCACATTGTCGAAGGTTAAGCTCGTGGGTCTAAAAGGACTGGCGCCACTTCATGCGGTGGTGAGTGTAGTGTCCGTGTGTAGATAAAGACACTGAAGACAGGAGTTGGTTCATAGGTATTTACTAAGCAAGTCTGGGGGGTGTTCTAAAGGATATACACAATACACAGGCTTATATAGCCCAAGTGGCAATTACCGGCATTACGCACACCTGGGGCTCTTAAAGGCACATACACCACAATTCCTCCCTTTTTAGCTAACCAGTACATCATATTTTAAGTAATTATTAATTACATGTTATATGCAAAATAATATACATTGCTGTAATTAATTAATTATAAGTTAGTCTCTCAGGAGGCTTCCTGACTCGGTCCGGATAACGCCTCGGGGGTGTAGCAGTTTCTGGTGGTGTAGTAGGTTCTTCTGGCAAGGCTGATTCGGCTTGAATGCCAGTGTCGGGTTCATCGGGTTCCAGTATCACCGGATCGGAGGTAGATATTAGTATCTCTACTTCATCATTAGATGTATAGAGTGGTGGTGTAGGTTGTCCCTTTTCGGATGACTTTATGATTTGGTCAGCATGGCGCCTTATTATGCTTTCTCCGATGTCCACGGTATACATCAGTGGTCCTAGTCGTGTGCAGATAGTTCCAGGCTGCCATTTCTCGGTACGGTAGTCCCGGGCCAAAACCTGTTGGCCTATCTGGAAGGCCCTAGTTGGCCTTTCATTCATGCCTTGAAACTGCCGGTTCTCCACGTCCCTTCTGATGTTGGGCTTGACCAAATCCAGCCGGCATCTTAGGTTTCTATTGAAGAACATCATGGCGGGAGTTTGGTTGGTAACCATATGTGTTGCATTCCTGTATGCGAATAAGAAGTTATCCACCTTGTGCTGAAGTTTTATGTCTTCATTACCCATGGCCTTTATGGCCTTCTTGAAGGTCTGGACAAACCTTTCAGCCAATCCATTGGTGGCGGGATAGTATGGGGCGGACGTGTAGTGCTTTACCCCATTGTTTTTTAAGAACTTTCTGAATTCTTCGGACACAAATTGCGGTCCATTATCAGAACATATCTGTTCCGGCAGCCCATTCCTGGCAAATATGGTCCTTAATACTGTGATGGTTTTTCCGTGGTGGTGGAGGACATTTTTATTACCTCCGGCCACTTGGAGTGTGCATCAACCGCGATTAAGAACATTGAGTCCATAAATGGACCAGCAAAGTCGATGTGCACCCTTTGCCAGGGAGATGAGGGCCACTCCCATGGATGTAGAGGGGCCTGTGGTGGAGCGTTTTGGACCTCCTGGCATCCTAGGCAGCTCTTGGTCATGTCTTCGATGTCTCCATCGATACCTGGCCACCATACCAACGCCCTAGCTAGGTTCTTCATTTTCACTCCACCCAGATGCCCCTCGTGAAGCTCCTTCAGCAGTTTATCCTGGAGTTTGGGTGGAATCACCACTCTGGATCCACACATCAAGGTTCCTCGGCACACTGACAGCTGTTCTCTTCTTTGCGAGAATGCTGGCAACAATGGTTCGCCATGTGCTGGCCATCCCTTCACTGTTAAATCGTAGACCCGTGAGAGAGTCGGGTCATTTCTCGTCTCCCTTTCAATGGCAGAATTTGTCACTGGTAGACATTCCACTATGGTAGAGTGGAATATCTCTACTGGGTCTACTGTAGGTGCCTCTTCTATCGTTGGCAATGGTAGGCGCGATAAACCATCAGCATTCCCATGCTGTTTTGACCCTTTGTATTCTATGTTGTATTGGTGTGCCCCTGGAAAAAGGGACCACCTCTGTAGCCTTTGTGCTGTCATAATGGGAACACCTTTTTTAGGGTTGAATATGGAGATGAGGGGTTGATGGTCAGTCAACAAGGTAAATTTTTGTCCGTGTAGGTAATGGTTGAATTTCTTCACTCCCCATACCAGGCTGAGTGCTTCCCTGTCTATTTGGGCATAGTTACGCTCAGCTGAGTTTAATGAGCGTGACGCAAAAGCTATCGGCCGTTCTGAGCCATCAGGGAATTTATGGGATAATACTGCTCCTATGCCGTAAGGGGATGCATCGCACGCCAGTCTGATTGGTAGTGATGGGTTGTAATGAGCCAAAACTTCTTCGGATGTGATCAAGTCTTTGCATTTATGGAAGGCACGTTTACAGTCTTCGTTCCATTTCCAAATCACTCCTGTCTGTAGAAGTTCATTAAGAAGGTGTAGAAGAGTTGATAAGTTCGGTAAAAATTTATGATAGTAATTTATTAATCCCAGGATTGACCTTAATTGTGAAACATTCTCAGGTGCTGGGGCTTTTATAACTGCTTCAATTTTTTCAGGTGACTTATGCAACCCTTCATTATTAATTATGTGGCCACAATATGATATCTGATTTTGGAAAAATTTGCACTTGGGGCGATTTGCTCGTAGGCCCCGTTCTTTCAGCCTAGTGAGCACCTGCTCCAAATTGGCAAGGTGCTCGTTGTCGTTTTCTCCTGTTATAAGGATGTCGTCTAGGTAGCATTGAGTCCCCGGAATCCCTTGCAGGACTTGCTCCATAGCTCTTTGCCAGATAGCTGGAGCTGATGCTACTCCAAAAACAGTCGATTGTACTGGTACAGGCCTTTGTGTGTGTTTATTGTGAGATACTTTTTAGAGGTGTCCTCAACCTCCATCTGTAGATATGCCTGTGCCAAGTCAATTTTGGTGAAGCGTTTCTCTCCGGATAGTGAGGCGAAAATATCTTCTATCCTCGGAAGAGGATACTGTACTGTGTGAAGGACCGGGTTTACAGTCACCTTGAAGTCACCACAGATGCGAATTTTTCTCTGTTCTTCAGAGTTATTTTTATTCAATGCTTTTTTCATGACTGGAACGATGGGTGTTGCCCATTCGCTCCAATCTATTTTGGATAATACGCCTGCTTTTTCCAAATTCTCCAGCTCTGCCTCGACTGCTGGACGTATTGCATATGACACCGGTCTTGCCTTAAAAAACTTGGGAATTGCTGCATCTTCCACTTTTATTGAGGCGGTGATGCCTTTCAAGGTTCCTAGTTTCTCTTGAAACACTTCTTTGGTGTTGGCCAAGATGTCTTTTAATCGTTCAGGTATGATGTCATCATTGTTTTTTAAGAACTTTCTGAATTCTTCGGACACAAATTGTGGTCCATTATCAGAACATATCTGTTCCGGCAGCCCATTCCTGGCAAATATGGTCCTTAATACTGTGATGGTATGATGTCATCATTGTTTTTTTTCTTACTGGTCACCGTCAGTGCCTGAATGGAGTGCCAGTCTAAACATATCTTCCTGATCCATTCACGTCCCAACAACGGTGGACCACCATTTTGTAGAATGTATAAATACAACTTTTGTATTTCTTTGCCGTTGTATACAACAGGCACCCTTATTTTTCCTTTGGGGTATACTTTCTGCCCCGTATATGTTTTTAAGATAATGGATGTGTCTTTTAGAGGTATATGCGAAAATAGCCTCTCGTAATCTCATCGATTTATTACGGTTAGAGCTGATCCTGTATCTAGCTCCATTTTAACTGGGGACCCTGCTATTGTGAGGGTAACCCAAATGGTTTGGTAATCCTCTTTGGCAAGTACATTATGTAATTTGAGACAGCTTAGTCTCTTGTTTTTGAAGTCGCTATCGCTCTTCTGGTCTTCGGAGCTACTGTCCGTCATCATTTGTACCTTCCTGTACTTTTCTTTATTGATTTTTTGTCTTCTGTCAGTGGATTTATTTTGTCTAGATTGGCATACCCGTGCAATGTGTCCAATCTTCCCGCATTGCCTGCATGCTTTGTCCTTGAACCAGCAGTCCCTCTGGTTATGGGTGGATCTGCCGCAGCGATAACATCTTCCGAACCCCTGTGTCATTTCATGGGTGCCGAAGTCCTGTGTCTTTTGTTGTATCTCTGCAGCTCCTTTTGCTGCTGCTTCGTATGATACAGCCATACTGAAAGCTTTGTCCAATGTTAAATCTTTTTCAGAAAGCAGTCTTTTTTGTGTTCCTTCACTTAAGAGACCGCAAACGAATTTGTCTCGAAGATAATCTGGTAGTCCTGCCCCGAATTGGCAGTACTTTGATAGCTTTCTTAATTTGGTTAGGTAATCAGCGTTACTTTCATTCTTGTGTTGATTTCTCTTGAAGAACTTGAATCGTTCCGCTATCAGCAGCGGTGTTGGGTTTAAGTGCTCCTGCAGGGTATCAACAATTTCTTTAAAATTCTTGTCCTTTGGTTTGGCTGGAGTGATTAAGTTTCGTAACAGCCCGTATGTCTTTGCGCCCATTAAGTTCAGAAGTACTGAAGCTTTTATTTCATCTTCTATACCATTTGCAGTGCAATATACCTCTACTCTTTCCACGTATGTGGTCCAATCCTCTATTTCGCTATCAAAAGCATCAATATTACCAGATTTAAGCATTTCAGAAAAGATATGGCGCTTCCCGCGCTTTCCCGCCGCTGCTGCCGATAACAACGCTGTTTTCCTGCGGTTTCCGTTTATTCACTGTTGGAGACTCGTTCCCACCGGAGGTCTGAACGCTGACCTGCTTGCCGCGCCGGCCGTCTCCCGAGTGCTCCCTCCCAGTCCGTTATTGCTTGCCTCCGATTTCGCTGCCTGTCTCAGCTGTACAGCCCGCCGCTGGAGCCCCAGCCTGACGCCCAGGAAGGATTAGCGCAGTACCTGCCACCAGCTTGGCCAGCTGGTGAAACCACAGTTTCTCTTACTTCCTTGAGTCTTCTGGACGCCCGAGGAATCGATGTCCTTGAGGTGCTGCCGAATTGCAGGTAAGTCCGTTTCCACTTCGTCGCCACTGTAGTGTCCGTGTGTAGATAAAGACACTGAAGACAGGAGTTGGTTCATAGGTATTTACTAAGCAAGTCTGGGGGGGGGGTTCTAAAGGATATACACAATACACAGGCTTATATAGCCCAAGTGGCAATTACCGGCATTACTCACACCTGGGGCTCTTAAAGGCACATACACCACAGTGAGGGATGGTTGTTGAGATCATAAGAACATAAGAACATAAGAAATAGGAGCAGGAGTAGGCCAATCGGCCCCTCGAGCCTGCTCCGCCATTCAATAAGATCATGGCTGATCTGATCCTGACCGCCAATCTACTATCACAGAACCATCTCCTGAATCTAACAGAATTAGACACACAAAATAGGAGCAGGATCAGGCTACACGGCCCCTGGGCCCGCTCCGCTACCTACAGGGCCATGACTGATCCGAACCTAAACTCATGTCCAAATTCCTGCCCGCTCCCCATAACCCTTTATTCCCTCTACTTCTAGGAAACTGTCTATTTCTGTTTTAAATTTATGTAATGAAGTAGCTTCTACAGCTTTTTGGGGCAGCATATTCCATGGACCTACCACCCTCTGAGTGAAGTAGTTCCTCCTCATCTCAGTTTTGAAAGAGCAGCCCCTTATTCTAAGACTATGCCCCCTAGTTCTAGTTTCACCCATCATCGGGAACATCCTCCCCGCATCCACCCGATCCAACCCCTTCACAATCTTATATGTTTCAATAAGATCGCCTCTCATTCTTCTGAACTCCAATAAGTAGAGTCCCAATCTACTCAACCTCTCCTCATATGTCCATCCCCTCATCCCTGGGATTAACCGAGTGAACCTTCTTTGTACTGACTCGAGAGCAAGTATGTCTTTTCTTAAGTATGGACACCAAAACTGTATGTAGTATTCCAGGTGCGGTCTCACCAATACCTTGTACAACTGAAGCAATACCTCCCTATTCTTATATTCCATCCCCCTAGCAATGAAAGCCAACATTCCATTGGCCTTCTTAATCACTTGCTGCACCTGCATACTAACCTTTTGAGTTTCGTGCACCAGGACCCCCAGATCCCTTTGTACTTCAGTACTTTCCAGTTTCTTGCCATTAAGATAATAACTGGCTCTACGATTTTTCCTGCCAAAGTGCATAACCTCACACTTTCCAGTATTGTATTCCATCTGCCAAATCTCTGCCCACTTACTTAGCCTGTCTATGTCGCCTTGCAGGTTTTTTATGTCCTCCTCACTCACTACTTTCCCTCCCATCTTAGTGTCATCTGCAAACTTTGATATGTTACACTCGGTCCCCTCCTCCAAATCGTTAATATAGATTGTAAAGAGTTGGGGACCCAGCACTGACCCCTGTGGAACACCACTAGTTACTGATTGCCAGTCCGAGAATGAACCATTTATCCCAACTCTCTGCCTTCTGTTAGATAGCCAATCCTCTATCCATGCCAGAATATTACCCCCAATCCCGTGATTTTTTATCTTAAGCAATAATCTTTTGTGTGGCACCTTGTCAAATGCCTTTTGGAAGTCTAAATACACTACGTCCACTGGTTCCCCTTTATCCACCTATATGTTACTTCCTCAAAGAACTCCAGCAAATTTGTCAAACATGACTTCCCCTTCATAAAACCATGCTGACTTTGTCCTATTAAATTATGATTATCCAAATGTCCTGTTACTGTCTTCTTAATAATGGACTCCAATATTTTACCTACCACAGATGTTAGGCTAACCGGTCTATAGTTTCCAGCCTTCTGTCTACTGCCCTTTTTAAATAAGGGCATTACATTAGCAGTTTTCCAGTCTGCCGGGACCTTTGCTGAGTCCAGGGAGTTTTGGAAAATTATTACCAATGCATCCACAATCCCTACCGCCACTTCCCTCAAGACCCTAGGATGTAAGCCATCAGGTCCAGGTGATTTATCCGCCTTGAGTCCTATTATTTTACCGAGTACCACTTCCTTAGTGATTTTGATCGTGTTTAGCTCCTCCCCCCCTATAGCCCCCTGTTTGTCCAGTGTTGGGATATTCTTAGTGTCTTCTACTGTAAAGACTGATACAAAATATTCATTCAGTGTTTTTGCCATCTCCATATTTCCCACCATTAATTTCCCGGTCTCATCCTCTAAGGGACCAACATTTACTTTAGCCACCCTTTTTCTTTTTATATAACTATAAAAACTCTTACTATCTGTTTTTATATTTTTTGCTAATTTACTTTCATAATCTATCTTCCCTTTCATAATCAATCTTTTTGTTATTTTTTGCTGTCTTTTAAAGTTTTCCCAATCCTCTATCCTCCCACTAGATTTGGCTACCTTATATGCCCTTGTTTTTAGTCGAATACTATCCTTAATTTCTTTACTTAGCCACGGATGGCTGTCTTTTCTTTTACACCCTTTTCTTCTCAGTGGAATATATATTTTTTGGAAGTTGTAAAATAACTCCTTAAATGTACACCACTGATCATGTATTGTCTTACCCTTTAATCTATTTTCCCAATCCACTCTACTCAATTCCGCTCTCATACCTTCATAGTCTCCTTTATTCAAGCTTAGCACGCTTGTTTCAGATCCACCCTTCTCACCCTCTAATTGAATATGGAATTCAACCATGTTATGGTCACTCATTCCAAGGGGATCCTTTACTAGGACATTTTTAATTAATCCTGTCTCGTTACACAGGACCAGATCTAAGGTTGCTTGCCCCCTGGTCGGTTCAGTTACATACTGCTCAAGAAACCCATCCCTAATACACTCAATGAACTCATCCTGAAGGCAGCCCTGCCCAATTTGATTTGTCCAATTAATATGATAGTTAAAATCCCCCATAGTTATAGATGTTCCCTTATTACAAGCCTCAACTATTTCCTGATTGATACTCCGTCCAACAGAGTTGCAACTGTCCGGAGGCCTATAGACTACGCCCACTAGTGTTTTTTTCCCCTTATTATTCCTTACCTCCACCCAAACTGTTTCATTATCCTGATCTTTTGACCCAATATCATTTCTCTGTATTAGTGATTCCTTCCTTTTATTAACATAGCCACCCCACCTCCCCTTCCTTCCTGCCTGTCCTTCCTGATCATTAAATAACCTGGTATGTTTAATTCCCAGGCATTGTCACCCTGCAGCCATGTTTCTGTAATGGCCACAAGATCATACCCATATGTAGTTATTTTTGCCATTAACTCGTCTATTTTGTTACGAATGCTACGTGCATTCAGATAGAGAACTTTCAAATATGTTTTGTGACACTTAGTTCCTGCTTTTGCCTTTTTTATTACTTTACCTTTTACTCCATACCTTCTGCCCCTTCCTGACACGCTCTGGTTTTTAATTTCCCCACTGCTACCTAAGTCTATGACCTGCTCTGTTGTCATTTTTATTATTTGCTCTCTAGGAACCTCCCCCCCCCCACTAGTTAGTTTAAAGCCCTCTCTACAGCCCTAGTTATATGATCCGCTAGGACTCTAGTCCCAGCACTGGCCAAGTGAAGCCCGTCCCAACGGAACAGCTCCCTCCTGCCCCAGTACTGGTGCCAGTGTCCCAGGAAGCAAAACCCATTTCTCCCACACCAGTCTTTGAGCCACGCATTTAAGTCTCTAATTTTATTTGTCCTAGTCAAATTCGCTCGTGGCTCAGGTAATAATCCATTATTACCCTTGAGGTTCTGTTTTTTAATTTGACCCCTAGCTGCTCATACTCCTTTAACAGAACCGGCTTCCTAGTCCTATCTAAGTCGTTTGTACCAACATGGAGCACGACAACTGGATCCACCCCCTCCCACTGCAAGTTTCTTTCCAGCCCCATCCTGGTGTATGGGGGAGAT
Source organism: Somniosus microcephalus (assembly GCF_052327205.1). NCBI lineage: Eukaryota > Metazoa > Chordata > Chondrichthyes > Squaliformes > Somniosidae > Somniosus > Somniosus microcephalus. The sequence goes on along the minus strand of NC_141020.1, from coordinate 19,062,905 downwards.
GTCAGCTTTCCGCGATTCGCTGGACTTCCGGGAGGGGAGGGCGGCAAATGGATGGGGGCGATGTTAGCTTTCCACAGCTCAGGCAGCCAGGGTGTTGGGGTCGACCTGAGGGTTCCAGTGATGCACCGCATTGCAGTGTTCAGCTGGACATCAACAAGTCGGGTGTGGCTACTTCTGGTGTGGCATAACCAGCAATATAAGATAGTCACCAAGAAATCCAGTAGAGAATTCAGGAGCAACTTCTTTACCCAGAATGTGGAACTCGCTACCACAGGGAGTGGTTGAAGTGAATAGTATGGATGCATTTAAAGGGAGGCTAGACAAGCATATGAGGGAGAAGGGAATAGAGGGTCACATTACTCGGCTACGCAGTACACAAGGGCCATCCCTGATGTCCATTGAACTGATGCTGATGCTCCCCAGCTTGTGCTGGCCAGTTCCTGGATCAGGTTGTCTCTTGTTTTCATCTTGGCGCCTGCCTTCTTCAGGTGTTTGTGGAATGTTAGCCTCCATTTCCAGAAATATTCCTCCATGGTGTTTAGGTCCCCGTTCAAGGTAGACTCCATGTCGTTGACAGTGGCTGCTTGCGTTTCATAGAATCATAGCATCGTTACAGCACAGTAGGAAGCCATTCGGCCCGTCGAGCCCGTGCCGGCTCTCTGCAAGAGTACTTCAGCTAGTCCCACTTGCCCCCGCCCTTTCTCCATACCCCTGCATTTTTTTTTTTGTACAGGTACTTATCTAATTCCCTTTTGAAAGCCACGATTGAATCTGCCTCCACCATCCTTTCAGGCAGTGCATTACAAATCGTAACCACTCGCTGCATAAAAAAGTTTTTCCTCATATCGCCTTTGGATCTTCTGCCAATCACCTTAAACCTGTGTCCTCTGGTCCTCGACCCTTCCGCCAATGGGAACTGTTTCTCGCTATCTACTCTGTCTAGGCCCCTCGTGATTTTGAACACCTCGATCAAATCTCCTCTCAACCTTCTCTGCTCTAAGGAGAACAACCCCAGCCTCTCCAGTCTATTCACGTAACTGAAGTCCCTCATCCCTGGAACCATTCTTGTAAATCTTTTCTGCACCCTCTCTAAAGCCTTCACATCCTTCCAAAAGTGCGGTGCCCAGAACTGGACACAATACTCCAGTTGTGGCCAAACCAGTATTTTATAAAGATTCAACGGATTCCATCGGATATACGGCACAGAAACAGGCCATTCGACCCAACCAGTCCATGCCGGCGTTTATGCTCCACTCGAGCCTCCTCCCGTCTTTCCTCATCTAACTCAATCAGCGTAACCCTCTATTCCCTTCTCCCTCATATGCTTGTCTAGCCTCCCCTTAAATGCATCGATACTATTTGCCTCAACCACTTCCTGTGGTAGCGAGTTCCACATTCTCACCACTCTCTGGGTAAAGAAGTTTCTCCTGAATTCCCTATTGGATTTCTTGGTGATTATCTTATATTGATGGCCTCTAGTTATGCTCTTCCCCACAAGTGGAGACATTCTCTCTGTATCCACTCTATCAAAAGTTTTCATAATTTTAAAGACCTCTATTAGGTCACCCCTCAGACACCGAGCCTAATCCCACTTTCCAGCTCTTGGTCCGTAGCCCTGTAGGTTACGGCACTTCAAGTGCATATCCAAGTACTTTTTAAATGTGATGAGGGTTTCTGCCTCTACCGCCCTTTCGGGCAGTGAGTTCCAGACTCCCACCACCCTCTGGGTGAAATTTTTTTCCTCATCTCCCCTCTAATCCTTCGACCAACTACTTTAAATCTATGCCCCCCTGGTTATTGACCCCTCTGCTAAGGGAAATAGGTCCTTCCTATCCACTTTATCTAGGCCCCTCATAATTTTATACACCTCAATCAAATCTCCCCTCAGCCTCCTCTGTTCCAAAGAAAACAACCCCAGCCTATCCAATCTTTCCTCATAGCTAAAGTTTTCCAGTCCTGACAACATCCTCGTAAATCTCCTCTCCACCCTCTCCAGTGCAATCACATCCTTCCTGTAATGTGGTGACCAGAACTGCACACAGTATTCTAGCTGCGGCCTAACCAGTGTTGTATACAGTTCTAGCATAACCTCCCTGCTCTTATATTCTATGCCTCGACTAATAAAGGAAAGCTTTCCGTATGCCTTTTTAACCACCTTATCTATGTCCTGCTACCTTTAAGGATCTGTGGACATATACTCCAAGGCCCCTGTGTTCCTCCACACCTCTCAGTATTCTCCCATTAATTGTGTATTTCCTTGCCTTGTTGCCCCTCCCCAAATGCTTTACCTTACACTTTTCCGGATTGAATTCCATTTGCCACTTTTCAGCCCAACTGACCAGTTCATTGATATCTTCCTGAAGTCTAAAGCAATCCTCCTCACTGTCAACCACACGGCCAATTCTTGTATCATCTGCAAATTTCTTTATCATGCCCCCTACATTTAATTGATATATACCACAAAAAGTAAGGGACCAAGTACTGAGCCCTGTGGAACCCCACTGGAAACAGCCTTCCAGTCTCAAAAACTCCCCTCAACCATTAACCTTTGCTTCCTGCCACTGAGCCAATTTTGGATTTAATTTGCCACTCTCCCTTGGATCCCATGGGCTTTTACTTTTTTGATCAGTCTGCCATGTGGGACCTTGTCAAAAGCCTTGCTAAAATCCAGGTAGACTACATCAAATGCACTGCCCTCATCGACCCTCCTTGTTACCTCCTCAAAGAATTCAATCAAGTTAGTCAGGTCCCCCCCTTCCCTTAACAAAACCATGCTGACTGTCCTTGTTTGTTTTATGCCCCTTGATAATTTAATTTCATAGTTCCTCTTTGCCTCCCTAATTATTTTTTTGACTTCTCCCCTAATCTTTTTGCATTCTCCCTGCTATCTGTGTATTTAATGTATGCCTCTTTCCTTACCCTCAATTGTTCCCTTATGGCTTTATTCATCCATGGAGTCTCATTATTGTTTAGTTTGTTCTTTCCTTTTAGCGGAATATATTTTTCTTGCACTCTGTTGAACACCATTTAAAATGTTTCCCATTGCTGTTCTATATTGTTGTTTGCCAATATTGTTATAGAGTCATAGAGTTATACAGCACAGTAAGAGGCCCTTCGGCCCATCGTGTCCATGCCGGCCATCAAACCCTGCCTATTCTAAACCCATTTTCCAGCACTTGGTCCGTAGCCTTGTATGCTATGGTGTTTCAATTGCTCATCTAAATGCTTCTTGAATGTTGTGAGGGTTCCTGCCTCTACCACCCTTTCAGGCAGTGAGTTCCAGATTCCAACCACCCTCTGGGTAAAAAAGTTTTTCCTCAAATCCCCTCTAAACCTCCTGCCCCTTACCTTGAAACTATGCCCCCTGGTTATTGACCCCTCTACTAAGGGGAAAAGTTCCTTTCTATCTACCCTACCTATGCCCCTCATAATTTTGTACACCTCAATCAGGTCCCCCCCTTCCCCATTTTTTTTCCCAAGTTCTATTCTCAGCCCCTCAAAATCAGCTTTTCTCCAATCTATTAACCTGGTTTTTGTCATACTTATGTCCTTCTGAATTATCATCTTAAAGCGTATTATATTATGGTCACTACTGCCTATATGTTCCCCAACTTTTACTTCTCTTATCTGCTCTGGATCATTCCCCATTATTAGATCCAATAGTGAATCCTCCCATGTTGGGCTTTTTACATATTGGGTTAGAAAGGAATCCTGTCTTCTCTTCTTAGGCAGTCCCTCGGAACCGAGGATGATTTGCTTCCACAGTAAAAATGAGTTCTCAGGTGACTGATGAGTCCAATGTGGGACCTACAGTCTCTGTCACAGGTGGGCAGACAGTGGTTGAAGGGGCGGGTGGGTGGGGTGCTTGGGTTGACGTGTGCTCCTTGCGCTGCCTGCGCTTTGCTTCCGCTTGCTCCCGGTGAAGAGACTCGAGGTGTTCGGCGCCTTCCCAGATGCTTCTCCTCCACTTTGTGCGGTCTTGGGCCAGGGATTCCCAGGTGTCGGTGGGGATGTTACACTTTTTCAAGGAGGCTTTGAGGGTGTCCTTGAAGCGTTTGCTCTGCCCACCTGGGGCTCTCTTGCCGTGCTGGAGCTCCGAATAGAGCGGTTGTTTTGGGAGTCTCGTATCGGGCATGCGGACAATGTGACCCATCCATCGGAGCTGATTGAGCGTGGTCAGAGCTTCGATGCTGGGGATGTTGGCCTGAGCAAGAACACTGACGTTGGTGCGCCTATCCTGCCAATGGATTTGCAGGATCTTGCGGAGGCAGCGTTGGTGGTACCTCTCCAGTGCTTTGAGGTGCCTGCTTTACATGGTCCATGTCTCTGAGGCATACAGCAGGGCAGGTATCACTGCTGCCCTGTAGACCATGAGCTTAGTGCCGGGTTTGAGGTCCTGGTCTTCAAACACTCTCTTCCTCAGGCGACCGAAGGCTGCACTGGCACACTGAAGGCGGTGTTGGACTTTGTCATCGACGTCTGCCCTTGTTGACAGTAGGCTCCTGAGGTATGGAAAGTGGTCCACGTTGTCCAAGGCCTTGTCGTGGATTTTGATAATCGGGGGGCAGCACTGTGTGACGGGGGCAGGTTGGTAAAGGACCTTTGTCTTACGGATGTTTAGTGTAAGGCCCATGCTCTCGTATGCTTCGGTGAAGGTGTTTACGATGGTTTGGAGTTCGACCTCCGAGTGAGCGCAGACGCAAGCATCATCTGCATACTGTAATTCGATGACAGAGGATGGGACGACCTTGGATCTGGACTGGAGGCGATCCTGTAAAAGGAATCCTGTACACATTGTAGGAACTCCATTCCTTATCCCCTTTACCTGCCTCTTCTGTCATAACTTCCTTGCTTTTGTACTCTATGCCTCTATGTATAAAGCCCAGGATGCCGTATGCTTTTTTAACCTCTTTCTCAACCTGTCCTGTCACCTTCAATGATTTGTGCACATATACCCCCAGGTCTCTCTCTTCCTGCACCCCCTTTAGAATTGTACCCTTTAGTTTATATTGCCTCTCCTTGTGCTTCCTACCAAAATGTATCACTTTGCACTTTTCTGCATTAAACTTCATCTGCCACCTGTCCGCCCATTCCACCAGCCTGTCTATGTCCTCTTGAAGTCTATCACTATCCTCCTCACTGTTCACTATACTTCCAAGTTTTATGTCATCCGCAAATTTTGAAATTGTGCTCTGTACACCCACATCCAAGTCATTAATATATATCAAGAAAAGCAGTGGTCCTAGAACCGACCCCTGGGGAGCACCACTGTACCTTCCTCCAGTCCGAAAAACAACTGTTCACCACTACTCTCTGTTTCCTGTCACTTAGCCAATTTTGTATCCATGCTGCCACTGTCCCTTTTGTAGTGTATGTGCCTTTAAGAGCCCCATATGTGGTGTAATGCCGCTAATGGCCACTCGGGCTATATAAGCCTGTATATTGTGTTATATCCGTTAGTACCCCTCCAGACTTTGCTTAGTAAACACCTATGAACCAACTCCTGTCTTCAGTGTCTCTATCAACACACGGACACTACAGTGGCGACGAAGTGGAAATGGACTTACCTACAATTCGGCAGCACCTCAAGGACATCGATTCCTCTGGCGTCCAGAAGAATTAAGAAGTGAAAGAAGCTGTTGTTTCACCAGCTGGCCAAGCTGGTGGCAGGTACTACGGTAATCCTTCCTGGGCGTCAGGCTGGGGCTCTAGCGGCTGGCTCTACAGCTGGGCCAAGCAGCGAAAGCGGAGGCAAGCAGTAACAGACGGGGAGGGAGCACTCGGGAGACGGCCGCGGCTGCAAGCAGGTCGGCGTTCAGACCTACAGAGAGAGTCCGGCGGGAACGAGTCTCCAACTGTAAATAAATAAATAAATTAAAAAAGAACGGAAACCGTGGGAAACAGCGTTGTCATCGGCAGCAGCAGCGGGAAAGTGCGGGAAGCGCCATATCTTTTCTGCAGAAAAGAAAGAAAAGCGCGGGAAGCGCCATATCTTTTCTAAGATGCCTAATTCTGGCAATATTGATGCTTTTGATAACGAGATAGAGGATTGGGCCACATATGTGGAAAGAGTGGAGGTATATTGCACCGCAAATGGAATAGAAGATGAGAAAAAAGCTTCAGTACTTCTGGATCTAATGGGCGCAAAGACATACAAGCTGTTACAAAACTTAATCACTCCAGCCGAGCCGATGGACAAGAATTTTAAGGAGATTGTTGATACCCTACACTGCCAATTCGAGGCAGGACTGGCAGATTCTCTGCGAGACAAATTCGTCTGCGGTCTCCTAAGTGTAGGAACACAAAAAAGGCTATTTCCTGAGAAAGATTTAACACTGGACAAGGCTTTCAGTGCAAGAGGAGCTGCAGAGATACAGCAAAGGCCACAGGACTTCGGTACCCATGAAATGACACGGGGTTTCGAGAGATGTTATCGCTGCGGCAGATCCACCCATGACCAGAGGGACTGCTGGTTCAAGGACAAAGCATGCAGGCAATGCGGAAAGATGGGACACATTCCACGTGTGTGCCGATCTGGAAACAAATAATCCACTAACAGGAAAAGAATCAATAAGGAAAAGCACAGAAAGGTACAAATGATGACGGACAGTAGCTCCGAAGACCAGAAGAGCGATAGCGACTCCGGGAACAAGAGACTAAGCTCTCTCAAATTACATAATGTAATTGCCAAAGAAGATTACCAGACCATTTGGGTTACCCTCACAATAGCAGGGTCCCCAGTTAAAATGGAGCTAGATACAGGATCAGCTCTGACCGTCATAAATCGACGGGATTACGAGCGGCTATTTCCGCATATACCTTTAAAAGACACATCCATTATCTTGAAAACATATGCGGGGCAGAAAGTATACCCCAAAGGAAAAATAAGGGTGCCTGTTGTATACAACGGCAAGGAAATACAGAAGTTGTATTTATACGTTCTACAAGATGGTGGTCCACCGCCGTTGGGACGTGAATGGATCAGGAAAATATGTTTAGACTGGCACTCCATTCAGGCACTGACGGTGACCAGTAAGGAAAAAAATGATGATGACATCATACCTGAACGATTAAAAGACATCTTGGCCAACGCCAAGGAAGTGTTTCAAGAGAAACTAGGAACCTTGAAAGGCATCACCGCCTCAATAAAAGTGGAAGATGCGGCAATTCCCAAGTTTTTTAAGGCAAGACCGTGCCATACGCAATTCGTCCAGCAGTCGAGGCAGAGCTGGAGAATTTGGAAAAGGCAGGCGTATTATCTAAAATAGATTGGAGCGAGTGGGCAACACCCATCGTCCCAGTCATGAAGAAAGCATTGAAGAATCATAAATCTGAAGAACAGAGAAAAATTCGCATCTGTGGAGACTTCAAGGTGACTGTAAACCCGGTCCTTCACATGGTACAGTATCCTCTTCCGAGGATAGAAGATATTTTCGCCTCACTATCCGGAGTGAAACGTTTCACCAAAATTGACTTGGCACAGGCATATCTACAGATGGAGGTTGAAGAGGCCTCTAAAAAATATCTCACGATAAATACACACAAAAGTCTGTACCAGTACAATCGACTGGTTTTCGGAGTAGCATCCACTCCAGCTATCTGGCAAAGAGCTATGGAGCAAGCCCTCCAAGGGATTCCGGGGACTCAATGCTACCTAGACGACATCCTTGTAACAGGAGAAAACGACAACGAGCACCTTGCCAATTTAGAGCAGGTGCTCACTAGGCTGAGAGAACGGGGCCTATGAGCAAATCGCCCCAAGTGCGAATTTTTCCGAAATCAAATATCATATTGTGGCCACATAATAAATAAGGAAGGGTTGCATAAGTCACCTGAAAAAATTGAAGCGGTCATAAAAGCCCCAGCACCTCAAAATGTTTCACAATTAAGGTCGTTCCTGGGATTAATAAATTACTATCATAAATTTTTACCGAACTTATCAACTCTTCTACACCCTCTTAATGAACTGCTACAAACAGGAGTAATTTGGAAATGGAACGAAGACTGCAAACGTACCTTCCATAAATGCAAAGACTTAATCACATCCAAAGAAGTTTTTGCTCATTACAACCCATCACTGCCAATCAGACTGGCGTGCGATGCATCCCCTTACGGCATAGGAGCAGTATTATCGCATAAATTCCCTGATGGCTCGGAACGGCCGATAGCTTTTGCGTCACGCTCATTGAACTCCGCTGAGCGTAACTATGCCCAAATCGACAGGGAAGCACTCAGCCTGGTATGGGGAGTGAAGAAATTCAACCATTACCTACACGGACAAAAATTTACCTTGTTGACTGACCATCAACCCCTCATCTCCATATTCAACCCTAAAAAGGGTGTTCCCATTATGACAGCGCAAAGGCTACATAGAATACAAAGGATCAAAACAGCATGGGAATGCTGACGGTTTATCGCGCCTACCGTTGCCAACGGTAGAAGAGGCACCTACAGTAGACCCAGTGGAGATGTTCCACTCTACCATAGTGGAATGTCTACCAGTAACGAATTCTGCCATTGAAAGGGAAACGAGAAATGACCCGACTCTCTCACGGGTCTACGATTTAACAGTGAAGGGATGGCCAGCACATGGCGAACCACTGTTGCCAGCATTCTCGCAAAGAAGAGAACAGCTGTCAGTGTGCCGAGGAACCTTGATGTGTGGATCCAGAGTGGTGATTCCACCCAAACTCCAGGATAAAGTGCTAAAGGAGCTTCACGAGGGGCATCTGGGTGGAGTGAAAATGAAGAACCTAGCCAGGGCGTTTGTATGGTGGCCAGGTATCGATGGAGACATCGAAGAAATGACCAAGAGCTGCCTAGGATGCCAGAAGGTCCAAAACGCTCCACCACAAGCCCCTCTACATCCATGGGAGTGGCCCCCATCTCCCTGGCAAAGGGTACACATCGACTTTGCTGGTCCATTTATGAACCCAATGTTCTTAATCGTGGTTGATGCACACTCCAAGTGGCCGGAGGTAATAAAGATGTCCTCCACCACCACGGAAGAAACCATCACAGTGTTAAGGACCATATTTGCCAGGAATGGGCTGCCGGAACAGATCTGTTCTGATAATAGACCGCAATTTGTGTCCGAAGAATTCAGGAAGTTCTTAAAAAACAATGGGGTTAAGCACTACATGTCCGCCCCATACCATCCCGCCACCAATGGATTGGCTGAAAGGTTTGTCCAGACCTTCAAGAAGGCCATAAAGGCCATGGGTAATGAAGACATAAAACTTCAGCACAAGGTGGATAACTTCTTGTTCGCATACAGGAATGCAACACATATGGTTACCAACCAAACTCCTGCCATGATGTTCTTCAATAGAAACCTAAGATGCTGGCTGGATTTGGTCAAGCCCAACATCAGAAGGGACGTGGAGAACCGGCAGTTTCAAGGCATGAATGAAAGGCCAACTAGAACCTTCCAGATAGGTCAACAAGTTTTGGCCCGGGACTACCGTACCGAGAAATGGCAGCCTGGAACTATCTGCACATGACTAGGACCACTGATGTATACCGTGGACATCGGAGAAAGCATAATAAGGCGCCATGCTGACCAAATCATAGAGTCATCCGAAAAGGGACAACCTACACCACAACTCTATACGCCGAACGATGAAGTAGAGATACCCATATCTACCTCCGATCCGGTGATACTGGAACCCGATGAACCCGACACTGGCATTCAAGCCGAATCAGCCTTGCCAAAAGAACCTACTACACCACCAGAAACTACTACACCACCGAGGCGTTATCCGGACCGAATCAGGAAGCCTCCAGAGAGACTGACTTATAATTAATTAACTACAGCAATGTGTATATTATTTTTCTTATAACATGTAATTAATAATTACTTAAAATATGATGTACTGGTTAGCTAAAAGGGGAGGAATTGTAGTGTATGTGCCTTTAAGAGCCCCATATGTGCTGTAATGCTGGTAATGGCCACTCGGGCTATATAAGCCTGTATATTGTGTTATATCCATTAGTACCCCTCCAGACTTTGCTTAGTAAACACCTATGAACCAACTCCTGTCTTCAGTGTCTCTATCAACACACGGACACTACACCTTTTATTGCATGGGCTTCAACTTTGCTGGCAAGCCTATTATGTGGCACTTTATCAAACGCCTTTTGGAAATCCATGTACACCACATCAACCACATTGCCCTCATCAACCCTCTCTGTTACCTCATCAAAAAACCCGATCAAGCTGGTTAAACATGATTTGCCTTTAACAAATCCGTGCTGACTTCCCTTAATTAATCCACACTTGTCCAAGTGACTGTTAATTTTGTCCCGGATTATTGTTTCTAAAAGCTTCCCCACCACCGAGGCTAAGGTGACTGGCCTGTAGTTTTTTGAATAAGGCTGTAACATTTGCAATTCTCCAGTCCTCTGGCACCCCCTCCATATCCAAGGAGGATTGGAAGATTATGGCCAGTACCTCCATAATTTTCACCTTTACTTCTCTCAGCATCCTAGGCTGCATCCCATCCGGTCCTGATGACTTATCTACTTTAAGTACAGACAGCCTTTTTATCCCATCCAATATCTCAACTAGCTCTTCTTTCACTATGGTCAGAATTTTGCAGGGGGTTAGCGGGCGCGATCGGTGGCGGGTCGGGTGGGAAAGTGTTTTTTTTGACAGCGGGCGGGACCCCGTTGTCAACCCACCGCCACACGCCTTTCCCAATGTCGAGTCTGTTAGCGCTGAGCAGACCTGACAGGCAGCGGCAGGGGGACCCAATTAATCTCATTATTGCTTTGCTGACAGATCATTAACAGTTTTTTTAAACTTACCATTTCACCTTAATTTCATGGCCACAGGAACCACACTGTCTGGGGATCATGGCTGTCAACCTGAGGCGGGAGTTCAGTGGCCATTGCTCCAGCTGATTCCTTCACAGCTTCAAATGTACAGTAGGTAGAGATTCGAGTGTCTCTGGTGATCAGGATCGAGTGCATACCAATATGATGGGTATGTTGTGCTTAATCGGAGTTTAGGATGGAATATAACACACTAGTTATACAGCAAAAACATACGACTGTGACAAGTAGCTGGTACCGGACCTGAGGCTCAGAGGGTGAGGGACTATTTTGGCAGATGGAGTTATTATTGCACTGGGTTTTTCTTGTTAGATTGTACGAGTTAATACCGGGATCCCCTGATTTAAGGCGACTGACAGCCACAACGGCAGTCGCTTGTCTCCCCAGTTTTCCCTTCAATTCCATCATTTTTAATTCGCAGTGAGTATGGTCAGTGCTCACCAAAGGGGGTTTCTGGAGTCATTCTCTAGGCCCCGCCTGGCGTCCTCAAGTTGTGAGATCAGGGATTCATTTTTGATTTTTAAAGCCTTGTTATCCTCATTCACCTGATGGTGGCATCTTGAGGCAAGTCGTGCTTCATCTGCCGAGACTTGCTCTTGGCGGAGAAGGGAACAGGCTGTGACGTGCCAGCCTTGCCAGTCCTGTGAGTCTCTTTCAAGTTGTGCATTTCTCTCTTTCAGGAGTACAATTTGGCCTTGCAAGTGAACGGCACACAAGCGGGCCGCGTAAGCCAGCCTATTTCTGGCTTCTTTAACTTTACATTTCTTTGCACCCACCTGGAAGGCTATCTCACCCCAAATCTCAGAGTAACTCTTCTCGCTCGTCTCCTCACCCTGCACTATTCTGATTACCGCTCGGGCCCCCGGGGTCTCTAACTTATCCGAGAGACTGTTTGCAATTTTGTCTCTAAAATACGCATCCGCCATTTCGTTTTTGCTTTACAGCCCGATAGGCAACGTCTGGTACCTTTATAGACCGAACCCGTCCTCAACTCGTTTTGACCACAACAACCCTTTTGCACTCCGGGCTCAGCTTGCCAATTTGTAGATATTCGTGTATCTCTGTTAAACAGGAGCGAGTGCAAACCAATATGGTGGGTAGAAGCATAGAATCACAGAAAGTTACAGCACGGAAGGAGGCCATTTCGGCCCATCGTGTCCGCGCCGGCCAACAAAGAGCTATCCAGCCTAATCCCACTTCCCAGCTCTTGGTCCGTAGCCCTGCAGGTTACAGCATCCCAAGTGCACATCCAAGTACTTTTTAAATGTGGTTAAGGTTCCTGCCTCTACCACCCTTTCAGGCAGTGAGTTCCAGACCCCCACAATCCTCTGGGTGAAGAAATTTCCCCTCAAATCCCCTCTAATCCTTCCCCCAATTACTTTAAATCTGTGTCCCCTGGTTTTTGACCCCTCTGCTAAGGGAAATAGGTCCTTTCTATCCACTTTATCTAGGCCCCTCATAATTTTATACACCTCAATAAGGTCTCCCCTCAGCCTCCTCTGTTCCAAGGAAAACAGACCCAGCCTATCCAGTCTTTCCTCATAGCTAAGATTCTCTACTCCCGGCAACATCCTTGTAAATCTCCTCTGTACCCTCTCTAGTATATTGTGCTTAATCGGAGTTTAGGATGGAATATAACACACTAGTAATACAGCAAAAACATACGACCATGACAAGTTGCTGATACCGGATCCGACCAGACAGACGGCTGGCGTACACGAACAACTCTTCTTATTCGTCCTCCTTCTTGTCTCGCGTGTCTCTCTCTCCCTCTCTCTTTCTCTGAACTACCCAAGAGTGTTAGACTAGGGTCCGCATGTGTCCACTCTCTGAAGAGTGAAAGACCACCAACTCACTCTTGGGAGCCCTCTGCTCCCCTGTCTGATCTAAGGGCTTTTCGGGTCTTGCTGTTATTCTCTTTTTAGGGGTGGGCCTGAGGTAGAATAATGGACAAGACCATTGAGCCTATCGAGGTTCGCCTTAAAACAAGATGCCCAATGGCATGTCGAGTTCTTTGTTCTAAACTTACAGGCGAAGACCCTCCCTCAAGGGAGGGTCTTCACAACCATTACACATGCTTTCTGCTTTATACGTTTTGAAGGCCATCCATCTGGATCACTCTCATCTCGTCCGGCCCTTCCCCTCCAAAGCAATATAGTCTCTTACCTCATCCTGTCTTGTCTCCCCTGGTGCAGCCAGTGCGTGTACCAGGCACAGCTTTGGGCCATTAAATCAGAGGCCCAAGCCAGAGCTGTCGTACTCAACCAGCCGCCATCCAAGCTATCTCCCCTTAATCTACCAGACTATTCCATCCTGAGATGATACCTTAACTCCCATAAGTTCCTTCTAGTCTATGTCCTTTATACTAATTAACTTTTAATTATCTTCGCAAGCAGTTCTGTGAAACGAGCTCCAACTCCTACCTTAGCATTATAATACGGTTATTAGTAATAATGAAAAAAACACAGGCTGGGCCTTCATTGGCCAAATTAAAGCCACAACTACAGAGTCAAAATCCTAAACTTACAAACAACAGACAGCTATCCTGTTGTTGGCTGACAAAGCCATACTTTGGGCCCCTGTGTGGGATGTTATACATCATCTAATCTAACTCATTACAAACACTATCTCAAATTCTAATGCAAGTTTCTCCAGGGAACCGAAACTTATGCAGTCCCAGTAAAACATAACTTATACATTAACCTCTTACTTGTCTTGAGCAGAAACATACAATCATTTAAACACAGTATTATTCGTGTAGCCATATACGTTTTTAGGCACCCCTAGTTCCTAACAAGTAGAGGCTCCCACCTGACAGAAGCTCCCACTTTCCAGGGGGACTGAGAACACGAACACACTTGTTTTGTCTGAAACTGCGGTCTTTCCGATTGCTGTCATCATAACTTTTCTGACTCAATTGTTTCGGTTCAACTCTTGAGGCCAAATTTGGTTGAACAAGACTCAATCGTGTTCTCAATCTCCTCTTCATCAAGAGTTCTGCTGGGGTATGTCCAGTTGTAGTGTGCGGAGGAGTTCTGTACTTCAGCAAGGAATTTGCCAAACATTGCTTCATGCTGGGTCCTGAACAACCCGGCAACACTTGCTTTTTGAGAGCTTCTTTTACTATTCTGACTGACCTTTCGGCTGCTCCGGTTGAAGCTGGATGATACGGTGGAACGAGAGTGTGTTTGATGCCGTTCCATTTCATGAACTCTTGGAATAGAGCAGAACAGAAATGAGGGCCATTGTCAGAAACAAGCTCTTCAGATAAGCCATGACATGCGAAGATAGACCTCAACTCATCTATGGTACGTTCAGTTGTATTATTTGAACTCATGTGTTTCACTTCAATCCACTTTGAGTGACTATCTACAAGTACCAGGAAATAGCCATTTACTTTCTCACAGAAGTCTACATGTACTCTCTGAAAAGGTCTACTTGGCCATGACCAGGGTTGTAGTGGGGTTTTGGGTGGTTTGTTTCTGCATTTGCTGACAAGTGATTCAAGATCCCTGTCCAATCCAGGCCAGTAAACAAAGCTTCTTGCAATTGATTTCATACTGACGATCCCTGGATGTTCAGTATGAAGTTCAACCAGAATTCTATCTCTCAAAGAAGTAGGTACCACCACTCTGTTTCCCCACTTCATAGAATCTTGCTCACAAGACAATTCAGTACGACGGTTATGGAATGGTTTCAACTCTGTGTCCATACACTGATCAGTCCATCCAGTCAAGGTGTTTTCATACACTCTTTTCAGTACTGAGTCCTTTTGAGTCTCATTTGCAATCTCAGTTGCATTCACGGGAAAGTCTTTGTCAACTGCACCTAGCGTGAAAACCTCACCTTCACTCCCATCACGAGTCTTCATGTGGCAACCTGAACAAGGCATCTGCGATTGCGTTTTGCTTTGAAGTGCGATATTCAATCGTGTCGTCATATTGTGACAACAACACTGCCCAACATTACATTCTTGATGTGGCCATTGCAGGGATGGCAGATTTGGTCCCCAATATTGCTGGGAGCGGTTTGTGATCGGTTATCAGTGTAAACTTTATGCCAATCAGGAACTGTTGGAATTTCTTGATTCCAAACACTATGCTTCTTTTTCAATTAGTACCTAGTTTCTTTCGCTCTTTGTGAGGGTTCGCGATGCGAACGCGATTGGTTTCTCTTGGCCGTCATCCATTACATGGTTTACGACAGCTCCCACACCGTAGCTGGGAGCATCACACGCTAACAAGCTCACACTCTGTGTCGTAGTGCACAAGTAGAGCATCGCTAGAGAGACTTCTCTTACAAGTGTCGTAAGCTTCCTGTTGAGCTTTTGTCCACTTCCACTGGACATCCTTCTTGAGGAGCTCGTGCAATGGAGCTAACATGGTCGCTAACTCAGGTAAGAAACGTGCGTAGTACTGGACCATTCCAAGGAAAGATCTTAACTCAGACACGTTCTGTGGGTTTGGAGCATTGATGACAGCATCAACCTTTTCCTTAACTGGTTACAAGCCAATTGCATCAACTTTCAGACCAATGTACACAACCTCGGGCTGCACAAAAGCACATTTGCTCCTTTTCAATTTGACATTGTGGGCATTCAACCTTTGAAGCACTAAATCTAACACTTCTAGATTTTCTTCCTCACTGCTTGGTGCGATCAGCACATCGTCTTGATTGCATAAGCAATTTGGAATTCCTTGCAAAATCTTATCCATTGTAGCCTGGAAGATTTTGGGGAGGACTTTACACCATACGGCAGCTTAGTGTATGAGAGCAGTCCCTTGTGTGTGTTGATGGTGAGATGCTGTTGACTCTCATTGTCAACATTCAGCTGAGTGTAAGCGTGCGACAGGTCAAGCTTGGAGAAAACCTTTGACCCAGAGAGTGCTGCATACAAATCCTGTGATGTAGGTAACAGGTACTGCTCATCGTCAACTGCTTGGTTGATAGTAACTTTGTAGTCACCGCACAAGCGGACAGTTTTGTCTGCTTTGGGCACTACCACAATCGGGGCAGCCCATTCACTTTTGTCAGTTTTTACGAGCACTCCGTTCTCTCTGAGCTTCACTAACTCTTCCTCCACCTGACTTTTCAACACATAGGGGACCGGCCTTGCCTTACAATAGACAGGCTTCGCATTGGCCTTGATGCGGATATGCGCATCACACCCAGTGATGCCCTCATAACTGTCTGAGAACATGCTTTTATACTCGTTCAGCATTGTGTCGAGTCGCTTCTTTGAAGATGTTTTTCCAATCTAGTTTTAACTTTCTCAACCAGTCTTTGCCCATGAGAGTTGGTCTGTTGTAGCTCGCTACAATAATAGGCAGCTTTATTAACTGGCCATTGTGCTGAACTGTACAATCCATTTGTCCACATGTCTCTAGGATTTCTCCGGAGTAGGTTTTTAATTCTACGTTACTCTTTGTAAGTGGTATTTGATTAAACTTACTCTCATAAGTGTCCTTACTCATGATAGATGTCAATATATTGCTTGTTGATCAAAGGTTTTGTACGGAAGTCTTTCTCACGACTACTAACGTTGCCGCAAGTGGCATAGATACTGTAGATGCCTAGTTCTTCAACATCAGGTATGTTCACTTCAATATTGTGAACTCCTCCCTTTTGTTGTCGCTGCTCTGCATTGCCACTAGAATGGTTCTTACTTCCTGCTCTCGATTTCGCTCCGCAAGCTGTTGAAATATGACCTTGCTCCTGGCAGTGAAAACACTTCACATTTCTGTATTGGCAGTTCTGTGGTGAGTGATTTCCATCGCAGCGATAACAATTCACTGAACTGCTCTCACCAACTTGCTTTTGATCCAGTCTCACAGCCTTAGGTTCGGCGGGGGCTTTGTGACTGTAGACCTCAGCTGCACGAGTCACTTGAGTTGGACGGAGCTCCCCAGCATTCTTAGACGCCATCTCCATAGATCGGGCAATCTTGCTTGCTGTGTCAAACGTTAGGTTCGGAGTGTTCAGTAACTTGGACTGTGTGCGCTCATCCACCAGTCCACACACAAATCTATCTCGCAACGCACGATCCAACAATGTGTCGAAGTTACAATGCAAAGACAGGTTTTTAAGAGCTACAAATGTACTCACTGATGGTTTCACTTTGTTTTTGATTTCTAGTACCAAACTTATAGGCCTAGAAATTCAGTTTGGGACCGCCAGCTCGCTTGCGCCCAGAAGTTACCGCTGCGCGCGGAGCCACTTGCGCCCGCCGGAAATTCAGTTTCAGCGCCCCACGTCGAAGCCGGCCGCTATTCAAGGGTTTCGGCGCCCCCGCTTGGGGCGCTGAAACTGAATATCGGCGCGCTAGGTGCCGCAGCGCCACCCGCTGCGGAGCGGCAGGCTGCGGTACTGCAGGCCTTCCTCCCTCTCTTAAGGGGGAGGTGCCTGCAACAGCGAGATCGCCGCTCGCTAGTGCCGACAAATGAGCCCGGCACCACGGAGAAGTGTCGGGCTCCCGGAAAACAGCCGACAATGCCGCGGGGGGGGGGTGGTGGAGGAGGCCGGGGAAGGAGGTGCGGGCAGGCGGCCGCCGAAAAAGCGGCCGGCCGCACATCCGCCTTAACTCGCCCACTAACGCTACAGTACGGCCCCGTTTTCTAATCGCTGTTTGCGGCCGCTGCGGAAGAGGCGGCCGCAACTCAATATGGCGGTTGGGCCGGTAGCGGGACGGTAGCGGGGCACTGCGCACACCGATGACGTCATCGGTAGCGGCGCAGCGCTACTGGCTAACGCCGCCATTGCCGCAGCGCTGAATATCGGCGAAAGCTCAGCAAGTGGCGCAAAAGCCCTCTTTGGGCGAAAGCTGGGCGCAAAGCCTACTGAATTTCTAGCCCATAGCTCTCTGCTATTTCTAATGGCTGTGGGTCGAAATGGTCCTCGATTTTCTCGACAATGTCTTCAAACGACACATCCTTCGCTTTCCTTGGCGCGAGTATGTTTGTCAACGTTCCGTAGACATCTGGCCCGATCTCCGTTAGAAAAATTGCTTTTTTTTCATTCACGAATTACTTTATTTTGAGCTTGAACATTCTCGTCTGCATCTTCAGTCTTAATAATGTTATTGGCCTTAAAAAAATCTCCATCGCTCAATGTAAGGACTGAATGGTTTGCGAGCTCAGTCATACAGGCTGAGGCTTCCAATGAATTCCGTAGGCGCGGCCATAATTGTCCCGATCCTGTTGAACAGTGACTCAGCACGCTACCCGTGTACCTGTGAGAATCAACGCTGCTGTTGCTGTGTATACATACACACGAAGGCGAAGCACAGAGGATTCTGCATTAGCATTAACGGTAAAACATCGCAAAAAATTCAGTTTAGGCGTCACAAATTCATCTTAAACTTGTCCACTCGAAGGTTGAACACTGTGTCCTTCCATGATCCCAAAAAATGGCTTTGGGATCCCATCCTCGTCGCCAAAATTGTAATATATGTGGGTAGAACAAATGAAGGACAGAGACAGGATGAGTTGCGAGTCCATGAGCTTGGTTACTAGGCCAGAGCGAACTGAGCATGCTCATACTAAACCATGTGACAAACCATGTGATAATACATTACAAATGGCATTACCATCGCCGAATCCCCCACCATCAACATCCTGGGGGTCACCATTGACCAGAAACTTAACTTCCAAACCCACGACCTCTACCACTTAGAAGAACAAGGGCAGCAGACGCATGGGAACATCACCACCTACAAGTTCCCCTCCAAGCCACACACCATCCTGACTTGGACCTGTATCGCCGTTCCTTCACTGTCGCTGGGCCAAAATTCTGGAACTCCCTTCCTAACAGCATTGTGGGTGTACCTACACCATATGGACTGCAGCGGTTCAAGAAGGCAGCTCACCACCATCTTCTCAAGGGCAATTAGGGATGGGCACTAAATGCAGGCCTAGCCAGCGACGCCCACATCACATCAATGAATAATTTTTTTTTTTTTTTTAATTGGACCAGCCACATAAATACTGTGGCAATAAGAGCAGGTCAGAGGCTGGGTATTCTGCGGCGAGTGTCTCACCTCCTGACTCCCCAAAGCCTTTCCACCATCTACAAGGCACAAGTCAGGAGTGTGATGGAATACTCTCCACTTGCCTGGATGAGTGCAGCTCCAACAACACTCAAGAAGCTCAACACCATCCAGGACAAAGCAGCCCGCTTGATTGGCACCTCATCCACCACCTTAAACGTTCACTCCCTCCACCACTGGCGCACCATGGCTGCAGTGTGTACCATCTTCAAGATGCACTGCAGCAACTCACCAAGGCTTCTTTGGCAGCACCTCCCAAACCCGCGACCTCTACCACCTAGAAGGACAAGGGCAGCAGGCGCATGGGAACACCACCAACTCCAAGTTCCCCTCCAAGTCACACACCATCCTGACTTGGAAGTATATCGCCGATCCTTCGTCGTCGCTGGATCAAAATCCTGGAACTCCCTCCCTAACAGCACTGTGGGAGGAGCTTCACCGCACGGACCGCCTTCTCGAGGGCAACTAGAGATGGGCAATAAATGCTGGCCTTGCCAGCGACGCCCACATCCCAGGAACATAAGAGTTAGGAGCAGGAGGAGGCCATTTGGCCCTTCGAGCCTGCTCCGCCATTCAATAAGATCATGGCTGATCTTCTACCTCATCTCCACTTTCCTGCACTATCCCCATATCCCTTGATTCCCTTAGTATCCAAGAATCTATCGATCTCTGTCTTGAATATACTCAACGACTGAGCCTCCACAGCCCTCTGGGGTAGAGAATTCCAAAGATTCACCACCCTCTGAGTGAAGAAATTTCTCTCAAACTGAGTCCTAAATGGCTGACCCCTTATTCTGAGACTGCGATCCCTGGTTCCAGACTCCCTAGCCAGGGGAAACATCCTCCCTCAATCTACCCTGTCAAGCCCTGTAAGAATTTTGTATGTTTCAATGCGATTACCCCTCATTCTTCTAGTCTAGTCTACCCAACTGTGACCTGACTCCGTGTACCTTTGCCCCATATCTCATAACACCAAGAAAACAAAAGAAATCATTGTGGACTTCAGGAAGTCCAAAGGTGGAAGTCACACCCCCATCCACATCAATGGGGCTGTGGTGGAAAGGGTGGACAGCTTTAAGTTCCTCGGAGTCCACATCACGGAAAACCTCTCCTGGTCCCTCAACACCTCCTCTCTGGTGAAGAAGGCCCAGCAGCGCCTATATTTCCTAAGGAGGCTGAAGGGATGTAATCTGTCACCCCTGATCCTCTCTAACTTTTACCGCTGCACTATAGAGAGCATCCTGACAAACTGTATCACAGTATGGTATGGCAGCTGTAGCTACTATGACCGGAAAGCCCTGCAGCGGGTAGTCAAAACTGCCCAACGCATTACCGTCACCCGGCTACCGACCATCGAGCACATATACCAGAAAAGCTGTCTATGGAGGTCACGGTCCATCATCAAAGACCCTACCCACCCCAGCCACAGCCTGTTCACCCTCCTGCCATCTGGGAGACGCTACAGATGCATTCGCACCCGTACGACCAGATTTAGGAACAGCTTCTTTCCCAGGGCTGTCATCCTACTGAACTCCACAAATAAACTCTAAAGCCTGCACATCTGCCAATGCACTTTATTATGGTTATATTTATGTTAATATACTACAAGCCAAATGTATGTTGAATGTTTAAATGTCTTACTCCAAATGTACACTCTCGGGAGCCGCAAGCCTACATTTCGTTGTACTGCACTTGTGCACTAACAATGACAATAAAAGTTGATTTGATTTTAATACCTTTGGTTAACAAAAATCTATCACTCTCAGATGTAAAATGAACAACTGATCTAGCATCAATTGCCGTTTGTGGAGGGGAGTTCCAAACTTCTACCACCCTTCGCGTGTAGACGTCTTTGCTAACTTCACTCCTGGGCCTAGAAATTGGGTTCTGGTCTTGCCAGGGCTGTAGCGCCAGAAAGTTTGCGCCAGCGGTAATGCGGCAGCGCGCGATGAAAATTCGGGTGCGCCGGGCCCAGACGGCGGCGGGCGCTAAAACCCTCCTTTAGCGCCTCAAAACAGGCGTGAACTTGGGTTTCCCGGCGCTAATCCCCCGCTGCGGCACCCGATGCGGTGCGGCAGGCGGGGGAACTGCAGGCCTCCTCCTCCTGTTAAGGAGGAGCTGCCTGCAGCCGACAACTGTCCGGCGGATTGACCCGACATCTGAGCCCGGCACCTCGGGGAAGTGCCGGGCTCGCATGAGACACTGATCAGGGCCGCGGGGGGGGAATGCAGGAGTCCGGGAAGGGAGGTGCGGGCAGGCGGCCGCCGGGAACGCGGCCGGCCGCCGCTCCACCTTTATGCGCCGGCGCACACTGGGGGAAGACTCTGTTGCCAGAGTCTTAGTTGCGCCTGCCACGGGCGAGGCGGGCGCAACTGAATTTCGGCTTGGGGCCGGGTTACCACGGCAACCGGGACGCTGCGCACACCGATGACGTCATCGGTGCCGGCGCAGCGCTACCGGTGCAACGCCGATTTAGGGCCCCAGGGAATTTCTCAACTGGCCATAACTCCGGCGCTAGGCCCTCTAGCGCCTCAAATGCGGCGCTAAGCCTACCGAATTTCTAGGCCCTGAACTTTTAGGCTATGTTCCCTGGTCCTAGACTCCCTATCCAGTAGAAACAGTTTCTCTCTATCTACCCTATCAGTTCCCCTTTCAGGCAGCGCATTCCGGATCACAACAACTCGCTGTGTAAATAAAAAAATCCTCATCTCCCCTCTAGTTCTTTTGCAAATTATTTTAAATCTGTGTCTTCTGGTTACTGGCCCTCCTGCCAGTGGCAACAGCTTCTCCCCTACCTACTCTCTCAAAACTCCTCACAATGTTCAACGACTCTATTAAACTTCCTCACAGCCTTCTCTGCTCTCAGGAAAACAATCCCACAGTTCTTTTAAAGAGTCGACACAGCTGTAGGGGGTGGTGTGTGTGGTCAGCTTCACCTCTGACTCCTTTGAGCGGCTCGAATCGCTCCCACTCCCTTGGTTCTAGACCTGGACTTATTTGGGGGTTGTAATGAAATTGCAACAGACACCTGGGTTGGTGAAAAGAACTTGGATTTTATTTGAGACAGGAAAATATACACAACACAATAAATCTTATCACTCTAAATGGGGGAACACTTCGGAATATGTGAGGGAGAATGACAGTAGACAAAAATACCTTACCCCTCCCAATCCCACTATCCTAACTAGGTTGACTTCCAGAGGACCAGGAAATGCTCACCAAAATGCAGGAATAGTTTGTAGAGTGGGAAAAACTTGCAGATCTTCGGTTTCTTCCAGGTTGGTTTCTTGTTGGTCGCGGTGGCCCAATGTTACCTAGTTGTTGGTAATATTGTTGGTTGTTTGTTTCGTGGGGCCCTTGGTTGCTGCGATTCCTTCCGTCCTCCTTCTGTTGTCCCGAGGCTGATGTCTTTCAAATGAGCTGTGCCTTTTTCTGTGTCTGTCCGAACTGTACGGCTGACTTCAATTCACTGACTGCTGTTTCAATTCTCTGCCTGAACGACTGTCTCTGTACTGATCGAGCCCATCGAACTCATCGAACGAGCTCTGTGGAGACAGCTCTTTAGTTTATACTAAAATGAAACCTGCTAATCTTGTTAGATTTTGGGCGGGCTCGTTATTTTTAATAGGTTTTAAAACTTTAACGAGGTTCGGGGATGGTCCATCTAACTCTTAATTGACTTTTAACTGGTTTCGGGATTGCCTTGAAACTAGTTTAAAAATGTTTGTCAATCTCTTTAATTGGTTTTGGACTGTGGTTTGATTGTTGTATCCTGTAAGGCTATGTTCTTTCCTTTGTGTTGCTGGGGACATGTCCTGTTTTTATTCATGTACCTGGCTCTGCAAAAACAGGTTTCATTGTCCTTATGTAAAACTGGGGTAGCCCAGGACATTCCTAGACAGTCCAATATCCAAACTCGGGGGCACACCCTGCTCCCCCCTTGTCCCAGCCTTTTGCAAGCCTGAACATGTCTTTTTAAACCAGCCAAAAATCTTCCTGGGATTTTAATTTTAAATCCCTTTGGCCCAATATTCCTTAAAACAGTCCAAAATCTTTTCTTCTTACACTTAGGAAAACTGTAATTTAGCTCTTTGAAATCTTCTGTTAGGCCCAACCATACTTTTATCCCTTTTTTACAGATTTCTTCTGTGATGTTCCAAAATCCTTTTAAAAATTACTTTCCTTCTGTTCTCGGGTTGTGCAGAAATTTTCGAACCATACACAGGCGCGATGGGCCGAATGGCCTCCTTCTGTGCTGTGGGACTCTGTGATTCCCTGCCCTCCTGGAGTGACTGTTGGAACTATGCTTCCCCAGGGGGTCTTTGATACGAGCTCATCCTCAGCTGCCTCTTGTCTCAAGACTTGACCAACCAGTTGACAAGAGGCGAAGCCTGAGGGGACCTTCCCAGTTACAGGTTTGCACTGTGTCTTAGTTCCTGTTCACAGACCTGAGGGTAAAAGGATTAGTGAGAATCCTGCATCTAAATGGCTTAAGATTTCAGGGCCAGGTTAGTTCGTAACAAGTGACCAATTAGCCCAAGTTCTCGACACTACGCTAGATTCAATGAAAACCTGAAGGACGGAGACTTCACACGTGAAGTCTCTGGGCAAAGCGTAATTTGACGGGCCGCAACTTCAGGATTTCCGCATTAGGCTGCGCATGCGCTTAATCCTGAAGCTGCGATCAATTTCAGAGGTGAAATGATGGCGGACGCTGCCAGTTTGCCCTCATCAGGAACACAAATTCCTGGGGCCATGATCTTGAAAACTTCAATCAAATCACCCCTTAATCTTCTAAATTCCAGGGGACACAACCGTAGTTTGTGTTATCTGATCAGCCATGATCTCATTGAATGGCGGAACAGGCTCGAGGGGCCGAATGGCCTACGCCTGCTCCTATCTTCTATGTTTCTATGTAATCCCTCCTCGTAATTTAACCCTTGGAGTCCGGGTATCATTCTGGTAAACCTATGCTGCACTCCCTCCAAGGCCAATATATCCTTAACAACAACAGAAAATGCTGGAGATACTCAGCAGGCCAGGCAACATCCATGGAGAGAGAAACAGAGTTAGCGTTTCAGATTGAAACCCTTCGTCAGGACCCAGGAATATATCCTTCCTAAGGTGTGGGGCCCAGAACTGAATGCGGTACTTTAGGTCTAACAGGGCTTTTCCCTGACATTGCTGTTCCTTTCCAGTCTCGGCTGCCGACCTAGTTCTTGCCTGGTGTATTTCTTGGGATCAGGTGCTGCAGCTTATCGCATCACGGCCTAGAAATTTGATCGCACTGCGCCAATTTTACAGGCGTAAAACGAGCACCATAAAGGTCCAAAACAGCGAGCGGCACGCCCGCGCTAATTCTGCGACGGAAGTGCACCATCCACCTTATTGGCTCAGGGTCCTCCTTAGACGTCCAGGGTGAGTGCCCTCAGGCTCAGTTGGAAAATTGGACTTGAGGACGACCGTAGCCTACACAACTCTGATGATTGCATCTCCCCCCAGCCCAGACTCTCCCGAGGACCTCGACTGATTTGACTGGCTGCCTCACAGTTCCACGTCCTGTCTGAACCATCGAGAATATTTGACATTCAAGTGACACTCAACAGGCCTGGGAGAGGAGGCAGAGGCGATTGACCAGAATGGTACCAGCGATGAGGGATTCCATTAAATTTCCCCGTAACCTTCTCTTGCTCTAAGGAGAACAATCCCAGCTTCCCTAGTCTCTCCGCATAATTATTTTATTTTATTTATTTTGATTGCAGCAGGGGCTATTGGAAGGTGATCTGAGGTCGATTGTAGCCTCCCTGTCCTGCCCTGGGTTGAGACCTTGTTAACTCAGCACAGACTGAGCATGGACTGGTCCTACATAAGACATAAGAACATAAGAAATAGGAGCAGGAGTAGGCCATTTGGCCCCTCGAGCCTGCTCCGCCATTCAATATGATCTGATCTTGACCTCAACTATTGGAATTTTTTGAGGATGTAACTGGTAGAATAGATAAGGGAGAACCAGTGGATGTGGTGTATTTGGACTTTCAGAAGGCTTTCGATAAGGTCCCGCATAAGAGATTAGCGTGTAAAGTTAAAGCACATGGCAAGGTACTGACTTGGATAGAGAACTGGTCGGCAGACAGGAAGCAAAGAGTTGGAATAAACGGGTCTTTCTCCGAGTGGCAGGCAGTGACTAGTGGAGTACTAGCTGGGTGGGCGTGTGTGCTGTGAGGACGATGCAGAGAAACTCCAGTATGATTTGGACAGGTTGGGTGATTGGGCAGATGCATGGCAGATGCAGTATAATGTGGATAAATGTGAGGTTATCCACTTTGGTGGCAAAACAGGAAGGCAGATTATTATCTGAATGGCAATAGATTGGGAGAAGGGGAAGTGCAATGAGACCTGGGTGTCCTTGTGCACCGGTTGCTGAAGGTAAGCATGCAGGAGCAGCAGGCGGTTAAGAAGGCAAATGGTATGTTGGCCTTCATAGCGAGAGGAATCGAGTACAAGAGCAAGGATGTCTTGTTGCAGTTGTACAGGGCCTTGGTGAGACCACACCTTGAGTATTGTGTGCAGTTTTGGTTGCCTTACCTGAGGAAGGATGTTCTTGCCATGGAGGGAGTGCAGCGAAGATTCGCCAGACTGATACCTGGGATGGCAGGAATAACGTATGAGGAGAGATTGGGTCGATTGGGCTTATATTCACTGGAGTTTAGAAGAATGAGAGGGGATCTCATTGAAACTTATAAAATTCTAACAGGACTGGACAGACTAGATGCAAGAAGGATGTTCCCAATGGCGGGGGAGTCCAGAACCAGGGGTCACAGTCTAAAGATAAGGGGTAAGCCATTTAGGACAGAGATGAGGAGGAATTTCTTCACCCAGAGAGTGGTGAACCTGTGGAATTCTCTACCACACAAGGCAGTTGAGGCCAATTCATTAAATATATTCAAGAAGGAGTTCGATATATTTCTTAAGGCTAAAGGATCAAGGGATATGGGGAGAAAGCAGGGACAGGGTACTGAATTTGGATGATCAGCCATGATCTCATTGAGTGGCGGAGCAGGCTCGAGGGGCCGAATGGCCTACTCCTGCTCCTATCTTCTATGTTTCTATGTCCCAAAGTGCTTCACCCCCAGTGTGATACATTGATAAACGTGGCAGCCAATTTGCGCACAGCAAGGTGTGACAAAAAGCAATGAGATAACCGACTGGATATGTGTTTTACTGAGGGAATCTTCTACGTCTCTATGTTAACTCCACTTTCCTGCCCATTTCCCATATCCCTTGACTCCCCTGAAGCTCAAATATCTGTCTATCTCCGCCTTGAATATATTCAATGGCTCCGCCTCCTCAGCTCTCTGGGGTAGAGAATTCCAAAGGTTCACGACCCTCTGAGAGAAGAAATTCCTCCTCATCTCCGTCTTAAATGGGCGACTCCTTATTCTGAAACTATGCCCCCCTAGTTCTAGAGTCCCCATACTGGACTGTACAGCTCAGTACCACACTGGACAACTGATCGATCTGGGGCAAGGACTATGTTAATCACTGAGCGGCTTTCAAGCCCACCCATTACATTGACCATGTACAACCTGCCCCATTGTGGACTCTACAAAATACATGCCATCTCGTGAGGACAGGTTCTGCAAAGCTTCTGCATTCCCAGCTCTCCGGGATGCGTACTGGCTCAGCCATGGCTCAGTGATAACACCCTTGCCTCTAAAGTCAGAGCGGGTGTGGACTTAATCCCCAGTTCAGAGACTTTAGCTCCTTAAATAGGTTGAAACTTTGCGAAGAATGTTGTATTGTTGCCGTGGCTCAGCTGGTATGACTCTCGTCTCTGATAAAGAATTGTGGGCTCAAGCCCCACTTCAGAGACTTGAGCACAAAAATATAAGCTGGGTCTCCCAGTGCTGTGCTGAGGGAGTGCTGCACTGTCGGAGGTGCCGTCTTTCAGACGAGATTTTTTAAAATTTGTTTATGGGATGTGGATGTCGCTGGCAAGGCCAGCATTTATTGCTCATCCCTAATTGCCCTCGAGAAGGTGGTGGTGAGCCGCCTTCTTGAACCGCTGCAGTCCGTGTGGTGAAGGTGCTCCCACAGTGCTGTTAGGGAGGGAGTTCCAGGATTTTGACCCAGCAACGATGAAGGAACGGCGATATACATCTAAGTCAGGATGGTGTGTGACTTGGAGGGGAACTTGAAGATGGTGGTGTTCCCATGCGCCTGCTGCCCTTGTCCTTCTAGGTGGAAGAGGTCATGGGTTTGGGAGGTGCTGCCGAAGAAGCCTTGGCGAGTTGCTGCAGTGCATCTTGTAGATGGTACACACTGCAGCCACGGTGCGCCGGTGGTGGAGGGAGTGAATGTTTAAGGTGGTGGATGGGGTGCCAATCAAGCGGGCTGCTTTGTCCTGGATGGTGTCGAGCTTCTTGAGTGTTGTTGGAGCTGCACTCATCCAGGCAAGTGGAGAGTATTCCATCACACTCCTGACTTGTGCCTTGTAGATGGTGGAAAGGTGCTAAACCGAGGCCCCATCTGCTCTCTCAGCTGGACGTAAAAGATGCCAGGGTACTATTTCGAAGAAGAGCGGGAGAGTTTTCCCCGGTGACCTGGCCAAAGGTTATCCTTCAACCAACATCCCGAAAACAGATTATCGGGTCATTATCACATTACTGTTTGTGGGAGCTTGCTGTGCGCAAATTGGTTGCCACGTTTATCAATGTACCATACTGGCGGTGAAGCGCTTTGGGACATAGAAACATAGAAGATAGGAGCAGGAGTAGGCCATTCGGCCCCTCTAGCCTGCTCCGCCATTCAATGAGATCATGGCTGATCATCCAAACTCAGTACCCTGTCCCTGCCTTCTCCCCATATCCCTTGATCCCTTTAGCCTTAAGAAATATATCTAACTCCTTCTTGAATATATTTAATGAATTGGCTTCAACTGCCTTCTGTGGTAGAGAATTTCACAGGTTCACCACTCTCTGGGTGAAGAAATTCCTTCTCATCTCTGTCCTAAATGGCTTACCCCTTATCTTTAGACTGTGACCCCTGGTTCTGGACTCCCCCGCCATCGGGAACATCCTTCCTGCATCTAGTCTGTCTAGTCCTGTTAGAATTTTATAAGTTTCAATGAGATCCCCTCTCATTCTTCTAAACTCCAGCGAGTATAAGCCCAATCGACCCAATCTCTCCTCATACGTCATTCCTGCCATCCCAGGTATCAGTCTGGTGAATCTTCACTGCACTCCCTCCATGGCAAGAACATCCTTCCTCAGATAAGGCGATCAAAACTGCACACAATACTCAAGGTGTGGTCTCACCAAGGCCCTGGACAACTGCAGCAAGACATCCTTGCTCCTGTACTCGAATCCACTCGCTACGAAGGCCAACATACCATTTGCCTTCTTAACCGCCTGCTGCTGCTGCATGCTTACCTTCAGCGACTGGTGCACAAGGACAGCCAGGTCTCGTTGCACTTCCCCTTCTCCCAATATATTGCCATTCAGATAATAATCTGCCTTCCTGTTTTTGCCACCAAATTGGATAACCTCACATTTATCCACATTATACTGCATCTGCCCAATCACCCAACCTGTCCAAATCATACTGGACATCCTGAGGAGGTGGATGTAATGATATCAGCAAATAGTGATGATATTTGTCTGTGTTTGATTACTTATGCCTTACAGCATATTTGTCTGTGTTTTTGATTACTTGTGCCTGACCAGCAGAGGTCATGTGAGAGACAAGCAGTCCAGAGGAGTTTTACTTTCAGTTTCATTCTAGATGCATCACAGCATAGTGTGTTCTGTAAAAAGCTGTAGAAAATCTTGAACAAGACTTTAGATTAAACAACATTCTCTTTCAGAAATGAGTCTTTATTGAACCCAAAAAGAAATCAAAACATGATGTCAGAA
The DNA here is from genome assembly GCF_052327205.1 of Somniosus microcephalus. Classification (NCBI taxonomy): domain Eukaryota; kingdom Metazoa; phylum Chordata; class Chondrichthyes; order Squaliformes; family Somniosidae; genus Somniosus; species Somniosus microcephalus. The sequence goes on along the minus strand of NC_141020.1, from coordinate 19,034,111 downwards.
GTGGCTGAAAGAGAAAAAATCTGAAGTTAGCAACTTGATGGGACAGTGAAAGCAGTTGTGGCAAGTAAGCGAAATCAGCTCTCCACATATTAGCAAGCCAGAAGAGAACATCGTTGCTTACCATTAGAGAATAGCTAACGAAGTGAAAAAATGGAAGGTTTACTCCCACCGGCGACGCTTCAATTGACAGGTAATGTGGCTGAAAATTGGAGAAGGTTCAAACAACGTTTAGAGTTGTATTTAGCGGCAATCGGGGCTGACGAGAAAAGTGATAAACAAAAATCGTCCGTGTTCTTACATGTCGTGGGTGATGCAGCGCTGGAGGTATATAATAATTTCATATTTGCTGTTGATGGAGACAAAATTAAGCTAGATAAAATAATGGAACAGTTTGAGGCCTACTGCATACCTAAACGCAACGTGACCTTTGAGAGGCACAAATTTTTCACATGTGTACAGAAAATCGGCGAGACTATTGATCAGTATGTGACTGAACTGAGAAACCGGAGCAAATCGTGTGAATTTGGGGGACTCACAGACTCGCTGATAAAAGACAGACTGGTGTGTGGTATTCCAGATAATGGTCTAAGGGAAAGGCTGCTAAGAGAGCAAGATCTAGACCTGGGAAAAGCCATAGCATTGTGTAGGGCTACAGAGACTGTGAAGTTGCAGGCAAAGGAGCTGTTCAGTGACAGTAGCTGCAACGTGGATGCAGTGAGAAAGAACGGATACAAACCGTTTAACAAAGAGAGCGCCAATGTGAAAAAAGAGACGTGGCCAGCAAACGAAAATGAAAGAGACAATCGGAAGTCATGTAGTCGATGCGGTACACAGCATCCACCAAGAAAGTGTCCAGCATATGGTAAAACATGCAATAGATGCAACAAAAACAACCATTATGCCCGTTGCTGTAAGAACCAAGCGTAACAAAGCAAGGTCCATACAGTAGATGAAAGCGAGATAGAGGAATTCAATGTAGATGTTGTGTCTGAAAACAAAAAAGAAAGAGACTGGATGTTGACACTTAAAGTGAATGACATACACATTCCATTTAAATTGGATACTGGAGCACAAGTTAATGTGATATCAGAGACCGATTTTAAGAGAATTAGACCCAGACCAAAGTTACATGGAATACAAGTGAAAATGACCGGATACTCAGGTACTGATATACCAGTGAAAGGAAAATGCATTGTCAAAGTAACACACAAGGACAGAGAGCACACGCTAGCATTAATCGTGGTGCCAAAGGATGTGCAAGCCATACTAGGGTTAAAAGCCTGTGAGAGACTGAACCTGGTAAAGAGAGTCCTCGTTGTGGAAAGCGAAGGAGAGACAGTCTATGATGAACTCATGAAAGAGTACAAAGACCTATTTAAGGGTCTAGGCTGCATTCCAGGAGAACACACGATCAGAGTAGATAAAAGTATGACACCGGTCATACATCCATGCAAAAAAGTTCCGTTTGCTCTTCAAAAGCAACTGAAGGCAGAGTTGGACAGGATGAAAAGCCTGAACGTGATTCAGAAGATAGATGAGCCAACTGAGTGGGTGAGTTCCCTCGTCGTAGTGGACAAAAAGAATGGAAAGCTCAGAATTTGCCTGGATCCAAGAGATCTAAACAGAGCAATAAAGAGAGAGCACTTCAAGCTTCCTACACGTGAGGAAATCATGGCACAGTTTGCAAATGCAAAATATTTCAGCAAGTTAGATGCGTCCTCAGGATTTTGGCAGATGAAGCTGGACGAAGCAAGTTCAAGACTGTGCACGTTCAACACTCCATTTGGCAGATACAGATTCCTAAGGTTACCATTTGGCATTGCCTCAGCTCCTGAAGTGTATCACAAGACTATCCATATGATCTATGAGCACCTGGAGGGAGTTGATACATCAATGGATGACATCATAGTATGGGGAACCACGAGAACTGAGCATGACGAGAGACTGAAAAAAGTGCTGGAAGCAACAAGGAAAACAAACCTGAAGCTGAATAGAGAGAAATGCCAGCTCGGGGTGACAGAACTGACATTCGTGGGAGATATCCTTAGCAGTGAGGGCATCAGACCAGATCCCAGAAAGGTGTCCGCCATTGAGAATATGCCAAGGCCACAATGCAAAAAGGACGTGCAGAGGTTTAATGGAATGATCAACTACATGGGTAAATTCATATCCAACCTCTCAGAAAAAATAGCGCCACTGAGAAGACTAACTGAAAAGAACATAGAATGGGAATGGAATCATGAGCATGAGAAGTCATGGAGCGATCTAAAGAAACTGCTCACAGAGGAACCAGTTCTGAGGTTTTATGACCCAGCGAGACCCATCAAGATATCATCAGATGCATCACAGAGTGGGCTCGGTGCCGTTCTTCTACAACAATATGACTACTGGCAACCTATTGCATATGCATCGCGCTCAATGACAGACGCGGAGACGCGATATGCTCAAATAGAAAAGGAGCTGCTCAGCATCACATACGCCTGTGAAAGATTTCACCAGTTTGTGGCAGGACAAGCAATCAGTGTAGAGACTGACCATAAGCCCTTGATTGCATTGTTCCAAAAGCCACTGAATAGCTGTCCGCTTAGAATACAAAGAATGATGATCAGGCTGCAACGCTATACACTGAATGTTGCATACACACCGGGTAAGCTGATGTATACAGCAGACACGTTGTCCAGAGCTGTTGACCCAAGTGAGCCCGCAAACACCACAATGGATGAAAAAGTGAACGCCTATGTGGACATGATCACAAGTGCACTGCCCATAGCAGATGCAAAAATGGAGCTCATAAAGACTGAGACAAACAAAGATGAAACAATGAGACGACTGAGAAAAAGCATCTTGGATGGATGGCCCAACATGAAGCAAGACTGCTCACCTGATATAACAGAGTACTGGAACTGCAGGGCGGAACTATCAGTGGTCGAAGACATCATCTACAAAGGAAGTAAAATAGTTATCCCAAAGAGTCTGAGAAGAGAGATGCTAAAAAAGATCCATGGAGGACATCTGGGAATCGAAAAGTGTAAGAAAAGAGCACGAGAGGTGATGTACTGGCCACGAATCAACCAAGATGTGACAAATGAGGTGTCAAACTGCACAATATGCCTGAAATATCGAGCAAGCAATCCGGTAGAACCACTAAAGCCACACCCAGCACCAGACAGACCTTACCAGAAGGTAGGCGCTGACCTATTCGTATGTCAAGGGAAGGACTATCTTGTCGTCACAGACTATTACTCCCTGTATCCAGAGGTTTGTAGACTGTACACCACCACTGCAGAAGCTGTGATAAGAAGTATGAAAGCCATATTCTCCAGACATGGCGTGGCAAGCGAGGCCTTCACAGACAACGGACCCCAGTTTAACAATGCAAATTTCCGACACTTTGCCAAAGAGTGGGACTTTGTCCACACAACGTCAAGTCCTCACTATCCACAGTCCAATGGACTAGTGGAAAAATCGGTCCAGACAGTGAAAAGACTGATGTACAAGGCAAAAGACAGTGGAACTGACTTCTACCAAAGCATGCTTGTATACCGCACAACGCCGCTCGAGTGTGGTATGTCACCAGCCCAACTCCTGATGGGACGTCGGCTAAGGTCAAACCTACCCATCCCGGAGAACCTCCTGAAAACAAAAGAGGGGGAGAAAGTGAGGAAGTTCAAAGAGCAACAGAAAGAAAAGCAAAAGTACTACTATGACAGAGGAACACAAAACCTACCTGAACTCCACACTGGTGACCAAGTAAGGTTGAAAGACAAAACAAACACATGGACTCAGAAGGGAACTGTCCTGAGTGAAGTTCAACCAAGATCATACACCATTCAGACAGATGAGGGTGCTGTTCTGAGAAGAAATCGTCGAGATCTTCTCATGGGACCAGCCACAGCAGGTCAAGAGACTGATACTGGTGAACAACCTGATCACACAGCTGAGAACCAACCATCTGAGGCAACAACTCAGATTCAGGGACAATCAATCAGAAAATCCTCAAGACACGTGAAGCCTCCTGAGAGACTCATTGAGCAAATTTAAGGACTATTGTTAAAGAAGGAAGTAATGTTATCTTATTCTTTCTTCAAGTTCTAGTGTATTGACATATTTCATGTGAACACACAAAGCAAGGGTAAAAAACCTTGATCATGATAATGATAATGTAAGTTCATTAAATGTTGTTAGTTAAAAGTAAAATACTTTTGTTTTAAGAAAGGGAGATGTAATGATATCAGCAAATAGTGATGATATTTGTCTGTGTTTGATTACTTATGCCTTACAGCATATTTGTCTGTGTTTTTGATTACTTGTGCCTGACCAGCAGAGGTCATGTGAGAGACAAGCAGTCCAGAGGAGTTTTACTTTCAGTTTCATTCTAGATGCATCACAGCATAGTGTGTTCTGTAAAAAGCTGTAGAAAGTCTTGAACAAGACTTTAGATTAAACAACATTCTCTATCAGAAATGAGTCTTTATTGAACCCAAAAACAAATCAAAACAGTGGCCACACGATATAAGTGCAAGTTCTTTCTTCTGCTAATCGTCTTTAGTCATCCCGGTCAGTTCCAGAGTTAACCAAAACCTGATTGGGGTGCTGACCACACACTTCCTCCTCAAGATTTACTGCTACATATGGCTGCCTCCCATTTCCACCTCCTGTCTGAACCATCTAACCATTCATGACCCTTCATCAGAACTGGAAAAAGTTGGAGATGGAACAGGTTTTTAAGCAAGTGCAGGGGCAGGGAAAGGGGGGAGGGGAGGAAAGGTCAAAGGGGAAGGTCTGTGATAGGGTGGAAGGCGGGAGAGATTAAGAGACAAAAGGGATGATGGTGCGAGGCAAGAGGAGATGGTAATGGGACAAGTTAAGAAACAAAAGATGGCTCTAGATGAAGTGTAAATGGCGATGGCAGAATGATCGACAGCAACCATGTGAGAGAGAGAATTTTTTTTTTTAAATGGATGGGGGCAGAGGTTATGGTCTGAAACTGTTGAACTTGATGTTGAGTCCAGAAGGCTGGAAAGTGCCTAATCGAAAGATGAGGTGCTGTTCCTCGAGCTTACGTTGAGCTTCGTTGGAACAGTGTAAGAGGACGAGGACAGAAAGGTTAGAGTGGGCGTAGAGCGGAGAATTAAAGTGACAGGCGACCGGAAGCTCGGGGTCACACTTACGGACTGAACGGAGATGTTCCACAAAGCGGTCACCCAATCTACGTTTGGTCTCCCCAATGTAGAGGAGACCTCATCGTGAGCAGCGAATACAGTATATTAAATTGCAAGAAGTACAAGTAAATTGCTGCTTCACCAGGAAGGAGTGTTTGGGGCCCTGGACAGTGGGAAGGGAGGAGGTAAAAGGGCAGGTGTTGCATCTCCTGCGCTTGCAGGAAAGGTGCCGGGCGAAGGGGAAGGGGTGCTGGGTGTGATGAAATATTCCATTCATCACTGTCTGTGACTGTGGTTGGTTTCAGTTTCACTTCCCTTACCTCTGTTCCGTTTCCTCACCATTGTATTGTACTATGTGTAGGGCTCCGCCCATACCTGGCCCATTGTATTGTACTATGTGTAGGGCTCCGCCCATACCTGGCCCCTATGTAAGCTGGCCCAGCCTGCAGCACATCCAGTACGGCAGAGCTCTGGATGGAAGATACCTCTCTCCTGCGTGTTACCTTCTAAGTCAATAAAAGCCTTGTTTTGTTTCGCTAACATCGAGTCTCGGATTTATTGAGGCACATCATTGGGGTGATAGCGGAGTGGACCAGGATGTCGCGGAGGGAGCGGTCCCTTCGGAATGCTGAAAGGGAAGGTGAGGGGAAGATGTGTTTGGTGGTGGGATCACGTTGGAGGTGGCGGAAATGGCAGAGGATGATCCGTTGAATGTGAAGGCTGGTGGTGTGAAAGGTGAGGACAAGGGGAACCCTATTGTGGTTCCAGGAGGGAGGGGAAGGGGTGAGAGCAGAAGTGCGGGAAATAGAACGGACACGGTCAAGGGCCGTGTCAACCACAGTAGAGGGGAATCCTCGGTTGAGGAAAAATGAAGTCATTTCAGAAGCACTAGTATGGAAGGTGGCATCGTCAGAGCAGATGCGGCGGAGATGGAGAAACTGGGAGAATGGAATAGAGTCCTTACAGGAAGCGGGGTGGGAGGAAGTGGAGTCCAGGTAGCTGTGGGAGTCAGTGGGCTTATAGTGAATGTTTGTCAATAGCCTATCCCCAGAGATGGAGGAAGGGAAGGGAAGAGTCGGAGATGGATCATGTGAAGGTGAGGGAAGGGTGGAAATTGGAAGCAAAGTGAATGAAATTTTCTAGTTCAGGGCGAGAGCAGGAAACAGCACTGATGCAGTCATCAATGTACCAGAAAAAGAGATGAGGGAGGGGACCTGAGTAGAACTGGAACAAAGAATGTTCCACATATCCCATGAAAAGGCTGGCATAGCTGTTCTGAATCTATCCCATTTAACATGGTGGTAGTGCCACACAACATGATAGAGGGTGTCCTCAGTGTGAAGACAGGTTTTTCCCTTGTGTTGGTTCTCTCACCACCTGTTGCAGGCCCAGACTGGCAGCTATGTCCTTCAGGTCTCGGCCAGCTCTGGTGCTACGGAGCCACACTTGGTGATGGACATTGAAGTCCCCCAGCCAGAGTACATTCTGTGCCTTTGCTACTCTCCGTGCTTCTTCCAAGTGGTGTTCAACATGGAGGAGTACTGATTCATCAGCTGAGGGAGGGCGGTAGGTGGTAATTAGCAGGAGGTTTCCTTGCCCATGCTTGACCTTGTGTTGGTTCTCTCACCACCTGTTGCAGGCCCAGACTGGCAGCTATGTCTTTCAGGTCTCGGCCAGCTCTGGTGCTACCGAGCCACACTTGGTGATGGACATTGGAGTCTCCCACCCAGCGTATATTCTGTGCTCTTGCTACTCTCAGTGCTTCTTCCAAGTGGTGTTCAACATGGAGGAGTACTGATTCATCAGCTGAGGGGAGGGCAGTAGGTGGTTTCCTTGCCCATGCTTGACCTGAAGCCATGGGACTTCATGGGGTCCAGGGTCAATGTTGAGGACTCCCAGGGCCACTCCTTCCCGACTGTATACCACTTTGCCACCACTCCTGGTGGGATCTGTCCTGCCAGGAATGGTGATGGATGAGGTTGGGACATTGGATGAAAGATATGATTCTGTCTATGTCAGGCTCTTGCTTGACTAGTCTGTGGGACAGCTCTCCCAATTTTGGCATAAGTCCCCAGATGTTGGTGAGGAGGATTTTGCAGGGTCAACTGGGCTGGGTGTGGCGTTGTCATGTCTGTAGCCGGTGCTAAGTGGTCTGTCCAGTTTTATTCTTATCATTGTTTTTTGTAGTGTTTTTTTTACAACTGAGTGGCTTGTTCAGCCATTTCAATCGAACCATTCAGTATAAATCAAAGGACACCATTCTGTGATTGTACAGATCATTGGGTTGACCGCATTTGCTGGACTGCACCCAGTTTTGGTGCCCTTACCTGGCGGGCGATATAGTGGCCTTGGAAAAGGTTCAGAGGAGAGCTACGAGAATTATTCCTAACCGAAAGAACCTTAGTTACGCAGATTGGCTTAAAGAGCTGGGCCTAATTATTTTAGAGCACCGTAGGCTTAGAGGTGACCAGATAGAGATCCATACCGTGCCGTGCCCTGTTGGACTCAGTACCATTCCATGCCGTGCCCTGTTGGACTCAGTACCATTCCATGCCGTGCCCTGTTGGACTCAGTACCATTCCATGCCGTGCCCTGTTAGACTCAGTACCAATCCATGGGGTGCCCTGTTGGACTCAGTACCATTCCATGGGGTGCCCTGTTGGACTCAGTACCATTCCATGCGGTGCCCTGTTGGACTCAGAACCATTCCATGGGGTGCCCTGTGGGACTCAGTACCATTCCACGGGGTGCCATGTTGGACTCAGTACCATTCCATGCCGTGCCCTGTTGGACTCAGTACCATTCCATGGAGTGCCCTGTTGGACTCAGTACCATTCCATGCGGTGCCCTGTTGGACTCAGTACCATTCCATGCAGTGCCCTGTTGGCCTCAGTACCATTCCATGCTGAGCCCTGGGTCCAGAGAGCAGAACGTTCCTTGACTGAAACGAGTGGGAGAGTCTACCTAAATCAGGAAGGAGTGGATTGAGTTGGGGTTTAAACACCTGAAAGTTGTGGAAGATATATGACTCAACCAGAGATAAGGCCAGAGCGTTCTGGGTGGTGGGTAATTTGAGAGTTAACATTCACCGCTATAACCTGAATAAAGAATTAAACATTCTCAGCTCTGAGCTCGTTCCTCATTTGCAGTTCACGTACCCAACACAGCGTCCCGCGTATATTAAATGATTCCACTACAAAGCCCAGCTGGAAGTCACTCACTTTGTGCAGAAGATCGTCCTTAGATTATAGTGTTGGCTAGTGGCTCAGTGGGCAGCACTCTCTAGGTGGGAGGGGCTAGGAGTGAGCCAGGTGTGACTGGTTGCCTAATTGCAGCTGGGTGTTGGAGGAAGTTTTGTAAAAAGTTGGTGGAGGGTTTTGGGGTGTTGTTTTCAGGTTTTAGGGCCTTTTTGGCCCGCAAAAAACAGCCAGATGGCTGCTGAGGGGTCCGGAGTGCCGGGCCCCTCAGAGGACAATATCCCCGAGAGGAATTTTATTAGGGAAGAAACTGTGGTGGGAAGGGGGAAAAAAAGGCCCAAAGATTTGGGTCGGGACCTCAGGAGGTTTGGTAAAGAAAATACGGTGGTGGTGCAATGTGAAGATAAGAAGATTCGAGCCTGGGCTATAACCCAGGCGGTTCATGAGGACTGTGGTGAGGGAAGCTGTTTTGCCTGCCGACCAAAACCAAATGTGGGATTTGAGGTGACGGTCAGTGGCCGTGAGGAGGTGGAAAAACTGCTGCTCAGTCTGAAAGTTGGGGAGAAATTTTTGGAGGTGACTCTGCTATATTCAGAGGAGGTGGTGGTTTCATTTTTGAACTTGCCTGTGTACATCGAGGACGAAGTGCTGAGCAAAAAGTTGGAGTCGTGGGACATTAAAATCTGTTCCGAAATAAAGAGGAGGTACTATCCGGGAACACGGGTAGCAGACAGAACCCGGTATGTAAAGGTGCGGTTCCCAGAGGGGGTGAGGTCTTTCCCTTACAGTATGAAGTTCGAGACACTGGAAGGAGTACAGTACTTTCGTGTGCTGCACGATAACCAAGTAAAGGTGTGTTACTATTGTCTGGGACATGACCATCTCGTAAGAAACTGTCCTGATTTGTATTGTTACAATTGCGGTGAGTTGGGACATATCGCGCGGAGCTGCAAGGCGGAGAGCTGTGGGGTGTGTCGTAAAGGCCCTGCCCGCTGTGAGTGTGTGGCAGAAGGGAGCGAAATGAGTGATGAGGAGATGGGAGAAGGAGCAGGAGAGGAGTGTGGAACGGCCGGAGGTGCGGTGCAGTCGGAGGACACAGCCGGTAAAATGAAGGAAAAAGGAGCACAGGAAGAGGCAGAGGTTGGCAGAGCGGAGATTGAGATGGAGATGGCGGAAAACACGGCGAGTGCTATGGAGGGGAATAAAGACAGCAGCGGGCAGCAAGGGTCGAGTGCAGACTCGAGCCTTAGTGCAGTTCGGCTCCCCCTGGGGAGTCTGGTGTCTGCGGGGGGAGAGGAGGCAGGAGTGGGGTGTGTGGTGGAAGTGAGTGCTCCAGGGAGAGGCGGGGAGTCGGATATTTTGGTGAGCGGGAGGGGGCAGGGCGGGGAGAGGGTGCAAGAGGCAGGAGCCTTAAAGGGACAGCAGAATGGGATCGGCGAGATAGAGACGTCAGAAGGGAACAATTTAGGTGCGCCATTGTCCCATGGAGTGAGGGAACAAGGTGCAAGGGTCAGAGGTAGAGACGTGGTCGAAGGGGGTGGCACATTGGGAGAAACTGCGATAGCAGGAAGACTCTCTATGGGAGATGAAGTATCTGACAGGGAGCAGGATTATGTATCTGATGGGGAGCAGGCACAGGGGGTTGCAGAAGAGCTTGAGTGTGAGGAATTAGAGGGGGACAGAGACATGGAAGTTGGGGATGGGGTGGCATCATGTGGAAAGGGAAAGGTTAGTGAGGGGCAGAAGGAGGGAGAAAGGGCAGCTCCTGGGTCCAAACTTAAGGCAAGGAAGAGGCTGAAACAGCAGGGAGGGGTCAAACAGGAGGGGAAAAAGAGCCGGAGGCTGCAGGAAAAAGCAACAGCTGCCCGAAAAGTTGAGAAGGAGCATGAGAGGAGGGAGGAGCCAGAGATTAAATGATGGGGAGATTATCGGGCATACTTCCCTTCTTTGGAGCCATGATTACATTGGTCTCGATCAATGTGAACGGACTGAGGGGTGAGAAGAAATTGCAGCAGTTGTTGCAGGGCTTTAAAGGCATGGACTTGTTGTGTCTGCAAGAAACCTTTTGGGATGAGGATATTCTAGAAAGAGTTCAGAAGGTTTGGAAGGGAGAGGTGTTTGCAAGTTGTGCAAACAATAACCGTAGAGGGGTGGCTGTTTTGGTGAGACCGTCCATAGAAGAGAACGTTGCCTTGGTGGACAAGGACACTGAGGGGAGATTTTTACGGCTAAGGGTAAAATTGGAGGGATTTAATTGCGATCTTTTTAATATCTATGCACCGAACGACCATTGCAAGCGTCGCCAGTTTTTTCGGGGGTTATTCACTGAAGTGGCAGAGGTGGAAAATCCTTGTATAGTGGGGGATTTTAATGTATTTTTATCTTGGATGGACATTTCAGCACAGATGACCTTTAAAGAGGATAACTCCAGAGGGATGATTATAAAAATGATGGCAAATTTAAATTTGAGAGACTTATGGAGGGACCGGAACCCCATAAAAAGGGAGTTCTCCAGAGCAGGTTGGGTGGGTGATGTTTTAAAACAGAGCCGAATAGATTTTGTATTAATGCGGGAAGGGTTAAGTTCAGAGGTGATGGAGATTTATTGTAAAAAAAGTATTTTTTAGTGATCACTCGGTTTTGGTTCTTAGAATTAGGAACAGCAGAGTTAAGATCGGTTCAGGGGTGTGGATTTTAAACAATCAATACCTGAAGGAATGTGCTTATAAAGAAGGGATTATAAATATAATAAAGAATGCTCGGAAGGAACTTTTGTTCTTGAAAGAAAGAAGAGTTTGGTGGGACAATTTCAAATATGAGGTAAAAGTTTTTTCGGTACGTTATGGGAAAAAGAGGGCGGCAGCTAACCGGCATCGAGAAGAGAATATAAACAAAAGGTTTACGGATGTCTGTAAAGCAGTTGACGGAGGGGATAAGGGAGCTGAGACTAAGTTCCGGGTGCTAAAGGAAGAGTGGGAATTATTGCAAGCTGAAAAATGCAAGGGGGCCATTCTCCATGCAAAGGCTAGAGATGCATTGGAGGGCGAAAGATGCACTAGATATTTTCTAGAGCAAGAGAAGCTGCGACAGAGATTATCGTTAATTGAGGAGTTGAAGGTTGGGGAGAAGATCATTCATGAAAGTGAGGAGATTTTGGAGGCGGCTAGCAGCTTTTATCAAGAGCTATATACAAAAGAAGACATTTCCAATTTGGAGATGGAGAAGGTTACTGCTTTTATTGAAAAGGGTTTAAAGGAGGATGAGAGAAGCATGTGTGATAAAGAAGTAGGATTAGCGGAAATAAAAATAGCAATAAGTGGAATGAAGGGGGGGGGGAAAGCCCAGGGTCCGATGGACTAAGTGCAGAATTTTATAAGGAATTTTTTGAGATTTTAAGTCCATTGCTCTTAGAAGTTTTTAAGGAAATTAAAATTGAGGGAAGCCTGGCCCCATCTATGAGGAGAGGTATCATAAGCTTAGCTTATAAAAATAAAGGGGATAGACAGGATCTGAAGAATTGGAGGCCCATCACACTATTAAATGTGGATTATAAGATCTTGGCGAGGGTTATGGCAAATCGTTTGAAGGAGGTGTTACCGGAGATAGTTTGGCCCTCTCAGTCCTATGGAGTCATTGGCCGGGACATCGCAGACTCTGTGGTCTCAATCCAAGATGCGATAGAGCTCATGGAAGAGAGTGGGAGGGAGGCTTATGTATTAAAGATAGATCAAGAGAAAGCCTTTGATAGGGTCTCTCATGAGTTTTTATTGAAGGTTTTGGAAGCATTTGTTTTCAAGGAAAATTTCATTCAGTGGATAAGGATTTTTTATTCAAACATATTTAGCTGTGTTAAATGTAATGGTTTTTTATCTAAGTATTTTCCGATACAGAGATCAGTGAGACAGGGTTGTCCCCTGTCCCCACTGCTGTACACATTGGTAGCAGAACCATTAGGTTACATGATGCGAAAGAAACAAGGTGTAGTTGGGATTGCAGTTCCCAGTTCGGGGCTGGTGTCGGTGATACACCAATATGCAGATGACACAACCTTAACATTGAGAAATGGGGAGTCAGTGAGGAAAGCTATGGAGGTAGTGGAGGAATATTGTAGAGCTTCAGGTGCCAGAGTGAATTATAGTAAGTCCCAATACCTGGTTGCAGGGAGGGGTAGGGGGGAATGGTTGGGGGAATGTCCCTTTAAGGTGGTGGAGGTTTTGGAAGTTCTGGGGGTGCATATGGGGTGCAAGAAAGACAGGGAAGAAGTGGATCGATTAAATTGGGAACCGAAGGTTATGAAAATTAATAAGATTTTGGGAAGATGGGAAAGAAGGTGGTTGAAAGTGCAAGGAAGAGCGACAGTGGTGTCTGCTCTCCTGCTATCTAAGCTATGGTACTTATTGACGGTGGAGGATATTCCTGAGTGGGCAGAAAAGTCCATCTGAGAGGCTTGTGTGAGGTTTTTATGGGAAGGGAAACCAGCCTTGGTGGCTTACAATACCATCATTGGACGGAGAAATCAGGGAGGACTCAACTTCCCAGATATTGATTTGAAGAAAAAATCCTTTAGAATCAAATGGGTGAAGAGATTTCTTCAGAAGTCAAATTCCAGTTTTTGGAAGAATTGTTTTGAGCCTTTTTTTAAACGAAGTGGGATAGGAGGGCAGGGGATATTGTATATGGAATACAATAATATGTTTTTGAAATCGATTAAGCTTCTCCCTAGGTTTTATAAGGGAGTTGTAGAGACTTGGGCTCAATTTTTTAAAAGTGTGCAGTTTATGCCCAAGGGGGCTGAGGAATTTTTAGAACAGCCTTTATTTTTGAACAGGTGGGTCAACATCGAAGGAGAGGTTTTATTTAATCAAGCTTTTATAAAAGCTGGGATTATATCGGTGAAAGATGTATTATACGAGGTGATTCCAGGTTGGTTGCCGGAAGCGATAGTGAGGGACATGGTGTGGGAGGAGGATCAGGAGGTAGAAGGAAAAGCAATAGGAATCATGTATGAGAAGATTGTGAGGGCAATGCCACAGGATTGGATGGAAGAAATAAATGCGGAAATCTCCAAAGGAAGTAAAATGCGTCCTGCTTTTCCAAGCTTTGTACTGGAGAAAGGGGGAGAGTTAGTCCAATTTGACAACTGTAATACTCGAGATTTCTATGAGGTATTCAGAGAATGGAGATTCAAGACACCTGCTGGTCAGGAGTTTTGGCAGAGTATATACCCACAGCTGGACTTCAACAGGATTTGGAAGGGAGTGTGGGCGAATTTTAAATGCCCAGAATGGATTGAACTGGATTTCAAATTGGCTCATAACCAGATTTTTACCATGACGGTCTTGTGCAAGATTGGACGCGTGGAGGCGGCAACTTGCCCAATGTGTGGGACACAGGATGAGACTCTGTCCCATTTACTGGTGTTATGTCCGCAGTTAAATTACTTTAAGTACTATGTTCGACAGTTGTGTGAAGCTTTTTTGCTGGGTGAGGACCGAACAGCGAGAATAGGAATCCCGTGGGACTCAATTTTGAGATGGGGATTGCAGGAGAGTCTGCCAGAGTCTAGCGGAGCGGCAATTAATTTAATGTTCAGTTTGGCTAGATTCGTGATTGTGCAAAGAAGGAATGCTCTGTTTTTTAAGGGGAGGAGAATCAATCTAAAAGAGTATTTTAAATATAAGCTAAAAGACCATTATAAGGCTCTGTGGATGTTTTATTCAGAAAGGAATTTAACGACAGTATTTTACAACCAATTTTTAAAGTACAATCGATTAATATATGTTACAGGTGACAAATTAAACTTCAGGTTTTGATGTTAAAATGTGGTGGCGGAATGGCTGTGGAATTGATTTGTATCATACAATGTAATGATCATGATCACAGAAATCACACAGTGCAGATAGAGGCCATTTCGGCCCATCGAGCCTGCACCGACACATATCCCACCCGATCCCCGTAACCCCTACACCAACACATATCCCACCCTATCCCCGCGTATTTAATCCCCCTAACACTAAGGGTCAATTTATCATAGCCAATCAACCTAACCCGCACATTTTTGGACTGTGGGAGGAAACCGGAGCACCCGGAGGAATCCCACGCAAACACGGGGAGAATGTGTAAACTCCACACAGACAGTCACCCGAGGCCGGATTTGAACCCGGGTCCCTGGCACTGTGAGGCAACAGTGCTAACCACTATGCCACCGTTCTTAATGTTCTTAATGTTCAATAAAGTAATATAAAAAAAAAATTTTTTTTTAAGTGGGTAGCACTCTCACCTCTGAGGCAGATGGTTGTGGGTTCAAGTCCCGCTCCCAAGACACTCTAGTTCAGTACTGAGGGGAGTGCTGCACTGTTGGTGGGTGCTGTCTTTCAGATGAGATCTTAAATCTTTCAGGTGGATGTAAAAGATCTCATGGCATTATTCAAAGAAGAACAGGAAAGCTCTTCACTGTGTTCTTGGCCAATATTTATCCTAAAACCATCTCTCTTCTTTCTTTCTCTCTCTCCCTTCTTTCTTCACTAACGTGACCCTATGGAGTGCCTTGCACAATATTGGAACAGGTTCTGCCTCAGGGACACGAGCCCTCGAGGTGGTCTCAGCTGCAATAACACTGTCAATGAACTATGTTTATTTCATTTCTCATGCCAGTAACTTAACAATAAGCCTTTGTTAATGGAATTTTTCAGTGGTTACGCAATAACTGAGAGCATCTATCACTGTTCGATATTGCAGGTTAGTTGACAACACATCATTCTTCATCTCCTTTAATCTTCTATTCTGTGACTTCTTTTTACTCCGGTTCAGCGAGGATCAGATTTACTGGGCGATATTCCACAGGAGCTGATTACAGACCATCAGTTTCACCAATCTTTTAAAATTCCGATCCCTCTTTTTCCCTCGCCCTACCCACCGCCCCCATCCCCTCCTCTCCTGACTCTCACTGAGGCCCCTGATGGCACTCGCCTCGGTTACTGAACCTCACCAGAAGCGGTCTAACTAACGACCTGTTTAAAGACAGAATGGGGTCCTTTGATTTACACTGAACGTTTCTGTAACTACCACAACAAATTACATATATATATAGCATCTTTAGCATAGTAAAACATCCCAAGGCACTTCACAGGAGCGATTATCAAACAAAATTTGACACCGAGCCACATAAGGCGATATTAGGGCAGGTGGTCAAAGAGGTAGGTTTTAAGGAGCACCTTAAAGGAGGAAAGAGAGGTGGAGAGGCAGAGAGGTTTAGGGAGGGAATTCCAGAGCTTAGGGCCCAGGCAGCTGAAGGCACGGCCACCAATGGTGGAGCGATGAAAATCAGGGATGCTGAACAACCCAATATTTGCTACATCTTCCCTGTATTGATTGTGAGCCTTCAGTGATCTGTGCACAACCCCCAGATCCTTTCATCTCTTAGCCATTTTCAGTATTGTTCCCTGTAAATGATACGTGGATTTAGTGTCGGCCCTACCCACAATTATCTAGGTTAAATGCCGTGTGCCACTGTGTGGCTCACTCCCCTAGCGCATCTCAATCTCTTTGCATTAGATTGCAGTCCTCTACTGTCTTAACCCTTGCACAGATTTTGGGAAGTGTACGGATAACCGTAGCTGTCGTAAAGACAGCGGGGTTTGATTGACAGCTGGTTGACGGCTGACGTCATATCCGGGGGTGAGATCCGACGCCATCTTGGCCATGCTTGAGGTTCTGTACTACGAGGCACAGAGTCAGGACTGAATAAATGGCACTCCACTACAACTGCTTGGGAGACTCGTAATTACGTTATTAAGATAACATTACATGGTACAGGTAGACTATCCTTTATCCGAAAACCTCGGGACCAGCTGTGTTTCGGTTTTCGGAAAATTTCGGATTTTGGAAGGTATTTTATAAGACTGGGAAATTTGTCGGGGGTGGGTCGGCGGGGGTCCGCGGGGGGGTCGGCGGGGGGTCGGGGGTGGGGGTCGTCGGGGTCGGCAGTGGGGGTCGGCGGGGGTCAGGGTCGGCGGGGGTCAGGGTCGGCGGGGGGGTCGGCGGGGGTCAGCAGGGGGGTCGGCGGGAGTCGGGGTCGGCGGGGGTCTGCGGGGGGGGTCGGCGGGAGTTGGGGTCGTGCGCACAACTTATGCTGACCCTCTGCTCAGCGTAAGTCATGCGTCACTCTGGTCATGTCGTGCGCACGACTTACGCTGAACGAAAAAACCTTTGGTTTTTAGAGGGTTTCGGTTTTCGGAAGTTCAGATAAAAGGTAGTCTACCTGTACCAGGATTTATAGAACTCACGATAAGGACATACTACAACAATGGAAGGAATAAAACCTCTGGCTAGCCTGCAACTAGAAGGAAATGTGGATGAAAATTGGCGTGTCTTCAAGCAACGCTTTCTTCTCTACCTCACAGCGATTGACGCTTCGGCTCGCTCTGGAACACGTAAAGTAGCTTTGCTGCTTACAGTGGCTGGCTCGCAGGCAATCGAGCTGTTTAATACATTTATGTTTGCAGCCAAAGATGATAAAAAATGATCTGGACAAGGTGATAGAACGGTTCGACGAATACTGCACTCCAAAAAAGAATGAAACGTATGAGAGATTTGTGTTTTGCTCCCGCGTGCAAAAGCAAGGAGAATCCTTTGATGTTTTTTTGACGGACTTGAAAATAAAAGCACAAACATGCAACTTTAGGGACCTGAAGGAATCGATGATACGCGATCAAGTCATTTTTGGAATACTCGACAAGAAGGTGAGGGAGGGAATGCTTAGAGACAATGACCTAAATTTGGATGCAGCATTGAAAATATGTCATGCTAGTGAACTCTCAGCCATGCACACAAAAACTTTCGAAGGGAGCAGCACAGCAACGGGCGGGAGCGCCCTGGGGCTGAAAAACCTGCCGGTGGATGTGGTACACAAAAGGGACACAAGAGGGCCCACGGAGTTCAAGACAATGACGCCTTATGAATGCAGACGGTGCGGTAATAAACACATAGCCAGACAGTGTCCTGCTTATGGGAAGAACTGTGCAAAATGTAAAGGCAGGAATCACTTTGCCAAGATGTGTTTTTGGGAAGAGAAAACTGAAGGTAAAAAGACAGTGCATGCTATTGAGACTGAAGAGACAGGAGCAGAGACTTTGTTTGTTGGAATGGTGCAAAATGAGTCAAAACAGGGCAAAAATGCGAATGAAGTGCACTCTGTAGGACCAAAGACTGAAGTTTGGATAGCTCCCTTGCTGGTAAATGGCACCATTGTTCCCTTTAAGCTAGATACAGGTGCTAAGGCAAACCTCATAAGTTGGAGTGATGCACGGAATCTCAAAGTGTGACCTAAAATACTGAACAAGACAATGTCTTTGAAGGCATACAATGGACAAAGCATTGAAACAAAAGGAACGTGTAGGCTGAATGTTAAGGTAAAAAATCACATTCACCCTTTGACCTTTGTTATAGTGCCTGAAGGACATGAGTCACTGTTGGGGGATAAGGCCTGTGTGGATTTGGGCTTGGTAAAACGAGTCTATACTATCAATGAACTGAACTGTGTGCAGAGTGCCCCCCAAGATAGTACAAATCTGACTCATGAGACTATAGCACACAAATATGCAGATGTATTTCAGGGTTTCGGAGCACTGCCCTTTACATACTCCATCAAACTGAGAGAGGATGCACAACCTGTGATTCACGCACCCAGGAGAGTTCCAGTGGCTCTCCGTGAAAAACTGAGGAAAGAGCTAGACCGCATGGAGGGACTAGCTGTCATAAAGAAGATTGAGGAACCGACTGACTGGGTAAATTCCATGGTCTGCGTCAATTCAAAGAAAACTGATAAATTGCGTGTCTGCATGGATCCCAAGGACCTTAACGCCAATATCAAAAGAGAGCACTACCAAATTCCAGAGAGAGAGGAAATAGTCAGCGAAATGACAGAAGCGAAAGTCTTCTCCAAGATGGACGCCTCGCATGGTTTCTGGCAGTTGAAACTTGATGAAGAAAGTGCTAAGCTGTGCACTTTTAACACCCTGTTTGGTCGATACTCCTACCAGCGTCTGCCCTTTGGTATTAGCTCTGCCCCAGAAATCTTTCACAGAGCAATGGAGCAAATCATCGAGGGCCTGGAGGGAGTGCGGGTGTACATGGATGATCTGGTAGTATGGGGCTCCACTCAGGGGGAGTGTTGTATCTGTGTGCTAATAGAGACACTGAAGGCAGGAGTTAGTTTCACAGGTGTTTACTGAACAAAGTCTGGAGGTGAACTAACTGATACAACACAATATACAGGCTTATATAGCCCGAGTGGCCATTACCAGCATTACAGTACACAGTGGGCTCTTAAAGGCACATACACTACAGGGAGCACGACACCAAACTGGAGAAAACACTTCAGAGAATACAGCAGTATGGACTCAAACTAAATAAAGACAAATGTCAGTTCAGTGTCAATGAAATCACATTCCTCGGAGACAAGATCTCTACAGAAGGGATTCAGCCAGACAAGTCAAAGGTAAAGGCTATACATGACATGGAGAAACCAAAGGACAAGAAAGGGGTTCAGCGGGCCCTTGGCATGGTTAACTACCTAGGAAAATTCATTCCAATCTAGCAGTGAAAACTGTTCATCTGAGAAAACTGTTGCACCAAGAGACAGAGTTCCAATGGGGACATGAACATGAGAGGGAATGGAAGGGTCTGCTACACATTCTAGCAAGTGAACCCCTACTGAAGTTCTTCTGCCCTAAAAAGAGGACGAAAGTGTCCACAGATGCCTCTAAGAATGGATTAGGGGCTGTCCTTCTACAGGAAGATGAAGGAGAATGGCGACCAGTGGCGTATGCGTCACGCTCCATGACGGCTACAGAGTGCCGGTACGCGCAAATCAAGAAGGAGTGCCTTGGCTTGGCATTTGGGTGTGAAAAATTTCATACCTACACCTATGGTCTTCCCAAGGTTATCCTAGAAACGGACCATAAGCCACTGCTAGGGATCGCAAAGAAGAATCTGTGTGACATGTCACCACGGATACAACGCCTAATGATGAGACTTCAACGTTACGATTTTGAGCTAACATATGTGCCAGGGACACAAATGTTCATTGCAGACACACTATCCAGGGCTGCGCCTTACGCCACACAAAACAGTGAATCAGAAGAGGATGTGGCTCTTCATGTGGATATGGTCTACGCAGCATTGCCCGCCACACAGGAACAACTATCAGTGATAGTCACAGAGACATCAAAGGACCCAGCCCTGAGTAAAGTAATGAGAAATCTTCAAGAGGGCTGGAAGAAAGGGTCATGTAAACAATATTATCACATTCAGTCTGAGCTCTCTGTGGTCAATGGACTACTGCTTAAGTGTGACAGGATAGTAGTGCCCACCTCTATGCGACGAGAAATGCTCAACAGGATACATGAAGGGCACCTGGGTGCAGAAAAGTCAAAAAGGAGAGCACGTGAGGCACTCTACTGGCCAAACATGAACTCTGATATTGACCAGTTGATCAGCGAGTGTGCTACATGTCAGGAGTATCACTACAAGCAAACAAAAGAGCCCCTCATTACCACAGAGCTCCCATCACAACCTTGGGAAAAGGTCGGAACTGATATATTTCACTATGAAGGAAAAGACTATTTGTTAGTTATTGATTATTATTCCAATTATCCAGAGATGGCTCTCTTGTCCAGTACCACATCAAGAGCTGTGATAACTCACCTGAAGTCAATCTTTGCCAGGCAGGGCATCCCTCTAACCCTGGTCTCTGATAATGGCCCTCCCTATGCCAGTCATGAGTTTCAGTCATTTGCTTCAGAGTATGAGTTTAATCATGTAACCTCCAGTCCGCTCTATCCTTGGGCTAATGGAAAAGCGGAGAAGGGGGTACAGATTGTGAAAAGACTATTAAAGAAAGCAGCACACAGCAACACTGACCCATATCTGGCCCTGATGTCGTACAGGGCGGGCCCGCTAGCAAGTGGCAAGTCTCCAGCTGAGCTCTTACTGGGTCGTAAAATCCGTACACGACTTCCCAGTTATGTCACACCTGACCACAGAGATGAGGTATGGGCAGACAAGGCTCGGAAACTACAACAGAAACAAAAAACACTTCATGACCGCACAGCCACTACACTAGTGCCTCTACAGGAGCAGGATATAGTTCGCATTGAAGGGCCTGAGTCATGGCCTAAAAGAGCCACCGTTTTACAACAGGTCGCCCCCAGGTCATACAATGTCATGACAGAGAACGGCAATGTGTTTTGCAGAAACAAGAGGCACCTACTGAAAACCACAGAGACCTTTCAGCCTCAGGAGGACGGAGAGGAAGACAAGATGAGGGAAATGCCACAAAGTGACGAAGGACACAGTAGTGATAATGTGGCAAGGGACCTGTGTGGTACAGACATGAACTTAAGGGATACAACTGGGGTGGTTCAGCAAACACCCATTCAGCCACGCAGGTCACAGCGTACCAGAAAGCCTGTAGTTAAACTTGACCTGTAGACAGGGATTGATAAGACTGTAAACAGTTAATGGACTCCTGGGTATGGGTAACATAGAAACATAGAAGATAGGAGCAGGAGTAGGCCATTTGGCCCTTCGAGCCTGCTCCGCCATTCAACGAGATCATGGCTGATCATCCAAACCCTAGCACCCAGTCCCTACACCGACAGCCATCCCACCCAAGCCCTATCCCCGTAACCCCGTAACCCCACGTATTTAATCCCCCCTAACACTAAGGGCCAATTTTTTATCATGGCCAATCAACCTAACCCGCACATCTTTGGATTGTGGGAGGAAACCGGAGCACCCGGAGGAAACCCACGCAAACACGGGGAGAATGTGCAAACTCCACACAGACAGTCACCCGAGGCCGGATTTGAACCCGGGTCCCTGGCGCTGTGAGGCAACAGTGCTAACCACTATGCCACCGTAAGGTTTATACCTACCTGCAATTAGTTCAACGGTGTAGTTACACTGACTGTTTCTATATGATGTTAACAAGTGTTCTATGTGTTATATTATGTTATGTTGTTACTGTGTTATGTCTTCATTGAAGGGGGAAGATGTACGGATAACCGTAGCTGTCGTAAAGACAGCGGGGTTTGATTGACAGCTGGTTGACAGCTGACGTCACATCCGGGGGTGAGTTCCGACGCCATCTTGGCCATGCTGGCAGTACTGTACTACGAGGCACAGAGTCAGGACTGAATAAATGGCACTCCACTACAACTGCTTGGGAGACTCGTAATTACGTTATTAAGATAACATTACAGGAATTATCTGCAAATGTACCGACTATACTCCCAGCACTCATTGATAAAGACCGTGAGCAGTAGTGGGCCTAGGACCGATCACTGGGGGAGACCACCAGTAACAGCTCTCCAGGCTGAACCACAGCCATTAACTACAACTTTCTGGCTGTGGGATTGGAGCCAATTCCTAATCCAGTGTTTCAAATTCCCACTGATCCCACAGATAATGAGAGGAAGGAATTGAATGAAATCAGTATTTGTCGGGAAATGGTGTTAGGGAAATTGACGGGATTGAAGGCCAATAAATTCCAAGGGCCTGATAATCTACATCCTAGGGTATTTAAGGAAGTGGCCCTAGAAATAGTAGACGCATTGCTGGTCATCTTCCAAAATTCTATAGCCTCTGGAACAGTTCCCATGGATTGGAGGGTAGCTAATGTAACCCCACTATTTAAAAAAGGTGGTAGAGAGAAAACGGGGAATTATAGACCGGTAAGTCTGACATCGGTAGTGGGGAAAATGCTAGAGTCCATTATAAAAGCTGTAATAGCAGAACACTTGGGAAACAGTGACAGGATCGGACAAAGTCAACATGGATTTACAAAAGGTAAATCGTGCTTGACTAATCTACTGGAATTTTTTGAGGATGTAACTGGTAGAATAGATAAGGGAGGACCAGTGGATGTGGTGTATTTGGACTTTCAGAAGGGTTTTGATAAGGTCCCACATAAGAGATTAGCGTGCAAAGTTAAAGCACACGGGATTGGGGGTAAGGTACTGTCTTGGATCGAGAACTGGTTGGCAGACAGGAAGCAAAGAGTTGGAATAAACGGGTCTTTTTCCGAGTGGCAGGCAGTGACTAGTGGGGTACCACAGGGATCGGTGCTAGGGCCCCAGCTATTCACAATATATATTAATGATCTAGACAAGGGAACTAGATGTAATATCTCCAAGTTTGCAGCTGACACAAAGCTGGGTGAGCGTGTGTGCTGTGAGGAGGATGCAGAGAAACTCCAGTATGATTTGGACAGGTTGGGTGATTGGGCAGATGCATGGCAGATGCAGTATAATGTGGATAAACGCGAGGTTATCCACTTCGGTGGCAAAAACAGCAAGACAGATTATTATCTGAATGGCAATAGATTTGGAAAAGGGGAAGTGCAACGAGACCTGGGTGTCCTTGTGCACCAGTTGCTGAAGGTAAGCATGCAGGTGCAGCAGGCGGTTAAGAAGGCAAATGGTATGTTGGTCTTCATAGCGAGAGGATTCGAGTACAGGAGCAAGGATGTCTTGCTGCAGTTGTACAGGGACTTGGTGAGACCACACCTTGAGTATTGTGTGCAGTTTTGGTATCTTATCTGAGAAAGGATGTTCTTGCCATGGAGAGAGTGCAGCGAAGATTCACCAGACTGATACCTGGGATGGCAAGAATGACGTATGAGGAGAGATTGGGTCGATTGGGCTTATACTCGCTGGAGTTTAGAAGAATGAGAGGGGATCTCATTGAAACTTGTAAAATTCTAACAGGACTGGACAGACTAGATGCAGGAAGGATGTTCCCGATGGCGGGGAGTCCAGAACCAGGGGTCATAGTCTAAGGATAAGGGGTGAGCCATTTAGGACAGAAATGAGGAGGAATTTCTTCACCCAGAGAGTGGTGAACCTGTGGAATTCTCTACCACACAAGGCAGTTGAGGCCAATTCATTAAATATATTCAAGAAGGAGTTAGATATATTTCTTAAGGCTAAAGGGATCAAGGGATATGGGGAGAAAGCAGGGACAGGGTACTGAGTTTGGATGATCAGCCATGATCTCATTAAATGGCGGAACAGGCTCGAGGGGCCGAATGGCCTACTCCTGCTCCTATCTTCTATGTTTCTATGTTTATGTTTCTATGATGTCAAGGGCAGTCACTCTCACCTCTCCTCTGAAATTCAGCTCTTTTGTCTATATTTGGACCAAGGATGTAATGAGGTCGGGAGCCGAGTGGTCTTGGCGGAACCCAAACTGGGCCTCAGTGATCAGGTTATTGGTGAGTAAGTGTCGCTTGATAGCACTGTCGATGACACCTTCCATCACTTTGCTGATGACTGAGAGTAGACTGATGGGGCGGTAATTGGCCGGATTTGATTTGTCCTGCTTCTTGTGAACTAGGTCATACCTAGGCAGTTTTCCACATTGTCGGATAGATGCCAGTGTTGTAGCTGTACTGGAACAGCTTGGCTGGAGGCGCGGCTAGTTCCGGAGCACAAGTCTTCAGCACGATAGCTGGGATGTAGTCAGGGCCCATAGCCTTTGCTGTATCCAGTGCGCTCAGCCGTTTCTTGATATCATGTGGAATCAAATTGGCTGAAGACTGGCTTCTGTGATGGTGGGGACCTCAGGAGGAGGCCGATATGGATCATTCACTCAGCACTTCTGGCTGAAGATGGTTGCAAATGCTTCAGTCTTGTCTTTTGCACTCACGTGCTGGACTCCACCATCATTGAGGATGGGGATATTCATGGAGCTTCCTCCTCCCGTTAGTTGTTTAATGGTCCACCACTATTCACGACTGGATGTGGCAGGACTGTAGAGCTTTGATCTGATCCGTTGATTGTGGGATCGCTTAGCCCTGTCTATAGTATGCTGCTTCTGCTTTATAGCATGCATGTAGTCCTGTGTTGCAGCTTCCCCAGGTTGGCACCTCATTTTTAGGTACACCTGGTGCTACTCCTGGCATGCTCTCCTACATTCTTTACTGAACCAGGGTTGTCCCCTGGCTTGATGGTAATGGTAGAGTGAGGGATGTGCCGGGCCATGAGGTTACTGATTGTGGTGGAATACAATTCTGCTGCTGCTGATGGCCCACAGCGCCTCACGGATGCCGAGTTTTGAGCTGCTAGATCGGCTCTGAATCTATCCCATTTAGCATGGTGGTAGTGCCACACAACACGATGGAAGGTGTCCTCAGTGTGAAGACGGGACTTTGTCTCCACAAGGACTGTACGGTGGGCACTGCTACCAAGGCTGTCATGGACAGATGCATCTGCGACAGGTAGATTGGTGAGGACGAGGTCAAGTAGGTTTTTTCCTTGTGTTGGTTCTCTCGCCACCTGTCGCAGGCCCAGACTGGCAGCTATGTCCTTCAGGACTCGGTCAGTAGTGGTGCTACCGAGCCACTCTTGGTGATGGACATTGAAGTCCCCCAGCCAGAGTACATTCTGTGCCCTTGCTACTCTCAGTGCTTCTTCCAAGTGGTGTTCAACATGGAGGAGTACTGATTCATCAGCTGAGGGAGGGCGGTAGGTGGTAATCAGCAGGAGGTTTCCTTGCCCATGCTTGACCTGAAGCCATGAGAATTCATGGGGTCCAGAGTCAATGTTGAGGACTCCCAGGGCCACTCCTTCCCGACTGTATACCACTGTGCCGCCACCCCTGGTGGGTCTGTCCTGCCGGTGGGACAGGAAATACCCAGGGATGGTGATGGAGGAGTTTGGGACATTGGCTGACTATGTCAGGCAGTTGCTTGATTAACCTGTGGGACAGCTCTCCCAATTTTGGCACAAGTCCCCAGATGGTGGTGCGGAGGACTTTGCAGGGTCAACTGGGCTGGGTGTGCCATTGTTGTGCCCATAGCCGGTGCCAAGGTCGATGCCGGGTGGTCCGTCCGGTTTCATTGTTATTTTTATTATTTTGTTTCGTAGCGGTTTGTTACAACTGAGTGGCTCGCTCGGCCATTTCAGAGGAGCAGTTAAGAGTCAACCACCTTGCTGTTGGTCTGGAGTCACATATAGGCCAGACCAGGTAAGGACGGCAGATTTCTTTTCCTAAAGGGCATTAGTGAACCAGATGGGTTTTTACAACAATCTGATAGTTTCATGGTCACCATTACTGATACTAGCTTTTTATTGCAGATTTATTTAATTAACTGAATTAAAATTCCCCAGCTGCCGTGGTGGGATTTGAACTCACGTCTCTGGATTACATTACCACTACGCTACCACTCTCTATACTCAAATCCTCTTGTAATAAAAGCCAACATACCATTTGCTTTCCTAATTGCTTGCTGTACCTGCATGTTAACTTTCAGTGATTCCTGTACAAGGACACCCAGGTCCCTCTGAACACCAACATTTCCCAATCTCTCTCCATTTAAAAAATACTCTGCTTTTCTATTTTTCCTACCAAAGTGGAAAACTTCACATTTCTCCACATTATATTCCATTTGCCATGTTCTTCGCCACTCACTTAGCTTGTCTATATCCCCTTGAAGCCTCCTTGCATCCTCCTCACAACTTACATTCCCACCCAGCTTTGTATCATTAGCAAACTTGGATATATTACATTTGGTCCCCTCATCCAAATCATTGATGTAGATTGTGAATAGCTGAGGACCAAGCACTGATCCTTGCGGTACCCCACTAATTACAGCCTGCCAACCCGAAAATGACCCATTTATTCCTACTCTCTGTTTTCTGTCCATTAACCAATCCTCAGTCCATGCTAGTATATTACCCCCAATCCCATGAGCCCTAATTTTGTTTAATAACCTCTTGTGTGGCACCTTATCGAATGCCTTCTGAAAATCTAAATACACCACATCCACTGGTTCCCCCTTATCTATTCTGCTAGTTACAACCTCAAAAACCTCTAAAAGATTCGTCAAACACGATTTTCCTTTCATAAATCCGTGTTGACTCTGGCCAATCCTATTATTATTTTCTAAGTGCCCTGTTACCATGTCCTTAATGTAAGGCTCACAAAATTATACAAGTTCCCCCAAAGTAAGAAAAGATGAGATATTGGACTGTTTGAATTAATATTGGGTCAAAGGGGCTTAAAATCAAAACCCCAGGAAGATTTGGCTAGTTTTAAAAGGCATGTTCAGGCCTGTGGAAAACTGTGACAAAGGGGAGGTGGGATGGGCCCCTGAAACACAAACAGTTTGAGTATTGGATCACCTGGGAATGTTCTGGGCCACCCCAACCTTTCTACATAAAGACAATAAAAACTGTTCCCACCGAAACTCACAGAGCCACCAAGAACATGAATAAAACAATACATGCCAACAGTCAACAAAAGCAAATATGGCCCCAGCAGGAAAAGACAATCAAACAGCAGTTTAAAACCCATCAGAAAGATTTCCAAAACGCTTTACACATTTTAAACTGGTTTCAAGGCAATCCCGAAACCAGTTAAAGGCCAATTAAAGATAGATGGGCCATCCCCAAAGCTCGTTTAAGATTTAAAACATATTATAAATAACGAGCCCGCCAAAACTTAACAAAAGAACCAGTATAATTGAAGCCTGCTTGTTCAGTGAAACAGTCAGACGTTGGTTCAAGTCCAGAGCAGCATGTTGAGTTCAGTACAGGAGAGAAAGTACGGTTCAGAAAAAGAGCTCATCATCACCGTACTTAGTCGGAGAATCGGAGACTTGAAGAAAGAAGAACAAAACAGAAGGAAAAGGAAATCGCGGCAACCAAAGGCCTCAAGAAACCTACAACTACCAATATTACCACCAACCAGGTAATAGTGGGCCACCGCGACCAACAAGAAACCAACCACCGAGAAATCGAAAATCACAAACTTGTTTCCACTCTACAGGCTAGTCTGACTTACCCCTGGGTAAGATTTGACACAAAAGACTCTTAAAAACTTTACCTAACCAAAGAAAATTGGGTACTTACCTGATAAATCCAACTACGCAGCTAACCGCATCAGCGGACAGACCAAGACTGGAGACCCAACGCAGGTGCAGTGTTCCACCACGTCCGGGGTATGGCAGGCCCCAACCGCCACAACTAAAGAGAACCCCGAAATCACGAACCTCTACAATCTGTCAAGAAAGACGTTTGGTGAGCATTTCCTGGTCCTCTGGATTTCAACCTAGTTAGGATAGTGGGGTTGGGAAGGTAAGGGATTTGGTCTATTGTAATTCTCCCTCGCATATTCCGAGTGTTCCCCCTTTTAGAGCATAAGATTTCTTGTATTGTATATTCTCCTGTCTCAAAAATAAAAATCTCAATTCTTTTGATCAACCCAGGTGTCTGTTGCCATTTCATTACAACCCCCAAATAAGTCCAAAGTCTATAACCAAGGGAGTGGGAGCGATTCGAACCGCTCAGGGAGTCAGAGGTGAAGCTGACCACACACACACACCACCCCTTACATTAATAATAGATTCTAGCATTTTCCCTACTACCGATGTCAGGCTAACTGGTCTGTAGTTTCTCGTTTCCTCTTTCCCTCCTTTCTTAAATAGTGGGGTTACATTTGCTACTTTCCAATCCGCGGGAACCGTTCTAGAATCTATGGAATTTTGGAAAATGACAACCAATGCATCCACTATCTCTATCGCCACCTCTTTCAAAACCCTAGGATGTTGGCCATCAGGTCCAGTGGATTTATCAGCTTTCAGTCCCATTAATTTCTCCAGTACTATTTTTTTTACTAATACTAATTTCTTTCAATTCCTCATTCTCGCTAGAGCCTTGGTTCTCCACTATTTCTGGGAAATTTTTCCATGAAGACAGATACAAAGTATTTGTTTCATTTCTCTGTTATTTCCTTATTCCCCATTATAATTTCTCCTGTCTCAGCCTGTACTTTTACATTTACTTTTACTTTCGCTAATCTTTTCCTTTTTACATACCTATAGAAGCTTTTACAGGACTTGGCTGGGTCGACTGGGCTGGGTGTGCTGTTGTCATGTCTGTAGCCGGTGCCAAGGTCGATGCCGGGTGGTCCGTCCGGTTTTATTCATATTCTTATTACAGCACAGAAGGAGGCCATTCGGTCTGTCAAGCCCGCGCCAGCTCTCTGCAAGAGCACTTCAGCTAGTCCCTCTCCCCCGTCCTTTCCCCATAGCCCTGCAAATCTTTTTCTTCAGGTATTTATCCAACTCCCTGTTGAATGCCACATTTGAGTCTGCCTCCACCACCCTTTCAGGCAGTGCATTCCAGATCCTCACCACTCGCTGCGTAAAAAAGTTTTTCCTCGTGTCGCCTTTGGTTCTTTTGCCAATCACCTTAAATCATTGTCCTCTGGTTCTCGACCCTTCTGACAATATCTATCTACTTTGTCTAAACCTATCATGATTTTGAACAGCTCTATCAAATCTCAATCTTCTCTACTCCAAAAAGAACAACCTCAGCTTCTCCAGTCTATCCACGTAACTGAAGTCCCTCATCCCTGGAACCATTCTTGTAAATCTTTTCTGCACCCTCTCTAAGGCCATCACATCCTTCCTAAAGTGCCTAGAATTGGACACAATACTCCAGTTGAGGCCGAACCAGTGTTTTATAAATGTTCATCATAACTTCCTTGCTTTTGTACTCTATGGGGGAAAATTCAGTTGTTTGCGCCTCCCGTTAGCGCCTTAAGAGGACGCTAATGAGGCGCAAAGCAACTAGCGCCCGGGCGCGGCGATGTTTGCGCCGCTTGCGAAATTAACTAGACATTTTGCGGTGGCGCTAAACACTACCGCCACGATCACCTGCACCAGCAGATCATGATGTCAGTCGAGTGCGCAACGTCCCGGATCAGATATTGAGTGGCGCCCCCTGCCTTACCGCCTGCCGCTAGCAACGACAGGTTGAGGGGAGCGTTTTGCAGTCAGGAAGGGACTGGGGGAGCGCTATTTAAAGGCGACCGCTTCCTGCCTTTTTTTGTTGGTGACATTTTTGCATCACGCATTCTGAGAGAGAGAGAGAGAGAGAGAGAGACTTCTGGAGAGATTCAACGCTGTGTGAAGGAGTTTTGCATACTGAGCAGCACTTTGCAGGTTCATTTTGATTAGACCTTCCTTGTATCTATTTAGAAGAGACTGTGGGGGTTGCACTCTGAGCTCTTTCCCTGGGTCTCTCCATTGTTCTTTCCAGCAGATTTGATGTACGGGTCTCTCCAGGCCCAGATTCAAGGCTGCAATGAGCAGGGTGTGGATGGAGAGCAAGATCGACCCTCCCCTTTAAGATAAAAAGAGAAAACGCTGGAGAAACTCAGCAGGTCAAGCAGCATCTGTGAAGAGAGAAACAGAGTTAACATTTCAGGTCAATGACCTTTCGTCAGAGCTCCCCTTTAAGAACTGGCTGGCGCCAGTGTGTCTGTGTTCCATTGCTGACCGACATCACTTGAGCTTCGCCAGCGCTCTGAGGTAGCGCCTCGCTCCTTGGCCTTTGCACCTTAAGACAAGTGTGAAGCACCTGATTTAGCGCTCCAATCACCTCCAGGGGCGATAAAAGCCAAGTTTGCCGTCGGAGGCGATAATTAGCGCCAGGCGCTAAACTTTGCGCACGGCCAATAATGGCGTCCCAAACGGGGTGATACCGAATTTTCCCCCCATGCCTCTATTTATGAAGCCCAGTGTCCCGTATGCTTTTTTAACCGCCTTCTCAACCTGCCCTGCCGCCTTCAACGATTTGTGCAGATATACCCCCAGGTCTCTCTGTTCATGCACCCCCTCGAGGATTGTACCCTTTAGTTTATATTGCCTCTCCTCGTTCTTCCTACCAAAATGTATCACTTTGCACTTTTCTGCGTTAAATTGCATTACAGGGAACATTGCACACACGTACACTTCTTTCTTTCTTCACTAACGTGACCCTATGGAGTGCCTTGCGCAATATTGGAACAGGTTCTGCCTCAGGGACACGAGCCCTCGAGCTGGCCCCAGCTAAAATAAGTGTCACTGAACTATGTTTACTTCATTTCTCATGTCAGTAACTTAACAATAAGCCTTTGATAAATGGAATTTTTCATTGGTTACACATTAACTGAGAGCATCTATCACTGTCCAATATTGTAGCTTAGTTAACAACACATTGTAGGAGTCTCTGCACTCCTAGCAAAGAATCTATAAACTCACTAGTAGTTAACAAACTGAGTTTAATGTACTGAAACTTTACAAAACAAGAAAATGCAGGAGAAGCTCTAAACAGGCCTATTCACTATCACTCCACACGAGGACTGGCTGGAAACGCCCTCTACCTCTGACGTCATGACGTCATCACGTTTCCCGCCGTTGGGGACGTCACATGACCCACGTGATGACGTCATCGCGTCAGATCGCGATTTTGTCGATCTAGCTCTGTTTAACCAGAGCCAACATTAAAAGGTAATAAACATGATTAAAGGCAATTATACAAGTCACTGTGAGAGCCTCTTAGTGGCTTTGCCAAAACATCATTCTTCATCTCCTTTAATCTTCTACTCTGTGATTTTTTTTTTACTCTGATTCAGCGAGAATCAGATTAACAGGGTGATGTTCCACAGGAGCCGATTACAGACCATCAGTTTCAAAGATTTTTAAGATTCTGTTTGCCCCCTTCCTTCTCTTCTCCCAAACCTGTGAACTCTTCCACCTAGAAGGACAAGGGCAGCAGGCGCATGGGAACACCACCACCTCCAGGTTCCCCTCCAAGTCACACACCATCCTGACTTGGAAATATATCGGCCGTTCCTTCATCGTCGCTGGGTCAAAATCCTGGAACTCCCTCCCTAACAGCACCGTGGGAGTACCTTCACCACACGGACTGTAGCGGTTCCAGAAGGCGTCTCACCGCCACCTTCTCGAGGGCAATTAGGGATGGGCAATAAATGCTGGCCTTGCCAGTGACGCCCATATCTCGTAAACGAATAAAATCCTGACTCTCACTGGGGCCTCAGTTGGCATCTCTGTTACCTTGCCCAAGTGGGGTTTCCATTGTATGAGTTCAGGGAGTATTGCCAGACTGCATGGGACAGATCTCTCTGCACTTGTAATTGAGTGTAAAGGGTTGCCTGGAGTACAATATGGTTAGAATGTGGAACTCCCTACCACATGGAATGGTTGAGGCGAACAGCAGAGATGTCTTTAAGGGGAAGCTAGATAAGTACATGAGGGAGAAAGGAATAGAAGGATATGCTAATAGGGTGCGATGAAGAAGGGTGGAGCATAAACACCGGCACGGACCTGTTGGGCCAAATGGCCTGTCTCTGTGTTGGAAATTCTATGTAATTCTATGTAACAACACCGAGAGGGAGATCGGGCGGGGAGAATGGCATCCTTGTAAAGGAGCCTGCTTTTTTAGCCCAGTACTTTAAACAGGCAGAAGAGTGGTGTGGTAAACCACTGTTGTTGTTGTTGTTGTTGTTACACACTGTTGTACCTATGCATGCCTCAACATGTCTCGGCTGGCTCCACCCACACAGGCCCAGGTATAAAGGTGATTGACCTGCAGCCCCCTGGCTTCTTGGAACCCAGTCAACCACGAGAGGCATGCTCTGTTCTTTGCTAATAAAAGCCTTTAGTTACTCTCTTAACTCTCAGTCTTTTATGAGTAATTGATAGCGCATCAATTTTATTAGCAAAAACAAAATGTCGACATTTGCTGAATAGCAGGCTGCTGCACCAAACGCTGAACAGCAGGCTGCTGCACCAAACGCTGAGCAACAGGAGCTGCTGCGAGCCCTCAGACCAACATGCCTGGACCTAGACCCCCAAGAAGCGGGTTCGGGTACCAAATTCGCGCATTGGCTGCGTTGCTTCGAGGCCTACCTGCAAGCCTCAACTGTGACCCTGGACGAAAACAAGTTGGAAATCCTGGCCTCAAAGGTGAGCCACCAATTTTATACAATAATCCAGGACACGACGACCTACGCGGCGGCTATCGGTCTGTTCAAAGGGCAGTACGCACGCCCGGTAAATACGGTCTATGCCCGGCACCTCTTAAGATCCCGCAGACAGCAGCCCGGGGAATCGGTGGAGACCTTCCTACGGGCACTACGGATACTCGGCCGAGACTGCGATTGCAAAGAAGCATCAGCTGCAGCACACACGGAGGGACTGATCCGAGATGCTTTCGTTGCGGGTCTAAGGTCCGACTACTCCCGGCAGAGACTGTTGGAAAAGGGAGAAATGGACCTGAGAAAGGCAGTGTCCCTCGCGCTCTCGCTCGACGCGGCCCACAGGAATATGGACGCCTTCTCCCCTAACCGCTCCGCAACGTGGACGCCACAACCTTGGGTCATGGGACCGCCACCTTCAACTGCTGCTGCAATGTCCAAGGCACAGAAATGTTATTTTTGTGGCCAGGCAAAACACCCCAGAGCACGCTGTCCGGCGAGAAACGCTACCTGCTCCGGCTGCGGGAAGAAAGGACACTATGTCAGCGCCTGCAAAGGTAAAAGGCCAGCAGCGCCGCGTGCGAACCATGGGGGCAGCCATCTTGTCCACCATCTTGGGCTCCCCCAGCCGCGTGGGGATCAGGACCATGGGCGCCGCCATTTTGTCCGCCATCTCGGACGTCTCCAACTTCAACCACGGGGGACCCGGACTCAACCACCGCCTCATCTGACGACCACATCGACTCGCTCGACCATACGCTGGCCTCCGTGACGCTGGACCAATCTCTCCCTCATCAACTGTCCAGGTCCATGATGGACATTAAGGTAAACGGCCGCGCCACTACCTGCCTTTTCGACAGCAGGAGCACGGAAAGCTTTATCCACCCCGACACGGTGCGCAGTTACTCTCTCCCGGTCCTGCCGACGCGACATCGGATCTCTTTGGCTTCCAAAGCCCAGTCAGCGGACGTCGGTGGCTACTGTGTAGTGACCCTTTCAGTAAGGGGCACAGAATACAAAAATTTTTAACTCCTGGTCCTGCCCCATCTTTGCGCTGCCGTTCTACTGGGGTTGGATTTTCAGTGCAACCTTAAGAGTGTCACATTAGCGTACGACGGACCCCTCCCCCCACTCACAGTCTGCAGCCAGCAGCTTTTAAACCGCCCGCCGCGCACCATTTGCAGCCTCTCCACCCTTAAAGTCCCCCGCCCCCTCCTTGTTCGCTAACCTCACCCGCGACTGTAAGCCCATCGCTACCAAAAGCAGGCGTTACAGTGCCGGGGATAGGAGCTTCATTAAATCCGAGGTAGCAAGACTCCTGAAGGAAGGGATTAGTGAAAGTAGCACCAGCCCATGGTGAGCACAAGTGGTGGTAGTGAAGACTGGCGAAAAACAGCACCTAGTTATTGACTACAGCCAGACGATCAATCGCTACACCCAGCTAGATGCATACCCACTCCCCCGCATATCTGACATGGTCAATCAGATAGCACAATACCGGGTGTTCTCGACGATTGATCTGAAGTCGGCATACCACCAGCTCCCCATCAGGGCTGAGGACCGCCAGTACACAGCTTTTGAAGCTGACGGTCGCCTCTACCACTTCCTCAGAGTTCCCTTCGGCGTCACCAACGGGGTTTCAGTCTTCCAACGGGAGATGGACCGGATGGTCGACCAGAACGCGCTCCAGGCCACTTTCCCCTATCTAGACAACGTCACCATCTGCGGCCGCGACCAGCAGGACCATGATGTTAATCTAGAGAAATTCCTCCGTACGGCCCAGCGGCTGAACCTAACATACAACAAGGACAAATGTATGTTTCGTACCAAGCGCCTTGCCATTCTTGGCTGTGTAGTGGAGAACGGAGTCATCGGCCCTGACCCCGACAGGATGCGCCCCCTTATGGAGCTCCCCCTCCCCCACTGCCAAAAAGCACTGAAGAGATGCCTAGGGTTTTTCTCGTACTATGCTCAGTGGGTGCCCAACTATGCGGACAAAGCCAGACCCCTCATCAAGTCCACCTCCTTCCCCCTGACAGCAGAGGCCTGTGCAGCCTTCACTCTCATCAAAGGAGATATTGTGAAGGCCACAATGCACGCAGTGGATGAGTCCATCCCTTTCCAAGTGGAGAGCGACGCATCCGACTTTGCCCTAGCTGCAACCCTTAACCAGGCGGGGAGACCCGTGGCTTTTTTCTCAAGGACCCTCCAGGGCCCCGAGATTCGACACTCCTCTGTCGAAAAGGAGGCCCAGGCCATTGTGGAAGCTGTGCGACATTGGAGGCATTACCTGGCCGGAAAACGATTTACCCTGCTCACTGACCAGCGTTCAGCAGCTTTTATGTTTAATAATAAGCAGAGGGGCAAAATCAAGAACGACAAGATCTTGAGGTGGAGAATCGAACTCTCCACCTACAATTACGATATCTTGTACCGGCCCGGGAAACTCAATGAGCCCCCAGATGCCCTATCACGTGGTACATGCGCCAACGCGCAGGTCAATAGACTGAAGACCCTCCACAATGACCTCTGCCACCCGGGGGTCACCAGGTTTTTTCACTTCATCAAATCCCGTAACCTGCCCTACTCCATCGAGGAGGTCAGGACCATGACCAGGAACTGCCAAATCTGTGCTGAGTGCAAACCGCATTTTTATAGGCCAGACAGAGCAAGCCTGATCAAAGCCACGCGCCCCTTTGAACGGCTGAGCGTCGATTTTAAAGGGCCCCTCCCCTCCTCCGACCGCAATGTGTACTTCCTCAACATAATTGATGAGTACTCCCGTTTCCCGTTTGCCATCCCTTGCTCAGACATGACCAGTACCACGGTCATTAAATGTCTGAATGACCTCTTCGCCTTGTTCGGTTTCCCTAGCTATATTCATAGCGACAGGGGCTCATCCTTTATGAGCGACGAACTCCGGCAGTACCTGCTCTCGAGAGGTATCGCTACAAGCAGGACCACCAGCTACAACCCCCGGGGGAATGGCCAGGTGGAAAGGGAGAATGCGACGGTCTGGAAGGCAGTCCTTTTAAACTTGAAATCTAAGGGCCTTCCGACCTCTCGCTGGCAGGAAGTCCTCCCTGCGGCGCTCCATTCCATTCGGTCACTGCTCTGTACAGCCACCAATGCTACCCCTCACGAGAGAATGTTCTCCTTCCCCAGGAAGTCCACATCGGGGATCTCGTTACCGACATGGCTGACTTCTCCAGGACCCGTCCTACTGCGGAAGCACGTGAGGTCCCATAAGACGGACCCCCTGGTCGAGAGGGTGAGCCTCCTCCATGCCAACCCTCAGTATGCTTACGTGGTGTACCCGGACGGGCGGGAGGACACAGTCTCCATACGAGACCTCGCACCTTCGGGTGCTCCCGAAACACCCCCCTCGCCATCCACCACTACCCACGCCTACCCCCAGTACGCTTACGTAGCGTACCCGGACGGGTGGGAGGACACACCCCCCACACGAGATCTCGCACCTTTGGGTGCCCCTGAAACACTACCATTGCCATCCACCACTACCCACAACCCAACCCCGCTAAACGGCATGCCGCAGCCCCAGGACCCGTCATTGACCACCCAACCACTCAATGAGACGCCAGACTCAACGTTGGATGCTGCACCATCACCGCTGCCACCACGACGATCAGGACGGCATACAAGGCCACCTGATAGACTTACTTACACGAACATTTAGTACACTTCACCCCGCCGGACTCAATTTTAAACAAGGGGTGAATGTGGTAAACCACTGTTGTTGTTGTTGTTGTTGTTGTTGTTACACACTGTTGTACCTATGCATGCCTCAACATGTCTCGGCTGGCTCCACCCACACAGGCCCAGGTATAAAGGTGATTGACCTGCAGCCCCCTGGCTTCTTGGAACCCAGTCAACCACGAGAGGCATGCTCTGTTCTTTGCTAATAAAAGCCTTTAGTTACTCTCTTAACTCTCAGTCTTTTATGAGTAATTGATAGCACATCAAGTGGGCAACTCCATTGCGAATGTGCATCCTCCCCATCACTCCTGAGTTCCCTCCATGCCCAGACAATCCTTGTACACCCAAGCACAAGTTGAGGAAAATCTGTCCCTACGACCTGGGATGGCATTGGAATCGAACCTGATCCTATCGAATCCACAGGCGACAGGCACACCCTGATGATTCCTTGTGATGCTCACTTTTTCAATCCCCTTTGGCTTCTGTGAGAGAGTTCATATGGACTTCCAGAAAGCTTTTGTCGGAGAAGCTGGATTTGTTTTCATTGGCGCAAAGGAGGTTGAGGGGTGATTTGATAGAGGTGTACAGGATTATGACCGGTTTGGATAGGCTAGACGGGGAAAGGCTGTTCCCACTAGTTGATGGTACAAGGACTAGGGGACACAGATTTCAGGTTTTGGGCGAGAGATACGGGGGGGATGCGAGGGAAAACTTTTTTACGCAGCGAGTGTGATGACCTGGAACTCGCTGCCGACGGAAGTGGTGGAAGCGGAGACACTCAGGCCTAGAAATTGAGTTGGCGCCGCGCCAGGGCTTTAGCGCTGGAAATTTAGCGCCGGCGCTAAGTCCCCCTGCGCGCGCCAAAAATTCAGTAGCGCCGCGCCCAGACGGCTGCCGGCGCTACTGGAGGGTGTCAGCGCCTCGCAATGGGCGCTGACTGCCGCATTGCGGCGCTAATCCGCTGCTGCGGCACCCGATGCGGTGCAGCAGGCTGGGGAAGTGCAGGCCTCCTCCTTCCGTTAAGGAGGAGCTGCCTGCACCCGACCGCTGGCCGTTGATCTGTGGAGAAAAATGAGCCCGGCACCTCGGAGAAGTGCCGGGCTCGCGGCCCACACGCATCTGTGCCGCGGGGGGGTGTTGGAGGAGTCCGGGGAGGGAGGTGCGGGCAGGCGGCCGCCGGGAAAGCGGCCGGCCGCCGCGCGACCTTAATGCGCCGGCGCTAAGACCCGTAGCGAACTTTTGAAAAATCGTTGGTTGCGGCTGCCACGGGCGAGGCGGCCGCAACTCAATTTCGGCGTTCGGGCGCGTTGCCACGGCAACCGGGACGCTGCGCACACCGATGACGTCATCGGTGCCGGCGCAGCGCAACCGGCTAACGCCGATGGCAGCGCCCAAGTGAATTTCTCAATCGGCTGTACTTGCGGCGCTAGGCCCTCTAGCGCCTCAAAATGGGCGCTAACCCCACTCAATTTCTAGGCCTCAATGTTTTCAGGGGGAGACTGGATAGGCACTTGAGGGAAATAAACTTGCAGGGCTACGGGGAGAGAGCGGGGGAATGGGACTGAATGGATTGCTCTACAGAGAGCCAGCATGGACGCGATGGGCTGAATGGCCTCCTTCTGTGCCGTTATGACTCTATGACTCCCGACAGTAACACAAGACCAGCAGAAGACAAGTTTAGGACTAATGTAAGAAAAATAACCTGCATTTATATAGCGCCTTTCACACTCTCAGGGCACCCCAAAGTGCACCACAAGCAAGGAAGTACTTTTGAAGTGTAGTCACTGTTGTGAGGTAGGCAATGTGGCAGCCAATTTGGGCACAGCAAGCTCCCACAAACAGCAGTGAGATAATGACCAGATAACCTGGTATTAGGCGTTGGTTGAGGGATAAATATTGGCCAGGAACACAGTGTGTAGGGGGCGGTGTCTGGGTGTTGTCTGTCAGCTTCACCTCTGACTCCTTTGAGTGGTTCGAATTGCTCCCACTCCCTCTTGTTCTAGACTTTGGACTTATTTGGGGGTCGTAAAAAACTTGCAACAGACACCTGGGGTAGTCAAAAATAATTCAGATCTTTATTTTGAGCCAGGAAAATATACAATACAATGAAACTTACACTTTGAAAGGGTGGGGAACACACGGAATAAGCGAGGGAGAATTACAATGTACAAAAATCCCTTTCCCTCCCAACCCCACTACCCTAGCTAGGCTGGAATCCAGAGGACCAGGAAATGCTCACCAAAACGACTTTCTTGACAGTTGTGGAGGTTCGCGATTTCGGGGTTCTCTTTAGTTGTGGCGGTTGGGGCCTGCCGTACCTCGGACGTGGTAGAAGACTGCACCTGCGTTGGGTCTTCAGTTGGGTTTGGTCCGCTGATGCGGTTAGTCGCGCTGTTGGATCTATCGGGTAAGTACGCAATTTTCTTTGGTTAGGGCTAGTTTTAGAGTCTTTTGTGTCCAAATCTTACCCAGGGGTAAGTCAGACTAGCCTGTAGAGTGTAAACAAATCTTTGGTTCGTGAGTTTTTTGGCGGTTGGTTCCTTGTTGGTTGCGGTGGCCCAATATTACCTGGTTGGTGGTAATATTGGCGAGTGTTGGTTTCTGTAGGCCTTTGGTTGCCGCGATCTCTGTTTCTTCTTTCTTCCTTCGAGTCTCCGATGATGATCTCTCTCTTGAGCTGGTTGGCTGAACTTGAACTCGGACTGGCTGTCCGTTTGAACTGTCTCTGCTGGTCTCGTCTGTCTGCCTGTATTCTTGTCTTGACTGTGCTGAACTGAAAAGGCAGGCCTCAATTATACTAATTTGGGGCCTGGCTTATCTGACCACCAATTCTCGGTTTCCTTTGTTAAATTTGGCAGGCTCGTTATTTTTAATGTCTTTTAAAACTTTAACGAGCTTCGGGGATGGCCCATCCAAACTTAATGAGTTTAGGGGATGGTTCATCTAGACTTAATCGGCCTTTAACTGGTTTCGGGATTGCCTTGAAACCAGTTTTAAAATGCAAAACGATTGTCAATCTCTTTAATTGACTTTGGACTGTGTTTTGTTTACAAGGCTAATGTTCCTTCCTTTGTATAGCTGGGATTGTCTTGTTTGCTCAAAACCTGGCTCTGCTACTTCACGGTCGGGAAAACAGGCTTCATTGTCCTTATGTAAAACTGGGGCGGCCTTGGACATTCCTTAGACAGTCCAATATCCAAACACGGGGGCCCACTCTTCTCCCCTTTGTCCCAGCATTTTGCAAGCCTGAACATGTCTTTTTAAACCAGCCAAATCTTCCTGGGATCTTTATTTTAAATCCCTTTTGCCCAATAATCTTGAAAACAGTCCAAAAATCTCTTCCTTAAATTAAACTCTTTGAAAACCTTCTGTTTGGCCCAACCACACTTTTACCCCTTTTCCAGATTCCTTCTGTGATTTTCCCGAAATCATTTTAAAATGATTTTCCTTGTGCTCTGGGGTTGTGCAGAAATTTTCGAACCTTACAAGTGAAGAACTTCCCTGTTCTTCTTTGAATAATGCCATGAGATCTTTTACATCCACCTGAAAAGGCAGATGGGTTTAAGATCTCATCTGAAAGACAGCACCTCCGACAGTGCAGCACTCCCCTCAGTACTGCACTGGAGTGTCAGCCTAGATTTTGTGCTCAAGTCTCGCGAGCAGGACCTGAACCCACAACCATCTGCCTCAGAGGTGAGAGTGCTACCCACTGAGCCATTGGCCGACACTATAATCTAAGGACGATCTTCTGCAGAAAGTGAGTGACTTCCAGCTGGGCTTTGTAGTGGAATCATTTAATATACGCGGGACGCTGTGTTGGGTACGTGAACTGCAAATGAGGAACGAGCTCAGAGCTGAGAATGTTTAATTCTTTATTCAGGTTATAGCGGCGACTGTTAACTCTCAAATGACCCACCACCCAGAACACTCTGGCCTTATCTCTGGTTGAGTCATACATCTCCCACAACTTTCAGGTGTTTAAACCCCAACTCAATCCACTCCTTCCTGATTTAGGTAGACTCTCCCACTCGTTGCAGTCGAGGAACGTTCTGCTCTCTGGACCCAGGGCTCGGCATGGAATGGTACTGAGTCCAACAGGGCACCCCATGGAATGGTACTGAGTCCAACATGGCACCACATGGAATGGTACTGAGTCCAACAGGGCACCCCATGGAATGGTACTGAGTCCAACATGGCACCCCATGGAATGGTACTGAGTCCAACAGGGCACCCCATGGAATGGTACTGAGTCCAACAGGGCACCCCATGGAATGGTACTGAGTCCAACAGGGCACCCCATGCAATGGTACTGAGTCCAACAGGGCACCCCATGCAATGGTACTGAGTCCAACAGGGCACCCCATGGAATGGTACTGAGTCCAACAGGGCACGGCACGGTGTGGATCTCTATCTGGTCGCCTCTAAGCCTACGGTGCTCTAAAATAATTAGGCCCAGCTCTTTAAGCCAATCTGCGTAACTAAGGTTCTTTCGGTTAGGAATAATTCTCGTAGCTCTCCTCTGAACCTTTTCCAAGGCCACTATATCGCCCGCCAGGTAAGGGCACCAAAACTGGGTGCAGTCCAGCAAATGCGGTCATCCCAATGACCAGTACAATCACAGAATGGTGTCCTTTGATTTATACTGAATGGTTCGATTATAACAAGCCTATACCCTGTTTCCTTTAGTTACAGCTCCCTGGTACTGATCATGAACATTCAGTGATCTCTGCACAACACCTAGATCCTTTCATCTCTGAACCACTTTCAGTATTGTTCCCTGTAAATGATACGTGGATTCTGTGTTGCCCCTACCCACAATTATCTAGGTTAAATGCCGTGTGCCATTGTGCGGCTCACTCCCCACGGGCATCTCAACCTCTTTGCATTAGATTGCACTCCTCTACTGTCTTAACCCTTGCACAGATTTTGGTATTATCTGCAAATTTACTGACTATACTCCCAGCACCGCTTGCGGAATGGTAGCAGAGTGGTTATGTTACTGGACTAGTAATCCAAAGGCCTGGACTAATGATCCAGAGAAGTGAAATCAAATCCCATCACGGCAGCTGGGGAATTTAAATTCAGTTAATTAAATAAATCTGGAATAAAAAGCTAGTGTCAGTAATGATTGTCGGAAAAGCCCATCTGGTTCACTAATGCCCTTTAGTGAAGGAAATCTGCCATTCTTACCTGGTCTGGCCTAGATGTGACTCCAGACCCACAGCAATGTGGTTGACTCTTAACTGCCCTCTGAAATGGCCGAGCGAGCCACTCAGTTGTAACAAACCACTACAAAAAACAATGATAAGAATAAAACTGGACAGACAACCCGGCATCGACCTCGGCACCAGCTATGGCCAAAACAATGGCACACCCAGCCCAGTCGACCCTGCAAAGTCCTCCTCACCACCATCTGGGGACTTGTACCAAAATTGGGAGACCTGTCCCACAGGTTAATCAAGCAACTGCCTGACATAGTCATACTCACAGAATCATACCTTTCAGCCAATGTCCCAGACTCCTCCATCACCATCCCTGGGTAGGCCCTGTCCCACCGGCAGGACAGACCCACCAGGGGTGGTGGCACAGTGGTATACAGTCAGGAAGGAGTGGCCCTGGGAGTCCTCAACATTGACTCCAGGCCCCATGAAGTCTCATGGCTTCAGGTCAAGCATGGGCAAGGAAACCTCCTGCTAATTACCACCTACCACCCTCCCTCAGCTGATGAATCAGTACTCCTCCATGTTGAACACCACTTGGAAGAAGCACTGAGAGTAGCAAGGGCACAGAATGTACTCTGGGTGGGGGACTTCAATGTCCATCACCAAGAGTGGCTCGGTAGTACCACTACTGGCCAAGCCCTGAAGGACGTAACTGCCAGTCTGGGCCTGCGACAGGTGGTGAGAGAACCAACACGAGGAAAAAACCTACTTGACCTCGTCCTCACCAATCTACCTGTCGCAGATGCATCTGTCCATGACAGTATTGGTAGCAGTGTCCACCGCATAGTAATTGTGGAGACGAAGTCCCGTCTTCACACTGAGGACACCCTCCATCGTGTTGTGTGGCACTACCACCGTGCTAAATGGGATAGATTCAGAACCGATCTAGCAGCTCAAAACTGGGCATCCATGAGGCACTGTGGGCCATCAGCAGCAGCAGAATTGTATTCCACCACAATCTGTAACCTCATGGCCCGGCATATCCCTTACTCTACCATTACCATCAAGCCAGGGGACCAGCCCTGGTTCAATAAGGAGTGTAGAAGAGCATGCCAGGAGTAGCACCAGGTGTACCTAAAAATGAGGTGCCAACCTGGGGAAGCTACAACACAGGACTACATGCATGCTAAAAAGCGGAAGCAGCATGCTACAGACAGGGCTAAACGATCCCACAATCAATGGATCAGATCAAAGCTCTGCAGTCCTGCCACATCCAGTCGTGAATGGTGGTGGACCATTAAACAACTAACGGGAGGAGGAGGCTCTATGAATATCCTCATCCTCAATGATGGTGGAGCCCAGCACGTGAGTGCAAAAGACAAGACTGAAGCGTTTGCAAGCATCTTCAGTCAGAAGTGAAGAGTGGATGATCCATATCGGCCTACTCCTGAGGTCCCCAGAAGCCAGTCTTCAGCCAATTTGATTCACTCCACGTGATATCAAGAAACGGCTGAGCGCACTGGATACAGCAAAGGCTCAGCTGTCGTACTGAAGTCTTGTGCTCCAGAACTAGCCGTACCTCTAGCCAAGCTGTTCCAGTACAGCTACAACACTGACATCTATCTGACAATGTGGAAAACTGCCCAGGTATGTCCTGTCCACAAAAAGCAGGACAAATCCAATTATTGCCCCATCAGTCTACTTTCAATCAGAGGTTAGTGTGCAAAATGAAAGCACATGGGATTGGTGGTAATATACTGGCATGGATTGAAAATTGGTTAACAGACAGGAAACAGAGAGTAGAAACATAGAAACATAGAAGATAGGAGCAGGAGTAGGCCATTCGGCCCTTTGAGCCTGCTCCGCCATTCAATGAGATCATGGCTGATCATTCAAATTCAGTACCCTGTCCCTGCCTTATCCCCTTGATCCCTTTAGCCTTAAGAAATATATCCAACTCTTTCTTGAATATATTTAATGAACTGACCTCCACCGCCCTCTGTGGCAGAGAATTCCACAGGTTCACCACTCTCTGGGTGAAGAAATTCCTCCTAATTTCAGTCCTAAATGTCCTACCCCTTATCCTTAGACTATGACCCCTGGTTCTGGACTCCCCGACCATCGGGAACATCCTTCCAGCATCTAGTCTGTCCAGGGTCTTTTTCGGGGTGGCAGGTGGTGACTAGTGGGGTACCGCAGGGATCAGTGCTTGGGCCCCAGCTATTCACAATATATATCAATGATTTGGATGAGGGAACCAAATGTAAAATTTCCAAGTTTGCTGACGACATGAAATTTGGTGGGACTGTGAGTTGTGAGGAGGGTGCAAAGAGGCTTCCAGGCGATTGAGACAAGTTGAGTGAGTGGGCAAATACATGGCAGATGCAGTTTAACGTGGATAAATGTGAAGTTATCCACTTTGGTAGGAAAAACAGAAAGGCAGAGTATTATCTAAGTGGTGATAGATTGGGAATGTTGATGTACGGAGGGACCTGGGTGTCCTTGTACACCAGTCACTGAAAGCAAACATGCAGGTGCAGCAAGCAGTTAGGAAGGCAAATGGTATGTTGGCCTTCATTGCAAGAGGATTTGAGTACAGGAGCAAGGATGTCTTACTACAGTTGTACAGGGCCTGGTGAGACCACACCTGGACTACTGTGTGCACTTTGGGTCTCCTTATCTAAGAAAGGATATACTTGCCATAGAGGGAGTGCAGCGAAGGTTCACCAGACTGATTCCTGGGATGGCAGGACTGTCGTATGAGGAGAGATTGGGTCGACTAGGCCTGTATTCACTAGAGTTTAGAAGAATGAGAGGGGATCTCTTTGAAACGTATAAAATTCTGACAGAGCTAGACAGACTGGATGCAGGGAGGATGTTTCCCCTGGCTGAGGGGGGGGGGGTCTAGAACGAGGGGTCACAGTCTCAGGATATGGGGTAGGACATTTAGGACTGAGATGAGGAGAAATTTCTTCACTCAGAGGGTGGTGAACTGTAATGATCAGTAACATGTCATTCTAGAATGGTACACTAGGTGAAGCTGTATGTTTAATAGTGGGCTACCCACAAGGCAGTAGTCAAGATGGATGCCTGTACACTAGTCCACATGGTTGAATAAATGACTAGCTCAAGCTAGCTGTTCATAATAAAAACGTCTATTTATTTATGAACATATAACATGGTACCAGGATTGATAATATCTGCTGAATATTGTGAAACACGACATGGAGAATTTGAAGCCACCGGAGGGTTTGAAACTCACGGGGAATGTCGACTGCAATTGGTGGACTTTCAAACAACAATTCAAACTCTATATTGCTGTCATCGGGTTCGGTACGAAGCCAGACGCAAGGAAAATAGCGTTACTGCTCACGGTTGCAGGCCCGCAGGCGATAGAGGTATTTAATACGTTTGTTTTAGATCAAGAGGAGGACAGAGAAAAAATGG
This sequence comes from Somniosus microcephalus, assembly GCF_052327205.1. NCBI lineage: Eukaryota > Metazoa > Chordata > Chondrichthyes > Squaliformes > Somniosidae > Somniosus > Somniosus microcephalus. The sequence continues at coordinate 18,989,594 of NC_141020.1, read as the reverse complement.
ACGATGTGCTAAAGAAGTTTGATACACATTGTTCTCCCAAAAAGAACGAAAACTATGAGAGGTACGTGTTCCATTCACGGACACAGCAGCAAAATGAGACTTTTGATAGCTTTGTGACCGATCTGAAACTGAAAGCACAGACATGTAATTTCTCTGAACTGAAATCATCCATGATTCGTGACCAGATTGTGTTTGGTATTCATGATAAAAAGGTCAGGGAACGTTTGTTGAGAGAAACCGAACTAACATTGGAGGATGCTGTGGAAATATGCCATACCAGTGAGCTAGCTCAACAGCACGCAAAGACTTTCAGTGAAATTAATAATAATGTGACTGTAGTAAGTGATAGTGCTGCTGTGTCCTACAAGGGGAAGAAAAGTGGGCAGAACAGAAATGCAAAGCAATCGGAGGATGGAATTTTTAATTGTAAACGCTGTGGTTACCAGCACCAGCCAAGACAATGCCCAGCGTTTGGAAAAATGTGCACAAAATGTAATGGAAAGAGTCACTTTGCCAAACAATGCTTTTCAAAAGTAAAAACAAAGAAAGGGCAACAAGTCAATGTGATAGAGGACACTGATTTAAGTGAGACATTTTTTGTAGGAATGGTGTCATATGACAATATCGAAAAGGATACAGAAAATGTGCAGCCCTCAGGAATGGACAATGCTGAACATAAAGTTAATGCAGTAAAAGAGGACAAATGGATAATGTCACTGCAGATAAATGGAGCATTAGTTACATTGAAACTAGACACTGGGGCAAAAGCAAACTTAATCAGTATGAGTGACATTAAAAATATGAAAGAAAAGCCCAAAATACAGAAAAAGTCAGTACTACTGAAGCACTATAATGGACAGAAAATAGATAGCTTAGGTGTATGCAAACTTAAAGTGACAGTCAAAGACAAAGTGCATCATCTCATGTTTTCTGTTGTGGCTGAAGGACTTGATTCACTACTAGGTGACAAAGCTTGTGAGGACTTAGAACTGGTCAAGAGAGTCTACCATATAAACTGTGCCATAAGCAGACCAGATGACTCAGTGGATTCTGTAGTGAGTAATTTCCAGGATGTGTTCAAAGGATTTGGAGTTCTACCATTCACTTACAAGATCCTAGAACTAGGGGGCATAGTCTTAGAATAAGGGGCTGCTCTTTCAAAACTGAGATGAGGAGGAACTACTTCACTCAGAGGGTGGTAGGTCCATGGAATATGCTGCCCCAAAAAGCTGTAGAAGCTACATCATTACATAAATTTAAAACAAAAATAGACAGTTTCCTAGAAGTAAAGGGAATTAAGGGTTACGGGGAGCGGGCAGGAATTTGGACATGAATCTAGGTTTGGATTGGTCATGGCCCTGTGGGTAGCGGAGCAGGCCCAGGTGCTGTGTAGCCTGATCCTGCTCCTATTTCGTGTGTCTAATTCTGTTAGATTCAGGAGATGGTTCTGTGATAGTGGATTGGCGGTTAGGATCAGATCAGCCATGATCTTATTGAATGGCGGAGCAGGCTCGAGGGGCCGATTGGTCTACTCCTGCTCCTATTTCTTATGTTCTTATGTTCTTATCCAGCTAAAGGAGGATGCTCAGCCAGTGGTACATGCTCCACGGAGAGTTCCATCACCCCTGTGTGACCGGCTCAAGAAAGAACTGGACAGAATGACCACACTAGGAGTCATCAGGAAAGTCGAAAAGCCAACAGACTGGGTTAACTCCATGGTATGTGTAAAGAAAAAGAACAATGATCTAAGAGTATGCATGGATCCAAAGGACTTAAATGCAAACATAAAACGTGAACACTACCAGATTCCCAAGCGAGAAGAAATCACCAGTGAAATGTCAGGTGCCAGATACTTCACAAAGCTCGATGCTTCACAAGGATTTTGGCAACTAAAACTGGATGAAGAGAGCACCAAATACTGTACCTTCAACACGCCATTTGGCAGGTATTGTTTCCTCAGAGTGCCTTTTGGGATAATATCTGCATCTGAAATCTTTCATAGAGCGATGAAACACATAATTGAAGGTCTGGAAGGAGTTCGGGTCTATGTTGATGACATCATCATCTGGGGATCCACACTGAAAGAACACAATGAGAGACCGACTAAAGTGCTACAGAGCATACGCCGGAATGGACTGAAGCTCAACAAAGCCAAGTGTCAGTTTGGCGTCCAGGAAGTCACTTTCCTAGGAGATAATCTATCTGGTAAAGGAATAGAGCCAGATATGGAAAATGTAAACGCCATACTCAACATGCCCCGACCCACTGACAAAAAAGGAGTGCTACGCATCATAGGGTTGATAAACTTCATTGGAAAGTTCATTCCTAACTTGTAAGCCAAGACAGCCTGTCTGCGAGACCTGCTACATAAAACAAATGAGTTTGCATGGACAGAAAGACATGAACAAGAGTGGATGAACCTCAAAACAGTGCTGACAACCACACCTGTACTCACCTTCTTTGACTCAACAAAGAGAATCAAAGTGTCAACGGATGCATCAAAAGATGGCCAAGGCGCGGTCTTGCTACAAGCAGAGGGTGAAGATTAGAAGCCTGTTGCCTATGCCTCCAGGTCTATGACTGATTCTGAGTGTCGATACGCCCAGATTGAAAAGGAATGTCTAGGCTTGGTAGTTGGACTAGAAAAGTTCCATGGCTACATATATGGACTTCCCACCTTCACAGTTGAGACAGACCACTGCCCACTGGTTGCCATCATTAAAAAAAATCTGAATGAGATGTCTCCAAGGATTCAATGACTCATGATGAAGCTGCAAAGATATGACTTTGAACTGATCTACACACCAGGCAAACACATGTTAGCAGATGCACTATCCCGAGCACCCACAATGAGTCATGTGAGCTCTACTGAGGAAGACGTGGATGTTCATGTGAGTATGGTCACTGCTGCGCTGCCCGTGTCAGACACAAAATCAAAGCAAATAGCAGAAGAAACAGTAAAAGATACAGTGTTACAAACAGTAATAGAGAACATTCATCATGGTTGGCAAAAAGGTTCCTGTCCAAAGTACTATCACATCAGGTCAGAGTTAAGTGTCGCAAGTGGACTATTACTAAAACAGAACAGAATAGTCATTCCACAGGCTCTACGTCAAGACATGCTCAAAAGGATTCATGAGGGACACCTCGGAATTGAAAAATGCAAAAGGAGAGCAAGAGACACTGTTTATTGGCCTGGCATAAATAAGGACATTGAGAACATGATAGGCATATGTGAGACATGTCAGAAACACCAAAACAAACAAGCAAAGGAACCAATGATAGTAGCTGACTTACCAACAGCACCATGGCAAAAGGTTGGCATGGACCTCTTTCATTTGAATGGTAAAGACTATCTAATAGTGATTGACTACCATTCTAACTATCCTGAGATGGCACTGCTCTCAAGCACATCAGCAAGCAGTGTCATAATGCATGTTAAATCCATCTTCGCCAGACATGGAATTCCCAGGATTGCCGTTAGCGACAATGGTCCGTGCTTCAACTGTAAGGAGTGGCAACAGTTTGCAGCACATTATGACTTTCAACACATCACATCCAGTCCTCTGTATGCTCAGTCGAATGGTAAGGCAGAGAAAGGTGTTCAAAGTTCTCAAACAGCTACTGAAGAAAGCAACAGAAAGCAAGTCTGATCCTTATCTCGCCCTGCTGAGCTACCGAGCCTCCCCTTTAGACTGTGGTTCTTCACCTGCTGAGCTCCTAATGGGTCGCAAGTTGCGCACCACGCTACCCTGCTGTGCAAAAGAATAGCAGAGTAAGGAACTGAGACAGAGACTTCAACTGTTAAAGCTGAAACAGAAATCATACTATGACAAGTCATCCAAAACTCTGAAACCATTGACAAGGGATGATGTTGTCAGGATTGAGGATCCAAATGCATGGAACAGGAAAGCTACAGTTCTTGAGGAAGTAGGACCAAGGTCATACACTGTTAGAACTGAGGAAGGACAGATTCTCAGGAGGAACCGCCGTTCCCTCCTCAAAACACAAGAAACTATCCAAGAGCAAATCGATGACAATGCCGCAACTGAATCTTGTGACTCACCACCAGAACAATCTAACACAAACACACATACAGGTTCTCATGCGAACACATCAGACTTACCTGTGCTGAGAAGATCCACACGTGAAGTAAAAAAGCCTGATAGAAAACTATAATAAAAGAATGAAAAGCTTAGAGTTCATAAAGTAAAGCTTTGAAAATGTGTTGACTGTTGTGAAGATGTTTATGTCGTTATGATTGATTGATATTGATTGATATTGATTTTGTTTAACCTCAAAGGAAGGAGAATGTAATGATCAGTAACATGTCATTCTAGAATGGTACACCAGGTGGAGCTGTATGTTTAGTAGTGGGCTACCCACAAGGCAGTAGTCAAGATGGATGCCTGTACACTAGTCCACATGGCTGAATAAATGACTAGCTCAAGCTAGCTGTTCATAATGAAAACGTCTATTTATTTATGAAATAACAGTGAACCTGTGGAATTCTCTACCACAGAAGGCTGTGGAGGCCAAGTCACTGAATATATTTAAGAAGGTGTTAGATAGATTTCTAGACACGAAAGGCATCAAGGGGTATGGGGATAGAGCAGGAATATGGTATTGAGAGAGAGGATCAGCCATGATCATATTGAATGGCGGAGCAGGCTCAAAGTGCCGAATGGTCGACTCCTGCTCCTATTGTTCTATGTTTCTGTTTCTATCATCAGCAAAGTGATGGAAGGTGTCATCGACAGTGCTATAAAGCAGCACTTACTCGCCAATAGTCTGCTCACTGATGCCCAGTTTGGGTTCCGCCAAGACCACTCGGCTCCAGACCTCATTACAGCCTTGGTCCAAACATGGACAAAAGAGCTGAATTCCAGAGGTGAGGTGAGAGTGACTGCCCTTGACATCAAGGCAGCATTTGACCGAGTGTGGCATCAAGGAGCCCTAGTAAAACTGAAGTCAATGGGAATCAGGGGGAGTACTAAAAGAGGTAGGCATGGAAATAGTGGATGCATTGGTTGTCATCTTCCAAAATTCTATAGATTAAGGAACAGTTCCTGCAGATTGGAGGGTGGCAAATGTAACCCCACTATTTAAAAAAGGAGGGAGAGAAAACAGGGAACTACAGACTGGTTAGCCTAACATCAGTAGTAGGGAAAATGCTAGAGTCTATTATAAAGGATGTGATAACAGGACACTTAGAAAATATCAACAGGATTAGGCAACATGGATTTATGAAAGGGAAAACGTATTTGACAAACCTACTGGAGTTTCTTGAGGATGTAACTGATAGAATCAATAAGGGAGAACCAGTGGATGTGGTGTATTTGGATTTTCAGAAGGCCTTTGATAAAGTCCCACATAAGAGGTTAGTGTGCAAAATGAAAGCACATGGGATTGGGGGTAATATACTGGCATGGATTGAAAATTGGTTAACAGACAGGAAACAGAGAGTAGGAATAAATGGGTCTTTTTCGGGGTGGCAGGTGGTGACTAGTGGGGTACCGCAGGGATCAGTGCTTGGGCCCCAGCTATTCACAATATATATCAATGATTTGGATGAGGGAACTGTTGTGTATGTAACCGTTTACCTTTAAGGGAACTATAGAATGTAACCGTTCGCCTTTAAGAGCACTACTTTAGGGTGGCACTATCTATTGGCTCATGTATACTGTAATACCGATAGTGACCACACCAGTATATAAGGGTTGTGATACGTTAACTAGGGCAGAATCGCCCGAGCCTCTGAATAGTAAAGACGTGTTTTATTTTGTTAACAGTGGAGTCTGTGATTATTTATAATACAACCCACAGACTTAACATTGGCGACGAGTCAGGATTCGAACCCTGCGGCAGTTGTTCCACGGCGGCTTCGTCCAAAGACAGGACGTTGAAGAGAGGTTTCAATCCTCACCAGTCTGGAACCGACAGGCTGGAAGCGACAGGCATTAGGACCCTGAAGCCTCCATAACCTCGTGGGTAAGCCGCAGCGTTGGCTGCAAAGACAGGGCGATCGCAATCCCTGATAAGAGCCACGGTGAAACGCGCGAGCGGGTAAGCCAGAGCCCGGGAGGGAGCGAGCAAGAGCCGCGCGAGCGGGTGAGCCAGAGGCCGGGGGCCGCTTTCAAGTGCGAGGCGCAGCCGGGCCATCGATCGCATCCGCTGATAAGGGCCGCACTCGGGCTGAAAGTCAGCGTCGGGGAACGGGTGATAACCGCCATTGAAGTGGGCGGAGAGCGCCGAGAAGCACGGGAAAACCGCCATCGAAGTGGGCGGGGAGAGCGAGAAGCGCGGGAAAGCCGCCATTTTTCGCGGGGAAACCGCTGAAGAAGAAGGAAGAAGCGGGAAACCGCCATCTTGGAAATTATTAAGAATTTCAGGAAAGTAATAAGATTTTTCAGAAAGGCTGGTGTGTTCTCAAAAAGAGAGGGAAAATAAGTATAAGTACAGCAATACTTGTGGTGTTCTCAAGAAGAGAGAAGAAAATTAATAATAAGTAAAGTAATACTTGTACTGTACTCGAAAAGAGAAGAAGATGCCTAAGCGAGGAAATATTAATGATTTTAATGCTGAAATAGAAGACAGGGCCACGTATGGGGAACGCATAGGAATATATTGCGTAGCCATATACGACAAGGCAATAACTTTGTTAAATTCGATGGGAGCAAAAACATACGGGCTTTTGAAACATCTAATAGCACCAGTTAAACCAGTGGACCAGACCTTCGAAGAGATCGTAGCAGTGCTGAAGGATCACTTGAACCCCACACCGTTGATACTGGCTGAACGATTTAAATTTTACGCCAGAACCCAGAGGCAAGATGAAAGCAATGCGGAATACTTAGTCGAACTGCGTAAGCTAGCGAAATACTGCCAGCTTGGAGGGAATTTGACAGAGGCGCTGCGGGACAAGTTCGTATGCGGCTTGGCCAAAGAAGGAACGCAGAAGCGACTCCTGGAGGAAAACGACCTCACACTGGACAGGGCTGTCCTCATAGCTTCATCGCACGAAGCCGCAGTGAAAGGAACGGCGGAAATGCAGCTAAAGGCGGCGGCACTCGGGGTGGACCAAATGACTGCAAGCATTTCCAAATGCTACCGTTGTGGAAAGACAACGCACGACCAGAATCAGTGCTGGTTTAAGAATCAAGAGTGCAGGAAATGTGGCAAACTGGGTCACATCGCGAAGGTATGCAGGTCCAGAAAGAAGACCAACAAACAAAGGAAGCCACCACCACAAGAAAAGTACAACAAGGTGCATCAGGTGGCTGAAAAGAGTTCAGACGAACAAAATTCAGACTCAGACCCAAACAGCCAGGAGTTGGATAGTCTGAGAATCCACAATGTGGGTAAAGTAACTGATCTACAGACGATCTGGGTCACACTAAAAATAGCTGGAGTCCAAGTACGAATGGAGCTGGACACGGGATCAGCTGTATCAGTCATCAACCAAAAGGACTACCACCGACTATTCTCTCACATACCCTTAAGAAATACCAAGTTCGTATTACAGACATACACGGGGCATCGCGTATACCCCATGGGGAAAATAAGAGTCAAGGTGAGAGATAGGGGTAAAGTACACCCAAGAATGAATTTGTACGTACTACCTGAGGGAGGACCACCACTTCTAGGACGGGAGTGGATCAAGAAAATAGACATGGAATGGCACTACCGACAAGCAATGACGAGTGAGGACTCGGTGCAGACAAGCAGCTCAGACTCTGAGCCGGAAGACGATAAGTCCAGCTTATGTATGAAAAACAAGGTTAACATTAACTCACAGACTAAGGTTGGAAAATCGATGGCGTGCATAAAGACAGAGAATTCTGAGTCTGTTCAAGCTACAGACATATGCATTACGGAGGAACACCGGGCTCGAACTCAACGCTATTTCAAAGTACAACAACAATTAGAACAATTAAGTTACCGCCTCGTACAAGAGATGAAAACAATGAAAAAGTTCTATGACACCGAATGGGAGAGTCTGGAAAGACAACAGAACCTACTGGCTCAAGCAGAGAGCGACCATAGAGCCATCGTGACCAATTACCGATCACATCTCCCTGATGATGTTCAGGGGTTAGAATATTTGCATGATCTAGAGATACAGCAGAAGGGCAAATCACGCTGCACTGAGGATTTTGTTCTGCAATTAGAGACGGAGCTAGTGCAGGCAAAGTTAAGAGAAGTTGAATCACAGGGTGCTCTTAAGGAGATGCAGAAACAAATCTTGGACATGGAAAAGAGAAACGCTTCTTTACCTGATGAGAATAATGTGGCCATGTTGCAAGAGGAGCTTATAGGGGCGAAACTGAAAGAAGCTAAGCAAAGGATGTTGGAACTTGAAACGCAGAACCAAATCAGCGGTAATCAGCTATGTCAAGCAGAGAAGGAGTGCAAGGGTCTACATGAGAAGGTGCAATATCTCTCAGCCCAAAATAAGGGACTACTCACTCAGTTAAATGAAAGTAAACGGGAAATGGCTGAGATGGACTGCAAGAATAAAGAAGAGTTGATGGCAGTGAGACTTCGAGAGGCAGATAGCATAGCAGCCTTGGCTGAACTCCAACAGGAAATTGCGAAAGAAACAAATGAAGAGGAATCTTCAGGAAGCCAGGATTTTATTCCAGTTCTTCTCTACGACTCCTTACAAGCAGAGTGCGAGAAGTTGAAAAAACAGTATGAACAGGCCCAGACTACAATTCTGGAGGGGGTTAACTCAGCAACCTCCGAAAAGCTAGTTTCGTTGGAAGTATATGAGCAACTAAAGGTTGAACATGAGCAAGAAGTCCAAAGGCTGCAGGAAATTCTTGAGGAGCTCAGGGCCAAGACAGACTCATCGGTAGAAGTTCCATACATAGATGAGGATGTAGAGGTGAAAGACATGGCAGAACTCATAAAAATATGGAAGGAAGCCCAAGACAAATATGAGGCGGCAATTACCGAGGTTGACCGACTTGAAGAACAGTTTCAACTGGGAATGGGCCCTGAACATGAGCTAGAGAGCATCGAGGCGCAACTTCTCCAAGCACTGGAAGCCAAAGTACAAGAGGAAGAGAAGATGAAAGCATTGGAGAAAATGATGGATGAAATGGAGGAGTACGCTGAATTACGTCCAGGGGAACAGGAGAATGGGGAAACAGCTACTTCAGTAGAAGGATTAAATAGCCTGATAACGAAATCCCTGAAGGAAGGGAAAGGATTGAACGCACAAATGAGGCCAGGAGGGAAGGAAGGGCAGACATCCGAGGAAGAGCAGGATGAATATGATTGCTTGAAGAAGGGTTTTGACCTGTTGAGTGACACCGAATGTTATGAGGATGTGGTCTGCCCAAATTGTGATGGGAACTCCCAAAGTGCTGAAATCCTGAGGAAGCACTTAAGGTCTAAGGAACATAGAGAGTTGGTGGCGCTACAGATGGCAGCCGGGAAAAGAGCTCGGAGAGTTTCAAAAAGGCAGAAAAGAAAAAGAAGAAGCAGAAAATAATAACTGTTTAAAATATTATTACTTCTACTACCTCAGTCCGAACACTACGAAAGGTGCTAAATTTGTTAAAAAAATCCAGGGACATTATCAAGACAGCCAGTGGGTTGTATAAGTCCGCACTGCTGGTTCAACAGGACGAAAGTACAAGCTGTTAAAAAAAAAGGCTATGGAGGATGCTGTCTGGAACGAATTAATACCAGAGACTGAATTTATGAACTGTTCCCACAGAGACTGAACCTGTAAACTGATTCCACTGAGAGTATGTTTGTAAACTGTTATATGACGTTGACTCCATTGAGAGTATATCTGTAAATTGTTATATGACGTTGACTCCATCGAGAGTATATCTGCAAACTGTTTATATAAAGTTGAAGATTGTATGTTTAATGGGATTCTGTAAGTAATAAGCTAGGAAGGGAGGAGTGTTGTGTATGTAACCGTTTACCTTTAAGGGAACTATAGAATGTAACCGTTCGCCTTTAAGAGCACTACTTTAGGGTGGCACTATCTATTGGCTCATGTATACTGTAAAAACGATAGTGACCACACCAGTATATAAGGGTTGTGATACGTTAACTAGGGCAGAATCGCCCGAGCCTCTGAATAGTAAAGACGTGTTTTATTTTGTTAACAGTGGAGTCTGTGATTATTTATAATACAACCCACAGACTTAACAGGAACCAAATGTAATATTTCAAAGTTTGCTGACGACACGAAACTAGGTGGGATTGTGAGTTGTGAGGAGGATGCAAAGAGGCTTCAAGGCGATTTAGACAAGTTGAGTGAGTGGGCAAATACATGGAAGATGCAGTATAACGTGGATAAATGTGAAGTTACCCACTTCGGTAGGAAAAACAGAAAGGCAGAGTATTATTTAAATGGTGATAGATTGGGAAATGTTGATGTACGGAGGGACCTGGGTGTCACTGAAAGCAAACATGCAGGTACAGCAAGCAGTTAGGAAGGCAAATGTATGTTGGCCTTCATTGCAAGAGGATTTGAGTACAGGAGCAAGGATGTCTTATTACAGTTATACAGGGCCTTGGTGAGACCACACCTGGAGTACTGTCATAGAGTCATAGAGTTATACAGCACAGAAAGAGACCCTTCAGCCCATCGTGTCTGCGCCGGCCATCAAGCCCTATCTATTCTAATCCCATTTTCCAGCACTTGGTCCATAGTCTTGTATGCTATGGCGTTTCAAGTGCTCATCTAAATGCTTCTTGAATGTTGTGAGGGTTCCTGCCTCTACCACCCTTTCAGGCAGTGAGTTCCAGATTCCAACCAGCCTCTGGGTGAAAAAGTTTTTCCTCAAATCCCCTCTAAACCTCCTGCCCCTTACCTTGAAACTATGCCCCCTGGTTATTGACCCCTCTACTAAGGGGAATAGTTCCTTTCTATCTACCCTATCTATGCCCCTCATAATTTTGTACACCTCAATCAGGTCCCCCCTCAGCCTTCTCTGCTCTAAGGAAAACAACCCCAGCCTGTCCAGTCTCTCTTCATAGCTGAAACACTCCAGCCCAGGTAACATCCTGATGAATCTCCTCTGCACCCTCTCTAATGCAATCACATCATTCCTATAGTGTGACGACCAGAACTGCACACAGTATTCCAGCTGTGGCCTAACTAGTGTTTTGTACAGCTCCATCATAACCTCCTTGCTCTTATATTCTATGCCTCGGCTTATGAAGGCAAGTATCCCATATGCCTTCTTAACCACCTTATCTACCTGTCCTGCTGCCTTCAGGGATCTATGTACATGCACACCAAGATCCTCTGTTCTTCCTAGGGTCCTACCATTCATTGTGTATTCCCTTGCCTTGTTAGTCCTCCCAAAATGCATCACCTCATACTTTTCAGGGTTAAATTCCATTTCTCACTGTTCTGCCCATCTGACCAACCCGTCTATATCGTCCTGTAGCCTGAGGCTTACCTCCTCGCTATTTACCACTCCACCATTTTCGTGTCATCTGCGAACTTACTGATCATACCTCCTACATTCATATCTAAATCATTAATGTACACTACAAACAGCAAGGGACCCAGCACCAATCCCTGCAGTACACCACTGTACACAGGCTTCCAGTCACAAAAACAACCTTCGACCATCACCCTCTGCCTCCTGCCACTAAGCCAATTTTGGATCCAATGTGCCAAATTGCCCTGGATCCCATGGGCTCTTACCTTCTTGACCAGTCTCCCATGTGGGACTTTGTCAAAAGCCTTACTGAAGTCCTTGTAGACTACATCAACTGCACTACCCTCATCCACACACCTAGTCACCCCCTCAAAAAATGCAATCAAATTGGTTAGACATGATCTCCCCCTGACAAAGCCATGCTGACTATCCTTGATTAAGCCTTGCCTCTCCAAGTGGAGACTAATTCTGTCCCTCAGAATTTTTTCCAATAATTTCCCTACCACTGATGTTAGGCTCACTGGCCTGTAATTCCCTGGTTTATCCCTACTACCCTTCTTGAATAATGGTACTACATTAGCTGTTCTCCAGTCCTCTGGCACCTCCCCTGTGGCCAGAGAGGTTCTGAAAATTTGTGTCAGAGCCCCTGCAATCTCCTCCCTTGCCTCACACAGCAGCCTGGGATACATCTCGTCTGGGCCTGGGGATTTATCCACTTTTAAGCCCACTAATACCGCTCGTACCTCCTCTGTCTCAATGCTAATTTGTTCAAGTACATGACAATCCCCCTGCCTGATTTCTATGCCTACATCATCCTTCTCCATAATGAACACAGATGTAAAATATTCATTTAAAACCTCACCTACATCTTCCGGCTCTACACACAGATTGCCACTTTGGTCCCTAATGGGCCCTATGCTTTACCTGGTTATCCTCTTGCCCTTAACATACTTATAATACACCTTGGGATTTTCCTTTATTTTGCCCGCCAGTATTTTTTCATGCCCCCTCTTGTGCAGTTTTGGTCTCCTTACCTAAGAAAGGATATACTTGCCATAGAGGGACTGCAGCGAAGGTTCACCAGACTGATTCCTGGGATGGCAGGACTGTCGTATGAGGAGAGATTGGGTCGACTAGGCCAGTATTCACTAGAGTTTAGAAGAATGAGAGGGGATCTCATTGAAACGTATAAAATTCTGACAGGGCTGGACAGACTGGATGCAGGGAGGATGTTTCCCCTGAGGCTGAGGGGTCTAGAACGAGGGGTCACAGTCTCAGGATACAGGGTAGGACATTTAGGACTGAGATGAGGAGAAATTTCTTCACTCAGAGGGTGGTGAACCTATGGAATTCTCTACCCCAGAAGGCTGTGGAGGCCAAGTCACTAAATATATTTAAGAAGGAGATAGATAGATTTCTAGACACAAAAGGTGTCAAGGGGTATGGGGAGAGAACGGGAATATGGTATTGAGATAAAGGATAAGCCATGATCATATTGAATGGCGGAGCAGGCTCGAAGGGCCGAATGGCCTACTCCTGCTCCTATGTTTCTATGTTTCTATGTTTAAAGCTCTCCACTGGCTGGAGTCATACCTAGCACTAAGGAAGATGGTTGTGGTGGTTGAAGGTCAATCATCACAGCCCCAGGACATCGCTGCAGGAGTTCCTCAGGGCAGCGTCCTAGGCCCAACCATCTTCAGCTGCTTCATCAATGACCTTCCCTCCAACATTAGGTCAGAAATGAGGATGTTCGCTGATGACTGCACAGTGTTCAGTTCCATTTGCAACTCCTCAGATAATGAAGCAGTCCATGCCTGAATGCAGCAAGACCTCAATGACATTCAAGCTTGGGCTGATAAGTGGCAGGTAACATTCACGCCATACAAGTGCCAGGCAATGACTATCTCCAACAAGCGAGCATCTAACCACCGCCCCTTGACATTCAACAGCATTACCATCGCTGAATCCCTCACCATCAATATCCTGGGGGTCACCATTGACCAGAAACTTAACTGGACCAGCCACATAAATACTGTGGCAACAAGAGCAGGTCAGAGGCTGGGTATTCTGCGGCGAGTGTCTCACCTCCTGACTCCCCAAAGCCTTTCCACAATCTACAAGGCACAAGTCAGGAGTGTGATGGAATACTCTCCACTTGCCTGGATGAGTGCAGCTCCAACAACACTCAAGAAGCTCGACACTATCCAGTACAAAGCTGCCCGCTTGATTGGCACCCCATCCACCACCTTAAACATTCACTCCCTCCACCACCGGCGTACCGTGGCTGTAGTGTGTACCATCTACAAGATGCACTGCAGCAACTCGCCAAGGCTTCTTTGGCAGCACCTCCCAAACCCATGACCTCTTCCACCTAGAAGGACAAGGGCAGCAGGCGCATGGGAACACCGCCACCTCCAAGTTCCCCTCCAAGTCACACACCATCCTGACTTGGAAGTATATCGCCGTTCCTTCCTCATCACTGGGTCAAAATCCTGGAACTCCCTCCCTAACAGCACTGTGGGAGTACCATCACCACACGGACTGCAGCGGTTCAAGGCGGCTCACCGCCACCTTCTCAAGGGCAATTAGGAATGGACAATAAATGCTGGCCTTGCTAACGATGCCCTGATCCCATAATCGAATAAAAAGAAAGGTCATTAATAAAGACCGTGAGCAGTAGTGGGCCTAGGACCAATCCCTGGGGGAGACCACCAATAACGCCTCTTCAGGCTGAACCACATCCATTAACTACAACTTTTTGGCTGCGAGATTGGAGCCAAATCCTAAACCAGCGTTTCAAATTCCCACTGATCCCAGAGGATTCTATCATGTGAAGTATACTAGTGTAAGTTACCTTATCAAAGGCTTTCTAAAAGTCCAGGTAGACAATGTCAGTATGATTTCCCTCATCCTAATGTCACCTAATGTCATCTTCACAAAGCTCAATTAAGTTTGGAAGACACAACCTTCTTTTTTGGAAGCCCTGTTGACTATCTCTAATGGCCCTTCTCTCGGGAGCTCTTCAAGCATCTGCCCAATGATGGGAAGACACACATACATACATACACTCACAAATAGACACACACATCCACACACACATACACACACACATACATACTCACAGACACACACATCCACACACACATACATACATACTCACAAATAGACACACACATCCATACACACACACATACACACACACACAAATAGACACACACACGCACACACACATACACACATGCACACACACATACACACACATGCACACACACATATACACACACACATATACACACACATATGCACACACACATACACACACATACACACACACATACACACACACACACACACATACACACATGCACACACACATACACACACATATGCACACACACATACACACACATACACACATACATACACACACATACATACACACACACACACATACACACAAACACGCACACACATCCACACACACATGCACACACGTGGAATGACTTAAAGTGCTTAAACGAAAAACTGGTGACGGCTAAATGGTAGAAGTGACATAATAATGAGACATAATGCGAGAGATCAAAGAAATAAAATACATTGTTGGGCGCTCTGTGGGGACACTCTGTTGACGAGGTGCTCTGCACCCTTGCTGCCGACCTGCTTTGCCAGTTATCTGTGGTTCCCCTTCGACCTGCCCCACCCCATCTCCTTACACCATTTGTATGTTCCTCTGTGTTTTTTATATATGCCTTTTATTTCTTTGATTGCTCGATTTCTGTTCTCTCCACAGATGCTGCCCGACCTGCTGAGTGCTTCGAGCTTTGAGACGTTTCCGTGGTTTGAGAAAGCGCTGCATAATTCATGCTGGCACTCGGAGGTATGAGTGTCACCGCCAGTGGGTTCTACGAGGCTGTGTTAGTCTATCGGTGCTAACTACCAGTCTTACTAGGGCCCTGCTGGTTAATCGCAGTCCTTAGAAGGGGCAAGACTCGACTTTCTGTCGCTTTTACACTCCATCCTAATCATTCCAACACTGCCTTTATTTACATTCAGCAAGAAGGAAATGTTTGAATGCACAGCATCATCCAACAGCACTGTTACGTTTCCCCGCGAGGCAGGATTCACCGTGCTTGTGTTTGTGAAGGAAAGCAGCTTGGGTTCATTCACGGGTGATTATCATCCTCATCATCTTCCAAAACCACCAGCGTCAGATTGTCAAAGGCGTGTCTGGAAAAGAGCAACCAGAGGTTTAATGATTGCAAATGTCTAAAGTTCTGCCGTAACTATTGAGATTCAACGCCGCCCCCCCCCCGGCTCAGCTAACTTTGAAGTGGAGTCACTGTTGTAATGTAGGAAATGCAGCGGCCAATCTGCGCACAGCAAGCTCCCACAAACAGCAGTGATAATGACCAGATCAGGGTAATTAGGGATGGGCAATAAATGCTGGCCTTGCCAACGACGCCCACATCCCATAAAGGAATTTTTTTAAATCATCTGTTTTCACAAGAACATAAGAAGATAGGAGCAGGAGTAGGCCATTCGGCCCCTCTAGCCTGCTCCGCCATTCAATGGGATCATGGCTGATCATCCAAACTCCGTACCCTGTCCCTGCTTTCTCCCCATATCCCTTGATCCCTTTAGCCTTAAGAAATATATCTAACTCCTTCTTGAATATATTTAATGAATTGGCCTCAACTGCCTTCTGTGGTAGAGAATTCCACAGGTTCACCACTCTCTGGGTGAAGAAATTCCTCCTCATCTCTGTCCTAAATGGCTTACCCCTTATCCATAGACTGTGACCCCTGGTTCTGGACTCCCCGGCCATCGGGAACATCCTTCCTGCATCTAGTCTGTCTGGTCCTGTTAGAATTTTATAAGTTTCAATGAGATCCCCTCTCATTCTTCTAAACTCCAGCGAGTATAAGCCCAATCGACCCAATCTCTCCTCATACGTCATTCCTGCCATCCCAGGTATCAGTCTGGTGAATCTTCGCTGCATTCCCTCCATGGCAAGAACATCCTTCCTCAGATAAGGCGACCAAAACTGCACACAATACTCAAGATGTGGCCTCACCAAGGCCCTGTACAACTGCAGCAAGACATCCTTGCTCCTGTACTCAAACCCTCTCGCTACGAAGGCCAACATTCCATTTGCCTTCTTAACCGCCTGCTGCACCTGCATGCTTACCTTCAGTGACTGGTGCACAAGGACACCCAGGTCTCGTTGCACTTCCCCTTCTCCCAATCTATTGCCATTCAGATAATAATCTGCCTTCCTGTTTTTGCCACCAAAGTGGATAACCTCGCATTTATCCACATTATACTGCATCTGCCATGCATCTGCCCAATCACCCAACCTGTCCAAATCATACTGGAGTTTCTCGGCAATTCAATAAGAAAGATCCTCTCTGCATCTACTTTGTCAAGCCCCTTCAGAATCTTATATGTTTCAGTAAGATCCCCTCTCATTCTTCTAAACTCTAATGAGTATAGGCCCAACCTGCTCAACTTTCGTGATGTTGGTTGAGAGATATTGGAGGGCACCAGGGGGTGAACTCCCCTGCTCTTCTTCAAAAAGTGCCGCGGGGTCTTTTACGCCCACCTGAGATCTTAGATACGTCCATCTCATCCGAAGGACGGCACCTCCGACAGGGCAGCACGGAAATCGCAACCTACGTTTGGTGCTCAAGTCGCAGGAGTGGGGCTTGAACCCATGCCCTCCGTGACTCAGAGGTGAGAGTGCTACCCGTGGATCCACGGCAGACACCCAATAGCTTGTAACAGAGCCGTGCAGATCAGAAAGTTCCAGCTTCGAATGCTGATCTGCGCGGAGATCGCTGATTGCGACAAGCAGTAGCAGTAAGGCCCGACAATTATCCTCAGTCCTCTTAAACCAGGGAGGGATAAAAATCCGTGAGAATTCTCGCTCCTGATTGATATGCTGTAATCGACTGTAGGTGTGATGCTCCCACCGGTTACCAGTCTGTCCAGTATCGCTGTCTAGATTTGCACGTGACGATCAGGAACATAGGAACAGGAGGAGGCCATTCAGCCCCTCGAGCCTGTTCTGCCAGTCAATTAGATCATGGCTGATCTGTATCTTAACTCCATCTACCCGCTTTGGTTCCGTAACCCTTAATACCCTTACCCAACAAAAATCTATCAATCTCAGTTTCAAAACTTTGGATTGACCCCCCCAGCCTCAACAGCTTTTTGGGGGAGAGAGTTCCAGATTTCCACTGCCCTTTGTGTGAAGAAGTGCTTCCTGACTTCACCCCTGAACGGCCTGGCTCTAAGTTTAAGGTTCTGCCCCCTTGTTCGGGACTCCCCCCACCAGAGGAAATAGTTTCTCTCTATCTCCCCTATCAAGTCCTTTAATCATCTCAAACTCCTCAATTAGATCACCTCTTAATCTTCTATACTCAAGGGAATACGAGCCTAGTCTATGCAGCCTGTCCTCATAATTTAACCCTTTTAGGGTGAATCTGCACTGCACCCCCTCCAATCCTTTTTGAGTGACGGTGCCCAGAATTGAAAGCATATTCTAAAGAGGCAGTACGTACTGAGCCACACAGGACAAGAGAGACCGGAGCTCTATTCATATCCCGGGAGCTTTGTTAGCAGGGGTCCATGTGGAGCACAGGAGCGAGCGGTCGCAGTCTCGAGCACCCCCTCCCCCCCCAACCGCCCCCAGTGGGGTGGGACTGTGCACCGAGTCCCATTCTGGCCAATGAACGTGCGGAGTTGTCCCCTCCGGATCCCGTCGTTGAAACGCCAGTTGTACCCGGCACCCACCTCTCTGTGACCCAGCACATGTGGGGTGGGTTTGGGCAGTGGCAGTTCCCGGGGGCAAGGGGAGAACAAACCTGCCCCTCATTAGCAATCTCTCTGAGAGGCTATGGGATAGTGTAAGAGTCGGTAAAACAGGCAGAATTGGTCGGGCTAGAATAGTATAAAGGCTTAAAATTGGATTAAATCATACTCCAGAAACAGATCGGGCACGATCTTGCCAGCCCTGGGGAGGCAGGTATGGAGGCGAGACTGCCGGGAAAATGGCAGAATTTGGGGGCAGGTGCCCAACCCGCCCCCAACCCGCTTCCGTGTCATCTTGCCAGGAGGTGGGTAGCCGTCCCGCTTGGAGTCCCATCTCCTTGGAGGGGGGAAGGGGATTCATGCCACTTAACTGCCTGTTAACAGGTAGTCAACAGGCAGATAAGAGGATTATCCCCATTTTGCCCACACAAGTACGGGCTTCCCGAAGGCTCCGAAACCCGCCAGGGTCACCGAAGCAAGCAGTGGGTCTGCGGGGGTCGGAGGGGTGCAAAAGTGTGCTGTGGAGGTAAGTGATGGGTGCAAGTGTGGCGAGGTGAGTATCTGAGGTAAGTGGAAAGTGTTAGAAAAAGTTTACTTACCTTTGTTTCTTCCTGCAGGCTTCAATCGGTGGGTATGCGGAGAGTCTCGCACCTCCGCGGCAGAGATGACAGATGGCCGCTGCATTCTCCAATGCAACAGCCATCTAATTTCTGCAAAAGAAAGAGGTTTGATGAGTCTTTAATTCAAGAACTCATCAAACAACAGGGAATGTCAGTGTTTGACAGCTTCACAGAGCTGTCAAATGATGACAATTCATCTGTCAAAAATTTTTGACAGATGAAACATCATACGTTGACGTTCTCTGTAACCAGCTTCCCCTTAATTGGCCTGCTGAGCCCGCTGGGCGGGCTTAACAAGGCCAATCAAGGGAAAATAGCGTGGGTTGGCTAGAAGTTGACAGAGGCGGAACTGAAACCCGACAAGTGGGAGTCCCGCCTCCAAAAGCTCCCCATTGAGAAAATCCAGTCCATGGGAACAGGAGGAGGCCATTCAGCCCCTCGAGCCTATTCCGCCATTCAATTAGATCACGGCTGATCTGTATCTTTTAAGATGGGAGGAGGCTCGTGTGGAGCATGAACACCGACATGGACCAGATGGGCCAAATGGCCTGTTACTGTGCTGCAAAATGTAGAGCGCTTTGCTTTGGAATATAATTGACGTCCATCTCAGGAGCAGTGTGTCAGAATCTTATCGTTCATGAAGAAATGACTCATGAAGTAACACTGGGCAGCCAGCTGGTGGCGCCGTCCAAGGAGTATAAATACTCGGGCGTGGGCCCAGCTTGCTCAGGATGTTTCTGTAACCAGGAACTAGTGATGTAACTAGAATCTCATGGTTGTGAAACAGTTGATTAAAGCCTTGTTTTATCCTCAAACCAAGGGCTCAGCAGTCTTTTACATCACACTGTTTGTAATGGGCTTTGTTAATGTGTTTATCAGTAAAGATTATTTGCCAGACAGCTCTCTATCTCTTGCATCCAACAACAACTTGCATTTATAGAGTGCCTTTAACATAGCAAAACATCCCAAGGTGCTGAAGTAGATCGATATCAATAAAAACATTTTTGACACCTAGCCACAGAAGGCGTTTTCAGGACAGATGGCCAAAAGGTTGGTCAAAGAGGTAGGTTTTAAGGATCTTAAAGGAGGAGAGAGAGGTAGAGATTTAGGGAGGGATTTCCAGAGCTTAGGGCCCAGGCAGCTGAAGGCACGGCCTCCAACTGTGGAACGATTAAAATCGGGGATGCGCAAGAGGCCAGGATTGGAGGAGCGCAGAGATCTCGGGGGGGTGGTTGTAGGGCTGGAGGAGATTACAGAGAGAGGGAGGGGGGAGGGGGGCGATGTAGTGTATGTACCTTTAAGGGGGCGAACTACTTTTTACAGCTCCTGTATCCTGTAGTACCGGCAGTGACCACACCTGTATATAAGCCCTGAGTGGCGCTCTGTACAGTCAGTTGCAGTTTGAACTTCATCCAGTAAACACCTGTTGATCGTTCCCTGCAGTCTTTGTCTAATTATTGAAAGGACACAACATTAAGATACCCGGATCTAACATTGGCGATGAGAAGATTCGAACCTACCTGCAACTCTGCATAAGGAGGTCAAGTCCAGAAGCACGGGCATCGCAGGGGAGGCTGTCGAGAGTCAGGCTTGGCCTTCCAGCCATGGTGGTCCAGCGAAACGGGCTGACAGCAGGTATTGCGCAGACCCTTCCCGGACAGCAGCGGCTAGAGCCGACCGAGCGGCACAGAAAGGGCCGAGCAGTGTCGACGGGGGAGAGAGAGAGGGCAGAGCGCACGGGGCGCAGCCGGTGTTCAAGGGCCGAGCAGCGTCAACGGGGGAGAGTAGAGCGCAGCCGATGTTCGGGACCGAGCGGCGTCAACGGGGGAGAGAGGCGAGAGAGAGCAGAGCGCAGCCGGTGTTCAGGGGCCGTCAATGGGGGAGAGAGGCGCGCAGGAAAACGCGAGGCGCTGCCATTGCCACGAGGACCGCAGAGAACGGCATTGGCAGCAGCGCAGGAGCAGCGCGCGAGGCCCACAGGGCGTCGCCATTTGCCAGGAGGACCGCCGAGGGTGGCGTTGGCAGCAGCGCGGGAGACGCCATTTTAAGCCGCTGCAGGGAAGAAAGGAAAGCGCGGGAGACGCCATTTTAAGCCGCAGCGGGGAAGAAAGAAAAGCGCAGGAGACGCCATTTTAAGCCACAGCGGGGACGAAAGGAAAACGCGGGAGACACCATTTTAAGCCAGTCTAACCACACCCAAAAATGCCGAAGAGTGGCAGTATCACAGCGTTCGACAATGAAGTCGAAGATTGGACGACATATGTCGAACGCATAGAAGTATACTGCAAGGTGAATGAAGTGTCAGATGACAAGAAAGCGCTGGTATTGTTGAATTCAATGGGTGCAAAAACGTATGGCTTACTACGAAACCTAGTAACCCCAGAGAAGCCAGTAGAAAAGGATTTTGAAAACATAGTGTCAATCCTACAGGACCACTTAAACCCCACACCACTTCTGATAGCAGAAAGATTTAAGTTTCACAAAAGGAACCAGCATAAAGATGAAAGTAATGCTGAGTATTTAACGGAACTGCGCAAGCTATCGAAACACTGCCAGTTTGGAACGGGACTAGCAGATACTTTAAGGGACAAGTTTGTGTGTGGGCTTCAAAGTGAAGGAACCCAGAAACGGCTTCTATCAGAAAAGGATCTTACGCTGGACAAGGATTTCAGCATGGCAGTATCACATGAAGCAGCCACACGGGGCACTGCAGAGATACAACGGAGACCGCAAGAATATGGCACAAATGAAATGTCATACGGAACAGTGAAGTGCTATCGCTGCGGCAGAATAACACACGACCATAATGATTGCTGGTTCAAGGACAAAGTGTGCAGACAGTGTGGAAAAGTAGGACACATAGCAAGAGTCTGCAGGTCGGGAAAGAAAACCAGCAGCAAGAAATCTCCACAGGAGAAGTACAAGAAGGTACATAAGGTGACGGAGAGTAGTTCAGACGAACAGAAGAGTGATACAGACTCCGGAAGCAAGGAGCTGGGTTGTCTGAAACTACATAATGTGATCAAAATGGAGGATCACCAAACTATCTGGGTCACGCTCAAGATAGCAGGAGTCCAAGTGAAAATGGAATTGGACACAGGATCAGCCCTAACAGTCATAAACCGAAGGGACTACAAGCGGCTATTCTCACATATACCCTTGAGAGATACAAAGATTGTCTTGAAGACGTACATGGGGCAAAAAGTCTACCCCAAAGGAAAAATAAGGGTGAACGTTATATATAACGGCAAGGAAACACCAAAAATGGACCTATATGTATTGCCAGATGGAGGACCACCACTACTAGGACGTGAATGGATCCGGAAGATACAGCTAGATTGGCATTCCATACAAGCACTGACTGTAGATGCCAAAAAGGATGACGACGTCACACCTGGACGACTGTCAAAAATGCTAACTGACGCACAAGAAGTGTTCCAGCAGGGACTCGGAACACTAAAAGGCATAACAGCGACGATCAAAATAGAGGAAAATGCAAGCCCAAAGTTTTTTAAGGCCTTATGCGATCCACCCAGCCGTCGAAGCAGAGCTGGAAGGTTTGGAACGTTCAGGAGTACTGTCCACCCTGTAATGAAGAGGCCGTTGAGTAATACGCCTGGGGAACCAAAGAAGGTTCGCATCTGTGGGGACTTTAAGGTGACAGTGAACCCAGTCCTTCACACTGTACAATATCCGCTTCTGCGGATTGAAGATATTTTCGTCTTGCTATCTGGAGGGAAACGCTTCACTAAGATTGATCTGGCCCAGGCGTACCTGCAAATGGAGGTAGAAGAAGCCTCGAAACCGTACCTCACAATCAACACTCATAAAGGTCTCTACCAATACAACCGGCTGGTGTTCGGGGTAGCATCAGCTCCGGCTATTTGGCAAAGGGCAATGGATCAAGTCCTGCAAGGGATTCCAGGGACCCAGTGTTATTTGGACGACATCCTGGTCACGGGCGAAAATGACAGTGATCACCTCGCCAACCTGGAGCAGGTGCTCACTAGATTGAAGGAATATGGGCTCCGAGCTAATCGCCACAAATGCGAGTTTTTCCAGGAGCAGATCTCGTATTGTGGCCACGTTATTGATAAAGAGGGGTTGCATAAGTCCCCTGAAAAGATTGAGGCAGTAGTCAAGGCTCCAGCACCAGAAAATGTGTCACAACTGAGGTCGTTCCTCAGGCTGGTGAACTACTACCATAAGTTCTTGCCGAATTTGTCTACCGTACTACACCCACTGAACACCCTACTGCAAACGGGGGTACCATGGAAGTGGAGTGACGAATGTAAACGAGCTTTCCAGAAGAGCAAAGCATTGATCACATCGAAAGAGGTGTTGGCTCATTTCAACCCAGCACTACCAATTCGGTTGGCGTGTGATGCATCACCCTATGGCATTGGAGCGGTGCTGTCGCACAAATTCCCGGACGGCTCAGAGAGGCCAGTAGCCTTTGCATCTCGGTCACTAACCTCAGCCGAGCGTAACTACGCCCAGATTGACAGGGAGGCCCTCAGCCTAGTGTGGGGAGTGAAAAAGTTCAATCACTATCTGCAAGGGCAGAAGGTCACCTTGCTGACTGACCACCAACCACTTGTCTCCATCTTTAATCCAAAGAAGGGCGTTCCGGTGATGACTGCGCAACGGCTACAAAGATGGTCCCTTTTTCTAGGGGCGCACCAATGTGATATCGAGTATAAGGACACGAAACAGCATGGAAACGCTGATGGGCTATCACGCTTTCCACTGCCTACTGCGGAGGAAGCACCAGCAGTGGATCCTGTCGAAATATTTCATTCGACTATAATTGAATGCTTGCCAGTAACTAACGCTGGTATAGAGAAGGAGACCCGAAATGACCCGACACTGTCTCGGGTATATGATTTGACGGTGAAGGGATGGCCAGCACATGGCGACTCACTGTTGCCAGCATTCTCATCCAGAAGAGAACAGCTGTCAGTATGCCAGGGACCTTGATGTGTGGATCCCGAGTGGTAATTCCACCCAAGTTAAGGGAGAGAGTGCTCAATGAGCTTCACGAAGGTCATCTGGGAGGGGTGAAAATGAAAAGCCTTGCTAGGGCTTATGTGTGGTGGCCGGGGATCGATCAGCAAATTGAGGACCTGACAAAGAGCTGCTCAGGATGCCAGAAGGTCCAAAATGCACCACCACATGCCCCTCTACACCCATGGGAGTGGCCCTCATCTCCATGGCAACGGGTGCATATTGACTTTGCTGGTCCCTTCATGGGCTCAATGTTTTTAATAGCCGTGGATGCGCACTCGAAATGGCCTGAGGTGATCAAAATGTCCTCCACCACCACAGACAAAACTAATGCAGTCCTACGGACCATTTTTGCCAGGAACGGCTTGCCAGAGCAGATTTGCTCTGATAACGGACCACAGTTTGTGTCCGAAGAGTTTCGAAGATTTATGAAAAGGAATGGGGTAAGGCATTACACATCCGCTCCGTATCATCCAGCCACAAATGGATTGGCTGAGAGGTTCGTACAAACCTTTAAAAAAGCAGTAAAGGCCATGTGCGATGACGACATTCCACTGCAGCATAAGGTGGACAATTTCCTGTTAGCCTACAGAAATGCGACACATGCAGTCACCAACCAGGCCCCAGCCATGATGTTCTTTAACCGAAGGTTGAGATCTCGTCTGGATTTGCTCAGACCAAATGTACAAAGAGATGTTGAGAATAAGCAATTCCAGCACATCAATGAGAAGCCGACAAGGAGCTTCAATGTAGGGCAACCAGTCTTAGCCCGCGACTACCGAACAGAGAAATGGCAACAAGGAACAATATGCACACAGCAGGGGCCACTAATGTATACAGTGGATGTTGGGGAGAACATTGTGAGACGCCATGCTGACCAGATCCTAGAGTCACAGGAACAAGTCAACCCCATGTCTCGGCCATGCGTACCTGGTGAGGAACCCGACATACAGGTCGCATCTACCTCAGAAACAATAGCATTGGAAGCTGATGAATCAACTGACGACAGGGTGTTAGAATCGCCTCCGCACCAAGAGCGAGACACTCGGGAAAGGCGTTATCCAGAAAGAATCAAGAAGCCTCCCCAAAGACTGAATTTATAAATAGACTATTTCCAGTTAATGTTGCATATTAAAAGTGTTAATTGTAATTAGTTTGATATTTAATTGTTAAATGAGTGTTATGGTACTGTTAATCTAAAAGGGGAGGAATTGTAGTGTATGTACCTTTAAGGGGGAGAACTACTTTTTACAGCTCCTGTATCCTGTGGTACCGGCAGTGACCACACCTGTATATAAACCCTGAGTGGCGCTCTGTACAGTCAGTTGCAGTTTGAACTTCATCCAGTAAACACCTGTTGATCGTTCCCTGCAGTCTTTGTCTGATTATTGAAAGGACACAACATTAAGATACCCGGATCTAACAGGCGAGGCCATGGAGGGGTTTGAAAACAAGGATGAGAATTTTAAAATTGAGGCGTGGTTGGACCGGGAGCCAATGTAGGTCAGCGAGCACAGGGGGTGATGGGCGAACGGGACTCGGTGCGAGTTAGGACACGGGCAGCCGAGTTTTGGATGAGCACAAGATTACGGAGGGGGGAAGATGGGAGGCCGGCCAGGAGTGCGTTGGAATAGTCAAGTCTAGAGGTAACCAAGGCATGGATGAGGCTTTCAGCAGCAGAATAGCTGAGGCAGGGGCGGAGTCGGTCAATGTTAGGGAGGTGGAAGCAGGCAGTCTTGGTGCTGGAGCGGATATGTGGTCGGAAGCTCACCTCGAGGTCAAACACAGCACAAAGGTTCCGCACGGTCTGGCTCAGCTTCAAGCCGTTGCCAGGGAGACGGATGGAAACAGTGGTCAAGGAACGGAGTTTGTGGGGGGGACTGAAGACAATGGATCAGTCTCCCCAATATTTAATGGGAGGAAATTTCTGCTCATCCACTAATGATAGAACGCAGAGATCTCAGAGGGTTGTGTGGCTGGAGGAAGTTACAGAGATAGGGAGGGGGTGAGGAGGCCGTGGAGGCATTTGAAAACAAGGATGAGAATTTTTAAATTGTGGCGTTGGTGGACCCAGAGCCAATGTAGGTCAGCGGGCACAGGGGTTCAGGGGTCAAAGTATCAGCCGAAGACCATCAGAAGTATGATGAAGGGTCGTCCGCCTGAAACGCTAACTCTGCTTCTCTTAGCACAGATGCTGCTGACCCTCCTGAGTATTTTCGACCTTTTCTGCAGTTATGCCAGATCTCCAGCGTCCGCAGCATATTGCTTTGGAGCATTTTACCGAGGGAGCGCTGCGCTGTCGGAGGTGCCGTCTTTCGGATGAGACGTTAAACCGAGGCCCCGTCTGCCCTCTCGGGTGGACGCAAAAGATCCCACGGGCACTATTTCGAAGAAGAGCAGGGGGGGCGTTCTCCCCGGTGTCCTGGGGCCAATATTTATCCCTCAATCAACATAACAAAAAACAGATTATCCGGTCATTATCACATGGCTTGCTGTGGGCTAATTGGCTGCCGCATTTCCTACGGTGACCACACTTCAAAAAGTATTTAATTGGCTGTAAAGCGCTTTGGGACATCCGGTGGTCGTGAAAGGCGCTATAGAAATGCAAGTCTTTTCTTTCTTTTGATCTAACAGCAGAAGTAACGCGGTTGTTTTCAGTGGGACAGAGTCCCTTTCAAACCTGTCTCCGGTTCTTACGCAAGGCCCCTGCAGTTAGACCCAACCCTGTGCTCTCAAGCACAATGCCTGTTCCTGCCCGGCCCGAACCTGGCACCCACTGAGCTGCAGCTGAATGCGGAGTGCGCGAGATACTGTATGATATTTTCAAAAACAAAAAAAAAACACATTCTTAGCTTCGTCCTGCAGGAACGTGGCAAACTTCTTCAGGGAGCTCATACACTGTAAATCATTAACTAGGCAAATAAATCTCCGTTGCTCGTTTACAGAATTTATTGTACATGCACTCACCAATGATTTCTTTGGAACTGAGGGGAGACTTAATTGAGGCGTATAAAGTTATGAGGGGCCTAGAAAGAGTGGATAGGAAGGACCTATTTCCCTCAGCAGTGCGGTCAATAACCAGGGGGCACTGGTTATTTAAGGTCCTCACCTTTCACCCCACCAGCCTCCACATTCAACGGATCATCCTCCGCCATTTCCGCCACACCCAGCGTGATCCCACCACCAAACGCATCTTCCCCTCACCTCCCCTTTCAGCATTCCGAAGGGACCGCTCCCTCCGCGACACCCTGGTCCACTCCTCTGTCACCCCCAACACCCCTCCCCTTCACCCGGCACCTTCCCGTGCAAGCGCAGGAGATGCAACACCTGCCCTTTTACCTCCTCCCTTCCCACTGTCTAGGGCCCCAAACACCCCTTCCAGGTAAAACAGCGATTTACTTGTACTCCTTGCAATCTAGTATACTGTATTCGCTGCTCACGATGTGGTCTACTCTACATTGGGGAGACCAAACGCAGATTGGGTGACCGCTTTGCGGAACACCTCCATTCAGTCCGTAAGGGTGACCTCCGAGCTTCCGGTCGCCTGTCACTTTAATTCTTGTCCCACTCCCACTCTGACCTCTCTGTCCTCGGCCTCCTACACTGTTCCAATGAAGCTCAACGTAAGCTCGAGGAACAGCACCTCGTCTTTCGATCAGGCACTTTACAGCCTTCTGGACTCAACATTGAGTTCAACAATTTCAGACCTTAACCTCTGCCTATATTTTTTCACGTGGCAGTTGTTGATGATTCTGCCATCCCCATTTGCAACACTTAACCACTCCTGTCTTCCGCCCTATCACAGCCCTTCCCTTTTGTTCTTTCCTCCCCTGCCCCCCCTTTCCCTGCCCCTACACTTGCTTAAAACCTGTTACATCTCTAACTTTTTCCAGTTCTGACGAAGGGTCTTCGACCTGAAACGTTAACTCTGTTTCTCTCTCCACGGATGCTGCCTGGCCTGCTGAGTGTTTCCAGCATTTTCTGTTATTTCAGATTTCCAGCATCCGCAGTATTTTGCTATTGTATTAGATTTAAAGTAATTGGTCGGAGGTTTAGAGGGGAGTTGAGGAGAAATGTTTTCACCCAGAGGGCGGTGGGGGTCTGGAACTCACTGCCTGAAAGGGTGGTCGAGGCAGAAACCCTCAGCACATTTAAAAAGTACATGGATATACACTTGAAGTGCCGTAACC
Organism: Somniosus microcephalus; assembly: GCF_052327205.1. Taxonomy (NCBI): domain Eukaryota; kingdom Metazoa; phylum Chordata; class Chondrichthyes; order Squaliformes; family Somniosidae; genus Somniosus; species Somniosus microcephalus. The sequence continues at coordinate 18,961,541 of NC_141020.1, read as the reverse complement.
TACAGGGCTGCGGACCAAGAGCTGGAAAGTGGGATGAGGCTGGAGAGCTCTTTTTCGGCCGGCACAGACACGACGGGCCGAATGGCCTCCTTCTGTGCTGTAATTTCTATGATTCTAACGGTGTGCATTTTAACAAGTTATGTGACGTATTGATTATTGAGTAAATAGGGAGAAACGCTCTCCACTGGCGGAAGGGTCAGTAATCACAGGACACAGATTCATCGACGAAAGAGCCAGAGGCGGCATGAGGAGAATGATCTGCGTTGGTGAGACCACACCCGGAGAACTGCGTACAGTTTTGGTCTCCTCCTTTAAGAAGGGATATACTTGCATTGGAGGCAGTTCAGAGAAGGTTCACGAGGTTGATTCCGGAGATGAAGGGGTTGTCTTATGACGAATGGTTGAGCAGGCTGGGCCTATACTCATTGGAGTTTAGAAGAATGAGAGGGGATCTTATTGAAACATATAAGATTCTGAAAGGGATTGACAGGGTAGATGCGGAGAGGGTGTTTCCCCTTGTGGGGGAATCTAGAACTCGGGGGCATAGTTTCAGAATAAAGGGTCGCCCATTTAAATCGGAAATGAGGAGGAATTTCTTCTCTCAGAGGGTCGTGAATCTGTGGAATTCTCTTCCCCAGAGAGCTGTGGAGGCTGGGTCATTGAATATATTTAAGGTGGAGAGAGACAGATTTTTGAACGATAAGGGAGCCAAGGGTTATGGGGAGCGGGCAGGGAAGTGGAGTTGAGGCCAAGATCGGATCAGCCATGATCTTATTGAATGGCGGAGCAGGCTCAAGGGGCCCAATGGCCTATGTCTTATGTTCTTATTCTACTCCCTGTGCCTGTATTGAGAGTAAAGGATAGAGGGTATCCTAAACTCAAGAGGTGGCTGGTGCGGAGATTGGAAAAAGTACTGCACTGTTGCTGGAGTACTCGAAGCAGTGGGAGCGTGACTCTGCATCTCTTCCACTCCCTGGCGCCAACAACCCATACCTTGATCTGCACAAGAATAAACCTGAGGGCTGCGTACCTGAGAGTGTCATCCTCCAGGAGCTCCTCGGGTATTCCAGAATCCTCCGTCCAAAGACCAGCCGGGATCTGCAAGCTGTGGAAGGAAGGAAGGGAGGAAGGAACTACATTGCATGGACTTGTGATCAATGGATCTCTTTAGCGCTGTGAACTATAACCAGCGCTCCCACTGCACTCTAACAGTTATGTAATAATTATCCTCCATTCTATCTAGAAAAGAGAAGGCTGAGGGGTGATCTATTAGAGGTTTTTTAAATTGTGAAAGGTTTTGATAGGGTAGACATAGAGAAAATATTTGCACTTATGGGGGAATCCAGAACTAGGGGGCCATAAATACAAGATAATCACTAATAAATCCAATAGGGAATTTAAGAGAAACTTCTTTACTCAGAGACTGGTTAGAATGTGGAACTCACTACCACAAGAGGAAGCTAGATCAGTACATGAGGGAGAAAAGAATAGGATATGCTGATAGGCTGAGATGAAGTAGGGTGGGAGGAGGCTCGTGTGGAGCATTAATACCAGCACAGGCCCGTTGGGCCGAATGGCCTGTTTCCATGCCTGTAAATTCTATGTAACTCTATGCAATACTGATACTCCACCTGTCCCTGGGCAGCAGCCTCCTCTGCAGGTGTTGCATCGTGGACCGTTGTAAAGTGTTTCTCATCGTGTCCGACAGTAACATTTTCCGATGCTGAAAGAGGAACGAGATTAAAAACGTCTGGGCTCGGTGAGCTGCAGCACTAGGGACTCTACCTACTCACCTCAGTGCCCCCTGGTTAAGGAGGGGCAAAATCTGACAGGGGTTGCTGCTGGAAGGTGCGCAGCTGTGGACATTGGGTGAGGGTAGGAACCGGCTGTGATGCCCTCTGTGGCCGAATTGCCTGGCACCATTCCTCGCTAGGCTAATGCCCGATGACAATCCCGGGGTGGGGGGCCTGCACTAAAAGTTAGGTTGTGGCTTTCATGGTCGAATAGCCTGGCGAGGCTCACCAGTTCGGTTCTCGCACGAGGTACCAGGGTCTTCCAGGGTTAGCCTGCGCTCTTTTGGTAAGAGACGGGGGAGGAAATTGCGGGGGGGGGGGGGCAGGTGGGACTGGAGCCGAATATAAATAGCTGACTCGCTGTCACCCCACTTAGAATAGTCACGGTTAGCTGTTAACCTAGCCTGTTCCCCATAGCTCGGTGAGCTACTGAGCCGCACAGGCTGGGAAGGCCCCATAATTGTTCATTCCCCCGGGATACTCGGGTTGGTGTATTCCTGGAGATTTGCATCACATGACCTCTTGTCTCCAACCGCCCCGCCCCCCCCACACTCTCCCGCCATTGGCCGCCCGGCATGTCAATACTCACAGGCCCCGCCTTGACACGGCTAATTGACACTTTGTTACCCGATTGGCTGATTCCTAACTGTCAGTCAAACAGCTTTTCTCCCCCTCCCCCACATCTCCAATAGTTTTATAACCAATAAACAAACGAAAGACTTGCATTTCTATAGCGCCTTTCACGACCACCGGACGTCCCAAAGCGTTTTACAGCCAATGAAGTACTTTTTGGCGTGTAGTCACTGTTGTAATGTGGGAAACGCGGCAGCCAATTTGTGCACAGCAAGCTTCCACAAACAGCAATGTGATAATGACCAGATAATTTGTTTTAGTGATGGTGGTTGAGGGATAAATATTGGCCCCAGGACACCGGGGAGAACTCCCCTGCTTTTCTTCCAATAGTGCCACGGGATCTTTTACGTCCACCTGAGAGAGCAGATGGGGGCCTTGGTTTGATCTCTCCTCTGAAAGACGGCGCCTCCGACAGTGCAGCACTCCCTCAGCACTGCACTGGGAGTGTCAGCCGAGATGTTTGTGCTCAGGTTCCTGGAGTGAGGACGTGAACCCACAATCTTCTGACTCACCGAGGCGAGGGTGCTACCCACTGAGCCACAGGTTGACACAGCGTTGAAAGAAAGTTAAAAAACTAAATCCCCCTGTGATTTTTCTCTCGCGGGTGTTGCTGGCGGTAGCGCCCTGGAGATTAATCTTCAATTCCTGGAGACTCCAGGCCAATCCCGCAGGGTTGCTAACCCCTATGGGACACCAGGGCACACTCCCCAGTAGGTTGGGTTTAGCTAACGGCCCACAGCGGGCAGTCTGGTGTGATCCTGCACTGTGCTGCCAAACACCAAAGGCAGCCATCTGAGCAGCGTATCTCTGTGACAATTGAAAGTTTTCTCAGCTTCAGTAGAAAATAAAAAGCTTTTCCAATAAAATTTAGACCACAGGTGCGAAGGATCCTCCTGCACCAACCGCACCCCCCCCCCCCCCCCCGCCCCGGTGTGATTCAACTGATCTATTCCGACGGGGACGGTATTTCCTTGAAATACACTCAGAGGCCCCGTCGGTAGATAGATCTGGGCTAGAAATTCGTTATAGCCAAGGAATAGGCAGTGTCAGTAGCAAAGCTGGAGAATTAGCGCCAGGCGCAAATGCTTTAGACTGCAGGCAAAATTCGTCCTCTCTGTTCAGTAAAATGATTGGAGTCCTAAATCAAGACTTAAAACCCAAGCTCAATGGCGTTACACTCAAAGGGTGGACCAATATCGGGTGCAGTCTAATCGCCACTCATCATTGCCACAGGCTTCTTTCACTACTTAAAGGGGAGGTTCATTGATGCTGCAGCACCTCATTCTCAGCATTGCTGTCTGTGCAGCTGCCTCAGCAAGCAGAAGTAGAACAAGGAGGAGGAGCCGGAGGACTGAACCAGGTGTGCTCATGGCAGATCCACGCCCCAGGGAGAGAGCCCACAGATTCTCCGATGCACTATTGGAGGCGCTGGTTTTCACTGTGGAGAGACGGAGGGCGGTGCTCTACCTGGCAAGTGGCAGGAGGCCCTCGCCGCAAGTCTTCCGCACCATGTGGAGGGAGATAGCGCAGCACGTCTCGGGCAGCACTGTGGTCCCCAGCACCCACACACAGTGCAGGAAGAAATACAACGACCTCACTAGGGTGGTCAAGGTGAGTGAATGCTTCAGCAAATGCTACATACCACCATCTGAACCACACTTTTCACACACAGCCCAAAGCACCACATCCCCAGCACTCACCCACCAACAATCTCGACCTAGCAACACTCACCCCCACATCTCACACCTTGCACACAATGACAGCTATTCAACTATGGCAGGCACAAGGGTCATTAAGTTATTAGAATTCATGTGATATGTGTGATATGTTTATAGATAAATTCATTAATGGTGTTTGGAATATTTTGTGGCCTCTCTCGTTTCACCTTTGCACCCAGGAGGATGCTGTGATACGGCATGAGACAGGGATGGTATGATGGGGATGTGGTGAGCGACGGGGATCTGAGGTTTCATTCATGTGAATCGGATGGAGTCAGCCACAGACAGCCCGTCCAAAAGGCCAATTGTCTCGCTGCCTCCTCCCTCCTGTTCCTCCTCCTCCTCATCCTCATCCTCCTCCTCATCCTCAGCCTCCTCTGCCTCGTCCTCCTCCTGAGGTGGTCCCGCAATCCCTGCCGGCAAGGGCTTGGCCCTCACGATGGCCATGTTGTAGAACATTCGGGAGACCACCACGAAATGGGACACCCACTCTGGCGAGTACTGGAGGGCTCCAGCTGAGCGCTCAAGGCAGCGGAACCGTTGCTTCGATAAGCCGATGATCTGCTCGATGATGTTCCTGGTGGCAGCATGGCTCTCATTAGATGAGTGCTGGGCACGAGTGTTGGAGTTGCGGAAGGGAGTCATGAGCCAGGTGGAGAACGGATAGCCTTTGTCTCCGAGCAGCTTGGCGTGGTGGCTGGAAGAGTGCTGGCACACCAGACTGGCGCAGGATGAAGGCATTGTGGCTGCTGCCAGGATAGCAGGCATTGACATTAAGGATTCGCTGTGTATGGTCGCACACCAACTGCACATTAAGTGAGTGGTAGCCTTTGCAGTTACAGTGGCCGCAAAGCCACGTGGGTGCAGTCGATGGCGCCCTGCACCATGGGGAAGCCCACTATCCTGGCAAAGCCACATGCATGCTCATCCTGGTGATCAGGAAGACAATGTAGTCCCTTCTCCTGCTGTAGTGAACCTTAGTAACCCCACGGATGCAGCGATGGACGGCAAACTGTGAGATGTTAGCTATGTCTCCTGCTGCAGACTGGAAGAATCCACTGGCGAAGAAGTTGAGGGCCACAGTGAGCTTGACTGCCACTGGGAGAGCCGTGGTCACCCTGGTCTGAGGCTGGAGGTCTGGTTTCAGGAGGTGGCAGAGTTCTGTGACCATCTCCTTGGTGAAGCGGAGCCTCCTAATACACTGCTCCTCACTTAATTGAAGGTAGGAGAAGTGCTCTCAGAATACCCTCAGAGGGTAAGGACACCTGGTGAGAGCCCTGATGGTCCTCCTCCTCCCTATGCGCACATGTTCCCATATTTCTCACTGCCTCCGCTCCCTCTGCCATAGATCCTGGAGGGCGAGGTGGTGCCAGTTCAGCCCCCATTAATGTTGCCAAGGGCAGCAGTTTGAATCTTTGAAGAATAAATGTAGCTACTTTTTAGTTGCCAGAAGACTACTGATACAAAAGAACCTTGAAATCACTGAATGAAACTAACAAAAAAAACACTGAAACTGCGAGTGATTACTGATGATCCCTTTAAATAACATCCCTGGAGCCAGCTTCCTGGTGCTGCACGCCTGCTCTCCCTGTCGGTGTTTACTCCAGGTGATGAGGTAAGTGGCAAGAATCAATTTTGCAAATCGGGCAGTCAGTGAGCATTGCACACTCACTGGCATCACGATCTACCTGGCATTGACGTTCCCGGTGATAACTCTTACGAGGGGGGCCAGATATGAAGTGTGGCGCTGGATTCGATTCACCCCGGCGATACTAGTCTAACGTCCCATTAGCGCCATCTACTGGTGCTAACGGGAGGCGCTAAGGGGACAAATTTTTCACCAAGAGTCTTTACATAAAGTCACTCACCTCACAGGAGCACCCTGTTGCCCGTGAGGAAGAGGCAAAGCTCAGCGCTGTGATTGAGAGACAATCTACTCATTGGCGGAACTTTCTGTGATTAATAGGATCCACTGCGACTGACAGACCGCAGTGTGACGGACAGACCCCAGTGTGACTGACAGACCCCAGTGTGACTGATAGACCCCAGTGTGACTGACAGACCCCAGTGTGACTGACAGACCCCAGTGTGACTGACAGACCCCAGTGTGACTGACAGACCGTAGTGTGATTGACAGACCCCAGTGTGACTGACAGACCCCAGTGTGACTGACAGACCCCAGTGTGATTGACAGACCCCAGTGTGACTGACAGACCCCAGTGTGACTGACAGACCCCAGTATGATTGACAGACCCCAGTGTGACTGACAGACCCCAGTGTGACTGACAGACCCCAGTATGATTGACAGACCCCAGTGTGACTGACAGACCCCAGTGTGATTGACAGACCCCAGTGTGACTGACAGACCCCAGTATGATTGACAGACCCCAGTGTGACTGACAGACCCCAGTGTGACTGACAGACCCCAGTGTGACTGACAGACCGCAGTTGGTGTTTTTGCTGGTTAGATTCTAATGGTTAAGTGAGATCGGAACAGGCTGGGTGAGCCTGGGGTTGGAAGCAGGAGTTGGCTGTGCAGTTATCACTAACCAGTTACCTGCAACTCGCTGCTCTGAATGGCGATTTTTTCCTGAGTTAAAGTCACCATTTTATCAATGGACTTTCTAATGTGGGAGAGGTGAGGTTGTACAAGCTGCAGAGAAGAAGAGAAGATAATTAATCGGAATGAACATCACATCACGAGAAAAGAAAGACATCTTCATATATTCACTCTAACACAGTACTGGAGGGGATAGATAGATAGAGAGATAGACAGACAGATAGACAGGCAGACCAACAGACAGACAGACGGACAGATAGACAGACAGACAGACAGATAGGTAGACAAATAGATAGATATATAGACAGACAGACAGACAGACAGATAGATAGATAGATAGATAGATAGACAGATAGATAGACAGAGACAGGCAGGCAGGCTGGCAGGCAGACAGACAGACAGACCTTTGCCTCTGAGTCAGAAGATCGTGGGTTCAGAGTCCCACTCCAGGGACTTGAGCACAAAAGTCTAGGTTGACACTCCCAGTGCAGTGCTGAGGGAGTGCTGCACTGTCGGAGGTGCTGTCTTTCAGATGAGATGTTAAGCCCCGTCTGCTCTTTCAGGTGGACATAAAAGATTCCATGGCACTATTTCGAAGAAGAGCAGGGGAGTTCCCCCTGGTGTCCTGGGGCCAATATTTATCCCTCAATCAACATCACTGAAACAGATGATCTGGTCGTTATCACATTGCTGTTTGTGGGAGCTTGCTGTGCGCAAATTGGCTGCCATGTTTCCTACATTACAACAGTGACCACACTTCAAAAGATCTTGGCCTAGAAATTCAGTATAGCCACCTTTGGGGAGGTAAAGTCGTGCGGCCGCTAAAGTTTGCGCCCGGCGCAAAGTCGCGCCACCTTCGCCGATATTCAGTCGCATCACCCCAAGAGGTTGCTGCTGCGCTAAAACAGGCGATGCACGACTATCTTTAGGCGCTAAGCCGGCGGTGCTGAGCGATACCCCCGAGGCCGGGCGCAGCGCAGGTGCGGCGAGTTGTTGATTGACGGCAGACACTCTGGCGCCGGTCAGCTCTTAAAGGGGGAGGGTGGATTTGTTTGCCTGCCACGCCCTGCACACTGCAGCCCTCAACCTAGGCCTGACCACTTCAGCTTCATCTGCACAACGCCCAGGGCTATGGAGAAGGCCAGGGAGAGAGCGCAGCGCTTCAGCGACGGTGACCTGAGGCTGCTGGTTGGCGGAGTGGAGCGCAGGTGCCATGTTCTGTTCCCAGAAGGTGGCAAGAGGCCGCTGCCCAGCGCCTACCGGAAAGCCTGGAGGGAGGTCTCAAACAGGGTGTCTTCCAACAGCGTGGTTGCCAGGACTCCTGTGCAATGCCGGAAGAAGTTCAACGACCTCACTCGGGTTGTCAGGGTGAGTACCCTTTCCAGTGTCCTCCTCATCCCTGCATGTGCACCTCACTTTATGGGCAAAGGGACCTGAAAGCCCTAATGGCCAGCCCTCATCCAGCAGCTATGGGACTGGCATGAAAATCACTTGCACATTCAGCACTTTACACACTGTACAAGCTATTCGACCATGGGAGGCAGTGCAGACAAGATCAGGGCTTCACACTGTACAAGCTATTCTACCATGGGAGGCAGTGCAGACAAGATCAGGGCTTCACACTGTACTTAGAGGCCGTCCTTTCTCTTGCAGGCCAAGGTGGCGCACAACCGGCGGAAACGAACTGACACCGGGGGAGACCGTCCTGACGTAAAAGAGCTCTCCGACCTCGACCAGCGTGTGGAGCGCATTATGGCAGGCCGGCTGATTGGCCCCGTCACCAGTGGAGATGCCGACCCTGTTCTGGGCGCCAGTGGTAAGGGCATCACCTTTTTGACCTCGCTCGTTCCACTTGCGCCTCAGATCAGCATCCTTTGCCACTGTCCGACCAATGCAGTGAATGGCACCACTCATGCCTCCCTCGCTGCCGCCCTGTCCTCACTCTAAAGCTACTCTTGTGCCTTCCTGCTTTCAGATGGTGAATCGCCAGGTGAGGAGGCGGGCCCTCAAGCTGCCACTGTCAGCGCTTCGGAATACGAGGAGGAGGAAGAGGAAGCTGGCCCATCAGTGCCACCCTCAGCCGCGCCAGCCCATGGCGATGAAGGGGACACGTCTTCCCTGGAGGGGAGCCGGGGGGAAGGGTCGGAGGAGAGTGAAGCTCCGGGGCCCAGTGGCCTGCAGCAACGTGGGAGGGGTGGGGAAGCTCGGCGGACTTCTCCCCAGAGGGTGAGTGCAGCCTCCAGTCCTGCGACGGTCAGCGCAGAGGAGGTGCGGCTCCTGGAGGAAATGGCCGTCCAGGCTGAGCGCAGGCACAATGAGCTCATGGCTGCAGTGGCAAGGATGCCTGACTCCATTGAGTCTTTGTCAAGGAGTGTGCAGCAATTTGGAGCAGCACAGGCCAGGAGTCTGGGTCAATTCAGTGCAGCACAAGCCAGGAGTCTACAGGACTTCGCGGCAGCACAGGCGGCTTCGAGCCAATTGCTCAGTCGTGCCGTCCATTCACTGGCTGTTGTCATGCGGACACAGACCAGGGCCACACGGGCACTAACTGCTGCCACCCTCGCTGGATCAGCCAGGCATCGCCAGGGCACTCGCCGCGCGCAGCAGCAGCCCAGCAGTCTGTTCTTCAGCTGTTTGCTGCGCATGCTGCAGTGCTGGCCCGTGCGAGTGCCAATGTCTCAGGCGACCAGCGAGCACCTGCGATCTGCCAGGTTGGCACCATTCCTGCAGCCGACACTGCCACTCCGCCATTGCAGCTGCCACGAGCCGCTGGACAGACTACTGCCGCCCAGCCAGAGTTGGAGCAGTCAGCAGCCGGCCACTCCAAGGCCAGAGCTGGTGCAGGCCGACCCCCAAGGGCATCTGCCGTCTCGCCATCTGCCCCTCAGCAGCCTTCCCCCAGCCTTGCTGCAGGCACTGGGCTCCCATTGAGGAGGAGCTGCAGGGCGGGCAGGGGCCAGGCAAGGATGCGAAAGGCATCGCCCTCGCAGGGCAAAAAGTAGAAGGTATGCACAAATGCCTGGTGCTTTTTGTATGGCCGAGATTGGTGTAGTTGTGTTTTTGTAAGGCCGAGACTGGTGTCTTTCTTTCTTTTTGTAAGGCCGAGACTGGTGCAGTTGTGTTTTTGTAAGGCCGAGACTGGTGTCTTTCTTTCTTTTTGTAAGGCCGAGACTGGTGCAGTTGTGTTTTTGTAAGGCCGAGACTGGTGTCTTTCTTTCTTTTTGTAAGGCCGAGACTGGTGCAGTTGTGTTTTTGTAAGGCCGAGACTGGTGTCTTTCTTTCTTTTTGTAAGGCCGAGACTGGTAGTTTTGTGTTTTTGGAGGGGGCTTCTCCACATGAGGATGTAATGTGGGAAGGGCAGAGGTTTGCAATAAATTATTGTTCTTAAATTGCACTGTGCATGGTTTTTTTGTAAAGTCCGGGTTGCCCTGCTCGGCTGAGGGCTTGTGGAGCGGCTACATTCATCTGCTGACATTGGCACAAGCCATTCCCTGAGAGGGGGCCTAGAACCGACGTTCAATAAGCCGGCGACGGGCGGCCCTTGCACTTTCTGCCTTCCTCCTGTGCTGGTCCTCCTCCTCCTCCTCCTCCTCCTCCTCCTCAGGTGGTCCTCCAATGTCTGGTGGCAGTGGCTGAGTCCTACGGATAGCCAGGTTGTGCAGCATGCAGCAAATGACCACAAAATGGGAGACTCGCTCCGGCGAATATTGTAGGGCTCCACCGGAACGATCCAGACAGCGGAACCGTTGCTTCAGGACGCCGATTGTTTGTTCGATGATGTTCCTGGTCGCTTGATGGCTATCGTTGTATCCCTCTTCAGCAGGGGTGCTGGGCGCACGGAGCGGGGTCATCAGCCAGGTACACAAAGGATAGCCTTTGTCCCCGATAAGCCATCCTCGTGGGTGAGGCTGGGCCTGGAACATGTCTGCCACAGAAGTCTGTCGCAGGATGAAGGCATCGTGGCTGCTGCCTGGAAAGCGGGCATTGACAGCTAGGATGAGCTGCCTGTGGTCACACACCAGCTGGACGTTCAGCGAATGGTAGCCCTTCCGGTTGCGGTAATCCTCGGCATTCTCCAGAGGTGCCCGCAAAGCCACATGCGTGCAGTCAATGGCGCCCTGCACCATGGGGAAGCCCGCGAATGCTGCAAAGCCCATTGCACGCTGTTGCTGCTTGGCAAGGGCCATGGAGAAGGAGATGAACTGACGTCTCCTTTTGAAAAGGGCATTGGTCACCTGGCGGATGCAGCAATGCACGGCGAACTGGGAGATGTTGGAAATGTCCCCAGTAGCAGATTGGAAGGAGCCGGTGGCATAGAAGTTGAGAGCCACCGTCACCTTCACTGCCACCGACAGAGACGTCCTGCTCCTCAGCTGTGGCTGCAGATCACCGCCAAGCAGGTGGCAGATCTCTGTGACCACCTCCCTTCTGAATCGCAGCCTCCGAACACACTGCTCATCAGACATGTTGAGATAGGAGAACTGCTGGCGGTATACCCTGGGTGGGTAAGGCCTCCTTTCCCGACGCCTGTTGCCCCCTCTCCGTCTAGCCAGGGCTGCCACTCTCTCACGGCGTCTGTGAGCCCTTTGGATGCAATTGAGAAAGCCAGTGTTTGCACCCATTGCAGCCCCCATAATATGCTGGCAAACAATGATATGTCAATGAAGGCAAAGACAAGTGGAAAGCTGTGGCCTGAAGCCACAAGTACCTGTCCGAGTGTTGGGCCAAAGCAGAAAGCTCTCTACCTTGGTCTCTCTGCAAAGATCCGTCTCTCAAGAAGGAGTGCTGCAAAATGGCAGCCTTTTATAGTGCAGGAGGAGTGCCCTTTAATTTGCACCCCCCGCGCCCCGCATCGACTGAGCACCGTTCCACTCTAACAGTCGCTAGGGGCGCCAGGCGCACAATGGGGCGTCGCGACTGAATTTCCGGTTGGGGGCGCACAAAGGGCGTTGCACGAGGAAATGACGTCATGATCTGCGCGCGCAGCTGAGCGCACGCAAAGACTTTGCGCCGCCGCTAAATCGTGAGTGAAGTTGGGAGTTGGGGCGAGGCGCAGATCGCGCTGCGCCCGGCCGCTAGCCGCCTAGCGCCCGACATCTACTCCTCCTAAGGCGCTACCGGCTGGCGCAACCAACTGAATTTCTAGGCCCTTCACTGGCTGTAAAGTGCTTTGGGACATCCAGTGGTGGTGAAAGGTGCTATATAAATGCAAGGTCAAAATCCTGGAACTCCCTCCCTAACAGCACTGTGGGAGTACCTTCACCACACGGACTGCAGCGGTTCAAGGTGGCGGCTCACCACCGCCTTCTCAAGGGCAATTAGGGATGGGCAATAAATGCTGGCCTTGCCAGCGACACCCACATCCCATGAACGAATAAATAAAAAAAAGATAGATAGAGATATTGATAGATAGATAGATTGATAGAGATAGATAGATAGAGATATCTAGATACAAAGGTAGATAGATACAAAGATAGATAGATAGATAGAGAGATAGATAGATTGATAATTATCAAAGTCTTCCATTGAGTGCACAGCTGTCACACTTCAAATATGTCAAAAGTAAGAAAGAAAGCCAGTCATTTCCTGTTGATTTCTCCTGCCAGCGAGCTGTGAATTTAAATTACCTCCCAATGTACAAACTTCCCTCCCCAACAGCAAATAACCTCTAATTGACCTCATGGCGTGCCTATTTGCCGCATTTAGACTTTGTGGCCTTAGAGGGAACAGGGAAAATTCAACACAGTGGCAGGTTAGCAGCAGAATAATACCTGGGGGGGGTGGCGGTATAGCATGGTCCAGCGCGCCCGTCGTTATACAATCCAGCACATGCTCAGTGAGCAATGTCGGGGGAATAATACCTGGGGGGTGGGGGCGGCATAGCATGGCCCAGCGCGCCCGTCGTTATAAAATCCAGCACATGCTCAGTGAGCAATGTCGGGGGAGGTCGGCTCGCTTTAGCTTAAATGTTCATTTGTTGAATCTCACTTTTGGATGTTAAAAGCGAATCTCTGCGTTCGATTCTCTATGTTAAAGGTGCTATTGTCAGCTGTTGGAGTAAACAAGACTCACTTCATCAAATGGCTTTCAGATCGGTTCTCACTCTATCCAAGGATACACTTCGTTCTGAAAAATGTCCCTGATGTTAGCGTGACCCGTTATTGAGTAGGATAGGGAGGGAGGGTGGAGCGGGCTACATTCCCAGCCTCTGCTTAGTGAAAAGGGGGCGTGGGGGTGCTAAAACGGTACAGACGACCCCACCAGAGAAAGGAAGACTTGCAATTCTACTGCGTCTTTCATGAGTGCAGGACGTCCCAAAGCGCTTTACAGCCGATGCAGTACTTTTGAGGTGTAGTCACTGTTGTAATGTAGGGAACACACAGCAAGCTCCTGCTAACAGCAATCTGATAATGACCAGGTAGCACAGGCCTCCTTATGTGCTGTATCATTACCTGGGCCATTTTTAGGTGCTGGTTGAGGGCTATATATTGGCCGTGACATTGGGGAGAACTTCCCGTGCTCTTCTTCCAATAGTGCCGTGGGATCTTTTACGCCCACACGAGAGGGCGGACAGGTTTAACCTTGCATCGGAAAGACGGCACCGCCTGACAGTGCAGCGCTTCCCTTGGCACTGCTCTGGGAGTGTCGGCCTGGATTACAGGCTCGAGTCTCTGGAGTGGGTGTTTTTGAAACCACAACCTTCAGACTCAGAGGCGAGGTGCGCTAGCCATACCCGCCGAGCCATGGCTGACACCTTGCCGTCTGTGCTGCAGGAGGGTCTGAAGGAGGGGGCGTCTCACCTGCCCGTGCGTTTCCTTGCCCTCAGTGAAATTCCGTTTCATGCCATGGGGCATTTTAAGAAGTCGGACTCTAGATGAAGAAAGAGTTGCAGCCAATGTAAAATTAAATATGCAATTAATTGAACAGCCCACCCTGTTTAAGAACATAAGAAATAAGAGCAGGAGTAGGCCATACGGCCCCTCGAGCCTGTTCCGCCATTCAATAAGATCACAGCTGATCATCGACCTCAATTCCACTTTCCCGCCCGATCTCCATATCCCTTGATTCCCCTAGAGTCCACAGCCCTCTGGGGCAAAGATTTCCAAAGATTCACCACCCTCTGAGTGAAGAAATTCCTCCTCATCTCAGTCTTAAATGGCCGACCCCTTACCCTGAGGCTGTGCCCCCTGGTTCTAGACTCTCCAGCCAGGGGAAACAACCTCTCAGCATCTACCCTGTCAATCCCCCTCAGAATCTTGTATGTTTCAATGAGATCACCCCTCATTCTTCTAAACTCCAGAGAGTATCGGCCCATTCTACACATTCATCATAGGACAGCCCTCTCATCCCAGGAATCAATCTAGTGAACCTTCGTTGCACCGCCTCCAAGGCAAGTATATCCTTCCTTAGGTAAGGAGACCAAAACTGTGCCCAGTACTCCAGGTGTGGTCTCACCAAGGCCCTGTACAATTGGAGCAAGACTTCCTCACTCTTATACTCCAACCCCCTTGCAATAAAGGCCAACATGCCATTTGCCTTCCTAATTGCTTGCTGTACCTGTACGCTAGCTTTCTGTGTTTCTTGCACGAGGACACCCAAATCTCTTTGTAGTCTAGTTGAATGTACCCGAGGTTTAGAAGAAGAATCTATCGTATATATAGTATCCAAATTAAAAATCTTACGTGTGCATGCACTTCCTGTCTATAGAACCTTACTTCCTGTTGTCACGTTTTTTGCCACACTTTTGTGACAACATTTTTCCATTATAAATTCCTAGGTCCCCAGTTCTGATGGGAAATGCTTATGTAAACTTTACCTATAACCAATTATAACTTGCATTGATATAGCACCTTAACGTAGCAAAACGTCCCAAAAAGGAGCGACTGAGGAAGGTGGAGAGTTCCACAATTTTCCGATCCAGGGAAAAGGTGATTTAGAGGAGGAGGGTCCCAGGGATTAAATGTTCAGAGATTTCGCACCCAGCGCGGAGGCTTGTTCAATGAGATTGCGGAATGGCCAAACGGGCCGTGGAGATCAGCAAGAGAGGTTCCAGTAAGTTCGAGAGGGCTGCTGGTTGGTGGACTGAGCTCTGTGTCATGCTCCAAGGGGAGCGAGGCATTGCCCCTGGAGTGACGCCTCTGGGATTCTCATCTCTCATTTTAGTGTCAGCCATGGCTCAGTGGGTAGCACCCTCGCCTCTGAGTCACAACATCATGGGTTCAAATCACACTCCAAGAAACTTGAGCATAAAATCCAAGCTAACCCTCCCAGTGCAGTGCTGAGGGAGTGCCGCTCTGTCGGAGGTGCCGTCTTTCAGATGAGACGTTAAACCGAGCCCCCGTCTGCCCTCTCAGGTGGATGTAAAAGATCCCATGGCCGCTATTTGAAGAAGAGCAGGGGAGTTCTCCCCGGTGTCCTGACCAATATTTATCCCTCACCCAACATCACTAAAGCAGATTATCTGGTCATTATCACATTGCTGTTTGTGGGAGCTTGCTGTGCGCAAATTGGCTGCCGTGTTTCCTACAATACGACAGCGACTACACTTCAAAAGTACTTCATTGGCTGTGAAGCGCTTTGGGACGTCCTGAGGTCGTGAAAGGTGCTATATAAATGTAAGAGTTTCCTTCCCTTTTTCAACAACGTGGAGGTGCCAGGAAGCAATGGATGGTGCACACAAATCCATGGAGGAACAAGAGAGGAAACAATGACCATAAAAGTAGCAGCCAATTAAAGGACAGGACAGAGAGAGCGCGGGCGGGGGCTGAAGAACTGGTTCTAGTCTCCACCTTCTGCTCTCTCGCTGATACCTTTTCCGTTTGTTTTCCTTTGGTTTTCTTTTCAATCCCGAGGGACCTTCCTCTGAGCTCTCTTTTCCATTGGTTCGCTCCTCATCACGGTTCCTTCCTGTGGGAGAAACCGAACAAGTTATTACAACATTCTAGGGAGTTCAACTGGCAATGCATCACTGTTCCCCTTTCTTACATTATCGAGATGAGGGAGGGGCCGTTAGCGCTGGGAATCGGAGCACTAGACTCAACATCGAGCCTGTAGTGTATGTACCTTTAAGGGGAGAACTACTTTTTAAAGCTCCTGTATACTGTAGTACCGGCAGTGACCACACCTGTATATAAACCCTGAGTAGGGATCTGTACAGTTAGTTTTAGAGTAACCCTCATTCAGTAAACACCTGTTGATTGTTCCCTGCAGTCTCTTGTCTAATTATTGAAGGACACAACATCAAGATACACGGATCTAACAGAGCCTCTCCAGGTCAGGTGAAGCCCAGTCCGACTCCCAGTCTGCCCAGCAATACTCCGCCTCCCTTACCCCAGAACAGTGCCCCCCTACTGTACCATTGACCCATGCAGCACAGAGGAGGGCCATTCAGCCCATTAATAGTTCGCTACGTAAAAAAAATTCTCCTCATCTCCCCTCTGGTTCTTTTGCCAATTATCTTAAATCTATGACCTCTGGTTACTGACCCTCCTGCCACTGGGAACAGTTTCTCCCAATTCACTCTATCAAAAACGCTTCAAAATTTTAAACGCCTCTATTAAATCTCCCCTTAACCTTCTCTGCTCTAAGGAGAACAATCCCAGCTTCTTCGGTCTCTCCACACAACTGAAGTCTCTCATCCCTGGAACCATTCTATTAAATCTCCTCTGCACCCTCTCCAAGGCCTTGACATCTAAAAGCGTGGAACTGAACACAATACACCAGCTGAGGCCTAACTCGTGTCTTGTGCTGGATTAGCATAACTTCCTTGCTTTTTCATTCTGTGCCTCTATTAATAAAGCCACGGATCCTGTATGCTTTTTTCTAACAGCCTTCTCAACCAGTGTGAAATTTCTCCATTTCGCACGGCAGACATCCGGGGGGCCTCTCTTAATCATCACTGTAGCTTGTCGGCCCAAAACCGTAGCCAGGATCTGGGGTTGTCATGTACTGTATCTCGAGTGGGTCCTCGGGAGTAAGGTGAGATCGCCGGTGAATGGCAAACCAGCGGCACTTCGATGGGCTGAGACTTTTTGGGCAAATTCATTTCACCTTTGGTGCCCTAGAGTGAGTGAGGCTGGCGAGGGTGGGGCTGGAGGTGGTGGGGTGGGTCGGGGGGGTCAGAGCGGGGCTGGGGGTTGGGGCTGCGGCGGTGGTGGTGGTGGGGTTGGGATGGGGGGGGTAGGAGATGGTGGGGGTAGGGCAGGGGGTCTTGGGGAGTGGGGCTGTGGGGGGGAGGGGGCCCAGCTTGGGGTGAGGGAGCCTTTTATCTTATCCATCTCAACTGGATTCCTCCCACTTTCCCTGGGATATCCATGGCGAGGGAGATAGGGTTTAGCTTGAAGACCAAGTTGCTGTCAATGCTACTTCATTACATTCTTGGCCATGAGGTACGTTTAACCAATGGTGGTGTGACTCCCCCCACCCCTCCTATCCAGGCCCAAGTTGCTTGGTAGATCCTGCTGGGGTGTCATGGGGGGGTTTGCAGGTCAGTGGAAGATTCAGAGCCTTCCACCCAGATTCATTGTACCAGCAATCGGCAGTGGGTTTAATGGGGTTGCGGAGCAGGCTCGAAGGGCCAAATGGCCTACTCCTGCTCCTATATCTTATGTTGTAGGAATTGCCAAATTCTAAGAACTGAGGTCGACTCAGGCGATCAAACAAACAAGTTTTAATGCAGAACTAACGAGTTTAAACAGTTTGTCGAAATCGATACAGGAGAACCACGAAAACAGGTCTTTGCTGGTCGGAGGCTCCACGAAGACTGCCAGGGCGGTCCCGTGGATGGCGTCATGACGTCATCACGTTTCTCCCGCGCTTGGGTGGTCACGTGATTAGCGGCATGACGTCATCGCGTTTACCCGCGCTTTGCCGCGGTCTTAAAGGGACCGCGCCCCGTGCATGCAAACAGTATGTACAAACACAGAAATCACTAACAGACTAGTACAGGATTAGGTTGGAGTCAAACCTCGTTAAAGGGAATTATGTACAGTTGTTCAAAGTCCCTCAGTGGCTCTGCCGCAATGTCCTATTTCTTATGTGATGGCACCACACCACAGGAAGGATTTATTGGTCTTGGAATGGGTGCAGTGCAGATTCACCAGCATGATACCAGGGCTCAAAGGATAACATTATGAGGACAGGACTAGAGTATAAAGGATTAAAGGGCGATCTAATTGAGGTGTTTTAGATGATTAAAGGAGTTGATAGGGTTGATAGAGAGAAACTATTTCCTCTGGTGGGGGGAGTCAAGAACAAGGGGACATAACGTTAAAATTAGAGCTAGGCCGTTCAGGAAAGAAAGAAAGAAAGACTTGCATTTCTATAGCGCCTTGCATGACCACCGGACGTCTCAAAGCGCTTTACAGCCAATGAAGTACTTTTTTGAAGTGTGGTCACTGTTGTAATGTAGGAAACGCGGCAGCCAATTTGCGCACAGCAAGCTCCCACAAACAGCAATGGGCCAGTAATTCCGGTCCCAACGCGTGAGTACGGACGGGGTACTCACACGTGGGCCCGATGGAAGTGCACAGCGCATGCGCTGAAAACCGGCATTTCCTGTCCTCTGAACCAAGGGGTTAAGAGGTGGAACGCATACGACGTATCAGGCAGCGCGTGCGCGCTGAATTTCCTTTTTTTGCAAAGAGTTGCCCGTGCGTAAAGGCCTCCGGTTTTTACGCTTGAAAATACCAGACGTAAGTACTTAGTTTTACAGGTAAGTGGTCTATTAATACAATTTAGAATTTTTTTTCCACAGGTTTATAATTTTTAAAGAATTTACAGTAAGGTAAGTGTATTTTTAGACCCTATTTGTTAAAAAATTATTTTTTTTTAAAATTTGATTAATTGTTTAAAATAGTTTTTTACAGTTATTCATAGTTCATTTATTTAGTGGGATTTTTTTTAACTTTTATTTGTAGTTTAAGTGCTGTTTTGGTCGCCCGGAGTTTTCATGAGTTTGACAGTTCTTACTATCAAACTCATGAATGAACTTTTGCAACCTCCCATTGGTTGCCCAGTGCCCACGTGATCCCAGCCGGCTCATCAAAATAACTACGCTTTAATTCTGTTTAAAACTACTTTACATTCTTCAAAATAATTTAAAAGTATTTAAAACTTTATAAAAGTTACCTAAAGATTAATAAAAATACAAAAAATGTCTTTAAAATGCTGCTCTGCATGTAGAATTGCTTTGCAGCTTGTGTTAAAAATTGGGGGCGTGGCCTATGTTAAGGAGACCTCAAGGGGCGTGTCTAACTTAGACTCCGCGCTCGAGGCTTCGCGCTGGCTGCACTCCTGGGCGGCGTGACGTCAGACGCTGCCCGGGAGTAATCAACTGAAAACAGGAATTGCAAGCGTCCCGGGAGCTGAACGGCAGGCGCGCCGGGTAAGTGCTCATTGGGGGCTTGCACGCGCGGCAAGCCCCCGAGCCTAATTTCTGGGCCAATGTGATAATCACCAGATAATCTGTTTTTGTTATGTTGGTTGAGGGATAAATATTGGCCAGGACACCGGGGAGAACTCCCCTGCTCTTCTTCGAAATAGTGCCGTGGGAAGCACTTCTTCATACAAAGGACAGTGGACACCTGGAACTCGCTCCCGCAAAACGCTGTTGAGGCTGGGGGTCAATTGAAAATGTCAAAACTGAGATTGATAGATTTTTGTTCGGCAAGGGTATTGAGGGTTACGTGATCTACTCTTCCATCACTAGCCTACTGCGTGTTCCTCTTCCCTCCACTATACATCAGGAAAACCAAACCATGAGCTACGTAGATAGATAAAGCCTTTTCCCCCAATTCTATTTACAAAGCATTACGTATAATTTACAGCACAGAAACAGACCATTCCGCTGAACTGGTCCAGGCCAGTATTTATGCTCCACACAACCCTCCTCCCACCTTGCTTCATCTCACTATATCAACATATCCTTCTAATCCTTTGTCTCTCTTGTAATTACCCAGCTTCCCCTTAAGTGCATCTATGCAATTCGTCTCAACTATTCCTTGTGGTAGTGAGTTCCACATTGTAACCATTCTTTGGGTAAAGAAGTTTCTCCTGAATTCCCTATTGGATTTATTAGTGAATATCTTATTTTTATGGCCACTAGTACTGGACTTCCCAGAAATGGAAACATCTTCTCTATGTCTACGCTATCGAGCCCCTTCATAAGACCTCACTTAGGGTCACCCCTCAGCATTCTCTTTTCTAGAGAAATGTCCCAGCGTTTTTTCTGTTTCATTTATGGGATGTGGGCGTCGCTGGCAAGGCCAGCATTTATTGCCCATCCCTAATTGCCCTTGAGAAGGTGGTGGTGAGCCGCCTTCTTGAACCGCGACAGTCCGTGTGGTGAAGGTGCTCCCACAGTGCTGTTAGGGAGGGAGTTCCAGGATTTTGACCCAGCGACGATGAAGAATCGACTGATATATTTCCGAGTCAGGATGGTGTGTGACTTGGGGGGGAACTTGGAGGTGGTGGTGTTCCCATTCGCCTGCTGCCCTTGTCCTTCTAGGTGGAAGAGGTCGCGGGTTTGGGAGGTGCTGCCGAAGAAGCCTTGGCGAGTTGCTGCAGTGCATCTTGTAGATGGTACACACTGCAGCCACGGTGCGCCGGTGGTGGAGGGAGTGAATGTTTAAGGTGGTGGATGGGGTGCCAATCAAGCAGGCTGCTTTATCCTGAATGGTGTCGAGCTTCTTGAGTGTGGTTGGAGCTGCACTCATCCAGGCAAGTGGAGAGTATTCCATCACACTCCTGACTTGTGCCTTGTAGATGGTGGAAAGGCTTTGGGGAGTCAGGAGGTGAGTCACTCACTGCAGAATACCCAGCCTCTGACCTGCTCTTGTTGCCACAGTATTTATATGGCTGGTCCAGTTAAGTTTCTGGTCAATGGTGACCCCCAGGATGTTGATGGTGGGGGATTCGGTGATAGTAATGCCGTTGAATGTCAAGGGGAGGCGGTTCGGCTCTCGTTTGTTGGAGATGGTCATTGCCTGGCACTTGTGTGGCGTGAATTGTGGCCTGATTTAGCATTTCAATGTGGCCGAACATTCGGTCCCTTCTCCTCACCCTCTGGAGCTCTCTCCTCAAGCCCCTCAAGCCTTGCCTCACCCCAGCTTCAAAAGCCTCCTTAAAATTTGTCTCTTTGGCCAGCTCCCCTCATCCCACCACCATCGCCCGTTCCTGCTTGGCTCCAGTCCTGAATCATGAAGTGCCTTGTGATGTCACACTGTGCTAAACAATACTGTAGAAGTGTAAAGTGGTGCTGAAAGTGTGAGGAGTAGAATGGGGGAGGGCAAGAAACGGGGCAGAGTCCTCAATGGTGAGCACTCTTGTCTCTGAGTCAATAGATCATGAGTTCCAGCTCTAGAACATAGGAACAGGAGGAGGCCATTCAGCTCCTCGAGCCTCTTCCGCCATTCAATTAGATCATGGCTGATCTGTAGCTTAACTTCATTTACCCGCCTTGGTTCCGTAACCCTTAATAGCCTTATCTAACAAAAGTCAATCAATCTCAGTTCTGACATTTTCAATTGCCCCTCACCCCCCTCAGCCTCAACAGCTTTTTGGGGGAGAGAGTTCCAGATTTCCTTTGTGTGAAGAAGTGCTTCCTGACATCACTCCCGAACGGCCGAGCTCTCATTTCAAGCTTCTGCCTCGAGCACACAATCTGGGCTGATAATTCAGTACAGTACTGAGGGAGTGCTGCATTGCTGGAAGTGATAACCTTCTGGGTGAGACGTTGAACTGTGGTCCCATCTGCCCACTGGGGTAGATGTTGACATATCCGAAAGAGAGCAGGCAGTCCTCCCAGTTTGCTCGCCATGGAGGGAGTGCAGTGAAGGTTCACCAGACGGGTTCCTGGGATGGGGGGATTGTCCTATGAGGAGAGATTGAGTAGACTAGGCCTATATTCTCTAGAGTTTAGAAGAATGAGAGGTGATCTCATTAAAACATACAAAATTCTTACAGGGCTTGACAGGGTAGATGCAGGGAGGATGTTTCCCCTGGCTGGAGAGTCTAGAACCAGGGGTCACAGTCTCAGAATAAGGGGTCGGCCATTTAGGACTGAGATGAGGAGAAATTTCTTCACTGAGGGTGGTGAATCTTTGGAATTCTCTACCCCAGAGGGCTGTGGAGGCTCAGTCGTTGAGTATATTCAAGACAGACATCGATAGATTTTTGAATATTAAGGGAATCAAGGGATATGGGGATAGAGCAGGAAAGTGGAGATGAGATAGAAGATCAGCCATGATCTTATTGAATGGCGGAGCAGGCTCGAAGGGCCAAATGGCTGACTCCTGCTCCTATTTCTTATGTTCTTATGTCCGGGCCAACATTCCTCCCTCAACCAGCAACACCAAAAACAGATTAATAAGGAACACCTCTTTAAGAGCTACGGCTTTCATGATTCGCCTATTTATTTATCCAACTGATGTTGACGGGATCTTGCTGTGCGTGAATTGGCTGTTGCGTTTGCCCACGTTACCAAAACAGTAATTCATTGCATGCGAAATGCTTTGGGACCATTCTTGAGAGATGTGACAAAGCGTTGCATCAATGCAAGTTCCTTCCCTCTGAGAGCGCGAGAAACAGAACGAGCGGGAAAGACAAATAGAGCGGGGAGTGAGAGGCAGAGGACAGATGTGTGTGAGAGTGACAGAGAGCACCGAGGAAGAGAAAGCAGAGTTAACAAACAAAAGAATGAGAGAGAGAGAGAGAGAGAGAAAACACAGAACCAAAAGAGATAGAGAAGAAACAGAAGAGAGCGAGAATTACAAAAATGAGACAGGCAGAAATTGAGAGCCGCAAAAGAGAACAAGCAAAAACCTCGAGGCCCGGACTAATGATCCAGAGACGTGAGTTCAAATCCCACCACGGCAACTGGGGAATTTAAATTCAGTTCATTAAACAAATCTGGAAAGCTAGCATCAGTAATGGTGACTATGAAACTATTGTCTTTAGGGAAGGAAATCTGCCACCCTTACCCGGTCTGGCCTATATGTGACTCCAGACCCACAGCAACGTGGTTGACTCTTAACTGCTCCTCTGAAATGGCGGCTCACCACCACCTTCTTGGGCAATTAGGGATGGGCAATAAATGCTGGCCTTGCCCACATCCCAGGTACGAATTTTAAAAAAAGTCTCTGCTTGGGGTACTGGGATGGTTGAAAGGTTTTTAACTGCCTGGATCCTCTAGGCAGGAATCTCCTACCTGACATGCGACCTGTCTACATGGCACCCTGAGAGGGGAAACGGCTGTGCAGTGTTTCTAGAAGTGACGGTGCTCCGCGGCTCAACAGAGCGGAAGGGCAAGCAGATGCGAGAGCCAGTTGGTAAGAAGCGAGTCCCGCAGGGGTGGCACAGCGGGTTCGGCGGGCACTGTGCGGGGTAGCGGGACACCAAGTCAACAGGTGTGCCAATCTCACGTGTCGGCAGGTCACTGGAGAGTTATAAACCGCATGGTGGGGAGTGGCAGTCACTTGATTTCCCCCCAATGGGTGCAATTTAAACCACAGGCAAACATGTTCGGCAACCCGCAAACCGCACTTTAGGTTTGTGACGAGGTCAACCTGCTTTATGATTTCATGAGGAAGCTCTTGTGACATCATAGTCAACGTATGCTCATAAAGAATGTTCTGCTAAAGGTGGGTATATGGCGCAAGGAGCAACAGTATTGAATGAGCATCGTGTTTTGTTCCAAGTCTGCCATGGCTCAGTGGGCAGCACTCTTCACCTCTGAGTCATGAAGGTTGTGGGTTCAAGTCTGGTCTGCAGAGACTTGAGCACATAAATCTAGGCTGACACTCCAGTGCAAGTGCTGCGCTGTATTTTGGATGGGACATTAAACCGAGGCCCCGTCTGTTCTCTCAGGTGGACGTAAAAGATCCCGTGGCACTGTATCGAAGAAGAGATGGGGAGTTCTAGTGTCCTGGGCCAATACTTATCCCTCAACCCACATCACTAGAAACAGATGATCTGGTCATTATCACATTGCTGTGCATGGGAGCTTGCTGTGCGCAAATTGGCTGCCGCGTTTCCCGCATTACAACAGCGACTACCCTTCAAAAAGTACTTCATTGGCTGTAAAGCGCTTTGGGACGCCCGGTGCTCGTGAAAGGCGCTATAGAAATGCAAGTCTTTCGTTCTTTTCAAGTCAGCAGGAAGCTGAAAGAACCACTCGTTGCCCCTTGGAAGAAAGAGTTTGCTGACTAAAACCCGTTCGCAAGCCAAAGTGTGAGCTGGTTAATTGAAGCGTTAATCTGGCAGGTGTCAAAGCTTCAACAAATGTCAGCATTTCACTTCAGTGTTTTCACCTTTATAATCAGTCCCTTAATAATCGACTCCCGACAGCGTTCCCAGTTAGATTCAAACTTGGCACGTCAGTGGATTCGCAAGAGGGAGCTGGCAAGCGCGAAGGAGCTCCCGATTACTGGTGCGCGGAAAGCGGTTTCAGATGTTCAGTAAATCCATTCCATTATTGCTTGGATCTCAATGGGCCTTGAAACGAGGTCCAACGAAAAAACCAGCGGGCCGTCGACCCCGGGTGCAAGTGCCCGAATCTGCCTGCTGGTGGCCCCCATCACTGACCCCGCCAACGCTTGCAGGGGCAAGGGGGAGCAGGGAGGGGGGGGTGCCTAATTTAATTAAGACTGGCGAGCATTCGCACCACTAAGGGGCACGTCATGGGCTCCTACCTCCTCCCCCCACCCCACATAAGGGGCAAGAAATTGCAGTCTGTGGGGAGAGTGCCAGGTCTGGGAGTACCCCAGCCCACCCCCGGAGTCATCGGAAAACGAGCAAAATGATTTAAACGTTTGCGTGTGGAGCACGTTGCAATCTTTTTGAGAGATGACGATAAGTCGTTTAAGGATATTCAAGATCTTGGAGAGGCTGCAGAGGAGATTGTCTAGAAGGTTACCAGAGCTGCAGGTACAGCAAGCAATTAGGAAAGCAAATGGTATGTTGGCCTTTATTACAAGAGGATTTGAGTATAAGAGTAAAGACGTCTTACTGCAATTATATAGGGCCCTGGTGAGACCACACCTGGAGCATTGTGTACAGTTTTGGTCTCCTTACCTAAGGAAGGATATACTTACCATAGAGGGAGTGCAACGAAGGTTCACCAGACTGGTTCCTGGGATGGGGGGATTGTCCTATGAGATGAGATTGAGTAGACTAGGCCTATATTCTCTAGAGTTTAGAAAAATGAGAGGTGATCTCATTGAAACATACAACATTCTTACAGGGCTTGACAGGGTAGATGCAGGGAGGATGTTTCCCCTGGCTGGGGAGTCTAGAACCAGGGGTCACCATCTCAGAATAAGGGGTCGGCCATTTAGGACTGAGATGAGGAGGAATTTCTTCACTCGGAGGGTGGTGAATCTTTGGAATTCTCTACCTCAGAGGGCTGTGGAGGCTCAGTCGTTGAGTATATTCAAGACAGAGATCGATAGATTTTTGGATAAAAGGGAATCAAGGGATATGGGGATAGTGCGGGAAAGTCGAAAGATGAGGAGGGAGATCAGCCATGATCTTATTGAATGGCGGAGCAGGCTTGAAGGGCCAAATTGCCTACTCCTGCTCCTATTTCTTATGTTCAGTCACGTGGAGAGACTGGAGAAGCTGAGAAGGTTAAGGGGAGATTTAATAGAGGCGTTCAGAATTATGAAGGGTTTCGATAGAGTAGATGGAGAGAAACTGTTTCCAGTGGCAGGAGGGTCGGTAACCAGAGGACACAGATTTAAGATAATTGGCAAAAGAACCAGAGGGAGAGATGAGGAGAATATGTTTTACACAGCGAGTTTTTGTGATCTGGAATGCGCTGCCTGAAAGGGCGGTGGAAGCAGATTCAATAGTAACTTTCAAGAGGGAATTGGTTATATAGTTGAAAAGGAAAAAACTGCAGAGCTATGGGGAAACAGCAAGGGAGTGGGATTAATTGGACAGCTTTTTCAAAGAGCTGGCACAGGCATGATGGGCTGAATGGCCTCCTTCTGCGATGTATGATTCTACGATATGAATTGCAATGTCTGTCTTTTCAATTCAGGTGACAAGAGTTTGCACATCATGGACTGACTCTACAATCAGGCTTATAAACAGGATTTATTTTATAAACAGCACATACAACGACACTTAGCTAAGATGCATCTCAGCGGCATTGAGTGACTGGAATTAATTACAGTTTGTATCAAAGTATATACATTTATATTAAAAAAAACTTTATAAAACTTCTGTAAGAAAGTGACCTTCTGTAAAACTTAACCAATAATAAAAAAAAAAAGTTTCGCGTAGTTAACGGCAGGCCAGGCTGGTCGGTGGACGGGTGACGGGCGGGCACCCTGTGTGGATTTGGATTGGAGCCAGCTTACCCAAGGGTGGCACATCCACCAGGGCGCCCGCACCAGCCTAAACCCGACGCACACAAGCCCACTTCTCACGCCCCCGTCTCGGCACGATTTACACAAAGCAAATCGAGCTTCGTGTGAAGGTTGAGGTGACCATGAAAAGGGGAAATGAAAAGAACAGGCGGGGGGGGGGGGGGTGGTCAAAGGTACAAAAATAACAGGGAGACTGCCTGCGTGCGACGCCCAGCCTGGTTTATAACAAGGCGATTCTCAGAAAGGACAGAGTGAAACATAAATCAAAGCAAAAGCACTTGGCGCTCTCGGCCATTGAACGCACTCCCTCTGAACGGTGCCAGCCCATAATATTCAACAGGCGTGTGCCAGCAAAGTAGGAATTTCCCCATTACCAAGACTTGAGAGTGGAAATAACAAGCATTTCGTAAAATTGCCAAGAGTTGAGCGACATGTTAAAGGGCACTGCGCACTTTGAACCCGACCCTCAACTCCGTTCAAGGTCTCAAGTTGCTCCCAATCGTAAAAAATCATTTTTTTTAAGGTCAAGTTTTTTTGCTGATCAAGGTGAGGGGTGTTGGTCCAGGGGAACAGCATGCTTTCCCATTTCCAGCACCCACTGTCAGCGTCAAGCACTCCCAGGTCAGGTATTCTTCTTCTTCTTCTTAGGCAGTCCCTCGGAACCGAGGATGACTTGCTTCCACATTAAAAAATGAGTTCTTGGGTGACTGATGAGTCCAATGCGGGACCTACAGTCTCTGTCACAAGTGGGGCAGACGGTGGTTGAAGGGGCGGGTGGGTGTGGGGTGCTTGGGTTGACGTGCGCTCCTTGCGCTGCCTGCGCTTGGCTTCCGCTTGCTCCCGGCGGAGAGACTCGAGGTGTTCGGCACCTTCCCGGATGCTTCTCCTCTACTTTGTGTGGTCTTGGGCCAGGGATTCCTAGGTGTCGGTGGGGATGTTACACTTTTTCCAAGGAGGTCAGGTATAACCGCAGTTCGATGCTGAATAAAGCTCCCTCCACTCTGGCTCGCCAAGGTGTCTTAGCCTTGTCCTCAAAGCAGCACAGCGTCCACTACTGCGCAGGTGTGGCATTTTCCCACTCCCACTGACTGACATGACCAGTTAGTGACTGAATTAGGGGCTATCAGCAATGTTCCTTTAAGCTACACAACTGCGCAACCGACTCTTAAATGCAGAAACCGCGCATGAGAGGATTTTTGAATGGGCCTCGCGGCCCCCCCCCCCCCACAAAAGAATTAGAGGGAACATTGGGTATCCCCACCGAGAATTGGGTCACCAGATAAAACCATTGGAAGTCAATGAATGTCTGATGGAAAACAACCTTTCCACATTTCTACAGCGGCCAGGTCGCTAGCTTGTGCCTTTTTACAGTGGGGGGTGCGGCGGGGGGGGGTGGTAATTCTGCAACTACTGGGAGCACCTCGGGAAAAAAAGTACTGGGGCATTAAAAAACAAAAGTTTCTTTCAATGCTCTCTCGTATATTAGTTGTAAAAATGTTGGGGATGGGGTAGAAAAGGTTGTTTGGCTGACAGTCAAGAATCGTCCAATCGGGTAACGAAGAGTCTGCTCGCTTTCCGATTGGCCGTGGGAAGGCGGGGCGCCGCCAGGTTGGGCATGTCAGGTGAGCAATGGGAGGGGAGCGTGGGGGAAGCGGGGCAGTGTGGAAGGAGGAGGACATATGATGAAACCGCCAGGAATACATCCAGCCAGAGATGGCAAGACTGCCTCAACCCCTGGAGTTGCTAACTATTCACCTCAATGGACGGGAGACTCACAGGCTGGGCCTGCGCGGTGTCCCGATACGCTCTCCGGCAGCGCTCAAGGGGAACTGCCTCTGGTATAGCTGCTTGAACCAAAGGCCTCGCTTCAAAGGAATTAACACAGAGGGCGAATCGAGCCATCGGAAACACGTTTTTAACTGCTGCGAGCTCGTGAATTGCCATGGCAACATGGTGCTCTTGCATCTTTCTTGTTGATCCGCTCATTCAAACTAGTGCAAACTTCCTACTCCATCCCCTGTGTGGGGTGGTAAGGGAGTGTTTACCCATCCCACAAGCAGGTTTCCCTTCCCTGAAGGGCATTAGTGAACCAGTTGGGTTTTTAACAATAAGCCGGCAGACTTCATGGTCATTTTCTCTTTCTGGAGTCAGTCCACATATTACCGGATTCATTGGGCTGGATTTTATCAATGGGGACGTGATGGAGGCAGGACTCCCACTTTTTGGGTTGTAGTCCCGCCTCCACCGACTTTTGGCCAACCCACGCTATTTTCCCTTGATTGACCTTGTTAAGCCCGCCCAGCGGGCTCAGCAGGCCAATTAAGGGACACCCGGTTACTGGTGACGTCAGCGATTGACATTTCATCTGTCAAGAGCTTTTGACAGATGAAAAATCAGCGCTTGACAGCTCTGTGAAGCCAAACACTGACAATCTGTCTTCTAACTTGAGTCCTTCTACTCAGACTCAGTTAGAGATCTCTCCAGACCAGAAAGCAGAGGCTGCAGCTTTTGACAGTTCAGCGGCCATTCTGCTTTCTGTGCCGGTGAACTGAGGGACTCCCGAGAACTGAAGGAAGGAAGCCTGCAGGAGAAAGTAAAGGTAAGTAAAACTTATTAAAACACTTGACACTTGCCTCACACACTTACCTCTGCACACATGCGCCCATCACTCACCTGAACACCGGACATCTCGACCCCTCCAACCCCTTCAGACCGACGGTCCGCCTCGCTAACTTGGCGTGGTTCGGAGCCGTCGGGAATCCCACACTTCAGGGCTAAAAATAGGGATTAGGCAAAAAACTGCCTGTTAACTACCTGTTAACAGGCAGTTAATTGGCACAATCCCCTTCCCGCCTCGGGGAGGCGGCTCCCAGCACAGGTCAGGTACCCGCCTCCTTGGAAATGGTCACGGAGGCGGGTTAGGGGCGGGATGGGTTCCTGCCCCCCCCCATTATGCAATTTTCCCACCGTTCCCGCCTCCAAACCCGCCTCCACGGGGCTTGGAAATTCGAGCCCATTGAATCCAAGATCACAACTGGCTGCGGGGAGGGGATTAAAATTCTCCGGTTTGCTCCACCAGTGCCGTCAACACTACTGTAGCTGCTTGAACATCCTGTCCAATGTGTATGACAGGAAGCAGTCACGGTGCTAATAGGACCCATAACCACTACAAGCTCCCAATGATGATAATGGAGATGATCTGAGCCCCAACCCTTCCGACATTCAAGCTGACGTACACACGCAAATGGTTACTGCTGTCCTTTACATTTCAAGCCAAGTAGGGTTCCCGTGAGAGCTAACTATTTACAATGGCAATTAATCTTGGGATTTATCCACAATCATTAACAGCACAGAATTATTTGAGGTCGTTTTTTTACAATGAGGATGAAGGTTTTTCCAACGCGGTGATGGGTGTCAAAACATTGTAATATTGGCTTCAGCCCATCCATTTGGGATCATGGACTATTCTGCTGGCCAATTCCTCAACTCACGTCACGACTCCTGGAGGCCCGGCCTTTGTTTGGGTCGCCTAGCATTAGGAGTGGCCAGTGATTCCTGAATGTTGATGGCTGCGGATCTATCCCAGAATGCTTTGAGGCGGCGCTGGTGGCGGGCGGCCATGTAAGCATGCAGGTGCAGCAGGCGGTTAAGAAGGCAAATGGCATGTTGGCCTTCATAGCGAGAGGATTCGAGTACAGGAGCAAGGATGTCTTGCTGCAGTTGTATAAGGCCTTGGTGAGACTGCAACTTGAGTATTGTGTGCAGTTTTGGTCGCCTTATCTAAGGAAGGATGTTCTTGCCATGGAGGGAGTGCAGCGAAGATTCACCAGGCTGATACCTGGGATGGCAGGAATGACATACGAGGAGAGATTGAGTCGATTGGGCTTATACTCGCTGGAGTTTAGAAGAATGAGAGGGGATCTCATTGAAACTTATAAAATTCTAACAGGACTAGACAGACTAGATGCAGGAAGGATGTTCCCGATGGCGGGGGACTCCAGAACCAGGGGTCACATTCTAAGGATAAGGGGTAAGCCATTTAGGCCAGAGATGAGGAGAAATTTCTTCACCCAGAGAGTGGTGAACCTGTGGAATTCTCTACCACACAAGGCAGTTGAGGCCAATTCATTAAATATATTCAAGAAGGAGTTGGATATATTTCTTAAGGCTAAAGGGATCAAGGGATAATGGGGAGAAGGCAGGGACAGGGTACTGAGTTTGGATGATCAGCCATGATCGCATTGAATGGCGGAGCAGGCTCGAGGGGCCGAATGGCCTACTCCTGCTCCTATCTTCTATGTTTCTATGTTTCTCTTGCGTGCCGTTTATTCCCGCATAGACCCTTGACCTCCGTACAGCCGGTGCAAGGAGTCGTCAAGGTGACTACTCGAGGGCAAAAAATGTTCATGAAGGGGGGCAATTCATGTGCCAAAATCAACGATAGCAAATACGTAAATCATTCACAAAAATTCAGCCTCTGATTGGTTGATTACTCCTGCTTGGATATAATTGTAGAGCACAGGTATCCCAGAGTCCTTCAGTGCAGCATTAACCTGACACAAAGCTAGTAGTTGAAGACAAGGTCCGACGTCACAGCTGCCCCCTTAGTGAGTGATGGCTCTACCAATTTCCGTTCATGCTAGGAGTTGCCAGAGGATGTTTGTACCTTGTGTTCACAAAATATTGTAAACAATTCTATTCAAATGTTCTGCACTCGTTAAGACACAAGGCCCAAGGTGCTTTGCCCTCGACGGGCGACAGGTTTGGACTAGATGGCTCGAACAGTTCTTTACGTGGAGAAGCCCCTTTGAAAGTAGCTGTCGTTGGTGTCCAAAGCTCAACGCTTCACTGCAACCTTTGGGACAGACCCTAAAGGTCAGAACTAGACAGGCACCCCCGAGCAGCAGTATCTTCATTACCAACCGGATGGTAGTGCCGTGAAGCAAAGCTGCCAAACCGTTGCCCAGTCAACTTGCCATCCAGGCTACTAGTCACCTGCCTATAAAAGGGCCACACCTTCTCAAACCTGAGATAGCATGAACAATCGCAAAGGCGCCAACTGTGCAGAAAGCTAACTAACATTGAAGAAGTATCTGCTGGTTAAAGACACGATAGAAAGTCTCGACTCACCACACAGCTGTTAGCCGTGCAGAACGGCCAACTAGCTGGGAGAGGGTCACACTAATCTTTGACATTGGCTTATTGTACCAGAACTTAACACCAGAAGCAAAGTGTCTAGTTATTCAACCTGTGGCCCGACACTGGTGCTAGAGTGTGCATTTAGGGTCCCTTCCCAACCCGTGCGGTGAGTCTAAAGTGTGGCGTGCTGAACAGGGCTAGGAATTACAGTGTCTAAACCTTTGCTGGCCCTGGAAAATGTCCCAAAAGTGCTGACTCAACATCGTAAGTTCATCAAGTTGTCTATTCGTACATCGTGATGCCTGAGAAAGTGCCTCCCATTAAAGGAACGGCCTTGTTTAACCACGTCCCAGTTATGCGGTGGGGGATATCTGTATTTAGATTTGTTGGCTAGTGAAAGCGATAGGTGGAATAAGGTCAATGATGGCTTCATAAGTCCACCGGTTCACTTGGCTCACTGTGTCAATGGTAACTAGGGTCGCAGTCAAACACATCTCGTGTGGACTACGATTCACCTACGGATTATAACAAACTGGATGGGGAGGGACGGGAATGAACTTGTAAATTAATTTACTTTCGGAATGCCTGAGCTGCAGGCACTCTAATTTCTCCGCACTTCCGTTCAATAGTTTCTTCCCTGACGTTCCATTTCTACCTTATAAATATTTCAGAAAAATACTTTTTTTGAAGTGAACTTCTCGTCTGTAATGTGTTCCGCTGTCTAGAATTGTTTTCATGCCAAGTCCCCAAATAGTTCAGATTCAGATTCCCTCTCATTGCTGTACAGGAAAATGTTTAAAAAAATTAGGGCCAGAGGTCATACAGCTTAATTGGAGCCTACATCCCCCCCGAACTCATGACCTCTTGACCTTTCACCTCTGGTGCTTTGTTTCCTGCAGGAAGCTGGGTTAACGTGTGCACATCCCAGCACGGTTAGCTTCACAATGGCTACCTTCCCGAAGACCCCTGACAGAACCTGAATGTCAAGAAGCATTTAGGACCCATTCCCAATTCCTGCTGGACTGAGGCATAAACTGCGATATAAATTATAGGCCGCGTTCGCCTTTAGCTCTTGTCTTACGAGGGATGGAAAGTGTTTTATGAGGGGTGAAAAGTGGCAGGCATAAGATAAGCAAGAGAGATTTCAAAATTCATGGAAGGCGAGTGATTGGCACCCAAGACAGCAGGGTTGGGGAATGATTAAATTGGTCAGCTGTCTGCACTTTATGGTCCCAATTCTTGACATCCTTTTGCCGAGAGACTGTTCTTGTGTCCTTACGGTCAAAGTGACGCCGTACATTCTTGCAATATAAACACGCCTTGCAGTCAGCCTTTGTTTGGAGATCGACCGAGTGATTGTTCGAGGCAGGGCGCCTGTAAACACGAGGAGCAGAAAGTGCGGGCGGCTTCTCTCATTTATATTCCCTCCCGCACATTTCTTCCAGCGGCAGGTTCTCGGCCGCTGAACACAGCGGTGGGTGGCTGCTCGAAGGCGCCGCCGCCGTGAGCCGGGCGGTCTCGTGAGGTGGGCACAGGACGTAGCGATTGACTGCGTCTGACTGGTGGACGTCTGCCGATGTCACCGCGGCCGCCTTGGAGAACTGGGAGCACGAATCCTTCAGACACTCCTCGAGGTCTCCGCCTCCGACTGCTCCCTGCTCGCAGCGATTGTCCGACCTCCGGCAAGTGTCCTCCATGTTGACGTAGAGGATCTCCTCCGGGTCCGAAGAGGGCGGCAGGTCTTCGAGAATCTTCTCCAGCTGACAGCAGATTATCTCAAAGGTCGGCCGTTCTCTAGGATTCAACTGCCAGCAATAATACATCAGCTCATACCTGGCAAAAAGAAATTAGAAGTAACTGGAGGATCTCTTTGTGCATTAAACTCTTTACAAACCAATCATACAATCAAAGAATTCTCCAGCACTGAAGGAGGCCATTCGGCCCATCGTGCCCGAAAGAACTATCCAGTTAAGAACTATCCCGTTAAGAACTATCCACTTAAGAACTATCCCGTTAAGAACTATCCCGTTAAGAGCTATCCCGTTAAGAACCATCCACTTAAGAACTATCCCGTTAAGAACTATCCCGTTAAGAACTATCCCGTTAAGAACCATCCGCTTAAGAACAATTCCGTTAAGAACTATCCACTTAAGAACTATCCCATTAAGAACTATCCACTTAAGAACTATCCACTTAAGAACTATCCACTTAAGAACTATCCCGTTAAGAACCATCCACTTAAGAACTATCCCGTTAAGAACTATCCCGTTAAGAACTATCCACTTAAGAACTATCCCGTTAAGAACTATCCACTTAAGAGCTATCCCGTTAAGAACTATCCCGTTAAGAACTATCCCGTTAAGAACCATCCACTTAAGAACTATCCCGTTAAGAACTATCCCGTTAAGAACTATCCCGTTAAGAACCATCCACTTAAGAACTATCCCGTTAAGAACTATCCACTTAAGAACTATCCCATTAAGAACTATCCACTTAAGAACTATCCACTTAAGAACTATCCCGTTAAGAACCATCCACTTAAGAACTATCCCGTTAAGAACTATCCCGTTAAGAACCATCCAATTAAGAACTATCCCGTTAAGAACTATCCCGTTAAGAACTATCCACTTAAGAACTATCCCGTTAAGAACTATCCACTTAAGAGCTATCCCGTTAAGAACTATCCCGTTAAGAACTATCCCGTTAAGAACCATCCACTTAAGAACTATCCCGTTAAGAACTATCCCATTAAGAACTATCCCGTTAAGAACCATCCACTTAAGAACTATCCACTTAAGAACTATCCCGTTAAGAACTATCTACTTAAGAACTATCCCGTTAAGAACTATCCCGTTAAGAACCATCCAGTTAAGAACTATCCCGTTAAGAGCTATCCCGTTAAGAACCATCCACTTAAGAACTATCCCGTTAAGAACCATCCTCTTAAGAACTATCCCGTTAAGAACTATCCACTTAAGAACTATCCCATTAAGAACTATCCCGTTAAGAACTATCCACTTAAGAGCTATCCCGTTAAGAACTATCCCGTTAAGAACTATCCCGTTAAGAACCATCCACTTAAGAACTATCCCGTTAAGAACTATCCCGTTAAGAACTATCCCGTTAAGAACCATCCACTTAAGAACTATCCACTTAAGAACTATCCCGTTAAGAACTATCCACTTAAGAACTATCCCGTTAAGAACTATCCCGTTAAGAACCATCCAGTTAAGAACTATCCCGTTAAGAGCTATCCCGTTAAGAACCATCCACTTAAGAACTATCCCGTTAAGAACCATCCGCTTAAGAACTATCCCGTTAAGAACTATCCACTTAAGAACTATCCCGTTAAGAACTATCCACTTAAGAACTATCCCGTTAAGAACTATCCCGTTAAGAGCTATCCCGTTAAGAACCATCCACTTAAGAACTATCCCGTTAAGAACCATCCGCTTAAGAACTATCCACTTAAGAACTATCCCGTTAAGAACCACCCACTTAAGAACTATCCCGTTAAGAACTATCCCGTTAAGAACTATCCCGTTAAGAACCATCCACTTAAGAACTATCCCGTTAAGAACTATCCACTTAAGAACTATCCCGTTAAGAACTATCCCGTTAAGAACCATCCACTTAAGAACTATCCCGTTAAGAACTATCCCGTTAAGAACTATCCCGTTAAGAACCATCCACTTAAGAACTATCCCGTTAAGAACTATCCCGTTAAGAACCATCCAGTTAAGAACTATCCAGTTAAGAACTATCCACTTAAGAACTATCCCGTTAAGAACTATCCACTTAAGAACTATCCACTTAAGAACTATCCCGTTAAGAACTATCCACTTAAGAACTATCCACTTAAGAACTATCCACTTAAGAACTATTCCGTTAAGAACTATCCACTTAAGAACTATCCACTTAAGAACTATCTCGTTAAGAACCATCCACTTAAGAACTATCCCATTAAGAACTATCCAGTCAAGAACTATCCCGTTAAGAACTATCCACTTAAGAACTATCCTGTTAAGAACTATCCCGTTAAGAACTATCCACTTAAGAACTATCCACTTAAGAACTATCCACTTAAGAACTATCCACTTAAGAACTATCCCGTTAAGAACTATCCACTTAAGAACTATCCCGTTAAGAACTATCCACTTAAGAACTATCCCGTTAAGAACTATCCACTTAAGAACTATCCACTTAAGAACTATCCCGTTAAGAACTATCCACTTAAGAACTATCCCGTTAAGAACTATCCACTTAAGAACTATCCCGTTAAGAACTACCCACTTAAGAACTATCCAGTTAAGAACCATCCACTTAAGAACCATCCACTTAAGAACTATCCCGTTAAGAACTATCCACTTAAGAACTATCCCGTTAAGAACTATCCACTTAAGAACCATCCACTTAAGAACCATCCACTTAAGAACTATCCCGTTAAGAACTACCCACTTAAGAACTATCCATTTAAGAACCATCCACTTAAGAACTATCCACTTAAGAACTATCCCGTTAAGAACCATCTACTTAAGAACCATCCACTTAAGAACTATCCATTTAAGAACCATCTACTTAAGAACTATCCACTTAAGAACTATCCAGTTAAGCAAAGCTTCGTTTTCAAAATTCTCATCCTTGTTTTCAAATCCCTCCATGACCTCGCCCCTCCCTATCTCTGTAATCTCCTCCAGCCCCACAACCCCCGAGATATCGGCGCTCCTCTAATTCTGCCCTCTTGAGCATCCCTGATTATAATTGCTCCACCATTGGCGGCCGTGCCTTCTGTTGCCTGGGCCCTAAGCTCTGGAATTCCCTGCTTAAACCTCTCCGCCTCGCTACCTCTCTTTCCTCCTTTAAGACGCTCCTTAAAACCTGCCTCTTTGACCAAGCTTGTGGCCCCCTGCCCTAATTTCTTTGTGGCCCGGTGTCGATTTTTTGTCTTATTGCACTCCTGTGAAGCGTCTTGGGACGTTTTACTACGTTAAAAGCGCCATATAAATGCAAGTTGTTGTTGTTGTTAATCACAATTCACCACTCTTCTAAATTTTTCTTTTTTCAAATATTCCCCTATTAAATGCATTAATACATTCCACTCTTACCATCCTTTTTAGTCCTCACAACCATCTGCAACAAGCATTTCTCCTGCCCTCCCGAGACTGAATTGGTAAAGTCGTCCTGATTAATCCCCCATCCAAAATAATATACCTGCTGCTTCATCACGTTCCCGAGCCGGTGCAATAGACCTCGTGCCCTCGTCAATACCCCATTCAGTCTGGTTGAGTGGAAGAGTCACTGACGGACTGGGTGGTGCAACATCACCCTCACTCAGGAACGTCCTTACTGGACTTCTTGCTGTTTCGTGTGACGGGAAAAGTTTATAACGGGATGTCTAACCTGGCTGTCCATCCGATGGCCTCCTGAGATGCCAAGTGGAGAAACGAGGTCCCTCCCGCAACAGATCTTAGCGGGCGGGTTGACGTGACGTGTTCCGTGGTCTGGGACTCATGGCCACAGTCACACTTCGGGTGGTCCCGCCTCTTGTGGGGCAGGAGGCCGCATCGTCCATGTCCTGTGCGGATTGGGTTGCGCGCTGTCGGCTGTCTTCGAGGGAGGTCGAAGCCAGGGACCTCTGCTGTTGGGTCAGCGATGAGGCGTTGGTCTTTATGTCACCGTGCGCCCCGCGATTCCGTCCCTCTGGACAGTGGGTCGATGCCAGCTGCATGAATACTGGCTGCCGTTTCCCCGAATGGCCGGCGCGATTTTAAGCGCTTTCGTGGTGGGATTAATGGACTGAGCGGTACAGAGTGACCCCCTCACTCAGGAGAGTCTCGTAAGAATGGCGAAAGCTCCACCTATTCAGTTTCTAGTCACTACCCCTGGTTCCAGAAGGAAAGTTATGGGGGATAATATTAACCCAGTTCACCGGGCGGGAATCCCACAGGTTCGGGAGAAACGCCGGTTTTAAACCCCGCCCAATATTGTTCCCCGTCGACTCCAATGAAGAGTAAAATCGGGCCTGGTATTAAACCGGCGTTGGCCCCGATCCCGTCAGCATCCCGACGGGTGGGGTTCGGTTAAAATGAATCCCATGATTTCTACACACTTTTGGGACTCTGTCAGGAAAAGTTAATCCAGTGAAGAATCCAATAAAACCTCGAGGAAACATTCATAAAATAGAATCATAGAAATTTACAGCACAGAAGGAGGCCATTCGGCCCATCATGCCCGAGCTCTCCAGCCTAATCCCACTTTCCAGCTCTTGGTCCGTAGCCCTGTAGGTTATGGCATTTCAAGTGCATATCCAAGTACTTTCTAAATGTGATGAGGGTTTCTGCCTCTTCCACCCTTTCAGGCAGTGAGTTCCAGACCCCCACCGCCCTCTGGGTGAAAAAAGTTCTCCTCAACTCCCCTCTAATCCTTCTACCAATGACAGGAAACTCTCGTTTAAACGGCACCTAAATATCCGGAATTCTCTATTAACCGGCAAAATTCTCACTCCGAAAACAACACCTCAATAACCGGCAATGTTGCCGAGTCCGAGTCTCCCGTGGTGGCCGAGTTAGTCAGTGGGGGTAGTTCTCCAAACTGCCACTACTCGGCTTCTTGGCGCTGTCGGGAGTCGGAACACCTCAATACCCCTGTAACAGGAGTCTGACTCTCCCGCGCTGCCGGGAGTCTCTTCTGAGCCGCCATTTTACAGGGGTACTGTGTGTCTCCCACGCTGCTGGTAGTCACTGCATTGCATTACCCTCAACTGGCAGTACTGTACTTAATCAAACATCTTCCACCATCCATTTAACACAACATTCTGTAGATGAGTACCCAATTACTGTATACTGCACATTTATTGATTTTTTTATTTTTCTTTGTTAAAAATAGCCTCGGTAGATAACCCTCTCCATCATCCGGAATTTTTGATTAACCGGCAACACGGCGGTCCCGTCGGTGCCGGATACCAAAGAGTTTCCTGCACTTTAAATCTATGCCCCCTGGTTACTGACCTCGCTGCTAAGGGAAATAGGTCCTTCCTATCCACTCTATCTAGGCCCCTCATAATTTTATACACCTCAATTAAGTCTCCCCTCAGCCTCCTCTGTTCCAAAGAGAACAACCCCAGCCGATCCAACCTTTCATAGCTTTCATCCTTTTCAGAAAAATGCTAATCCCAGAAATTAATCCCCCCCAAAGTTTAAAGAGCCACTTGATCGGCAAATTTAAACAAGAACACTTTAAAAAGGATTCGGCAAATCTTTCAATTTTAGTAAAAAGTACTTTTTCATCAATAATAATTTCAAATGGGAACACCCAGGAACTCCTTACAATGCATCCAGGCAGTCCGGGGGCTGCTTGAGTCTGTTGCCCTGCCGGAGATAGTCATAGATCTCGCTGTTTTCCACGCCAGGGTACGGAGTCTGACCGCGGGTCGCGATCTCCCACATGGTGACACCACAGGACCACTGAAAGCAGAGAGAAGAACAAATCACGCACTGCGCCGGCAAGCAACTCAGAGTTATACCCACTGCAGCAACTCGCCAAGGCTTCTTCGGCAGCACCTCCCAAACCCGCCACCTCCACCATCTAGAAGGACAAGGGGCAGCAGGCGCGCGGGAACACCGCCACCTCCAAGATTCTCCCTCTCTAAGTCGCACACCATCCTGACTTGGAAATATATCGGCCGTTCCTTCATCGTCGCTGGGTCAAAATCCTGGAACTTCCTCCCTGACAGTACTGTGGGAGCACCTTCACCACACGGGACTGCAGCGGTTCAAGAAGAAGGCTCACCACCACCTTCTCAAGGGGTGACTAGGAATGGGCAATAAATGCTCACATCCAGAGAGCAAATAGAAATAAAGTCTCTTCTGTCTCCCTTCACAATTGTGAACATCGCGTAATCGAATGAAAATACAGGAAACTTTCGATTAACTGGCCCCTAAATAACCGGAACACTCTATCCACCGGCAAAATTCAGGAGTCGGTTCAGGTAACTTTTTTTACCTTTATTACTTTTTTTACTCCATTTGTTGCTGTGCAAGGGTGTAGCTGAAGCTGTTGCTAAGCTACAGAGACGCTTGCAACTTGTGCCGATTGTTTTGAAGCTGTGGGTTTGTTGCTTTATACGGAGCTCTCAGCTCCATATCTTTTACTATAGCGTTCGGTTATCCGGAATTGTTGATGAACCGGCACCACGTCGGTCCGTCCGTGCCGGATACCAGAAAGTTTCCTGTAGCCCCAAGTGAGATTAGTTAACTCACCGCAGGCCATGGATGGAGCCTGGGGCTTTCTGTCTGATTGCACCCATTTACGGTCAAGTTATCGGGGAAGCTCAATAAGAAGTGCCTGAGGATGAGACAGTGTTATAAATCTCATCATCATAAAGAAACGACTCATGAAATAACACTGGACGGCCAGCTGGTGGTGCCGTCCAAGGAGTATAAATACTCGGGCGTGGGCCCAGCTTGCTCAGGGACATTTTGTAAGACAGGAACTAGTGAAGTACAACTAGACCTCCATGTTCTGAAACAAGTTGATTAAAGCCTTGCTTTATACTCGAACCAAGTGCGTAGTGAGTTTTATTACATCAAGGCTATTGTAGGGGCCTAGGCTGAAAGGTTCAGTTAAGAGGAATGGTCGGACCCCTCGTATTTCAGATTAAAGTTATGTGGGCCTCAAACCTGTACCAGGAGTTGGGACTGTAGATCACGTACCACATCGCTCTTGGTCGTGTAAACTCTGTCCGCCAGGCTTTCAATCGCAATCCACTTCACCGGCATTTTCGAGATCCGGCCTTGGCGGTAGTAATCGCCATTGTAGATTTTCTTGGACAGCCCGAAGTCAGCCACGCAGACATTCATGTTTTCATTCAACCTGTGATAAGAGAGAGCGAGATCGGTTTAAAGTACAGGAAACTCTCGATTTACCGGCACCTAAATAACCGGAAATCTCTGTTAACCGGCAAAATTCAGGAGTAGGTTCAGGTAAGTTTGACTTCATATTAGTGGCCGTTCCTGGATCTGTGGCCGTGTAACTGGGGTTCGTGCACTTGTTGCTAAGCAACAGGGGCGCTTGGTCTGTGGCCGGGGTTCCTGCACCTGTTGCTATGCAACAGGGGCGCTTGGTCTGTGGCCGGGGTTCCTGCACCTGTTGCTATGCAACAGGGATGCTTGGTCTGTGGCCGGGGTTCCTGCACCTGTTGCTATGCAACAGGGAAGCCTGGATTTGTTGCTGTGTACGGGGCTCTCGTACCTTTTACTATACCTCTCTGTAATCCGGACTTTTTGATAAACCGGCACCACGCCGGTCCCGTCGGTGCCGGGTAAAAAAGAGTTTCCTGTAATAGCAAACAGCTCAAATCTCATTCAACGCTTTCGCTTCACAAAGTTACAGCGATGCCAATGGCTGTGGCCCACCTCCAGCCTCTAGGTGGGCAATGAATCCTCCTCAACTCTGGCCAAGGGACGGGCCAGGATATAAGCAGGGCAAAGGGTAAAGGGCAAAGGTTGCTCCTGGCCGGCCTCCATTCTTCCACCCTCCATAAGCTGGAGCTCACCCAAAACTCTGCTGGCCGTGTCCTAACTCGCACCAAGTCCCGATCACCCACCTCCCCTGTGCTCACTGACCTGCACTGGCTCCCGGTCCGGCAACGCCTCTATTTTAAAATTCTCATCCTCATCTTCAAATCCCTCCGTGGCCTCGCCCCTCCCTATCTCTGTAATCTCCTCCAGCCCCACAACCCCCCCGAGATCTCCACACTCCTCTAATTCTGGCCTCTTGAACATCCCTAATTTTCACCGCCCCACCATTGGCGGCCGTGCCTTCAGCTGCCTAGGCCCTAAACTCTGGAAGTCCCTCCCCAAACCTCTCTGCCTCTCTACCTTTCTCTCTCCTCCTTTAAGACACTTGTTAAAGCCTGCCTGCTTGACCGAGTCACCTGCCCTAACATCTCCTTTAGAGGCTCGGTGTCAATTCTGTCTGTGAAGCTCCTTGGGCCATTTTGCTACGTTAAAGGCACTACAGGAAATGCTTTTTTATCCGTCACCGACGGGACCGGCGTGGTGCCGGTTGATCAAAAAGTCCGGATTACAGAGAGGTATACTTACCAAGGTACGAGAGCCCCGTACACGGCCACAGGTGCAGGAGCCCCAGTTACACGGCACTTGTGCAGGAACCCCGGTTACACGGCCACAGATCCAGGAACCCCGGTTACACGGCCACTAATATATAGTAAAACTTACCTGAACCTACTCCTGGATTTTGCCGGTTAAAAGAGACAGTTTCCTGTATATGAATGCAAGAAGTTGTTGTTGTGGCTGCAGTGAGTGATTTGTCCATTGGCAGGATAGGCGCACCAACGTCGGTGTTCTTGCTCAGGCCAACATCCCCAGCATCGAAGCTCTGACCACGCTCGATCAGCTCCGATGGACAGGTCACATTGTCCGCATGCCCGATACGAGACTCCCAAAACAAGCGCTCTACTCAGAGCTCCGGCACAGCAAGAGAGCCCCAGGTGGGCAGAGGAAACGCTTCAAGGACACCCTCAAAGCCTCCTTGAAAAAGTGCAACATCCCCACCGACACCTGGGAATCCCTGGGCCCAAGACCGCACAAAGTGGAGGAGAAGCATCCGGGAAGGCGCCGAACACCTCGAGTCTCTTCGCCGGGAGCAAGCGGAAGCCAAGCGCAGGCAGCGCAAGGAGCGCACGTCAACCCAAGCACCCCACCCACCCGCCCCTTCAACCACCATCTGCCCCACCTGTGACAGAGACTGTAGGTCCCGCATTGGACTCACCAGTCACCTGAGAACTCATTTTTAATGTGGAAGCAAGTCATCCTCAGTTCCGAGGGACTGCCTAAGATTGCTCAGAAGTTGCCGGCACCGTTCTCACTGCCTCTGGGATGTTAATAACGTTTCTTTTCATGCTCATCAAGGCTGTGTACCTGGGAGAGCTCCCAGGAGGCACGGCGATTTGTGTCCGCCAATCCCTCGGAAGGCCTGATGGGAAGTCTCACCAGCTGACGGCTGTGGGCGGATTCGGGCGGGGGGGGGGCGGCGGTGGGTGTCACTGAGCGTCGGCCGCCCCCAACATGTCAAAGATCCCGAAATTTTGGTCAGGTTCGGAATCTTCCTCCGGGGCGGCCGGGAGTTCCGCTCCGCTGGTGAGGGCATGGGACGCAGGGCTCAGTACCGGGTCCCTTGCTTTTTGTGGTATATATCAACAATCTAGACTTGAATATAGGGGGTATGGTTAAGAAGTTTGCAGATGATACTAAAATCGTCCGTGTGGTTGATACCGAAGAAGGAAACTGTAGACTGCAGGAAGATATCAATAAATTGGTCAGGTGGGCAGAACAGTGGCAAATGGAATTCAATCCGGAGAAATGTGAGGTAATGCATTTGGGGAGGGCCAACAAGGAAAGGGAATACACATTAAATGGTAGGAATAACAACAGAAAATGCTGGAAAAACTCAGCAAGTCAGGCAACATCCGTGGAGAGAAATT
This sequence comes from Somniosus microcephalus, assembly GCF_052327205.1. Lineage (NCBI taxonomy): Eukaryota > Metazoa > Chordata > Chondrichthyes > Squaliformes > Somniosidae > Somniosus > Somniosus microcephalus. Next base: position 18,918,822 of record NC_141020.1, on the reverse strand, counting down.
TGAGTTGACGTTTCGGGTTTGACCCTTCTTCAAAACTGGAGAGAAAAGGAACTAGATCGAAGGCAGGGCTGCGATCGGACAAAAGAATAAAAGAACCAAAAGAAGTAAAAGAGATTAGAAGCTAGACGAGATGGTAATAGGCTGTGATTAGGTGTAAAGTGTACTGGTAGGACACTGAGTAGTGTAGAGGAACAAAGGGACCTTGGAGTGCATGTCCACAGATCCCTGAAGGTAGCGGGCCAGGTAGATGAGGTGGTTAAGAAGGGATACGGAATGCTTGCCTTTATTAGCCGTGGCATAGAATACAAGAGCAGGGAGGTTATGCTTCAACTGTATAAAACACTGGTTAGGCCTCAGCTAGAGTACTGCGTGCAGTTCTGGTCACCACATTACAGGAAAGATGTGATTGCACTAGAGAGGGTACAGAGGAGATTTACAAGGATGTTGCCAGGAGTAGAGAATCTTAGCTATGAGGAGAGACTGGATCGGCTGGGTCTGTTTTCCTTGGAACAGAGGAGGCTGAGGGGAGACCTTATTGAGGTGTATAAAATTATGAGGGGCCTAGATAAAGTGGATAGAAAGGACCTATTTCCCTTAGCAGAGGGGTCAAAAATCAGGGGCACAGATTTAAAGTAATTGGTGGAAGGTTTAGAGGGGATTTGAGGGGAGATTTCTTCACCCAGAGGGTTGTGGGGGTCTGGAACTCACTGCCTGAAAGGGTGGTAGAGGCAGGAACCCTAACCACATTTAAACAGTACTTGGATGTGCACTTGGGATGCTCTAACCTGCAGGGCTACGGACCAAGTGCTGGGAAGTGGGATTAGGCTGGACAGCTCTTTGTCGGCCGGCGCGGACACGATGGGCCGAAATGGCCTCCTTCCGTGCTGTAACTTTCTCTGATTCTATGATTCCACAACACCCGGGATTCGGGCCCCGAGTTATTGAGAGCGGAATGTTGGAGAACGCGCGATCGCTCACCCCGATCAGGGCTCGGGTTCTGATGTTTGCTGACGTCAAATTGATCGAAAAGTTTTTGCTAAGACAGTCTCCTCGCCTTCAACAGTAGGTAGGAGGCCGGAGACTTTCGGGGGCAGGTTTCTGAGTATTCGCGGGAGTCGGAAATTCTCGCCCACGGCAAGCATATATCAGCGACTGAGACCAGGACATGTAGGAACAGGAAGAGGCCATTCAGCCCCTCGAGCCTGTCCTGCCATTCAATTAGATTATCCCTTATCTGTATCTTAACTCCATTTACCCGCCTTGGTTCCATATTCTTTAATACCCTTACCTAACAAACATCTATCAATCTCAGTTTTGAAATTTTCAATTGACCCCCCCCCACCGCCAGCCTCAACAGCTTTTTGGGGGAGAGAGTTCCAGATTCCCACCACCCTTTGTGTGAAGAAGTGCTTCCTGACATCACCCCTGAACAGCCTGGCTCTAATTTTAAGGTTCTGCCCCCTTTTCTGGACTCCCCCCACCAGAGGAAATAGTTTCTCTCTATCTCCCCTATCAACTCCTTTAATCATCTTAAACACCTCAATTAGATCCTCCCTGAATCTACTAGTCTCAAGAGAATACAAGCCCAGTCTAAGTAACTTAACCCTTCTAGCCCCGATATCAGGATATCACAGGGAGTGAGACCAGGGAATATCAGAATATCACAGGGAGTGAGACCAGGGTTTATCAGGATATCGTAGGGAGTGAGACCAGGATTTATCAGGATATCGTAGGGAGTGAGACCAGGATTTATCAGGATATCGCAGAGAGTGAGACCAGGATTTATCAGGATATCACAGGGAGTGAGACCAGGGAATATCAGAATATCACAGGGAGTGAGACCAGGGTTTATCAGGATATCACAGGGAGTGAGACCAGGGTTTATCAAGATATCGTAGGGAGTGAGACCAGGATTTATCAGGATATCGCAGAGAGTGAGACCAGGGTTTATCAGGATATCACAGGGAGTGAGACCAGGGTTTATCAGGATATCACAGGGAGTGAGACCAGGGTTTATCAGGATATCATAGGGAGTGAGACCAGGATTTATCAGGATATCGCAGAGAGTGAGATCAGGGTTTATCAGGATATCACAGGGAGTGAGACCAGGGTTTATCAGGATATCACAGGGAGTGAGACCAGGGTTTATCAGCATATCGTAGGGAGTGAGACCAGGATTTATCAGGATATCGCAGAGAGTGAGACCAGGGTTTATCAGGATATCACAGGGAGTGAGACCAGGATTTATCAGGATATCGCAGAGAGTGAGACCAGGGTTTATCAGGATATCACAGGGAGTGAGACCAGGGTTTATCAGGATATCACAGGGAGTGAGACCAGGGTTTATCAGGATATCGTAGGGAGTGAGAGCAGGATTTATCAGGATATCGCAGGGAGTGAGACCAGGATTTATCAGGATATCACAGGGAGTGAGACCAGGGAATATCAGGATATCACAGGGAGTGAGACCAGTGTTTATCAGGATATCGCAGGGAGTGAGACCAGGATTTATCAGGATATCACAGGGAGTGAGACCAGGATTTATCAGGATATCACAGGGAGTGAGACCAGGATTTATCAGGGTCTTACTGGGAGTGAGACCAGGGAATATCAGGATATCATATCAAGAGGTGACCCTCTTTGTGTCTGATTTACATTTTAGACCTTCCAAGCACTGCTCACAAGACCCAGACTGTCCGGTCTATAAGCTGACAGTTAGCCACCTGACCCGATCGGGGAGTTCGGAGCTCAGGGTCTGATGTCTCAATCTCAGTGATTGAATCCACACACAACAGCCTGCTCTTGCTCCTGCCTTCGTTGCTTTAGCGGGAGTCAGATTCACAAATCCCATAAGCACAAGCAGTGTGGGATCTCCGTGCGTTGACCCTGTGAGTCACAGCGAGCAGCCAGGGCCCAGGTTCGAACCCGGGCTGAGTTAGCTGGCCCGAGCTGGTGCAGTATTGGGAGTGTTACAATTCCCTTCAAAGCTCCTGGGTTACCGAGGGGAAAATCAGCCCTGGTTCCCAATCCGGTCACTATTACGAGATTAATGTGTGGACATGGCCGGGCTGGATTTTGCCAGCTGAGACGAGTTGGGGGCGGGACTGCTGCCTTCTGGGTTCTAGACCCGCCCCCAGCGACGTCTGACCAACCCACGCTATTTTCCCTTGATTGGCCTTGTTAAGCCCGCCCACCGGCCAATTAAGGGAAAGCCGGCGACAGATGACGTCAGCGTATGACACTTCATCTGTCGACAAATATTTGACAGATGACTTGTCAGCGTTTGACAGTTTTGAGAATCTGTCACTCAAACACTGACAATCTCTGTTCTAAGGTGAGCCCTTGCACAAAGGCTCACCAAGACCTCTCTCCTCAGCAGAAATCAGATGGCTGCTGAATCTGAGAGTGCAGCAGCCATTCTGTCATCTCTGCCGTTGAGATGAGGCACCTCCGGATCCTCAACGGTTGAAGCCTGCAGGAAGAAGCAAAGGTAAGGAAACTTTTTCCAACACTTTAAACTCACCTCTCATACTTACCTCTCCACACTTGCACCCATCACTCACCTCTACAGCTGACATTTCGACCCCTCTCACCCCCGCAGACCCACTGCTCGCTTCGTTGACCCTGGCGAGGTTCGCAGCCGTCGGGAAGCCCGCACTTGCAGGGGTAAAATGGGGAAAAGCCTCAAAACCGCCTGTTAACTACCTGTTCTAATTTCCTTCCCACCTCGAGGAGACGGGTCCCTGCGCGAGTCGGGGATCCGCCTCCCGGGAAGGTGGCACGGAGGCGGGTTGGGAGCGGGCTCGGTAAACGCTCCCAGTTTCTGCCATTTTCCCGGCAGTCCTGCCTCCAAACCCGCCTCCCCGGGGCTGGGAAAATTCCCCCCCGGAGTGTCAGAAACAGGCACTCCCGCAGTCAAATAGTCTGTCAGTGCTGATGAGGCCCACACATAAAGAATGACTAGCTGGGTGAGACAGCGGTGGAGAGGGGAAAGCTGGGAAGATCCCACTGGACTCACATGCAGTTGCGAGCAGCCAGGTCCCTGTGGATGAAGCCCTTGTTGCTGAGATACTCCATCCCTCGCGCAATGTCAGTCATGAACTTTACCAGAGTCTGCATCGGGAGGTACTGCAAAACAAAAGGGATCATCAGCATCGCACAGAGACAGCAGCATCAGAGAGAGAGAGAGAGAGAGAGAGATCAGCATCGCACAGAGAGAGAGAAAGAGAGAGATCAGCATCACACAGAGAGCTCAGGACGTCCCAAAGCGCTTTACAGCCAATGGAGTATTTTGGAAGTGCAGTCACTGTTGTAATGTAGGAAACATTGCAGCCAATTTGCGCATGGCAAGATCCCACAAACAGCAATGTGATAATGGCCAGATCATCTGTTTCCGTGATGTTGATTGAGGGATCAATATTGGCCCCAGGACACAGGGGAGAACTCCCCTGCTCTTCTTCGAAATAGTGGCCATGAGATCTTTTACATCCACCTGAGAGGGCAGTCGGGGCCTCAGTTTAACGTCTCATCCGAAAGGCGGCACCTCCGACAGTGCAGCGCTCCCTCAGTACTGCACTGGGAGCGTCAGCCTAGATTTTGTGCTCAAGTCTCTGGAGTGGGGCTCGAACCCTCAACCTTCTTGACTCAGAGGCAGAGAGTGCCACCCACTGAGCTCTCCCTGATTCCTACACACTCTTAATGATCTCACAGGGTGCGGCGGTGGGGCGGGGCGGGGTGGTGGTGTTGGTGGACCAGACATAACTTAAAGTTAAAATGGATGAGGAGACTGAGGGAACTTTGGCTGTTTGATGCAGGGACTGTGACTGGGCAGCTTCATCCTTGAGGAGAGCAGATCAGCCACCAGGTGGCACTCCTGCCCGCCAGCTCTGGGCACAGCCTGACACTGCTTCCTATAAATAACACGGGAACCTGGGAGCATGGCACGAGGGCGGTGCCTCATTGCAACCCTGTTTGTGTAAATTATGACTGTTCCTTCTGCCACCATCCCCCCTACGGTATCTCCGTTACACCGTGCGTTCGCTAAATGAACCCGATTCACAGCAATCCCGATTTCCTGACAACTAAAATGAATCAGCTGATGCGCTCCCATCAAAGGAGACCCAGGGAGCAGATATTTTACCCCAGGCAGAGCAAGACTGCTCGTGTCTGCCCTCTGGTGGCCCATTGCACAGCTGCCTCAGCAGCTTCCGAGGACCAGGTGGCTCCGATTCTCACGAAGAAAGACATGCAGCATTTCTGCAGCATCTTTTCACAGCCTCAGGACGTCCCAAAGCGCTTTACAGCCAATCAAGCATTTTTCAGGCGTAGGAAATGTGGCAGCCAATTTGTGCACAGCAAGCTCCCACAAACCCTTCATCGTCGCTGGGTCAAAATCCTGGAAGTCCCTACCTTAACAGCACTGTGTGTGGGAGTACCTTCACCACACGGACTGCAGCGGTTCAAGAAGGCGGCTCACCACCACCTTCTCGAGGGCAACTAGGGACGGGCAATAAATGCTGGCCTTGCCAGCGACGCCCACATCCCATGAATGAATTTTAAAAAACAGTAATGTGATAATCTGTTTTAGTGATGTTGATTGAGGGATAAATATTGGTCAGGACACCGGGGAGAACTCCCCTGCTCTTCTTCAAAGCAGTGCCGCGGGATCTTTTACATCCACCTGAGAGAGCAGACGGGGCCTCGGTTTAGAAACATAGAAGATAGGAGCAGGAGTAGGCCATTCGGCCCCTCAAGCCTGCTCCGCCATTCAATGAGATCATGGCTGATCATCCAAATTCAGTACCCTGTCCCTGCCTTCTCCCCATATCCCTTGATCCCTTTAGCCTTAAGAAATATATCCAACTCCTTCTTGAATATATTTAATGAATTGGCCTCAACTGCCTTCTGTGGTAGAGAATTCCACAGGTTCACCACTCTCTGGGTGAAGAAATTCCTCCTCATCTCTGTCCTAAATGGCTTACCCCTTATCCTTAGACTGTGACCCCTGGTTCTGGACTCCCCGGCCATCGGGAACATCCTTCCTGTATCTAGTCTGTCTAGTCCTGTTAGAATTTTATAAGTTTCAATGAGATCCCCTCTCATTCTTCTAAACTCCAGTGAGTATAAGCCCAATCGACCCAATCTCTCCTCATACGTCATTCCTGCCATCCCAGGTATCAGTCTGGTGAATCTTCGCTGCACTCTCTCCATGGCAAGAACATCCTTCCTCGGAAAATGTCTTATCCGAAAGACAGCACCTCCGACAGTGCAGCACTCCCTCAGCACTGCACTGGGAGTGTCAGCCTGGATTTTTGTGCTCAAGTCTCTGTAGTGGGTCTCGAACCCACAACCTTCTGACTCCGAGGCGAGAGTGCCAGCCACTGAGCCACGGCCGACTCGAAGAAGCCGTGAGGAGAGAGCGTGACTGGAATGAGTGCCGTGACTGAGCAGGTAGGGTCGTGGCGCCCTTGGCCAACCCCAGCAGAGTCGGATGGTCATTTAATGGAACCCGTGGGCCCGCTGCAGCCTCCACCCTCCCCCCACTTCCTGTGATCGAGGCGGGAGCTTACCACAGGGCTCTCCCCGAGACGGGAGTACAGCAGGAAGCTGTGGAGGTCTCCGTGCTTCATGAACGGGAGGATGACGACGGGCGAGGGGAAGCCTTCGTTCTCGTGATTCTGCAGACAAACCCCTGCATTCAGAAACAACAGAAGAATTTTAAAAACAGCTCTTCGGTGACATGACCTCGAAGTGCGGGGGGCGGGCGGGGTGGGGGGGGCGGTGCGCCCTATTGCCCTCAGTGCCGCCAGGCGAGGGAGAGGGAGGAGCGGGCTGGGGGGTCACCCGTTTTGCCCATTGTACCTCCCGTTTCCCCCTCCCCGCTGGTATAAAGTATGGCCATTGGCGAAGAGTAGGACTGGTCCCGACTGCGATTCCCATCACAGAACGCCCCGTGATAGGTGAGGGAAGTCAGTGGGTCACCAACAGCGCCCGCTGTTTAATCATAGAATAACACAGCGCAGAGGGGGGCCATTCGGCCTATCGTGCCAGTGCTGGCTCATTGGAAGAGTTACCAATTAGTCCCACTCCATCATAATCGGACACGTTGGAGGCAATGTTCCCTTTAATATTTTTGGGTGCGTGGCCCCTTTAAGGGGCTGCGCGGCCCATTCAAAATGCCGCGCATGCACAGTTTCCCCCATTTAAAAGCCGGCGAGCCGGCTGCGCAGGAGCTCCAGGCAGCCGCGCAGCCGCGCAGCTTAGGGGAACATGGATTGCAGGGTCTCACTCGAATGCAATCGATTTTAAGCACAAACTCAGAGGGACGCTCAGTCACAAACATAAGGCAACGTGTTGGTAAAATCAACGATGCTTTATTACTTCGACCAATTATTCGATAAACAGTTAGCAACAATACAACTTTAAAAGGAGAGTCAGTGTAATGCCCAAGGGTTGATCGGACATGTTTTATTACAGCAAAATCCCTGGGGACAGGGAGGCAGACAGGAACTGTGCAAATACTGGGGGAGGTTCCGAGATTGCGTTTCCGGTGGGGAGACTCGCTCATGGGCAGAAGCAAATCAGCAAATTGCAGGCTCGCCTGCGGGTGAACTTGAGAAACCTGCAGAGGTGCCCTGCGGTGGTGCCCTGTGGTGCTGCCATGCAATGGTGTCATGCGGTGGTGCCCTGCAGTGATGCCATGCGATGGTGTCATGCAATGGTGTCATGCGATGGTGTCATGCGATGGTGTCATGCAGTGGTGCCCTGCAAGGGTGCCATGCAATGGTGTCATGCGGTGATGCCATGCGATGGTGCCATGCGATGGTGTCATGCGATGGTGTCATGCGGTGATGCCATGCGATGGTGTCATGCAATGGTGTCATGCGATGGTGTCATGCGGTGATGCCATGTGATGGTGTCATGCGATGGTGCCATGCGATGGTGTCATGCGATGGTGTCCTGTTGTGGTGCCATGCAATGGTGTCATGCGGTGGTGCCATGCGATGGTACCATGCGGTGGTGCCTGCGGTGTTGCCCTGCAGTGGTGCCCTGCGATGGTGCCCTGTGGTGGTGCCCTGCAGTGATGCCCTGCGGTGGTGCCCTGCAGTGTTGCCCTGTGGTGGTGCCCTGCAGTGATGCCCTGCGATGGTGCCCTGCGATGATGCCCTGCGATGGTGCCATGCGGTGGTGCGCTGCGGGCGGGCGCTGCGGGGGTGCCGACTCTGTTGTGCGGCTCGGACGACTCGGGCAATATCTGACCAGCTCTCACCTGGTAGCCAGGCTGTACGATTTGGGGAGGACTGTCTCACCATCAATAGATCCCCTCCCTTCCCCCTTCTCCTAGAATTTCCTCAGAAAGAAGGATAACGTTAAAATACTATTTAAAAATACAGTATTTTGTTGATCCAGTTAGTGCTGATGACATAACCAGGTCGCTATTGCGGAGGTGTCTCGCAGTTTGACAGCAGCAGATATACGAGTGTTATGGGTGTCTGTTCCCAGCTCTCTCACACTGCCGGGCTCAGTAAACATGCGGAGCCGGTGAAGTCATCACTGGTTTGCTTATTTGTTCCTACAAAAGTGTTGACTTTACCAGCGTCATGCCCCTCCCTCCACCCCTCCCCTTGCTAAGGTTCCACGGACACTGGTTTTCTGAAGGGGCTTTATCCCACTCGAGTGGCCATTATTCACGGCCATGAGCGTTGCCACGCTATTTGACTGCAGAGGGCATCGCGCCCACGTTTGATTCCCCCTCACCTGACATCCGCACGCATGCAATTCCCAGCAGGGGGCGCTGGATAGCAATTCCACCATCGCCCCCAGAAAAGGAGGCTCGACAGCAAAGTTCTTGTGAACTTTCTGTTCTGTCCAAGAATGGGAAGGGGGGGCTGGGGGAGCAGGGGGAGTGGGGCCGGTGGTGAGGGAGGGGGGAGCGGGAGAGTGGAGGGGAGTGGGGGGTGTGGAGGGGAGCAGAGGGAGAGTGGGAGTGGGGGAGGGGAGCGGGGGAGAGTGGGAGTGGGGGAGGGGAGTGGGGAGAGTGGGAGTGGGGGAGTGAGAGTGGGGGAGGGGAGTGGGGGAGGGGAGTGGGAGAGTGGGAGTGGGGGAGGGGAGTGGGGGAGGGGAGTGGGGGAGTGAGAGTGGGGGAGGGGAGTGGGGGAGTGGGAGTGGGGAGGGGAGTGGGAGTGGGGGAGGGGAGTGGGGGAGTGGGAGTGGGGGAGGGGAGTGGGGGAGGGGAGTGGGGGAGTGGGAGTGGGGGAGGGGAGTGGGGGAGGGGAGTGGGAGTGGGGGAGGGGAGTGGGGGAGTGGGAGTGGGGGAGGGGAGTGGGGGAGGGGAGTGGGGGAGTGGGAGTGGGGGAGGGGAGTGGGGGAGGGGAGTGGGGGCGAGGAGTGGGGGAGGGGAGTGGGGGAGTGGGAGTGGGGGAGGGGAGTGGGGGAGGGGAGTGGGGGAGGGGAGTGGGGGAGGGGAGTGGGGGAGTGGGAGTGGGGGAGGGGAGTGGGGGAGGGGGAGTGGGGGAGGGGGAGTGGAGTGGGGGAGGGGAGTGGGGGAGAGGGAGCGGGGGAGGGGAGTGGGGGAGGGGTGTGTGGGGGAGGGGAGTGTGGGGGAGGGGAGCGGGGGAGGGGAGCGGGAGTGGGGGAGGGGAGTGGGGGAGGGGAGTGGGGGAGGGGAGTGGGGGAGAGGGAGTGGGGGAGGGGAGTGGGGGAGGGGAGTGGGAGCGGGGGAGGGGAGCGGGAGTGGGAGTGGGGGAGGGGAGTGGGGGAGGGGAGTGGGGGAGAGGGAGTGGGGAGGGGAGCGGGGGAGGGGAGTGGGGTAGGGGAGTGGGGGAGGGGAGCGGGAGTGGGGGAGGGGAGTGGGGGAGGGGAGTGGGGGAGGGGAGCGGGGGAGAGGGAGCGGGGGAGGGGAGCGGGAGTGGGAGTGGGGGAGGGGAGTGGGGGAGGGGAGTGGGAGCGGGGGAGGGGAGTGGGGGAGAGGGAGTGGGGGAGGGGAGTGGGGGAGGGGAGCGGGGGAGAGGGAGCGGGGGAGGGGAGTGGGGAGGGGAGTGGGAGTGGGGGAGGGGAGTGGGGGAGGGGAGTGGGGGAGTGGGAGCGGGGGAGGGGAGCGGGAGTGGGAGTGGGGGAGGGGAGCGGGAGTGGGAGTGGAGGAGGGAATTGGGGGAGGGGAGCGGGAGTGGGAGTGGGGGAGGGGGAGAGGGAGTGGGGGAGGGGAGCGGGAGTGGGAGTGGGGGAGGGGAGCGGGGGAGGGGAGTGGGGGAGGGGAGCGGGGGAGAGTGGGAGTGGGGGAGGGGAGTGGGGGAGGGAGCGGGGGAGGGGAGCGGGGGAGTGGGAGAGGGAGTGGGGGAGGGGGAGCGGGAGTGGGGGAGGGGAGTGGGGGAGGGGGAGCGGGGGAGAGGGAGCGGGGGGAGAGGGAGCGGGGGAGGGGAGCGGGAGTGGGAGTGGGGGAGGGGAGCGGGAGTGGGAGTGGGGGAGGGGAGCGGGAGTGGGAGTGGGGGAGGGGAGTGGGGGAGGGGAGCGGGAGTGGGAGTGGGGGAGGGGAGCGGGGGAGAGGGAGTGGGGGAGGGGAGCGGGAGTGGGAGTGGGGAGCGGGGGAGAGGGAGTGAGGGAGGGGAGCGGGAGTGGGAGTGGGGGAGGGGAGCGGGGGAGGGGAGTGGGGGAGGGGAGTG